>NC_136058.1:363644640-365002964 GCF_964261635.1 Lissotriton helveticus
TTTGTTTTCTCTGAACAAAGAATACGCTCAGGGATCTTTTTTCTAGGGTAAGGGGCCATGTAATATTTTCCCTGCACATGTTTGGTCATTTCACTCTCAACACTACAGAAGAGTTGCCTCTGTGCACCGAGCAGTTTCCCTGACTCTGCACGAAGATGGGAAAACGCTGCTTTAGTGGGACAGGTGGACAGCCAGTTCATGGTGTTCCACCTGCTTCACCAAACACCAAGGGGCCCATTAGGATGGCGGGCGGACTTTGCCCGCCCGCCATCCTGTCGGTGAAAGGAACCACCCGCCATAAGGGCGGGGGTCCTGTGGGCAGCATTAGGAGGCGCCCGCCACAGTGGCAGATGCATCCTGCATTCCTACCATTGTGGCGGGCTGTGCACTCAGCACCGCCTGTCACAATGGCAGGAAGGCATGCTGTGCACTTCCATGCACAGCATGGCAGGCACCGTGCACCGCTGTGCATAGAACTGCTGGGGGGTGCCATAGGTACCCCCCATGTGCACTCCCACCCCTTCGGAGTCCCTGGGGGCCCGCAACGGGCCCCTGCAGGGAGTCTCCGGCGACCGGGGCGGAAAAGAGGCGGATGGTCTTTCCGTCCGCCACGGACCCCCCAGCCATACTAATATGGCGGGGGGTCATTCCGGAGCAGATGGCGGGCGGATTGCCCCGGCCACGCCGGCGGTGCCCACCGCTGGCCTGGCGGGGGCAATCCGCCCGCCATCCTAATGGGCCCCTAAGTATAGGTTTAAGTAGCAAAATATGGACCCAGAAATCTTGGCAGATTTTAATTGTGTACTGCAGTGGAAATCACTTTACCTCTCCATGCCTCTCTATAGGCCTGTATTCAGACAGCACAGCTGTCAAGTAGACCCATTGTTTATAAATATTTACTGTGAGGATAGGGTCCACTCCCTCTACTCTTGGCCTGTTTTGGACCGCCTCTTTTAGCCATTGACTTGATACTATCAAGCCTTGCCTGAGCTCAGTGGAGGATTTGTCTCTCAGCTAATGTGTAACAAGTACATTCTATTGCCTCCAATGGAGTTCCTGCATTGCATAGCTTGAGGGACTATTTTACTACAATCACCACCTCCCCAGTCAGCTTCTGGCCACCCCGTATGTTCCTCTCGTTTTTCCATTCATCCCAGGTCCCCTGTTTCCAGCACATGTGTCCCTCCCTCTCATTGCACATTCTTGCCTCCCTCTTTCTGCTGTGTGTCACTCATTGAAACTCCCATCCCTCTCTCTCATTGCCCCACCCTCTTTTCACTGATTGCTGCTTCTTGCTACTCCTGTCTGAACCCCGCTCTTTCCCCTGTTTTATCATTTAAAGCTTCCTGCACCTCGTTATCATTGCCAGAGAGGATGGTTACTTTAATTTCAGGGAATACAACTGCTGTATGTCTATACTTATCCTGAACATACAACTCAACCTGCCGGCACTTGAATGAGGGTGAAGTCTGATATTTAAGGGGTTAACCCCATTACAGTCAGTGAAAAATAAGCCCTTTAGGGAGATTGATGGAGGTTTGCAAAGACAATGGTTCTACTGAAGCCTCTGTAGTCATATTGTTTTTTTAGAGTATGAATATCATTAAAAAGAGGGTGACATATTCCACATGAGTGTTATTTGACAGGTATACTTCAATGCAGTCTACTGTTTGTTCCTAAGTAAATTGATGGTTTGGTGACGAAGGCGCATTCATTATAGTTCTCCCTTTGACCCAAGCTCAACGAATGGACAATGGAAAACCCCCGTGAATTGATAACATTGTTCACATCCATAGAGCACACCACAAATGGAAATGTCTCTGTACTCACTTTTGACAGAATTGCTTGCGGGAGAATAGATACAGATTAATGTAGTTGTTCATTATTCTATTTCCATTGCCAGTATAAAATAAGTACATGTAGATGGACCAATACTTCCTCCTTATTTATTAGAAGGGAGAGGTTTGGTGTGAGTGCGTTGATGAGAAAGGGATGGGGTGCAAAAATGGAACCCACCTGCGTCCCCAAAAATACCTTGAGATGGTCCTGTGCTGAGTATAGTCTGCCCATTCTCTTATGTGTCTCAATACCTGCAGACTGCACATGTCCCATACCCTGGGGATTTTTGAGTCTCCTGGGGAAACCTAGAGTCTGATGTATGAAGCCATTTAGCAATTGTGATTCGCTAAATCCTTGTGTTTGATACTCCTAATTGTTTTTCAATGTGCTCAACCCATTTTGGGTTTTACTCGATTGTAGGATGGGTTTAGGAATACACACCAAATCACAAATTGTAAGGGGCTTGTTTAGTGAGTACCTTCCAAATTGTGATTCGGAATGCTGTCTGTCAGTGGTTTGCAAAGCAATATTGGTTGTGAGCCATTGATAGGTCACAGACTCCTTAAAGTAGGTGGTTACCCATTCACAAAGGGGAAAGGGCCCATGTAAGATACATTAACAAAAAAAGTTTGATTGGGCATGGGCAGTGATCCATAGCAACTCTAAAACAAACTTTTTATAAAGTACATTTTTCCATGAATGCAGACCGATTTCCTTTAGGTTAATCTAAAGGGGGCTCCGGAAACAAACTGATTTTAGCCTCCACTGAGATGATTAGAAAAGTCTCAAAGAAAACATATTGGCTAACGAGGCCCTTTCGACAGACGCCATACCTGCCATTGATACTCGCACAGTAAAGGTACAACAATGAGAAGTTGTTATGTTGCAGGTGCGGTGCGAAGATGCCAAAAGTCGACTGAGGCGAAATAACATATGCATAGTGGGACTTCTTGAAGGCATGGAGGGTCAACGCTTGGAACTTTGACTTGATCCCACTAAATTGCTCTCTGTGGAATGGGCACAAAGGGTTCCTGACGGTGTGGAAAAGTAAATTTTGTCATGTTCTGTGTCCCTACGTGTCATCCATCATATGTTATGTGTGCATGATTAAATATGCATATGCATTCCCCATGTCTGATTAATGACGCAATTACAGTTGTGTCCCCCTCTAGTATGCCAGTTTCCAGTCCTCGTGAATAATACGAATATCAGGCCTATGTAAAGCTACGTTGCCACGTTTCTCAGTGTGCACGTTATTCCATTATAAAGTCCCCGTTTCTAGGCCTCAAAAGGGCCCGGACACCAGATTCAGCTCCTGTCTCCTGAAGCCTCGCTGAGGAGGGATACAGCCCCCACCTGTATCCTCGACCCTTCACTTACTTCCTGCCTCGCAGTGCCCGGCCCAGCCTGGCTCAGTCTCTGAGTCTGCCAAGAATATGTTATGATTCCAGTTATCAGTTCAGTCCTCCTTCTCTGCATTCCTAAGCTACTGAACTGCATCAATAGTTTCTGTCATTGTCTAGCCTTCATGTCTCCACGTTAGAGAAATACTGCATTTAATGGTCATTTAATATTCTTCATCACGCACTACATGTAGAATAATGCATGGTCCAGTCTCAGAATCACGTTAGCCTTTCCCCTCTTGACTTCTAGTTCCTATCAACATGTTCCCTAAACATCAGATACTAGATAGGGTTTAGGTACATGTCGCTCCGACCCTCCAGACTTCAGTCTCTGCTCCTAGCACAGAGTTCATAGCCCCCAGCTTCTCCTAGTGATACGTCATTGCTAGTTTGCGCGCACCATCAGGTTAGAGGTCCCGGCTCCTCAGGTAGCCCCCTCCATGGTTTCCGCCCCATTCATGACATATCCTGTTACGTTTGCATCACATGTCTATGTATACGCCCAGTTACACCTACTTCCGCCCTTATCTTTCGCGACTGCTACGCGTCACACCTATTGCTCCACCTACTGCTACGCCTACTGCAATGTAATGCTATGTGTTTGCGTTATGTATATATGCTCATGTATTGTTATTAAAAGCCAGCGCGCTCATCCCAGATCCAGCCCCAGCAGCTGCTGGGCCCTGTCATCCTATTCCTATGCAGGTTGTCCTGTTCCTGTCCTTATGCTGTATTAAACCTGCAAAACTCCTACTACCTCGAATCTTGACTCTTATTTATTGAGCTATCTGTTATGATATATGTCTAGTCAAAAATAGGGTATTATTTATTTATTTACCACATAATGGCGCCCGAACAGGGACTTGCCCTTTCCCCACGCGTCGGTGAAGCCACGCCGACCCCCTGACCCTCTGTAGTCGTGACGGAACTCTTCTGCGCAGTGGCAGATATTTCTGCTCAAGTATCCCTCAGGCCCACGGAGGAGACGGAGGAGGCGGTCCAGCATCCAGACGAGACGGTGGAGGAACGCGGCGAGTCCCGACCAGAGCCCAAGCCAAGAGTCCAAGGTCCGAGGTATCCGGAGGTCCACCCGTAACTGAAGTCCGAAGTCCGAAGTTCGTCGTCCGTCGTCGTAGCAGTCCAGTCCAGTCTGAGGCCTTCCGTTCTTGCTGCCCGGTGAGTACCGTTACTGGGGTGGTATCTAGACAGGGTCAATTTAATTGACTCTGGTCTGTGGGTTGGTGGTACACAGTCCCACAAACGAAGTGCCCACTTCGGTGGATGCGGGTCCTGACGTGTCTCTTTATGAGACCGGTAAGTTTCGTACTGTTTCAGCAGTGCATCTAGTTTCTGTTCTAGTCAGTTTCTGTTCTCGAGAAAATTTATGTGTTCTGTTCTCAGTATTTCCAGGTAGTATTCTGTTCGAACTGTTATTTTAAATGTTTTTCATGTATTTCAATGTCGTGGTATGAATGGGGAATAAGTATCGTGTTCATTGTGTATTGTATTGTGTCTAGATTACAGTTCAGTCATGCCCATATTTTCCAAGTTACGTCAGTTAAAAACTAGAAAGGGTCTGCTGGAAGCAGCAGTTCCCGTCCCGCCCAGGGACAGTCCAGGTCACTTTATGTATCAGAAACATGGCATAAGTGCCATATTGTATCTAGATTTATGGGTAGAGTATACCAAACAGTTAGAAGAAAAGTATAGATGGCCCGTATCGGGTACATGGGATGCCGAATGCATCATGCGAGTAGAAGAGGCATTATGGAAAAAGAAAGCCAGACAGTCACAGAAAGATGCCATCGAGTTATGGCGCAAAGAAGCTCATAAAAGAACTGAAAAAGAAATCAGAAAGTCAGAATTAAGTAGAGAATCCTTAGAGCGAGCCCAAGAAAAAGAACTAATCGAGATAGGTGAACAAGTCAAAACTGAACAGAGAGACAGACAGAGGAATGCCCTTATTAAGGGTATGTATCCTCTTCTTGCCGAGGGCTTGCCAAAAGCGACCCCGGAGGCATCCAGTAATTTCCCGCCACCACTAGTTCCGACCAAACTACGTCACAAACAGACCGCAGCTGATATTTTTATTTCGTCCTATCTGGACGACACAGTCCCTGAATATGCAGATCCTGTTCGCGCTCCGCCAGTCCCTGTAAATCAGGCACATCCTGCTCCTCCAGACACCGGGGCACCCCATGCAGTACCTGCTACGGTACCCCCGGTCCAGCCAGCATTTCAATTTCCCGCTCCGCCACGAAGAATATCAGTCGACGATTCTAGTCTAGGGGCCGCAGGAGGAGGTCCTCCTCAAACCCCGCCGCCACGCAAGCGTTTATCAGCACTCGAATTACATGCTCAAGCATCACAGCGTACTCCCAAGAGTAATAAGTCTGTTGCAGAAATCAGGCAAGCCCTTGGCGAATGTGCCTATGACCCAGTCCCAGGCGAGAATAATATGGTTTTATATTCAGTACGCGTAAGGAGGGTGACCGAGTATCTAGTCACCCTACCCAATATGAAAGAAGATCTAGACAGAATATATCGTTTCATCCGTACAGGGGATGATCCAGAAAGTATTAGTGATGCCATGTCTCAAAGGAAAGCTGAGATCCAGCGTATGATATTAAAGTTTTTAATTAACTGTCTAATAAGAGAACAAGATTACCCGTCTAAAGATCCGGCCCAAATGAAAACCCTGACAAAGTGGAGTGATAATATAGCCGAGGGTAAGCACAATACCATTAGTGCCATGGAGAGTATGTACAAGAAAATCCGTAGAGAAATAATAAAGATACACGAACAACGTAAAGCAGCACAAGTAAGCGAGAAAGAAAGTAACTCTGATACTGAAGAGGTAGAGGACGAGAATCCCGCCAGAATAGCGTATGTAGGAAAATCTAGATTTCCAGATCGCCATTTACGCCTAGAACACAAGTCTACTTTCCATCATTCAGCACCAGAACAAGGTTCCCTAGAACAAGTGTTCCAAGCTACCGATCACATTCTACAATCACGAATTGGTTACAGTGAGTTAAGTACCATGCATGAACAGGAACTAGCCCGATCAGCAGTCCGATGGATTACTGATTCTACCACTTTTCCAGACGAAATAGTGGCACAAATGTTTCTGAAAGTGGCCCCAGCCGAGCAGCGACTGGTGGGTATGTATATGATCCAGCACCTCATTACTCTGTATGAGGGTCAGCACTCTGATCCAGGCCCGTTACATGATGTCCTGAACGAGTTACTCCAGTATAGATGGAAAGGTCTAGGTACCGACTTAATTAGTGTCATTCTAGAGCAGCGCCACAAATATAGAACGTTTCTGAACCCGCATTTTGTTCATGTCTCACCCCCAGAAAGTAAACCATTTTACATGGAAAGACAGAACCCGTTACGAGAAGTGCATCCAGTTAAGACAGAGGACGGTGAAATGCAACGAGTGTTTGTTTACACCCCGATTACAAAGATGGAACTCCTCGAAATGAAGAAATTAATTCCCTGTCATGACAAAGATCCAGCAGGGTTCCATAGAGAATTAAAAGACATGCTCCGTATGGGAGAATACACTTACCCAGATATCATTAAAATGTTAAAGGTCCTGTTGCCCGCAGGGGTGTATGAAAAGCTAAAGGAAAAAGAATGGGAGGTGGGAGAGAAAAAGATCGATTGGGCAGTTCTAGAAGCTGAAGACAAGGCACGAGTACCAGGTACCGGTCTAGGAGAGAAATGTAAAGAATTACCAGAATTATTGATTCAAGTTTTACCCAGATTATTGACAACTAGAAAAGAAGACTGGGATGCAATCTCAGCCTGTAAACAGAAACAAGAGGAAGATATTAGTGATTTTTATTCTAGGTTTGAAAAATGTTTCAGCATCAATAGTGGCCTCAAGACAAGTAGTGAGTCATACCCTCACCTTTTTGTTACTAAATTAGTCGAGAATTCAAGCCCACAAGTTAAAAATCGAGTTTTGAAAGTCGAAAGCACCTGGCAAGCTAATACTCCGTCCCAGATGCTCCAGATGCTCCAGTACCACCAGAATAGAATCAGGGAAGAGCAAGAACACGAGAGAAAACGTATGAAAGACACGAAAATGAAAGTACTAGTTGCACAATCTGTTCCTCAAGACAGTCAGAAGAGGGGTCCGAATCAAGCCAGTCATCCTGCAGCTCCCGTTAAAGGGAACTGCAATTATTGTAAACAGCCAGGTCATTTTATAAATGAGTGTGCAGTTCTGAAACACAACATAGCTACTGGTAAGACTAAAGAAAGACCACGTCCGCCTAGACAAGAACAAGTTTCACAGATTCCTCAGCCACAGAATGCACCACAGACAGTTACCGCACCGCAGCCTATCGCTGCAACACAGCACGTTACATCGCAGATGTACCAGTATGCACAGTCTGAGTATCCAGAGTACCAGCAGTATTCATGAAACAGCCTAGAGAGGGAGGTAGGCTTGCCTCTCATCGAGATACCTGTAGATCAAGAAGGTCCCTATGTTCACAGTCAAGTATTAGGGAAAGACAGAAAGTTTTTGATTGATACAGGGGCAAGTGGGACCACAATTAGTCATGCCGAAGTTCCAGGGGCTCCGCTCTCAGGCTCAAGAAATGTTTCCCTTGGATTTTTCAGGAAAACCTATCGTAAATGAGATTTCAAAGCCAGTTACTCTAGAAGTAGGTCCATTGTCCCGTACTACTGATCTGTTACTTACTAAGTCATGTCCAGAAAACCTATTGGGCATTAAAACACTGAAAGAGTTAGGTGCAGTTATATGCTGTTCCCCAGAGAGAATACGATTGTTCCTACGTGACTTTAAGGGTCACTATGTATTACGAGATTTTGATTCAAGACTGTCTAATGTTCCGCAGCACTTATGGGCGCAAGGTCCAACTGATGTAGGTTACATGCAAATCACACCCTATCGTGTGACTCTCAAGCCAGGTGTAGTGTTACCACGAATCAGACAGTACAGATTGCCACCCGAGGCTGTAGCAGCCTTATCCAAAATTATTGACGAGCTCATGGCTCAAGGAGTAGTTGTAGAAACTGACTCCAACGTATGTAATTCTCCGATCATTCCAGTCATGAAACGTACTGATCCAAATGCACCCCCAGTATATCGATTAGTGATTGACCTACGAGAGCTTAATAAATGTATTATTCCGCAGTACCCAGTTGTCCCAGACATCTCTTCCCTATTGACAGCCATTGATTCCGAAGCCACGTTCTTCACTGTCATAGACCTCAAGAACGCATTTTTCAGTGTTCCTATTCATCCAGACAGCCAGTTCCTTTTCGGATTCTGTTTAAATGGAAGGAGCTATATGTTCACACGCGCTCCTCAAGGTTTCACAGAAAGTCCTAGTATTTACAGTCAAGCATTTAAGAGACAACTAGACAACATTCACATGCCAACTGACACTGCCCTGCTCCAGTATGTCGATGATCTACTGATCACAGCCCGTTCTGAACGTGCTTGCGAGCAAGCATCCCTTACAGTTTTGTATTTCCTAGCCGAGATGGGGCACAAGGTGTCCCCTTCTAAGCTTCAATTCTGTGTCCAGCAAGTGGTATACTTAGGACACTTACTGTCCAAGAGGGGTAGGCAGTTGACACCAGACCGTATCCAGTTAATAGCGAGTCTTCCTCAGCCCAAGACCCAGAAGGAGGTACGTGCCTTTATCGGCCTTACTTCTTATTGTAGACAATGGATTCCTCAGTATGCATTTCTAGCCAAACCACTGATACAGTTAACGACACAGGAGGCAGCCGTATCGACTGTTCTCCCTTGGACATCTGAACATACACTTAGTTTCAACGAGTTAAAGAAAGCCCTATGCCAAGCTCCAGTTCTAGCCACACCGAACTACAGTAAGCCTTTTACACTTTTCGTTACTGAACGTGAAGGTACAGCATTATCTGTTCTCACACAAGATCAAGCAGGACAATACAAGCCCTGTGCTTATTTTTCGAGCACATTAGATCCAGTCGCCCAGGCTCTGCCTGCGTGCCTCAAGTCAGTTGCAGCCACAGCACTAGCTATCAGACAAAGTGATTCCATAGTCTTAGGACATACCTTGACAGTACAAGTCCCACACTCCGTGGAAATTCTTTTAAACCGAACACAGACTCAACACTTGACAATTGCACGTTTAACAGGTTATGAATTGACACTGTTCCAGCCACACATAGAAATCAGACGCTGCAACATTTTAAATCCTGCTACATTGTTACCATCAGTTAATTCAAATTCTGCCACACATGATTGTGTGGAAGTAGTTAACATTACGACAAAGCCAAGACAAGATCTGACAGATACTCCGTTACCAGACCCCGACCTGACACTTTATGTGGATGGTTCATGTATGAGAACAAGTACAGGAGAACTAGTCGCCGCGTATGCAGTGACTACTGACACTGAAGTTATAGAGACACACCGTATTGATACCCTGTCCGCTCAAGCAGCAGAGCTAGTTGCTCTGACACAAGCCTGTATATACGCCAAGAACTTGAAAGTTAATGTTTACACAGATTCACGCTACGCATTCGGAGTCGTACACGACTTCTGAGTGCTCTGGCAGGAGAGAGGTTTCATGACTTCTCATGGAACCAAGATTCAGCATGGTCTCCTTATTCAAGCTCTGTTAGATGCCATACATTTACCGACATCTATTGCTATCATGAAGTGCAAAGCACATACGAAGGTCACTGACATTATTTCCCAGGGTAACGATCTAGTAGATCGCACAGCCAAGCTTACAGCACAGACTCCAGACTTTCAAGTTAATCCGACACAGACACATACTCCAGATCCGACTACATGTATGACAGTTAAGGACCCTACTCAAGATGTCATAGATATCCAGTTACATGCTACTCCCGATGAAATCAAGAAATGGTCCGAACAAGGAGGGGTCCAGACAGATCAGGGATGGTTAACAAAGGGTAGAGCCACATGGTTTCTCCCCGACTCTATGGTTCAAGTCATTATTAATACCGCACATAGTCCAGCACATTTAGGAGAAAAAGCTATGCTAGACAGTATCCAGAACATTTGGTTCAACAAGCATTTACGAGTTGCAGCCAAGCAGAAAGTCCGTACCTGTATGATATGTTGTCAGTTTAATCCAGGTAAAAGTGTCCCGGTGGAACAAGGTGGTTTCCAGCCCCCTGACCACCCTTTTGAAGTCCTCCAGATGGATTATATTCAGATGGAGCGATGTCGAGGTTTCAAGTATGTCCTTGTAGTTGTATGCGCTTTGTCCAGGTGGACAGAAGCATATCCAGTCCCAGATTACACAGCCGCGACCACTGCCAAGCAGTTGGTTCGTGAGTTCTTCCCCCGTTATGGACTCCCTAGAGTCGTATATTCTGACAACGGCCAGCCATTCTCATCTGAACTCGTGAAGCAGGTTTCCCTTTTGCTAGGGTACCAGTGGAAGTTCCATTGTGTACGCCATCCTGAAGCAGCCGGTCTCGTTGAGAGACATAATCAGACTCTGAAAATCCGAGTCGCCAAAATATGTAAAGAAAAAGGTGTGGACTGGCTAGTAGCTCTGCCAGTTGCTTTATTTTATATGCGCATGGTCGCACATTCCAGATCAGGTCTGTCCCCGTACGAGGTCGTATTCGGCCGCCCCCCTAACATGTGGGGTACTCCTAGACCCCGAAGTATTACCGATGTTTCAAGTAATATGCTGACAGATTACCTAGCTTCCTTGATGTCTGCCCTCAACTCATGTCGTTCACAGGTTGCCGCCGCATTTCCAGACAATACCGAGGTGGCACCGCATGAAATCGTTCCAGGATCCATGGTGATGGTCCGCAACTTTGACAGATCAAGTCCGCTGGAGCCTCGATGGAAAGAGCCCCGACAGGTCCTCCTCACTACCCGTACAGCCGTGAAGTTGGAAGGACGCAAAGGCTGGGTGCACCTTTCTCATGTCAAACTTTTTAATGGACTGAAACCCGCCTTAAAGAACATTTCCCAGGATTCAAAGGATTGCCAGAATATTGTTCTCAAGGACTGTCCCGCAAAAGACATTGCTACAACCCCTCCCCTGTTAGAGAAAACTCCGCAGCAGGAGTATAAACAGAAACTACGGTCTAGTAAATTAAGTCAGCCAGTTTGATTGTCTAAGTCCTCCCCTAGGTGAAACGGTTAGACTGTTTCTGACATGTATAAAATAGACCCCCATAGTGAGAGAGTTAGTCAAAACTCAATCCGATGTATCATTTTTCTATGTTTTATATTGTTTTCCAGCCTTATGATTTCCTGCACCAGTTATGCATTTTTCCTGTATTTCGCAGTTTCACATGTAAATAAGTCTGCTAATGCTACAGCAGAGCACACGTTTAGTGATCTGCCCCCTCATGAACTGTCCTACCGCCTCGCTATGCGAAATAACTCATTTATCCGCATGTTACATTACTCACACCAGACCAGCAATGCCACTAATTGTTGGGTGTGTGGTCGACTCCCCCCTTTCCAGACACCGAAGGGAGTTCTGCCACTCTTTCCTTATCCTTTTTCACATAATGGTTCGTGTGGAGCATGGTCCACGTTAACGTCATCCTCAACAGATATGTTTTTTCTTAACAGTACATGTTTCCCAGACAAGCAAGGTCTCCCTCACCGAACAGGTTTAGATCTAGAAAATGAAGTGTATAATCTAGGTAATTATTCGTCGAATTTCATGGTCTTGAATGTTCAGTCTGATACTACTCCAGACTTACCTGCTATTTCAGTACTACCAGTCAAAGGCGAATTATGTGTCCGAAATAATGGTTCCGTACATGTAGGACATAGTGATTGTACTACTATTGTCAAGTATAGTGACAGTGGGAAATCTATTTTCAAAGCTTCACGTCATTCATATTTTATTTGTGGTCAAACCGCATATATTCGTCTGCCCCTCGATTGGGAGGGAACCTGTTACATTGCCTTCCTACTCCACCAGTTTTCCTAGCCCCACCTGATTATCATAGAAATACACATCTAGTACACGTTAGACATAGAAGGGAGTCCCCAATTGTCGATTATACTGAAACTGCTCTAGAACAGTATACAGATTTCAATAGAGGTTTCTTCTTCTTTATAGGACCTATCCAGAATAGTAAGTTAATCCGTAGACTAACCAGAACCCTTGAAGCTGTAGTAAATGAGACTGCCTCTGCTCTAGGTAACCTAACCGAAGAGCAATCTGCTATGAGATTTGTAGTTTTGCAAAATCGTCTCGTCCTTGACGTCATACTGGCCGATAGGGGCGGGGCCTGTAGAGTCATCGGATCTAGTTGCTGCATTTTCATTCCAAATAACGCGCCGTCTGTCTATTCCGCTATAACCAGGCTCCATAAAATTGCCCATCTGATACACCAAGATCCAGGAACCTGGACATGGTCCGGTTGGTTCTGGAATATAATTTCCGCATGGGGATGGAAAATATTGTCCTTTCTAGGTATTGCAGTAGCGATCATATTCAGCTGCTGTCTCTGTATACAATGTGGCCCTGCGATTTGCGGCATTTGTGCTACCTCTTGTATCCCTAGTCCCAAGCCCAGTTCTAAATGCCGTTCCAGGATAATTCGAGACGAGCAAATGATACTGTATGAAATGATAGATGGTATCATGAATATTGATGTTTCCTGATGGAAACGTAGTGACAAGGAGGGAATGTGGAAAAGTAAATTTTGTCATGTTCTGTGTCCCTACGTGTCATCCATCATATGTTATGTGTGCATGATTAAATATGCATATGCATTCCCCATGTCTGATTAATGACGCAATTACAGTTGTGTCCCCCTCTAGTATGCCAGTTTCCAGTCCTCGTGAATAATACGAATATCAGGCCTATGTAAAGCTACGTTGCCACGTTTCTCAGTGTGCACGTTATTCCATTATAAAGTCCCCGTTTCTAGGCCTCAAAAGGGCCCGGACACCAGATTCAGCTCCTGTCTCCTGAAGCCTCGCTGAAGAGGGATACAGCCCCCACCTGTATCCTCGACCCTTCACTTACTTCCTGCCTCGCAGTGCCCGGCCCAGCCTGGCTCAGTCTCTGAGTCTGCCAAGAATATGTTATGATTCCAGTTATCAGTTCAGTCCTCCTTCTCTGCATTCCTAAGCTACTGAACTGCATCAATAGTTTCCGTCATTGTCTAGCCTTCATGTCTCCACGTTAGAGAAATACTGCATTTAATGGTCATTTAATATTCTTCATCACGCACTACATGTAGAATAATGCATGGTCCAGTCTCAGAATCACGTTAGCCTTTCCCCTCTTGACTTCTAGTTCCTATCAACATGTTCCCTAAACATCAGATACTAGATAGGGTTTAGGTACATGTCGCTCCGACCCTCCAGACTTCAGTCTCTGCTCCTAGCACAGAGTTCATAGCCCCCAGCTTCTCCTAGTGATACGTCATTGCTAGTTTGCGCGCACCATCAGGTTAGAGGTCCCGGCTCCTCAGGTAGCCCCCTCCATGGTTTCCGCCCCATTCATGACATATCCTGTTACGTTTGCATCACATGTCTATGTATACGCCCAGTTACACCTACTTCCGCCCTTATCTTTCGCGACTGCTACGCGTCACACCTATTGCTCCACCTACTGCTACGCCTACTGCAATGTAATGCTATGTGTTTGCGTTATGTATATATGCTCATGTATTGTTATTAAAAGCCAGCGCGCTCATCCCAGATCCAGCCCCAGCAGCTGCTGGGCCCTGTCATCCTATTCCTATGCAGGTTGTCCTGTTCCTGTCCTTATGCTGTATTAAACCTGCAAAACTCCTACTACCTCGAATCTTGACTCTTATTTATTGAGCTATCTGTTATGATATATGTCTAGTCAAAAATAGGGTATTATTTATTTATTTACCACAACGGGCCCCCCTCTTGGAGCACCACTGAGGGCAATGGTAGCACATTTGCTCAATTATAGGTACAGGGACCAAATTTTACAATGTGCTCAGAAACATGGCCCATAAATCATGGTGTAACACAAACTTTCCCTGACTATACGGCGGAGACACAGAAATATCGCAGCTCCTTCCTTTCATTCAATGTTGACCTTCCATACGCTCTCCTGTTTGAGGCTTGCCTATGTGTGGTGCATGAAAGCAAGACATCATTTTATGACTCCCCTTTAGGGTAGGCGCTAAGGGTCGCCAACTGAGCTGGCATTCTGAACGCTGGAATACCCATGAAAGAGCAAGCAGGGACAGAGCATGCCTAGTTCTTTGAACAGTTGGTGCACTAACGTTCCCGTAAAGGCCCATTGGACATAGATGACTCAACTCACATCAGTGAGGAAGGGGATAGTGTAGAGCTGGAGGTCACTGGCATGAAATCTGACCCTACCTTACCCCGAGATCTACAGATGATCTGTTATGATTGTATATGATTTATGTTCATTTCTTGTGTCTCCTGTGAGCGGATTGTGCCTTACCAACTTGGGGATTGTTAGAAACTGGGTAGCTTGGTGCTGAACTGGTAGGCTAAACTTAGGAGCAATGTGTAAAGCATCTGTGCAGCACACACCCACAGGTGACACACTAGGCATACTACAGAAGAGACTCAACACCAGGTTATATAAAAACAACTTGTGTCTTAGGTAAAACACATTATAGAACCATCACAGGTACACATATACGATGCCAACCGGCACCAGGTAGCAATTTATATAGGATTATGTACAGGGCAGCGCCAATTGAGTCGCTACCAGAACCATCACAAAGTACAAATAGTAAATGCAACCATCATTGGTAAAGGTATAACAGCCAGTACCTACTGGCAAGACCATGCTCCTAGCAACATCACGTAAATCAAAGTAGACAAAAACAAGTGAACATAGAGGCATCATCATTAGCATAAAAGCACGAGCAACACCTTAGGCATAACATTAGGCATATCTCATTAGCATAAATCACGTATGCCCAGAATGAGGTCAGGCATAGAAACCCATTATGCACCGCACCAACATAAGTACATTGGGCATAATCACATGAGGCAGGCATCAAAATACTTTATACCACAATCATGGGGCATGGAATGCAAGCGTCATAGCAGGACCTTTAGGAGAGATCACAGGAGCATGGATGCAACAGCTTTAGGCATAAAAGTATACCATGCAACATGGGACATACCATAATCAGTAGTGCACGCAGTTTACTGTCATTTTACTGTAGGGTCCCCCTTGGTAGGTGACGCAAACATGCCCCTATTTGGAGCTGCCCCCTCTCTCCCGTGGTGCAGCTGTGGACACAGACACAGGAGGCACTTGCACCCATGAACCCTATTGAGCTCTCACTAGGGCCCTACGACGAATGTGTATCACGTTGCAGCTGCTCGCTCTCTGCCGTGGTGCAGCTGTGAACTCAGACACAGGAGGCACTGGCACCCCTGAACCCTCTTGAGCACTCACTGGGTCCCTACGACGAATGTGTGTCACGTTGCAGCTGCCCGCTCCCTCGTCGCGTCTGCGGCGCTTGTTCTCACTGGGCTGCAGCAATGATTTCTTCGGCGAATTCAGAGTGCCGGGTGGGCCACCGCCACACAGCGATAACGCAGGGTAGGCTCCCGCTGTTAAGATAACGCCAATGCGGGGTGGGCTCCCGCTGGATATAACATAAGAGCGCCAATGCGGGTTGGGCACCCGTGAAGGATGGCAATACGGGATAGGCTCCTGTTATGTGAAGTATAAATCGGGGTGGGCACCCGCTCTTTCCTGGTGAATGCGGGGTGGGCACCCACTCCTCGATCACTAGCACAGGGGGAATCCCACATGCTTGTATTCCCTCGTAGCGCTTCGGCATCCCAGCGCTGCAGGCATCAGCTTCTCTTCTCCTGGGCAGGTGCTAGATGCAGCGCTCACGAGGCGCTAGGTAGCTGGCGAAGATTCAGGGTCCCACACAATCAAGTAGCGCCCAAGTGGTGCTAGGGGCCATGGGGAGTAGACAGGCAATGTTGGGCAGGATAAGCAGGCAGTGGACAGCTCATCAGAACAGGACAGCAGTTCCTTGGAACAGTCAACCCCCATAATGTGGCACCCCTCCTGGCACAGCAGTTTCACTCCAGCAAAGGTCTCTCACTGGCCCTGTGGACAGCAGAGGGGTACAGATGGGCACAGGGGCCAGCACACAGGCCCTGGTGGCGGTACCTGCTGGCAGAATGTCCCCTCCAAATCAAAGTTCAAGCACACCCACATGGAGTTTCAACTCCTCTATATACACACACCTCTCACCCCACCTACCAGAAAGGCCCAGAAGCTTCTGATATGGTCTCTGGGGAAAACCAGTCCCAACTGGTTTTGGGGGAGGTGTAGAGCACCCTGTCTGCCAAACTTCCCTCCTCCCTTCATGAGCTGGGGTCTAGGAGACAGACACACCCCAGGGGGAGGAGCAAGCATTCCACAAGGCAGGCACACAGCACACCGAAATGACAAGGTTTTAAAGTGGCATTTCCACAATGGTGAATATAACTCTGTGCAGACAATTGCACAGCATTTAATATTTCCATCTCCCACAACCAAACATGGCATACATATTTTCTACCATGGGGGAGATATTCCATGGTAGTGGAGAAGTGTGGCTCACTGGTTAGAGGAGGCAGACCTAGAAGCAGAGGTCAGCACGGGACCAGGGTTCAATTCCCGGCTCGGCGGGGTCTTGAGTCCTAAAATGTCCATGGACTCGACAATTCTCGCTCTGGTGCCTACTCGATTCACGGGTTCACACTCTGCGACTCTGGGCAATAGCTTGCTTAATCTCCACAACGGCCCCTCGCGGCGGGATGCCTGGCTTTCACCTTGCGGATACCCTGCCTGGGTTATCTCACAGGGGAATACCAGGATGGGTTCCCTAAGCAAGCGCTTAGAAAGCGCTCGGTGATTTGCGCTATATAAATTCCTGTACATTTACATTTACATTCCATAAGGGAGGGTGTCCTAATGTAAGCCTATGGAAGGCAGAAAGCACACGCACTCGAGTCATGAAACCACCAACCTTATGTCAGGAAAAAAAATAGGGGAAAGGCCAAAAAGTTTAGGGATGACCCTGCAAGCAGGGCCAAGTCCAACAGGGATGGTAGATGATTATCAGTTTGTGCATGACTATGTGGCTAAGTTTGCTTATCAACACATACAGACCTCCCACCTGGGGGCCGCTTGTCCGGATGCTACTATTTATCTGCATGGATTAAAGACCTTTGTATCACAGGGGATCAATACAAATGCAAATATGATACATTACACACTTCCTCCCCCATAGTCCATGTTTCCCTGCTCACAGAGGCGGTGCGAGCCTGGGTAGCCTTTTTGTGTTCTAGACGTTTCCCCCATGGAGTACGCAATACATGCCTATCCGGATGTATACATATTGTTTTATGGTTTGTGTTTTGTGTTCCCTTGTTTCTTTTTCAAACTTGGCTGGCAAGAAAAGTTTCTCAAATCATGGCTGGGGATAGTTGTTTTTCTTGAGATAGTGATTACAGTGACTGAAGGTGTTTGTGGTAAGTGCTTAGAATGGAAAATAATACACACTGATCACGGTTGTTCAAAAGTCTCATTTGCCTTGGTGTACGAATACTATGATTGGGTCTAGTTACAAGAATCCCAAGTGTGTATGTCCCTAAGTGGGTGGCCCTTTGCAGTCCTAATGGCATTGCTTAAATTACAGTGTGTTACCTGGAATGTGAGGAGTTTGGGATCACCAGCAAAGACACACTGGGTCTTTTCCTTTCTGGAGAAAAGTTATGTCCAGATTGCATGCCTCTAGGTTACTCACGCAACTGTGATGGAACTAGTCTGGGTACAGTAAAAATGGCATGGACAACTGAATGGGAGAATGTACTCCGTTTTCTCAAGGGACACCTTAATCTGGAAAGCGTTAGAGGCTCCACATGTGTTTCATAATTTTTGTATAGATCTTGATTGACAATAGTCATGAATACTTTTATTTGATTTCAATAAAAAAATCATAAAAGGGTGGGAAACCACCTTAAATAAAAATACATTTAAAATTTTAAAACAGAGGAATTTAAAACATTAAGGCTATGCCATTGATGGGTATGCTGAAATGTTTAAATTAGTGAATGGTTTCCTTTTTATCCAGCTCTCTTGCTGCCATTTTGAGGAATGTTATTGCCCTACAGGACAGTTGGATTGATGACCCTCCAAGGCATTGGATGACGGCTGCTCTACATGTCTGTATTTCTTACTTCCTTAAGGCTTCCCGAAGGACCGTTCTTCGGGTGGCTGCTAGGGAGGGGCATATGCATAGCAGGTGTAAAAGGGACTCTTCCCGACCTCCGCATAAGCGACATTCCTTGGATTGCCAGAGGTGTTTCCATTTTGGTATCATATCTTTTGATGGAAATGACCCCAGCCGCAATAACGTTAAGAACTGTTTTCTCTCCTGGGAGAAATGATCAAGTAAGTATGGTTGGGGTTTCAGCCTCTGATAGCCTTGAATCACGGTCCAAGCGTGTTTTTTTTTTGAGACAGTTGTTTTGTCCATTAATAGGGAGGTCCTTTTAATTGCGTTATTCACTACGATTTTAAAACTGGAGTAAGTGGGGAGGGTGAGCCAGGCCTCCTCGACTTGCAGTGCCGCGAGAGAGACTTTCAGAACGCTGAACGTTGAATTACTTAGCCTGGATTGGGTTTCAATTTCCTTCCAGCAGTAGTGTGCTAAGGTGTTATCCTCTGCGTCCCTCATTCTCCAGTAGTATTTTACTAATGCCCCTTGTCTGTCGGGGGTCTGGTTTCTCAGGCCGTACTCAAGACGAATTTGGGATGGTGAAATGTGTCGGGGGATTGAGAACAGGACCTTGAACAGAGTTGATTGAGCAGAGTCAGGTTTTTTGTAACGAATTAGCAGCCTTTTTTATCACAAAGGTTGCAGATATATATGCTTCTTTTGAAGATAATTCCAGAACTGAATGTAGAGGTGGTAGCGGGGAAGAACCATTGTCTCTCCACAACCATGACTATTTTTCCTGTTTTCTACCCGCCCCAAATGAGGATGTGATCAAAATCATCTCTACTATCAAATCGGGCTCCCCACTGGAGCCTTGTCCCCCATCTGTGATGTCAAAACTCACAGAAGTGATTTCTCGCCCTCTCATGGAGATCTGCAATATTGCATTTTCGACAGGTCAATTTCCAAGTATATGGAAGAACGCTGTCATAAAACCCCTTCTGAAAAAACCTTCCTTAGATCCCACAGCTGTTGCAAGCTACAGACCGATCGCGTGCCTGCCCTTTCCCGCCAAAGTATGCGAATACCTGATGAACAGACAGCTCTCAGAGTTCGTCGAGACTCACCATCTTCTCGACGACACGCAGTTTGGTTTTAGGAAAGGGCATGGAACAGAGACTGCCTTGATAAAGGCCTCTGACGAGATCAGGGTGATCATGGACCAGGGAGGGGCGGCTGTCCTTATCCTTCTGGATCTGTCAGCAGCTTTTGACACGGTCGACCATGCCACCTTAGTCGACCGTGTCACTGCTTTGGGGATTAACGGTCGTGCCAAGGATCTCATTTCATCTTTCCTGGCAAACCGTACCCAGACAGTAAAGTTGGGAGATTTCTATTCCCCTATCTCTGCACTCCCTTGTGGAGTCCCACAAGGCTCCTCGCTAAGCCCTATGCTTTTCAATATCTATGTAGCGGACTTGGCGAGGATAATAAAGGCCTATGGGATACAGCTTACATCGTATGCAGATGATACCCAGCTGGTGCTGGGTATCCACAAGGATGGTCACACTGTAGCAGCCAACTTCCAGAAAGCTATGCTTGAGGTCAGTAGCTGGATGGCCCTGAACTGCCTTCGCCTCAACTCGGATAAGACCGAGATTATGACCTTCGGAAGACTCTCCCCTGAATGGTCTCATGGTTGGTGGCCAGAAAAGCTTGGCCCCCCACCTGTTCCAGTGGAAAAACCCCGAAATTTGGGAGTGATCTTTGACACTAAGTTGGTTTTCGACCTTCATACCAACAAGGTTGTGTCATCATCTTTTTTCATTCTGAAAAAAATAAAGAAGTTGCTGCCTTACCTCCCGCCGTCAGCTGGGAAGACTCTGGTTTCTACCCTAGTCTTCTCCAGGATAGACTATGGGAATGCACTCTTCCTTCATACCCAGAAGCGTGTCACAACGAAGCTGCAATCTATTCAGAATGCGGCTGCTAGGATTCTTCTTAACATCCCTCGTCGCAAATCCACCACTTTCGGTATTCGTCAGCTTCATTGGCTGAGAGTCGAGAGCCGCGTTAAGTTTAAGGCCCTCTGTATTGCTTATAAGGCTGTACATGGCACGGGACCTAGGTTCTTGGTTGAAGCCTTTCAACTGTATACTCCCAGCAGGCAATTAAGATCGGCTAATATCAGTCTCCTCCCTGTGCCACGCACAAGATCGGTCACCTGGGGAGACAGGCGCTTTCTTGTGGCCACTCCAAAACTTTGGAACCTCTTGCCATTAGCCATCAAAACCGCCCTGAATCTGATGAGCTTTCGCAGGCTCTTGAAAACTTGGCTGTTTAATCAGTAAGAGGATGGTTTGATGATAGACTCCAGTTTGCTCCACAGCGCCGAGACACCTTTGGGTATTTGTCGCGCTATAAAAGTTGCGTAAATAAAATAAATAAATAAATTTAAGGAGATAATGTCTTTCGTGTTTAGAATTTCTGAGCCGTATGAAATTGAGGGTAAAAATTTTGCTGAAATGGCTTTAAGCAAGTGGCCTGTAGAGCACCCCGTAAGTTTTTTCTTTAGAACACTGAAGGCGAACTGCAGTTGTTTGGCTCTGATACGGCCTTGCCCCAGTTGTAAATTAAAGTTGAGGTTACGGTCAATAGTGAAACCTAGATATTTGTAGGAGTCTACTGGGGACAGGGCTTGCCCATCTAGGTGCCAGGTAGATTTGCGATGAGCCTTAGATTTAACTCTTCTGGCGAAACACATCACTTTCATTTTTTGATGGTTGATAGTTAATTGGGCATTGGTGGTATAAGCTCCTAATTTGGTGATGAGTCGCTGCAGGCCTACTGGTGTTAGAGCGAGGAGCACGATGTCGTCCGCATATTGAAGACTGGGTATAGGGACGTTACCCAGTTTTGGAGGGTCTGATGGAGTTGACCGTAGTTGGTTGTCTAGGTCGGCGATATAGATGTTGAAGAGGCAGGGTGCCAGCACACACCTTTGTTTTAGCCCGTTTAGGGTTTGAATCTTTTTGGTGATGCTGTGCCCGTCGCCTTTCCTGACCTGAACCCATGTTCGGGAATACAAGTTGATAATGGCATCCAGGAGTTTGGTTGGAACACCCCAGTTGCGCATTTTTACCCATAACTTGGCTCTTGGGACTTTGTCGAAGGCTGCTTTCAGGTCTACGAAGCAAGCGTACAAAGGCCTAGATTTTGCGAGAGCTTGGTTGGCTAGCAGGGTAACCGCAGAGATGTTCGTGAGTGTACCCATCCCTGCCCTGAATCCTGTTTGGGTGTAGGGGATGAGGTGACTGCTTCCGACCCAATCCTCCAGGTCAGCCAGCAAGTTTGAAGCATACATTTTGGCCTCCACATCAATTAAGGCTATCAAACCGTAGTTGGAAGGGTCGGAGCGAGGACCCGACTTGTATATTGGATTTAAAATACTGCCCCTCCAAGAGTCTGGGATGGTGGAAGAAGCTATGATTGAAGAAAAGAGTGGCGTGAGGACATCAGACCAGAGTAGAGGGTTGTGCCGGAACAAGGCGTTTGGCAACCCGTTGGGTCCTGGGGCTCCCTCAGGTCTTAGTTTTTTTATGATTATTAATACTTGCTCCTTTCGGATTTGCAGAGAGTATTCAAGTGCTTCGGATTTGGGGGTAGTCCTAGTATGATCTACAACAGTTAGCTTCTCCCCCAAATCCAGGCCGTGAGTTACGGGGCAGACCATTGATGTGTCGTTGTATAGATAATCGATGTGGGCACTCCAGGAGTCCTCCGTGATGTCAGAATTGTGGTGCCGGTTCCTGCCGTTTTCTAACTGGTTAATTATTGACCAGAACTGCCTTGAGTCCCTTAGTTTGGTAGAATGGTGGAGTTTGGCCCATAGTTGTTCTTGGAATGCTTTTTTTGCTGCCTTGATATCTTTTTTTAGGTCTTTTCTAGCTTTGGAGGTGAGTTGCAGGAGGTCCTGGGAGGGGGCAGGGCACTGGGTGCGTAATCTCCTGAGGAGTTTGTTCAATTGTTGTTTTTGCTTCCTGAGGGATTTTGTGAACCATTCAGCCCCTTGATGACTTTTGGCTTTTTCCCCTATGGCCTGCTTGCAAAATTTTTGATTTAGTTCTAGGGTAAAGCATTCCCATGCCTGAGTATTTATGGGTTCAATTTGGAGTCTTTCTAAGAGATTAGTGCATGTCCCCATGATGTCATTTATCGAATCTGGTTTCCAGACCAGACGTTTTAGGTTAAAGCATTGCGTTTGGTGTGATAGTACTTTAGGTGGCTCTGCATGGTCTGTATTAATTAGTAACGTGAATGTTTGCGGTTGGTGGTCGCTTTCAGTACTATCCGATATTTGGAAATTTGTGATGAAGGGGGAAAGCTCTTGATCCGTGAAAGTGTAGTCTATTGTTGAGGCAGATTTATGGGTAATCCTTGTGGGTGCGGCTGGATTGTCTGTCCGGCTGCTCCCATTTAGCATTCGCATTGAAAGGTCCGACAGGCTGGCCGCACATCTCTTCCCGAGCGACTCTCGTTGTTTCCGTGCGTGTGAGCGCTCGTCAATGGCTTTAAGTAGGTTCATATTAAAGTCCCCAGACAGGATGATATTAGCTTCCCGGTAGGCAAGTTTTAAGGTTGTCATTGTTGCTAATAGATGGTCTACGCATATCTTTTTCCGACTGAACGATGGGTGAATGTAGATGTTGAGTATCAGCAAACAGATTAGAGACGGGGCTTCAAGTTTGACACATTGCAGCCAAGAAAACTCGAGTTCTATTGTTGATACTTGCCATGGAATATCGGTTGAGACGAACGTTGAAAGCCCTCCTTTGGCTCTCCCTAGTTTTCCTGCCTTTTCGGTGGGGCGCTGAAATTCCTTGTATCCTGTTATGGGAGTGGGATTAATCATCCAAGTTTCCTGGAAGAGAAGAATTTGATACTTTGAAATAAATTCCATGAAGCCTGGATCTTCTAGTTGATTGACAATATGCAATTCTGGGGGGCACATTGGATGGCAGATCCCTGGTGCTTGCCAGAATATATGCACCAAATGGTCACCAGGCTTCGTTTTTGGAGAGCTGTGACGCACTCTATTGGCATGGCTCTGGGTGGGTGACATTCAATCAATCAATCAATCATTTGTAAAGCGCACTACTTGCCCATGAGGGTCTCAAGGCGCTGGGGAGGCGCTACTGATCGAAAGGCCAGGTCTTGAGTATCCTCCTGAAGGTCAGCAGGTCTTGGGTCTGTCGTAGTCTCAGTGGGAGGGTGTTCCATGTCTTGGCGGCGAGGTGGGAGAAGGATCTCCCACCGGTGGTTGTTCTTCGGATGGGCGGGACGGTGGCAAGTGAGAGGTCGGCAGAGGGTAGCTGGCGGTTGGGGATGTACAAGGAGAGCCGTCTGTTGAGATAGGCTGGGCCGGTCTTGTGGAGTGTCTTGTGTGCGTGGGTGAGGAGCTTGAAGGATATCCTCTTGTTGATGGGGAGCTAGCGCAGGTTTCTCAGGTGGGGGGTGATGTGGCCGTGGTGTGGTACATTGAAGATCAGTTGTGCCGAGGCGCTTTGGATGCGTTGTAGTCATTTGATGAGCTTGGTCGGGGCTCCCGCGTAGAGGGTGTTTCCCGTATTCGAGTCTGCTGCTGATAGGGGCCTGGGTGACTGTCTTTCTTGTATCTGTCAGGATCCATCTGTAGATCTTGCAGAGCATGCGGAGGGTGTTGAAGCAGGAGGAGGAGATGGCGTTGACTTGCATGGTCCTTGAGAGCGTTGAGTCGAGGATGATTCCCAGGTTGCCTGCGTGGTCGGTGGGTGTCGGGGCTGCCCTCAGTGCCGTCCTCCACCAGGAGTCATCCCAGGCTTAGGGATGAGGACCTCCGTCTTGTCTGAGTTCAGCTTCAGATGGCTGGTCTACATCCAGTCCGCGTTGGCCTTCATTCCTTTGTGGAGGTTGGCTTTGGCAGGGATGGGGTCTTTGGTGAGGGAGAGGATCAGCTGAGTGTCGTCGGCATAGGAGATTATGTTGAGGTCGTGCTGTCGGGCTACGTGTGCGAGGGGTGACATGTAAATGTTGAACAGCGTCGGGCTGAGGGAGGATCCCTTTGGTATGCCGCAGATGATCTCGGAGGCTTTGGAACAAAATGGAGGGAGGCGGACGCTCTGGGTTCTGCCGGAGAGGAAAGAGGTGGTCCAATCCAGAGCCTTGTCTCGGATCCCTGCGGCATGGAGGCGTGCGCGTAGTCTGCGGTGGCAGATGGTGTCGAAGGCGGCAGAGAGGTCTAGGAGGATGAGTGCTGCGGTCTCGCCGTTGTCCAGCAGGGTCCTGATGTCGTCGGTGGCGGCGATGAGGGCAGCCTCTGTGCTGTGGTTGCTGCGGAACCCTGACTGGGAAGGTTCCAGGATTCTGTTCTCTTCGAGGTATCGGGTTAGCTGTCTGTTGACGGTTTTCTCGATGACCTTTGCCGGGAAGGGGAGCGGAGAGATGGACCGGAAGTTCTTCAGGTCTCTTGGGTCTGCCTTAGGTCTTTTGAGTAGGGCGTTGATCTCAGCGTGTTTCCAGATCTCTCGCAAGGTCGCTCTCTCGAGCGAGAGGTTGATGACGTTGCACAGGTGGGGTGCGATGGAGCTGCTTGCTCTGTTGAAGGCGCGGTGCGGGAATGGGTCTGACGGAGAGCCGGAGTGGATTGTGCGCATGGTCTTGCTGGTGTCATCCATGCTCACGCTGGCCCAGGCTAGCAGGAGGTCGTGGTAAATGGTGTGCGGAGGGTCTGTTGTGTTGCTGTCTGTTGGGGATGTCTGGGTGTTGAAGCTGTTGTGGATGTCTGCTATCTTGCGGTGGAAGAAGGGGGCGAGTGAGTCGCACAGCGCTTGCGACGGTGGGATGTCGTTGGTGTTGGAGCTGGGGTTGGAGAGTTCCTTCACGATGTTGAAGAGCTCCTTGCTATTGTGTGCGTTGTTGTCCAGGTGGTTTTTGAAGGAGGTCCTCTTGGCCGCCCTGATGAGGTGGTGGTGGTTGCGGATGGCGTCCTTGTGTGCTGCGTGACTGTCTGGACTTTGTTCACTGTGCCATTTCTTATCTAGTTTCCGGAAGGCTTGCTTGGAGGCTAGGAGTTCTGGGGTGAACCAGCTGGCCATCTTGCTGGTATCTCTGTGGGGGGTTTCTTCAGCGGGGCGAGGGTGTTGGTGCAGTCCTCGATCCAGCGTCTGAGGCTGTGGGCATCGTCGTCGGTGTTGGAGGGTTCGGTGGGTGGGCTGAGAGCGAGGTTTGCGTGTTGTTGGTCTTCGGTGATTTTGCGGCAGGGGATCTGTTGGGTGTGGTGGTGTGTGGTGGCTTTCTTGAAGGTGAAGTGATGCAGGGTTGGCCGGTCCAGAGGAGTTCGGTGGTGTGGCTGACGGAGACTGAGCGGAAGACGGGGTTGAGCGTGTGGCCGGCGGAGTGGGTGGGCAATGTGACGAGTTGCTTCAGTCCGTAGTTGTTGAGGTTATCGATCAGGGTTGTAGAGTTGTTGTCATTGTTGTTCTCAAGGTGAAAGTTCAGGTCTCCGAGGAGGATGTAGTCGGTGGAGGTCAGGGTGGCGTGCTGATCAAGTCGGCGATGGAGTCACTGAACTTGGGGCGGGGCCCGGGGGGCGGAGGACGAGGGTCCCTCTGAGAGTGGAGTTAGGGTCTGTGTGGATCTAGAAATGCATGTGTTTGGCGGTGCTGAGCGAGTCGTCGGTGCTAGTCGAGACCCTGATGCTGTTCTTGTGGACGATGGCAATTCTTCCTCCGACTCCGTTGGTGCGGTCTCTGCGGGTGATCTTGTAGCCGTCTGCGATGGCTATGGCAATGTTGGGTGCGGAGGAGTCGTTAAACCAGGTCTCTGTCAGGAAGGCGACGTCTGGGGATGTTGTGTCGAGCAGGGCCCAGAGCTCGATGGAATGTTTGCGTGCAGAGCGGGTGTTCAGTAGTATGCATCGTAGGTGGTTGGGGTCTTTCTTGGCGGGTGGTTCGTCGGCTGTGAGGCTGGTGTAGCTGCAGTTCCGGCAGGTGAAGTGGCCATGTGTGCTTTTCGGGGCGGCCTTGAAGCAGGTGTGGCTCCGACCAGAGTTGAGAGCGTGTAGAGTGCTGGTGTCATAGTGGCGGCGATCGGCGTTGCAGGTGGGACTGGCACTGGACGTGGTCCAGGCTTGGACGGGCACAGACGGGCTTGCCTTAGGCACGCCTTCGGCCTGCATATATGGGGAGGTGGGAGGGAGGAGCAGCTGGGAGGCAGGGGCAGCAAATGGGCAGTGGGCAGTCAGGGGGAGAGGCCGTAAGGGACACAGCAGCGAGGGCAGTGAGGGACAACGAAAGTAACAGAAGGAAAAAGGGGCACAAAATCGAGAGATAAATGAGTGGCACAGAAGGCAAAAGAGCAGAAAAAACGAGTGGAACAGAAGGCAAAAGGGGCACAGAAATGAGGTAAAAACGAGTGGCACAGAGGGCAGAAGGGCACAAAAAACGAGTGGAACAGAAGGCAAAGGGGCACAAAAACGAGGGAGAAACAAGTGGCACAGAGGGCAGAAGGGCACAAAAACATGAGTGGAACAGAGGGCAGAAGGGCACAAAAAACGAGTGGAACAGAAGGCAAAAGCGGCACAAAAACGAGGGAGAAACAAGTGGCACAGAGGGCAGAAGGGCACAAAAAAACGAGTGGAACAGAGGGCAGAAGGGCACAAAAAACGAGTTGAACAGAAGGCAAAAGGGGCACAAAAACAAGGGAAAAATGAGAGGCACAGAAGGCAGAAGGGCACAAAAACGAGTGGAACTTCCTCAGCAGCTGCAGCTGGGGCATGGAGGCACAGGCGGTGCTGTGCGGAGGGGGAGCGACCTACCTGGTGGTACACAACCGAGAGAGAAAGAGAGAGAGAGAGATATCACACCCCCCACTGCAAAGGTCCACTGGCAATTTTATTTCCATATAATCCTTAGGTTGTTGCAGCTGTGACAGTTTTTGGACTATGAGTGTTCTCCACCCAAAAAGTTAAAAGCTTTTCTATTTTTCAAAAGTGAATGCAGTTATGTAAAGACCCTTGCATTAGTTGGTAGGAAAATTGTTGTTTATTCCACATTTAATACCTCCAAATTACTCCTCCAGCTGTCCAGCTCCAACTCCCATTTTTTTATCCAGAAGAAAACATTTGAGCCTAGGTACATAGGTTCTACATTCCAATACACTCGATAAACTCTACAAGTACACACTAGCTTTGATTTGTTTTTAGGGACACGGGACTTGTTGGTAGTAGGTTAGGTAGGCAGCAGGACACGTCTCCAAGTTATTAAGATAGATTTATTAAGATAGTACAGCAGAGCAGTAAACCTCACAGCTGACCAGACCATCAACTGCCAAGGCTTGAACCTTCACATACAAGATAGAACACTCTTAGGTACTAAGGGATGTTGGGAAGGTAGGAACACAAAGAAAGGGCTACTGACACCAAGTAGCCATATTGAAGGAAGTACAAAGATACAACATATCTTCTCCCTTTACAGATAAAACAAAAATGAAAGACGCAAACATATAGTAAGAGTTAAAGCATGGAAAACAAGGAGAAAACATATAACACGTAGGAGGTCAGCGGCCTCTTGGACTTCCAGAAAAGAAGGCAAAGGGAAAGGATCAAGACGAGGATTATGATGACCACCTTCTCCCCTCCGATTGACAAAAAAAACAAAAAGAGACAGTCTACTCTCTGCAATCCGTCATTGTGGCCAGCAAAAATGGGAAGAGACAGTTTACTTTCTCCGATAAGTTTTTTCTCCTCCGCGGCTTCCCGCTCATTGTTGAAGATAGAACAGTTCAACAAGTGCCTACAAGGCTCAAAAAGTTCTGGAAGGATGTTCCCAAAGAAAAAGTTGGAGCCAGTTCTCTTACAGTCCAAGTTGAAGTTCTGGACCAGGTGTCTCGGTTCTGGTTCTTTTTCTTGGGTTATGGGCCTGTGGTAGTGGTTCAGGCCTCTAAGTTACCTTCAAATTGTATTTCTTTTGTGAACAATCTGTCTCAGTACTGTGAGTTATAAGGCCCGGTTCAAATGGCGGAACATTTATCCCGGTTCAGAGAACCACCTTGTCACAACTTTCTGTCATGGTACTGGAACTCTTGTCCTTCACGAATCTCGGTCGTGAACACTGCCGTTCTTGGGACACCCTTTGTCCACTCCCGGTACTGATTCTGGGACATCCGTTGTCCCCTTCTAGTTTTGCCGGTCCTGGGACATCCATTGTCCTCTCCCGGTTCCTGGTTCTGCCGGTCCTGGGACTAGCTTTGTCCTCTCCCGGTCCTGGTTCTGCTGGTCCTGGGACTAGCTTTGTCCTCTCCCGGTCCTGGTTCTGCCGGTCCTGGAACTAGCTTTGTCCTCTCCCGGTCCTGGTCCAAGACTCACTCCCTCAGACCCTAGTTTTCCCTGGATTGGGGTTAGAGTTGCAATAGTTTTCTCAAAGTCTCACTCCCTCAGTCCTTACTTTTCCTTGAATTGGGGTTAAAGTTGCAATAGTTTTCTCCAGGTAGTAGTTTTCTCCAGGTAAATATTGAAATAGCAATTGCTACTTTTCAATTTTCCCCATTAGCATTTCATCTCTTGAAATCTACAATCTTTCATTTTTTTTTATATACAAATATTTTCGTCATTGCTTTGAGCTTCTCTCCATGATGGTTCTAGACTCTGTCATTGTTATTTTAATATTGTCCACAGTATTGTACTCTACTAAATATGAGTTCACAGTTACTGTTCCTGTAAGTAATTATAGGCTGCAATGAGTGCTGCTAAGCCGAAAATACTGTTTCTGCACTCTCCATAGATGCCACAAAGCTGTGAACACTTCAGCTTTTATTTTTCCAGCATAGATACGAAACAAAGCAGCAGTGGGTTTAATATTTCTATACATTTGATCAAATATAGCTTTCAACTCCAAAGGTATTGACAAGTGGAATACTAAGAAAAACCACAAGATGGCCCTCTTGTGAAAGAATTAAAACCCTTAACTCCAACTCCTTTGTGCTTGTTTCTGTTTCCGTGTTGATTACAGAAATCGCGCAATAACCACTCCACGCATCAGTTTAGCGTAAAAGGCCATTAATTAGGACAGGCATGACAGACCATAATCAAACATAACATCTTTACCAGTTAACAATCCCCCCAACTTCCTGCCTTTCAACCATCATCCACTCACGTATTGCACAGGGCACTCCCAATTCACACCACGACCTCTCCACGTTTACCATTCACATCCGTTTTCACGTCCAAACTCCTCCAGCATCTCCATTCATCGCACTCCCATCTACCACCCCCCCATCCTGCACCTGTAACCCCCTCCCCGGAAGGGTGATTCTGCCCGTCATGGACTCCCCACCCCTCCCAGGTCCCGCCACCCAGGGAACCCCCGGAGGGCGGTTACCTGCCCCATCAATTGTGCACCTTTCGCACTCAGTCACGCCTACACCATATCGATTCATTCCACAAGAAACTGAGCAAATCCCGCAATTCCATAAGGTAGTACGCATTCCCCATGTGTGAAAGGTGCACGCCATCGTCTCGAAAGAGAAGTGGTTCTTCCAGCCTGAGCCCGCCATGAGCCAGCACTTTAACTCCATGATCAGCACAAAAGAGTCTCATCGCCCTGTTCAATTTCATGCGGGCCCTTTCAATGGCCGCAGGCTTAAGCGCCCCCTCCAGATCTGTCGTGGTATGAACTCAGTCGAAACAATACAGGCGCCAGCCAGATTGCTCCTCATTGCCTTGAAGTCCCGCTGCATCAGGTGTAACAAGGACACCCCCGATTGTCTCACCAAGTCATTTTCCCCCAAATGGATTACAAGCATGTCCGGGCAGCCCAGATGTGACACCTTCTTCATGAGCCATGGCAACAACTCACCCCAACGCATTCCGTTCTTCCCCCACCACTGGGCCTCATGATGACTGCTCCTCAGGCCCAGGCTACGACCGTACACCTGCCTGTCCGCATACTTGGAAGCCCAGTGAACAAACGAGTGTCCCACAATCCAGGTGACCATCTTGGCCCCCGGCCCCCGAACACAACCTACGAAGAGAAGAAGATTAGTTCCACGGCAAAACAAAATTGCAACAACAACCGCAGCCGCCAAGGCTAGCCCGCCCCCCCTCTACTTGCGCACATAGCGCTCACAGCAGCGAGACCGCCATCGACCAATCCGCCGAATCTCCTCCCAGTACCAACCTAACGCCGCCGCGGCCGTGGCTGCCCCAATCCTAAACGAGTGTGTGCCAAAACGCGCAGGATCCCTTCCAAGCCTCTGCAAAGCCAACCGTAACACTGCCAACAACTGAAAGGGCGTCAAACGCCTCAAGGAAGCATGCACAAAAATCTCCCCAGCCGACCTCTGCACTCGTCCACAGAAACCTGACCGGGCACACATCCGCACAACCATTCCCCGACAGCCACACCCACTTGCCACGACCAACCTGGTCCGTCTCGGTACGTCCCAACCATATACCCAGCCGGTTCCCATCCAACCGCACATCCGCAAACATCCGCCCCGGCGCCCCATGCGCCCCCAACAACTCTGACACTCGAAACGCCCCAAAAAACATCCATACCATGCATAAACGAAACACTGCCACCTCATCCCCATCATAACAGCAAAAAGGTAACTCCCTTAACACCCTTTCCAGTAATTCAAAAGTAATCGCCTCGCAAGGCAACTCCCCCCTCCCCCCTCCGCTCTCACCCTACCCCAACCTCTCAACATACGGCTCAGCAGATCCGACCTAGCCGGATCAAAACCCAAATAAACCATGCTGTAAAATGAAACACCTGCCAACTTGGCGGCAATCGTCGTCTGAGACAATCCTCTGTCCATGCAATCCAGTACAAATCACACCACACCTTGCTCACAAGCGTCCTTTGGCATCCCCCACGCACCCTTCTTCCAACCCAAAAAGGCCCCACACCAACAGTGCCACCAACAGGGGAAAGAAATCCAGAAACGCAATGCTTCTGCCCTGACGCAGCCAATGCGCCGGCCACTGTTCTGCACACCAACGGCCGTCCCAGAAGATCCCGAAACCTGCTGCTCCCACTGCATCAGAGTAGAGTTGTACCTGCCACACCATCCTGTCCTGTGCAAACTCCAATGAGACACCATTGAAGTCTTCCAGAAACACCAGCCAAACTCTCAAGTCAGCCTGCACTCCCAGCGTGACCCTGACCCTGTGGTGAGGGAGAACCGCCCCCGACATGGCCATGCCGAGGCGCCTACAAAATATCCTCCCGGTCCTCACCACCCCGCAGGCAAAGTTCAACAAACCCAGCAAGAGCTGCACAGACCTCAACTCAATCTTGCGGACTCCGAGCACCTGTCTCAAAACCTCCTGCATCTCCGCCACCTTCTGTACTGATAAACGCGCCTGCCAAGCCACCGAATCCAATTCAATTCCCAAGAAAGTCAGACAACAACTAGGCCCTTCCGTCTTTTCCGGTGCCAACGGCACCCCAAACTCCTGTGCTAACCGCTGAAACTGGCCCAAGGCCGCGCCACATTCTCCCGTCTGACCCACGCCAACAAACAGAAAGTCATCCAAATAGTGAGACACCAGCCGGTGCCCACTGCGGTCCACAAAAGCCCACTACAAAAAGGAACTGAAGGTCTCGAAGAGCACGCAGGAAATTGCACAGCCCATTGGCAACTCGCGGTCAACAAAAATGGCCCCTCCAAACTGCATGCCCAAAACGGAAAAATCCGCCGGATGAATGGGGAGGAGGCGAAAGGACGACTTGATATCGCATTTGGCCAATTCTGCCCCCCTTCCACATGCCCGCACCAAACCCACGGCATCATCCACCGACGCATACAAGACCCTGGAGTCTTCCTCCGCGATGAAGTCATTCACCGAACCTCCTTCCGGCCAAGATAGATGATGAATCAACCTGAACTCGCTCAGCTCCTTCTTGGGCACCACCCCCAGAGGAGAGACAATGAGATCCGACATTGGCCACTCCGCAAACGGACCCGCAATTCTGCCTTCCAAGACTTCCTTTTCCAATTTCCGCGCCACCACCTCCGGCAATTCTTTCGCAGACCGCAAGTTCTCTGCCCAACGCCTCACCCTCGGCCCTTGATAGCCAATCTGAAAACCTTCCACAAAACACCAATACAATCTCGACGCCGCCTCTCTATCAGGGTACCGGGAGAGCCATGGACCCATGGCCTCCACCTCAACTGGAGTATGGGCCCTTAGGCTCAGGCTGTCCCCTGCCTCTCGCAATCTTCCACTGCTCTGAGGGCGTAGCCAGTGTGAGGCATTGCGTGACCGCGTGACGTCCCCCACACTTTGAACACTCATGCTTAAATTTACAGGAAGGCCGATTGCAGAATCCCTTGTTGAAACCCCAGCAGGCCCCAGTGGATCCAGGTTTGTACTGCTGTCATGTTGCCCCTGTCCACACCACCTGAGTTCCATGCCCTCTGGCAACACCCTGACCACCCGCCCCATACTGGGCGGGACGCGACTGAAAAGACCGATAAGCGACCGGAAGACCACGAGCCATATGTGTAGATGCCGCCGGCTGCGTCGATGACATCCATTGGACCTAGAGTTCCTGGTCCACATCCCCCCACGGCTTGTCCGTGTTAACACTGATCCTTGCCCTGAACTCCTCGTCATAACTCAACCATGCAAAACCCCCGAAGTGCAACTGCGCCTTCCTGATCACATCCATATATTTAAACAGCGCAATCGCCCGATCCGCGTGCCTCTCGCAATAAATACTCGCATAGATCAGAAAGGCCGACGTCCAGTTCTCCATTGTCACCGGTACTCTCGGCCGCCTGGTCAACTCCCACTCCTCCTCCTTCGACCCCTCCTTCGCCTGAATCTCCCTGTGCAGGAGTTTAAACACATCCACGTACTCATGCCGCCAAATCTTAGCCCTCGTCTTCTCAGACAAATGCGACGCGAGAGGCATCGCCAAACCCATATACGGCAACTTCTTCCACAATTTCTCCACACCCTCGTCTTTACCCCCTTGATCCTCAGTCTGCGCACTCACTGTCGCCACCTGTTCCTTACCATCCTGCGAAACAGGCCCCGCCCCACCTGGGGGCCCTGTCTCCTTCACCGATCCGTCCCCCACACCCACCGACCGGCAGGCCTTCTTCCTCCCTCCTTTAGGCCCTTCCCCCCATGCGTCCTGCCAGGCGCCCTCACCTGATAAAGTTGCCGGGGCGTGCCGCTCCGTCCGCCGGGTCTCTGCCGGCTTCACCCCTCTTCTGATGGCCAGACCGGCGCCATCCCATGTGTCCTGGAAAACACCAAACTTGCTTGTTGCCGCTCTGCCCTTCCCCAAACTCTCAACCTCGCGCACCTCGCCTTCCTCCAACTCATCCTCATAATACAACATCTCATCATCCACTTCTGGCGCCACCAACTCACACACCTCAGTAACCACCCTCTTGGCACCTTTCCCTTTCACTCCAGGCACAAACTCGCACTCCAACATCGCCGGTGCCCGCTCCCTCGGTGGAGGGCAGGCCGCCGCGGACCCCCCTGCTGCTTCGTCCCGGCGTTTGAGGCCGTTTTGCGCCCTGCTGGCCCACCCCGGCCTCTGCCAGCTGTCCCCGCTGGACTGCACCCACCCCCCCCGAGCCATATGTGCCCGGGGAGGCCCCAGTGCCACCAGGTCTCTGCGCCGCCAAGGCAGTCCCTGACCCCTCTACCCAGACCCACTCCCCTTGGGCCCCTGGAATGCCTCTACCTCGTCTGCCAACTGAACCCCTGCAGCGCGAGTGCCGGGACCCCTTTGCCCCTGGGCACCCCACCCGCTGTCGCCTCCTTGGCCGCACAGAGCACAGCCACTCCCCTTCCATCTCCTCAATAATGCGACGCTGGTCACGGACCCTCTCCTCCTCCGTCATGTGTTCCCACCTGGCATACCATGAACTCCTACCCTCCAAGTTCCCCAGTGTCTCCTTCCCAGGCGGGGGTGCCGGGGGGCACCCCCCGCGGGCCCCAGCCCCATCTGCTGCTGTGCCTTCAGGGGGCCCTTACCCTTGGAACCCTGCGCCCTGACCACACCCTATCTACACCCAGAAAGGTCCATTGGCTGCTCATTCAAGGGAGCCACCTCCTCCCCTTCAGACTCACCCCCCGACAGCATGAGGGAAAACTCATCCACAGCCGCCACCTCCCAATCACCCAGGTCCCCCCCCCACTGCCTTCACCTTCGCTGCTGACCTCATAATCCACTAAGGGCCCCTTCGCTGCCTGGCCCCCCAGCCGGTTAGGCTGACACCACCACACCCTGCCCGGGGACCCCAGCCGGTTGCAGCAGGGCCCCATCGCCCTCCACAAGGTCTCCTTCACCGCCCGGGCCCACACCCACGACCTCTCCCTGTACAGGGAGGCTCGGCCGCTTCCCGACGCGCTTGTAGGCATCCTGTGGCTTCTTTCCCCTCCCCCGCCCCAACGTACCTCCACGAGCCCCGGAGGGCTCGTCCATGCATGCGACGACGGCCGCAGCAACTCGCGCCGAAGCGGGCCTAGGCGGACAGGTCATTCCGACCCACGCCTGATCTAGGACACCGGGCTGGAGGAGGTCAGCCCTCCCAGCCCGGCTGAGCACCTGTAATGCCGCCCGCACAGCCTCTGCATCGGGCGCATCCATGCCGGCTCAAAGCGATCTTCCCCCTCGAGCGAGACTTCCACTGTCTTAAGGACTGCACCGCTCACCGGGGCACCAGTGGCAACACGCTCCGTACGCTAAATCTCCCCCCGCCTAGCTAAACTAACCGAGCACACAAAAACCTACACCTATTCCCTGAGGCACTGGGGACAGGAAGAGGAAGTCCTTCCCCTCCTGTCCCCTTAAGTAACCTCCTAACCCCCCACCCCCTAAACCCACCACCTGACCTATCCCTCTGCCTGCGTCCTCTCGCGCGAACACCCCGGGCAAAAGACTGGTCTGTCGACCTGCTTTCCCCGGGGGCCGCAATATGACAAGTCTTTGTGCTCAAAGGTAGTACCGGTGAGAAAACATGTTCAGCGCACACAAGAAACATTTCTATAGCTGGAGATAGTGTCGTCTGCCAAACTGTAAAACACAGGTGTTTTGTTTAGTTATGCATGCAATCGCTTACCTATAATTTTTGACAGGTGACATCGAGTTGAGGGACGGTCGTTAACAAGCATAATGAAGTGCAGGGCATTACCACAAAAGAAACCTCGACTTTGGGATACATCGACCTGTGCTACTTAAGGAAATATACCAAGGTATTAAAATCTCTTGAGCAACACCAGTTCGGCAGAAAACACTTTGATTGTGCGGAACTCCTCCTATCACTGCTTTATTTGCGCTCCGTTGTGTTCCCGTCACTATGGAAACAAAACAACAAAATGGTTGCTTAACGTTGCGTAACCTTGCGCAATGACGTCCACAAAGTACTTCCATAGTCAGAGATCGAAGTAAGACACAAAGACTGCGGGTTCTGTGGAGGGTTTTGATGTGTACAGGAAGTGTGGCGCCTTAACTGGTAGCGGTGTGTGTTAGGTAAAAAACAACAATAATGAAGAGGGTGCAGCAAGGCCAGAAGAGACCCCGAAACCTCTGCAGAGAGTGGCCAGGGCCCACTCGGTAATTAAGACAAGAATCCTGTGCACACGTTAAGCGAGGTGTATACATGTATCATGCTTAATCAAAAGAACACAATAGGTAGTAAATGAAACAACGTGGACACGATAGAAAGTCTTTTTGTTCTTCAAAGAATTGTATTTGACCTTCCTTTGTTGAAAGGTAACTTGTTGAAGGTAACTACAAAAGCAAATGACTAGGCTGGTCATTTCCTTTTGAAGTTACCTTTCAACAAAGGACACATGTATGCACCTTGCTTAACGTGTGCACAGGATTCTTGTCATAAGACACAAAGACGTTGGAAGCTGATGATACACTGGTTCTCCGCTAGGACACATGGAGATTCCGTGATGTCATCAGCGTGGAGATAACAGCGTCGCAGAAGGATCTCCCGGCTGCCAAACGGTAAAAGAGGACACTCGGACACAACTACAGACACACCAGAAGCAGACTCACGGTTAATGAAGATGTCGTGAAAAGTACCAGAAATAAGATTGTTCTTTTTTCCAAATTTCTTCAAAACTGCAAATCAGGAACATAGGATGGCAGCAGCTGGGCTAATTATGGTGAGTTACTTGTTTCTGACAGGAGTGCCCTTCACTTTTCTGCGATGGTTTCTTTGAGTTTCACTCATTCGTGGGCCGCAGCTTGCTTATTGACATATATCTCTTCTTCCAGGCATTAGCTGACAGGTTTCTTTGTAGATTGCCGCATTACTTTCAAACGCAGCAGTCTTGAAACATGCAAAACGTCTTGACTCAAGATAGACAGTAGTTGATGTACTTTAGACAGGTTTCACCTTGTTTAATTGTTTGAAAGCAGCTAGTTTCTCACTTTAATCTGTTACTTTTTTTAAAGTCTTTAAAGTCTTCAGGCGTTACTGCTTTTACATGTTTCTTCTTGAGTAACAGGGAGCAGATGGGCTGATTCCATATCCTCTGAAAAGTATGGTATTTCTCTTAATAATTTATTTATTTATTTTTACTTGTGGCTAATTCCTGCAGGCTTTCTTGCGTTAAGAAGTTTTTTAGTTGCTCTTCTTCTTGTTTCTGGCCGCAGTTAGGTGGGTTCTTGGTTGTGAGGCCTTGCTCGTGCTGCACTGTTCTTTTTGGTCTTCTTCTCTGGTCTGGTCAGCACAGATTGTCGCCAAAATGTTGTAAGTAGGTTAGGTAGGCAGCAGGACACGTCTTCAAGTTATTAAGATAGATTTATTAAGATAGTACAGCAGAGCAGTAAACCTCACAGCTGACCAGACCACCAACTGCCAAGGCTGGAACATCCACATACAAGATAGAACACTCTTAGGTACTATGGGATATTGGGAAGGTAGGAACACAAAGAAAGGGCTACTGACACCAAGTAGCCATATTGAAGGAAGTACAAAAATACAACAGGACTCCGCCCTGCTGATAGCTAACACAGAATGCTTGGGAAGAGTAGTTTCAGATCACAATTCCCTCTTGTTGTCATTGGTATGGGCCTGGCACCACCCCCAGATTCCCACTTCGGAACTACCTTCAAAAGGCGCTCCACGATGCACCATTCTATATGACAAGGGCATACATTGACCAGAATTCTGCTGAAAACACCGAGTGAGATACCTTTAAAGTGGTGATTAGGGACCAATGCATTCATACCTCATACAGATTTTTAAAAAGTGCTCTGTGAAGGGATTCGATCCTTGGAAACAGAAATGCAATATTGGGAGATATCAGTTGCCACTACCTCACTGTCCTTCCCATGCTGTGAGATATTAGGCAATGGTATGATGAACAATTGGCTCAACTTTGCCATGTTAGCTATCAAGAATATGTCACAAGCAGCCCGATGAGGGATAGAGCAGGATGGCTCCTGGCCTGGCTGTATTACTTGGAGACAGACAGAACCCCAATATGTGTGGTTCGTGACCATATAGCTATGTTACAACACACCCAAGATAATATTAATACACCATTGCAAACTACTATGCAGCTCTTTTTGCCCCCAAATAGGGGGAGATAGATGGTGACTTATCACAGTCCGTTGCCTAGCTCATGCTTCTGCATCTCATCATGGAGCATGGGAAGATGTTGGAGGCTTCCATTTCCCTTGAGGAAATTGTAGCGGTGATCGAATAGCTTCCAACGGGTAAGGCATCTTGATCAGACGGCTATCCTTGGAGTTTTACATGGTATACTAGACATGATTGACCCCAAGACTGTTATAGATGTACATTGTGTCAACTGACAGAGGGATTTTGCCACATTCCCTGAGGGAAACAATAAAAGTGGTGCTGTGTCAACAGAAACAGGACCCCACAGATGTAAGGTGACAACCGCTGTCATTAATTATTACAGATGTGAAAATCCTAGGCAATTTATTGGATAACAGACTACAATGTTTACTATGGTAGATGGGGACTAATGTGAATTTTTTCCAGGGAAGAATACCTTTCTTAATCAACAGAGACAGTCTCATGTCAGAGCCTCAGAATGTTGCAAATCTGGTCACCCTTTCAACAGCTATTAACAAACATTTATAATGCAATAGGTCTCGCAACTGCGTGTTTTAGAGCTATTGGCATTGTAAATGGCAATGTCTTTTATGAAAAATTAAAAGGCATTGCCATTTACAATACCAAAAGCAACACCTGTGCATTGCAGAATGCTGTGTCATTGAAGCGGGCGCCACACACATTAAAGTAAAAAATTTTTTTTAAAAAGTGCGGTGTCCCTAAAGCGGGCGCGGCGCTCATGACTAAACTTTTTTTTAAAACAATGAACCCGAGCGCTGTGTCCCTGAAGCGTGCGCAGCGCTCAGCAATATACTAAATAAAATATACTGTGTTAATCTAGGATTTAGTTCTAACATATTCATCCGATTTCTCAAATTCTGCAAAATTTTTACATTGAAAGTACCATAATCTGGAAAAGCAAAAAACCAAATGTTAAAGAAATAAGTTAATGTATTACCTTGTGAAGGGAGGGTCAGTCGCAGGAGTTATACTGACATCACATAGAGCTGCGCTGGGATTGGTTGAAACAGCGGGCTTGAGAAAGAAGCAGATTGTAAAGGGAGGGTCAGTAGTGAGGAACAATACTGACATCACAAAAGGCTGCGCTGGCATTGGTCAAACCACGAGCGCGAGTCTGAGTCTGATTGGTTGATAGAGCGCATGGGATGGTCGAAAAAGAATTGTAAGTTGAGTCCTGATTTGACTGGGGGTGTGAGCCGTACTGACATAGGACAGGACATAGGTAAATTACGTTAATAAAGAAAATAAAAAATGTCTTTAAGAAAGATAGGCCTGTGATGACTAAAGAGGGAATTCCCATCCCGCCACCTAAAACGCCTGCTTCATTTATGATGATGGAAAGAGGATATCATACACAAAAATCAATAGTCATCACAGGCTTGTCTTTCTTAAAGACATTTTTTTTGTTTCACAGATCAACAAGTTATTTCCTCTGGTCGATGGACCATTAGTTGAACTAGTTGATGGTGATAATTAACAAAACCTTAATTTTCATTTATTAGAATTAAATAAGCACAGACTCAGATAGGTTTAAATGTATCTAAATTAAAAGCATGTGAACAACTCAATAGAGTGCAGTCACCTTCATTCATTCTAGAGAAAAATTCAATTTGTAAATCACCATACATATACCTCGGACTCATGCAACAATCAATACTCAAAGAGATAGAGGACAGAGAGAAAAGAAAATTCAGCAAATATTGAGTAATTATAGTTACCAAGGATGGTGTGGTAGACCAAGCCACCTGCCCAAAGAGTTGGTAAGGGACCCCTGGGATCGGTCAGGAGACAAAGACTTCAGGATAGGAATCAGGACAGAATAGTTGACCTCTCTAGCATACCGACAGTTCCGTTGCACCCCTCTCTGACACTCTCTTCCTCCTCAAGATTCTTCCGCAATCTTCTGATCTAACCCAATAATATTAGGATAGAAACTTCTGCTTCAGGTTCTGCAATCAGCTCCCTCCTCCCTGCACTGCACTTATTCATTTCTTCATCAGCAACTCCAGCATCTCCTAACAGTCAGCTTCTCTCCCCGGCAGCAAGGCTTCATCATCTGCACTCTTCATCTCCCTAACTAACTAAAGCTATCTGAATTATACCTTTCGTTCTGAATGTTCCACCCACTAAAGTTTCAATATTGTAAAAATATTAAATCTGATTGGTCAGGCAAGGAGGGTTCTTAATCACACCATCCTTAAATGTCACTAAAATCAGTTCAACTATTGTTCACAAACCCATCCCCTGATTCTGTATTCATAAATTTCACTCCCATATACTAAGATTATCAACTTGGAAACAATTTAAGTTGTCATGGACGTCTTCCTTCATCGTTGAACGCTTCACCATCCTGTTCCCAGGATGTAGCATTCGTCCTTTGGCTCCCATTCAACTGCACAGTCATGGCCTTCATGGCTTCACTCACTGGGCATACGCGGACTTCACATCACTCCATTCAATCCAGCTACGCAAGAGAGGCCCAAATACGCACTAATGATAAAAGTCGGAAGACAGATGTTACTTTAAAAAATAAAGGGGGGCGGGGCGTTGCTAACAGCCAAACGAAATGACTGCCTAGTCCAGGAGCTCCGGGGAGAAAGCAGGCCTTCCTCAAATCCGAACACTAATCCGGCACTTTAATACTCTCCAGGAACCAGGGCTTGGGTCCGGGACCGGGCGGCAACAGCCGGAGAAAATCCGGGCGCGATCCGATCCCGGGACGTCGATGCAATACCGAACGAGGAGAAGCGGCCTACCGACACGACGGAGACCGGGGACTAAAGTGTGAGACAGCGCGGCTACCGCGCTACATGAAAGGGATAGCGCACGTCGGATTGAGGCGGCTGCAGGGCACGGAGGCAGGAGACTTAATTAAGCCGCGGTGGTGATCGAGTGTCGGGTTGCCTCATCGCAGCACCCACAGTCAAATAAAGAAGAGCAAAGCCGAGACCGAGTCCCGGGGCCGAGAGACAGGAGTGCTGCTCGAGCGGGAGGAACCTGCGGCTGCACAGAGAACCGGCGTTCACTGAGGGCACAGACGAGACATACTTCGGCAAAATAACACCGACCTGTGGAGTGCAGCGCCGGGAAAGACGAGCGGGCGCAATAAAGCAAAGAGGTGCGCGCCCACAAACCCTCCCCTCCAAATAACAAGCACTGCCAAAACCAACAGAACTCGTGCACTTGACCTCCTTAACACAATAGTGCAGCACAGCTATTGTGCACTAGTTGAAGGCCTTTGTCAACGGGGTCTACCGCAAAGTCCACTCAAGAGAGGGAAACGGCGCGTGGCGCTTACTGGTTCACGCTGCGGCAGGGCAATCCGAAGGGAGAACCGCATGGTGAGTAGGCATATTCCGCCAATACGCCGGCAGACGCACAGAGTCTTGAACTACGCGGTGTACACCAAGAAATCTGGGACGCAGCCAAAAACAGAACAGAGGAGGTTTCCCCGCTGCACAAACAGGAAGAAATTGCACGACACTTGGGTGATGAAGTCACATGCAGAGGCGATAGAGAGCGAGAGTCTGCCTTAAAGCACACGCCGGGCACGAAGTCGCTCTCCACGGCGCTGCAACTCTGCAGACACTGCGGGAACCATAGCTCCAGGGGAGCGGAGAACACCTCGCAGTTGAATGCACTACTGTTCAATAGCCCTTCCTAACCCGACTATCAGGAGGGTGATACTCGCTGTATAAGATATTGCTCACACCACACAAGACGCCGCAATGGCAGGCAGGGGTCCTAGAAACACCGCCACCCAAAACAAGTTGGACAAATTCGCTTTCGACAAAAACTCTGCGTCACAGCCAGAAGGTCGTTCGTCCACGGGGAAAAATCAGGACGGAGACGGAGCGAAAAAGATCACTCTAGAAGACATTATGGCAGCATTAGCGAATGTCCAAACTACGGTAGGCTCTATCTCTACTGACGGCTCCTTGCTACGAGCGGACCTGCACAAAATGGCTGACAGCGTGAAAGAAGTTGAAATAGTGGCAAAATCCCTGGTGGCGGATACATCAGAATTCCAAACAGAACTCGCCCTACTTAAAAAAGACAATAAGACACTTTCAGATAAACTCGAGGACCAGGATGGGCGCGCTAGACGGAACAACATACGTATTATTGGCCTTCCGGAGTCAGAAGGCAGACAAGCAATGGACCTTTACGTGGAAGAATTGATAAAAACAAGATTGCAGCCTAAGGGACTCTCCAACTTTTTTACAGTGGAATGAGCGCATAGAGTACCTGGAGCCAGGCCAAAACCAGTACTTGCAAGACTGTTTAAATATAGAGATAGGGATGCTATCTTACAAGCCGCGAGAACCTCACCGCCCATTAAAGTGCAAAATTCAACAATAGCCCTTTTTCCGGACTACACGACAGCGGTGTCCAAACGCAGGAGAAGTTTCCTAGAGGTTAAAAAAATACTTAGGGCAAGAGAACTGCCCTATTCCATGCTATTCCCAGCAAAACTTAGAGTGGTGGCTGATGGACGGGCGTGGTTCTTCGAGACACCGGAGGCGGCGCAAGATTGGATCGATGGATGGCAACAGATGGGAAGCGGTAATCGTGGCACCAGATACCACCGCAGGCAAGAGGGAGAAGACGAACCGGACACACAGGACGACACCCGGCCAGACCCAGAACAGTCGCAGAGACTTGAAGTGGAAATGTAGGCTGCAAAATGACTACAATAACGCAAGGAGGCTACCGGCAGATAGAATAAAACAACCACGGCTGGGGTGGTTGTGGAAACGGACTATGGGTGACCCTGGAGGGCATGGAGGTCCGGGGACTCTGCTGGGCCCCTACCCCGGACAAGCAAGTACTTTGTTTTTGGGAGGGACTAAGCGCTCTGCTATGTTGGGGAGGCGGGTAGTTGTAATACCGCTAAGCAGGGAGGCAGGGAGGGTGGGGGGGACTGGGAAGGGGGATGTTTACAGTTCATATAATTTTATTACAATCACTAGTGGTCCTACCGACAGCAGGAACCAAAGTTCGGTTGATATATGCCTTACTCAGGGTATTGCTGCTTAACTCCTGAGGCGGAAAGCCGGGAGCCACGGTCATACTTTTTAAAAATTATAAAATTGGTCTTGTGTTTTTATACTGTGTTCTTACCTGCTGGAAAGCCCTGACTCACTCGATCACTTCTCCCCGCGCAGCCGAGTTAGACGCTACAGCGGGTTGTAGAGGGATCCCCGCCATCCACGACGAAGCCCTGAGCCCAGGACACGCCCACTGCCTCAGGCCACGCCCCCTCCACCACAACTTAAATCGCGCTCCTGCACACGCGCGTTGTAGGGTATTGCTGCTAAACTCCTGAGGCAGAAAGCCGGGAGCCACGGTCATACTTTTTAAAAATTATAAAATTGGTCTTGTGCTTTTATACTGTGTTCTTACCTGCTGGAAAGCCCTGACTCACTCGATCACCTCTCCCCGCGCAGCCGAGTTAGACGCTGCAGCGGGTTGTAGAGGGATCCCCGCCATCCACGATGAAGCCCTGAGCCCAGGACACGCCCACTGCCTCAGGCCACGCCCCCTCCACCACTACTTAAATCGCACTCCTGCACACGCGCGTTGTAGGGTATTGCTGCTAAACTCCTGAGGCGGAACGCCGGGAGCCACGGGCATACTTTTTAAAAATTATAAAATTGGTCTTGTGTTTTTATACTGTGTTCTTACCTGCTGGAAAGCCCTGACTCACTCGATCACCTCTCCCCGCGCAGCCGAGTTAGACGGTGCAGCGGGTTGTAGAGGGATCCCCGCCATCCACGACGAAGTCCTGAGCCCAGGACCCGCCCACTGCCTCAGGCCACGCCCCCCTCCCTCTCTTTCCTATTTTAAGATGTGCCATTCCCAGACGCGCAGCGGACGGGTGCAGCAGGCGTGCCGGCGGTGCGCCGAAGGCACGCCAAAGGCAAGCCCGTCTGCGCCCGTCCGCGACCGAGCGGGACCCGGGGCCATACCTCCTGCATCTCACCCCCCACACACAATGGTATATAGCTCAGACACCCTTCATAGTATGAGAATCATGGAGACGAGTGGCTGTCTACATACTTTTATGGCCACCGAACTGCCATTGATCTGTCCAGGGTGCAGACACACATTCAATGATAGTCAGCCGCGGGTCATGAAACAGGACTACCATATGCTATTGTTGAATTGCAGGTCTCTACCTAAACACCGAACGGAAATTGCTCTCATGTTAGAAGTACACATGCCAGACGCAGTTTTCCTGACAGAAACTTGGCTGACGCCAGATTCCGAGCCAGATATTGTAGCAGCCCTGCCCTTAGGCTTCCAAATCACCCGGCTAGATCGGGTTGAAGGGAGAGGAGGAGGCCTAGCTATTATATGGAAAGAGCAGTATCGCTGTCGTACCACCCCCAAATCTATCCTAGACTGTGAGAGTCTTGCTTTCAGTATTGATTTTTCCCCCAACAACTGTTTCTCCGGCATCGTAGCCTATCGTCCTCCGGGGCCGCCCAAACAATTTCATAAATCACTCCCAGCTATTCTAGCAGAACAGGTCACTACTAGCTCCAATTTTACATTGCTAGACGACCTTAATTTACATTTTGACACCCTCTGCGATCATATAGCTATGGAACTGATGGACGATCTAGCGGCCCTTCAATTAGATCAACGGGTTGATGTACCCACACATATTAAAGGGCACCTTTTAGACCCAATCTTCAGCAATTGCACTGAACTAGTGGTCGGTCAACCCATTCGTCTACCCTGGACAGACCACTCCCTCATCCCTTTTACATGGACAACGTGCAAATCACTACCCCCTATCCCCCTGATCAGGAACTCTAGAAATTGGTCCAGATTACCAGTTGACCTCTGGCTTCACAACCTGATGCACACCTGTCCATCGCGTAATGAGGATCCGATCATAGCCAATCAAGAATATGAGGATTGGATATCAACATCTCTTGAAGTTACCCTCCCTATCCAGAAAATCACATCGAAACGTTTATATAAAACTGCCCCCTGGTTTTCAAAATCCCTCAGAGAGAAAAAAACGCCTCTGTAGGAGATTAGAAAGAAGGTGGCGTCTGGACTACGCACCGGATGCTAAAACCCAATACAGAGAGGCAATTAATTCCTACAAAAGCGATGTAAAATCCTCCCAGTCTGCCTATTTCTCAGGAAAGATCATGGAAGCTAAATCCAAACCCAGGGAAATCTTCCATATAGTAAAAAGTCTCACTAAAATCTCTACTTCACTCAGTCCCTCTGTTAAAACTTCAGCTCACTGTAATGACCTGGCTGAATTTTTTCACCAGAAGGTAAACCTAATTTATTCCTCCTTCCCGGTTGCAGTAACTAACCCTAGGGCAATGGGACAGGGGAATCTGGAGGTGGTGCCCCTTCGATCTCCAGTGACATTGGATAATTTTTCTTTGCTAGATTCCGAATCCCTGAACCGATTAGCTCACCAAGTAAAATCAGGATCACCATGCGATCCAGCCCCGCCAGAGATAATGTGGTTGGCTAGACAAGTTGTGCTTCCCACGATAATGAATCTCTTAAATGCCTCCATTACTTCCTGCATTGTCCCGCCTGCATGGAAAAAGGCCAAGGTCCGGGCCCTGCTGAAAAAACCTAACCTCGATCCTGAGGATCCCAGCAGCTATTGTCCCATCTCCTTGCTCGCATGGGTGAGCAAAATTCTCGAGAAACATGTTAACATCCACTTAATGGATTTTCTCGAGAATAATCAGCTGCTAGATGCCACTCAAACAGGCTTCCGACCTAAGCACGGAACAGAAACCGCTCTGATAGCAGTTACTGAGGAAACTCGAAGGATCTTGGATCAAGGGGGATCAGTGGCAGTGGTCCTCCTTGACCTAAGCGCTGCCTTCGATACGGTCAGCCATGCCACCTTGCTGAACCGTTTATCCGACGTAGGAATAGCAGGTGGGGCACTGCGGTGGCTCGAATCATTCCTGAGCTCTCGGTCTTTTCAGATCTTTGATGGAGATACTGTCTCAACAAGCAGACCATTGAACTGTGGAGTCCCGCAGGACTCCTCCCTAAGCCCTGCGCTTTTTAACATCTATATGAAACCACTAGCGAGGTTGTTCGTCCGTTTGGCATTAAAATCATTTCATATGCGGATGACACTCAGCTAGTGGTTTCTCTGGCGCAGGAGGACGGCCAATCATCTACATCGGGACTATTGAAATGCTTGGAGGCAGTTAAGGGATGGATGACATCATCCTCCCTTAAACTCAACGGGGATAAAACAGAGCTGATGCTCCTGGGACCCACATCTCCGGAATATTTCAACTCTCTCTGGCCCCCCTGCCTAGGCAACCTTCCAGCCCCCAAGGACAACATAAAGAGCTTAGGAGTCTGGTTGGATAAGGCTCTTTCCTTCAACACTCAGGCCACGAAACTGTCTGCAACTTGTTTTGGCCTTCTCCGGATGTTGAGGAAAGTTCTCCCTCCCCTGCCTATGGAGGCAAAACAGGTAGCCGTCCAGGGCCTAATTCAATCCCGGCTGGACTGCAACAATGCTCTGTATCTCGGTGCTCCGGAATACACATTACGAAAGCTGCAGATAGTGCAGAACTGCAGCGCCCGAACTTTGCTCCAGCTGCCTCGTAGACAATCAGCCAAATCGAGGCTGAACAAGCTGCACTGGTTACCTGTACGAGAGAGAATAGCCTTCAAGGCGATGTGCATTTCCCACCAGGCTTTTTGGTGCACAGGTCCAGCAATAGGTCGCCAACTTATAGCTCAGTACCATCCCACCAGAAATCTTAGATCAAGTCAGTCTTTTCTGGCCTTAGTGCCGAGAATAAAAAGAGCAAGAGCTGGTGGTAGGATGTTCTCCCTTAATGCTGCCAAACAATGGAACTCCCTTCCCCTCAAACTCAGGTCCAACCCCAATCTTCTTTCGTTCCGGAAACAGCTGAAAACTTTTCTGTTTAATGCCCACCATTAATCCTCCTAGTCAAACCTCTTTTGTTCAGCAAATATACCTTTTATCAGCGCTGGACGCCCTTGGGCAGCAACCACGCTTTATAAATACTTATTTCATTTCATTCATTTCATTTCACTCAAGCAACACGTCACATGCTACAGATTTACTCGGTCCTATTCATGATAGCTGGTCTTTACACGACTACACAGACCGATACTACCGTTACGGTCCCCATCATTAGAAAATCGCATTCATGGCTTCAGATACACCGCATGGAAGTACTGCTATAACTACACAGGAGACCCCGGTCACCTCCCTAAAAATTGGAACTTGGAATGTGAGAGGTCTAGGTAACAAAATAAAGAGAGGATTAGTCCTACAGGCCCTGAAGCGGTATGGCCCAACACTAGCACTCCTACAAGAAACACACCTCACAGGGTCAGCGTGTAAAGCAAAGGACAGGTGGGGATACACAATGGTGGCTCACTCTGAATACTCCTCGGGATCTAGAGGTACGGGTGTTCTAATTAAAAAGACGGCAGCTTTCATAGTACTACAGACCAAAGTGGACGATCAAGGGAGATTTGCAGCAGTGCATGGTCAGTGGGAGAGTAGGCTCCTAAATATTATTTCGGTATACATACCGCCGGCGCTTCACACCATAGCTCTACCAGCACTCGGCGAATTCCTACTGACACTACCGGAGGGAGACCTCATTATAGGAGGGGACTTCAACACCACAATCACTGCAGCACTAGATAGATTCCCCACCCGAACGCAGCCACAAGGGCCTTCACGGTTCCAAGGATTTATAGAAGCGCTGGGCTTAGTAGATATATGGAGACACACCCACCCGGAGACACGTCAGTATACATATCACTCTACGGTTCATAACAGTCTCTCTCGTATAAATTACTTCCTGATGATGGACACTAGACTCCAAAACATTGAAGACGTACACATAAAGCCTAGAGGCATCTCAGACCACTCCCCGATGATTCTTACTCTCTCTTGTCAAGAAAAGACCCGTAGACGACTTTACCCCATCTACCCAGGATATCTTACCATACCGACTCCCAAAAAGTCACTCCGCAAGGCTTCCAAACTCTATTTCGAGGAAAACACGACCTCGGTAGACTCAGCAACAATACTCTGGGAAGCTTACAAAACAGTATTCAGAGGGAAAGCGATAGCCTCAATCATTGGGTATAAAGGGAACAACAAAAGGAACTGACAGAGCTGGAAGTATCTCTTCAAGCAGCAGAAACAGCCCCCACTGTAGATCCCACACAAGCCACAGCACATACCCTAAAATTATGCCAGCAGCAATATCGTGACTACCTTAGGATACGGGCAGTGGGCAATATTTCAGCGACAAAAGACAAGATTTATGATGTAGGAGATAAAGCCGGCAAAATGTTGGCTTGGCTAGATAAAAAAGAAGAAGGTGTAAGAGGAATACAACAGCTACGAGACAGAGAGGGAACATTACACTCACACCCAGAAGACATAATACGTATCCTAGCAGACCACTATAGAGAAGTGTACACCCCCACTGTAGAGCTCACTGAGGCTGACATAAGAGACTCACTCAGGCATATTGAGATGCAGACCCTTACAATGGAGGCGACCTTGGAATTGGAAGCGGAATTAATGCTTGAGGAGCTCCAAACTGCAATGATGAAATGATGAAATCGGGGAAAGCGCTAGGACCGAACGGAATACCTGTAGAATGGTATAAATTGATGACAGAAACACTGGGACCGCCTCTTTTGGCAATGTATAAGGAGTGTCTGGAAAAGGCTGAACTTCCATTAGATCAATGTTTAACAACGATAGTAGCAATCCCAAAGCCGATAGACTGCACCTTGTACCGCCCCATCTCACTGATAAATGCTGAGGGCAAAATTCTAGCAAAACTGTTAGCAAACAGGCTGATGGTCCATCTCCCACAACTAATCCACCCAGATCAGTCAGGATTCATGCCCTATAGAAACACAGCTCTTAATATTAGGCGAGTCCAGGGAGCAATAGCGCAGGCCCCAGTACTAACAGACCTGGCCGTGATATTATCATTGGATGCAAAAATGGCATTCGATATGGTGGAGTGGAAATATATGTTTGAGGTTCTAAAACATATGGGTTTTGGACCCAAATTCTGTGCATGGGTACGGCTCCTGTATACTAAACCGGTGGCTCGAGTTACGGCGAACTGTCACATATCGGATGAGATAGCCCTGGCATGGGGGATACGTCAAGGATATCCCTTGTCGCCATTGCTATTTGCACTAGCGCTGGAACCCTTAGCGACACTAATTAGAATGACCCCGTTGTTGAAGGGGTCAGTTGGAAGGCGGGCTGGGAAGATCGTCTCTCACTCCACGCAGACGACATGCTGGTCTACCTTACAGAACCAGAGAGCGGTATACCGGAACTTCTCACTATATGTAACACCCACGCAAGAATCTCAGGGTATTCCATAAACTGGTCTAAATCGATCATATACATTCTGAGAGGACCAAAACCAACACTTTCTGAAGACTGCTCATTAGTGATTACAGAAGACTCATTTAAATACTTAGGAATACACATCACTAAAAATAAAGTAGATTTCTTCTCCAAGAATCTGACGCCCCCACTGAAGCGGTTAAAACGTGATGTGACGCACTGGGCAGCACTACCCCTCTAATTACCCGGGAGAGCGGCATTGTACAAAATGAAGGCCCTCCCTAGATTCCTTTATGCCCTAGAAAATACGCCTGACCCGATCTCGCCTCGCTATTTTAAACAAGTTGCGACACTGGTATCGACCCTTCTTTGGGGCAACCGCCCGGCCCGCATAGCGCAGGCGAAATTATATAACAGCTGGTACGACGGAGGGATCGCACTTCCCAATCTCCAACTGTACTACTGGGCAGCACAACTTAAAATCATAATCTACTGGCTTCATACGCCCCACGACGACCCAGCATACAGAGCAGATAGGGCACAATTGGGAACGAGTAATATGCTAGCGAGCCTTTACAATAGAGGTTTGGTCGCGAAACTAACAGGACCGACCAAACACACAGTGCTTATTTGGTACACGGCACAGGCTAGACTAGGATGGAGGGGAGTGATAACAAAGATGACCCCACTCTGGGATACCAAGGCACTAGGGTAACTACGACAATGTAAGGGCTTCACTCAGTGGGACAACATTGGAATCTCCACAGTAGGAGATGTATGGGATAAAGATAAAGTAACACCATTTTCGCGGCTTCAATAACAATATAACCTAGGCCCAAACGAAAGATTTAGATACATGCAGATACGACATGCGTTACTGACGGCACTCCCACTAGGCTCCGACCTCCCTGAAGCTTCGCCGTTAGAAGACCGATTACTTACAGATCACATGCATAAAAGTGCCACATCCTTTACATACCGGAAGTTACTTAATTATTTGCCAGACTCCACAGGACTATTGAAAGAGAAATGGGTTGCAGAGATGGGGAAGGTGGATGACCCGGAATGGAGAGAAGCCTTGGCATCCCCTAAAGAAGTAGGCATTTCTGCCAGATTGAGGTTAGTTCAGCTCAAAATCCTGCATCGAATATATTACACTAGGGCCGCCTTACACAAAATGCAGAGAGCACCACATCCATATTGTTTAAAAAGGTGCGGGGAGGAGGGTACCTTTTTCCACACTAAATGGGATTGCCCACTAATAATGAACTATTGGCGACAAGTGTTACGTACGATATTACAAGCAACAGAAACATCACTCTTGCCAGAACCAAAAAGATGCTTGCTAAACATATGGGAACCTAACGACCTCACACGCCACGGGCAAATCTGGACTACACTGGGTCTGTTAATAGCCAAGAGGGATATTGCACAGAAATGGGGAGCGGCTGAAGTGCCGACACTGTCTACATGGTGCAGGAATATGGACCTAACGATGATCACTGAACGTACAGTATACGCAACCAGAAAGTGCCCATGGAAATGGAATAAGATATGGGCAGCATGGAATGTTTTCAGAGGGAACATTTGTGAAGCACTGTCAGACTCTGATGGAGATAGTTCGGATGATGAGATGGAGGGGAAATGATAGGGGAGGCAGGAATGGATGGGATGAGGACCTGAGACAGCAATAAGAGATGTATTGCGCTACCAAAAGTGTAAATCTGTAAGGAACCTGAATCCAATGAGTAAGGACTGCATTTAGAAAATGTGTGTAATAGCATGTTTTTTCGAGGTTGTATTAAAAACAAATTTTAAAAATAAATAAATAAATAAAGGGGGTCATTAGGATGATGGGCGGACTGCCCGCCCGCCATCCTATCTGTAAAATGGGAACGCCCGCCATATGGGCGGGGGTCCCGTGGGGGAATTAGGATGCACCCGCCACAGTGGCGGGCGCATCCTGCATTTTTAACATTGCCGCCCGCCACAATGTTAAAAATGCATGTCGTGCATGTGCATGCACAACGTGGCAGGCACCGCGCGGTGCCTGCCATGTTGTGCATGCACATATAGGGGGGTACCCCCATGTGCCGCCCCCACCCCACCATGATCCTGGGGGCCCGCAACGGGCCCCCAAACTAGAAGACCGCATGCCTTTCCGTAGCGGCATTGCCGCCACGGAAAGGCATCTTCTAAAGCCCATCCTAATATGGCTGGCAGTGTCTGATAGACACCGCCACCATATAAACACTTTTCCGCCCCCGGTCACCTTAGGAAAAGCGGCGGACGGCGTTTCCGTCCGCCGTGGTGGGTGGGTGGCGGGCAAGGATGTCGGGCGGATCGCCACCGCCCGCATGGCTGTGGCGATCCGCCCGACATCCTTATGGGCCCCAAAGTGTTTGCACTTTATACCACCCACCTCTACTCTATCCCAGTTAATTTATTAATATCTTTTCCCCGCATTAGCATTAGCATTAGCATTAGCATTAGTAAAAACAACTCGATTTAGTTCAAATAAGCAGATGCCATGCACGTGATTCTTCAAGAATCCATTTTAGTAGCTTCTGCTCATGCGACAGAATTTCCCTCTAAGCGTTATTTCGTCATCCTATGTAGATGTTGTTGACACATGCGCACAACAGTTTCCCCATTTAAAGTGGTATTAGTCCTTCTTCATTGTTATCAGCGTTAGTACACACATAAGCAAGCTTCGCTAACCCGCGTGTTCGTGTAGTGCATTGCCGCCGCGGAAAGGCCCCTAATGTAAGCCATCCTAATATGGCTGGCGGTGTCCATTGGACACCGCCACCATATTAATCTATTACCGCCGCGGTCGCAGGGCGACCACGGCGTTAAAGAGGCGGACGGTCTTTCCGTCCGCCATTGTCCCCTCCGCCATCCTAATCAGGCGGAGGGGAAAACGAGAGTGGTTGTCGGGCGGATTGCCTCCGCCAGGGTGGCGGTGGCCACCGCCGCCCTGGCGGAGGCAATCCGCCCGATATCCTAATGGAGCCCTAAGAGAGGAATGGAGCTCTTCCTCAATGCACAAGGAGAAAACCAATGGCTGGAGGGCTAGACAAGCAATATTGACACCTCAGCTTCAGAGGATTGGAGTTGTGTAGCTAGAACAATAAATATTCGGAGTAACAACTCCTGACAAAACCACCACCAATGTACAATACCTACTTACGACTATGCTCTAGAATTATGAATGGCTTGGAAAATAAAACAATGGACAAATATTGCTATATTTTTAAACTTTTAAGGTGTTTTAATTTTTGTAGGCTGACAGACAATCTGGCCTGTGAACTTTGCGGCCAATACATCATTTTAAATGTAGATGCTGCTGGAAAATCCGGTTCAGGAAAATAACAGAAACATTTTTCTGTTCAGAGGATTATACCTTTAATTCAAAGAAGTTACATTGTGATTCTCTAATTTATAGGCTGTGCATTTATGAACTGGCCACAATTAATATTTTTTATAGAAATATGGCATTTGAAAGAAGTGGCCCTTTTCACTGCCCTTTTAAAGGTTGCTCATTGTTATATAGCTTCAGAAATTCATTCCTCACATAGAGCCTCGCTGTAGCAGATGAGACTTTTACTACCAGCATGATCTGCACAGATGGCAATTATTTTGATGTAAACAGTAATGCATGAGGGCTGGAAGCAGGTTCAGAGAAATCAGGCCTCTGTTGTTTAACATATGGAACTACGTGAATTTCTAGGGATATTTTTGGGTCAAATTGATATGTGATTCAGTTTAAATTTGCACAAGCTTTACATTTGATGCACATTTATTTAAAAAATTCATTGTCAAATGAATCACTGACATTATTTGCGAAAGACACAATATCGACCTACCAATATATCGATACAAAAATATAAATAACAATAATATCGACATCCTATACCTATCTAAAAACATACAAAAATATCGGATACACAATATCGAAGTACATAAATATCGGTCTCATTAAAATCGACAACATACATATCGAAATGTTTATATATCCACAACCATAAAAAATATACACTAAGTAACAAATATCGATAACAAAATTATCTACAACATTAATATTGTTAATTTTAAAAAATCGAAAACTACTATAAATTTATAATAATACTTTTAGTACATTACAAATTAAATTAACACAAAAAACATCACTCATAACATTACTACAATAAATATTATTATATTTCACAATTACAAAACATTTAAAACCTATAACATTGAACAAAAACTATATAAATAAATAAAATAAACTATACATACCAAAATACTAATTAGCATTTTCCTTATTTGGAAACTATCTACCCAAACATTATTTAAAAAATACAAACGAACCAATAAAAACACTGCAAATTCGAATGAACCAATAATAAACTAATTACTAACTCAAAAACACTATATAAACAGTTAAACACTAAACACAAACCACAACCAAAAAAGAAAACTACAGGAGAGAAAACTCTGGATGACTTCAACTACCCATATAGGAAAATCAACATATAACCAAAAATAAAGTGGATTAAAAGTAAGTAACTAAACTAAACTAAATAAAACTACCAGCTAAAATGTAAAAAAATTACAAACATTATCTAAATACTAATGAATATCTACTCTTGATTTTCTCCTACCACTACAGAATAATCTACAGAAAACTAACAAACTGCAGAAAATGCAAAAAAAGGATTCAACTAACAAAGTATTTCCAAACCATTTAAAAAATAGATTAAATAACTCAAAGCTAAAAGTATTAGCAAAAACCGCAACTGCCACCTATAAAAAAATATAGGAACAATTAATACAAACAAATATACTTTTATTTTTCAGAGAAAGAAAATACAGAAAAAGCATACCACAACTAAAGAGTAAAGAACATCAAACTCAAATACAGATTTATCAACAATGTAAGTATATAATATGACAATGTTTTTATATTTAAATTAAAATACATAGAACAAGATTTTAAATAACTATAATATATATTTCTTATAGATTAACATACAGCACAATGACAGAAGGAGCAGAATTTATAACCAGCCAGAAAGGAAAACTATTACTCTGCTATATGGGTTACACTTATACACAGGAAAAACAATTTGGGTTGAAAGTGAACTGGAAATGTTGTAAATACTACTCCAATAAATGTTATGGGAGGGCAACAACTAGGGCAACAACTAGGGATGCAACAGTACTTTATACTGGGGCACATACCCACTCACCGAACGTAACATAAATTGAAATAAGAACAGCATTAGAAAATATAAAAGAAGCTAGCACAGGTTCCCAAAACCAACAAGTGTCATTTTAAAAGAACAGATTCCCCAAATCCCTAAAACAGCCACCATATAGCTTCCCTAAAAAGAACAATTTCACGTACCAAAAAAACTACAACTACTACCACTACCACTCCAGTTCCCAGAACATATAGTGAAGTCATTTTAAGTCCTGAACAAAGTATAAGTTTAAACAAACAACCATTTGTCATTTATGATAACGAAAACAATGACAAAAGACTAATAATATTTGGCACTGCTAAACTTCTATATATATATATTTGGCACTGCTAAACTTCTATATATATAAATAAAAACGAATGTATATCTGTCTGTCTGTCTGTCTGTCTGTCTGTTTGTCCTTTATACATTACCACACTATTCATTCGATCGCCATGAAACTTTGGGAATTTGTTGAGTACACTCCAGCGAAGGTTTGTGGCATCATTTTTTTTAAAATATCGGCCCCCCCAGTGCCCTCATAATCTTTCGAATACTGAAATTGTCAGCGAATTTGCGAGCATCGTCGACAGTTATGCCCCCCAAACGGAAATCGATTGGTCGATCTACATCTGAAGCACGAAAGAAAATGGCATTATGAGCTTCAGAAACATATGAGCAATGGGAAGCAAGATTAGAATCTGTTCGAATACAAACTGCTCAAGCCCATTCTTCTCAAACGAACGAGCAACGAGAATCAAGATTGGAAGCCGATCGAGTACACACTGCTCAAGCCCGTTCTTCTCAAACAAACAAGCAACCAGAATCAAGATTGGAAACAGATCGATTACGCACTGCTCAAGCCCGCTCGAATGAAACAGCAGAGCAGCGAGAATCAAGATTGAAAAACGATCAATTACGCACTGCTGAAGCCCGCTCGAATGAAACAAGAGAGCAAACAGAATCAAGATTGAAAGCTGATCGAGTACGCACTGCTCAAGCCACACTTTGAAATGTTTTCCATATTAAAATGACTAAGTTTCAATACAAATGACACAATGTAAATTGAATGTTATCATAACGAGTTTCCTTGAATTTCCTTTCTGCTGAGATCACAGCAACGCGCGACGGGTAAGCTAGTAACCTCATAAAACTACAGGAAAGACAATTTTGGATGATGGATGGGACTTTTAATATTTGTCCCAAACCTTTTTTCCAATTATACACAATACATGGCCTAACTCAAAATTGCAACATACCACTACTTTACGCACTACTACCAAATAAAAATAATTCCTCATATATGGAATTATTACACACTATAGGACAAAAAAACTAATGACTATTCCCCTGAAAAAATAATACTAGATTTTGAACAATCATTGCTTGCAGCTAACTTAAAAATACATCCCCATTTTTGTATCCAAGGCTGTTATTATCACTTTAACCAGTGCCTATGGAGAAATTTGCAAAAAACAACACTAAGCATAGAATATGCAACAAATGCATCTTTCGAGTATCAAATAAAAAAACTAACCGTACTTGCTTATGGACCAGAGGCAGACATTGCAGAACACTACAGCATTGTAATAGACAGCAACTTTTACAAAGAAAATGAAGCTAAACCAAGTCCACTATTAGACTATTTTGAGGACACATGGGTGGGTAGACTCCATAGATCTGGCCACAGAAGAAATCCTGAATTCTTAATACCCTGGTGGAATGTTTACAGAAGTACATTAAATGGAGATTCAAAAACAAACAACGCAGTCGAAGAGGGCATAATGCCTTCCTTCAATCAACAGGCAGAACAAAACCAAGTTTAGAAAAATGTATTAAATGCCTACAGAAGGAACAAAGCTATCAAAAGTTCCGAATGGAACAATCCATTACTCAATTAGCTCCCAAAACATCTGAACAAACCAAACAAATGCATAAATACCTAGACCAACAAGTAAAGTTGTACCCTAGTACAAAAGGCATGGAATATCTCAACATAATAGCCAAAACATTCCTCTAAATTACTATCACCAACAAATGAGTAATACAAAAATATCAACAATGAAATGCAAATAACAATAATATATTTTATCACACAAATAATTATTGTCTGCAATATATTTGTAATATTTTATAAAATATGTATACACACATTAATAATATTTGTAATAAAATAAAATGTAACAATCATAATAAAAACATTACCCACCCACAATGAATAAAAATAAAAAACTTACCAAACATATCCCTAAGACTGTAGAATCCATTTTCAGCTAACATAATCCATTTAAAAAAAAAGGTTGCCCCAAAAAAATGGAAAAATACAACTGTACCAAAACTGAATAATAATCCATTTAATGAGGGTCCTTCAAAAATCCATAAAAACCCTGAAAATATATAAAAGAGTAAAAAAACACTCCAGGAAAACTGAAAAATTTAAAGAAGTGTTAAAAATACATTAGTCAATAAAACTAACAAACACTTCTTTAAAAAAAAGAAAACAACTCCTTCGATAGTAAGAACTCCTGAAATAAAAATACGTAAAACAAGTAACATACATTCCGACCCACATTAAACAACACATAAACACCTACTAACAATAATACTGACTTTACATTTCACCTAAATATACTTTGAACAGCGAAATCCTAACTCTTTAAACAGGCCTAGACAACGCTATAAATACATAAAAACACCACACGTAAACACAACATATAAAAATGCCTAATTCAACTAATTAACTTCCAACTACACGAAACACTATCAAACTAGTATCAAAATTAATATAAAACACACTTAAAACATATAAAACAAACCTAACCTTATACGACGTGAAGTGTCTCCCAACCGCAAGCTTCTCTTCAATCCAGATGACACAAAACGACCTAAAGCGGTTACAAAATAAAAGACCCAAAACATAAGAAAAAGGTTAAAATTAAAAATATATCATTTAATACATTAAAATATTACTTTACATGTGAAAAATGCAATACTATGTCAATAAAATTGTACTCTTTTTTTTACTTGTATAAAAATATTTAACAAAATATACCAATGTTGTAAAATTATTAAAAAAAATATTATGAAAATAATAATATTTATTATTATCTATACTAATATAATAAAGAGAGAGCCCAAACCTTTGAGGTGGATAATCTCAGGAACCACAGCACCAATCACAACACCCAATACAGCGTTGGAAAGGGCAGTTGCAGCAGAAGGACATAGGCTATGCAGACGCCCACCATATACATTTAAAAAGTAAAAGAACCGTGCCAGCAAAATAGTCCATTGTGGGCGTGTCTGCATTGGGCTGTGGGCGTGTGCTGGGGGCATGACAAACGCTGGGTGCGTGTGGTACGTTCCGCCCTTCATGCCATGTCTCATATCGTGTGCTGGAGGCGTGGGCGTGTGCGGGGCACGGGATTACGGGGAAAACAAAGCGAGCGTTGTGCCCAATATTTCATTGTTTTTTCTTCCTAGGTTCTGTACATCCCAGCTCCGGGTGTCCACCCTGCTCCCTTTGAATACCCCTGCACCCCATAATCATAACCCACCCTTACTCCTTAAAATACCCCAACACCCTTAAACACTAACCCATCTTAACCCTATAAAAATACCCTTTACCCCAAAACCCAAACCTATCCCTAAACCCTAAAAATACCCCTGTACCCCAAAACCCAAACATAGCCCTGAACCCTATAAATACCCCTGTACCTCAAAACCCAAACCTACCCCTGAACCCTAAAAATACCCCTGTACCTCAAAACCCAAACCTAGCCCTGAACCCTAAAATACCCCTGTACCCCAAACCCCAAACCTACCCCTGAACCCTAAAATACCCCTGTACCCCAAAACCCAAACCTAGCCCTGAACCCTTAAAATATCCCTGTACCCCAAAACCCAAACCTACCCTGAACCCTAAAAATACCCCTGTACCCCAAAACCCAAACCTAGCCCTGAACCATAAAAATACCACTGTATCCCATAACCCATACCTATCCCTAAACCCTTAAACTACCCCTGTACCCCATAACCCAAAACTATATCTGAACCCTTAAAATACCCAAACACGCCAAAACATATACCTCAGTGCCCCAAAACATATACCCCTATACCCATACTTACCTTATCCAAACATTAAAAAAAACACATGCTTTTACCATTCATGCATTTACAACGAATTTTGTTGTAAATGTATGCGTGGTAAAAGCATATAAAATGTAATGCCATGCGTTATAATGGCATTGCGGAGTCATGGTACTTTCGTAATGAAAGTATGCAGAGTGATGTTATGCGGAAAGAAAGTTGCGGCATAATGGGTGTTTACCCTTCCCCGGTAAGTACATTGGTGGCTCAGCGGCCCACATCTCCAGCAACATACTCCTATTTTTTCACCACCGATTTGAAAAATGCACAGGTCTCTCTCATTGATGGCCAGCACCGACATACACTTTTAGACACACCTCCCGCCACAAGTTCTAGAATTGCGAACTTTAGAGCTGGGGAGTTACGTTCGAATCTCGGCATTAGCTCAACATCCTGTGATTCCAGGCAAATTGCTTTGTCTCCCCGTGCCTACCACAAATGAATGTGTTATTCTGTAATGTAAATTGTGCTCATGCCATGTTGTCGAGTTCGCGCTAGATAATATTGCAAGGAAAAATAAAGAAGGGAAACTTGAGTTCACACACTACTGAACGCGCACTCTTAAGTGCATCAGCAGTGCACTGTGAATCGGAGCATTTCACAGGCCTGTCAAAGATAAGAAATGCTATCAAAACGAAATCCTACAAAACAATATACTACTGGCCGGCAGCAATTCATACCCGGACAACGTCGGGACGGGCTGCTAGTAATTAATAAAATTACAAAAAAAAATCAAAAAACTGAGCAAATAAATATGTGTTAAAAATGTGTTTTCACTTCAAAATATATATTTTTTTAAATATATTAATATTAGTTTTACAAAATATATGTACACAAAACGTATGAAAATATAAAAAATGTACATTGTATGTAATAAAATTGAACTTTCTTTTTATAACTGTATACAATACTTACTACTGTATTAAATATAATTTGTTAATAAATTGTACAATTTAATTTATAATCAAAAAAGCTTTATAAAAATTTGAAAATGTTTGTAAAATGTACATAAATTATATTTCAAAATATATGCATTAATATATTTGTATGAAATAAAAATATAATACTTTTTTTTCTCTCTTTTTTTCTCTTTTTTTAATTGAAAAATGTTGGTACAAACAATACATATGTAATTCATTAATCCAAAAAAGACATATTCATTATACAATAGGTATGGTTTAAAATGGTTTAAAATGGTTTAAAATCTGGGGTTAAATAATTAACAAATACAGAGAGTAAGAGGCATTGATTATTACTACACAGCAGCACTATGATAAGAATATATATATATATATATATATATATATATATATATATATATATATATATATATATATATATATATATATATATATACCTGATTAATAGACTTTAACATTTTGAAACCAACATTATACACATTCTATACCAACATATAATACCTAAATCATAACAAAATTAAATATTCAAGTCATATCTTAATTAAGAGGGGGACGCGTCAGGGGTGCCCCTGCTCGACGATTCTCTTTTCATTATACATCGATCCCTTGATCCAGAGGATTCTCGGCTGTGAGGAGATTATCCCAGTAGTGTTGAATGGGTATGCCAATAAATTGCTGGCTTATGCCGATGATTTGGCAGTATTAACCCCTAACCCCGAGCAGGCCATGACAGCTTTGGCACAATTAGCAAAGGAGTTTGGTAGCCGGCCAGGGTACTTATTGAATGAGGGAAAAACACAAATAATCTGCACTAAAAATATCATTAGGTAGATGCTAGATATGTTGATTCTGCGGTATATCTTGGGGTAGAATGAATGCTTCTGTTGATAAGATTATTGAAGATAACTATCTGCCTCTAATGGAAACAATCGAGACGGACTTGAAAAGAATTAATGTGTTACATTTATCCTTGATTGGGAGGGTTAACGTGTTAAAAATGACCATGTTTCCCAAAGTGCTGTATCTGTTCCGGGCTATACCCCTTCTCTTAGAAGAAAGAGTGATCAAAAAGCTTAAATCAATGGCAGTTTGGTAGGGTGAGACGTTCCATAAAATTGATGTCACTTTCCCGGGAGAGGGGTGGGCTGGCTATGCCAAATCTTAGGCTTTATCATTGGACATGTCTATTATCTCAAATGACCTTGCTCTTATAATCTGGTGCTACATCGGATAATGCAAGTAGAAATGACCAGTGCCCTCCCTCCATATATGAGTTGCTAGTGGGACAGAAGGCACTGGGTCTATTGATGTGTGAAGTTGACCGCCGATATTATAAGAGATCACGGTATAAGGTTTTGGAAGGGGTCTGGGGAGCTTGGAAGGCTGTCCAAAAGTTATTGAAGATTCCAAAGTTAAATGCTTATCTCCATCTGTGGAATTCTAGCCTTGTCCCGTATTTTGTTTGCAATAGGAATCATTTGATTTTGAAGGAACATGGAGTGAAGACCCTTGGGGATATCATGAAGGGGGATTCTATTTTGAGCTTTGAAACTATGCAGCAGAAATACGGTGTTCCCTCCAACCAGTGGTTATTATATGTCCAGATCGTTCGAACCCTGTCATCCTTTAGGCCACGGATAACACTGGGAACGGGTAGCTCAATGATCGAATACTTATCAAAAGGGGGTAAAAAGATGAATACTGTATACAATTATTTGTTGTCAGGAATAGAGGATGATCTGGAGAAAACCGAGTCCTCTCTGGCGCAGAAGTTAGGAGATCCGGATGTCGATCTCGATAAAAAGCTCTACTTTTGAATATGAAAGTATTCAGTTCTTCTAACTTGATGGCACAGCACTACAAAACACTGTTTAATCTTTATTATACCCCAGCTAAGCTATTCATCTGGGGTGTAAGGGAAGACGATAGATGCCCCAAGTGCAATGCTGGTCCCGCAGATTTATTGCACATGTTTTGTAACTGTTACTCTCTCGCTCCTATTCGGAGTGAAATTATGAAGTTTTTGGAGGGGCTGCTAGATCGTAAAATCAATCTATCCCCAACCCTGATGTTATTAGGTACGGATTGCAGGCAGGAATTGGGAAAGTGAGCAGAAGCGCTGGTTTTTATTTCGGTGGCAGTATTTCGGATTTTTATTTCTGCCGGCTGGAAGGATACGATAGCCCCATCTTTTCAAATGTGGATGACTAGATTGTTGGGAATACACAATATAGAATCCTGTTTGTAGGACCACAAGGGTAAGAAAACCCAGGAAATGGGTAGGAATATCTGGGCCCCACTTAAAAGGTGGAGGGATTCAAGACTTGAATAATAAAAATATAATACTAATGTTTCCTTCTATTCATATTAGGAACAAATTAAATATAACAACTATTTATTTTACTTCCTTTGCATAACATGCAATTCACATACAAAAAAATACTTATTCATACACACATTATAATCAAAATTTATACTGAATACATTTACTCCAATTTAACAAACTCTAAATACAAAACAATCTTATATTATTTTTATAACAATAACTTCTAATATGTTACAAATAATATAAAATTAAGATAAGTGCTGGACACTAATTAAAATTAATTTACTACTCCCTCTCCAGTCTACATTAAGGGGCCGATTCCGATTCGGTAAAATCCCCTACGAATAGCTGTACGGATTTACCGTATGAATCGTACACCTTCAACGTCCCCGTACGTACGATGAAGTACGATCCGAACCCAAAGCAGACCTCCAAACGAATCGGACCAAACACCTTACGAGAAAAAAAACATACGATGTGTATCCGGGTCACGCAGTACGGGACAGCCATACGTAAACAAATAGCAGTTTCCGGCCCAGCAAGTACGATCCGTCTCTGCGACACTACGTACGACCCTTTTTCTACGAGATCTCAAAACATCCGACCTGAACTGCACCCCCGGTATGCACCATACACGCCATGAACCCCATCGTCCGTGTCATCCCAGTCCTGTATGCCTACGACCTGGTGCACAGAAATCGACGACGGCGCTTAATGTGAGAACAGCTTACTGCAACAACGGAAGTGTACTTGTACGGTGCTTCTTATACGCTCACGTGTAGCACCATTGCAATAGTGATACGATGTGCACACACGCCAGAAATGTTGGGGTTGGGTGCGTGTCACGCGATGCACACACACGCCATGAATGTTGGGGTAAGGTGCGTCACACGCGCTCGCATATGGCACCATTGCAATAGTGATACGATGCGCACACACGCCATGAATGTTGGGGTACGGTACGTCACACGCGCTCGCGTATGGCACCATCATAATACTTATACGAGGCACACACACGCCATCAACCCCATGTGGCCAACAGTATGAGGGTGGGTGGATATGACTCCCAGCAGTGGCCAGACATATGAGGGGTGGGTGGATATGACTACCAGCAGAGGCCATACATATGAGGTGTGGGTGGATATGACTTCCGGCAGAGGCCAACAGTATGGGGGTGGGTGCACAAGACTCCCAGCAGAGGCCAACAGCATGGTGGTGGGTGGACAGGACTCCCAGCAGAGGCCAGACATATGAGGGGTAGGTACAGAGGGCTCCCAGCAGAGGCCAGACATAAGAGGGGTGGGTGCAGAGGACTCCCAGCAGAGGCCAACAGTATGGGGGTAGGTGGACAGGACTCCCAGCAGATGTCATACATATGAGGGGTGGGTGCAGATGACTCCCAGCAGAGGCCAACAGTATGGGGGTGGGTGCACAGGACTCCCAGCAGAGGCCAGACATATGAGGGGTGGGTGGATATGACTCCCAGCATAGGCCAGACATATGAGTGGTGGGTGGATATGACTACCAGCAGTGCTCAGATATATGGTGGGTACATCATCATCAGCATACCACAACTACATGAGGGTATGTGCACATCCCTAACTTGTGACTATAATGATAGTGCCAGAGCAACACATCACTTACAGCAGTGTCCGAATCCCTGGAGGATGGATTACTGTCACACACTGTGTGACACACCACATGTGGGTGTGAAGTCAAATTCCACATGCATACCCGCCAATGGATGCTGCAGACGAAATACACACCCTACCATCATGGCACAATAGTGCATAGTGATGTACCAGCCCACCAAACAAAGAGAGCGAAAGGGAACACACACTGTCACGTACATCCCAGGGCTGATATGAATGTCCAGGTGGTGGTCAGACCACCAAGATGTAGTCTCTCATGGAAGGAATAGGGTTGAAACCCCTTAGATACAATGCACAAAAAGTCATGTGCCCAAATATCCTGCATAACAATTCCCAACATAGGGGTAGGCTGTGATAACACACATGCATAGTGGTAAAAAGGGTGAATGTGTCCATGAAGGCATTTGTACATACTCAAAACACAAGCACAGTGAGTTTTAAGCATGGCACAGCCGAATGAGCAGTAGACATCTGTGAGCAGGCACGGCCATTGTTGAAGGGAACCGTCACCAAAAAAGGAAATGTGCACACATGTCAGCACAACAATTGTGCAACTGTCTGCAGTGAAGATCTCAGGTGTCACAGAGGAAGGAACACTCCTTGGGACAATGTCTCTAGCCAAACTTAACCCACACAACCAATGATTAATTGCAGAGACATTTTGATGGCACACAGATACCATGGTCCACCTCATGACCATCAACCAAAACATCTTTCAGAACCCCAAAACATTACCATGACACCAACTCCAGGGCCCTCATCACCAACATCAATGCAATAGTGTTGAACGTAAAATAAAAGGCTTTATTCAGCATGAACAAAAAAGAAGTGCAAAAATGAGTCTCTGCTCAAATAAGGCCAATGGCCAGAACAGACAATAGTCCTTGTAGGGGGACATTGGTTAGGCCGTCTACCCCAACTTGCATGCACATGGATCTGTTAATGGGATGTGGACCCTTGGGGGGCATCATGGGGGGCAGGACCAGGCACCACAGGGTCAGTAGTGGTAAGGCTAGGTGGGTTGGGTACAGGGGCGGACACATCCTCCTCAGTGGTTTGGGCAGCGCCGAAGGTGGACTCGTACTCTGCGCTGCACACTGCAGCGAGTTCGGCCAGCCCAACCCCTACACCCGAGGACACAATTGGAGTGGAGGTAGAGGGCTGTGAGGGTTGCGTACTGTGACTATGGCTGCGTGTATGTGGTCTAAGACCAGTCCCCTTGGGTGTGCTTGCAGCCCCCTGAGTGTGCATGCCAGGCGGTGTGCGCTTCGACTTTTGTGGGGGTGTGCTGTCTTGGTCTCTTGTGGAGCATGATGGTGTCTTCCTGGGTGTGCGTTGGACAGGTTTGGGAGTGTGGAGTGTGGATGGGTCCGAAGGAGGGGGGGCGGACCGCTGCAGAAGGGAAACTGCTGCCATCAGTGAGGAGTCCATGGACTGCATAATCCGACGTTGGTCATACATCGTAGCTGACATGCCCTCCATGAACAACAACAACTGTGTCAGGATTCGAGTGTGGCCATGGAGAACATTCAGCATTGATGTCTGACCAACCTGAATCTGGCGGAGTAAGTCCACACACTCGGCACTGAGGGCAGCAGGGGAGACAGGGGCAGGGGCTGAGATGCCAGGGCCGAAAGAGACATGGGGGCTGCACGGACAGAATGGACTGGAGCAACTGGGAGGGTGGAGATAGTACTGGAGGAGGCGGGGACAGACACAGTGATGCTGCCAGGTGTTGCGGAGTATTCCTCCTCCTCCTGGGAGTCAGCAGCGGATCCATTGGCGTGGTAGGATGTGTCGCCTTCCAACAGGTCCGTAGGCTGACTCCCCTCACCCTCCATGCCACTGGCTCTCTCCGACTCCTCTGCGCTAGTGGCACTGTTGCTGGGTCCCTCCTCTTGGTCCGTGCAGCTGTCTCCTCCTGTCTCTGTTGATGATGCTGTGGGCAAGGAGAAGACACAGAAATGCATCAGTCACCTGTACACATCTGACACATGAGCACAAAATCAGTAGGTCACACTTCAAATCATGGCATGCATCATGAGAAACAGCCAGATAACTCTGCACATATTTGAGCCTTGTACTGCCCAGTTGGTATAGACACAATGCTACTTGGACACAATGATCCAAAGAACACATCAGGCCACAACCTGAATGAGAACTACACAGAGAAGCTAGTGTTTGTTTACAGGAGAGCAGATCAATACAATGAAGTGATGCCACCTCAAGTTCACAAAGAAATACACAGTAGTGGTGCCCCTCAGGGCAAACTAACCCACCTCACTTCCCAAGGTGACATCACACTCCGAGCCCTGTAAGTACATTGGGCAAAAAATAAATGTAAATAAATGTTGGCATCTTGGGACTCACCATACTTTACACAATCAACATGTATTGAATGTGGTAATTCACCATCTCCAAGGTCTGGCACGGCTGAATGTGTCATTCACTATGCAGTGAATGTCACGGTAAGCACAATGCAAGTGAGGAGTGAACATACATGAACTACATCATGCTCTGCATGAGAGACACCACCATGTACACCCTCTGGGACTCACTCCAAACAACATTGCATGTCTGTCCCACCAATACACAATTCTTGTTGTGACACTTACACAACAGGTGCACAGTCAAAGGTAGTGGGGTCAGCACTCACCTGCTCCCCTGGTCTCCCATACAGTTTGCTGTACTGTGGTAGGAGGCTATCCAGCAGGGCCTGGTTTTCCTCCTCAGTGAAGGCTGGGGCCCTCTCCATAGTACGAGACATGAAATGCCAGAGGATGCAGAGAAAATGAGGGTCTTTCGGTTTGAGGAGTACAGAGTGATAGGTCAGATTAGTTTGCATCATACGTTTCCTCCAATCCCTTTAAACATACAGCTCTGACACGCATTTGCATCATTCAAAATTTGAGCTTCAGCTCAACAATCACTTTGCAACATTGTATTTTTTTGCCCAACTGACTTTTGCAGGGCACCTGTAGCACACACTCCAAACTCAGTATCCATGACACCCAGGATGCATTCAGGGCCCAGTACTCATCCCCCATGTGTCCCCTAAGTGATTTTGAGATCCACACATGTGTACGGTGCATTTCACGTGCTGGCATATGGCACCATTGCAATAGTGATACGATGCGCACACACGCCCGGAATGTAGGGATACGGTGCGCTCGCATATGGCACAATTACAATAGTGAGAAGATACGCACACACGCCCGGAATGTAGGGGTACGGTGCACTCGCGTATGGCATGATTACAATAGTGAGACGATGCACACACATGACCAGAATGTAGGGGTACGGTGAGCTCGCGTATGGCATGATTACAATAGTGAGACGATGCGGACACACGACCAGAATGTAGGGGTACGGTGCGCTAGCGTATGGTACGATTACAATAGTGATACGATGTGCACACATGCCCGGAATGTAGGGGTACGGTACGCTCGCGGATAGCATGATTACAATAGTGAGACGATGTGCGCACGTGCACGGAATGTAGGGGTACTGTGCGCTTGCGTATGGCACGATTACAATAGTGAAATGATGCGCACACATGCCCGGAATGTAGGGGTACGGTGCGCTCGCATATGGCACGATTACAATAGTGAGACGATGCATACACATGCCAGGAATGTAGGGGTACGGTGCGCTCGCGTATGCCACGATTACAATAGTGAGACGATGCGCACACACGACCGGAATGTAGGGCTACAGTGCGTTTCACACGGTGCGTTTCACATGCTGATGTGAATGCAGGGGTACGGTGCGTTTCACACAGTGCTTTTCACACGCTGATGCCAATGTGGGGGTACAGTGCGTTTCACACGGGGCGTTTCACATGCTGATGCCAATGCAGGGGTATGGTGCATTTCACCCACTGATGTGAATGCAGGGGTACTATGCATTTCACACGCTGATGTGAATGCAGGGGTACGGTGCGTTTCTCATGCTGATGTGAATGCAGGGGTATGGTGCGTTTCACACAGTGTGTTTCACACGCTGATGCCAATGCAGGGGTACGGTGCGTTTCACATGCTGATGTGAATGCAGGGGTATGGTGCGTTTCACACGGTGTATTTCACACACTTATGTGAATGCAGGGGTATGGTGCGTTTCACATGCTGATGTGAATGCAGGGGTACGGTGCATTTCACACGCTGATCTGAATGCAGGGGTACGGTGTGTTTCACATGCTGATATGAAAGCAGGGATACTGTGCGTTTCACATGCTGTTGCCAATGCAGGGGTGCGGTGCGTTTCACACGGTGCATTCCACACGCTGATGCCAATGCAGGGGTATGGTGCATTTCACACACTGATGTGAATGCAGGGGTATGGTGGGTTTCACACGGTGGGTTTCACACGCTGATGCCAATGTAGGGGTACACGGTGGGTTTCACACGCTCACATATGGCACCATTAAAATAGTGATACGAGGTGCACACACGGCAGGGATGTAGGGGTACAGTTCAAACAAGGATGTCTATCAAGTTCTTGTCATTGCATACTTTCATGTGCAGGCCCTAGGTGTGGCAGCCAGTGATATAGCACAGGGCATTTAATCTTGTGGCACAATAGAAGTGTGATGACCTGTTGACACATGTCATGTGTGATGTGGCATTATGTGGCACACATCACCATGACACTTGTCCCATGTGTATCATTATGCAGATTTTGTCATACACAGCAACACTGGGATGGCACAGTCATCACTACCGGCACCTGTCTCCTGATTCCAGGGACCGGGGCACTTTTTCATTTGACATTTCACGCTCAGCATGAACCTATGTGACTATGTCCGGTGTGTGTCATGTTTAACATTGAGCTTGCTGTTTATGTTCCGTAAACTGCATCTGCTGTTGGTGTATTTAACATGGGGCTGTGTTGACATAGGAATGGTTTCACATCTACGCACACCATGCCACTGTGCATTCCCATGGATTTTGGGTCTGATGGTATCAGACATCCTTTTTCCCCAGGCATATATGTCTGCATCGTGACAATGGCTGTGTTGTTTTGTTGTCACATGCACACCTTATGCGCAATGTGTTTGAAATGTACATTTGACATTCCATGTGACATGTGCGTGTGCCTTGCAGTCAGCTGTCTGGCTGGGATGACAACCCTCCACTGCAGGTATCGTGACTTGTGTCACTCCAGTGATATCTCTGGCTGTTCACTCAGACCAGACCAGCGGCTCATTTCAGGGCATGTCATGTTTATTTGTCAATCAAAAGGGGTATCTGGGTTTTCGTATGAGTGCCAGCAAGCTGTCATATGTGTCCTGGATGTATTGCACATGCCAGACTCCATATTGACCTGATGTGTAGTAGCAGTTTTGCATGTGCTATGTACATTGCCATTGATGTTGGCTGACTGTTAATCTCCATTATTCCCAAATATGTCCTGCAGGGCACCGCCTCTATCAAGGTCATTCCCAGACTTGGCTACCATGAGGGAACGTGCCTGCATCCGACGTTACAGATTCACTCACCAGTTGATTCAGGACTTGATGAACAAGCTGGCACCACATCTCCAACCGCAACACAGGTATCCTATTGCGCTGACCCCCAAAATAAAGGTGATTGCAACCCTCCATTTTTTTGTTACAGGTACCTTTTCAATTAACCATAGCTGATGTCGGTGGAATGTCACAGACGATGTTCAGCTGTGTCTTGTGTGATGTTTTGGCCGCCATGCTGGAGCACATTGATGAATTCATCAAATTTCCAACTCCTGAAGAGTTGAGAGATGTCAAGGGTGATTTCTATGCCATGGAGGGATGCCACATGTCATTGGGTCCATTGATGGGACACATGTAGCTTTGGTGCCACCACAGTCTCAGGAGCAGGCTTACCGCAACCGTGAACATTATCATTCAATAAATGCCCTGGTGGTGTGTCTTGCTAATATGCTGATTTCCCACGTTTGTGCACGTTTTCCAGGATCGGCACATGATGCATTCATCATGAGGCGTAGCAGGGTGCCACAAATGATGCTGCAGCTGCGCAATGATCGGGCATTTCTTGTTGGTGGGTAAACTCTGTTTGTCCTGTGTGTTTCAGTATCTTTAGCTCTGACGGCATCTCCTGAGCCACTTATTTATATGATGTATCTTTGTAGGTGACTCAGGATATCCCAACATGCCATGGCTAATGACACCTCTCCGCAACCCAAGAACAGCTGCAGATCAGCAGTACAATAATGCACACAGGCAGACCAGGCGAGTGATTGAGCGGACGTTTGGTCTCCTGAAGAGCCGATTCCGGTGCCTCGATAAGACGGGTGGATCCCTCCCATATGCACCGACAAGGTCTGTAAGATCTTCATCGTGTGCTGCATGCTGCACAACATGGCAGTTGATAAGGCAGTGCCACTCATCCTGGATTCTGAGAAGCAGTAACATCCACCCGTTGAGGATCAAGGGCTTGGTCCCGATGCAAGTGATGAGGAGCAGGAGGATGATATCCGGAATCAGCTCATACGCAACTTCTTTTCAAAATTGTGAGTCACTGGGGATGAGTGAGCAAGCTTGTAGCATTGAGTGGCATGTGTTGCAATGTGTGTCCAGATGACTGTATGCAAAGTAACTTTGATGTGTGTTCTGATGTGTCACGCAAGTGCTGATGTAATGCCACACAGTAATACGCAATGACTTTGCTTGAAATTTTCATGTGTCCTACATTGTTCCTGTTTTGTACATGCCCATGTCTTTTGCAAAGATTTTTACCGGTGACCCCTTGTGTGTCTGTCATTCCCAGGTTGCTGTGCCTGTTGTCTTTTCGTGTCATCTTAGTCCTCTTGCTATTCCTCATGATGGTTGCAACGTGGGCCGAATCAGAGTTCCATGCACGGACATGTGTAAATGTCATTTCGGTTAAGAGATACAAACAGACTGTTTGGGGTTGGTATGGTTTGTGAATGTGTGGGAACTGTTTCTGTGCATGTTGTAGTACCATCCATACATGGCTCATCACCATAGATCAAATTACATGTTGCACCACTCCCATGACAGAACAGTCACCTTTCTTGACAGTCATCTCTAGTGGAGTGTTGAATCTGGTGAAGGCATCAATGTGTGTAAACCTTTCCCCTGACACATTGCAGATACCACGGGTTTACATTGTGTGGGACATCACAACCACAGGCTCTATGGGGAATTGCAGCCTTGCTGTGTGCAGCAGGATGTGTTTGGCTCATCCACTTAATCTTGTGTGCCAGTACATTTGGCTTTCCATCAACCATGTTGGGAAGCTGTGGACCAGCGTATGTCCCACATGTTCTGTCAACTGTCCTGTGAGTCTATTTGTATGGAAGCATTGCCCCTTGTGCCAGTATGTCATGTAACTGTCACGTCGCTTCCTCAGCGCCAGTGGGGAAAACTGCTTTGCAAGGCTTCTCGGTAAGATGGTGTTAATTTTCTATTTGAAAAACAAAAGAAGGAGTATGCTCCGGCGTGTCAGGTGGGGGTCAACACTAGGAAAGGAGAAATGTTCCTTTTCTTTAATAAACCCCTCACTCACCACCTAGTGGTGACATGCTTCATCATCGGGGTCCACCCTGGTGGCCTAGCGTCACCAGGGTGTGCTTCGACACCTGGAATACAGTGGAGCGGGTTTGTGAAGTGTAAGTGCAAAAAAAGGGTGATGTTAAAAAATGTCCTGGTTTGTCTTTCAAAATTGAGTTTTATTAAAAAGCAACTGGACAATATTAAAACAAAATGCGAGATACTGGAAGGGGGAAGTTACGACCTACGTATCTCTCTATGTGTTGGTGGTGTTTTTAGGTCAACATGTTTCTACCATATGGGATAGTTCCCGGTATTCTTCAGGACCAAAGGAGATGGACGGTATGAGCCTCCTAAAGGACTCACCCTATCCTAAATCCTTGTGCAACCTGAGGCACAGTGTGTCTCGGTAAAAATGCTCACAACGTTGTGGAGCAAAAATTAAAACAAAAACTATTTTTGTTTTTGTTTGATGCCTCGTCGGGCAGGGGGTAGGTACATCACGCGATACAACGTACTAGTTGTCTGGCATGGAGTATGGCCCGTTACCTACATCTACCGTCCGCTGCTCGGCTGTTAATTTTCTATTACCATGATGCCAAGGCCGTTGTGCTGATGACGTCACAACGTTGTGCCGTAGCAAATGCAAACGCTGCCGTGGCACCAGTCGGGTGGCGTTAATCCCAGGATTCTCTTGTGGCGTGCTGCATATCCTGGTCACGGTAGGGGTGGTTTGGTGCCATCGCTCCTCATTACTCTCTGTTGAGTTCCGGCCCAGCAGCTTGTTCATTTTGGCATTTCAAAGCCCAATTGGACGACCCAATGACTGGCTCTTGCGGGCCTTCCTTGTGTTTGCCTAAATCCCTCCCTCGTTGGATGAGCTTCTTAAGGATCTTGCGGGGGATGTGTAATTTCCCTTCTTCACCATCTCTGATTCCCAGGGGTAACTACGGATTGTTGGCTTTGTGTGAGTTGCAATGCAGCGCATTTGAATTTCTGTTTATTGGAGCCTTATTCATACACTGTGATTTTCTGGATCACCGCATGGCTCTAATTGCATTGAAGCAGCCTGCAGAGCGTTATACCCTCTTCATATATCTGCAATACTCTGCTACCTTGTATGTGTCTTCTGTGAACCCTGTGCTAGTTGCACAATCCTTGGAATAGGATCATAATATTGACCAGTTCTTTAGCAACTCGTACAACATAATCTTTGGTGTGTTATGGTGTTTCATCACCTTTCCATGTGCTATGAGTCCATGGGGATTGTTCATCTCTGTTTTCACAGCACGGGCTTCTAGAGCTGGTCCTGAAGTAAGCTCAAATTCCCCAGTTACGTGGCAGTTAAGACTTTTTGTTGTATGTTGATAACTGCTGGATAAATACATGTAAACGTATGGAATAGCCTTCTTTGTAAGTGTGTAGTAATGGTCTTGTTCGATCCTCAGATCTAGTATCATTTTCATTACTGTGATCCCAACTAGGATACAGTGGATGTTGTTTTTCCTTTACAGGTGTAACTGTTACAGAATAGGTCCTGATGTATTCTGTGATTCTGTGACAATAAGTGCTTGTTTAACTTGGTTTCAGATCTTCCTCCCTGCTGTTCCCTTCCTTTCCTTCCCTCGCCTGATCACCCTTTTCAGACTGGCATTTCTACTCAGACCAAGGGGCTATCGGGAGATGGACCACTTTGAGCATTACTCGTTTCTGAGTATTCAAGGACCTGACAGTCCCAGGCAGTCCTGTGCACATTGTTTCACCAGCAGTACAGGTAAACTCATTGCATGACTGTTATTTTCTTCAGAGCAATGGCACTGGCCATGGACATTGGCTACAGCAGCATGGCCTCAACACATACTTGATCGGTTTGTGTAGGAAATGTGTTCACCACCGTACAATGTGTCTCATCACTGTCACCGCAGATCTCTTGCCACTTTGCATGCGTCATCTATGGCATAATTGACAAAGATTGTGCATATGGGAGTATGTGTACTCTGGCAACATGAATTGCAGTTTATCATGACTAATGATCCCTATTGGGCATGAAGTACATGGTTGTGTATGTATTTGTGCAGGTTGCTACCCAGAACGGACAGGCAACACCTGCTGATGCTGTGTGTCCTGGGCGTAGCTTGGCCTTTTGATGCCTGATCCTGTGCCCGTCATTTTTGGTGATTGTTCTTCCATTTTCTTTCAGTGACCCATGAGTAACCAGACACTCCTTCCTTTCCATACACCTGTTACAATGTGCCTTTATAACCTCCTTGTCTTTGTGTGCTAGTTTTTGCATGGTGTCTCACCCCTTTTGCCGTCAAGTCTTCACTCATTCCTGCTGCTGCCTCTCCTGCTCCCCCCTCCCTCCACCCATTCTTAATGCAGGCAGCAGCTTGTCTGTGCCACTGTTGCGCCACCTCCGTGCCAAAGGCAGGACTGTCAGTGCCTGCAACGTGCACAGTGCAAGACCCTCTGGTCCTTGCATGACCCACGTAACACAACAGACTCATGCTCCAGCCACCCTTCAAACAATGAACACCGTACAGTCAACCACCTATTATCAGGCAACCCCTAAGCGCACACACGACAGCTTCGCATGCTGTGTGTGCAACTCCAACTGCCAGAACATGTCTGTACAACCAGGTCATGTGCCTCCTACTGCACACCCGCTCCATCCACCAGCACACCATTGGACTCTGTTACCTCATCAACACAACAGCCCCAGACATCACCTTCATTACAGTAACCTGGTTGAATGCATCCTCAGCACACTACTTCAACATTGTCATCACAGACGGACACGAGATCACCCGCAGGGACCGCACCAATAATCCAGGAGGATGAATTGCAATTCATTCTGCAGTACACCCTCAGAGTCACATACAAAACCAAGGACACACTCAGCATTGTCAAGCACCTGCACTTCATGTTTCACACCAACCCCCTGACCACCCTCAGTCTAACTATCATCTACAGATCTCCAGGCCTAAACCCACAATTCCGCAAAGCCATCTATAATAAAAATAATAGGAATTTATTGAGCGCACAGCTACCCCAACGGGGTGTCCCGGCACTGTGGTGGCCAGAAAAAGAGGCAGCATACGGAGCAGCAACTAATCAAGCCGGCTAAATAGCCAGGTCTTAAGGGCTTTGCGAAACTCACATTCATACTGAATCAGACGCAGCGAAGCTAAGTCCAACATTGGGTGGTTCCTACCTGAAAAGTTTAACCTCCTGATCTAGGTTTTGCGAACCGAGGAGTAATGAGCAAGCGCTTGTCATTGGACCGTAAAGATCGCGATTGACAATAGGGACAGAGTCTCCTCCTAAGGTAGACCGGACCACGGCCTTGTCCTGCCCTGAAGGCAAGTGTCAGCACCTTGAATTCTATTCGTTTAACCATGTGCAGCCAATGGAGTAGTCGAAGTTGCAGGAAGATATGTTGTCAAAGTGGGACTCCACATACCAGGCGTGCAGGCGCGTTTTGGACCGTCTGCACTACACGGAGCAAGCCTAAGGAGAGACCCACGTATGAGCCATTCACGTAGTCTAAATGGTAGATAATCAGTGCGTGAACCACCGTTTTCCGGGTTGCATTGGGCAGATAGTTAATAAATCTCTGAATGATTTTAATCTTGTCAAAACAAGCGGCAGCCACTGCTTGTACCTGTGTGGCAAGGGATGATTGTCCCATCTAACTCCCAGATTCCTGACCGAGTCCTTGGGTGCCGGAGCAATGCCCAGTTCCTCTGGCCACCACAGTTTGGAAGAGAGGGGAGAAGCTTGGTTAAAAAATAGGATATCAGTCTTATCTGGATTAAGTTTCAAGAAACTGCGGTCCATCCAGGCTGCAATATTCTTCAGGCAATTTTTCAGTGGGTCAAAAGTCGCGGCAGACACAGCATTAAAGGTGAATAGAAGCTGAGTATCATCAGCATATGAAATGATTTTGACTTCAGGCACGGCAATCCATTCAGCCAGTGGGCTTATGTAAATATTAAAAAGCAGAGGGCTCAGAGCAGAGCCCTGTGGCACACCTCACTTCAGTGGTTTGACTGGGGAGATGAACGGATAGGTCCGGACCTGCTGTGTGCAGTCTAATAGAAAGGACGATATCCAGTTCAGCACTGAGCCCCCCACGCCTATGGTCTTAAGGCGGTTCAGAAGAATGGGATGGGCGACTGTGTCAAATGCTGCAGACAAGTCTAAGAGGACCGTCACCGCCTTGGAACCTCCGCCAACCGCCCAGCATATAGAGTCTGCCATTTCAATGAGGGGCGACTCCGTACTATAGCCGGGACGGAAGCTGAATTGAGAGTCATGAAGAAGGCTATTATCTTCAACAAAGGACATGAGTTGCTGACAGATAAATTTGTCTAAAATCTTGGCAGGAGCTGGTAAAAGAGAGATAGGTCTATAATTGCACGGAGATTCAGGATCTGTGTTGGCTTTCTTTAAGATGGGCAGGAGGAACACATGTTTCCACGCATCCGGATAAGAGCCCAATCTGAGGAAAAGTTTCAAAATGGCATTTAAAGGGTGATTGAGAATTTTAGCAAGGATGTTGTATTGCTTGGCGGGCAAGGGGTCACTAGGGGAACCGGATTTACACTTCTGCAATTCGAGAAGAGAGGCTGCCTCAGAAATTGTGGCAAAATCTGAGAGCACAGAGCTGGGTGCCGGCTTTACTGAATGGTCCTCAGACATTGGACAACTACATCATCACGCAGACCCTCACCTTCACAGACTACATGGGGCAGGGGGACAGCAACTTCTGACTGGAGGTCAACCACACCACCATCCTTCAATTGTACATCAACATTTGCATCCAGGTGTCCGACAAGCAACACACTGCACCACACTCCGCTACAGATCCACCAAAGATGCTTGACCTAAGTCACCACAGACGAGCTGTGTGGCACCCTCACCCAACCAATGCCACCGCCACACCCTGCAACCGCACACACTGGATCAGCGACTGATCTAACTCTCTTGCCGCATTGGTGGACTTTCCTGTAAAGCACAACAACAGTTAAGCCACCTGGGACAAGGCAGACCTACTGGACTCATACAGGTGTAGCCTGACCCTTGTGCAAACCTTGCAAAACAAACAACCATCAGTTACCTTTCATTCCTGGAATCCGCAACACACAAACATTACCATATCATCAACACGGACAAGAGGACATCCTTCAGGTATGGACTAGGCACCAATACACAACATGAAGGACCTAATTGGCATCGTGAGTGAACTATCTGACCCCAGTTCTTCATCCAAAAGACACCCCACCCTTGCAAGGCCAAGGGGATCCCTTGCAACATTCTACCACTGCAAGCTCCTGGATGTACACGATAGCCTCGCCACACAGAGGCAGACAGCGCTATTATCCACAGGACATACCCCCCCTCAGGTATGGACTCCCATCAGTAGCAAAGACACCACCCGGCTCATGAACACCATCCACTCCGGCTCTCCATCAGGACCCTTCCCACACAACATCTCAATCACAGCATAAACCATCCTTGAAGCCCACCTCTGGCATGTCATGAATGTCTCCTTTGAGTATGCCACTTTCCATGGGAGCTAGAGGCATGCAGAGACCCAGGCCCTTCTTTAACAACAGACGGCAGTACCGCAGGATCTCCTGGAACATCACACTGCCTCCCTACCCCTCAAATGTCATCAAGAAGACAGTAAACGAGCAACTGATCATCTCCCTCCAAGCAAACATCTCCAGGCAACCCGCCCCAGTCCAAATTCCAAAGTAATCACCCCACTGTAACAGCCCTCATTGCCACCACCAACAACATCTTGGACCCTGCTCAACAATGGTGAGACCACCACCATCACCCCATCAACCTCTCTACGGCATACTACACCATGTGCTACCACACTGTCAGGTCACACATCTCCAACACTGGTATCCAGAGGAAGGCCCAGGATGGAATTGCCAAGTACCTCACCAGCAAGGCCCGGGGAGTCCGCCATCCCCCTTCAGCACATAGTATATTGGGGTCATCTGGCCCAGGCCCCAGGGCTCATTTCTCAGGGTGACAATCTACAATGTATCCATGACCCCCCTCTCCACCATCACATGCGCACATAACCTTATCATCATGTCCTATGCCATTGATACCCAGCTGCTCCTCACCCACACCAAAGACCCAGCAACTCCCAGATCCAACCTTCAAGAAGGCATGAGGTGCATTGACAAATAAATGAACATCAGCCACCCGAGGCTGGACTTGGACAAGACTGAGCTCATCATCTGAGGAATGTCCCCTTACGGCTGGGACAACTCCTTGTATCACACCGGCCTGGGCAGCGCACAAGCACACAGTGGCCACGCACACAAGCAGGTGTTCATCGTACACTCCTTGCTCACAATAACCATGCAACTCAACAACATCTCTAACTCATGCTGCAAGTCCCTCCGGAATACTGCAAATGATCTTCAGATAGATCCACTCCTAGTCAAGATAGACAGTCACCCAGGTCCACAACACCAGCCAGCTCAACTACGGCAACGCCCTCTATGCAGGAACAACATATAGACTCCAGCAGGACTTGTGCACATCCAGGGTGCATCAGCACACCTCATCCTCAACATCCCCAGCCACAGCCACATGACCATCCACCTGAGATACCTACAATAAGCTCACTGTCAACTGCAGGATCTCCTTCAGACTCCTCAGCCACACTCAGGAGGCACTCCACAACCCCAACCCCAAAGACGAACATGGACGTCTACCATCCAACACCCCATTACCCCAACTCCATCCAGCCAACCTTGCCCTGGGCACCATTCATTACATCTACAGTACAACTGCATGTGGGAGATAGTTCTCCCACATCACGAACAGACGTGGTACTGCCTCCCTGGGCATCTCCACATGACCCATAACCTCTACACCTTCATAAAACTCTTCCCAAACTGTCTGTCTGAGCAGTATGGCAAGCACACCCTTCTCAGCAGATTGAAAACATCACGGGTGAGTATTGCGCTCCATATATGTATTTGATGATACATTGTGACCTATCTGTGTCCTCGACCGGACTCAAATCCCAGTGTATGGATGGCTTGATTATGTTCCACACTCTGGCATACTTTGACAGAACCCCACAGTATGTTGTTGACTCATGGTAAATGACTGCAACATCAATTTCACTTGGGTATGTTTTGTTTATTTATCTGTCTTGTGCGGGAAATATGAGTAAGTGATAGGTGCTGGACAAAAATGCCAGGAATCCAAAGTACACAGAGGGAGATGTGATGCCGTGCAGTTTGAGTCAACAGAGTCCAGACCACAGTGCTTGGCATCATTGTTCAGACTGCAACCAGCAAATCCATGTGGGAGAGTAGGACAGTCAATGAGGTGTTGGTGTTGCACACAAAGTCAAAATGCCAGACCAGGTGACCTGGGAGATGCGCATGGCCCACTGCCTCTCACTGTCTTTTCCGTGGACGACCCACCTTCCTTGGGGGACCCTCATATGCAGGCCTTGATGATGCATGGGATGCTCCGTCGGACGATTCCTCCTCCTCCTCCCTCCCTGTGCCTGTTTGCGGTCTTCGCCTAGATGTTTCTTGCCTGGTGACACAGGGAGGGTGCTCCATGTTGTCTGCGATCTGACGGAGTGAATGGCTTATGTCCTTTTGCACCGCCAGGAGCTCAGCCAGTCTTGCCTCCATCCGTCCTTGGTGTTCTTGTTGACTGGCGTGTTGCTCGGCCTGCAGGCTTTTGATCTCTGTGAGGGTCCCCACTACCTGGCGGAACTCCCTGGTGTCCCGCCGGTATGCCTCCATGATGTAGCGTAGTTCAGACATACCGGGCCCTGCAGCGGACTGGTGAGGTTCTCGCCTCCGCCTGGTGCCACTCCCACCACCCCTGCCCCCATGAGCCTGGCCTGCCGTTGTGGGCACATCGGGTTGATGGGACCCCTGAGGGATGGCAGTGGTGGTGTTGTCTGCCACCTCCTGGGTGCCCAGCAAACCTTGTCCCTCATTGTCAGACTGGCTCAGTTGTTTGGTGTGGGCAGGGCTCCGAGATGGCTGCTGGGATATGGTGGTGGTGGTTGGCGCAGATGTCCCTGATCCAGGTGCTGCAGGGGTTTGGGCACCAGAGGTGCCAGGTTGGTTGTGGTCATCCGTGGAGGGGTGAGAGGCGTCGCTGTCGATGCGATATGGGTCCTGCATAGCCTAGGACTGTGATTCATCTCCCCCATGGTTGGGGGTAGATTCCTCATGTTCCCCTGTGGGTGTGAGAGACAGACAATGTTAATACCATTTAATACAACATCCATTTTTCATACACATTATCATTGGCACTGTTCCACCTGGTAGTTGTCTATGCTTTGGATTGTTCTCAATATTCACTTGTGGATGGGTATGTTGTAGGCTCAGATCGATCTGTGCTCAGGAGTGATTGACATGTGGGTGTATATTTACAATGACTGGCACTGCCCTGTATTTCAGCAGGGATTCGCCATTCATTGTGCACCACAGCTATGCCAGCATGGATGCAACACATTTACAATGCGGAGCACCATGGTGGAAAAACGGCACAGCTGTTTCACTCATCTGTGCCGAAGAAGTGGCACATTGCTGAAGTTGTGTCGCTGGCGCAACGCAGCTCCAGCAATGTTCTGTGGGGCCCTATCTGCACAATGCTGTGTCAATCCTTACGCCTGCTTCAAGCATGCGCTGGGTTTTGACGCAGCATGTGCTTAAAAGTGACTGAGTGAAATCTTGAAGATTTCACTCAGCCACTTTTGGGAGGTGTTGCTGCGCCGTGACGCCCACCCACCCCAACCCACCCCCTGCACCAGTACACCTACTTCCGGTGCAGGGCTTTAGAACGTGACACATCTCCCAGATGCGTCACCTTGTAAATACCCAGCACCATGGCACCACTTTTGTGCGGCCGCTGCATCACAAAGGTGACGCAATGGCATCGTGAAAGAAGCGCAAGGGGCTTGTGAATCTGCTCCGTGCATTTTCAGCTTGGATGCTTCTGCAGATCTGTATTGGTTTTGTTATGTTACATGACGATTGTGACAGTGGGGTACTCCATTGCCTGTCCCAGAAGGCTATGTTTGTGTAAGGTGTGTGTGTGACAGGCCGTGCTGGTAGTTGGAGTCTGATTTGAAACTGGGCCTCCCTCGTGATGTGGCTGTCCCCCATGGAGCATGCTGCCATGACAGTGGTTGTGAATTCCTGTCCAAATATCTGACCTTGTTGTCCTGGTGTTTGTGTTTGCACTGGTCACAGGAGGGTCTTGTGCTGCCTACGCCAGGGCCCAGTGTCAGCTATCTTGTCGGTACATTCCCACTCCCTGAGCATTGAGCATGGTGCATGACTGTGCATCTGGGCCATATGGGATGAGGGGAATTGGGCATGGGTGTCCTCAGAAATGTTTTTGGTGGTGGGCACATATTTAGCTTCATCACCATCCCCCTTGCACCCTTCTCACCCTCCCCCTTGTATCCTTCTACCCACTGCCTTGCACCCTTCTCCCCTCTGCATTGCACCCTTCTCCCCTCTGCCTTGCACCCTTCTGGCCCTCTGCCTTGCACCCTTATCCCCACTTCCTTGCACACTTCTCCCCACTGCCTTGCACCCTTTTCTCCTCTGCCTTGCACCCTTCTCCCATTTGCCTTGCACCCTTCTGGCCCACTGCCTTGCACCCTTATCCCCACTGCCTTGCATACTTCTCCCCACTGCCTTGCAGCCTTCTGTCCCTCTGCCTTGCACCATTCTCCCCACTGCCTTGCTCCCTTCTCCCCACTGCCTCGCACCCTTCTCGCCCTCTGCCTTGCACCCTTCTGGCATTCCCCCTTGCACCCTCCTGGTCCTCCCCCTTGCACCCTTCTCCCAACTGCCTTGCACCCTTCTCCCTCTGCCTTGCACCCTTCTGGCCCTCTGCCTTGCACCCTTCTCCCCACTGCCTTGCACCCTTCTCCCCACTGCCTTGCACCCTTCTCTCCCTCTGCCTTGCACCCTTCTGGTACTCCCCCTTGCACCCTCCTGGCCCTCCCCCTTGCACCCTTCTCCCCACTGCCTTGCACCCTTCTCCCCTCTGCCTAGCACCCTTCTGGCCCTCTGCCTTGCACCCTTAACCCTACTGCCTTGCATACTTCTTCCCCGCTGCCTTGCACTCTCTGGCCCTCTGCCTTGCACCCTTCTCCCCACTGCCTTGCACCCTTATCCCCACTGCCTTGCATACTTCTCCCCACTGCCTTGCAGCCTTCTGGCCCTCTGCCTTGCACCATTCTCCCCACTGCCTTGCTCCCTTCTCCCCACTGCCTCGCACCCTTCTCGCCCTCTGCCTTGCACCCTTCTGGCATTCCCCCTTGCACCCTTCTCCCAACTGCCTTGCACCCTTCTCCCTCTGCCTTGCACCCTTCTGGCCCTCTGCCTTGCACCCTTCTCCCCACTGCCTTGCACCCTTCTCCCCACTGCCTTGCACCCTTCTCCCCTCTGCCTAGCACCCTTCTGGCCCTCTGCCTTGCACCCTTAACCCTACTGCCTTGCATACTTCTCCCCACTGCCTTGCACTCTCTGGCCCTCTGCCTTGCACCCTTATCCTCACTACCTCGCACCCTTCTCCACACTGCCTTGCCCCCTTCTCACACTCCCCCTTGCACCCTCCTGGCCCTCCCCCTTGCACCCTTCTCCCCACTGCCTTGCACCCTTCTCCCCTCTGCCTTGCACCCTTCTCCCCACTGCCTTGCACCCTTCTCGCCGTCTGCCTTGCACCCTTCTCACACTCCCCCATGCACCCTTCTGGCCCTCCCCCTTGCACCCTTCTCCCCACTGCCTTGCACCCTTCTCCCCTCTGCCTTGCACACTTCTTGGCAACCCCCTTGCACCCTTCCCACCCAATGGAGGGTGCTGCCACCTGGAACAATCGCACCATTTCAAAAGCATGATGGATTAGGGCCGGCCTTGTCTGGGTCCACACCAGACACACTGGTGTTCCAGGGGGGGCCAAGAGCCCCCTTTGCACCCCCTGCAGACACCCATGCAAATGGGTCTGATTTGGAGTCCCACGATGCATTTTGTGACACCCACTCTCCCAGCATACCGGACGTCCATTCTTGGGTCTGTGCTTCCTGCAGCATGGGACGTAACATGGCCTTGGTTTGTCAATGGGGCATACACATGCTAGTGGCATTAGTGTTGTTTTTGACTGTAGTTGTGGGTGGCGGGCGATTGGGGGTTGTTGCGGGCATTTTTTGTACTTGGGGTGTGCCTGCCATTACCCCCATGTTACATGAGTTGTTTGTGTACTCACCAGGCTCTACGAATCCTTCAATGCCATGTACTCCCACCGGTGGTAGCAGTACCATGACCTTCTCATCCCAAGGATGGTACTGTACTGGTCTGCGGGGACCACAACCTCCAGTGGCCTGGCTCTGTGCGTACTCTTCGTCCATCTTCCGCTTGGTCATCCTCCGCAGATCGTACCACCGTGCCTGGCACTCCTTCCTTGTGCATCTTATGGGTGCAACAGCATTCACCATATTGACTATCCTCTCCCACAGGCGTGTTTTCTCAGCTATGCTGGTCCGTCTGACCAATGTGCCAAACAGCTGTGGCTCGACTCTGATGACTTCATCTACAAGGATGTCCATCTCCTCCTTTGTGAACTTTGGATTCTTCTGTGCGGACATGGTGTGGGGTGACAGGGTGTATGGATGTGGGTGTGTGGGGCTGAATGTGAATGGGGGTGTGTGGGTCTGAATGTGATTGGGAGGGTATGAGTGAAGGTGGATGTGTGCAGTTGTTGGTATGTTGTCAGTGTCTCTTGCTAATTGTGTATGCTGCAAAGGATCATGGTTTGTGTGTGTGGACCCTTTTTATTGGTCCATTTGTGGGTGGGGCTTAGTTTGAAATTTTGGTGGGTGTGTTATAAGGGGTGGTCCTGAATTAGGCCCTCTGTTTGCCTGTTTGGATCTGGCCGGGACATTCATTTCCATAGTTTGCACACAGGAGACATGTTTTGTGGTGTAGTGTGAGTCGTTGTAAAGTAAAAGTAAAGTCCACATTTGTATAGCGCAAATCACCCGTAAGGGTCTCTAGGCGCTGGGGGCCGTCGGGAAGATTAAGCGAGCTATTGCCCAGAGTCACATGGTGCTGGGCTAACCTGCCGCCGGAGCCGGGGATCGAACCGTGGTCCCCAGTTTCCAGCGTCAGTCGCCCTGGCCGCGGCGCCACACCTCTCCCCACACCCTCCCTGTTTTTCAGTGTCCGTGTGGTTTAGTACGGCTTGTTTACTTGAATTTGCTTCTGTTTATTTGTCTACTTCCTTGTGCTGTGTTTAGGGGTTTGAGTGGCCTTCGATCAGGGAGGGGTTCGTATCGTATTTACTGTTGTGGTTCGCTCATATGAGACGTTTTTATGGGGTTCGCGTGCACTTCGTTCGGGGGGTTTGTCTCGTATCTGATTGTGTGACTCGCTCATACGGGATGTTTTTGCAGGGTTTGCGTGCGCTTCGTTCAGGGGGGTTCGTCTCGTATTTGATTTTGTGGCTCGCTCATACCCGACGTTTTCCGTACAACTCAAATGCGACGTTTGCCCGTACGAATCGCATTCGGATTCACCGGTCTGGATAGTACTTGTCGGGTCAAACAGCATGTATACAATTCGTACAGTTCACTTTCAGGATCCGTATCATATGGATTTTTACTTGATTTTCATACGGTTCGCAAAGATTCGGACGTATTTTTGCCTACGGATCGTACTACGAGATTCGGACGGATTTGTACGAATCGTACGGAAACGGCTACGAATACGAATCGTCGTACGGATTCGTTTCCCAAATACAAATCGACCCCTAAATTGGGGTAGGTGCTGGATACTAATTAAAATGTATTTACAATTCCCACTCCAGTCTACATAAATTTGTAGTAGGTGCTGGACAATAATTAAAATTAATTTACTAGTCCCACTCCATTCTACATTAAATTATGGTAGTTGCTGGACACGAATTAAACATAATTTACTATTCCCACTCCAGTTTACATTAAATTGGGGTAGGTGCTGGACACTAATTAAATATAATTTACTATTCCCACTCCAGTCTACATTAAATTAGGGTAGGTGGTGAACACTAATTAAAATTAAATTACTATTCCCACTCTAGTCCACATTAAATTGAAGTAGGTGCTGGATACTAATTACAATTACTTTACTATACCCACTCCAGTCTACATAAATTTGGAGTAGGTGCTGGACACTAATTTAAATTAATGTACTCTTCCCACTCCAGTCTACATTAAATTGGGGTAGGTGCTGGACACTAATTAAAATTATTTACTATTTCCACTCCAGTCTACATTAAATTGGGGTAGGTGCTGGACAGTAATTAAAAAGAAATTACTATTCCCACTCCAGTCTACATACATTTGAAGTAGGTGCTGGACACTAATTAAAATTAATTTACTATTCCCACTCCAATCTACATTAAATTGAAGTGCGTTCTGGATACTAATTAAAATTAATTTACTATTCCCACTCCAGTCTACATACATTTGGAGTAGGTGCTGGACACTAATTAAAATGAATTTACTATTCCCACTCCAGTCTACATTAAATTGGGGTAGGTGCTGGACACTAATAAAAAAATAATGTACTATTCCCACTCCAGTCTACATTAAATTTAAGTAGGTGCTGCACACTAATTAAAAATTATTTACTATTCATACTCCAGTCTACATTCATTTTGGGTAGGTACTGGATACTAATTAACATTAATTTACTATTCCCACTCCAGTGTACATTAAATTGGCGTAGGTACTGGACACTAATTCAAAATAATTTACTATTCCCACTCCAGTATACGTTAAATTGGGGTAGGTGTTGGACACTAATGAAAAATAATGTAATATTCCCACTCCAGTCTACAATAAATTGGGGTAGGTGCTGGACACTAATTAAAAATAATGTACTATTCCCACTCCAGTCTACATTAAATTGGGGTAGAAGCTGGACACTAATTAAAAGTAATTTACTATTCCCACTCCGGTCTACATAAATTTAGGTGCTGGACAATAATTAAAAATAATTTACTATTCCAACTCCAGTCCACATGAAATTGGGGTAGGTGCTGGACACGAATTAAAAATAATTTACTATTCCCACTACACTTAACAAATTATTTAAACAATTTGCATTTAACTAACATATTTAAAATAATGTTTTATCTATTAATAAAATCAACATAATTATATAGTATAAACAGAAAATTTGAATCTCTTATAAATAATAATTCTATCAGTCCATACCCCTATTCCTTATTAACTCAAATTATAACTCCAAAATTTGATAGTGTAAAATTTGAAAATGTCTAATTTTTAAGTGTTTCTAAATTTTCTAACAAATATTATTTATATAACATACATAATTAAAAATACTACCCACCATTATCACCTATGAACGACACATCTCACTCCTTCACATATTTTTCAAACAATTATATAATTTAGCTACATTTCAAATTTATTTGTAAAATAATTAAAAATACAAAAATAATCTATATAAAAAATAATTTCAATTTAATTGTAAAATTAATAAAATGTCAATAAAAATTAAATACAAATGTATATTTGAAAAAATTACAATTTAATTGTAAAATTATTAACATTTTTAACCAAATTGAATAAAATGTTATATGTTTAAAACACTCCCTAACCTTATCCCCTATAAACCCAACATCCCGCTCCTAAATTATTTTTAAAAAATGTATTTAATATTATTATTTTTTTAATTAATTAAAAATTACAAAATTTACATTTAAAATATACACTTTTAAAACACTCCCCACCCTTATCCCCCATAAACCCAACATCCCACTCCTAAATTATTTAAAAAAAAATTATTTAATATTATATACTTTTTTTTAATTAATTAAATTTTTTTAAACATTTACATTTAAAATATACATTTTTAAAACACTCCTCACTCTTATCCCCCATAAACCCAACATCCCGCTCCAACAAAACCAAAAAATATAAAAATATACAGTACATTTTTTAAACACTAAAATAAACATACTAAAATACTGAAAACAAAATCACATAAAATACAAAAATTTACAAAAAGCTACACATTATCGATATTTTTACACAGCAATATTTTTAAATTCGATATTTTACCTTCAATATTATTATACACATACAAAAAAACGATATTTTTTAATGTCGATATTAAAAAAACGATATTTTTACTATCAATATTAAAATATCGATATACTGTCATTTCGATCACAAAAACAATATTCTGACTACTTACCTTGTCAAATAATACCACTTTCAAATTGTATTTTTCTTGTTACTCCTTTTACTATTGTAATGACCACCTATGGTCTTAAGCAAACCTCTTATCTAGTAATTTCGGTGTTGTCACACAAGAAAGGTTGTATTAGAGCCTTTAAAATGACTGTATTCCTTTCTGGTCTGCAGTTTAAGTGGACGTGGTTAGTTGGAGGCTGGACTTCTGGTTTCATTAAAGTATATATTGTCATATGTTTTGGCTTTGTTGCTTTATGGCATGTATTGTTGAGTCCAAGAAGTCTGGGGCTAGTTTCTGTGCCTAATGTATATGACACTAATCATAGGACTGGTGCTGTTGCAGGGTTCAGCCACAGGGTTTCAAAACATTCTTTTTTTAGTTCCTAGCTCTTAATTTTCTATCAAGGTGTACATCTGGTGTGATGCGCTCTTATGTCAGTGTGAAAAATAAGCATTCTCTGCCAGAATGTGTTCTCCACCTATTCTTCACCCATTCTCTCAAGCAGACTCAATTAACCACTAGAGTCTGGCCAATAATATTGCGTGAGAATCAAGCCTGTAATAATTAAAAATTTGTTAATCTGACATTGCTAAATGATCAACTCTACAACTGTAGATGCGCTTCCTGTACCTTCGTGTAGTTTGTAGAGCATTATGATATACCACATCCTGCCGAGGGCCAACAGCAGACTGAACAGGCGCCAGTCTCTGCTCAAGATATAAAACATTGTTCCACAAAGCTGCTCCTATTGCTGCCATTTTGATAAATGTGCATAATATAATGGAAAATACAAATGACAATGATATAACAAGTTTCCCGAGATGAAATGACCACAATCCTTGTCAGTGAAGTAAAACGAAGTTGCTAACTCCAGCTTCCCCTAGAGGAAAGTTACTCCAAAAATAACATCAGAAAACTGTATGTAAGTGGGATCCAAATTAGCTGCATAACAGCTGCACAACAACTCATTTGGGGTGGAAAACTAACAGCAATGGTAACCATAGAAGGAGTTCCAGATGTTTGGAGATAAATTGTTGGTAGAGATAATGTAATTTCCTTCAAAATTGTTTGAGTAATGGGCAGGCTCAAGACACTTTTCTAAGAAAATAAACAAAATGGAAATACCAATTCTGGAGGAAATACTTCAGTCTCCAAAAATGGATTTTACTCCACATTAACACACCCATCAAAATCAGCACCTTAGTTTGATCGACCATTTTATCCACAAGGTTTCAAAACACACCATCTACAAACTAAAAATGAAGGCTTGGAAAATATACCTCAATAAAGAGTATTAGTGCAGCTAAGGTTTTGGATACTAAAACAACATCGACAAATGCCACACAATCACTCAGAGCGAATATAAGAAGTGGCAACAAGGATCTACAGTTGGTGCTCATAAACGTATACAGGCCCCACATCATAAGATCAATAATTGAAACTTCTAGGGGATAACTAACAAGGTTACTAATGGAGGAGCCTACACCAAATATCGTACCAATGGGCAATTTCAACATGGGTCCTAGGTCGTAGAGGGCTTTGTGTGCGTGGGTGAGGAGACGGAATGTTATTCTCTTGTTGACGGGGAGCCAGTGGAGGTCTTTCAGGTGACCGGAGATGTGAGCTTGGCGGGGGATGTCTAGTATGAGTCTGGCTGAGGCGTTTTGGATGCGTTGGAGTTTTTTCTGTAGTTTGGCTGTGGTTCCGGTGTAAAGGGTGTTTCCGTAATCCAGTCGGCTTGTGACCAGTGCATGGGTGACCGTCTTTCTTGTTTCGGTGGGGATCCAACGGAAGATTTTTTTGAGCATACGTAGGGTGTTGAAGCATGATGATGAGACGGCGTTGGCTTGTCTGGTCATCGAGAGGGGGGAGTCCAGGATGAAGCCTAGGTTACGTGCATGGTCCGTGGTGTGGGTGCGTTTCCCAAGGCCGGTGGCCACCAAGATTCGTCCCAGGCGGAGGGGGATGATCCTAAGACGAGGACTTCCGTTTTGTCCGAGTTTAGTTTTAAACGGCTGTTCTTCATCCATTCAGCTACTTCTTTCATCCCTTCGTGTAGGTCGGTTTTGGCGGTGTTTGGGTCTTTGGTGAGGGAGAGGATCAGCTGGGTGTCGTCTGTGTAGGAGATGATGTTGAGGTTGTGTTGGCGCGTGATGGATGCGAGGGGACTCATGTAAACGTTGAAGAGGGTGGGGCTGAGTGATGATCCTTGTGGTATGCCGCAGATGACTTTGGTGGCCTCTGATCTAAAAGGGGGGAGGCGGACTCTCTGTGTTCTTCAGGCGAGGAACGAGATGATCCAGTCCAATGCTTTTCCTTGTATTCCGACGTTGCTGAGGCATTGTATAAGGGTGCTATGGCAGACTGTGTTGAAGGCTGCGGAGAGGTCGAGTAGGATGAGGGCAGCTGTTTCTCCGTTGTCCAGTAGTGTTCGAATGTCGTCTGTTGCTGCGATGAGGGCGGTCTCAGTGCTGTGTTTGGCTCGGAAGCCGGACTGTGAAGGGTCGAGGGATTTGTTGGATTCGAGGAAGGCGGCGAGCTGACTGTTGACGGCTTTTTCAATGACTTTGGCAGGGAATGGGAGGAGCGAGATGGGGCGGTAGTTCTTAAGTTCAGTGGGGTCTGCTGTGGGTTTCTTCAGGAGGGCGCTGAGTTCGGCGTGTTTCCAGCTTTCTGGGAAGGTAGCGGAGTTGAGGGAGCAGTTGGTGACGTCTCGGAGATGGGGTACGATAATGGAGTTTGCTTTGTTGAAAATGTGGTGGGGACATGGGTCGGTTGGCGATCCTGAGTGGATGGAGTTCATCAGGCGGATGGTGTCTTCAGTGGTGATTGGGTTCCAGGCGCAAAGGTTGTTGGAGGGGCGTTTTGGTTCGGATGTGGGCGGGGTGGATTGGTCTTCGGGCTGGTTTTCAAAGCTGTTATGTATGTCGGCGATTCTGTTGTGGAAGAATGAGGCTAGGGAGTCGCAGAGGTCTTGGGAGGGAGTGATGTCGTTGGTGCCAGCGGTGGGGTTGGTAAATTCTTTGACGATGTTGAATAGTTCCTTGCTGTTGTGGGCGTTGTTGTCTAGTCGATCCTTGAATGCTGATTTCTTGGTGGATCGGATCAGTTGGTGGTGATTGCGGGTGGCGTTTTTGAAGGTGGCCAGGTTGTCAGTGGTTGGGTTTTTTCTCCAGGCTTTCTCGAGAGTGCAACAGATCTTCTTGGATTTCTTAAGGTCATCGTTGAACCAGGGGGCTTTTTTGCTACCTTGTTTGATTTGATGTTTTTTCAAGGGTGCTAATTCGTCAGCGCTGTGGGTGATCCATTGTTTAAGTTGGTGGCTGCAAGGTTTGGGTCCGATGAAGTAGTAGGAGGGTTTTGGTGAAGCGATGTGAAGAGCTGATCGGTGGTGATTTTATTCCAGTTTCTGCGGGGAATTGGTTGTGGGTGGTTGTGGGTCGTAGTCTTTTTGTAGTTGAAGTGAACGCAGCTGTGGTCCGTCCAATGGAGAGTTGTGGTGTGGTTGAAGGAGATGTGCTTGCTGGAGGTGAAGATTGGGTTGAGCGTGTGCCCGGCATAATGGGTAGGGGTGTCTACAAGTTGTTTGAGTCCGAGATTGGCGAGGTTGTCCAGAAGGGTGGTGGTGTTGCTGTCGTTTTTCTTTTCCAGGTGGAAGTTGAGGTCTCCCAGTAGAATGTAGTCCTCCGAGGGGATGGCGTGTGGGCTGATGAAGTCAGTGATGTCTTCGTTGAATTGTGTGCGGGGTCCTGGAGGTCTGTAGATGAGGGTGCCTCTGAGTATAGTCTTGGGGTCAGTGTGGATCTGGAAGTGGAGGTGTTCGGCGGTTGTGAGGTTGTCGTCGGAACTGGTCGTGCTGTGGATGGTGTTCTTATGAACAATGGCGATGCCTCCTCCTGTTTGGTTGATGCGGTCCTTTCTGATGATCTTGTAGCCGTCAGGGATGGCTATGGCGATGTCGGGCATTGATGAGGCGTTCATCCAGGTTTCTGTAAGAAAGGCGACGTCCGGCGATGTGGTGTCGAGTAGGTTCCAAAGTTCAATGGCGTGACTGTGGACCGAGCGGGTGTTGAGGCACTTCAGGTGGTTAGTGTCGGAGCTCTGTTTGGAGTTTGTGGATTTGGTGTTGGTCTTGGTGCAGTCCAACTTGCAGGAGTGGCAGGTGAAGGGTCCATGGGTGTGTCCTGGGGCGGCCTGGTAGCAGTTTGGTGGTCGGCCGGGGTTAAGGGTGAGAGTGTAGCGGCGTCGTATGTTAAGCGGGAGGAGTTGGTTTTGCGGGGGCCAGGGGGTCTGGCGCTGGGCGCGGTCCAGGCGCGGACGGGCGTAGACGGGCTTACCTTTGGCGCACTTTCGGCGCGCGTCCGCAGCGCGTGAACGCTGCGCGCAAGTGCATCTGACATAAGTGGATAGTGTGGGGGCGGAGCGAGGGAGGGTCAGCTGGGAGGCGGGAGCACAGCCTGAATAGCGCTATGATCTGGGCAGTGGTAGCGGCACAATCAGGCACAAATAATATTGCAGGCGATGCAAGCAGTGCAACAATGACAATAACCACCAATGAGCAAATCACAAATAATAATTATCAGCGAGCGCTACGATAACAGGCTACTACACCAGGCGCTATGAAATGTTACAGGCAATGCGAGCTCAGTGAATGAATAATTAATTAGCAGCAGCAAGCGCTACGATACCAGGCAGCAAGGAGGAGAGTGGCGATGCAGAGTCAGGAAGGTCAGGGAGCGTGGGGAGCGACCGCTTCAGAGCAAACCAAGACGGTCACATCACTAGTCCAGATAGGACAAGCCTTTTATATTAGTGGGAGGGAGGGTCAGCTGGGAGGCGGGAGCGGGGAGGAGAGACTGGCCAGGGATCACAACAACAAAATGGCAGCACAAACAGAAACCGAAACAGGAGCACAGCCTGAATAGCGCTATGATCTGGGCAATGGTAGCGGCACAATCAGGCACAAATAATATTGCAGGCGATGCAAGCAGTGCAACAATGACAATAACCACCAAAAAGCAAATCACAAATAATAATTATCAGCGAGCACTACGATAACAGGCTACTACACCAGGTGCTATGAAATGTTACAGGCAATGCGAGCTCAGTGAATGAATAATTAATTAGTAGCAGCAAGCGCTACGATACCAGGCAGCAAGGAGGAGAGTGGCGCTGCAGAGTCAGGAAGGTCAGGGAGCGGCGGGGAGCGACCGCTTCAGAGCAAACCAAGACGGTCACAGTGCTAGTCCAGATGGGACAAGCCTTTTCTATTAGTGGGAGGGAGGGTCAGCTGGGAGGCGGGAGCGGGGAGGAGAGACTGGCCAGGGATCACAACAACAAAATGGCAGCACAAACAGAAAGCGAAACAGGGGCACAGCCTGAATAGCGCTATGATCTGGGCAGTGGTAGCGGCACAATCAGGCACAAATAATATTGCAGGCGATGCAAGCAGTGTACCAATGACAATACCCACCAATGAGCAACTCACAAATAATAATTATCAGCGAGCGCTACGATAACAGGCTACTACACCAGGCGCTATGAAATGTTACAGGCAATGCGAGCTCAGTGAATGAATAATTATTAGCAGTAGCAAGCGCTACGATACCAGGCAGCAAGGAGGAGAGTGGCGCTGCAGAGTCAGGAAGGTCAGGGACCGTGGGGAGCGACCGCTTCAGAGCAAACCAAGACGGTCACAGCGCTAGTCCAGATGGGACAAGCCTTTTCTATTAGTGGGAGGGAGGGTCAGGTGGGAGGCGGGAGTGGGGAGGAGAGACTGGCCAGGGATCACAACAACAAAATGGCAGCACAAACAGAAAGCGAAACAGGGGCACAGCCTGAATAGCGCTATGATCTGGGCAGTGGTAGCGGCACAATCAGGCACAAATAATATTGCAGGCGATGCAAGCAGTGCAACAATGACAATAACCACCAATTAGCAAATCACAAATAATAATTATCAGCGAGCGCTACGATAACAGGCTACTACACCAGGCGCTATGAAATGTTACAGGCAATGCGAGCTCAGTGAATGAATAATTAATTAGCAGCAGCAAGCGCTACGATACCAGGCAGCAAGGAGGAGAGTGGCGCTGCAGAGTCAGGAAGGTCAGGGAGAGTGGGGAGCGACCGCTTCAGAGCAAACCAAGACGGTCTCCTCTTCATTTGCACAGCAGTGCAAATGAAGAGGAGATAACAGGTTACACAAAGGCAAGAAGATCTCATGGACTAAACAACACTCAGGCAACATTGACAATCTTAATTATGCCCACGCATAACATAAATAGGATAGCCAAAGGCAGGATGGTGGGCACTCCAGGTGCCATCTCTGGTTCTGTTTACACTAGACCAAGATTGCTGGGCAGAAGCACTAAAACCAGTCTTTGAGGAGAATTTTCAAACAGACACAATCACAGTTTCTTGGATGGGACCATTCATCACCCCAATCCACAAGAAAGGTGACAAGAATGAGGCAAAAAACTATAAACTGGTCACCTTAACAGACAACAGGGCTAAATATTATGCTGGCCTCATTCTAAAAGACCTAACAGATTGGACGACAGAAAATGCAGTCATCTCCCTTAATCAAACAGGTTTTAGCAACCACATGGGGATAACCACTAATATAATAATTCTTTTCCTGCTGGTAGAGGCTGTAAAAGATGCAAACCTACCATTATAAGTGTGCTTCACTGGTTATTCCTCAGCCTTTGACCACGTAGACAGAAAGATGCTATGGACCACTCAGACTTTTGAATCAGCTAATTAACCTACACACTGATGCATGAGTCCACGTGAAGCTGGGACCTTGTGACCATTTGTCAAGAATGGCTTCAGCCACAAAAGGGCTGAAATAAGGTTGTGTATTAGACCAAACGTTTGTTCAATCTCTTTTTGTCAAATCTATGAAGAAAACTGGACAGTGTAATTTCCTTGCCCCAAAACGGGCAGTCTTGCCCTTTCAAATCTATTATAAGCAGACGACTTTGTGCTTATCAGCCAATTTCCAGCTAACCTTCAGCGCTTACTGGACACCACTCAAAGTTATTCTGCTATAAGTGGGCTGAAAATAAACTTTGAAAAGTCTAAAGTTATGCAGCTGAACATAAAGAAGGTTACCCAAAAACATCACTGGCATCTGACAGGACAACAGCTAGAAATAGGTAATGATTATAAATATCTAGGGGTCATAATTGATATCAAAGGTACATTTGCAGCTCATAAAGAGGCAATAAAAATAAGAAGAATCCCAACAGCAGTAGCACAAAAACTTTCAAGAACAAAACTATCGGTCCAAGCTTCTCTCCGGTGATACAGGCAAAACTGTAGAGCTAAAGGTGGGATTATGGGTTTAGTTGAGAATGGTGGTGTTAGCAGCTCTACGCTGATAGCGATTGACGGTTTGGAACTAATGGAGGTTACTATAACCTTTTCAACAGGACTATTTTTGTCCATTTTTAATATTTATTTGAGGAGCACACAGGGCCCAGACAAATCTTCCACATTATCACTCCTTGAGGGTCTCATTAATAACTTGAAACCAAACATAAGAATTGTTGTGGCAGGTGATTTCAATACCACCTTTGAACCCTCGGCTCACCTAAATGATATATCACAGGAGGAAGATGGATCCTGGGGTATTCCACCTTCGTCAGGTATCCCTAAGAAAAAGCTTTCAAATGTTGCTCTAGAACTAGCTTCATTTACACTAAATAGGGATCTTAGAGCAGGCAATGGGCGTACTCCCTCTGATCCTACTAGGCCAGTTACATTTGAAAGAGAAGATTTCACTAGTACCATTGATTATGTTTTAGTTGATATCAGACTGTGGCCTCTCCTGAATGACATGAAAGTGGTGACGGGTCTCGATAGTGATCACAACTCTCTTGAAGTAACTTTAGTTGGTGATTCCTTGAATCAAGATAAAAACCACCAGATAACAGTTGTGTCTGCCCCTCAGGTAACAAAAAACATTGTTATGTTTCTTGGCATAAAACGGCGATAATGGGCTTGATAATACACCCTTTATTCCCATAGCAGCCCATGTTCTTGTGTTAACATGGGCTTCTATGGGAATTAACAAGGGCAGTTTCGGGTAAAATTATTTACCATATGTGAGGAATTCACATCCCACAATACTCTGTGGGTAAGCGAGCAGTGCTTATGAATTTTTCTAACCTCAACTAACCTAGTGCAACTTCCTGAATCCTGTCTCCCCTCCTCCCTGCAGGTGTATGACACAACCATTACACCTACTTAGGTTGCCCACCCAGTCCGGAAGAAGACCCGCGAGGCCGAGGCCACGAATCTCCCTCGTAGCCCTAAGTCGGGTCAAAACATCGACATCCCACAAGTGGCCTGGATCACGAATCCTACTCTAACGTGCCACTTAAAAATACATATTTTTGTATTTAAGAATTGTACTACCAAAGTTTTGACTAATTTGACGTGGCCAGGCCAAGAAAGATTGGGATGCATAACCAGTCCAGTATTTGAATGCTTTTAATTTTTCTTCCCCTGTTTTACTATTCTGGAATTCTATTTCCACTTCTTCAACACCCGAGCACCCCCTTTTCTGCACATTCCCATTGGGGTAACCTACCTTTCCTACCTCTCCTTCAACTGATACAATAAAAAATTAACTGTTCACCTCATGATATAAAAATAAATGCTTGGTGAAGTATAATTCATTTTGGTTGTTGCACTTCTTTAAGTTTTAAAGATGTATTGATTACTGCGAGCTAATTTCTCATGCTCATGAAATTGTCTTTTTGACTCATTACTGTGAATTTGATATATATCGGTTTGGAAATATAGGTCTAGGACCATTAGATTAAGAATCAGCACAACAGACTAGGGGCCACATGTAGGAAGGCCTTTACCGGTCGGTAACGGCCGATTTCGGCCGTTACCGACCGGTATTTGGGTTTTGAAATGTAGGGGACAACATATTTACAGAATCGGTAAATATACGGATTCTGTAAATCAATATGTAGGTGGCACTGTAATCAGTGCCACAGGCCCTTACCGAATCGTTATTTACCATGGAATACTATTCCTAAGGGCATGTATGTGTGTCACATGGCACACAAGCCCGAAACAGGGGTGCAACAGGGTGTCAAAGTGACACCCTGTCCCCCTTGTAAAATCGGTATTTTTACCGATTCGGTAGTTACCGAATCGGTATCTGCCATTGAATCCTATGGGCTTCAAGGCCCATAGGAATCAATGACAAATGCCGATTCTGTAATTACAGAATCGGTAAATACCGATTCCTACCGAATCGGTAAAAATTACTGAATATTTACCTGCATGTCATTTACCGCTTCATGAATACCGAATCAGTAAAATTCGGTATTTATGAATCGGTAAATGAGATTTACCTACAACTAGGCCCTGATTTTTAGATTTGTGGTTTTATATTGGAAATATGTTCAGAAACAAAAATTACACGTGGGTTTTATAGACCTCAGAGCAGCATTCGATCTCATACCATGCTCTGCTCTCTGGGAAGCCTTGACAAGTATGGGGTCCCAGTTAACCTAGTACGCATAATAAATAGACTGCATCTGAATAGCTACGCACAAGTTCGCTGGGGCCCCAACGGCGAACTATCAGATTGCATTCCCATTGAGAGAGGAGTCCGCCAGGGCTGTGTTTTAGCACCTAGCCTATTTTTCCTGTATATTAATGATGTTGTGGATGTTTTAGAACACTGCAGGAATGAATCTCCGGTCTTGAATAAAAAGAAGATACCCATTTTACTTTTTGCTGATGACTCACTTCACATATCTAAATCACCAATGGGACTCCACATTTTAATTGACGCATTTTAACATTTTTGTAATTCAAGAGGTTTAGAATTAAATATAAACAAAACCAAATATATGCGACCACATGCATCATTGCACCCGTTTGCGATTCCTAAATTGCGAAAATTAAGGAATCGCAATTTAGAAATCGCAAACTGCAATGCATGAAAAATTCACATTTTTTTTGCGATTCGGTATTTTTCCTTAATTGCGATTCACAATTCGCGAATCGCAATTAAGGAAAACCCTTCCCATTTATTCCTATGGGCCAAAGGCCCATAGGAATGAATGGGAAGGCATTTACATTTTGCGAATTTCAAATTGAGATTCGCAAAATGTGAATGCAATTTCAAGGGTGCAGGGGGGTCCAAAGAACCCCTCCCTGCACACCCGAAATGTAACTTCAAATGCAATTTACACACACACATGCCCAGAGAGGCATGTGTGTGTGTAAATTAAAACTTTCAAAAATGCAATTTGTGCATATTTGAACGTTTTCGGTAATTTAGCATGAAGGTCAACTTCATGCTATTTTACCACTTCCAAAATGCAAATTCGCAATTAAAAAATGATCATGCATTGTATTTAAGCAATCTGAAATTGCGATTTCTTAAATGCAATCGCAATTTTAGAAATCGCAACATGGTTGCGATTCCTAAAATTGCGAAATGCATGATGCATTCCAAATTAGTCCATTGCATTCGCAAACAGCCGGAAATTGCGATTTGCACCATTTGCGAATGCAATTGGCTTTGATGCATGTGCCTGATGGTGTTTGGGAATATAAAGAAGGGAAGTCACAGTATCCATGTAGGTGGTAAGGCTCTTGAGAGAGTACATCCCTTTGATTACTTAGGTGTCAGACTCATGGATAACCTAAGCTGGACTAGTCAATTGGATAAATCTACGCAAACAATTGAACACAGATTTAATGCTATTTTAAGGTTTTATAATCAAACTACGTCATGCATAATTTGCCCTTCTGTGGAAACAAACCGAGCACAGTGCAGTGAGCTGCTTTTTATGAAGCGGAGCTCTGGGGCTGTGGTAGTTTACAGCCAATGACAATTGCTGAGAATAATTTTATTAGAAGGCTTCTAGGTTTACCATTGAGCTCACCACTAACACCCATGTATTTGGATGTTGGGATAAACATATTTGCCGATTGGCCTATTTAAAAAAGCAGATTATATTGGATCAGACTTTGGTCTACACCTGAACTTGAAGTTTTCAAAGATTCACTGGTAAAGCATTTAACTTTCAAGGTGCTAGGGACATCCCATGGGTAAAGTCCATATCAAGTAGGTTCTCTAAACTTGGAATGCAGAACTTGTGGGATGACCCTAAAAATATCTCAAAATCTGAAAACAAATTGCCTAAAATTCGATACTGAGCTTACATTAACGTCCGTTATGCAATGAATAGCCAAAATGGGTCTTTAATTAGTGCATTCCTAGTCCACAAGCATATTCACAGGTTTAAAGAATTTTTAGATCTAATATTCCCATCCTCAAGCAGGAAATTTTATAAACGGTTCTGATATAGAATCCTACCCTTGAGGTCTTTTACAAGCAAATGACACACTCACCAAGATTTCAGAATTTGCCCCATATGTAGCTGTGGTACCGAAGATGAGAAACATGTATTGTTCTTCTGCAGGGAGTATCATCTCACATGCCGCAAATGGCTAGCTCAATTCCAATAGTCACCAGGAAGCCTTTTAAAGTACATTTTTGCAAGCAGTGTGGTTTAAAAGACAAAAAGTTTTAAATGCCATAGACTGCTGTGTTCAGTACAGTAATGTTCCCTTCAATGTATTGCTGTTTACCTGCCTATTTGCGCTATGCACGGTCACTTTATGCACTTGTTACACAGTCCCAAGGCAAATTTGAGAACAACATTTGTAACTGTATTGCCTCTCGTTGCATATTTTTTAAACAACACATGTTTTAAATTAGATTGCACCTTAGCACTTGCTGTATTTTTCACATTCTCCTTATGAGTTTTATTACATTTTGTTGCCTGGAGGAATGTTATCAAACCAAAAGAAGTGTTTTAAATGAATATTGTGTATGTCATTTTAAAGGGTACTGTGCTTATGTTATACTTCTAGGTATATAGGACATTTTTTGACAATGAGCTTTATGTAGTATTCCCCTTGTTTATTGAATGTTGGTGCTTTGTTTTTATTCATGTTGTGCATACTTTGATGGTTGCTTCTGCCAAATAAAGTTATTACTACTACAGGCAAAACTCACTCCAACAATAACCTATGGGTGCTTGTGTATGATAAGTAGAGACGCTAAGATAATTTTTACCTTACCAAAATACAGCTCACCGGTTCAAATAAGAATGGAATTCAGTTTGCAAGTATAAAATCAAGGGACCTAAGCCCGGATCATTAAATGCTCACCTATATCAATGCATAGAGCTCCTATTTGCAAGAGTCAATAGATTTACTGGGCCTACGTGATCTTTGGGAGGCCTCAGGGTCATAAAACGCTTCAAACAACTTGTCAACAGAAGTGTCAAAATGTTTCCCTTGGCTGAGAAAAAAACCCTGCTGTCTGGGGGTCTGCATTGAGGATTTATTCTGCACAGTTACCCCAGGGCAATCTCATAAATGTATCTTGCTGCAGGGTTTACCAAAGCAACTAAAGAAAAATATCTACAGCACCAACTTGGCTTCCTCCCATCTCTGCTCCACTTACCACCATGGAAACGCCCGCAGGCAACTGTCATGTGGCAGATAGGGACATTGTCGACATCACTAAGTTAGCATGAGCCCTGCAGCCATGATGCTGCTTTTGCACATGGTACTACATAACTTTATTTTTTCTAGACTCTGTTTATGCCTTTCACATGAGAACTGTTTGCTTTGTTCGTTCCCTGCTTGTTCCTGGAATTTAGTCTGAACATTGTGAGCAAGGTCAATAAACAATGCCCCTTGTTATTCTGTTCTGGTCAGGACCTAGCATTTAGACAAAACACACTAATGCAGCTGCTGATGGAAGCTCGTACTTTGATATTAAGGGGATACATGTTCAGGTGACACACACTTGGAGGGGGACCTTTCCAGGGAGAAGAGCAACACGCAGCTTCTATGTAGAAATATCATCTAAAAATCAGAGATATTTTATTATATAATAATACGCATTCTTACCAAGGGGAAGGATGTGAGGCACTATAGTTCTTTCTCCATTGTCTTTATATGATGGCATCTCCCTTCGTAGTGTATGGACTGGCTGTGATGCTAACTGTATTACTGTTATGCATGTTAGAGCATGTTAGTTGAAATAAATATATTTGTGTCTCAGTCAGATCTTATTGTGGAAAAGAGCGAGAGTGTAAGCGAAAAGGTGTGTCTTGTTACCACAATTCCTGAGAGATCTAGGAGTGTTGTGTTCTGGGATGTCTAATCATTTGCTTCTTCGTGTTTGTATAGGAGAGCGAGTGAGACACTATAGCTAGTCGGTCCTCGGCTCGTGGGCACTAAGGCGGTAGGAAGGCTCAGCCCCTATACACCAAGGTCTCATAATCATGCGCATAGCTCTGTGTATGTGCAGAATCTCTGCACACACAACCTTCAGTTGCAGCTTGTGTGGGGCAGCAAAAGAAGATGTGATACAGTTACATACATTCCCTCTAGGACCCTCCGCTCAGGGTCCATACATCTCCTCCTCATACCGCGCCTTAAAACAGGTTAGATTAGGGGGTAAATCCTTTTCCTATTTGGCTCCATTACTTTGGAACCAATTGCCCATCCACATACGTCTCTGCACCAACTACTGTTTTGATCTTCCCGTTTTGGCTGTCTAAGGCTGCTACAGAGATACCCCAGCAGGGGTGATTCATGCGCTCTATAAATGATATGAATAAAAACAATAAATAAATACACTTGCTGTGCATATGTGGAGAATTTATATATGAACACGTATCATTACTAAAGCCCCTCTACAATGCCAAGGTAATAAGAACATTCAGGCAGGTTGTGATAGCATGCTTTGCCGGAAGAGATGTCAAATTAGCCTTCTGACTTGTATGATTTGCTGGGCATTTTTGAAACAAAACTAAACACCAGAAACAAAAGATCGTCAACTAATAATTAATTATGTACATTTCTCTTGGCCAAACACTAAAAGCACATGAGGCTAAAAAAACTTGGAAAGGATAATGACTCACAGACTAATGGAGTTCCTCAACCAATCACTAATTTGCACATTTAGGGGCCCATTATGATGGTGGGCGGACTGTAGCGGTAAACGGGAATGACCGCCAGAGGTGGCGATTAAGGATGCGCCTGCCACCCTGGCGGATGCATCCTGCATATTAGGTATTGCGGCTGGAAGTGCTGTCAGCAGCACCCGCCGCAATGCACAATATGCATGTTGTGCATTGGCATGTACAATGTGACAGGCACCGCGCGGTGCCTGCCACCTTGTGTATGCCAATGTAGGGGGGTACCATAGGTACCCCCCAAGTGCAGCCCAACACCTCCCCGAGGGCCCGCAAAGGGTCCCCGAAGTGATCACTGCATGCCTTTCCATGGCGGAGTCTCCACCATGGAAAGGCATCTAAAAATGCACATCCTAATATAGATGGCGCTGCCGCAGCACCACCATATTGAGGGCCTTTTCCGCTCATCCAGGAATCTGACCGGCAGAAAGACGGCAGACGGTCTTTCCATCCGCCGCGGTGCCCCTCGCCTTTCTAATTTGGCTGGGGTGAAACAGGATCATCTGGCATGCGGATCGCCACCAACGACCCGGTGGTGGCGATCTGCCCGCTATGCTAATAGGCCCCTAATTTCGATCTTATAAACTGCTTGCTTTTGCACATTGGTTCCTGCCAATTGTAGTAAGAGTCTAAGGGCCAGATATGGGTCGCTCAATACCGGTCAGTAACGGTCGAAATTACCGAATTTCGGCCGTTACCGACCGGTATTTGACATTTGGAATGTAGGTGGAATGATTGTAGGATTCGGTATTTTACCAAATCGGTAACTTAAGGAATCGGTAAATTACCCAATTCCTAACATACCAATTCAGTAAATTACCGAATCCGTAATGTAGCGAGCACTCAAGTGACTGCATTCCTCAGTTAAGGATTCATTTGCTTTTCCAACAGTGCGATGTGGCAGACATACATGTCCTTAGGGCATGTATGTGTGCCACATGTGCACCAATGCACAATTCAGGGGTGCAACAGGGTGTCAATGTGACACCCTGCCACCCTTGAATATGTTCTCCATTTTACCGAATTGGTATTTACCGATTCGGTAATTCACATTCATTCCTATGGGCCTCCAGGCTTGCTTTTATATAGTGCTTGCTACCCGTAATGAGGTGTTGAAGTGCTTTTTTCAACGAGTAGCACGCTACTCTGGAACCCATAAAGTGATTCCAGGACGTGCATTAAGCTTGGTCATCATGCAGCTAGTTCTCTCTTTTGTCAGAAGGCAACATGAGACAGCAAACACAATGCTTTACCATATGTGAGGAATTCACATCCCACAATACTCTGTGGGTAAGCGAGCAGTGCTTATGAATTTTTCTAACCTCAACTAACCTAGTGAAACTTCCTGAATCCTGTCTCCCCTCCTCCCTGCAGGTGTATGACACAACCATTACACCTACTTAGGTTGCCCACCCAGTCCGGAAGAAGACCCGCGAGGCCGAGGCCACGAATCTCCCGAGTAGCCCTAAGTCGGGTCGAAACGTCGACACCCCACAAGTGGCCTGGATCATGAATTCTACTCTAACGTGCCACTTAAAAATGCGTATTTTTGTATTTAAGAATTGTACTACAAAAGTTTTGACTAATTTGACGTGGCCAGGCCAGGAAAGATTGGGATGCATGACCAGTCCAGTATTTGAATGCTTTTAATTTTTCTTCCCCTGTTTTACTATTCTGGAATTCTATTTCTACTAACACCCGAGCACCCCCTTTTCTGCACGTTCCCATTGGGGTAACCTACCTTTCCTACCTCTCCTTCAACTGATACAGTAAAAAGTTAACTGTTCACCTCATGATATAAAAATAAATGCTTGGTGAAGTATAATTCATTGTGGTTGTTGCACTTCTTTAAGTTTTAAAGATGTATTGATTACTGCGAACTAATTTCTCATGCTCATGAAATTGTCTTTTGGACTCATTACTGTGAATTTGATATATATCGGTTTGGAAATATAGGTCTAGGACCATTAGATTAAGAATCAGCACAACAGACTAGGGGCCAGATGTAGGAAGGCGTTTACCGGTCGGTAACGGCCGATTTCGGCCGTTACCGACCGGTATTTTGGTTTTGAAATGTAGGGGACAATTTATTTACAGAATCGGTAACAATACCGATTCTGTAAATCAATATGTAGGTGGCACTGTAATCAGTGCCACAGGCCCTAACCGAATCGTTATTTACCATGGAACACTATTCCTAAGGGCATGTATGTGTGTCACATGGCACAAAAGCCCGAAACAGGGGTGCAACAGGGTGTCAAGGTGACACCCTGTCCCCCTTGTAAAATCGGTATTTTTACCGAGTCGGTAGTTACCGAATCGGTATCTGCCATTGAACCCTATGGGCTTCAAGGCCCATAGGAATCAATGACAAATACCGATTCTGTAATTACAGAATCGGTAAATACCGATTCCTACCGAATCGGTAAAAATTACTGAATATTTACCTACATCTCATTAACCGCTTCATGAATACCGAATCGGTAAAATTCGGTATATATGAATCGGTAAATGAGATTTACCTACATCTAGGCCCTGATTATTAGATTTGTGGTTTTATATTGGAAATATATTCAGAAACAAAAATTATACGAAGGTTTTATAGACCTCAGAGCAGCATTCGATCTCATACCATGCTCTGCTCTCTGGGAAGCCTTGACAAGTATGGGGTCCCAGTTAACCTAGTACGCATAATAAATAGACTGCATCTGAATAGCTACGCACAAGTTCGCTGGGTCCCCAACGGCGAACTATCAGATTGCATTCCCATTGAGAGAGGAGTCCGCCAGGGCTGTGTTTTAGCACCTACCCTATTTTTCCTGTATATTAATGATGTTGTGGATGTTTTAGAACACTGCAGGAATGAATATCCGGTCTTGAATAAAAAGAAGATACCCATTTTACTTTTTGCTGATGACTCACTTCACATATCTAAATCACCAATGGGACTCCACATTTTAATTGACGCATTTTAACATTTTTGTAATTCAAGAGGTTTAGAATTAAATGTAAACAAAACCAAATATATGCGGCCACATGCATCATTGCACCCGTTTGCGATTCCTAAATTGCGAAAAATAAGGAATCGCAATTTAGAAATCGCAAACTGCAATGCATGAAAAATTCGCTTTTTTTTTTGCGATTCGGTATTTTTCCTTAATTGCGATTCACAATTTGCGAATCGCAATTAAGGAAAACCCTTCCCATTGATTCCTATGGGCCAAAAGCCCATAGGAATCAATGGGAAGGCATTTACATTTTGCGAATTTCAAATTGAGATTCGCAAAATGTGAATGCAATTTCAAGGGTGCAGGGGGGTCCAAAGAACCCCTCCCTGCACCCCCGAAATGTAACTTCAAATGCAATTTACACACACACATGCCCCAAGGGCATGTGTGTGTGTAAATTAAAACTTTCAAAAATGCAATTTGTGCATATTTGAACGTTTTCGGTAAATTAGCATGAAGGTCAACTTCATGCTATTTTACCACTTCCAAAATGCAAATTCGCAATAAAAAAATGATCATGCATTGCATTTAAGCAATCTGAAATTGCGATTTCTTAAATGCAATCGCAATTTTAGAAATCGCAACATGGTTGCGATTCCTAAAATTGCGAAATGCATGATGCATTCCAAATTAGTCAATTGCATTCGCAAACAGCCGAAAATTGCGATTCGCACCATTAGCAAATGCAATTGGCTTTGATGCATGTGCCTGATGGTGTTTGGGAATATAAAGAAGGGAAGTCACAGTATCCATGTAGGTGGTAAGGCTCTTGAGAGAGTACATAACTGTGAATACTTAGGTGTCAGACTCATGGATAACCTAAGCTGGACTAGTCAATTGGATAAATCTACGCAAACAATTGAACACAGATTTAATGCTATTTTAAGGTTTTATAATCAAACTACGTCATGCATAATTTGCCCTTCTGTGGAAACAAACCGAGCACAGTGCAGTGAGCTGCTTTTTATGAAGCGGAGCTCTGGGGCTGTGGTAGTTTACAGCCAATGACAATTGCTGAAAATAATTTTATTAGAATGCTTCTAGGTTTACCATCGAGCTCACCACTAACATCCATGTATTTGGATGTTGGGATAAACATATTTGCCGATTGGCCTATTTGAAAAAGCAGATTATATTGGATCAGACTTTGGTCTACACCTGAACTTGAAGTTTTCAAAGATTCACTGGTAAAGCATTTAACTTTCAAGGTGCTAGGGACATCCCATGGGTAAAGTCCATATCAAGTAGGTTCTCTAAACTTGGAATGCAGAACTTGTGGGATGACCCTAAAAATATCTCAAAATCTGAAAACAAATTGCCTAAAATTCGATACTGAGCTTACATTAACGTCCGTTATGCTATGAATAGCCAAAATGGGTCTTTAATTAGTGCATTCCTAGTCCACAAGCATATTCACAGGTTTAAAGAATTTTTAGATCTAATATTCCCATCCTCAAGCAGGAAATTTTATAAACGGTTCTGATATAGAATCCTACCCTTGAGGTCTTTTACAAGCAAATGACACACTCACCAAGATTTCAGAATTTGCCCCATATGTAGCTGTGGTACCGAAGATGAGAAACATGTATTGTTCTTCTGCAGGGAGTATCATCTCACATGCCGCAAATGGCTAGCTCAATTCCAATAGCCACCAGGAAGCCTTTTAAAGTGCATTTTTGCAAGCAGTGTGGATTAAAAGACAAAAAGTTTTAAATGCCATAGACTGCTGTGTTCAGTACAGTAATGTTCCCTTCAATGTATTGCTGCTTACCTGCCTATTTGCGCTATGCACGGTCACTTTATGCACTTGTTACACAGTCCCAAGGCAAATTTGAGAACAACATTTGTAACTGTATTGCCTCTCGTTGCATATTTTTTAAACAACACATGTTTTAAATTAGCTTGCACCTCAGCACTTGCTGTATTTTTCAAATTCTCCTCATGAGTTTTATGGTTGCTTCTGCCAAATAAAGTTATTACTACTACCAGCAAAACTCACTCCAACAATCACCTATGGGAGCTTGTGTATGATAAGTAGAGACGCTAAGATAATTTTTACCTTACCAAAATACGAGTGAAACAAGAGGAGGTAGGCCCTTAAGGACAGGTGGGAAGGCTGGACCTTATCTTAAGCAGAAACACAAGAAAATTGCCTCACCACCTACATTTACATCCACATTTATGGAAGGCTAAAGACAGTCACTGTCAAATTCAACAAGGTACTTTTATTTATACCAAACCACTTTTTTGTTTTATCAAAATTTATCGAAAATGATACATAAAGATACACAAAAACACTTATCTATATGACATATTTACACTATACACGGAAAGTTGACCAATAACTACTATTTAGAACAAACCTACAACAATATAAAACAATTTTACATGTGTAAATAAACATTGAATTATCTACAGGTGTGGTGAATGAACAAAGCTTAGAAGAAAGTAGCAAAAGAAAAAGGAAGAAAGTGAGAAAGGAAAACAGACAATTTCTGAATTATTTTGCCACCAGCGATTGCTGGTGAAAAGGGGCTGAATTCCAGATTGGTCCTTTCTAAGTAGCCGACGCGTTTCGAATCCAGTAAACAATTTCCTGGAGTCTCATCAGGGTGCAATCAATCTGTCTGTTGGAGGAAAGTGAGAAGAGGAAGGGTTTTGAATATTTGAAACTATGGGAATGCCTCCCCAATGTGTGACACTCAGAAAGGGGCGAAAAAAACCTACCAGAGTAGAAGATTAAATGGATTCAAGGGACAGAACACACTGGTTCTGGCTGTGCGGCACTGGGCTTCTCATAGTGCAGGCAAAGAAAAACAGGGGCCACCTAAAAAATATATATATACAGAGTGGTGAGGGGGTACCCTCATAAATCAGTAAACACAGTGTGTAAAAGTTATATAAACACACTACCTTCTGCCAGTGTGGGCAGAGGTGGCTGGCGGCAGGCGCCGTTTTAGAGAGGTTGCCTCGTAGATTTCATCACAAGCGTAGGGCCATGGGCGCTAAAGGCAAAGAGACACGTGGAAATATGTTTTAGTGAAATTCCCTTTGCAAAAACCATGCCCTTTGCCAGCGGGACTGAATGGTAACATACCTTTCAAATTGCGCCTATGGGGAGTCAGGTGTCCAATTTTTAGAATATTTAAAGTCCGTCCAAGATCGGTAAAGCTCCCGCTGTAACAGATAGCGGAACAACAATGTTATATATGACACGCCGGTTTTGCCTGGTAAGCCTGAACAGACGGTATCGACGTACCTGAGGCCGCCTTCGTTCTTGTCTGCGGCGTTCTGCAGTAGATCGAAAGCAGAACCTGGAAGGGTGAGCTTAGTTGAATCGCTCACCTACCTCTATGGTTTGTGGGAATTGTAGTATATTTTATGAACAACAATTGAATCATACAAACCCCGGGGTGGAATTTGCATGTGAAAAACATGAAAAAATGAAAAAATGATGAATAAATAAAGGTGGCACAACCTGAATGTCAAGAACAGGGATAAATCAAGAGCGATCGAGACGAGCAGAGCGGCCAAAGCTGCTGCGCGGCGCCAAGGCAAACTGACAATTACAGTCTGCCAATTTCAGATAAAGTATTGAGACCCTTCTGCACACTATTAAACTTGAGGATCAGATATGCCTCTTTTTTAAGAAGCATTTTGTCTACGTCCGCATTGCGATGTGAGGGACGGATGGTGTGTAACACAGTCCATTTTAGATCATTTTCGTCATGTTTGGCTGTCAAAATTTTTTCGACCATTGGGGCAGTCATGATCTTATTTTTTATCCGTGACCTATGTTGGCAAATCCGGGTATTGACCTGTTGCGTTGTTTTGCCGATATAGATCTTTTCACAAGGACATAGGACTAAGTAAACAACATTTTTGGTCTTACAATTGGAAAATTCCTTGTGTTTCCATCTAATGTCACCCTGAAGGAACTCGCTACCTTTGATTGTATTCGGGCACATCACACAGGTACCACACTTATGGTGCCCTGTGATTGGTTTGAGGTTCCATTGGGTAAATAAGTCATTTTTCTTTTTTGGTAAGGAAACGTCAGCCCTCATGATTTGTTGGCCTATATTTTGTTTTTGTTTTTATGCGAACAAAGGGCGTGGAAAGGGGCATTCGAGATTGTCCAACAAATGCCAGTTACTCAACACCGCTTTTATCAGTTTGTGAGTGTCAGCTCCAAAAGTGGTGACACAGACCAATCTTTCTAGTGCAGGTTTGGGTCAAACTTGAAGCAGGGTTTCTCGTGGAGTGAAACGCGCCCTTTTAAAGGAGTGCTTCAGTAACTTCTTTGGATACCCTCTTTCTTTCATTTCGTGGCAAAAAACCTGTGCATTGGACGAAAAATCGTCAATGTCAGAGCAATTTCTCCTGATACGTAACAACTGCCCGTACGGGAGATTAGATTTCAAATTGCGAGGATGTAAACTCTTGTGGTGCAGGATAGTGTTTCTGTCCGTGTCTTTCTTGTAAAGGGAAGATTTGAGTGCCCCTCCGTTGCATGTTATTTCTACATCGAGGAAAGTCATCGTTTTGTTGCTGTGTGCGATTGAGAACTTAATGTCCCCATGTATGTTGTTCAGCCAATCGTGGAACACCATCAGGCTAGTCTGGCTCCCCTGCCACAGGAGCCAGACATCGTCAATATATCGATACCACTGCGCAACATGCTGCTTGAACGGATTGTTGGTTTCAATAAATCTTTCCTCGTATTGTGCCATATATAATACGGCCATTTCCGGAGCATAAGGGCACCCCATAGCGGTGCCCTTAACCTGCATATAGAATTCCCCATTAAATGAGAAATAGTTTTTCTTTAGAGCAATCTCTGCTAACTTGAGAATAAAAGCAGTGGGAACGCGGTGCGGTCTTTCTCTCATATCTAAGTAAATCTCCATCACCTCTAACACTTCTTCCTGTGGGATCTGCGTGTAGAGGGAGGTCACATCCATTGTTACCATGAGTTAGGTGTCTGCATCAAATTGGGTTCCTTCCACCTTAAGTAGGAAGTCCGTAGTGTCTCTCAAGTAAGACTTTACTTGAGTCAAAAAAGGTTTTAGAAAGAAATCCACATATTGGGGGTCATGGAGGCTCTTGTGAATTTTGGGCAAAAGGTACAAAACAGGAGTCCTCGGGTATTTTTTGGACAGGTACTCATGTTCTTTTTTGCCAAGAAAGCCTTCTTCGAGGCCCTGCTCCAATATTCCAGAAATAAGTTGTTGAATTTCTTTGACAGGGTCTTCAGCTAGACGCCTGTACCAAACTTGGTTGTTAACCTGTTTGTTGCCTTCAGCTAGATACTTGTCACGTGCCCAAACAACTACCGCCCCGCCTTTATCGGCCTGCTTAATGACTATTGAAGTATCCTCTTTCAATGTTTTAATCGCTGCAATTTGTTTTTGGCCCATATTTTGTTGCACAAAATGTCGGCCTCTTTGTAATTTGTCAATAGACGATAGCAGGACTTGCTCAAACGCTAGGACTTCTTTGGGAATATTTTGAGACGGAACAAAGGTGGACTTGCTCCATAGACTAGTGACTTCTGTGTTGGATGAAGGAGGGTGATCCCTGAAAAAAGTTTTTAATCGAATTTTGCGACAAAACTCGATTGCTTCCAACTTGAGTCTCGTGTAATCGGTCTTTTCGGATGGTACAAACTTGAGTCCCAATTGTAGTACAGAATGTTCATCTGTTGTTAAAAGTCTGTCAGATAGATTGACCACGGAGCTTTTCCCACCTACGATTTGTAAGAGCGGCTCCTGGTCCGCATCTCCCATGGTTGTTTGTAACGGGATTTTTTCTGTTGGCCCTGGTCTAAAAAAACACTTTCTTTGGGGGATTCCGATTCTCTGATCCAGAAGAATCAGACGACGAAGTTTCCGAGAAGGTTGTAAAACGGTTTCTCGATCGGCCTTGGTATGTAGATAATGCCCTGCGGGAGTCCTGTTGGGTGCAATAGTCCTCCTTCAAGAAGGGATACACCTGCTCAATTTTAAATGATTTGACGTCCCTATCGTATTTAAACGTTTTGTCATTAATGGTGTTGTCTTTAAAGGTACTAATTTCTTTATCTATTTTTTCAAGTAATGCCTTGGCGTCAGCCACAATACCAAAATACAGCTCATCGGTTCAAATAAGAAAGGAATTCAGTTTGCAAGTATAAAATCAAGGGACCTAAGCCCGGATCATTAAATGCTCACTTATATCAATGCAGCGAGCTCCTATTTGCAAGAGTCAATAGATTTACTGGGCCTACGTGATCTTTGGGAGGCCTCAGGGTCATAAAACAGCTTCAAACAACTTGTCAACAGAAGTGTCAAAATGTTTCCCTTGGCTGAGAAAAAAAACCTGCTGTCTGGGAGTCTGCATTGAGGATTTATTCTTCACAGTTACTCAAGGGTAATCTCACAAATGTATCTTGTTGCAGGGTTTACCAAAGCAACTAAAGAAAAATATCTACAGCACCAACTTGGCTTCCTCCCATCTCTGCTCCACTTACTACCATGGAAACGCCCACAGGCAACTGTCATGTGGCAGATAGGGACATTGTCGACATCACTAAGTTAGCATGAGCCCTGCAGCCATGATGCTGCTTTTGCACATGTTACTACATAACTTTATTTTTTCTAGACTCTGTTTATGCCTTTCACATGAGAACTGTTTGCTTTGTTCGTTCCCTGCTTGTTCCTGGAATTTAGTCTGAACATTGTGAGCAAGGTCAATAAACAATGCCCCTTGTTATTCTGTTCTGGTCAGGACCTAGCACCTAGACAAAACACACTAATGCAGCTGCTGATGAAAGCTCGTACTTTGATATTAAGGGGATACATGTTTAGGTGACACACACTTGGAGGGGGACCTTTCCAGGGAGAAGAGCAACACGCAGCTTCTATGTAGAAATATCATCTAAAAAACAGAGATATTTTATTATATAATAATACGCATTCTTACCAAGGGGAAGGATGTGAGGCACTATAGTTCTTTCTCCATTGTCTTTATATGATGGCATCTCCCTTCATGGTGTATGGACTGGCTGTGATGCTAACTGTATTACTGTTATGCATGTTAGAGCATGTTAGTTGAAATAAATATATTTGTGTCTCAGTCAGATCTTATTGTGGAGAAGTGTGGCTCACTGGTTAGAGGAGGCAGACCTGGAAGCAGAGGTCAGCCTGGGACCAGGATTCAATTCCCAGCTCGGCGGGGTCTTGAGTCCTAAAATGTCCATGGATTCGACAATTCTCGCTCCGGTGCCTACTCGATTCACGGGTTCACACTCTGCGACTCTGGGCAACAACTTGCTTACTCTCCACAACGGCCCCTCGCGGCGGGATGCCTGGCTTTCACCTTGCGGATACCCTGCGGGGGTTATCTCACAGGGGAATACCAGGACAGGTTCCCTAAGCAAGCGCTTAGAAACCCCTTGGTGATTTGCGCTATATAAATTCCTGTACATTTACATTTACATTTATTGTGGAAAAGAGCGAGAGTGTAAGCGAAAAGGTGTGTCTTGTTACCACAATTCCTGAGAGATCTAGGAGTGTTGTGTTATGGGATGTCTACTCATTTGCTTCTTCGTGTTTGTATAGGAGAGCGAGTGAGACACTATAGCTAGTCGGTCCTCGGCTCGTGGGCACTAAGGCGGTAGGAAGGCTCAGCCCCTATACACCAAGGTCTCATAATCATGCGCATAGCTCTGTGTATGTGCAGAATCTCTGCACACACAACCTTCAGTTGCAGCTTGTGTGGGGCAGAAAAAGAAGATGTGATACAGTTACATACATTCCCTCTAGGACCCTCCGCTCAGGGTCCATAGATCTCCTCCTCATACCTCGCCTTAAAACAGGTTAGATTAGGGGGTAAATCCTTTTCCTATTTGGCTCCATTACTTTGGAACCAATTGCCCATCCACATACGTCTCTGCACCAACTACTGTTTTGATCTTCCCGTTTTGGCTGTCTAAGGCTGCTACAGAGATACCCCAGCCGGGGTGATTCATGCGCTCTATAAATGATATAAATAAAAACAATAAATAAATACACTTGCTGTGCATATGTGGAGAATTTATATATGAACACGTATCATTACTAAAGCCCCTCTTCAATGCCAAGGTAATAAGAACATCCAGGCAGGTTGTGATAGCATGCTTTGCCGGAAGAGATGTCAAATTAGCCTTCCGACTTGTATGATTTGCTGGGCATTTTTGAAACAAAACTAAACACCAGAAACAAAAGATCGTCAACCAATAATTAATCACGTACATTTCTCTTGGCCAAACACTAAAAGCACATGAGGCTAAAACAACTTGGAAAGGATAATGACTCACAGACTAATGGAGTTCCTCAACCAATCACTAATTTGCACATTTAGGGGCCCATTACGATGGTGGGCGGACTGTAGCGGTAAACGGGACTGACCGCCAGAGGTGCCAATTAAGGATGCGCCTGCCACCCTGGCAGATGCATCCTGCATATTATGCATTGCGACTGGAAGTGCTGTCAGCCCGCCGCAATGCACAATATGCATGTTGTGCATTGGCATGTACAATGTGACAGGCACCGCGCGGTGCCTGCCACCTTGTGTATGCCAATGTAGGGGGGTACCATAGGTACCCCCCAAGTGCAGCCCAACACCTCCCCGAGGGCCCGCAAAGGGTCCCCGAAGTGATCACTGCATGCCTTTCCATGGCGGAGTCTCCACCATGGAAAGGCATCTAAAAATGCACATCCTAATATAGATGGCGGTGCCGCAGCACCACCATATTGAGGGCCTTTTCCGCTCGGCCAGGAATCTGACCGGCAGAAAGACGGCAGACGGTCTTTCCATCCGCCGCGGTGCCCCTCGCCTTTCTAATTTGGCTGGGGTGAAACAGGATCATCTGGCGATCTGCCCGCTATGCTAATAGGCCCCTAAATTGGATCTTATAAACTGCTTGCTTTTGCACATTGGTTCCTGCCAATTGTAGTAAGAGTCTAAGGGCCAGATATGGGTCGCTCAATACCGGTCAGTAACGGTCGTAATTACCGAATTTCGGCCGTTACAGACCGGTATTTGACATTTGAATGTAGGTGGAATGATTGTAGGATTCGGTATTTTACCAAATCGGTAACTTAAGGAATCGGTAAATTACCGAATTCTTAACATACCGATTCTGTAAATTACCGAATCCGTAATGTAGCGAGCACTCAAGTGACTGCATTCCTCAGTTAAGGATTCATTTGCTTTTCCAACAGTGCGATGTGGCAGACATACATGTCCTTAGGGCATGTATGTGTGCCACATGTGCACCCATGCACTATTCAGGGGTGCAACAGGGTGTCAATGCGACACCCTGCCACCCTTGAATATGTTCCCCATTTTACCGAATTGGTATTTACCGATTCGGTAATTCACATTCATTCCTATGGGCCTCCAGGCTTGCTTTTATATAGTGCTTGCTACCCGTAATGAGGTGTTGAAGTGCTTTTTTCAACGAGTAGCACGCTACTCTGGAACCCATAAAGCGTTTCCAGGACGCGCATTAAGCTTGGCCATCATGCAGCTAGTTCTCTCTTTTGTCAGAAGGCAACATGAGACAGCAAACACAATGCTTTGACTTGTGTCCTATTTTAAAATATACAGAGCCTGAACATGCTTTTTAATTACTACATTTCGGCACACTGGAATTACCCATTTTTTCCTCCCCCTTACATAAAAGGGGCAGAAGAACAGTGCATGTTCCATAGTTTCCTTGCTGGTACTATGGAAGGAGTATGCCCACTTAGGGACAGGTGCCATAACGAAACTAGAGGTTTAATTTTCTAGGTGCCGCAGGTTCAATCGCATCAAGGAACCGCTCTGTCTTAAACTCATCCATCACCAAGATTAAAGCGTCTGTTAAGGGGCCGAGGGAATACCGGCCATAATTGCCTTTGATTGTATTCTTACTAATAGACCCTGCCATCATCATGTCTTCCCACAAAATCCCATTACCCAACTTTCTCAGTGGTTCTCAGATGTATCTAATCCATGGGATTTTGTCATTTCCTTGAGGTGGAAGGATGCAACCAAACAGCTGACATAAGTTGAAATTGAAACACTCAATTGGATCAGCCAAGGATGCGATCGCTAATGTCTCAAACCAGTAATGGATGTTCCTGATCTAGGTAAGCAAATGACTAAAACCAATGCTCCTTAGAGTATTATAGAGTACAATATATTCACGATTAACAGCATAAGTGCCATTAAATGACAAACCTAAAAAAGTTGACATATTTAAACTGCTCCGTACCTTTGAAGAAAATCCTGAATAAATGCAAAAGATTTTGCAATCTGTAACTATCTCCAGCCGCCTTCCTGTGATGCATACCACTGGAGTACCTGAGCCTGATGTCACTGGCACCACACCTAGAGAGCTTGGGTATGCCTTAAGCCTCCTGCGGATTCAATAGTGGCCCCTCCCCATCTACTACAGACATGACCAATCACTGCCCTGGTGGTCTGGGAAGGAGATGAGAACAAAGCACAGGACTATCTACTTTGGCTCAACACACAGAATGAGTTCTTTAAGTTCAGATGCACCTTGAGCAGGGAAAAATTAGTCTTCCTGGACCTGAATATCATAGTGGACGGGGACGAAAAATTGAGGACAACCACACACGAATAAGCAACTGCATAAAATTGCCTTTTTCTTTACGTCAGCTTCTACCCGTGACACTTGAGGGAGAATCTTCCCTTTGGACAATTCCTGAGACTCAGGAGAACTGTTTGGGCCTATGGGACTAGAAGGAACAGGCTGACCACCTGACTGAGTAACTAATCATGCGCAAATATCCTAGGAGAATGATTTCACGAGCTAATAAGAGGGCCCGGGATAACAACCAAGAGTCCCTCTTAGAGCCACCTGTCATAAAAGAGGAGGAGAGTTTCCTTTGTTTTACGACCTACAAAATAGCAGCAAATACCTTCATCAAGATCATTAATAAACACTGGCGGATTCTGAACAGTGGCTCCAAGACAATACCATGCCCAATGTTCTCGCACAGAAGAGGCAGAAGTTAAAAGAACATCCTAGTACACACAGGTCCTAAAAAGCATCTAAACACAAGGATGACCACCCAAGGGACACTAGCCCCTGTAGGGGGACACTATCCATGTGACAATTGTAGTGTCTGCCACCTAACCGAACCTACCAAAACTCTCAAACTAAGCAAAAATATTGCATGGGAAAATTCACAAATTGTAACACACAAAGGTTAGAGTACATGGCATCAACTACATTGGAATGACCATTAGGAAAGTGAAGACTCAAATCTGCGAACACAGGAGCAATGTGTATTACAATAGGACAACCACCAAGATGGCAGCTCATTACATTGAAACACACAGTTCAAGATTTTAAATGGGTTGTACTGGAATCAATGAAACATCACGAAGCAGCAGAAACCAAACTTTTCAAGAAGGAGCAACGCTGGGTTTTCAAATTGAAAGCACACATTGTGGGATTGAATGACAATATACCATGGGGTAGTTTTGTAAGATAAATTTCATACAGAGGAACATCATGCACTGGTAACACCGGAATCGGATACGGGACAGCAACATACCTGACACAAATTTTTTACACACAGCTGTGGTGACAGATATGTCTGATGATAATATTTAGGGGTTCACCATAACTGTTCCCTAAAAAACTCAATTGTAACTGTCCATGGTGTCACTTGTTTTCAGGACATCTCTATACCTACAGGGTCCTCCCAGCGGAGGACTACAACATGCCATAACGCACTTGGTCCTAGAATCATCACCCTGTACGTAACACTAACATTGAGTACAACACCGGTTGCAGTAAATATGACTCTCTCATGAGCCTCTTAATTATATGCAACTCCAGTCTATTTATCTCCCTTTGCTACTAATATCAGGGATCTTATGTTAAAGCTTCCATCGCTGCGGAATACAAATATGACCTTGCAGGAAATACGACCCTTACATAGCATCTTAATTATCAGTCCGTTTTTATTTATCTTCCCTTTCTACTAATATCAGGAATGTATGTTAATTTTCCATCACTGTGGAATACAAATATAACCTTTCATTCTGAGTCAGAGTGGCAGCAACTTACTAAACTCCTACATAATTTAGCGGCTTTCTTATCAAATATGAAAAAATACACTGGTAAGAATATAATGGGTTTCTTCTTACATCCGGGTTGACCGGGATAGGCCAGACCATGGGCGCCATTTTTGCAGGCTATCCCACCAGCCTTTTTACTAATTCAACGTGTGAGCACCGCTGTTTTTAACCCCTTGCGTTCTGCCGTCAGCCGTTTACCGACGGGAGCACTACCTCGCTAGTGCTGCCATCAGCCAACGGCCGACGCGGCCCCGCCCATTTTGCAGAAGTGCCGAACTGCCTCGAAATCGCGGCCGCACCAATGGGGTTAAGAGCAGCCTTCTATTTGTCAAACCCACTAAACTTTCATTATGATTTCCTGAAACAGTGTGTGACTACGTGCCGAACTTCCCGCCAACAAAACCATGATCGTCCGGAGGGACCGCAACGCCAACCAGATGGGAGGAGGCATCGCCATCATCCACAGGAACACCATCCGGCTCACGACCAGCACCGACAACACCCTGACCACCGCCGAACACCTGCATTTCCAGATCCACACCGACCCGAACACCACCCTCAGAGGCACCCTGATCTACCGACCCCCGGGACCACGCACACAATTCAGCGAGGACATCGCCGACTTCGTCAGCCCGCACGCCCTCCCCTCCGCCGACTACATCCTCCTGGGGGACCTCAACTTCCACCTGGAGAACAACAACGACCGCAACACCAGCTCCCTGCTCGACAACCTCGTCAATCTTGGACTCAAGCAGCTGGTGTCCACCCCCACCCACCTCGCCGGACACACACTCGACGCAGTCTTCTCCTCCAGCCCAGACATCGACTTCAGCCACGCCACAGAGCTTCAATGGACGGACCACAGCTGCGTCCACTTCACCTTCAAGAGAACGACGACCCACCACCACCAGCAACAGACCGCCCGCAGAAGCTGGAACAAGATCACAGCAGACCAGCTCGCCACCTCCCTGAGCCAGCACCCTCCTGCCAGCTCAGCGAACCCCAGCCAGGCTGCCGACAACCTCACGAAGTGGATCAGCATCTGCGCGGACGAGCTCGCCCCGCTAAGGACCCCGCCCAGCAGACCCGGCAGCAAGAAAGCCCCGTGGTTCACCGACGAACTCAAGAGCTCAAAGAAGAACTGCCGAGCCCTCGAGAAAGTCTGGAGAAGGGAACCTACACCGGACAACAGGACCACCTTCAAGCTGGCCACCCGTAAGCACCACCAGCTGATCCGCGCCGCCAAGAAAACTGCATTCAAGGACCGACTGGACAACAACGCACACAACTGCAAGGAACTCTTCAACATCGTGAAAGAGCTATCCAACCCCAGCGCAGGAAACAACGACATCACCCCATCGCAAGACCTCTGCAACTCCCTCGCTTCATACTTCCACAACAAGATCGCGGACATACACAACAGCTTCAGCAACCAACCAACGCACACCAGGACCGAACAACCACCCCCCACCGCCACCCTCCACGCCTGGACCCCGATCAACACCGAAGACACCATCCAAACGATGAACTCCATCCACTCCGGATCACCGACCGACCCCTGCCCTCACTACGTCTTCAACAAGGCCGACGCTGTCATCGCACCCCACCTGCGAGACATCATCAACACATCCTTCGACACCGCCACCTTCCCTGAGAGCTGGAAGCACGCCGAACTCAGCGCTCTACTCAAGGAACCCACAGCGGACCCCACCGAACTCAAGAATTACCGCCCCATCTCGCTCCTCCCGTTTCCAGCCAAAGTCATCGAGAAGACCGTCAACAAGCAGATGGCCGCCTTCCTCGAGACGAATGGATCCCTCGACCCCTCACAGTCTGGCTTCCGAGCCAATCACAGCACCGAGACCGCCCTCATCGCCGCCACCGATGACATCCGAGCCCTGATGGACAACGGAGAAACAGCGGCCCTCATCCTCCTAGACCTCTCCGCGGCATTCGACACTGTCTGCCACCGCACCCTAGTACAGCGCCTCAGCAACGTCGGAATCCAGGACAAGGCGCTGGAATGGATCATCTCCTTCCTCGACGGAAGAACACAGAGAGTCCGCCTCCCACCGTACAAGTCAGAGGCATCCGAAGTCATCTGCGGCGTCCCTCAAGGATCCTCGCTGAGCCCCACCCTCTTCAACGTCTACATGAGCCCCCTCGCGGCCATCGCACGCCAACACAACCTGAACATCATCTCCTACGCCGATGACACCCAGCTGATCCTCTCACTGACCAACGACCCCGCCGCTTCCAGAGCCAACCTTTACGAAGGGATGAAAGATGTAGCCGAATGGATGACGACCAGCCGCCTGAAACTGAACTCAGACAAGACGGAAGTCCTCATCCTGGGCTCCTCGCCCTCCGCCTGGGACGACTCCTGGTGGCCCCCCGCCCTGGGCACCGCACCCAAACCGACGGACCACGCACGCAACCTGGGCTTCATCCTGGACTCCTCCCTCTCCATGACCAGGCAAGTCAACAACGTCTCCTCGGCGTGCTTCAACATCCTACGCATGCTACGGAAGATCTTCTGGTGGATCCCCACCGAGACCAGGAAGACCGTCACCCAGGCCCTCGTCACTAGCCGACTGGACTACGGCAACGCCCTCTACGCCGGTACCACCGCCAAGCTCCAGAAGAGACTCCAGCGGATCCAGAACGCCTCTGCCAGACTCATCCTCGACATCCCACGAACCAGCCACATCTCCGGACACCTGAGAGACCTTCACTGGCTCCCCGTCAACAAAAGAATCACCTTCCGCCTCCTCACCCACGCACACAAAGCCCTACACGACCAAGGCCCGAGCTACCTCAACAGCCGAATCAACTTCTACGCTCCCAAACGCCACCTCCGATCAGCCAACCACGCCCTCGCCGCCGTCCCCCGCATCCGAAGAGCGACTACAGGAGGAAGGTCCTTCTCCTACCTGGCCGCCAAAACCTGGAACTCCCTCCCGACCGACCTGCGCCTGACCCAAGACCACCTCTCCTTCAGGAAGAAGCTGAAGACCTGGCTGTTCGAGCAGTAGCGGCACCCCCCCTCCCCCAGCGCCTTGAGACCCTACGGGTATGTAGTGCGCTCTATAAATGCCATTGATTGATTGATTGATGAAGCTTTGACTTCAGTACAAAAATGTACGTGTAGTATGTGGTGTATATATTGTGTGTTGTATTCTACGAATAATACTTCAGGTCTTTGGTGAGACAATTCAGTCACTGTATGAGACACCAGAAGAAGTGCAACGGGTAACCATTAACGATGGTGTGTCTCTTCACTTAGGAGGTGCACACATGGATACAGGGCACAATGAGTATGCCCTATCAGAATGGCTAAACTAAGGTGGGAAAAGTATAATTGCTGTTCTTTCACTTTTTCCTTTCAGATAACTTGACAATATAAGTATCAGGAGGTATTAATTATTTATGCACCTGTGTAAGCAGTTGCGATTGATGCACTTTTTGAAAGTTGTGATTAGTAGAACAACTGTGGGAGTGAAACTAGGTATCTCAAATATAATACACTAGGGGCCAGATGTAGGTCGGTCGGTAACGGCCGAAAATCGGTATTTTCGGCCTTACCGACCTGTATTCCAGAAATGGTATGTAGGGCCCTTAATTTTACAGAATCAGTAAATTTACAGATCGGTAAATTTACAGATTCTGTAAAATACCAAATCGGTATTTTTACCGATTCGCTAAATTTGAGATGTAGGTGGGACTCTTCTGAGTCCCACAAGCCTTACAAAATCGGTATTTTACCATCAAATTCAATTTGATGGTAAAATACCGATTCCTGTGTGCATGCACATGTGTGCATGCACACCTCTGCCATATGACAGGCAGACCTGCCCTTGGGGCATGTATGCCTGCCACATGGCACCCGAGCCTGTTTTGGGGGGGCCAGAGGGTGTCAAAGTGACACCCCCTGCACCCTTGCTAAATTCGGTAATTACCGATTCTGTAAATTGCCCATTGATTCCTATGGGCTTCACAGCCCATAGGAATCAATAGGAAATACCGATTCGGTATTTCCAGATTCGGTAAATACCGAATCTTAAAGATTCGGTATTTACACATCTGGAAATACCTACATCTCCCCCCTTCATATTTACGACTTCTTAAATACCGAATCGGTAAAATTCGGTATTTAAGAAGTGGTAAATAAGATTTACCTACATCGGGCCCTGAGTCCTGAAGAATAACTGAGAAGGGTAGACTAGAAACATGTCGACCATTAGGCTTTGGCAACATTAATCCCATGAACCCTAATTTTTTCCCCTGTTTTTAAACATACCAACTAGGGGTCAGAATAAAGTAGCATTAGGCACTAGCCAGGTATTTTTAATGAACACCTTCTTTTACCTCATTCCTCCCCTGCAGAACCACCTGCCTCTCATAGTCAAAAAAACTCAGTGCTCTTGCGTAGTTCGTCATGTCGCAGCACACCCAGATCTGCACTGGAGCGGGAAGGACCCTATGATGTAGCCTGCCACCACGGGGTAACCCTGGTGGGTTAGGGTTTTACAAAAAACATTATATTTTTCCAAAGTGAATGAATATTTACGCCCCACACAAGTAAAGTTGGTTCCTGTTTTTTTCTCTACATAAGTCTGGCCTTGGAGGGTGGCCCCAGCCTCTATCCTCTAACTCCCCAGTTCTGTGTATACAACCGTAGAGGTTGCCCAGCTAATTGCCCCAGATTTCCAGTACTGTGGCTACCAGCTCACAGCTGCAGCAGCCAAGAAAGGATTCTGACCCCCTGGGTAGAAGTGTGTATACTCCCAGGAGTCAGAACAAAGGCCTGGATGGGAAGGAGGTGACACCTCCCACTCACCCAGGAAGGCGGTAGGGAGGACGGAGGATGGTGGGAGTGTCTCTCCCGATCCGCTTCTCGCCACAGGTAGATTTTAAGAGCTCCACTCATTGATGCTAAATTTTAAACATGAAACTTTTAAAGTGTTATTTCTGTGTGATTACTGATCGTATTTTAAAACTTTCATCTGTGCCATACGGGAAAGCTTAAGGGGGCCTGGCACTTACCTGATATCTGATAGGGAAGTCTGGGCTCAGTGTCTGCTCCGGCCTGCCCCGGTCCGACGCGGTAGCCAGAACCGTTGCGCGGAGGGCGGGACAGGGAGAGCCAGGTACTTCGGTCCTACCACTTGAGCGGTTAGCGCTCTAGTCGCAGGAAGTCAAGGGCTATTTAGGCGGAGTGTATCTGCGGGTGCGCTGCGATAGGGAGGACGGTGGCAGTGTCTCTCCCGATCCGCTTCTCGCCACAGGTAGATTTTGAGAGCTCCACTCATTGATGCTGAATTTTAAACGTGAAACTTCTAAAGTTTAATTTCTGTGTGATTACTGATCGTATTTCAAAACTTTCATCTGTGTCATACGGGAAAACTTAAGGGGGGCCTGGCACTTACCTGATATCTGATAGGGAAGCCTGGGCTCAGTGTCTGCTCCTGCCCGCCCGGTCCGACGCGGTAGCCAGTACCGTTGCGCGGATGGCGGGATAGGGAGAGCCAGGTACTTTCACCCTACCACTGGAGCGGTTAGCTCTCTAGTCGCAGAAAGTCAAAGGCTATTTTGGCGGAGTGTATCTGCGGGTGCACTGCGGTAGGGAGGACGGTGGCAGTGTCTCTCCCGATCCGCTTCTTGCCAGAGGTAGCTTTTAAGAGCTCCACTCGTTGATGCTAAATTTTAAACGTGAAACTTTTAAAGAGTAATTTCTGCGTGATTACTGATTGTATTTTAAAACTTTCATCTGTGCCATACGGGAAAACTTTAGGGGAGCCTGACACTTACCTGATATCTAATAGGGAAGCCTGGGCTCAGTGTCTGCTCCTGCCCGCCCCGGTCTGACGCGGTAGCCAGTACCGTTGTGCGTAGGGCGGGACAGGGAGAGCCAGGTACTTCCACCCTACCACTGGAGCGGTTAGCGCTCTAGTCGCAGGAAGTCAAGGGCTATTTAGCCCTCGTGTATCTAAAAGCGCGCAGCATTCGCGCGCAGGGGGAGCGCTGTGTAGGCGCCGAAGAGAAGCCAAAGAGAAGCCCGTCTGCACCCGTCGGCACTGGACGGGGCCAGGGGCCATGGACTCTGTCCATTTTGTAAGGGACAGTAAAGTAGACTGTCGCGTTAGCTACTCTATTGAGAAACTATTACGCTTGCAGACAGCACCCTTGCAAGGCTGTGCCTCTGAAACCTGGCCATGCCTGGAAGGTCCGATCTCGTGTTGGCACTGTCAGTTTCAGGCCTCCTACGTAAGTCAACCTGTAGTGTCCCTCACGGAAGATACACACTCGCTGAACGGGTGGAAGAACTTGTTATGTAACACTTGATCTCTGTTGTGCTTCCTGACAGAGACTTGGCTGAAACCACACTCGTTCCCTGCAATCACCCTGGGTATTCCAGAGGGATTTAAAGTGGTGAGGCTAGACAGACCTGTTAAAACTGGAGGCGGTATTGCAATAAAATGGGATCACTGTCTCCATACTGGATCAAAGGAGCATTGCCAGGATGGAAGTAATGATCTTTAGGATCACCACACCCTCAAATGCCTGCTGGAAAGTGGCACTGGTCTACTGTCCACTGGGCCCAAGCGCTAATTTTGCCATCTCCTTAGTTGAAGTACTAACCCCGCACTTTAAATCTGGAAACGATTTCTTATTGTTAGGGCATTTTAATGTGCACGGTGATCTACCTGACAATCTTGAGACCCAGTCCTTTTTAGCGGATTTATCTCTACTAGGACTAACACAACACAATAAGGGTCCCACTCACTCAGCTGGCCATACATTGGACATGATCTTTGCCAACTCCTACAAGATTGTATGCAGCCCTCCCACACAGGTGAACTGGTCCGACCATTTTGCTATAGAATTTTCCACACTTGGCATGGACAAACCCAGTAAACGGCTCCCATCTCCATCTTTCTTGCGTAGACAATGGTATAAAGTGTCATCAGATACTTTCCAGGAGGCACTAGTTGAGCCCCGAATTGCAGTCTCTGATAACATCGAGCTGGCCTTATCTAAGTATAACTTTGCCATTTTCACCACGGTTGACTCCTTAGCTCCCATGAAATTATGCAGACAGCGTTCCGCTCCTTGTCAAGAGGCCTGGTACACTGATCAACTACGCTCTTATAAACAGGCTTGTAGAAAGTTAGAAAAGGCCTGGAGAAAATCTCATTCTGAGGAGGACAAAAACGGCTAACACACCGTCCTGTCCACATACCATAAAAATATCAGATTGGCCCGGAAAAACCATATTGCCGCACAACTAACCGAGGCGGGCAACTCCTCTAAGGTGCTGTACCGGATCCTACAATCCTTCACCAAACCCATGGCTTGTGAGAATCTTGACTTGTCCTAACAACAATTATGTGATGACATCTCTCTATTCTTTACTAACAAAATAGAGATCATCTATGATAAAATCATCAAGACAAGCAACCCTATGGGCTGCCTTTTGTGTCACCACAGAATTCCAAGGCCACTGATTCCATCATGCTTACTGTTTTTTCGGCAGCTAGTTTGGGCTATATAGAGACACTAATTGGCCTTCAGACCCTTATTCCTGCCAGAGTTGTTCCATCTTTGGGCAAGTCACTCGGTCCCATGATCCAATCCTTGGTTAACCTCTCTCTCTCTGAGGGTCAGGTACCACAGGAGTGGAAGAAGGCTCTGGTGAGACCCATCCGTAAAAACTCCACCATCCCTTGAACAGAATTATCAAATTTCCGACCCATATCACTCCTCCCGTCTCTGAGCAAGATAATGGAAAAACACGTTAACACTCATCTGTCAAACAATATTGAGCTAACTGGAGGTTTGGATTATTCCCAGTCCGGATTAAGGCCCAACAATAGCACAGAATCAGTGCTCCTCTCAGTGACCGACACCATCAGAATGTCACAGGATAAGGGGAGCTCGATGATTCGGGTGCTGTTGGACCTATCCGCAGCTTTCGACACGATATCCCACGACATCCTGCTCAGTCGATTGAAGGAGGTGGGGGTAGGGGACTTGGCACTGTCCTGGATGAGGAGTTTTCTATCTGGCTGCACACAGAGGGGTCGATTAGGATCGCGGACGGACTTGAGTCCGTCCGCAACCCCTGAGGAGGAGGGAACGTCCGCATGGGCTGCGGCGTTCCCTCCGATCAAATTAGGATGTGACCGCCAGGGTGGCGGTCACATCCTCTATCTCTAACATTGCGGCGGGTGCAGCTTCAAGCTGCACCCGCCGCAATGTAAAAAATCCATGCACAGCATTTGCGTGCACAAAGCGGCAGGCACCGCGCGGTGCCTGCTGCATTGTGCACGCAAATGCAGGGGGGTACCATAGGTACCCCCCATGTGCACCCCCCACCCCACCTTCACCCAGGGGGCCCGCAACGGGCCCCCGAAGTGAAGGTCCGTATGCTTTTCCACGGCGGTAAAGCCGCCGCGGAAAAGCATATATTTTCAGACATCCTAATATGCCTGGCGGTGTCTGATAGACACCACCAGACATGTTAGTGCTTTTCCGCCGCGGTCGCCTTCCGACCGCGGCGGAAAAGCGGCGGACAGATTATCAGACCCACCAGCCATCCTAATTTGGCGGTGGGTCTTTGGAGTCTCCGCCGCGGTTTTTCCGCATCCTCCAGGCCGGCGGACACTTCCGCCGGCCCGGAGGATGCGGAAAAACCGCCATCCTAATCGGCCCCAGAGTGTTGGTATGGGCTCTTTTCGTTCTGCACCTGTGAAGCTTACCAAGGGGGTGCCACAGGGCTCGTGTCTGAGTCCCACACTTTTCAACATATATGTGGCCCCCCTGGCAGGCCTTATGAGATCTTATGGATTTATTCCTGTGTCGTATGCTGATGACACTCATCTTCTCTTCCCTTTCCAGACATTGACTACGGCAGTTAAACAGTCCTTCTCAGAGGGTATGAGGGCTGTATCTCAATGGATGGCCTCAAATTTTCTGCAGTGTAACGTAGGGAAAACAGAGGTAATGCTCTTTGGGGAGGCCACACTGCTGTGGACTCGGGACTGGTGGCCATTAGATCTGGGCCCCGTCCCCAGACCCAAGCAGGTAGAGAAAAACCTGGGTGTCCAGTTGGATCAAGGTCTGTCCTTAAAAGAGCACGTAAATCAAACAGCTGGGTCCTGCTTTCACGTAATTGGACTACTCAGAAGAGTGTTTCCGTTACTACGAGACTCCTCTGGAAAGACCCTTGTTCAGGCCCTGGTGCTCAGTCGCCTGGACTACTGTAATGGGTTATTATTATCAGCAGGCTCCAGGTGGTTCAAAACACCGCCGCAAGGTTAGTTCTGAATGCCCCGCCTAGATATTTTTCACGCCCCCTTTTGGAAAAGCTCCATTGGTTACCGATCCGACAACGAGTCAAATTCAAAACCTGTTGTATCATCCACAAGGGTATACACAGCTTGGGGCCCACGTATTTGGCGGAGAAGTTTGTTCCTTATAACCCAATACGTGCTCTCCGCGCCAGTAATCAATCCCTGCATCAAATCCCCCCAACTAGAAGGCTGAGACTGGGCGGAAAGGCTCTTTCTTACTTGGGCCCTTGCCTCTGGAACAAACTGCCTGCTACCCTCAGGCTTTGTACTAATCATCTAGCATTTAGGAAACTGTTGAAAACGTTCTTGTTTCAAATGTAGCTCCTTCTCTAGATCTTAAGAGTATTGCCTTCTACCTGCTAGGTGAATTGAGCGCAGAGATACTCCTCCGGGAGTCGATTCCAGCGCTATATAAGCCTATAAATAAATAAATAAATAAAATAAAGGCTAGGGAAGTTGCTCATTAAGGCAGTGAGCTTCAAAGGGAACACCGCTTCTGATATGCAAGCAGGCTGTCCCCAAGTAGAGGACACAGCCATCCCCCTGCCCCATACGCACATTTGCACCCAGGCAGGCTGGAATATTAGTTAGTCAGGAGGTGTACATCCCCAGAAGGCTAGCCACACCTCCATGGTCAGATACCTGGTATGTACAGCTGAAGATGACTAAGGCCATCTTTAAAAGTGGCAAAATAGAGGGTTATGTGTCAAAAAGGTGCCACAACCCACCGGATGTGGTCACCTCAGGGGCAAAATAGCTGCTGTGGCTGGTAGCCCATTGGCTACTTGCACACACACCCTTAATGTCACTAAATCGAAGAACCTCAGATCTGCAACAATTTTCAAAGAAAAGACAAGAGAAAGCCCACATCGATGACAACAACAACCTGCACGAACAAAAGTTGTGATACCTTGAACTTGTGGTAACCTACCTGGAACTGATCGACTGCGGCTGGTGCATGACCAAAGATGAATTTACTCAGCAAGAAAGAATCATTTGTGAGCCATGTGCAAGACCAGATTTACTTGCACTAGTGGCACTAGTCCCCTGCATACCAGAGGTAAAAAGCAGCTACAGGAACCGAAGAAGTACTGGCTATCAGGCCGTCCAAGGGATCGCTCAGAAGCAGGTTGTCACCCTACAAATGACCGAGTGTCACTGGTTATTTTCTCTATTGACCACAATGGTAAATGTTTGACAGCTTGAACTTTATTAATGTATTCTTCACCTGAAAACCCATAACTCCATTTATACATATTTGTTGTATGTTATTTTGGTGTCTAAATTAAAATAGGAATGTATTCTATTTTTATAAATTGGCGTCACATTTCTTAAGACCCATGTCAGTTACTTATCTTCCATGTTGGTAGTCTGAAATGCTTATCACATGTTCTTCTAGTAAAGCCTGACTGCTCTTTGCCACTCTACCAAGACTGAGTTAAGGATTTTATTAGTGTGAATTTAAGGACCATCTTTAGGATATTGTGAGAGTATGACGTAGTGAAGCCTGACCAGTTCCACTTCATAATACTTAATTTCCTACACATTCATTATGAGACTTAAGTGTTAGAGCTTTTTCATATGTTCATTCAATGGGAATATCTTGTTGAAGAGCCTCTTAGCCATGCCCTGAATACTACTTGTACCTGTGGATTTGACCTCATAATCCATTGGACCCAAAGCCTATGGAGATAATCAGATCCTTGTTCTCTGTAGACCATCAGAGCCATAGCCTCTTAGCTATCAAACTTACAGCCTCTTAAGGTTATCAGACCCACCTGCATCTGGACAACAGCCAAGGCCTCTGGAGACCATCAGATCCACAGTCTGTGGAAACCATCAGACCCACAGCCTTTGGGCTTTCAGGGAGATCATTCAGCATATCAACCATTTAGGGCTTACGCCATACTTCTTGATCTTCTGGTTTTCTGGGGCAAACATGTTTACCCTCTCATATAAAAACCCACTGCATTATAGTAGTTGAACAACGAGGAATGAACTCTTTTGCAGCCAAGAAGGTAAATACTTTGCATTATTTCCAGCTCCCTGAAAGAATCTATTCTCAAGGGCAGTCAATCCTTGAACTAAAAACTATTTTCAAGAGCATGGTACACCTGTTTGCACATGCAGATTTAGTTTTTTATGCTCTGTGCTGAGTGTCATGAGATGGCCCTTAAGCTGGAAAACATCTGATGATAGAAAATAAAATCAAAACACTTTCCGTAGCACAGTGCCAAGCAGGAAATCATATCCATCCCCTGTGAGCTTTGTGTGCTGTTCCTAAGAATTATCACACACAAAAAACGTTTGACATTTAGGGCCTCAGTCTGACCCACGTAAAATCCTCATACTACCCCCATCACCACCTATCCATGAACTGAAAACATTAAAAATCATACATATACCACCCCTGAACCCTTAAAAATCACTAATAATTATAAATTTAGTTTTTAATGTTTTTAAATAAATATGGGTGGGAAATTGGTTGTGTAGTGACAATAGGGGTGAGTGGGTATTTGAATAGCTGTATGAGAGAGTGACTGGGTGTGTAAGTGGTTGTATGGGTGAGTGAGTAGCTGTTTGAGCGGGTGTTTGAATAAGTAAGTCGGTGTGTGAGTGGCTGTATTGGAGAGTGGTGGTGTGATGTGTCTTATAATGTTACAAGTTGCCTTGAGCTATTGGCAAATTATTGATTCTGGCGATACAAATTTTCAACTGGAGCCCATAATACTGATCATTTATTTTTATCTTTCAAAGTTGTGGATTATTGCAGGAAAACCAATCAGTGGAACATTTAGCATTTTTAGACCCTCTCCGTTTTTAAGATCTTACACCCAATAACAGTTTTCTCTGTTTGCCCTCACAAGCATTTACCAAACAAAGCAGTGCAACGTCCAAAAGACTAGCAAACCCTGCCCACCTCAAACCATGTGCAGCCTTCTGTTTCGTTTCTACCATGCCTCCCTCCATATACAAAAGAAAGACACACACACACTACTGTGTGTGCAGGTCTTTAAGTGGGATGAAAAAGCTGGGGGGGTCTCTCGTAGGGGCAGCCGATGTAATTATGAGCGTGGCTTAAAACTGTTAGGCTAAAAATCTGTTCTTTGCATAGTGTGCTGCCCCACTGGTATTGTACTTCTTCTGTCATTGCCTCCAGATATATAATACGAGTGACATTAAACCTATACCAGCCAGGACTATAGGTTTTGTCAATGGTTGTAAGTTGCATAAGATAAATGAGAACAAACTGCAGCATTTTCATTATTATGTACAGTGAAAACATAGGTGGTTCAGAGATGTGTTACAGGTGGGGTTGTTGCCGTGGGTTGTATGTGCTTGGCTTGGAGGTCATTTTGCAAGCAGACCAGTTTGAGGATTGGGCACATGTTTTCTTCACACTTCAAAATGCTATATTTGGTTCACCTTTTTGTCAACAATTTGCAGTAAATATGTGGTGTAAAACCCACCATTTGAATCCATTGTTTTCAAAATGTTCTTGCCCAGGGAGAACCCCCAGCACGCTCCTTTTGCAGTTCGGGTTCACACGCTTATTACATTAGGGTACAACATTTTTCGCCCTCACCCCTTTCAAAATCCACCAGCCACCACTGTGGAAATGCCTGCAAGCAAACTTCAGTTGCCGTTTGTGTGGGGCAGCAAAAGAGGACGTGATACACCTGCTGTGCATATGTGGAGAACCTATATATGAATGTGTATCAATGCTAAAGCCCCTCTTCAATGCCAAGGGAATAAGAACATTCAGGCAGATAGTGATAGCATGCTTTGCTGGAAGAGATGTCCAGTTATCCTTCCACCTTGTACGATTCCTGGGCATTATTGAAATGAAACTAAACACCAGTAGCAAAAGATCGTCGACCAATAAATAATTAATCTTTGCTCTATTTGCAAATAATGAATATTTAGAACTTCTAAAATGGCTGCCGATAACAATAAGGACTATAGTCCCTCTTCAATTTAATTTTCTTACTGAGTGCCAGACGAACTAGTCGTAGTAACGCGAGAACACATTGATCTTGGAATACAACTTACCTGCAACACGAGAACAAACACTCGAGCGTACTCTGCCTCGAGATTGCCGGGAGACGTTCGTAATGCAGCAAGAATACCGGCGAAAGGTAAGAATCGTGGAGCATACCGTTACACGCATGTATTACATTGATACAGCGTAGACTTTTATCTAGTCTCTATATTAAGGAGATAACGACTAGATAACTTTCATATGCTTCATACCGCATAGACTTTAGGGGATAACAGCAGAACAGTTCTTTAAACTTCCCGAGAGTCCAGTAACATGAAAGCCCAATTAATAATGAGTTTAAATTTATATGAAATTGGAAGGAACAGATGAAACGTGGTGTTCGCTTTACGGGGGCAACAACAGTGCATCTTACAAAGTCTCACCTATAATTTGAAAGCCCCATAATATAGATAGCCTAAGATAGTTGGTAGAAACTCATATAACCTTTTGAGTACGATTAAGAAACATGTAAGCTCATTATTTTGAGCGCATGAATATATTAACTAGTGGACTTAAAGTTATAACACTAGTTGAACGTCAAGAGAAGATACATATAATTTGGTCATATTATGTAAGGTCAACCGACCAGACTACAGGTAGTAAGTACTGAATACTTTACTTAAATATCTCTTATAGCTATATCGGCAGAGAAGAAGCCGAATAGAGGCTACCCATACTTAAAGAAAACAAGAACTAAAGACATAGACATAGGCGCCTCCCAGAGAACCCTATGCAGGTTGGAATTATCACCGCATATGAAGTAAGTTCGGAGTAACTAATTCCCGTGGACTGGTCCGACCACCACATTATTCATTTCCACATCAACCAACCGGCCGTATCTCAACCCCCTGTGCAGGCCCCTCCCAAATGGGTAAGGAACACAGCTCGAGTCCCCTGGGCTGCACTAGAAGAAGGGCTAAGCACGCTCCTCCCAAGCAGGACGGAGCACCTCTCAACCACTGAACTCACCTCTCTCTACCATTCCAACATGACACTCACCTTGGACCTTCGGGTGCCCCTGAAACTAAAAAGACCCGGAAACACCCCATCACAGGTCCTGGCTCACCACAGAGATCAATAATGAAAGAAGACACCTCAGGTCATTAGAAAGAATTTGGAGGAACAAGCCCTGATCCCTCCACTGCAATCAAATCAAGGAAGCACGCAGAAACTACAATAAAAACATTAGGAACAAAAAGACAACTTTCTTCTGCTCCGCTTTAGACAATGCTAAAAAACACCCAAAGAACTCTTTAACATCATTAGGAACCAAACATCCAAACCAATAGCATCCAACATAGTGGCGTCCAAAGATCACTGCGACAATTTTGCCAACTTTTTCAGCAAACAAAACGCCAACATTTATCTCTGAATTGATCCAGCGGCCTATAGGAAATATGTCATTAACTACGCTACCTAACTTCACCACACACTCTAAAAATCACTACTTAAAAACATGGACCCATTAATAAAACCTGACATATTTTGACCAACTGAATCATGTGGCCTAATTAAACTTATATACAACTTATATACATTTATATACATCCGCGGTATTATTTAAACAAATCCTAACTATTTAATTGACCACCATTGGCGATGGCATCTAGCTATTGATAACCTGCACTCCCAAAATGACAAGACCAGCTTGTTTTCAAAAGTAAGATTTTATTAGCTATTTATTTGAAATGTAAGAATATTGTTTTATTTAAGCATTTTATTAGAATTGTCATAAGCATATTTGTAAGCATCATATAGAATTCAGATTATTTGCAAAGAATTATAAGTTTAGCATTTTCTAGAACCTAAGTCCCTAAATAAGCTAAATAAATGGAAATAAAGTAAAGTCTTTTGGGTTTCTTACGTGCTCCAAGCAAAGTCCGACAGCATGACACCCTCATCCAAAGGTTAGAAAGCAGCAGCATGACCCATCCACGGGGCATGGATCTTTATACCTTTCTGCGCTAAGCTAATCTAAGTAAAAGTAAAACTTTCCGCAAAAGTCGATGTCCCATTGGCTCATGAGTGACAAGTGACATGTCACCCCATAATTTCAAAACATCAGTTCCATCACTTTCTTAGACTCCATTGTCTCTACTGTACGTGATCCGAGGCTTCCTTTGCTTGCAACAATTTTGCCATAGTTTTTCACTAGTTTCATTTCACTTCCTCGGATGCCAAGTTATCAAATGTTCTTTCTGCCGGTTCCTGGCCTTGGCCATGTCCGACCAGAATAATGTCAGAGCCTCATCGCAGTTCAACAAATGTTACTTCGATGGAAAACTTTAGAAAGGACATCTCAGGCTTCGTGCAGAAATTAAATTCATCTTTTTAGTAAACTCGAGTGAACTAGGCCCAAAGCAGTCAACTTAATTTCTCTAATGTATAAACAAACACAAGAAAATAATTAATGAAAGAAATATTATTCATTCTGTTTCCACCCTTTGTTTGCTAATTATTTAACCCACCCGTTAGTATAATATTACCTAGCACAAAGCAAACAAATAAAGCAGCATTTTATATCTACCAGTCTTCATTAATCCATGAAATTCTTTATGCACCTTTAGAGAGTAGAATGACATCACATAGACAAGGAAAGCAAAATAAGCACATGCCACTTTTTAAATTCAGCTGCAGTTAGTTATGACATGACAGAACGACAAAATTAATTTATTATTTTTCACAAACAAAAAGATGCAACAGTTATGCACATTTATGATCACATTTGTTAGTTTTCCCACGTGTAAAAGTTTAATCTAAGTTGATTTAGTACGAATACATCACAAATCATTAATAAGATTATTTTATTTTATGGAAGTATAACTTCACGAGTTGGAATAAAAAGTTATTCTCTATCTCGCTCCATCAACTCCCTCATCTGGTGATTAACAAATCACCACACCACACCCAAAATTTAGAAAATTTTAACTAAAATAGAAAATGATTCAAATTCACTTGAGGTAGTGTTCTAAAAATTTGTTTCTGCAAAATCTCTGCAATTATCATAACGAGCCCTATGTAATTCTTGTAATTCTATTTCATTTTCTTCTTCCTTTTTTATTTTATAAATTCTCTTCTTTTCCTTCATTTGTTTCTTTCTCTTGTGTAATAAACAACCAATTTTCAATAGAACTATTATAAATATTATCACAATCAAAGGTGTTAAAATCTTGCCACCTATTTCTAGAAACCATGTTTTTATAGCTTGAAACCTTTTTGAAAGTCGCTCTGAGAAATCATCCTCTTCTAATGGAACTATCTCTGAATGTATTTCTGTAATATTCTTAATGTACATATCAATATTCTTACTTTCGTCTGGTATGTAGGTACAACAATGTTGTACATGTAGAATGCCACAAACTCCTCCCTCTTTTGCTAGTAGTATATCCAAAGCAAGGCGATCTTGCATCTCCATAGTTCTAATTGCAATGACTTCAACATTCACTAATTGGAAACCATCTGCTGTATCAGTGGACAATCTATCAACAATTGTGGATAATTTTCTAATTTTCCCTGCATTCAAGGTTATACCCACTATGGGTATCACTGCTTCAAAAATATCTCCTAAAATTTCTGTGAAACTTTCTCTTCTATATCTATTTACATGATTATTAATTTTGAACAATCCTTCTGAATTTCTGTCAACATGAAATATTTTTGGAAAAACAATTCCAACAAAACAAGTCCCATACCAGTGATCTGGGAGATTATAATAAGCTTTGTCACCACAAATAAAATAAATTCCAGGAAAAATTGGATCTTTGCCACCTTTGAATCCCCAACCACCCATAATCTGATAAGTGTCTTCACAATTACTAGCACCCACAAAATAATTATCAAAAAGTGTATTATCTCTTCTAATACAAAGCTTACCACTAACTGGTTTATCTATGTGAATTGCAACATTATCAAAAGTTTTACCATTAAGCTTCTCATCTTCTTTTTGCCAGAACCTAGATTTAGTCTGCCTAACTAATTCGTTTCTTTTATAAATTGCTCTTCTCTCCTCAACAAGGTTCAGGAAATTCTTGCCTTCAGTACTTAGTTTACAGGTTAGATTATTCTTGTAAGCATACTCATAAGTGAGTTCGTTAGTTACTAAGAAAAATTCCCTCATCTGTTTGGCTTTCTTATGTTTATTCAAAACACTCTCAATTTTTAAATTCGCAAAAATGTCGTCAAAATTTGAATAATAGTATTCTAAACGTCCAGTCTGATAGAACAAACTAGCTAACACACTACATGTTATACCATATGTAAGAGGAAGCATATTATATGTTACTCCCTCAGAAACAGAAGCAGGTAATTTTACACAAACATAGCAATCTTTGGCATCCATTACTTTAACATATTCTCCTAAAAGCCTTGTGAATGTATTGCTTGAAAAATCACTAATAGATTTGTCCTGATGAATTTCAGGTTTGTGATCAATAACTTTGCTTGTTACACTATGTTTGTTTTGACTAATTGAAGCTTTGCTTGTCATATTGACTTTGTGTAAATTTTTGTTGATTTCAAAAGGAATAACAACAGCTAAAACTAACCAGAGCAGAATTAACACGAGCACACACACCAGAGTCATCTTACAGCATCTCTTGAATATAGAGCACTTTGAAGTACTCCGTTCCATAACGTAAGGCATTTTTCTTTTTTCTTTTTTTTTTCAAAAAAACTTTATCTTAGAAGATAAAAGAAACAACAATTATTTTAAAATATTAATTTCTAAATTGTACACCCCCCTTTTAAAAGATTTTTTTTTTTTTTTTAACTTAGCCCTAACAATGTATCTTCGACCTTATGTCACAAACAATTTCACAACTAAACAAGTTTTCTTCGACCTTGTGTCACCTATCAAAATTTCTTCGGCCTTTTGCCAAATAATAAAAAGAAAAAAACAATTTAATAAATCAGTACTTCAATCATTGTCACTAATTTCTTCAATTTTATCTTCCTGGCTGCTACTATTAATCTCAATAACAGGAGGAATTATCAGATAAGTCCATTCAGGAGACCTATATTTCTGATTAGGCTTCACAACTCTTAGTTTTTCTAGACACTACTTCTATTTTCCTCCCTTTTTCAGCTTTCTTTTCAGGCTCCTTTTGACTCGTGATTTCATCCACCTGCTCCTTCGAATTTGTAATTAGCCTGACTCTCAATTTTCCACTTCCGCTTGGCCACAAATCACCTTTTTTCAAGATCTTTCTTTTCGGTTCTGAAACATTCGTTTCTGACTTCCAAGATCTTTTCTCTACTTTTCCATCTTCATCCTTCACATCACTTTCTCCAGAGTCACTATCAGAAATTTTGATTCTTGACACAGGACCTTTTCTACTCGGCAGTTTCACTCCGTTAGGAACTATACTTTGTCTTCCATCACTGGTACTTGGTAATTCGTTCTCCTCCTCCTCTTCAATTACCTTCAACTTCCCAGTTTCTGGTTTCTTGTTGCTTCTTCCAGAGCTTATCCTCTGCTTTTCAATACTCTCCTGGTCAGAAATTTCAATTGATTCAGCTTCTCTTTCTTCAAATTTTTCAATAGTCTCTACTCCATTCACTTTCTTGACAGACTCTTCTGCTGAATTTCTTTTAATCAGATCTTCATCACTTTCAGAGTCTATTTCGATGATTCCCAAATCTTCTTTATTCAAGTCTTTATTCACTTGCAGATTTTCCAGATGTCGACCTCTCTGTCGATCTTCAGAATCTGGATTTATTTCACCTTCTATTTCGGAATCAGAATCATCTGTAGAATCACTCTCTTCATCAGAGTTTTCAGGAGTAGGAATTGGAATAGTGTGGCTTGGGTGTATCCACCTCTTCAATCCTTTACATTTTACTGCATTTGTAGTGACTAGAATTATTTGCCTAGGTTTTTGCCACCTAGGAACCAAACAATTTCTTCTTCGATTAACTTTTGTCCTGACCCAATCTCCAGGTTTCAAATCATGAGTCTGTACTTTTTCATCAGATTGTGCTTCAGTTCCCACCTGATTAGACACAGAAGTCACTACGTCTGACAGTCTCTTGCAATATTCCAAAATAGCACTGTCATTAATGCTCAACAATTTGCCAACTGGAACAAAAGCTTGCCTCATGACCCTGCCCATTAAAATCTCATGAGGACTCAGACCTGTCTTCTTATCAGGTGTACTCCTTAATGACATTAGAACTAGTGGAAGAGCATCAGTCCACTTTACACCTGTATCTAGACACATTTTTCCAATCCTGTTCTTAATTGTTCCATTAATTTGCTCAACAACTCCAGATGCCTCTGGTCTGTATGCACAGTGTATTTTCTGCTCAATATTTAATGCTTCACAAATTAACTTCATAAGTTTGTTATCAAAATGGCTCCCTCCATCACTTTCAATAGTGACAGGAAAACCGTACCTTGGAATGATTTCTCTAAGTAACAGTTTTGCAACTGTAATTGAATCACAATGTCGAGTAGGAAAAGCTTCTACCCATCTTGAAAATAAACAAACAATCACAAGAACATATTTCAAACAGTTGTGTAAGGGCATCTCAATGAAATCCATTTGCAATCTGGTGAAAGGACCACCTTCTTGACCTATAATTCCTGTACCCACTATTGACTTTCTGTTTGGGTTCATTTGCTGGCAAGATAAACACCTCTGACAAAAAGATTCAGCAATAGTTCTAAATTTGGTATTAAACCAAGTTTCTTTAAAAAGTCTGATCATGGAATCTCTTCCAATATGGCCAGGACCATGATATAATCTGGCCATGTCAGCAATCAAACAATTTGGTAAAACTACTCTGCCATCTTTGTAAGTCCATACTCCATCCTCATCACGTGGTCTACATTCTGCTCTTAACCACGAATCTTTTTCCTCATCATCAGCTTCATTTTGCAAATCCCTGATTTCCTGCCATGTTTCCACTACTGATGTTAGCATCAATGAATTTGAATCACATTCTTTGCTTTTTTCCCGATTGTATGCACGACAATTTTTGGCACAATACTTTGCAGTTTCGTCTGCATAAGCATTGCCTTTAGAGATAAAATCTACACCTTTAGTATGTGCTGCACACTTAACTACAGCAATTTCTTTAGGTAACTGTATTGCGTCAATTAATCTTTTAATAAACACTGCATTTTTAATTGGGGACCCTGCTGAAATTAAATAGCCCCTCTGAGACCAAAGCTGTCCATAATCATGCACAACTCCGTACCCATACTGGCTGTCAGTTATTATGGTAACTCTCAAATCCTTTGAAATTTCGCAGGCACGAATCAAAACAATTAATTCAGCCACCTGTGCTGAACGAATTCCTTCAAGACATGATGCTTCTTCAACATCAACAACTGTACAAACTGAATAAGCTGCTTTTAAAATACCTCCTTCTGAGCTCAAACAAGAACCATCTACAAAGTAAACAAAATCTGATTCAGGCAAAGGAACATCCTTAATGTCCTGCCTAGGCTTGGTGCAATATTCCATAACATCCAAGCACTCATGTTCCACATCATTTTCATCAATAATTTCAGAATCAGGTAACAATGTGGAAGTATTAAGATTCACGCATCTAGCAATAGAAACATTATCTGCTCCCAGAATAATTTTTTCAGATTTGGTCAACCTACTACTAGTTAAATGCTGAGTTTTACCTCTTGTCAGTAATATTTCAACTGAATGAGGCACGAAAACTTTCACAGGAAATCCCATTATGATTCCTTCACTTTGTTCAAGACAGATACTTGTTGCAGCAACTGCTTTTAAACAACCTGGTAAAGCTTTAGCAACTGGATCAAGAACTGCAGAGAAATATGCAATGGGCTTCTTTAAATTCCCATGTCTTTGTATTAACACAGACAAAGCACATCCCTCTCTCTCACTGCAATATAATTCAAATCCTTTTTCATAATTTGGCATGCCTAAAGCTGGAGCTTCACACAAGCTTCTTTATAGATTTTCAAGAGACTCAAATTCAGCTTCATTTAAAACAATTGGGTCTTTTACATCTGATTTTGTCAATCTCTGTAGCGGTTTCGCAATTACAGAAAATCCACTTATCCATTGTCGACAGTAACCAACCATTCCCAGAAACATTCTGACTTGTCTTTGTGTTCTTGGAGGTTGTATTGCTTGAATCATTTTAATTCTCTCAACTGTCACTTGTCTCTTTCCCTTTGCAATTCTGTGACCAAGATATTTTACTTCCTGTTTACAAAACTGCAACTTAGCTGGAGATACCTTATGTCCCTCATCTGCTAGATGATTTAACAGTATAATTGTTTCTGTCACACAATTTTCTCTTGTTTTAGCAGCTATCAACAAATCGTCAATATACTGCACCAACGTTGACCTGCCAGGTAAATCTAGATCTTCCAAAGATCTTTCTAACAGCTCATTAAAGATAGAAGGACTCTCTGTATACCCTTGAGGAATTCTACACCATGCGAGGGTCCTACTCTGGAATCTGAAAGCGAAAATTTCTTGACTCTCAGGATGTAATGGTACAGTAAAGAACGCATTGCAGAGATCAATAACAGTATACCATTCTGCATCATGTGGAATCTGGTATAAAATGACTGCAGGATTTGGAACCACAGGACAACATGGTACGACAATCTGATTAATTTTTCTCAAATCCTGAACAATCCTATATGTTCCATTTGATTTCTTGATTCCCATAATCGGTGAATTACAAGGACTACTCTCAATTTCTTTTAAAACACCTTGTTTAATGAATTTTTCAATCACAGGAATAACTCCCTCAATTGTCTCTGCTTTCATTTTATACTGAGGGATATTTGGAAATTCTATTCCCTGCTTTAAAGATATTTTGACTGGATCGACATGTTTCATCAGACCCATCTCATTTCCAGTCAAATCCCAAATTTCAGCTTTTACTGTTTCTTTAAGCTCTTGTGGTAAATTATCTTTTTCAAAAGTAGGAAACAATTTTGATTCTTCTGTTTCTACCAACATCATAGTCATTCGATACAAACCATCTTCCTCCATTGTTTGTAGTTCAACTCCCTCAGGAGAACAATATATTCTACAATTCATTTTGCACAATATATCCCTCCCCAAGAAATTCACAGGACTGCTGTTACAAACCACAAATCTGTGTTTGTCTTTGAAATTTCCAATTTCAACTGGTACTGGATCAGTTAGATCCGTTCTGATTTGTTGATTACTTACACCGACTACTTGGATGGTTTCCCCAGAGAGAGGTAGGTAGGTTTTCAATTTCCACTGATCTAACAGTAGAACGGGTAGCACCAGTGTCCACTAAGAAAGTGATGTCTACATCATTAACTTTCCCATTTACAAATGGACCGGACTGGTCAACCTCAAGAGTGGCTCCAATAACACACTCTTCCCCCTCTCTCGGGCACCGTCAGAAGTAATCATCAGAATCACTTTCTTGTTGCTCTGTTAATAAAAACTGTCCTGAAGCATTTTGCACAATTTGCCTATGGTTTCTTATTACCTGATCATCTCCTTGAAATCCGACACTTGGATTATATTTTTGACTTCCCCCACAATTAGGGAAAGGAGGTTGCGGAATTTGATTTTGCTGGTGATTCAATTGGTTTTGCAGCTGTCGCTGAAGACTCAAATCATTTAGATTTTGTTGCAACTGTAGCTGTCGCTGCAGATCAATATCACTCTGCATCTGTGGATTTAACAATGGACTCTTTAAATTTCTATGTGGTTTCTTACACTCGTCTCTCCAATGTCCAATTTCTCCACAATTGAAACAAGGTAATTTCTGTTTTAATTCTTCAACTTTAGGAGTAAATTTTCTGTTAATATTAAATTTAAATTTTCCTTGACCTTGATTTGAATTTTGAGTTTGAATAAAATTTGTATTTTTATTTCCAAGACTAGCAATTTGTTGCTCAGCCACTTTCACTTGAGCCCACATTGCTTTCCCCTTGAGCTTTTTCTGCTTCACTTCTATCTCATCACTGCAGTATTTAGCTTTTCTTAAAATGTCATCAACTGAAAGTGATTGCCAACCCACAATATTATTTCTGATCATTTCTCCAACCTCTGGTCTGAGACCACAAACAAATCTATAGATGAAATGACTCATATCCTTTTCATCCAGCTTCTCATAGCCACTGTATTGTTTAAAAACTAACAATAACCTCTCATAAAATGAATGTACTGATTCTTTCGGTTCTTGATTAGTTCTATCTATTTTGACCCAATCAACCTCTTTTGGTGGAATTTTTTGTTTTAACCATAAAATCACTCTTTCATAAAAATCCATTACTATCGGAGCTGGAGCACCTGTTTCTTTAATTCGTTCAGGTTCCTCCTTTGGCCAACTTATAGAAATTTTACATTCTGTCCAAAGATCTGATGGAACAACAATGTCAAAGAATCCATCCAGATCAATCCACAGAACTTTTGAGACTTTTATAAATCTGTCTACCTGACGATACCACTCGACAGGTTTTTCTCTTAATCTAGGAAAGTCATTTGTAAACAACGGAATGTCTTGTCTTGACCAAGGGACATGAACATACCCTCCACCTGCAATCTCTCTCATTGGAAACTGTTTTGACAATTTTTCTAATTTCTCATCTTCCTTCTTTCTTGTCCATTTAACTCTCCACTTACTCAACTCTCCCAATGTTTTGATGTAAACAATTAATTCTTTTATATGCATTATTCTTCCCATTGAATTCAAGTGTTCAATATCCTTTTCTGAAAAATCTAATCTATAATATTTTCCAAAATTCTTTTGCCTGTTCAAATCAATTTCAAGTTCTGCTGCCAGTTCTTCCAATTGATCGTATTTATTTTTTGTTTTCCACTGAATACTCTTGCAGATAACCAGGAATTCATCATCACGATAAAATTTTAAACTGTCAGGACCAATTGTACCAATAATTAATTCCTCCAGATTAGCTTTTAATTTTGCAACATCAAGTTTAGAATTTTGTTTTCTAGCATCAGAAGATTCAGCATCAGATTCTGCACCCATCGGTTTTTTGGAAAAAGAACCTTCATTAAAAGTCAGATCAGGCATTCTTGTTTTTCCCAAATTAACTTCAGATATATCTGAGTAAAGTTTTTCAGCAACCCTTTGAATTTCAGCATTTGGAGGAATTGTTAAACCTGTTTTGTTAATTTCATTTCGTTCAAAAACAGGCTGAACAGGACCAATCGTTACTGGAACTGTCACAGCTTCCATGCTTTTTGTCATTTGTCGAATTAATTCTTCTTTTGATCGGAAATATTCAGAAGAATTTTCAACTTCTTCATTTTTAACTTCCCTCATATAGTTTTTGGGAGCTTCCCTTTCTCTTGGAATTAGCGAAAAATGTCTAATTAAATAAAGTCCATCGCTCATGCTTCCCTGTCTCCACATTCGCATTCTATCTTCATGAGTTTCTCTTCTATAGCTTGGTGTTTTAGGAGGTCTTTTAATACCACTTGCTTCTCTTTGTAGTTGAAACATTTCATCCTCCCATTCAACTAAAGCTTCAAATTGAGTAGGTCTCGGCTTTGGTATAAGAGCATTCATCTTTTCTCTTAAATTTCTTAAAATCTTTACATTAAAAGAACCATCGTCCGGCCAAGTTAAAACACCATCATCTTTTGTGTAGTGTTTCCAAATATCAAACCATAAAACAGTATGATAACCATATTCACCTTCCATATACGCTGCAGGTGTTTTATATTTATGAAGTAATTTACCACCTCGCGTTTCTATTTTCTTGTCCGGTGAAATCAAATTTTTAAGTTTCTGAAATAACGTAGGCTTTTTCTCAACATGTTTAAAATGATAACTCATTTTTAAAAGTCAAATTCAATTAATAAAATTGTTCGTAAAATATTTCCGGGATGTTCCGCAAAGTCAGCCAATCCGTGCGCGAAACACACCAACAAGCCAATCAGGATTGAGCTATGTCACTATTTTGCTCAACCAATAATTATGAAGTTTTTCTGAAGAACCAATCAGCTTACAGTTCATCAGAGATTCGAGGACCAATCAGAACACAGCTCGTGACGTATGTCACCCAATCACAGCGCGGCTCTGTGACGTACACAGCATCTGCGGTTTCTCGCGTCTCACTCCCAGCGCTCACCCCTCCTTCACAAAATCTTTTCACAGCGCCATTTTAAGAACGCTCTTTCGGTGAAAATTAATTTTTAACAACGACAAGAAAGACTCATCTGTCTGTTTCTCTAATAAGTGATAGAATTACATTCATTCAAGTATTCTCAGCTTGGAATAGTCAGCCCTATTCTCATAGAATAATTTTCAATTGCCAGTAGAGCAACTCTTACTCTACCCTTCAAACAAGTAATTAATGAACTCGTTTTCCCTCTAGAATGCGCAATTAAGTGACTTATTTCGAAAGTTCGACTTGAACACAATTACAAAACATTCACGCACTTTCAAACGGAAAGACCCTAAAATCAAACACACATGAAATCCGTACAGGACTCCCACCTGTTTATAGATATCATGCACCGTTAATAAAATAAACGACGTTATCCGTACAGGACTTTCACCTGTTTATAGATATAAAACATGTACCCCTACAGGACTCTCACCTGTTTATAGATAATCATGTACTGACATTATCCTACCCTTCATTCAAGCTCGAATATATACTATTACTCTAATCACAGTGAGTTTTAGAACGAGCACATCGTCCCTATACTCATGCTGTTCAAATTTCTTAGATAATCCTCACTATACAACATTCACACCTAGCCCTAACATGTGTTGCACGGCCACAACACTAGTGATACACGGCGATACCACTACACTGAAACAGATCAAATGTACTGTGTGACTACCTTCTCATCACACTATCTGTACCGGTACAACTCACATATAGCACGAAAAACAAACTCAACATGTGTTAAACATCGATCCTATTTTCATACCATACTACATTGATTACCATAGCAACCATCAAAATCTGCTACCAGAAGAATTGATCCAGCGGCCTATAGGAAATATGTCATTAACTACGCTACCTAACTTCACCACACACTCTAAAAATCACTACTTAAAAACATGGACCCATTATAAAACCTGACATATTTTGACCAACTGAATCATGTGGCCTAATTAAACTTATATACAACTTATATACATTTATATACATCCGCGGTATTATTTAAACAAATCCTAACTATTTAATTGGCCACCATTGGCGATGGCATCTAGCTATTGATAACCTGCACTCCCGAAATGACAAGACCAGCTTGTTTTCAAAAGTAAGATTTTATTACCTATTTATTTGAATTGTAAGAATATAGTTTTATTTAAGCATTTTATTAGAATTGTCATAAGCATATTTGTAAGCATCATATAGAATTCAGATTATTTGCAAAGAATTATAAGTTTAGCATTTTCTAGAACCTAAGTCCCTAAATAAGCTAAATAAATGGAAATAAAGTAAAGTCTTTTGGGTTTCTTACGTGCTCCAAGCAAAGTCCGACAGCACGACACCCTCATCCAAAGGTTAGAAAGAAGCAGCGTGACCCATCCACGGGGCATGGATCTTTATACCTTTCTGCGCTAAGCTAATCTAAGTAAAAGTAAAACTTTCCGCAAAAGTCGATGTCCCATTGGCTCATGAGTGACAAGTGACATGTCACCCCATAATTTCAAAACATCAGTTCCGTCACTTTCTTAGACTCCATTGTCTCTACTGTACGTGATCCGAGGCTTCCTTTGCTTGCAACAATTTTGCCATAGTTTTTCACTAGTTTCATTTCACTTCCTCGGATGCCAAGTTATCAAATGTTCTTTCTGCCGGTTCCTGGCCTTGGCCACGTCCGACCAGAATAATGTCAGAGCCTCATCGCAGTTCAACAAATGTTACTTCGATGGAAAACTTTAGAAAGGACATCTCAGGCTTCGTGCAGAAATTAAATTCATCTTTTTAGTAAACTCGAGTGAACTAGGCCCAAAGCAGTCAACTTAATTTCTCTAATGTATAAACAAACACAAGAAAATAATTAATGAAAGAAATATTATTCATTCTGTTTCCACCCTTTGTTTGCTAATTATTTAACCCACCCGTTAGTATAATATTACCTAGCACAAAGCAAACAAATAAAGCAGCATTTTATATCTACCAGTCTTCATTAATCCATGAAATTCTTTATGCACCTTTAGAGAGTAGAATGACATCACATAGACAAGGAAAGCAAAATAAGCACATGCCACTTTTTAAATTCAGCTGCAGTTAGTTATGACATGACAGAACGACAAAATTAATTTATTATTTTTCACAAACAAAAAGATGCAACAGTTATGCACATTTATGAGCACATGTGTTAGTTTTCCCATGTGTAAAAGTTTAATCTAAGTTGATTTAGTACGAATACATCACAAATCATTAATAAGATTATTTTATTTTATGGAAGTATAACTTCACGAGTTGGAATAAAAAGTTATTCTCTATCTCGCTCCATCACTCTCAACACATTTCCTGCCACTCCCATGGAGATCTTGAGGCCAACAACATACGGCAACACCCCAGTGAACACACCTACTCACTGGTCCTTCTTCCGCCCCATCCAGAAAGAAGAGATAGTCAATCTGATTGCCTCCGCTAAACCCTCATCCCATTCCCTAGATCAGCTGCCCTTGAGCGTGGCTAAAGACCTTAAGCTTACCCTAGCCCCAATTTGGTGCAAGATCATCAATAGCTCACTGAGCTCGGGAATCATTCCAGACTGCCTCAAAGAAGGCCAAGTCACGCCGCTACTAAAAAAACCCGGGCTAGACACGGAGGACATGAAGAACTTCAGACCGGTATTGAACCTTCCTCTTTTATCCAAAACTCTAGAAAGATGTGTTCTTCCACAGCTAACCCAACACCTAGAGAATATCAAGCTACTAGACCCTCTTCAATCAGGGTTCAGAAAGGGATGCAGTACCGAGACCGCAATCTTAAATGTCTTAGACGATCTCCACAAATCACTTGACTCAGACCAATGCAGCTTTCTCATTCTCCTAGATTTATCGGCCGCGTTCGACACTGTTGATCACTACCTGCTCCTCAAAGTCCTCCATGAAAGAGCGGGCATTGAATTGACGGTTCTAAACTGGTTCTCCTCCTTCCTTCTCAACTGCATGCAACAGAGGAGTTCCACAAGGGTCAGTACTCTCTCCCCAACTTTTCAACGTCTGCATGGAATCCCTCACCACACGTCTCAGGAACTCCAACATCCCCTTCCACCTCTATGCAGACGACACACAACTTTATCTGGAAACCACCTCGATCAAAGACATGCACAGACTAAATGTCATGCTCAAAGTGGTCCAACATTGGCTCTCAACCAAGAGAGAACAGAAGTTCTCCTCATTTCTAACAGAGATGAAAACGCCCAAATCGAATAATGGCTCAAAGCCATTGATGCCCTCAATGGTGCCCTTGCGCCAAAGGACTTGGTGAAATCCCTAGGTATTACCCTTGACCCCAAACTGGACATGAAAAAACACATGTCAAAAGCTGCCAAAAGTGCGTTCCTAAATCTGAAACTGCTATACAAAATAAAACCCTCCCTCCCCCCGAAAGATCTTAACAAGCCACCCAGGCACTGGTGCTCTCCAGAATTGATTACCGAATCGCAGCCCTGACTGGGACAGCAAAATCCCACCGAGGTCCCCTGGCCACCACCCTCAATGCCGCAGCAAGAATAGTCACAGGAACTAAGAAATTCTAACACATTTCTGCGGCACTCAAGGAACTGAAGTGGCTCCCTATTGATCAACGAGCCAGTTTCCGTACAGCCTGTCTCACCCACAAAGCCCTGCACACTGGTAAACCAGAATATTTTGCTGCCAAACTCAAAAGGGCTGGCCAGTCCAGGAACATCAGAAGCTCAAACACGCTTCTACTCATCCCACTGAAATCACAGAAACACAAAACAGCAAATAAATCCTTTGCGGGAAATGCACCTAAAATCTGGAACTCCATCCCCCCTCCACATCAGAACGACCACCTCCTTCCCAAAATTTAAGATCCTTCTCAAAGCCCTCTTCCTTGAGCGCTCTCGGTTGTAATGTGAATTCCACAATTGACTCTAGGAAAGACAACTAACTCCCCTTCCTGATACCCCTCAGCCTGAAGTTCTGTATTGTAACTTTGTTTGTTAATGCTCTTAAGTTACCAGTTACCTGCAGATGTTTGTCTTTGCCAAAAAAGTTGCTCATAACTGTACCTGTTGTGAAGCGCTCTAATACCCTCGGGTCCAGCTAGCGCTATACAAAACTTCTAAATAAATAAATACTAATAGATTAAAATAACAGCTTTGCAATAATAGCAAATGGAGTGACAGTTATTTTCCACTCTACTTTGAATTTCAGAACGACTGAATCCAACAGGAATTAGGTATTTATACACGCCTATCACGGACCCTCCTTTCTACTATACAGTATGTATAGCGAAATATCACATCACATTAAATCACATAATTTTCACCATTCATGACCACTTATTTCTAAAGAATAGATCACTATCACACGGCACTGACAACATCAGGAATAACATGCACTTGGTCTCTCCATTTCATATTAGGTTCATAGACCTACAGGTTACATCAGAGGTACTTTTCTGTGTTAATCGAGAATTTGTCACTTTTGCTAATATCATGTCAACTTCAGAGTTTTATCTCTCCACCAACTTTTCTTGAAATTTTTACTTACACACTGGTTTGGTGATTATATCAATATTATTAGATACAGGTATATGTGTAGCACATTGGACTATAGATGAAGTCCTAAAACATATAAGTTTTTGTCTGTTCCTTTGCTTCATACAGCCTTGAGAAAGTCGTGGGAAGATTTCCCTTTACGATGAAACACGTGTTGGCTGTGAAACAATCTCCTGAATAAAATACACAGGAATAAATGTGGACAACAAAGAAAGAAAAGAACTATCATTGTATTTTATTATATCAAACATTGTGGAAACATGTCACTTATTTGCGTTTAACAAAATTACTATGTGTGCTAAGGAGTGATTTGGTTCTAGAAGGCCGTGGCCTGTTTTAAAGAAGAGTGGTGGTTCTCTTTACCTTGTTGCACTGTAAGATAACAGATGTATGCAAATATATTGTGTTAATTTTCTAAGTGACACCGTTTTACCTATAACTAACACCACTATCAAGTTGATCTAACCGATTCCTGGGCGTTGTTGAAATGTAACTAAACTCCAGTAGCTAAAGATCGTCGACCAATAACTAAGTATGTACATTTCGCTTGCCCAAATACTGAAACCACCGGAGGCTGAAACAACTTGGAAAGGATAATGACTCACAGACTAACGGAGTTCCTCAACCAATCACTAATTTGCACATTTAATTGGAACTTATAAACTGCTTGTTTTTACACAACGGTTCCTGCCATTTGTAGTAAGAGTCTAAATGCTGCTGATGTTGTACATTGGTGTTTTAGCTTACACAAAATTCTTTGGTCTTACAGTTTCTTAACCCCACTTATTTTAGCTGCTAAAAGTAGGTTTTCCTTCTGTTAAAGAAATGTTGAACTGTTTCTGCTCTTGCTATTTGTATAATGAGTTTATATGCTGTCAACTTTGCACATTGGTTACTGCTTCTCATACAGCATTTTGAGGACCTTCGTTTTAATTTTAGCTGCCAAAAGTAGGTTTTATATTAGACAAACTATCTTTTACTATTTTAGCTGGATGATCTTCGCACATAGAGCACGGTTGCACCCGAACATTGATACAAACTGTATATTGTGGATTTCAATTACTTTTGACTACTCTGATTAATTGACTGCTAACTGTTCTCAGTATTGTAATGGTTTTAGTTATCCACGCAAATAAAGATATTACTTACTTACCACGTAGAAAAGGTGCCTCGCCCCCCACCAGATGTGGTCCCTCATGGGCTGATTAGCTGCAGGGGCTAGTAGCCCAATAACTACTTTCACCCCCACCCCTACCATCCCTAAATCTCTGATTTAAGGGTCACCCCTGTATCAGAATATCAGATCTGCAAAACCTTGCAAAGAAAGGACAAGAGAAGACCAGCAACGACAACAACAGGAACCTGCACAAACAAAAGGCGTGATACCTTGAACATGTGGACACCTTTCCAGAACTTCACGACTGAGGCTCGTCCTGGACCAAAGCCCAATTTAACCAGCAAAAATTATTCTTTGTGAGCCTAAGGTAAGACCAGAATCCCTTGCACTAGTGGCACTAGTCCCCTGCACAGCACAGGTAAAAAGAACCTATCAGTACCAAAGAAGCGTTGGCTATCGGGCCCTCCAAGGGATCACCCATAAACAGGCAGTCCAGTGAATTGTGGTAAATGTAGTGCAGCTCTCTGCCAAGTTACAGCTGATTTCTGTCTGCCACAGGACCTCCAGAAGGGGAGGTAGCTTCCCCTCAACCTTATCATGGATGAGGATTTTTGGTGGCCTTTCCGGTCATCACCACCTTCACTTGATGCTGCAACTCTATTTTTATAAATTGGTGTCAGATTTCTTTTGAGTCATGTCAATTACTCTTCATCCATGTTGGTATTCTGAAATGCTTAACATATGTTCCTCTAGTAAAGCCTGACACCTCTTTGCCACTCTACCACAACAAGCTAAGGGTATATTAGTGTGAATCTGAGGGCTATCTCTAGGATAGTATAAGAGACTTACATAGTGACACCTGACCAGCCTCACTGTATAATACTCCACTTTCACAATTAGTCTTAAGTGTTAGAGCTCTTTCACATGTTCATTTGATGGGGATGAGCAATGATGTCATTTAAGATATCATCAGTAAGTCATAAATTATGTCATGGAACACATTGTGAGTTATGTCATATGTGAGGTCATAATCAGTGCAGGGTAGATCCACAAGTTGTAGTTAGCTCTGCTAAATATAACTGGAGAATTTCTGTGTTTTCTTGAGTTTGTAATGTTAATGCTGTCAATGACATATCCTTTTAACTATAAATTTGCATAAACCTTTGTGTTTTTCAGTGAATTTCTGAAAGATATTTTTATCATACCAAACTATAGGGTTTATTTAAACTTTGGTTTTGTTTTTTTAATTGAATTTCTGGGATTGTTTTTTAACATAAACTAATATTGTAGTCCCATACTCAGGAGTTACAACTTATGTCAAAAGGAATAGGCCATTCTGTAGGTGAGCCCTCTTTCTGCCACCATTTGGAATAATAGCTGTTGATGTAGGACCCTGAAAGCACACTGACACATGCTAACAAGGCCCTAGTCCCAGTGTTCTCTCCCCAAATTCGTACATGTGAATTGGTACGCACAATTGTCAAAGACATTAACCCCAATATAAGTCCTTAGTATATGGTCCAAGTGGTACCCACGGCATGGGATCTAAAGGGGTCACCAGGGCCTGAAACACTGTTTGCGCCACCCTGAGTGATCCAGGTAAATTACTGAGAGCAGTCCTGCTATTGCAGACTGCAAGAGCAGTGTAAACTGATTGAACTGCACCCTGCCCGCACCATGTGTAGCATAGCCGTGGCACTATCTTTAATATGTGTCAATCACCCCTAACAAAAGGCCTCCGGAGCCCATAGGGCAGGGTGCTGTATATTAAAGGTATGGACATATAAGTGCAAGGTTATATGTCCTTATAGTGGCCTTTCCCATTAAAGACAACTATAAGAGAAATGCAGGGCATAGGATAACATGGGCTGGCACCTGGGCAAACCCAGGCTCACCAGCTCCATTATGGTTCTGCCAAAATGGATCATATTTAGTATCAAACAATGTGCCTTCTCACCCCTGACACAAATCTTGACACAAGTCAAGGGCAATGTGGCATGCACCTAGGTGGAAACCTTAGAGGTTGTGCAGCTAGTTGCCCCCTTGTTCCTGTACTATAGCTACCAGCTCACAGCTGCTGCTGTGCACGCTCCCTATAGTCAGAACAAAGGACTGGATGAAGAGTAGGTCACACCTCTCAATCTCCCAGGAAGGCTAGTGAAGTGCCACATCAAAGCGGTGAGCTTCAAATGGCAGACCACTTCTGATATGCAAGCAGGCTGTCTCTAAGTGGAGGACAAAGCCATCCCCCTGCCCCACAGGCACAGTTGCACCGGGGCAGGCTGGAAAATTAATTAGTCAAGAGATGTACATCTCCAGAAGGGTAGCCACATCTCCATGCTCAAATACCTGGTCTGTACAGCCGATGATGACAAAAGCCATCTTGAAAAGCGGTGAAATAGAGGGTTCTGTGTTGAAAAGCTGCCACAACCCAGCAGATGTGGCCACCTCGGGGGAAAATTTGTCACTGGAGCTAGTAGCCCCTTGGCTACTTGCACCCACACTCTAAATGTCCCTAAATCTAGGATTTAAGGGACACCCATGCACAAGAACCTCAGATCTGCATCAACTTTCAAAGAAAAGCCAAGAGAAGGCCTGAATCGACGATAACAGGAACCTGCACAAACAAAAGCTGTGATATCTTGAACCTGTGGTAACCTACATGGACCTACTCGACTACGGCTCGTGCATGACCAAAGAGGAATTTACTCAGCAAGAAAGAATCCTTTCTGAGACAAAGGCAAGACCAGATTCATTTGCACTATTGCAACCAGTACCCTGCACACTGAAGGTAAAAAGCAGCACGGGAACAGAAGAAGTACTGGCCATCAGGTCCTTCGAGGGATCGCTCAGAATCAGTTGGTCACCCTGCAAGTGACTGAGTGTCACTGGTTATTTTCTCAATTGACCACAATGGTAAACGTTTGACAGCTTGAACTTTATTCAATTATTCTTCACCTGAAAATCCATAACTCCGGTTATATGTATTTGTTGGAATTTATTTTGGTGTCTAAATTAATATAGGAATATGTTCTATTTTTATAAATTGGTGTCACATTTCTTTTGAGCCATGTCAGTTACTTATTGTCCATGTTGGTACTCTGAAACACTTGTTCCTCTAGTACAGCGGCCTGACTGCTCTTTGCCACTCTACCAGGACTGAGCTAAGGATTTCTTTTACTGTGAATGTAAGGACCATCTTTAGGATATTGTGAGAGTATGACATAGTGAAGCCTGACCAGCCTCACTGCATAATACTCCAATTTCCTACACATTCATAATGAGACTTAAGTGTTAGAGCTTTTTCATATGTTCATTTTATGGGGATATCTTTTTAAAGGGCCTCATAGCCATGCCCTGAATCCTTGCAGTACCCAGTATATCTGTAGATTTGACTTCATAGTCCATTGGACTCTTAGCCTATGGAGATAATCAGATCATTGTTCTCTTTAGACCATCAGAGCAATAGCCTCTGAGGCTATCAAACTCACAGCCTCGAAAGGTTATCAGACCCACCGGCATCTGGACACCAGTCCAAGGCCTTTGGAGACAATTAGATCCACAGTCTGTGAAAGCCATCTGACCCCGCGCCTTTGGGTTTTTAGGGAGAGCATTCATCATATCAACCACTAAGGGTTTACGCCATATTTCTTGATCTTGAGTGCTTTCTTCTGGTTTTCTGGGGCAAACAAGTTTACCGTCTTATGTAAAACACACTGCATTGTAGTACTGTTTGTACATTCAGATTTTGTTTTCAATGCTCTGAGCTGTGTGTCATGAGATAACCCTTAAGCTGGAAAACATCTGATGATAGAAAATAAAATAATAACACTTTCTGTAGCAGAGTGCCAAGCAGGAACTGGTATCCATCCCCTGTGAGCTCTGTGTCCTGTTCTCAAGACTTGTCACACAAACAAAAGATAACTGTTGTCATTTAGAGCCTCAGTGTGACCCAAGTAAAATCCTCATACTACCCCAATCACTTATCCATTAACTGAAAAAGACGATTTCAACCCCTAATAGACAAGACACCCCTAAACCCTACCAAAACACTAAAAAACACTAATAATTATAAAATTACGTTTTTTAGGAACAATTTATAAATATGGGTAGCTAATTGGTTGTGTAGTGACAATATGGGTGAGCGAGTGGGTGTCTGAATGGCTGCATGAGTGAGTGAATGTGTGTGTAAGTGGCTGCATGAGAGAGTGAGTAGCTTTTTGAGTGGGTGTTTGAATATGTGAGTCAGTGTGTGAGAGGCTGTTTTGGAGAGTGAGTGTGTGTGAATGGCTGTATGGATGAGATCCTAAGCAGTGCATTGCAGGGTCATACGGTGTAGTTTGCTAGGTAACTATAACTGCTGAATTTCACTGGTATTGCACAAGTGAAATCTGAGCCTAACTATTAGGCCTGGGTGGTAAATTCTGGTCTGCTCGCGGAATTTGGGTAATTTCGCGATCCGCAGAGAACGCGGAATTGCCAAAAATTTCGCAATCAGAAGCTTCTCTGAATTTTTTCTTTGTTTGCGCTTTCAAAATGCACGATATTTCTTCCTGAGCATGCAAACAACGTTCGCGAACAGGAAAAAAGCATCGCGAACGGGCAGAACAAGCAATTCCACGTGATCTCTGTACTTTTGCGTGCTCACGCAAAAGAGTTTTTTACCATTTCGCGGAGCTTTGCGGAGCACGACTATGCAAATTCCACCCTCCCCTGCAAACTATAACGTCCCTGCAACCCTTAATTTTTTTTAATGACTTTATAAGGTTTCTTTAATTCTATTTCCTAACTATAAGGACTCTGTAAGCTTTGTTTCTCAAGTGAAATTCTAAGGTTTTTCAAATTATATTTCCTAACTCTAACGTCCCAGTAACGTTTGGTTTTTTAAGTCAATTTCTACGTTTTTTTTAACTAGTCACATTTGCTGAGTGGTGGAGAAAAGTAGTAGGACTACGACCAGCTGTCAGGAATCCTGCTGTGTCGGACTTACTGGAGGTCAAGAGGGCTTCTGGGCCCCCAAGAACTCTCAGCATCCAAGAGGGCATGGTCTTCAAAGATCTCTCAACCCTTCAGCTGTGTGGGACTTACTAGAAGTAACATGATGGCTTGTAGGTCCCCAAGTACACTCTAGAGCCAGGGGGACTTCATCACTCAACCAGTAGTGCACCAATAGGTGCGTTAGCAGAGTGGTGGAAAAAGGGGGCATAGCCTCCAAAGTCCTCTCAGCAATCGCAGTCTGTTGAACTTAGTGGAGTAAAGAAGAGGGCTTGTTGGTCCCCAAGGACCCTCAACATCCAGGGGGACTACATCCCCCAACCAGCAGTGCACCTGGGGTGGGTTTTAGGAGTACAGAAGAAAGGGGGCATTGTTTCCGAAGACCTCTCAGCAATCCCGCTGTGTGGGACTTACTGGAGGTAACATGAGAGTTTGTTGGCCCCCAAGGTACATCTGGAGCCAGGGTGACTTCATCCACCAACCAGCAGTGCAACAGGAAGCATATTTGCAGAGTGTTAGAGATAGGGCAAGTGGCCTCCCAAGAACTCTCAGCGATCCCACTTTGTGGGATTTACTTGAGGTACCAGAGGGGTATGTTGGCCCCCAAGGAGCCTCAGCAGCCAAAGGGAATTCATCCCCAAATCAGAAGGGTACCAGGAGACACGTTAGTTGATTGGTGGAGAAAGTGGCCGGGGCCTCGGGCAATTTGCTGGTCCTTTTTTAAAATTATTAATTTATTAGAGGAGGGCCCTGGGCCGATTTGGGCCCATGGGACTCCATCCCCTGTGGCCGGGCTTCTCTTGAATGGGAGACAGACTCACATGGCTCTCCTCCCCGGGCTGATTTCGGCTCCAGGAACCCCTATCCCGAGGCCTGGCCTCTCTGTTGGGGACAGCAGGGGGAGCCTCAAGGCCCCTAAGGTCACTGATGGATCTGCTGCAGAGCCAGTATTGCTTTGAGACCCATGGAGCTGATAAACATGCAGCTCACTGGATCTCAAAGCAATTTGTCTGTTTCCCTGTTCGCTTGACAGCAGGCAGGGAAACAGACAAATGCTCTGATTTCAGCAAGCAAGAGCATTTGTGAGCTCTCACTTGCTGAAAACAGAGAGTTTGTTGTGGCTTAGCGGAAAGCTCCCACCCAGCTACATCAAACTGCAATGTCCCGTGGATTGGCAACCCGGGACAATGAGGAGCTGGCCCTGGGGGATGGTGATCCACAGGGCTAGGTTTGGCTCCAGATGGGGGGTTATGTTGCCTCCTTCCCGTCTTCAAATTTATCCCTGGGAGGTAGTGGTCCCCAGGCCTGTGGGGCCGCACTACCCCTAAGGTATATTTTAGAAAATCCCTGGGGTGGTGGTGAACCCATGGTGGTGAGGGGTTCACATGCACCCTCACATTCTTTAACTTAAAGCCCCCGGAAGTTGGCGGTCTGAGGTCACCTCATTGTAAATAAAGTAGCCTCAGAGAGGTGATGGTCCCCGGGGCAGTGACAGAGGCCTCCTCTACATTTTTTGTACTACAAACCCTGGGGTGTTGGTGGTCCCAGGGGCATATATTTGCCCCAGTAAGGGGCATGCAGCCCCTCCTTTATTACCATGCCCCCAGGACCTGGACCTGGCCCAGCTGGGGTAATTTTCTCAAAACCATGTATACATGATTTCATAATCAACAATTATGATAATATATTAAAATCAAGAATATATATATGTTATATACTAGCTGTACCCGGCCACGCGTTGCTGTGGCTCAGTCTGGTTAAATGGAATATGTTTAATTTCACAATGCTTGTGGGTATACAATATGTTTTTGTGACTATTGTCTGTATGCTTCCTTGTAGTTGTTGCGCAGCAAGCAAATCAACAGGGTCTGTTCGGCCTTTCGATTAAAAAAATGCACGTATTGTGCACACGCGTATTCAAATCCAACGTTGTGTATATGTAAACACACGCTAATGTTGCAAAGTCAACCAACTCCTCCCCCCCTCCCTCCACCCACTTCCTGGTCTGCCATCCTGACACCAACTGTCCATCCTAATATATGTAGACTATTGTCTCCATGCGTCCATTGTAGTTGTTGCGCAGCAACCATATCGATAGGGTCTGTTCAGCCTTTCGTTTAAAAAGACTCGCATATTGCACACGCTCGTTTTCTAATCCAACGTTGTGTGTATATATAAATACGCGCTTAATCAAATCCAACTTTGTGTCAAAATTTCAAAGCAATCGGTGAAGAACTTTTGGAGATTTAGATTTTGAACAAACAAACATTGACATTTTTTTGTGTATGTTCGGTCTTTCGATTAAAAACACGCGCGTATTCGACCAGTGCATATTCAAATCCAACGTTGTGTATATCAAAACACGCGCGTATTCGAATTCAACCTTTTGCCAAAATTTCAAAGCAATCGGTGAAGAACTTTCGGAGATTTACGATTTTAAACAGACGAACATTTACATTTTTATTTATATTATAATCAACAATAAATATATTCTCCAAAACTCACCATGGAAACCCCCCTGAGACACATGAGGGATAGACTTGATCTGTACTTCAACTCACATGAACCGCCATGAACCACAGAATTAAGGTGGGGGTTGGTCCTCCCTCAAGCCGCACCCTCAAAGATTCCCCCCAAAAGTGATGTAATAGATCATTGTTAGTATACCATATTAATAGTTGCATACTGTTAACTGCATATATGTATGGTGGGATCTTATAAACTATGAGTTTTGTCTTAGGTGGCCTGTACATCCCATCAATGATCTTTTTAACGTGTGTTATTGCAGCTCTCATGACACAATGTACGGAACTAATGTTGCCACTTTATTATCACCCATCATTGTAATTTTTCTTTTGCTGTTCCTTTTGTTTTGTCTGATGGATTTTATGTCAATAATTTGTTTGATTTTATTATTTGTAAATGTATTTCTTTTATGAAAATAACCAATGAAAACGTTGGAACTTGGCAAAAATGTTCTTATTGTATTTTGAAAATATTACCTGCCTTTTGATTGGAACTGTCATCGGACTGCTGCTGCTTCTCTATCCGACTATTGCCCCTTGTAAAACCCACAGCAACTCGCCGGACCCGCTCCGCGGCTCCCGCAGCGCGTCTAACATCAGCAGGAGCTGCTGCTGGGAGAGGGGCGGTCTCCTGTGCCAGGACTTAGGGCGTGTTGTTGCTGGCAGGGCTGCGAGCACGTTAGCAGGGACTCCATCACCCAGGAGTCCCTGCGAGCCCCATCTGCTTCACCTGGGCTGCTCTCCCTGCTGGCCCCGCCCCCCCGCCCACGGAGTAAAAACAGGCTGCAGGACTTTGTTCGTGGGACGCTTACCTGCCTTTTGATTGGACCTGTCATCGGACTGCTGCTGCTTCTCTATCCGACTATAGCCCCTTAGAAAACCCACAGCAACTCGCCGGACTCGCTCCGCGGGTCCCGCAGCGCGTCTAACATCAGCGGGAGCTGCTGCTCGGAGAGGGGCGGTCTCCTGTGCCAGGACTTGGGGCGTGTTGTTGCTGGCAGGGCTGCGAGCACGTTAGCAGGGACTACATCACCCAGGAGTCCCTGCGAGCCCAATCTGCTTCACCTGGGCTGCTCTCCCTGCTGGCCCCGCCCCCCGCCCACGGAGTAAAAACAGGCTGCAGGACTTTGTTCGTGGGACGCTTACCTGTCTTTTGATTGGACCTGTCATCGGACTGCTGCTGCTTCTCTATCCGACTATTGCCCCTTGGAAAACCCACAGCAACTCGCCGGACCCGCTCCGCGGCTCCCGCAGCGTGTCTAACATCAGCGGGAGCTGCTGCTGGGAGAGGGACGGTCTCCTGTGCCAGGACTTGGGGCGTGTTGTTGCTGGCAGGGCTGCGAGCACGTTAGCAGGGACTCCATCACCCAGGAGTCCCTGCGAGCCCAATCTGCTTCACCTGGGCTGCTCTCCCTGCTGGCCCCGCCCACGGAGTAAAAACAGGCTGCAGGACTTTGTTCGTGGGACGCTTACCTGTCTTTTGATTGGACCTGTCATCGGACTGCTGCTGCTTCTCTATCCGACTATTGCCCCTTGGAAAACCCACAGCAACTCGCCGGACCCGCTCCGCGGGTACAGCAGCGCCTCTAACATTAGCAGGAGCTGCTGCTCGGAGAGGGGCGGTCTCCTGTGCCAGGACTTGGGGCGTGTTGTTGCTGGCAGGGCTGCGAGCACGTTAGCAGGGACTCCATCACCCAGGAGTCCCTGCGAGCCCAATCTGCTTCACCTGGGCTGCTCTCCCTGCTGGCCCCGCCCCCCCGCCCACGGAGTAAAAACAGGCTGCAGGACTTTGTTCGTGGGACGCTTACATGCCTTTTGGTTGGACCTGTCATCGGACTGCTGCTGCTTCTCTATCCGACTATTGCCCCTTGGAAAACCCACAGCAACTCGCCGGACCCGCTCCGCGGGTCCCGCAGCGCGTCTAACATCAGCGGGAGCTGCTGCTGGGAGAGGGGCGGTCTCCTGTGCCAGGACTTGGGGCGTGTTGTTGCTGGCAGGGCTGCAAGCACGTTAGCAGGGACTCCATCACCCAGGAGTCCCTGCGAGCCCAATCTGCTTCACCTGGGCTGCTCTCCCTGCTGGCCCCGCCCCCCCGCCCATCACTCCCATCTTTTGCTATTTTAGAAGGTCGTACGGCCGCTGCGCGGGAGCGCGCGGGAGCGCGCGGGAGCGCCGGGGCTAAACCCGGGCAAAGGGCGGGCCGTTTGAGGCCGTTCAAGGACCGGAGAGACTGGACTGGGCCACCCCCCTTTTGCCTTTATCTTGTTTACTTTTTTGTCACCTTTTAGGTAACATGGTATTGACTAGAGGAAATAAAACTAAGGCCCCGGGTAGTGTGGGTAAATTGCTAGGTCCTATGGATGATTTCATTACAAAGGCCAATACATTCATAGACCAAAGTATTTCATTGATGGAGGAAAGGGTGTCCCTGGATTTAGCATTCGCCAAAAGATCCTCTATGGGTAATCTGGCAGATGCTAGAACACCCGCTCCTGGTAACAACAATAATGAAGGGCCGATGGTGCTTTGTGAGGGCAGACGTAATCTGCCTAACAATGTGGATCTGTCGGCTTCCCAGCTTTCAGATTCACAGATAAGCTCTGACCTCGAAAGAACACCTGAGCTATTACCCCAAAGCCTTCCACAAACGGCATCACAGGAAAGAATCCTAGCAGGGGGAGGAGGGAGGGCGCAATAAGTAAAAGAAAGAATGATCCGAAATACCCTACCCCTGATGTGACGGAACATACTTCTAGTATCGCACAGAACCCACCCCCTAGAGTAGAACAGTTAGTAGTTCGCGCATTGATTCACCATGTTGTTCATGAAACTCCTACCCTATCGACCTGGAATCGTCTATTCTCCTATTCACTAGTAAGGGATCAATAGATAGTAACAACTCACAGCTGCTAAACAAGATCGCTGACCTCTTTAAATTATATTTGCAACCAGTAGAACAAAAGTTAGCGCAGCTGGAGACTCAGATATCCAAGTTGGTTAATCTCCCTCACCACAATCAATCGGGAGGGGTCCAAAAAATGGGAGGAAATAATCATAATAAGCAACTTTCCCTTAAGCCAGTGAAATACCCTTCCGAAACCTGCAAACACTCAAAAGAATGTACCCCGGGTTGTAACACCTGTAATAATGAACACTAAGAGTACATTGAATCAAACTACCAATGTAGCCACTACCCTGTCACAGGGAAATGCCCTGTCAACAACAACACCTGTATTGAAGACAATGCCAATAAACATCCAAAACCCCGGTGACTCAAACTCTGGCCCCTAATCCTCCGGTTCCAATAGTTAATAGTAATGTGTCTAGAGGACCCGGGGAGGCTAGATTCCCTTTTGATTTGCCACCGGACGCATCACCCTATGTAGTGGTAATGACTGGTGTCCCGGAGCTAGCGGACCACAACGCGGAACCTATGTGGTCCTTGAAAAACAAGGCACAACACTGGCTACATACTAATCGTCCCATGCCTCCAACTTGGCATGGAAGGATCTTGACAGTACGTAGGACTCCATGGGTGGGTAAAGGTAGAAAAACGATTCCAGGGGACTGTATTGTGATTACTTTTGAAGACCCCCGTGTAGCAGATTATATCTGCTCCTGGAATCATACGAACGCAAATGGAGGTATCGGTATTAAACCACTCTCCTTTTTCTACCCCTCAAGACAACCCAATGGCCTTTACCATGATTATGATTCATCCTGGGCTGCAGCACCCACCCGTCAGATCGACTTTTCTAACACTAGACAATATGGAGGCCCCAGTCATCGTGAGTATGATAACTCTTGGCATCTTGAGGGATCACGTTACCAGGGTGGAGGTTGGGAAGAATGGGGTCCACATACACACAGGACGGCTCACAGAGAACCGCCCCGCTGGGACCCTTGGTATAACATCCCGTTGAGTAACAGATTTAGCGGACTCGAAATGGTCGATTGACCATCAATGGAAACTGAATCTGTTAACTCTAATTCACCCCAGCCGACCCCTAAAATAGGAACGACCTCCAGAATAAGAACACCACCGGCAACTATTGAAGCCGTAGCACTAAAAGCAGATACTTTGCCTATACCCACCCTCTTTTGGAATGTAGCGGGTTTACGCCCGAAGATCGAGGATGGGACGGCCTTGCATTTTTTGGAACCGTGTAAAATAATCTGTCTCCAAGAGACATGGTCCACAACAGAGCTTCATCTCTTGGGCTTTAAATCTTATTTTATTCCAGCCGTGCGCAGCTCAATTGGTAGGCCTAAAGGAGGGTTATTACCGTATATAGCAAATACATTTAATCATCTAAAAGTGTCCATGGTTTATTCCGACTCAAACTGTCAAATTCTCTCCCTTTTATTTGCGAATAAGGAGTCTATCCTTCTGGTCAACTCTTATAACTACTTAGAGAATGATCAATTTTTGACTCTTTTGCGTAATATTCAGGAGAGATTAATGCAACTCTATCAGTTGAAGGATGGACACGGGCCAATTCATCTTTTATGGGGAGGGGATTTCAACCTCCATCCATGCCCACAGGGGAAATCACAGTGCTGTGGGATAGTGGACGAATTTGAGGCCCCATTAGTGCACTTTGTACATACCAAGGTGGGGAACGCCATGAATAATCTGCTCTCAGACTTGGACCTTGTAATAGCTAATCGGCCAAGTCTGGATCAAAACTCCCTTCAACTGACCTATGTGGGCAGAGGTCACCAAACGACAGTCGATTATATTTTCTTGTCTCCTGGATTGCTAGATATAGCTAAAGCTTTCCAGGTTATTGTCAACTCATTGAGTGACCATTTTGCGCTGAGGTTGGATCTTCACTTAACTGACTATAAGCCCCGAAATATAGAAATAGCGAAAACTCTTGCCCAGAATAAGCTAAAGCTAGGAAAACAGAATGGCTATACAATAAAATGGGGAAAAAGTAATCCAAATGAAATTACAAAAAAACGGGTCGAACTGGCTTATCCCAATATAATTAAATGTTTGGATCTCTCGGTCAACCATGAAGAAGTCCTAAATAATTTTAGACAAATCTTAGAGAAAATCAAGGGACTACTTACTGCAAAATCGTTGTCCAAGAATCCAACTAAAAAAGGATGGTTCAACCATAGCTGCACTATAGCTCTTACTAAATTAAAACTCGCTCTACATATTAAACCCAGAGACGCGGGGCAGATCCAACTTCTTAGGCGCCAATATACTAGGGAACGCAGGCTAAGAACCCAAGAACTGAAACAGAAACTTTGGGAAGACCTGCATACGAGCGCTCTCTCAAAAAATAGCGAGGCTTTCTGGAGAACTGTTAGATCTCCCTATCTTACTGATAACAACAAGGTCGTTGGGAGAGTAATCCTTGAGCGACTTCAGCAATGGGGTGAGGAGAGGGGCATCATCTCTGACCTCCAGTTTGGTTTCCGAGAGGGGTTCGGAACGGTAGAGCAGGCCCTTAACCTCAGCTTAATTATGGGTAAATATATGCAGGCAAAGAAGAACACGGTCTATATGGTCTATGTAGACCTGTCCGCAGCTTTTGACTGCGTTTCGCATTCAAAACTGTGGACGGTCTTAAGGTTAATGGGAGTGGATTCCTCCCTTTTAGATTTTCTGAGGGAACTCTATTCGAGTGCCTCGGCAAGAGTGCGCTTTGGCCTGAATGGAGAGCTGACGGCATCTTTTGGAGTAGAGCGTGGAGTCAGGCAGGGGTGTGTCCTGGCCCCCTTTCTTTTCTCATTATACACTAACGGCCTGGAGCCAGAGATGTTGAGGGGGGCCCAGGACCTCCCACGTGTAAAACAGTGCCTGATTCCCGCTCTGCTCTATGCGGATGATGCCGTCATACTCGCGCGCACATCGCGCGAACTTCAGAAATCTTTGAATAGATATACGACTTTTATGGGCGGTCTGGACCTACAAGTGAATGTCAAAAAACCGTTTGTCATGATCACAGGCAAAGGGAGAAAAGGGGCAAAAGACATCTATCTCGACAACCAAAAACTCGAGGCAACTGCCCAGTACCCATATCTTGGAATCATGATAGACGATAGATTGACATAGAAGCCAGCAGTAGAGACTAGATGCCATCTGTTCAGAAGGTCCATGGCGGCACTGATGAGTTTCTCTCAGAGATTGGGGAGGAGGGCACCAGTGGAGCTACTGAAAATGTATAGTGCCAAGTGCCAGGCCATTGCCCTGTACGGAGCGGGAGTTTGGGGACACACTGACACCAGCGCCCTCCAGGTAGCAGAAAAAACTTTCTTAAGATTTCTTTTAGCTACCCCGAGAGGCACTTCAACTTATGCCTCTCATTTGGAACTGGGAATTCCTTACTTAGAGGATTTGCTCAAGATTCAACCATTGATGCTGTGGCGGCGCATTTGGACTTCTGTCAAAAATGCACTGACGCAGGCAATTGTAGCTGATACAATGGCTCTTGACCAGTCCTCAAAAGTAAAGTGGCTCTGCTACATTAGAAACTTCCTTAAAGACCTTGGCCTTGAGAAATATTATTTCCACCCGGAGTCAATAGTTGACCTCCCGAAGAAAGCTTTAAAGCAACAAGCCCTCTGTCATTTATAGACATTGAGATTGACTTCCGAGGCGACAAAATCTTCGGTCCTCCACGCAAATATGGTCCAGTTAACCTACGGCATTCAGCCGTATTTAACCCTTCAGGTCACAACCTATGAGAGAATGTTGTTGACAAGATTCAGATTGGATACTTTTTTTAGACTGGTTGCTTTCCCTGTGACTAACAGCTGGGACTTAAGCCTTCCCTCATGTCCCTGCGATGGGGAATCAACCCAGTCAAATTTACATGTTATCATGCTTTGTAAATTCTATCACCCACATAGGAAAATTTGGCTATTACCAATACTGAAGTGCTGGGGCCTTAGACATTGCCGGCCTGTTTTCCTTCGCCTCCAAATGTTGGAATCTGAATCTGTTTGTTACATTGTTCATAATTTCTTAAAGTGTATTATGAAGCATAGGAAAAACCTGTAAAAAGCCCTCTGGAACGTCATCTCAATGAATCGAAATGTTTTGATATTCTCTTTTTATATTTGTAAAATTGTCTTTGTATGAATTTCTTTGGAACCTATTTTAGCAATTTGTATATTCGTGAAAACATGTAAATTGTACTTTTTAATGTTCCTTTTATGGTTTTCCGTTGCGAAAAACCGAATAAAGAAATTTATATATACTTAATTTAAAATATTACTACGTGCTCTTAACTATTAAATATTTCTATAGTTATGTTAGGACATGACGTTTAATTGTATAGTCATGTTTATTTAAATTATGTGCATTCATGTTAGACACTCACAAATAGAAACATATACATATATTTATTGGATTATTTACATTTTAATTATCAAAAACATACTTACATGCAAAGTAAATTACAACAATGAAAAACTGGGAATACTTTCCTGCAAAGATCTATGCAGAAATGTCCTTGACAAAGATTGCAAGGATGCCACATTCTTAGAGAGGACAGGCCTCACTTGAACCAACAATTATCACCCTACCAAACTCAAATAGCACTCTGCAATTATCACCAAATCCCTTTGCACTTTGGACAATCCCAGCGGAAACAAAGAGGTCTACACACAATAAAGAACAAGCCTTTATTGAAGCTTACTCTATAGATACACTGACAACAAGCCCTGGTTCACAATTTTAAGCAGAAAAAGAACTTTCAGGCAGATGTCATTCAGATGATCTGAGCATTGCAACTAGTTCCCACCAAAAGGAAGCTCCACAGGGCATAATCGCCACATGGGGAGCCAAGTAGTGGGAGCAAACTCAGTGAACCTCACCTGGTTGCCCTCTCAGCCACAAAGCAGGCTTCAAACAGTGCCTCCGATAATGATTCTCCTCTAGAGATGGAAGAGAGGCTAGATACCAAGATACAGAGTTTGCGAATAGTGGCACATATAATACATCATCCCTTACAATGCAAGAGTGTGAGGAATTGATAGCTTCATATACCCCTGAACTATCTCAGGAAAAAGACAGTAAAATGCCCGAAATCATGAACAGTGAGGAGAAGCAGAAAGGGACACATAATATATGGAAACTAAACATTATGCAACTGTCAATCAGTGCAATTAACCAATTGGATAAAATGGACACTTAATTTTCACTCCTCAATTTCCTATCCATACATGTCTCAAATATCGACATCAAACTATTTTGATATAAATAATCTGATTAGAAAGGCTCAGGTTGAAATGCAACTAACACAAACATGTTGCACTTGCATCACAATAGTCGACAAACTATCATCACTACCATCCACAATGGGGGAACTCCAGTCTGATATCAGTGTCCCAAGCCACCCCCTCCCGGGTTGGGCAAACATCAACTGCAGTAAAGAACTGAGATGGTTCAGGAGGACAGAACCAGCACAAGGAAAATGCCCAAAATGAGAATGGAGACATTAAAGATCAAGTGAACAGTGGGCAGCCACTGATACCCGTGGAAGAGTCAGCTATCCGCCCTCAGCTAAGGCAGTCAGAGAATGTTGAGGCTGCAGCATCAGCATGATCTGCTTAATGGCAACGCAGGAAACAGAGGAGGAAGAGTAAGAAAAGGAAGACCAACATAGCAGCATTCTTCCAAATTGGCTCTGCTATTACAACAGCAAATATGCCAAATAACCTTAACCAGCCTGGTACGAATATCATAGCAACTGAGGAGGCTCAAAGGAGAAGGAGTTCCATTGGCCAAGAAAACCCAACAACTAGTACAATAGAGGAGAAGCCATTAACTTTATAGAAAGAACCTTTGTTTTTATGTTTTTAAATATATTTATTAAGAAATTTCATGTCCAAGTACATAATACAGAAAATAAGACTGTCATTTTACCCCAATAGACACCCCAAACCCCACCCCCCCCCCATCAACACATTTAAATAACATCTTTAACCATTGGTACAAATCATATTTCATACAGGGAGAGATATAAAACAAAAGAATAAGAAGAGGCCCTTCAGGACTAATATACATAACTCCTAACTAACACCTAGTTAAAGTGCATTGTGCTTTACTTCCTCAACCCCTTGATTCTATCCAGTCCAGTAACGGTACCCATCTCCTAAGACCCTTCCTTTTACTGCGAATCCCTTATCTTGAGAAAATTGCTTTTTCTAGATTACATGTTGCCAGCACCCTAGATAACCATTGTTGAAACTGGTGGATTGTTATCCAGCCATGCCGAGGCTATACATAAATGCAAAATGGTCATGGCAATAAAGACCAACGTCCTGCCTCTTGACAGCCTCTCAAAGTCAGCTACTCTCAAAAGAATAACAGCGGGGGTCAGGGATAGCTGAAAATGTTTTTGGTACTAAAGAATTCTGCGATCTGGGTCTTAATAGACGTTAGCGACTGACAGGTAGCCAATATGTGTATAATATCAGCCCCCCCTAAGTTGACATCTAGGGCATCGCAAGCCTTTCCCATCCCCTATTTGATAATCCTTCAGGAGTGTAATATAGATTAAAACAGGTTTTATAATACTGTACATGTAGTTTCAAAGATAAAAACTTCAACTGAGCCAGAGTAAAGGATTCCTAGAATCTAGATTTTGGGCTGGTCAGTTGTTCAAGTCATCTCAAGGAGTGCTGTCAATGCCATCCTTCATCTGTTTATTGAGGAGGGTGTAAATAACACTGATTGTAGGTTTGCACCCAGCTGTCAAAGCCTCAACCAAATTGCACCTTTGGAATCCAATCTGGCCCCTCCCTTACGATACAAGAAATCCCTGACCTGTAGGTACTTAAAAAAGTATTATTGGCTAACGTCAAATTCATTCCTAATCTCTATGATTTTATACCCATGTAGGAGAAAAAAAGGCCCACCTTATTTAGGCCAGTTTTAACCCAGCATAGGGTATGCAGATCCCCAAAGATTCCAGGCAGATACTTATTATCGTTCAGGGGGTGTAAAAATGTAGCCTGCCCAGACTCGTTAGTTTACAGACCGTTGACCAGATTTTGAAGGTGATCAATAAGGTCTTAAAGCGGACTCTCTTAAAATAATTCAGCTCGATTTGCCTCCATTTGGCCCACACCCCTTCACCTACTAATACTTCGAACAGAGAGTTCCCTCTTTCTGCACCTCTTTTGCCTGTTTCTGCAACTCTCTTGCTTCTTTCTGAACTTCTCTCGCCTCTTTCTGCACTCAAATGGGAAGTGCAAGCTGTCAAGTTTCAATTTCTGCATGTTCTTGTGAAAGAGGTACATGTCTACATGTATATGTATTCTCACATGTGTTATGCATCTAAATATAGTATCTTAAAAAGCAGGTAACTTCTCCTATAGGTGGTCAAATCTTCTCAATTCTGCTCTGTCATTCGGTTGCACAAGCAGACATGTCTTATGTGTATATATATATATATATATATATATATATATATATATATAGGTGTTATAGAGCCCCTCAAATACACTATTGAATACCCATGTGCCCTATATTATGAGCTGAAAGAAATACATACACCTTTTTGCACACAAATTTACACAGTATGCTGTTTGAAACACAGGTATTCAAGTATTTGTATGTTTATTTTTATGTAACATGTCACTAGGTAAGAGCAGAGACACACGCATGCTTATCTTCACAAACTTGGTCAGACACACAAGTGATAGGCTTAGGATTGCTGTTTTATATTTGGGAGGCCTAACATTCTGAGCAGTTGATTAATAGTGACCTTCAAGAGAAAAGTGAGGTTAAAGACATCTTAGGAGAAGTATTAGTGAGTAGCCTACTTTGTATGAGTCTGTTGTAAGGTTCCATCAAAGTAGGTCTTTTTCTGCATCTCTGCTGACGATGTCACATATTACATCACTCATGACATGGTCAGTGACATCACTGATGACATCAAAAATGACTTCTCAAATGACATCACAATATCAGTGGTAAATGCTTGCTTTGCATGGTAAAGGCATTGTGTGGTAAAGGATGCATGTTAAAGACATGAGTTGTTAAGGCATTAACTGGCACATGCATCAACAATGCCATTTGCGATTCCTTATTAGCGAAAAATAAGGATTCGCTAATAAGGAATAGCAAAAGGATATGCATGTAGGAATCGCCTAAAAAAATAGCGATTTCTAAACATTCCTTAATTGAGACCCGCAAATTGCGACTCGAAATTAAGGAATACCTCCCCATCATTCCTATGGGCCTAGAGGCCCATAGGAATGAATGGGAAGTCATTCTCAATTTGCGATTCTCAATTAGAGAATCGCAAATTGAGAATGCAATTTCAAGGGTCCCAGGGTGTCAAAAGGACAGCCTGTTGCACCCCTGAAATCTGCATATAAGTACATCATGCACACACACGCTCCAAGGGCATGTGTGTGTGTGTAAAATGTAACTTTGAAAAATGCACTTTAGTGCATTTTTTAAAGTTTTTGCAAATTACCATGAAGTTCAACTTCATGGCAATTTGCGCCCCCTATTAGTGAAATCACTAGTTTTTTACCTTAATGCATTGCATTTAAGGAATCTCAGTTTGCGATTCCTTAAAAGCAATGGCAATTTAGGTAATTGCAATTTAGAGATTATTTAAATTGTGATTTTTGCATTTGGGATGATGCATCCCAAATGCAAAAATACCAGTAGCAAAGGGGCAGATTCTGAGAATCTGCCCGTTTGCGACCGGTTTTTGCTTTGATGCATGGGGGGCCAAATCCTTCCAAGTGCTAGATGTCTAGTGATGAAGCATGGCACACCATGTGAGTAAGAGTTCATTAACCACAGAGATGGCAGTCATGAGATGGAAATCCCATAAAGATTTAGCAACCAAGAGGGGAGTTGTGCTAGTTGTATGTTCACTATAAACTAGTGAGGAAGTCACCGATCCAAAAAATCCTGTTGCTTTTCTTCCCATATGTCCAGCATTAATCACACAACCTGAGGACATGAATGAATCATTATATATACAGATGCACTTTCAAAATCAGGACCTGGAATTGATATGGTGATTAAGCTTTTACACGAGGAAAGATATGACAAAGTAGAATCAAGGTTTAACTATGATTGTGAGTAACTGAGTTGCTATATCATGGAAGCCCAAATATAGCTCATAGAAGATTACTGCTTCTTTTACACTTTGAGCAGTGATATTAAAACTTCCATTTTGTTAATCTCTCCCTTTGATATGTTTTCTCCTCTCTATAAGCCCTCGGACTCTTTCTATGAATTATACAAAAAGAATCTGAATAGAAAAACAAAGTAGGAGAGTTTCAGTATACATCAAAATCCCTACCCACAGCCCTGAAGCTCACAAATCATCTTTGCACCATCACTCCAGTCCAAGGTATCAGCTTTGTTCTCCAGTCATTTCTCTGTCTCGTGCATGATGTATTATTTGGGCAAACAAAGGTGAGCTTGTTGACATATTCATAGACTGGGAGAGTTTAAAAGATATAGGGGCCAAAGCAAAGTCCAATTAGGAAGTCTCCTTTAACATCACCTGTTTAGAAAACGTTCATACTTCAGTGAAGTAAAATCTGTAACATGTTACATGTGTCTTCTATATCAGCAAACAAGGATAGACATGTCCAGTTTACCTATATTTATCAATCATGTTGTGTCCTCTATGTGGCACACAAGTCTACCGTACCCGCTCTAGGGCTCTCATTTGAACCTCATAACCTCACCAGATCTATGTTGGGGTTAATGCCCTACAGTATCTTATTTGGGGTGCAGCTGCAGGGTCTGGGAAGTTGGAAGAGTGCCCATTAAATCCAGGTGTTTCTTCTTTGTTCTTCAGTGAGGAAGGGTGGGTTTTGGCTCTTCTCTGATTGCTTCCTGCACCTTCTTTGTAGATTATGAGATTTCATTGAGTGTGTTTTTCCCTTTGGACACATTTATATCTAGGATTATAGGTAATAATTTATTTCACAAGCATTGGGACAAGAACGCAAGAATGACCCTTGCATCTGCCCCTCACATTGCTTGCACCAATGTCAGGTCACGTACCCTCTCTTTGTGTATGGCCTGCAGTCCACACATTCTAATCTCTCAATACTGACACCACAACAGATGGCTGACTGTCTCTTACTTGAGAAAATAGGCAGCTCTTTCTGCTGTCTCCCCTCACCAAATTAATTACTGTCTGTGAATCACTTCTGAGATGTCTTCTAGTCTAGGTTCCTGCCTGAAGGTTTGTGTAGGTGCTTTACAGGTAAGACATGAGTTGTTAAGGCTTTAACTGGCACATGCATCAACAATACCATTTGCGATTCCTTAGTAGCGAAAAATAAGGATTCGTTAATAAGGAATCACAAAAGGATATGCATGTAGGAATCGCTTAAAAAATAGCGATTTCTAAACATTCCTTAATTGCGAGTTGCAAATTGCGACTCGCAATTAAGGAATACCCCCCCATTCATTACTATGGGCCTAGAGTCCCATTGGAATGAATGGGAAGACATTCTCAATCTGCGATTCTCAATTAGAGAATCGCAAATTGAGACAGCAACTTCAAGGGTGCCAGGGTGTCAAAAGGACACCCTGTGGCACCCCTGAAATCTGCATATGAGTACATCTTGCACACACACATGCCCCAAGGGTATGTGTGTGTGTAAAATGGAACTTTGAAAAATGCACTTTAGTGCATTTTTCAAAGTTTTTGAAAATTACCATGAAGTTCAACTTCATGGTAATTTGCGCCCCCATTAGCGAAATCGCTAATTTTTTTACCTCAATGCATTACATTTAAGGAATCTCAATTTGCGATTCCTTAAATGCAATGGCAATTTAAAGATTATTTAAATTGCGATTTTTGCATTTGGGATGATGCATCCCAAATGCAAAAATACCAGTAGCAAAGGGGCAGATTCTGAGAATCTGCCCGTTTGCGACCGGTTTTTGCTTTGATGCATGGGGGGCCAAATCCTTCCAAGTGCTAGATGTCTAGTGATGAAGCATGGCACACCATGTGAGTAAGAGTTCATTAACCACAGAGATGGCAGTCATGAGATGGAAATCCCATAAAGATTTAGCAACCAAGAGGGGAGTTGTGCTAGTTGTATGTTCACTATAAACTAGTGAGGAAGTCACCGATCCAAAAAATCCTGTTGCTTTTCTTCCCATATGTCCAGCATTAATCACACAACCTGAGGACATGAATGTATCATTATATATACAGATGCACTTTCAAAATCAGGAACTGGAATTGAAGAAATGCAATTAGAGAATCTCAAATTTCCACCATTTCGTGCCTTACTTGTAGCTTGTACTTCTGCTAGAACTGTCTTGATAACCCCTGCTTATGAATCGACCAGGTGCGATTGCTATCAAATGGTTATTTTTTTCTAGGTTCATACCGTTAATTTCATCTCCTGTCATCTTCTTCTGTTGTAGCTCAGAAATGCTTGTGTGCCACAAACATCTGAATAGTGGCAGGAACCTGTTACAAGGGAAAATGATGATGTGAGAAGGATCTGTAGTTGTCTTTAATGATTCATGAGATGCGTTGGTCCTAATTGAATTGCGAGCTGCCTTCATATTTACAAGCTGCATTGCATCTCTCTTGCACCACGCAGTGTCACAAACATACATGAGCAGCGATAAGGTAAGCAAGTACCGCCACTTTGCTGCTGTCATGCATTACTCATCTGGAGTTACACAAGGAAGCACACATTGCTGACTTGACTTGCTCTGGGTCACATAGCCAGTCCATACATGGAGGGTGGGTGGCTTCCTCCTGCAAGACTCTGATGTTGAACACTTGATCAATTTTGCCCCAAGCAAATATATTGTAATTTGACATTAAACATCTGGTATACAGTTGTAACACTACCATTATCACCTTAATATATTCACGTTCATGTACACCATTCTCCCTAGGCTGCATTCATCAGCACACATATAGCATATGTAAATGGATCTCAGGAGTGTGTGTGTGAGTGCAGGAGTATGCATCTGTACAAGAAATGAGTTGGGTATAAACCAGGGCACCTTGCACCATGATGCAAGGGTGCCTGCATTGGTGCTAGCCAGTCTAAATTACCTCACCAGTAGGAGGGCAGTGTAATTGCCTGTATGCTGCTAACACTGTGCATTCCTGCAGGTGAACTTTTAGACAGAGGTGCAACATTACTTTATATGTTGCAATGTATTAATGCCTCGCAGATATTGCCCACAGGGGATTTCAATGCCAAAATATGTGCTGACCAGTGAATTTGTCGAGTTGGCCACAATTAGTCTAATTACACTGTATTCATGTATTGAGGCCTACTCGGGCTCCATAGGTGTAAAACCAATAGCATTTTCACACTGTACTCCAAAATACACATAGCACTGAGATATGAGGCCTGACATTCAGTTTAGACTTGCAAAGCTGCATCAGCAGAACACTGTCATGTATACATCTACACTCACAATGTGCAATAGTCAGGCAGTCCGGTAATGATGTGTATGAAGCTATGGACCAATAGAGTAGCAGGCCTGCATCCCCGCAGCCTCCAGGGCATCCATTTAATTGTAACTCTGTCACTCCTTTCCACATAGTTAAGACATGACCTACTCTGAGGCAGCCTGAGGCACCCCTGATGCTGGATTACATCAGCCTTAGATCAATGTACCTTATATCTTATTTATTTATGCTAATGAAAATGCACAACCACCCTTCATGGAATATTTGATGAGATGTACTTGTTCTCTTTCATGGCTCCAAATCATGATATGGATACATGTTGGGATGTCACCACCACATTCCCAGGATCTATTATTGGAAAATGGATAGAATTTAATGGCTACCCTCCTGACACAGCACTCCGGCCCGATTCACAGAACTAACTTAAGACAAAATCCGAAACTTACTACCATTTTGCTATTCACAGAAGGCACTTACTCATTTTGGTATTCACAGAAGGCACTTACTCATTTCGGTATTCACAGAAGATAGGAGTCCTAACTTTAGGACTCTTAAATGCCTTCTGTGAATACCGAAAGTCTTAAAATTAGGATTTTCTCAATTTAGTAGTAGTAAAGTTAAGACTCCTAATTTTAGGACTCCTGAATGCCTTCTGTGAATACCCAAAGTCTTAAAATTAGGATTTTTCTCAATTTAGTAGTAGTAAAGTTAGGAGTCCTAACTTTAGGACTCCTAAATGCCTTCTGTGAATACCGAAAGTCTTAAAATCTCTGTGAATACCAAAACGAGTAAGTGCCTTCTGTGAATACAAAAATGGTAGTAAGTTTCGGATTTTGCCTTCAGTTAGTTCTGTGAATCGGGCCTAAGGATCGTACGATAAAATGTCTACTGGTGAATGCCAGATCCCTAATGAAGCATAGCTTTGAGTGCGCTAGACTCCTGATGGAGCAAGATATAAAAATGACATTTTTAATGGAAAACTGGATGGATGGGCCTCAGGGCCAGACTTAGTGATGCCCACTCCACCTGGCTTCATGTGTTCAACAATAAACATGCCAACGGGGAGAGGAGGGGGCTAGCAATAATCTATCACAACACTCTTAAAATAGCATTTCAGACAACAAATAGCATGGCCTGCGAAGTGCTTTCATTTAATGTTGGTATATCACCCCATCACTCCTTTAGGGTATTTTAATGTACCGACCACCAGGGTATAGAGCATCAATACTAACCGCGCTCGGGACTCTACTTGAAGAAGGGCTATGCTTCCAACTCATTTACCATTCTGGGGGACTTTAATTTCCATTTGGAAGCCCCCATGGATCCAGATAATAAAGCGCTGCTAGGCATGATGAGCAGCGCTGACTTGATCATATTGGTAAACAAACCCACCTCCACAGCATGACACACATTGGATGGGGTCTTCTCCAATCATCAATACTTAACCTACAGAGGAACGATACGTTTGGTCTGGACTGACCAGGCAGGAATCTTTTTTGAAGTAACCACCCCAATTTACCACCACAAAAGGGGGGCATGTCAAATCAGATAAAAACAAAGGCCTGGAACAAAGGGGTGGCATCTGAACTACAAGAACTGCTTAATACCACCTTGCGGCCACAGCCAACAAAGGTGGAAGACGCCGCCAGATCATACACCCAATGGGTTGAGATAACCTGCAAAAAGCTGTCCCCTGATAAACTTGTTCATCCCCAAATGAGCTTTACCAACTTCACCATGGTACTCAGAGGAACTCAGAAGTCAGAAACTAACCTGCAAACGGCTAGAACGCAACTGGCAAAAAAAATATACTACAGCAGAGAAAGAAGTTTATAAACAAAGTCTCACCACTTTTAAACAAGCCGTTTTCAACACAAAAATGCTTTTCCTTGTAAATCAAATCAACCTAGCAAAAAACACCTCCAAAGAACTTTATACAACCATATCTAGGCTAGCGACCCCAAGTACACCTAGGGTCGAGTCAAGTCAAGAATGGAGTAAAGAAATTGCTAGGTTCTTCCAATATAAGGTAGAAGTTATCTTCTCAGCCTTCAACCAACTCCTGCAAGGAGCTACAGGAAATCTGATGACTGACTCTAAGCAAGTCATAGGAGTATGTCCCACACTGGGCTCTATCAAGTCCGGATCTCCTTATGACCCCTGTCCAGTGACAGTGGCCAAACTAACCCTGGATCCGATTACTACCACACTGACACCAGTATTTAATGCCATGTTTGAATCTGGAGACTTCCCTAGCTCTTGGAAGATGGCCTCTTTACTCCCACTTTTGAAAAAACACAATCTGGATCCAAAGGATCCAAACAACTATAGGCCCATCTCCCGCCTCCCATTGCCAGAAAAAGTGGTGTCAAAAGAAATAAACGTTCAGTTAAGTCAATCAATCAATCAATCAAAGCATTTATATAGCGCACTACTCACCTGGAGGGTCTCAAGGCGCTGGGGGGGGGGGGTCCACTACTGCTCGAACAGCCAGGTCTTGAGCTGCTTCCTGAAGTCGAGGTGGTCTTGGGTCAGGCGGAGGTGGGTCGGAAGGGAGTTCCAAGTCTTGGCGGCCAGGTAGGAGAAGGACCTTCCTCCTGTGGTGGCTCTTTGGATGCGGGGGACGGCGGCGAGGGCGTGGCTGGTCGATCGAAGTTGGCGTTTGGGAGCGTAGAAGTTGAGGCGGCTGTTGAGGTATTCCGGGCCTTGGTTGTGTAGGGCTTTGTGTGCGTGAGTGAGGAGCCGGAAGGTGATTCTCTTGTTGACCGGGAGCCAGTGCAGGTCTCTCAGGTGTCCGGAGATGTGGCTGCGGCGGGGGATGTCCAGGATGAGTCGTGCTGAGGTGTTCTGGATCCGCTGGAGTCTCTTCTGGAGTTTGGCGGTGGTTCCGGCGTAGAGGGAGTTGCCGTAGTCCAGACGGCTGGTGACGAGGGCCTGGGTGACCGTCTTCCTGGTCTCGGTGGGGATCCACCGGAAGATCTTACGTAGCATGCGCAGGATGTTGAAGCACGAAGAGGAGACGGCGTTGACTTGTCTGGTCATGGAGAGGGAGGAGTCCAGGATGAAGCCCAGGTTGCGTGCATGGTCTGTGGGTTTGGGTGCGCTGCCCAAGGCGGGGGGCCACCAGGAGTCGTCCCAGGCGGAGGGTGATGATCCCAGGATGAGGACTTCCGTCTTGTCCGAGTTCAGTTTCAGGCGGCTGTTCGACATCCATTTGGCTACGTCTGTCATCCCTTCGTGCAGGTTGGCTCTGACGGTGGCGGGGTCGTTGGTGAGGGAGAGGATCAGCTGGGTGTCGTCGGCGTAGGAGATGATGTTGAGGTTGTGCTGGCGTGCGATGGCTGCGAGGGGGCTCATGTAGACGTTGAAGAGTGTTGGGCTGAGCGAGGAGCCTTGAGGAACGCCGCAGATGACTTCGGTGGCTTCCGATCTGAACGGGGGGAGGCGGACTCTCTGTGTCTTCCGGCGAGGAAGGAGATGATCCACTCCAGTGCCTTCTCCTGGATTCCGACGTTGCTGAGGCGCTGTACTAGGGTACGGTGGCAGACAGTGTCGAAGGCCGCGGAGAGGTCCAGGAGGATGAGGGCCGCTGTTTCTCCGTTGTCGAGCAGGGCTCGAATGTCATCGGTAGCTGCGATCAGGGCGGTCTCGGTGCTGTGGTTGGCCCGGAAGCCAGACTGCGAGAGGTCGAGGGAACCGTTCGTCTCGAGGAAGGCGGCCAGTTGCTTGTTGACGGTCTTCTCGATGACTTTTGCCGGGAACGGGAGCAGCGAGATGGGGCGGTAGTTCTTGAGGTCGGTGGGGTCGGCTGATGGTTTCTTAAGTAGAGCGCTGAGTTCGGCGTGCTTCCAGCTCTCCGGGAAAGTGCCGGTGTCGAAGGAGGTGTTGATGATGTCCCGCAGGTGGGGTGCGATGACAGCGTCAGCCTTGTTGAAGACGTGGTGAGGGCAGGGGTCGGTAGGAGATCCGGAGTGGATGGAGTTCATCGTGCGGATGGTGTCTTTGGTGCTGATCGGGGTCCAGGCGCGGAGGGTGGTGGTGGGGGGCGGTGGTTCGGTCGTGGCGTGCGTCGGTTGAGTGCTGAAGCTGTTGTGTATGTCCGCGATCTTGTTGTGGAAGTAGGAGGCGAGGGAGTTGCAGAGCTCTTGCGAAGGGGTGATGTCGTTGTTTCCGGCGTTGGGGTTGGAGAGCTCTTTCACGATGTTGAAGAGTTCCTTGCTGTTGTGTGCGTTGTTGTCCAGTCGTTCCTTGAATGCGGTTTTCTTGGTGGCGTGGATCAGTTGGTGGTGTTTTCGGGTGGCGAGCTTGAGGGCAGTCATGTTGTCTGGTGTTGGGTCTCTGCGCCAGGTTCTCTCGAGGGCTCGGCAGTTGCTTGTTGACGGTCTTCTCGATGACTTTTGCCGGGAACGGGAGCAGCGAGATGGGGCGGTAGTTCTTGAGGTCGGTGGGGTCGGCTGATGGTTTCTTAAGTAGAGCGCTGAGTTCGGCGTGCTTCCAGCTCTCCGGGAAAGTGCCGGTGTCGAAGGAGGTGTTGATGATGTCCCGCAGGTGGGGTGCGATGACAGCGTCAGCCTTGTTGAAGACGTGGTGAGGGCAGGGGTCGGTAGGAGATCCGGAGTGGATGGAGTTCATCGTGCGGATGGTGTCTTCGGTGCTGATCGGGGTCCAGGCGCGGAGGGTGGTGGTGGGGGGCGGTGGTTCGGTCGTGGCGTGCGTCGGTTGAGTGCTGAAGCTGTTGTGTATGTCCGCGATCTTGTTGGGGAAGTAGGAGGCGAGGGAGTTGCAGAGGTCTTGCGAAGGGGTGATGTCGTTGTTTCCGGCGTTGGGGTTGGAGAGCTCTTTCACGATGTTGAAGAGTTCCTTGCTGTTGTGTGCGTTGTTGTCCAGTCGTTCCTTGAATGCGGTTTTCTTGGTGGCGTGGATCAGTTGGTCGTGTTTTCGGGTGGCGAGCTTGAGGGCAGTCATGTTGTCTGGTGTTGGGTCTCTGCGCCAGGTTCTCTCGAGGGCTCGGCAGTTCTTATTGGAGCTCTTGAGTACGTCGTTAAACCATGGGGCTTTCTTGCTGCCGGGTCTGCTCGGCGGGGTCTTCAGAGGGGCGAGGTCGTCTGCGCAGTTGTTGATCCATTTCGTGAGGTTGGTGGCCGCTTGGCTGGGGTTCGTTGTGCTGGTGGGAGGGTTCTTGCTCAGGGAAGTGGCGAGCTGGTCTGCAGTGATCTTGTTCCAGCTTCTGCGGGGAACCTGTTGCTGGTGATGGTGGAACGTGGTCCTTCTGAAGCTGAAGTGGACGCAGCTGTGGTCCGTCCAGTGGAGTCCCGTGGCGTGGCTGAAGGCGATGTCCTTGCTGGAAGAGAAGACCGGGTCGAGTGTGTGTCCGGCGTAGTGGGTGGGCGTGGTCACCAGTTGCTTGAGTCCGAGGTTGGCGAGGTTGTCCAGTAGGGTGGTGGTGTTGCGGTCGTTGTTGTTCTCCAGGTGGAAGTTGAGGTCCCCGAGCAGGATGTAGTCGGCGGAGGGGAGGGCGTGTGGGCTGATGAAGTCGGCGATGTCTTCGCTGAATTGTGTGCGTGGTCCCGGGGGTCTGTAGATGAGGGTGTCTCTGAGGGTGGTCTTGGGATTGACGTGGATTTGGAAGTGCAGGTGTTCGGCGGGTGCGAGGGTATCGTCATTGTCGGTCGTGATGCGGATGGTGTTCCTGTGGATGATGGCGATGCCTCCTCCGGTCTGGTTGACGCGGTCCCTCCGGATGATCTTGTAGCCGTCCGGGATGGCGATGGCGATGTCGGGCGCTGAGGAGGCGTTCATCCAGGTTTCCGTGAGGAAGGCGACGTCTGGGGCTGTGGTGTCGAGCAGGTTCCAGATCTCGATGGCGTGTCTGTGTACGGAGCGGGTGTTGAGCAGGATGCACTTCAGGTGGGTGCTGCTGGAGTTCGGCTTGGTGGGTGCTGGTGTAGCGTGGGTCCGGTTGCAGGTGAACTTGCAGGAGTGGCAGCTGAAGGGCCCGTGGGTGCGTGTCGGTGTGGCTCGGTAGCAACCCAGGGTACAGCCGGTGTTGAGTGCGTTGAGTTCGGTGGCGTCGTAGGTTCGTCGGGTCGGCTTCCGTCGGTGGGGGCCAGGGGTCCTGGCACTAGGCGCGGTCCAGGCGCGGACGGGCGCAGACGGGCTTACCTTTGGCGCACCTTCGGTGCACAATCGGCGCGCCCGCTGCGCGCCACACTGCGCGTTCGCACGGTCGCCATATATGGCCAAGTGCAGGGAGGGCGGAGCAGCTGGGAGGCGGGAGCTGGGAGGAAGGGGGCGTGTCCACACTCCCGGCGGCGGGAAGCAGGAGGCGGGGAGCGGGGCGGTGGGCGCAGGGGACAGGAGCGAGGGGGGGGACGAATGGAGTACAATACACCGCTAAGAAAACAAGCAGGACAAAATAATGCCGGTACAAGGACAAAAATAATGCAGAAACAAGAAAACAGTGCACAGAGGTCACGAAGCCCCACCAGGCAGAGGTGCGGCACAACGAGCAGCGGGAGGCTCACCCCCTTTTCTGAATCGTTTTTGGCCACTATAGGTGTGGCAGGGTATACTCAGACATGAGTCCCTTGCTCACTGCTCCATCAGGATTCAAGCAAGCCGGGCCGACGAGGCTGAAATGCCAGAAACCGGTCCCCGGTAGCTTGTCTCCTTTCTGGTGAAGAATTGGCTTGGTAGTTTGGTCTGCCCTGTTGCCATGATGCACTGGGCCAGGGACAGACTAATTTGCATATAGCCAGGTTCTGAGCTGGGATGGGGCAGTGAGCTAAATAACGGTGATGGATCAAGCCCTGATCTTTGGACTGGGTAAGAGTGGTCTGCTTAATTCAGACACTCTGTTCATCACCACCCCCTTTTCTGAATCATCAGCGAGGCTGAGAGCAGGGCAGGCGGGAGCACACGCAGCAGCTGGTGGCCGTGCGGCGCGGGGATGTCCTAGAATAGGTCACACTCACCTGTGCCGCACGGTCGCCATATATGGCCAAGTGCAGGAGGACGGAGCAGCTGGGAGGCGGGAGCGGGGAGGAAGGGGGCGTGTCCACACTCCCGGTGGCAGGAAGCGGGAGGCGGGGAGCGGGGCGGTGGGCGCAGGGGACAGGAGCGAGGGGGGGGACGAATGGAGTACAATACACCGCTAAGAAAACAAGCAGGACAAAAAAATGCCGGTACAAGGACAAAAATAATGCCTTTCTCAATGAAAATAGGCTGCTGGATCCCGGTTAGTATGGTTTTAGGAAAGGGCACAGTACGGAGACTGCCCTGATAAAGTCATCGGAAGAAATTAGGAAAGCCGTGGACCAAGGAGGTGAAGCGGCCCTCATTATGCTGGATCTCTCCGCGTCTTTCGACACGGTCCATCATGTCCTTTTGATGGACCGTTTGTCGGAGTTTGGAGTCAAAGTCAAGGCGTGGAGGTTGCTAAAAGCGTTCCTAACTGACAGGAAACAAACTCTACTCTAACCCTTTTTCGCTACCATGTGGAGTTCCACAGGGATCATCCCTTAGCCTGACTCTTTTTATCCGCATCACTGCTAGAGCGATTCCCCTGCTGTGCTGGACAGCAATAAAAACGGGTGTGGTCATGACGAGCTCAGTTCGTCATGAGCACAGGAGCACTGTACTGCTTGACGTCATGACCATGGAAGGGGTTAATGTGTATGTGGCACCCCTGGCCCCTCTGATCAGATCACATGGCTTTAGTCTTACTTCCTATGCAGATGACACACAAATTGTAGTGTCACTGCTACCAGGGCAAGAAGTAGGCATGAGCAAGAAATTCCATGACTGTATGGGAGCGGTCAAATCTTGGATGTCACAGAATTGTCTAAAATTAAAATGAGGCAAAACCAAGGTCCTCATGTTCAGAAACAAGGCCAATTTCTGGATCACGGACTGAAGGCCATCAGATCTGGGCATCCTCCCTAAACCCACGAGGAAGGCAAAGAATTATGGGTATAATGGAGGATGACAGACTGAACTTTGAGGACCAGTTAAACGCCACGACCTAAGCCACTTTTCATTCCCTTAAACTGCTAAACAAGGTCAAACCTTTGCTGCCAGAAGACAGTTTATGAGCGGTCGTCTCATCCATTATCTTATGTCGGCTGGACTACTGCAATGGGCTCTACTTAAATATCCTAGAGCGGCACCTAAACAGAATGTAGATCCCGCAAAATGAATCAGCAAGACTGGTAACAGGCACCCCAAATTCATATCGGTAGCCAAAGAAATTAAAAGACTACACTGGCTGTCCATTGGGAAAAGGGTGCAATTTAAGTCACTTTGTATTGTCTTTAAGGCACTACATGGTCAGGGTCCTGATTTCTTGATTCACCAGTTTCAGGGGTACACTCACAAAAGAACCTTACGTACACCAGGAGACAAACTTGTGAGCATAACCACCCACAAAGAAATCCTCCCTTGTGGGGGGGAGAAGTTTCATTACAGGTGCGGCCAAAGCGTGAAATGCCCTCCCCTGGAGTTTGAGGAACTCCACCAGCCTCCTCGCTTTCAGGAAACAACCCCTTCCCGTGCTACCCTGTTCTCAGTAGAGCTGAGTTACCAGTGCCAGGACACCTCCAGGTAACCTTGCGCTCTATCTATAAATATAATTAACATAACATAACTTCCTCCCGGTCAAATGGTACATGTCCACCTACAAAACAAAGATTTGAACGTTGCATTTTAAATAGTGTAGCTACCCACTGTCCATATTTTGTTCTAATTGCTTGGACAACACAGTGTTTTAAGAATATTCAGCACTCTTGACATACATATGAATACATTGTATTATTATGGGACGCAGCTAGTCACCTTGCAAGGCTGAGCTGCCTAGTTTTTGAAAGTCAGAAGTATCTATCATCACATGCCTGAATCATGCTCCAGGCATGTGATGTTTTCTGTACTGCTGGTCAGCATCATCCTAGGCCCCCTTGCACCATGACAAAACGGTGAAACCATTGACCCGAGGCAGACTAAAGTAGTGCTGTGATGAGAAACGACAGGTATGCACTGTATGTAACATTGTAAATACCATATCAGACTTTTCATGGTGCTGGTGCACCGAATACTGACTAGCGGCAATGCATTCTACCTTGCAACATGAAATAATCAATGAATTCCTGAAGTCGGGCTTCCCCCAGCCTTCTCTTGCAGTTGAGCTGAACCCGCTCTGCAGATGCCCTTTCATCTAAAAAAAGAACAACTCTTAATATATTACCATTGAAATTCCAAGTCATTGTTTCTAAGTTGTGTATACAAAATAGAGGGAGAGTGATCCAATCGGATCAACAGGGCGAAAGTACCACTCAAGGAGAGTGGAAGGTCCAGCCGCAGTCCGTGCCCTGCGCAAGTAATGATCAAAGAAGTTGGACAAGGCTGTTCCTGGAAAGGGGTAGTGTGCTGGTCACAAGGAAGGGTTAATGATAAACCCTGTGACAATCTCTTTACGCTCACCAGTGTACATGTGGTGGGCCTCTGGGAATTGCTAATGCTTAAGTAACAATAAAACCTCTAAAACGCATATTGCAGAATACCAGAAATACAACATTATTTGCATATTATAACTTGCTTCTGTGATTTGTAAATTACGTTTGTGATCTGAACAAGTTTAACAGATGCAACTTAATGAATACATTTTTGCTTGTTAGCAAGCAATTATTTTGTGCCAATGCCTTGCCATCTGAGATGTGCTGTGAGTAGCGAAATCCCCTATTGTTGCTTCATGTTACGCATTTTCCTCCGTTGCTTTTCCAGAATTCTAGAGGCAGCTAAACCAGCCTGTCTTCCCATAATAGTGCCACTGCTGATAGGCTTTGAACTACTGTCTTGCAGGTCTCGAGACAAACATATGGGGAAGTTGTTGGCACATCAGTGGGTCCAATGGTCAAGTAGCAGTGATTTCTCAATAAATGTAGCTTAGAGCAACATTCTCTGAAGGTCTATTACTCAAATCTATATTGTAAGTGCCAGTGAAATAGATGTGATTGAGAGATATTGGATTATACTGATGATGTGGACCTCAATCTTGGTGCTTACTTTTGTTCCTGCTCCCCAATATTTTAAAATCAAGGGTGTATTGAGAGTTTCATGACTAGTAGCATTTTCAGAGTGAAATAGAAGTGAAGGCAGCAAACATTATTACACTTTGAGTTGTGTGCATTTATGTATAATTTGGGGCACTTTCCATCTTTGAGTAGTGTATACCCCAGATTTCTGCCTTAACTGTTCTTATGGGCTGTAGAACTGTGTATTTTATCCCTGCCAGCCAGAGGCAAGTGCCTGTGTGCCACATTTTAACATGATGGACTTGCCATCAACCAAATTGTCATGTTTTACTTACCTACAAATCCCTAGGAAATGGTACAAAACTGTACCAACGTCCTGTAAAATAAATATCACAAGTGAACACCAGCACCAATTGTGGCCCTCACTACAGTGACAGTGTAAACATGACTGCAGGCCTAGGAGATGCCCCTGGAACTGGTTTAGACTGACCCCAGGGGAATAGTTGCTCATTTCACTTGCCACAGCACTGGAGTGGGCACAAATGCTCTACACAAGTGGGAGAGGGATTTACCCTCTTGAATTTAGGCAGAGAGGGGCACTGTGGGATCATTTGCAGTAGGGCACAAAGGAAATGCTTCAAAGTAGGGAAGATTGAGCCTGTCCAGGGAGGAGCCAAGAATTACCCGCAGACTGGGGCCAGACATAAACATGGCACTCACAGCACCCTCCTCAGGCACATTCTGGACCGGTGGAAGAACAGAAGAGGACTGGACCTGCTGTCAGTGATGTGAGAAGAGCCTGGAAGACTAGACCTGCTCACTCTCTTGTATCCAGGACAAAAAAATGTTGCTTACAAGGGGCATTAGGTTGATCCCCTGTTCATACATAGTCACAGCAAGCAATAAGAGACCTATGCAGCAGTAGCTCAGCTGACCAGTTCCAACTGGAGGTGCTGTGGACCCTGTTGCTGGCCTCTGCTGAAGTAGAAATGACTTCTGAGTGCTATCCTCAAGGTCCTGGACCCTTGGTGGTGTCAAAGTGTACGTATTCTAACCTTTCTTGAATTTAGAAACTTCTAAACATTTTGGCTTCAACAATTCCAGATGGCCAGCACCAACCTGCCAAGATTCAGGTTGCTCTCACTCTGAGCTTTTCTGCAGCAGCAAATCCAATTCACAGAGACTGTATCCTGCCTTTTGGAGCCCTCTTCAGCTACATCCTCAGTCTTGACCCGCTGGAAGAGTCCATGCTCCTAAAAGCAACAAAGTCCCAAAATGGAAATATTCACTGGGTGAATGCACCAAATGTATCCAGCTGGAGAGGTACCTTCCTTGGGGACATAATTTAAATTTGCCACACTCAGAGCTTTCTAGGCATAACTTGCATAGTTCCATGTCATGTAATCACGCAAAATGATCCAAGAATTCAGTGCGATTATGCAGAATTGTATGAGAAGAGTAATTCTGCATTTAGCACTATTTCAGAAAAATGCCTCTTTGTGTCCAAAATGGATGCTAGGATGCATTTTGCACTAAGAAATATCACCAAATGCAACAGAACAAGAATACTGAGCTCTAACGGCCACTTGCACTCGGTAAGTGTGGTCTCGCTCTAGCATTTTCCCCCCAAATTACTGTTAATCAGGCGAGTGGTAGTAATCACATAATTAATTGGTAATTCCATTATGGAGAGTAACACGGAATTACTGAAATTACTCTTATTACTCCGGTGTAATTTAAATTCTGCCCAGGCCTAGCGAAAACCTTTGCTGAAACCTCAACCAGAAGCTATCCGAGGATGTGGAGCCCTCTTCTCCAACAGCTTGCCGCCTTCAACTGCTGAGGACATTTGACTTCCATTTCAGAGATTTAGTGCAAAGGTACAACTCTCAACGGACTGAAGGACTGAAGCTGACCAGGGTTGGGGCTTAATGCTTATTGATTACATTTTTAACCATAAACCTTAAAAAATCATAACCTCAGATTTCTTGCTTGGATTTTTGCCATTTAGGTGTTTCTAAATCGGTTTGGGAGTTTTTGTGTGTAGTGTTTTGATGTTGTTATTGTTTTGGTAATGCATACATCTTTACACATTGCCTCTAAATTAAGCCTATAAGATCTGTGTTTTACCTACCAGCTGATTGATCTAAGGTTAATTTAGTCCCTTCGAGGGTTCACCCTGACAAAGGTTGTGGTTATTATTTGAGATGGGTACTCACCTCCTCAACTAAATCACTGAAGTTTGCACATTGCTCAGTTTAATAATGATAGAAAGTTGAGCATTCAAAACACAAGCTCAAACTATACTGAACAATAAACACCAGGTGCATGTTTTTTCCCAGTTGATCTTAACAAAATATGCCCATCCCTGCAGTGACAGACCTGTAACACAGTGGCCTTCAGAAAGTTAAAATTGTTCAGTTTGCATGAGCAAGCCTCTGGGAATTCTTCTGTTTGCTTTTACCCCACAACACATGATTGTGGTCATTATGTTTGTCAAACAGTAAGGACCATTTTACAAGCTTAAATCACAAGCCTAGTGTCAACAAATGAGGACTGCATTTGGAATGAGACTTGTAGAACAACGTCAGCAAAGTTTATTATAGCTATTTGTCCATAATTTGCAATTTAGATGGTCTTGCTATAAAACCTGGTGCATGCATTAAGGAAGCAGAGTTTGTCAATACTGATTTCAGAAATGGCGTCTGTTGCCCAGCTGAAGCAGCAGCTTGACCAGCACTATGAGCCAAAGAAGTCGATGGACACATTCACTGGACAGGAATCCCCGTTTCTTAGAGACACAGTCTCACAACTGATGCCGCTCTTTAACAAGGTCTTCTCTTCTGGTATGTAGTCTTTTCTTTTCCACTTGATTATTTTATGCATTCTAGTTACTCTAAAGCCTGCATGTAGTGCCTAGAATGAGCCATGCAGATTGAAAAATGCATTCACCTTATTTCAAGGCATAGCAAAATATTAATTGTATGAATATGCTACGTAAGTATCAAAAAAATCATGAATGATTATGACACATTTCAAAATAATAATTCTAACTTTGTCCATCTGCAATTATATATGATTGAAAAAGTGGCTAACTGAGGTAAGTATCAAGAACATAGGAATTTTCTTTGAAGCAGATTCAGGTTCTTGGGCATATTTGAGCTGCCCGTGACAATAATTGGCAAAAAAGTGAACCTGCTTCAACCGTTGGCATTCCCTGATTCCCCGACAAAAATGAAATAACTCAAGTTGTTAGATGTCTGGTTTCAAACTATCCCAAAGTCACAGAGGATATGCTGATAAAGCAAGATCTTAGAAAGTGGAAAACTCTTCAAAATAAAGAAACTCAAACACAGCTACAGATATCCCTCATAAAGCAACAAATAAGTGATGTGGAGCCTTACAAAAGGTACTAGACACACCTAATGTTGTTTCTTCAAGTCAAAAAGCTTTCATTATGACCTTGTACTGAGCAGGGATCGCTTGCTGGCCAGCTCAGAGCTTCAGTTAAAGGGTGTTACAAAACAGAAATAAATTATTGACCTCAATTGACTCCAGCATGCCAAATAAAGAAATGATAGAATTGTTCACATCTCAAAAATGAAATCTTTTTTCTGAAATTCCATCATTTATAAATGTGGGCATTTGTAGAAAATCAGTACCAGTTTCTCAAGTTCAAGCCTTTAGCTGGTTAAAAAGACATCAACAGGTCAATGTAAAACAGAGGTAAGAGTGGACCTGGTTAAATTATGCCCTTTACAGGTGCCTTATTGAGAACAAACAGGGTGAGGTCATGGTGTAGCAGGGCAAAACTAATTACTCAGTTTCTTAATTCTTTATGTTCACCATTCATCATAAATACAAATACAATCACAAAAAACATCTGTTAAGAAATTGCAAGTTCTTAACAGTCTGTAATTCAATAACTTGAAACAAACAGTCAATGTCAAGATCCTTCCCCAGTGGGAAAGTTGTACTCAAATCCATGTAGAATTTTTAGAAAGGTCATGCTAAAAGCAGGCTATGGGTTGAACTACTAATCGAAGTAAAAATAAATCTAACACAATAGTAATTGAATTTTCCCTCTTGTGAAGAGGTAGTGTAAATATGGTAGCCCTGACCCTTAGGAAATACATTGAGAGTGAGGTTGAACAATCTATAACAAAAAAAAGACTTAGCTCCTGGGTGTGGCCAATAGGGCACTCCACCACGATGGAGTACCCTTTCTGCCATACTGAAGGTCTCAACACCTCATTTTGAAACAGGCAGACCTTCAGTATGTCAGCTGGGAGACTTCCACGTCTCCACAGCTGACGTACACCCATGATGGACGCACAGAGTAAGTGCCATCCGAAGAGTTGCCGTTTGTCTCCTGTTAGCACCTTCTCGCACGCCTCACCCCTTTTGCTTACCACTATCCAAAACATGGCAGTAAGTGAAAGTTAAAATCTTTCAATGTCCGCACAAATGGGAAAAAGTCCTGTGGTGAGGAGGTCATTGCTTTTCTTTATTTTCAATAAGAAAATCCAACTTTTTGATAAATATAACCTACTGAAAGTGCTGTATGCTGTGTGCTTTTGACATGACCATAAGGCACACTTTGGGCCCGATTTACAGAACTAACTTACTACAAAATCCTAAATTTACTACCATTTTGGTATTCACAGAAGGCACTTACTCATTGATGAGTAAGTGCCTTCTGTGAATACCAAAATGAGTAAGTTACTCTTTTTGAGTAACTTACTCATTTTGGTATTCACAGAAGGCACTTACTTATCATTGAGTAAGTGCCTTCTGTGAATACCAAAATTAGTAAGTTCCTAAAAATGAGTAAGTTACTCAATATGAGTAAGTTACTCGTTTTGGTATTCACAGAAGGCACTAACTCATTAATGAATAAGTGCCATCTGTGAATACCAAAATGAGTAAGTGCCTTCTGTGAATACCAAAATGAGTAAGCGCCTTCTGTGAATACCAAAATGAGTAAGTGCCTTCTGTGAATACCAAAATGAGTAAGTGCCTTCTGTGAATACCAAAATGAGTAAGCGCCTTCTGTGAATACCAAAATGAGTAAGTGCCTTCTGTGAATACCAAAATGAGTAAGTGCATTCTGTGAATACCAAAATGAAAGTAAGTTTAGGATTTTGTAGTAAGTTAGTTCTGTGATTCGAGCCCTTTGAATGCATTGGCAGGAACAGCTATGATGGCTTGGTACCTGCCAATTTAAGCTATGTTAATAAAACAACCTGAGGGGGGGAGCCCCCATAACCCTCTAGAGCTTGTGCCACACAGGGAACAGCCTTTACCACGAAGTTTTCACTACGAAATGCAAGTACAATGCATTTTTTACATCGGAATTACTTTTCCCACACTAGTCTTTACCAAGCAAGTCTTTACACCGCATATTTGTTTGAATTGGCGACTGTGCGGTATTTAGTTTATATATATATTAAGGGTAAACAAAAAATGGGGGATTGAGGGGTTTCTCCCCAAAAAGTAAACCTGTAATCGACATAAATGTATTTTTTTAAATATATAATTTAGTTTACAATATTGTTTTAAGATTATTGTAGAATTTTTGAACAATAGGTGTCAGTGTTAGACTATGGCTGGATTTTTATGTAACTATAAGCGTGGCAAAAGTGTGCATGGTAGTGGATTGCGTGGTAAAAATATGTCAGATGTGAGTGAATTTAAATGCGTGGTAGTGCTATGCGTTTGAAAATCTGCATTGTTAAAACATGCGTGGTAAAGTAGCGCGTGGTAATGTCATACAACAAAAAAGTACAGCTCTAGCAAGATAGATACAGGAAAGGTTTGTGGTGTGTGTGCTCGGGCAGCACATATCTCTAAACCAGGAGTGTGATTACCCCAGCAGGGCGATGGAGTAAAATACTGCCGCACCCTTTATTTATTTATTTATTTATGGGTTTATACCGCGCTCGAATCAACTCCTGAAGGAGTATCTCTGCGCATTCAGGACCAGCCTAGCAGCAGTGTTTTGTACTACTTGGAGTTTTGCTAATATTCCCTTGTTGGCTGATGCCAGCAGACCGTTACAGTACCCTGACAAAGTAACCACACTCTACATCAGGCTCTTAGTATCTCTTCCATCTTCTGCAGGCTCCACTATGAGCATCATCATTCTTTGTTTGAAAAGGTGGAGGATAGCAAAATGTTGCCTTCAGTAGGACTTGCCTTGCACAGCTAAATATCTTCATTTTTTAAAGCAGAGTCTGTGCAGGTGCTACTGATTGCCACAAAAACAAGCAAGATTCATCAGTACCCTGCTCTCCTTGCATGGTTTTCTTAAAGACCATCTCTGGGGACTCCTAATTGATGTTCATGTCTTTAAAATTAAATTTGAATATTTTCCCTGTGAAGGGAGTGCCTGAATAATAAGAGATCTCTGTGATGTTAAAAAGAAAACATCTAATGGGAAGCACTGACCTAGTATAGACACCATCCTTGCAAGACCACGCGGGGAATGGTTGATGCAATGTGCTCCCAACCTTACCGCTCAGAAGCCCATCGCTCTGAGCTTTGGGGGCAGTGCTACTGACTGAGGTGGAGGTTTGAGCTTAGACTATTACTCATAAAAGTATCTTATGTTATGTTACGTTAAAGATATTTAGGGGCTTATTTATGAGCCCTTTCGTCACTTCTGCGCAGACAGTTTGTCACTTTTTGTGAGGCACCAGCGGCATAAAAAATTAGCCTTGTGGCACCATATTTACAAAGTGACGCATCTAGGTAGATGTGTCTCTTTGTAACCCCCTGCGCCACATTATACCTGCGCCAGGTATAATGTATGCAGGGGTCATTCCAAAGCAAGAAAGGGTCGTAGAAGTGACGCAGTGAAATCTATAAGATTTTACTGTGCCACTTCTAGGACGCCAATGCGTCAATATCTTACGCCTGCCTCCTGGCATGCGTAAGACTGGTGCAGGCACATTTCACATGGGACTTGCCCATGTGTAATGATCCATTGCTGAAGTTGTGTCACTTTTGTGACACACTCCAGCAATGCGTAATTTTAGTGACTACAGACACGTCAGAAATAGTGACGTATCTGTAACTCCTTGCGACATGATGCGTCATACTGTAAATATGACGCATCATTGGTGCCGCAAGGAGGGCGCAAGGAAAAGTGACGCATCACAATTTTCTCGCAACAGTGGGTCACTGTTCATAAATAAGGCCCTTACTGGCACATGCATCAACATTGGAGTTTGCGATTCCTTAATTGCGAGAAATAAGGAATCGCAATTAAGGAATCGCAAACTGCAATGCATCAAGAAATCGCTAAATAAATTGCTATTTCTTAAAATTGCTTAATTGCGATTCTCAATTTAAGAATCGCAATTAAGGACTCCCTTCCCATTCATTCCTATGGGCCTAGAGGCCCATTGGAATGAATGGGAAGACATTCTCATTTTGCGAATCGCAATTAAGGAATTGCAAAATGAGAATGCAATTTCAAGGGTGCAGGGGGGGTCCAAAGGACACCCTGTTGCACCCCTGAAATGTGCCATTAAGTACATTTTTCACACACACATGCCCCAAGGGCATGTGTGTGTGCAAAATGGCACTTTGAAAATGCACTTTTGTGCATTTTTCAAAGTTTTCGCAAATTACCATGAAGGTCAACTTCATGGTAATTCGCACCCCTTATTTGCGAATTCGCACATTTTAAAAGTTTGATGCATTGCATTTAAGGAATCTCAATTTGAGATTCCTTAAATGCAATCGCAATTTAAGAAATCACAATTTTGCGATTTCGTTAATTGCGAGAACAACAAAATGCATAATGCATCCCAAAAATGGAAATTGCATTCGCAAACGGCCGAATTTTGCGATTCGCACCGTTTGCGAATGCAATTTCCTTTGATGCATGTGCCCGTTAGAGTGCACGTTTACCGAGCTGTGTCTTGGCCATACTTAGTCATACATTTCTTTATTGCTTTTCAACTCACTGTCTAGAGCATTCTGTGTACGATTTTCACTCTGCAGGTTCAATTCTCCTTTCATGCAATTGTATATTAATGCATTTCTGAAAAATGTGCAGCTGCTGCGTGAAGTGGAGCCGGGGCATACTTTAACTGAGAATGAAATCATGTCATCACACGCTCATCCTTAACTCCAGCTGTGAACGTTTGTCTGACCAGGTGGTGTGAAGGGAGAGACGCTGGTAGCCCTCTGCTTTGGACCTTTCTTCCAATGGGCCCTTCCATCCTGCGATCACTTCAAAGACGTCTTCATCTGCCTCCCGAATGATAAATGCATCGAGGAGCTAGAAAAATGGCGGACAAATGCACCTGAGGCTATTGACTGGACTCATGCAACCAAGGAGCTCTGTGAACTGCAGGGCAAAGGGTATGTATTCTGCAGCAGCCAGAGTTACAAATGACTCCTTGGTCTTTCCTTTCAGTGATCCTAGACCAGAGTGTGACTGTGCTTAGACAGAATATCAGGGGAAAACTATCACGTGGACAACATATTGTGTCAAAAATATTGAGGAAAAAAACATTTTGAAGGTATGTTTCTATAGATAAGCAAACTTTGACTATATATAACTCCACAAATATGTACCTTGACGATATATATGGCTTCAAGGTAGGTGTATGTGGACTTCAGAATATTGCATCTATTCTTATCTGAACTTGCCTTCTCAATATGTTTTGTTATTGATACTCTGTCAGTGATCCATCACAAACTGCAGCAACCCTGGTGGAGGCTGACAGCATCGACCCAGAGCACCACGGCGAAGGATAACCCTGCACAAACCCTGGCAGGCAGTCTCCACCACACTGGGCATCTGCAAAGGCTTTGGATCCCCTAACTATGGCTGTACTGGGGACAAAAGCCTGGAAAGCCCTACCCACTCAGCTGAGGCACACACATATGGAACTCACCTTTAGGAAGCTCCTCAAAACATGGATCTTTGCTACCCCAGACCACCTAGCTCTATCTCTAATTTAAAATTTGTCTCTCAGTCACCCCTTCCTCTGTTAACATTGCCAGATGCCCTTTTCTTCCCGCTAAGCGGCAAGATGCTCCTTGGAGTGAACGTCGCGCTATACAAAAACTATTTTCATGCATTCATTCATTCATGGTGGTAACTCTGCACTCCAGTTGGGGTCCCGGGCGCAGTCACAGATTCCGAGGGACCCTACACATGCCCTGCTGGGGGACATGGAGAGGATGGTGGTAACTCTGCACTCCAGTGGGGGTCCCGGGCGCAGTCACCGATTCTGAGGGACCCTCCACATGCCCTGCTGGGGCACACGGCGGGGATGGTGGTAACTCTGCACGCCAGTAGGGGTCCCGGGCGCAGTCACCGATTCTGAGGGACCCTACACATGCCCTGCTGGGGGACATGGAGAGGATGGTGGTAACTCTGCACTCCAGTGGGGGTCCCGGGCGCAGTCACTGATTCTGAGGGACCCTCCACATGCCCTGCTGGGGCACACGGCGGGGATGGTGGTAACTCTGCACGCCAGTAGGGGTCCCGGGCGCAGTCACCGATTCTGAGGGACCCTACACATGCCCTGCTGGGGGACATGGAGAGGATGGTGGTAACTCTGCACTCCAGTGGGGGTCCCGGGCGCAGTCACCGATTCTGAGGGACCCTCCACATGCCCTGCTGGGGCACACGGCGGGGATGGTGGTAACTCTGCACGCCAGTAGGGGTCCCGGGCGCAGTCACCGATTCTGAGGGACCCTACACATGCCCTGCTGGGGGACATGGAGAGGATGGTGGTAACTCTGCACTCCAGTGGGGGTCCCGGGCGCAGTCACCGATTCTGAGGGACCCTCCACATGCCCTGCTGGGGCACACGGCGGGGATGGTGGTAACTCTGCACGCCAGTAGGGGTCCCGGGCGCAGTCACCGATTCTGAGGGACGCTACACATGCCCTGCTGGGGGACATGGAGAGGATGGTGGTAACTCTGCACTCCAGTGGGGGTCCCGGGTGCAGTCACCGATTCTGAGGGACCCTCCACATGCCCTGCTGGGGCACACGGCGGGGATGGTGGTAACTCTGCACGCCAGTAGGGGTCCCGGGCGCAGTCACCGATTCTGAGGGACCCTACACATGCCCTGCTGGGGGACATGGAGAGGATGGTGGTAACTCTGCACTCCAGTGGGGGTCCCGGGCGCAGTCACCGATTCTGAGGGACCCTCCACATGCCCTGCTGGGGCACACGGCGGGGATGGTGGTAACTCTGCACGCCAGTAGGGGTCCCGGGCGCAGTCACCGATTCTGAGGGACCCTCTACATGGCCTGCTGGGGCACACGGCAGGGATGGTGGTAACTCTGCACTCCAGTGGGGGTCCCGGGCGCAGTCACCGATTCTGAGGGAGCCTCCACATGCCCTGCTGGGGCACACGGCGGGGATGGTGGTAACTCTGCACTCCAGTGGGGGTCCCGGGCGCAGTCACCGATTCTGAGGGACCCTCCACATGCCCTGCTGGGGCACACGGCGGGGATGGTGGTAACTCTGCACGCCAGTAGGGGTCCCGGGCGCAGTCACCGATTCTGAGGGACCCTACACATGCCCTGCTGGGGGACATGGAGAGGATGGTGGTAACTCGGCACTCCAGTGGGGGTCCCGGGCGCAGTCACCGATTCTGAGGGACCCTCCACATGCCCTGCTGGGGCACACGGCGGGGATGGTGGTAACTCTGCACGCCAGTAGGGGTCCCGGGCGCAGTCACCGATTCTGAGGGACCCTACACATGCCCTGCTGGGGGACATGGAGAGGATGGTGGTAACTCTGCACTCCAGTGGGGGTCCCGGGCGCAGTCACCGATTCTGAGGGACCCTCCACATGCCCTGCTGGGGCACACGGCGGGGATGGTGGTAACTCTGCACGCCAGTAGGGGTCCCGGGCGCAGTCACCGATTCTGAGGGACGCTACACATGCCCTGCTGGGGGACATGGAGAGGATGGTGGTAACTCTGCACTCCAGTGGGGGTCCCGGGCGCAGTCACCGATTCTGAGGGACCCTCCACATGCCCTGCTGGGGCACACGGCGGGGATGGTGGTAACTCTGCACGCCAGTAGGGGTCCCGGGCGCAGTCACCGATTCTGAGGGACGCTACACATGCCCTGCTGGGGGACATGGAGAGGATGGTGGTAACTCTGCACTCCAGTGGGGGTCCCGGGTGCAGTCACCGATTCTGAGGGACCCTCCACATGCCCTGCTGGGGCACACGGCGGGGATGGTGGTAACTCTGCACGCCAGTAGGGGTCCCGGGCGCAGTCACCGATTCTGAGGGACCCTACACATGCCCTGCTGGGGGACATGGAGAGGATGGTGGTAACTCTGCACTCCAGTGGGGGTCCCGGGCGCAGTCACCGATTCTGAGGGACCCTCCACATGCCCTGCTGGGGCACACGGCGGGGATGGTGGTAACTCTGCACGCCAGTAGGGGTCCCGGGCGCAGTCACCGATTCTGAGGGACCCTCTACATGGCCTGCTGGGGCACACGGCAGGGATGGTGGTAACTCTGCACTCCAGTGGGGGTCCCGGGCGCAGTCACCGATTCTGAGGGAGCCTCCACATGCCATGCTGGGGCACACGGCGGGGATGGTGGTAACTCTGCACTCCAGTGGGGGTCCCGGGCGCAGTCACCGATTCTGAGGGACCCTCCACATGCCCTGCTGGGGCACACGGCGGGGATGGTGGTAACTCTGCACGCCAGTAGGGGTCCCGGGCGCAGTCACCGATTCTGAGGGACCCTACACATGCCCTGCTGGGGGACATGGAGAGGATGGTGGTAACTCGGCACTCCAGTGGGGGTCCCGGGCGCAGTCACCGATTCTGAGGGACCCTCCACATGCCCTGCTGGGGCACACGGCGGGGATGGTGGTAACTCTGCACGCCAGTAGGGGTCCCGGGCGCAGTCACCGATTCTGAGGGACCCTACACATGCCCTGCTGGGGGACATGGAGAGGATGGTGGTAACTCTGCACTCCAGTGGGGGTCCCGGGCGCAGTCACCGATTCTGAGGGACCCTCCACATGCCCTGCTGGGGCACACGGCGGGGATGGTGGTAACTCTGCACGCCAGTAGGGGTCCCGGGCGCAGTCACCGATTCTGAGGGACGCTACACATGCCCTGCTGGGGGACATGGAGAGGATGGTGGTAACTCTGCACTCCAGTGGGGGTCCCGGGCGCAGTCACCGATTCTGAGGGACCCTCCACATGCCCTGCTGGGGCACACGGCGGGGATGGTGGTAACTCTGCACGCCAGTAGGGGTCCCGGGCGCAGTCACCGATTCTGAGGGACCCTACACATGCCCTGCTGGGGGACATGGAGAGGATGGTGGTAACTCTGCACTCCAGTGGGGGTCCCGGGCGCAGTCACCGATTCTGAGGGACCCTCCACATGCCCTGCTGGGGCACACGGCGGGGATGGTGGTAACTCTGCACGCCAGTAGGGGTCCCGGGCGCAGTCACCGATTCTGAGGGACCCTCTACATGGCCTGCTGGGGCACACGGCAGGGATGGTGGTAACTCTGCACTCCAGTGGGGGTCCCGGGCGCAGTCACCGATTCTGAGGGAGCCTCCACATGCCCTGCTGGGGCACACGGCGGGGATGGTGGTAACTCTGCACTCCAGTGGGGGTCCCGGGCGCAGTCACCGATTCTGAGGGACCCTCCACATGCCCTGCTGGGGCACACGGCGGGGATGGTGGTAACTCTGCACGCCAGTAGGGGTCCCGGGCGCAGTCACCGATTCTGAGGGACCCTACACATGCCCTGCTGGGGGACATGGAGAGGATGGTGGTAACTCGGCACTCCAGTGGGGGTCCCGGGCGCAGTCACCGATTCTGAGGGACCCTCCACATGCCCTGCTGGGGCACACGGCGGGGATGGTGGTAACTCTGCACGCCAGTAGGGGTCCCGGGCGCAGTCACCGATTCTGAGGGACCCTACACATGCCCTGCTGGGGGACATGGAGAGGATGGTGGTAACTCTGCACTCCAGTGGGGGTCCCGGGCGCAGTCACCGATTCTGAGGGACCCTCCACATGCCCTGCTGGGGCACACGGCGGGGATGGTGGTAACTCTGCACGCCAGTAGGGGTCCCGGGCGCAGTCACCGATTCTGAGGGACGCTACACATGCCCTGCTGGGGGACATGGAGAGGATGGTGGTAACTCTGCACTCCAGTGGGGGTCCCGGGCGCAGTCACCGATTCTGAGGGACCCTCCACATGCCCTGCTGGGGCACACGGCGGGGATGGTGGTAACTCTGCACGCCAGTAGGGGTCCCGGGCGCAGTCACCGATTCTGAGGGACCCTACACATGCCCTGCTGGGGGACATGGAGAGGATGGTGGTAACTCTGCACTCCAGTGGGGGTCCCGGGCGCAGTCACCGATTCTGAGGGACCCTCCACATGCCCTGCTGGGGCACACGGCGGGGATGGTGGTAACTCTGCACGCCAGTAGGGGTCCCGGGCGCAGTCACCGATTCTGAGGGACCCTCTACATGCCCTGCTGGGGCACACGGCAGGGATGGTGGTAACTCTGCACTCCAGTGGGGGTCCCGGGCGCAGTCACAGATTCTGAGGGAGCCTCCACATGCCCTGCTGGGGCACACGGCGGGGATGGTGGTAACTCTGCACTCCAGTGGGGGTCCCGGGCGCTGTCACCGATTCTGAGGGACCCTCCACATGCCCTGCTGGGGGACACGGCGGGGATGGTGGTAACTCTCCAGTGAGGGTCCCAGGCATTCACCATGTACCTCATCCAGTCAAAAGAGCACCTACTGTGTAGGATAAACTAGCATCTTCCGAATTTAGGATTGCTGCATTAGCTGCTCTCTGGCTCCAAGTATAGTACTTAGCAGAGACATTTACATTTCCAATTTTTATTTCTCAACTAAGTTCATGAAACATTAGCTGTCTCTCCATTTCTAAACCATGACAATGCAAAACTCAATTGTTCTAAATGAGTCCTTTTGGAAGATAAATAAGCTTGATATAAAAAGGCTGCTTTATTTTGGAGCAAGCCATGCGCCCTAAATAAAAATATCCTTCAGCTTTTTATTGCACAAACTAAAATGCCTTCAACAATGAACTAGCGAATAACTAACCCATCCCGCCTCCCCTAAGAGCCGTTTTGCAGGAACACAGGTACGTCTTAGGGCTATGAATGGAACCTGCTCAGTCCCTGGGGGCAGTGGACTCAAACATTCCCTACTACAGGGGCCTGTGCTTGGTACCATGGTGATAGGTTTGAATTCCAGCAGGCCAGCTCAACTTCTCACCCTTCTGAGGTAGGTAAGAATAATTCTATTGAGTTGGGTGAATATGCACTCCTGCACTATGTTGAGCAAATGTGTGCGATTGTGTGTGAGTCTGCCTGCGTGTGCATACGTGTATATGTGTGTGCATGTGTGTGTGTCTGCCTGTGTGTACATGCGTGTATGTGTGTGTACATGTGTGTGTGTCTGCCCGCAGGTGCATGCGTGTATGTGTGTCTCTGCCCGCATGTGCATGCGTGTATGTGTGTGTGTCTCTGCCCGCATGTGCATGCGTGTATGTGTGTGTGTCTCTGCCCGCATGTGCATGCATGTATGTGTGTGTGTCTCTGCCCGCAGGTACATGTGTGTATGTGTGTGTGTGTCTGCCCGCATGTACATGCGTGTATGTGTGTGTGTGTGTGTGTCTGCCTGCACGTGCATGCGTGTGTGTGTGTGTCTGCCCACATGTACATGTGTGTATGTGTGTGTGTCTGCCCACATGTACATGCGTGTATGTGTGTGTGTGTTTCTGCCTGCGTGTGCATGTGTGTATGTGTGTGTCTGCCCGCATGTACATGTGTGCATGTGTGTGTGTGTCTGCCCACATGTGCATGCGTGTATGTGTGTGTGCATGTGTGTGACAACCTTGGTTTTGGTTTTGAGGTACTTTCTGAAGACTCTTGTGTTGTTAGTGGTGTGGTGGGGGTTGCGCCTCTTGAGTGCTGTTGTGAAGCACCCCAAGAAGCGTTCACCATCTGTGGATATTGGAGAAGCAAGAACTCTGCAGAGCATCCGGGAGTTGCATCGCATGAAGAATGAATGTGTCATGAAAGGTTTGCCGCTGAGTTGGTTGGTAAAGTTTCTGATTCACCCCTGTGCTCTGCTGAGTCGTGGCAGGCCTGTGACGCTCGAGTGTGCTTTGTTGATCCAAGAAGGGACACAGGCCTCCTGTTTCACTCTCCTGCAGACACCGTGAAGGGATGTTCTCTCTGTATTATTGTGAACCCAGTTGTGATATGTTGTGTAGCTATAGATAGCTCTATGCCTCGTAATTGTGCGGTAATGTTGAGGTTTGGCGACAAAAAATATTTTTTATCAATGCTGGTCAGCATCGACATAAAACATTGGCAAAGGCTCATAGACAGACTGGGGCAGATTTACGACTTCTGGCGCATCTCTGCTAATCAGCAGGGATGCGCCAGAAGAGTTGCGTCGCATCTGCCCACCCGTGCGCCACCACTGATGTGCCACATTTAAAATGCTACAGTAAATGGGGTGGTGATGGACAGAGTATTCCGAATTAATGCAGAACACTCCTACCCAGTCAAGAGATCAGGGCTTGATCCATCACCGTTTTTTAGCTCACTGCACCATCCCAGTTCAGAACCTGGCTATATGCAAATTAGTCTGTCCCTGGCCCAGTGCATCATGGGAACAGGGCAGACCAAACTACCAAGCCAATTCTTTCACTGGAAAGGAAACAAGCTTCCGGGGACCGGTTTCTGGCATTACAGCCGTCTTCGGCCCGGCTTGCTTGAATCCTGATGGTGCAGTTAGCAAGGGACTCGCATCCGAGTATACCCTTCCACGCTTATGGTGGCCAAAACGATACAGTAAATGGGGTGGTGATGGACAGAGTATTCCGAATTAATGCAGAACACTCCTACCCAGTCAAGAGGTCAGGGCTTGATCCATCACCGTTTTTTAGCTCACTGCACCATCCCAGTTCAGAACCTGGCTATATGCAAATTAGTCTGTCCCTGGCCCAGTGCATCATGGGAACAGGGCAGACCAAACTACCAAGCCAATTCTTTCACTGGAAAGGAAACAAGCTTCCGGGGACCGGTTTCTGGCATTACAGCCGTCTTCGGCCCGGCTTGCTTGAATCCTGATGGTGCAGTTAGCAAGGGACTCGCATCCGAGTATACCCTTCCACGCTTATGGTGGCCAAAACGATACAGTAAATGGGGTGGTGATGGACAGAGTATTCCGAATTAATGCAGAACACTCCTACCCAGTCAAGAGATCAGGGCTTGATCCATCACCGTTTTTTAGCTCACTGCACCATCCCAGTTCAGAACCTGGCTATATGCAAATTAGTCTGTCCCTGGCCCAGTGCATCATGGGAACAGGGCAGACCAAACTACCAAGCCAATTCTTTCACTGGAAAGGAAACAAGCTTCCGGGGACCGGTTTCTGGCATTACAGCCGTCTTCGGCCCGGCTTGCTTGAATCCTGATGGTGCAGTTAGCAAGGGACTCGCATCCGAGTATACCCTTCCACGCTTATGGTGGCCAAAACGATACAGTAAATGGGGTGGTGATGGACAGAGTATTCCGAATTAATGCAGAACACTCCTACCCAGTCAAGAGATCAGGGCTTGATCCATCACCGTTTTTTAGCTCACTGCACCATCCCAGTTCAGAACCTGGCTATATGCAAATTAGTCTGTCCCTGGCCCAGTGCATCATGGGAACAGGGCAGACCAAACTACCAAGCCAATTCTTTCACTGGAAAGGAAACAAGCTTCCGGGGACCGGTTTCTGGCATTACAGCCGTCTTCGGCCCGGCTTGCTTGAATCCTGATGGTGCAGTTAGCAAGGGACTCGCATCCGAGTATACCCTTCCACGCTTATGGTGGCCAAAACGATACAGTAAATGGGGTGGTGATGGACAGAGTATTCCGAATTAATGCAGAACACTCCTACCCAGTCAAGAGATCAGGGCTTGATCCATCACCGTTTTTTAGCTCACTGCACCATCCCAGTTCAGAACCTGGCTATATGCAAATTAGTCTGTCCCTGGCCCAGTGCATCATGGGAACAGGGCAGACCAAACTACCAAGCCAATTCTTTCACTGGAAAGGAAACAAGCTTCCGGGGACCGGTTTCTGGCATTACAGCCGTCTTCGGCCCGGCTTGCTTGAATCCTGATGGTGCAGTTAGCAAGGGACTCGCATCCGAGTATACCCTTCCACGCTTATGGTGGCTAAAACGATACAGTAAATGGGGTGGTGATGGACAGAGTATTCCGAATTAATGCAGAACACTCCTACCCAGTCAAGAGATCAGGGCTTGATCCATCACCGTTTTTTAGCTCACTGCACCATCCCAGTTCAGAACCTGGCTATATGCAAATTAGTCTGTCCCTGGCCCAGTGCATCATGGGAACAGGGCAGACCAAACTACCAAGCCAATTCTTTCATTGGAAAGGAAACAAGCTTCCGGGGACCGGTTTCTGGCATTACAGCCGTCTTCGGCCCGGCTTGCTTGAATCCTGATGGTGCAGTTAGCAAGGGACTCGCATCCGAGTATACCCTTCCACGCTTATGGTGGCCAAAACGATACAGTAAATGGGGTGGTGATGGACAGAGTATTCCGAATTAATGCAGAACACTCCTACCCAGTCAAGAGATCAGGGCTTGATCCATCACCGTTTTTTAGCTCACTGCACCATCCCAGTTCAGAACCTGGCTATATGCAAATTAGTCTGTCCCTGGCCCAGTGCATCATGGGAACAGGGCAGACCAAACTACCAAGCCAATTCTTTCACTGGAAAGGAAACAAGCTTCCGGGGACCGGTTTCTGGCATTACAGCCGTCTTCGGCCCGGCTTGCTTGAATCCTGATGGTGCAGTTAGCAAGGGACTCGCATCCGAGTATACCCTTCCACGCTTATGGTGGCCAAAACGATACAGTAAATGGGGTGGTGATGGACAGAGTATTCCGAATTAATGCAGAACACTCCTACCCAGTCAAGAGATCAGGGCTTGATCCATCACCGTTTTTTAGCTCACTGCACCATCCCAGTTCAGAACCTGGCTATATGCAAATTAGTCTGTCCCTGGCCCAGTGCATCATGGGAACAGGGCAGACCAAACTACCAAGCCAATTCTTTCACTGGAAAGGAAACAAGCTTCCGGGGACCGGTTTCTGGCATTACAGCCGTCTTCGGCCCGGCTTGCTTGAATCCTGATGGTGCAGTTAGCAAGAGACTCGCATCCGAGTATACCCTTCCACGCTTATGGTGGCTAAAACGATACAGTAAATGGGGTGGTGATGGACAGAGTATTCCGAATTAATGCAGAACACTCCTACCCAGTCAAGAGATCAGGGCTTGATCCATCACCGTTTTTTAGCTCACTGCACCATCCCAGTTCAGAACCTGGCTATATGCAAATTAGTCGGTCCCTGGCCCAGTGCATCATGGGAACAGGGCAGACCAAACTACCAAGCCAATTCTTTCACTGGAAAGGAAACAAGCTTCCGGGGACCGGTTTCTGGCATTACAGCCGTCTTCGGCCCGGCTTGCTTGAATCCTGATGGTGCAGTTAGCAAGGGACTCGCATCCGAGTATACCCTTCCACGCTTATGGTGGCCAAAACGATACAGTAAATGGGGTGGTGATGGACAGAGTATTCCGAATTAATGCAGAACACTCCTACCCAGTCAAGAGATCAGGGCTTGATCCATCACCGTTTTTTAGCTCACTGCACCATCCCAGTTCAGAACCTGGCTATATGCAAATTAGTCTGTCCCTGGCCCAGTGCATCATGGGAACAGGGCAGACCAAACTACCAAGCCAATTCTTTCACTGGAAAGGAAACAAGCTTCCGGGGACCGGTTTCTGGCATTACAGCCGTCTTCGGCCCGGCTTGCTTGAATCCTGATGGTGCAGTTAGCAAGGGACTCGCATCCGAGTATACCCTTCCACGCTTATGGTGGCCAAAACGATACAGTAAATGGGGTGGTGATGGACAGAGTATTCCGAATTAATGCAGAACACTCCTACCCAGTCAAGAGATCAGGGCTTGATCCATCACCGTTTTTTAGCTCACTGCACCATCCCAGTTCAGAACCTGGCTATATGCAAATTAGTCTGTCCCTGGCCCAGTGCATCATGGGAACAGGGCAGACCAAACTACCAAGCCAATTCTTTCACTGGAAAGGAAACAAGCTTCCGGGGACCGGTTTCTGGCATTACAGCCGTCTTCGGCCCGGCTTGCTTGAATCCTGATGGTGCAGTTAGCAAGGGACTCGCATCCGAGTATAAAATGCGGCGCACCGTGGTGCTCGGATGGGCAGATGCATGACCCATCCTCGGCAGAAATGCGGCGCATTGCTGGAGTTGCATCGCAAGCGCGGTGCAGCTCCAGCAAGGCTCGAGGTGCCCTATCTCTAACATGCTGCGTCAATCCTTACGCCTGCTCCAAGCAGGTGCAGGGTTTTGACACAGCATGGCCCTAAAAGTGACTGTGTGAAATGTTGTAGATTTCGCTCCGCTCAGCCACTTTTAGGAGGCCTTCCTGCGCCGGAACGCCCCCCGACCTCCCTGTGCAGGAATGCATTCTTGTGGAGCAGGGCTTTACAACGTGACGCGTCTCCCAGATGCATCATGTTGTAAGTACCCCGCACCATGGCGCTGGATTTGCGCCGCCACTGTGTCACAAAAGTGATGCAACGGCGCCGTAAAAGAGGCGCAAGGGGCTTGTAAATCTGCCCCACTGTCTTTGCTAACGTGTCCTTTTGTTTATGCAAAACAGATTTGTGCAGAGCTGAAAGAAAGAGGACATCATGTTTCAACCCCTTAGATTGATGTTATTTATGTTTCTTTCTTTCTTTTTAGGGAGTCGTGGCATGAGAGGCAAAAGATGTGGCAAAAGAAAATCAAAGAACCTTTAAAATATGACGTCATCAATTGTAACCCTTTGTCCCCCACCGTCCTCCCCCAGGCTGATTGTCTGCTCTTGTCTCACTGCATAGAATCCCATGTTACAGACAAGAAAGGTTTCTGTGCAGCCCTGAAAAATGTCTCAACCCTGTTAAAACCTGGGGGTGATTTATTGTTGATAGCGTGCCTTGAAGCCACATTTTACATGTCTGGGACCTTCAAGTTTCCTCATCTGAGCATTGACGAATGTTTTGTGAGGAAAGCGCTTGGTGAGGCTTGCTATGACATTAAGGAGCTGCACGAGCTTCCTAGGACAGTCTATCACTTGCAAGACGTGGCAGATTATAGCGCCATCATATTTGTCCATGCCCTAAAGAAATGATTCTCCCATCTACTGGGGAATCATAAATGACCTGCCTGCCAACTGCAGAGATGAGGCAGGCACTTCCGCTCTGACCTGACTCGCATAGATTATCTTTCTGCTGCTGTTAACTCCTTTTTTTGTTTGAAGCAATCATAGTTTGATTACAATCTCTCATCTCACTCTTGCAGGGTAACTTGGGGGCATATCAACACTAGACGACGGTAAATATCGCAAAGCGTGCTTAGTGCTTTTTTATTTATCACTGGAATATATCGCCCGGTTAGCGCGTTATTAACAACACATTTCTCCAGGGCGTTAAAATTCCGAGATAGGGGGAAAAATGGCAAAAACATCACTGGAAAACCAGCGATGATCTCCTGAATACGGCAATAACCTTGCTGATACGACCCTGTGGTCATATCACCATAATCCACCCCCAATGTAAAACATACTGTCATATAGCTCCTGTATATCCTTATATCGTGTTAAGTTAGCATAGGTACATTTGAGGTTTAAACGCCATTTTTCTTTCTTGCAACTTCTGCACACGACACTTAATTGTTGACTCAGCTTTCAACCTAGTAGTTTGCCGTGGTGTATGTGAGAATAATATGTTATTGCTCTGATATCAGCTTTGCTTAATAAACTATGTCTGCACGAAGAGTGCTGAAGTTTCAGGAACAACACGATATGGAATTGTTATGAGGTCTGATCTCCACGCCTTCATAGTCATAACACAAGTGCAGCCTTTGCCAACTCTGGCTTCAGGCGGGATTGATATTGCTTTGCACGAGGCACATAGAACACACTTGATGCGGTGCACATGCAGAGAGAGCTGGTGTATGCTGATGTGATTCCTTCATGCTAGGACACTAAGGTATGGGCCCGCCCTGAAACAACCCAAAGAGACCTTAGCTAATAATATAATATATGTGTTAGGGAGGGTGAGATATAAGTGTTGTTAACTCTTATTCATTACAGTATGTTAACATGCTGTCACCATTCGCTTTTTATGTCTTAGTAACTATGCTGATAATTTTGCTACTGATAATAAGTATACTTGTATTATCTAAGATACTGCGCCTGAGAAGACGGCATTAGTAAATAAACATTTCAAATGCACATGTGTCTTCTTTACTCCATGTTCTGGTTTGTAATGATAATATAACGAAAGAGTGTTCATGAGTCCCACGTACCCTGAGGTACTGTAAGTTCATGTTCTGGTTTGTCTAAACATTGGGAGTTTGATATGTCCAATGAGACACTGTAGCTAGCTCGGTAAGGGGTGAGTTGGTTGCTAAGGTGAGTTTTGGGACACCCTAATTTGCAGAGGTTCCACTCCTCTGTGCACAGTTCTGTGTGAGAACAGAAACCCTGCGACATGGCGCCCAACGGTTTCGGTGGTCTTATATCATGACACTCGAGTTGTTTATCGTTCATACCTTAACCCCTTCACCTCCGTTTCCGGAAAGCGGGGTGTCGGTGAAACCTACCTATTTTTTGAGATAGGTTTTATTCAAGCTTGATTCTTTCTTAAACGGTTTCTTTGAATTACTACCCAGTTGTGCTACAAAGTATTCTTTGTGTTTTCTTGTTTCCAGTGTTGTCATGGCGGCGGTGGCCATTGCGCAGCATAGTCGCGTAGCGGTACGCAACCATCTTCAGACGTACCAGGTACCGGTGGATGGGATGGCTGTGATTTTCGTGGTATGTGCAGATCCGGCGTTCCCTTACGAGTTGTTTTACTCTTGGGTTACGTTTCCGGCTGTGGACGCTAATTCTGGTTTGTTCCACTCCTACACCGCCTCGGCTGTCCCGGCTGAGTATACACCGTACAGGGCATTGGAAATACCTATTGATCATTGGCAGCGTCGAGTTTGGTTTGATGGCGCCCTCCCCCACTCTTTGTCCGCTGCGAGGTTAGGTCCACTCTCAATTCCAGGTACAAATTGGCCTGCGTTGGGTGGCTTTACCCCGCACCCGAATCACGGCGCTTGTACCCTGCAGGAAATTCGTAGGCTGCATGTTGTTTCCATTTCCGTGATTCGTGCATTAGTGCAATACATCGGTCGCCACCTGCCTGGTGGTCCCCAGGGGGGTGCGGCCGTTCCCATGGATCGAGGCGGAATGCGTCTCAATCCAGTGATGGTTAATTCGGTTTTTGGTGCTCGTCCAGTTGACAACGATGACTTCCCATTCTGGCTGGCAGAGAAGTTTGATCAACTGGAGGCGGTTTTTCCGAATTCTACTCCTGCTGATAAGCATAGAATGTTGACGATTACTTTACCGAAGGATTTAACTCCTGAACTTGTTGACTGTGAAAGCTGGGGAAAAACATTTGCGGCAGTTTATACAAGGTGCTTCGGCACCCCGTCTATGACTGCCCTGCCTGACATCATTAGACGTGTTCAGAATGATCACGGTCCAGAGGCAGCGGTTGAATTGGGTATGCGCCTGTGTGGTTCTTTTGAGATTGTATGTGATCTCATTCTCTCCAATGTTAAAGGAGATGCAGTTAACTTTCAGGTGTCGAATGCTTTGGCTGCTCTGCCCGATGCCGACAAACCCCGTCAGTTGGCAAAAATTGTAGTGGCCGCTTATAAGACAATTGGCCGCACAAGTAGAGGTCTGAAATATTTTGCAGTAAAGGAGAAAAAACAACCTCAGGGACAATCTGCAGTTGCAGATGTCCCGCCCAAGTCCAAAAAACAGAATTGGCCTAAAAAACAGACACAGGGGAAGCAATATAAGCAGACTCAGGATTCTTTTCCTGCGCTTCAGGCTCCTGCGCCGACAGAGAAAGTATATGATTTGCGCGATCGCGCGATGATTAAATCACCTGATCGTTTTCAGGGTTCTGATCAACGCTCTCCTCGTTCCTTACAGGAAACATCGGCCCCGAAGACCGGTGGAGGAGGGGGTGGACGTGGACTTGGTGGCCAACAGGGACGTGGTCAGTCCCGCCAAGCTGACGGCGCAGTGAAGCAGGAGGATTCTACGCCTAAAAGACCGCAGTTTGCGAAAAAGAAAGTCGCAGCCTTAACAGCGCATCGATATGCCACAGATAGTGAGAACGCGGCTTCGGAATCAGACGTGGGCTCTGACCTTGCTGGACAGCGCGGCGGAGATAACCATAGTCAGAGAGGCGCTGCGTCCACTACTGAGGGTGACAGCGACTGAAGTGTTCGTTGTAATTGAAACAGCCGATACAAGACTGGCTCCCCCTGAAAGACTTTTTGAAATTGTCCTGTTAATTGAAGGTGACATACAGCGTACTGTCAGAGGGGTATTTTGGGAGAACCTTTCGTCTACGTACGACATTTTGCTTTCTGAGGCTGACTGGCCCCACCTTTTGTGCTCGCAGTGCCGCGAGGGGAGGAGGTAATCCTTCCCAGTTTCGCGCACACTGTCTCGACTGAGCATGCGCAGCATTTTGCAGAAGAGTGGGCTCGGGCTCTTGCACCGGCTCTGTACCGCAACCAATGTGGTTGGGATAAATTGTCTCCTTCCCACGAAATTCCTTTGCGGTCTGAGCCTCAGCCTCAGCCTCAATATCCCATACGGCGTGAAGCTAAAGCTGCCGTCGCAGAAATCCTTGAACAATTGGAATATCAGGGAGTTATTGAAACGTGTGTGTCACCGATGAATAATCCCCTTTTTACTGTGACCAAACCTGACGGATCATATCGTTTGGTATTGGATTACCGTCATTTGAACTCGCATTGCCGTAACTGTGCGGTACAGAATACTCACGGCTCTGCGCTAGTGGATAGTCTAGTGCGTAAGCGTTTCAAGACAACGCTTGACATATCTAACGGTTTTTATGCACACAGACTGGATAGCTTCAGCTCCCAATGGACAAGTTTTACGTCCGCTGGTGTGCAAAAAAGCTTCCGGCGACTTCCAATGGGCTACAAAAATAGTCCTGGAGTCTTCACCTCAAGAATAGTCACTATATTGGAGAGTATCGATCCAGATGCATGTTCTTATGTGGATGACATTTATCTCACAGACGACGAAATTTGGTTGCATCTGTGTCGGGTGAATTCAATAATTTGTAACTTTGCTGATATGGGTTACAAGTTTAATTTTGCAAAATCGCACATTGCAGAACACACAGTGTTGTTCCTCGGCTATGAGCTGAACAATGAAGGTCGAGGATTGGCTCCCCACTTCCTGGAGAAATGCGCACAGTTGCGCGTTCCTACAACACTGAAGAAATTACAGTCTTTACTGGGCTTCTTGAATTTCGGCAGAACTTATGTTCCGGAATATGCCCAGCGTATCAAGCCTTTGTATGCTTTGATACAACCAACTTTTTCAAAATCATGCTGGCTGCCTGAGCATTCGGCCATTTTGCAATCTTTGCAGGCCGATCTGCTCGCTTCTAAATACTTACTGACTCGTGATAACCACACCAACCTGGTAATAAGAATAATTCCTGGGACAGTGGGTTTCACGTACCTCACTTTTAATGAAGGAGACACAGTACCTATTGCTTACAAGTCACACTTGTACACTTCGGCTGAATTGCGATTTCCAACTGTAGAAAAGGTTTTAACTGCTGTGCAGATGGCGATTCTTAAAGAACGAGCTCTGTCACAGGGGAAGCGCATGTTAGTGGTAACACCCTGTCCTCATTTGGAGGCAGTCACGAAAGCCAGTGTACCAAATTCGAAGGCTTTGCACCCACGGTGGATTCAATGGGCAGCGTCATTGACGTCCACGGATGTCACGTTTATTTTTGACGCCTCTTTACGGTCGCAAGAGTACTTGCAGTATGAGTTCGTTCATCCTGCTCCTCTGGCTATGCGACCTTTGGAGGACTTCCATTGCATCATTTACACTGATGGGTCGGCGCAGGTTGCGCATGGCTCTAAACATGCCTACGTTTCCCCATGCGCTATTGTGGTTGGTGCTATGTTGAACGATGAATTCATTTCCAGGGAGGTACACACGTTGCCCCTGGGAGATTGCACTGCACAATTAGCTGAGCTTCGTGCTCTTTTACTAGCGTTGGAGTACGCAGATCCAAGTGTTACTACTCTGATGGTAAGTGATTCTTTCTACTGTGTCCAGTCTTACAATGAGAACTTGTTCTTTTGGATTCAAAATGAATTTCATGATTCCAAAGGTAGTACAATAAAACATAAAATGATCTGGGTTCGAGTGGCAGAGCTTAAGGCTATGTTGCCACTCGTTTATGTGATTCATACTCTCGGTCATCAGCGCGTAGGAGTTCACGCTGTTGGCAACTCGCTTGCTGATGAAGCAGCGAAATCAGCAGTATCTACATACTTAGTTGCAGCGGTTACTAGGTCAAAAACCAAGATTGATAGCGACATCTTGGCAGCAGTTGCTGCCTCTGAGAAGGGAAGTAAGCATCCTGCGGGATTCCCTTCGAAGTACAAATACCACTTAAGTCCCGAAAAGGTTCCTTTTGTGACAATTCCTGACGTTGGGGAACGGCTGATTCCCAACTCGGATCGCAGAGCAGACTTGATTACAGCGGCACATGAAGGTGTGGCGTCTGCGCATGCGGGCGTCTCTGCCACTGTTACTCAATTACAACAACGTTTCTGGTGGCGGGGACTGTACAAACAGACGCGTGATTATGTCCTTCTTTGTGACATATGTCAGCAGATTAAACCTTCGACTGCTACGCGTCCGCCACAGACTCTGTTGCACATTTCTAATAAACCGCTAGGTTGTGTTTATTTAGATCACTGCGGTCCTTTTTCATCTGATACTGCGTATAAGTACATCTTAGTAGCAGTTGACTCATGCACATGCTTTGTGTGGGTATGGCCACATCGCAGCGCTGATTCACGGACTGTCATTAGAGATTTGCGTATCTTTATAGGGATTTTTGCCTGTGGTACCTTCCATTCGGATCAGGGTCCGGCTTTCGCCTCTAAGGCGTATAAGGATGCCATGACTTCGTTGGGGGTCCAAGTCAAGTTTTCGTCTCCCTACAGACCTGAGGGTAACAGTGTAGTTGAGCGAATGAACCGTGATTTAAAGCAATCTTTGACAGCCCGAGTTATAGGCACTGGCAGAAACTGGCTGGCTCACCTCTATGGCGTGCAGCGTGCTCTTAATAATCTCCCTAGAAGGTCTCTGGGTGGGCGGACCCCATACGAAATGCTCTTTGGCATCAAGATGTACGTCCCTGACCTTGACGGTCTAGACTATGTGGTTCGCGCCACTTCCTTTGACGCAGATGAACATTGCAATGTTTTACAGAATCTACAAAAGACCAGAGACAGTCTTGCAAAGGAACATTTGCCCTCTACGTCGGATGATGCGTTGCAGATCCCGGTAGTTGGCTGGCTGCCCCAAGTTGGAGAACTGGTTCGGGAGAAGATCGATAACAAGAAAGAATTTGGTCCTTCCTATCGAGCTCCGGTTCCAGTCCTTGGAGTGAAAGGCACAAGAACTGTCATTTTACCACCACTTCCTGGACGTAAGGAAAACAGGTTTATTTCAATTGACAATGTCAAGATACACAGAGTGGCCGATTCTTCTTAGCATGACACCGGCTGTTTCCTGTCCTTCCATTGTGAGGAATTCAGTTATGCCCACTGCTTCTAATATTGAACCTGAAGTGGCCATCGAATTACCTGCTGTTTCCAGTCCGTTATTAAATAATTTACCCGGAACTAACATTGATGAGATAGACTATACCTACCCCACTGATTTGTCCATGCCTGACCTGCAAGCTCGTTTAGCCACGGAATCCAGATTTTCATTTGACTCTGCTTCCCTTGCCTCGAAGAAACCCTCTCGAATTGCAGTTTATGCTAGCCTGTGTAAAAAACATTTTTTGATACCCCCTTGGACTTACATTTGGCTGGTCCTTTTTTCAGTTTACCTTTTTATGTCAATTGGTTTTGTGTTTTATTTTTTTCGAATTATGAATGGACACTATGTCGAGGAGAGAACTTGCATTACTCATTTAAATGGAACTTTGGCCCCACTTTCCTCTTCACATTCTACACACAGATTAAAAAGAGACTTGACTTTGGTTAACATCACAGCATGGCCTGTCCTTGATGGAATCGTGTGGGATGCAGTTCGGTTTCAGATTCATGGCCCAACGGAAGTCGTTAATGTCCCTAATGTACTTAGAGTGAATATGGGGGATGTGGTGAAACAAAACATTCGTTCTGATGACTGGGATGTCAAAGCTGTAGAAAGTTTATTTTCTGATTTGCAATACTATGCTGCATTTGATGCTGAGGATTTATATTTAGAATCTGCTAATTATGGTGAATTATTCTGTTACCAACATTATGGCAATCACTTCTTACACAAAACATCATCCAGAAGGGATACTGTTAACTTTACTCAGTGGGAACATTGCCCAGCGCCTCATCAGGGGAGTTCTGAAACATTTCTGAGAAAGTATACTTACTTCACTGACTTTAATCAGTCCAATCCCGAGTCCTTTTACTTTAAGTTTCGAAAAATGCCAATGTCCAAGGTTAGACTTACCGATACTAAATTGTTGTATTCCAAGTCCTTCCTTGATCAATTAGTTACTGGAGGCTATGAGTTATGGAAGGATACGATAGACCTTAAATCAGTTTGGGGTTCAAAGGCCTGGCAGGTACAAGGCACTGAGGCTTTGCACCGTGCATGTCTCATCCCGAATCATATGCTGTTTCTGAATGAAACAATTTCCCAGACCACATGCTTTGGATTGGCTACTTCTAAAAAATTAAACGCTCCTTCTTTCCCGGAGTTAGAGGAATATGATGGTTGGAGTAATTTTACTCAGTTATCGATTAGAGAATTACAGACTCTACTTCTTAATTCCTCCTTTAACATTTCCAGTGTGAATCCTAAGGGTTGGCTGCTTTGGCACCGTAGTGCTGATTCTTGCCAACATAGATTTTTGAATTTAACTGACGGTTTTAAAACTGTTAGATCTGATCCCCGTTTTGACTTAGGTCATACTGTCACATCGTATTCTGTAGGCAAATTGTGTCAAAACTGGCTGAAACATTCAACTTTACCTGCGGTTAAGAATCACCTTTCTAAACTAAATGCAGACGTGGACTTGAATGATTTCATTAAAGGCCCGGCTAGTGGCAGGTCGAAAAGGTGGTTATATGGGGTTTACAATGAAATTTGGAAGCTATCACAGATTGAGGCTGCTACACGCCTTAGGGCCATTGATCAAGCAAATCTTGAGAAAGTGCTTGCAGTTGTTGACAATAGCATTAATGTGCTTTCCTCTAGAATTTACACATTGGATAATATTGTGTCGTCAGTCGTCGATATTATACATGATGAGGTGTCAGTATTATACCATGGTCAAAATCAATTACGATCAATCATGCAGTTTGCATGGACCCTTCAAACACTGAAAATGATGGGTAAAGTTCCCTGGGGGTACATGAACGTTTCTTCTTTATTTGCACCGTTTAATTTGACTGACAAACAACGCTTACTTTCAATGCGTGATGCTTCCTTTTCTATGTTACATATTGAAAGGTTAGAATCTTTACCTTTTTCCGTGGCTGAAGCCACTGCTGCAACGTGGCTTATCCACGGTTTAATAACGCTGCCTTTTGCTTTATATAAGTTTTCAAATTGCATGAAATATGTACCCATAGGTCGTTATGAACCTTTAGGTAGCGGTTTCCTTCATGAAGTCTGGTCACTCCCATACACATACAGATGTTTTAAGGATGACCAGGAAGTTTATCTGACAGGGGAGGAGTGCACTGAGACGCCAGATCATTCTTTAATGTGTAGACACATACAGTTACACGGTTCATGCAACAAGGACCGACCCAATATGGCTTGCGTTTTACAGGGCACGCCAGTTCCTGCTATCATCCCCACGTTTAAATTATTAGAGAATGGTAGTTATTTAATGCTCAATAATGAGGACTGTTGTGGGTTAATTAAAGGTATTCCTTTCATAGTAACAGTAAGTGAGCGGGTTTTTTGCTGCAGAAATGTGCTTTATCCTCCCACACGTGAACATAAGGAGTCTTCCATCTGGCCACAGATACCGACCTTGGGAGCAGAAATTCAGCGGCATGGCAAGAATAAGGGCTCTTTTGTCCCAGAAAGAGGTGGCCTTGAGCTCGGCCCGTGAAACTTTCGTGCTTCACATTGCAAACACCCGTACAGAGGTTCAGGCTCTTTTGAATACTGATTTGCCTTTGCATTTCGGAGCGATGGTTCGAACTATCTTTAATGCATCCTCCACAAAAGGCCTTGCACATTTTTTTAAAGTTGTTAGCAGTGGTCTCGTGACTTCCTTTGAAAAGATTTTTGGAGTCATCCCTGCTTTCTTCCATTCTATTTTTTCATCCTTGTTTGGAGGGTTCCCTTTTTTACTTGCATTAGCAGCTGGCGCGCTAGTGGTTTTTTGTCTCTTTAAATATGGATGTCCATCCTGTGCAAGACCCCGCGCAACAGCTACTGACGCGGTTTCGCAACCGCATGCTTGAATATTATGGCACACTGCCGTTGGCGACATTGAGCATGGCATATGGATTATCTTTTCGATTCTCCTACTTCACCTGTGTCCAGCCTGTATTTCACTGCCTGACCTGTGATTTCCAGTGGGCCATTGATTTGTGTCTCTGCGGACCGGTTTCTCCTGACGTCGATTTTAATCAACTGATGAGTCCTATCATTGCTCACGAGTTGGTTTGTTCTGACGAGAGGATTATGGCCTTAGCAGTGGCGCATGGACTAATTGGTCCCTGGGATGTGTTGTCGGCAGCACGGAATTTCTTGGAACTGAGTTTTCTTGAAAACCCACCGAGCTGTCCTCTGATGGTTATAGAGGATCCGGTGCTGGAGGAACACGTATGTTCCTTTCATCTTTTAAATTGGATGGCTGAACTGTTTTCGGATGAGGACAGTGACTTCATATTGGAGGCTGTTGCTACTTATTTTTCATATACAGTTTTGTCATAGACACTGCTTCGAATTGACTTGCTGATTTATAGCATTTCGTTGACTTATTTGTCATGAATTTTTAATTTTTCTTGCCTATTGGCTTGAGCCACATTATATTTTTGGGCTATTTTTTAGCATTACCTTTTTGATCTTTAGTTTCAATTCATGCTCGTTTACTGTTGAGTCCTGCTCTCATGAGATGGCACTTCTGTTATCATATTTAGTCCGTTCTCGGATCATGGGGGGGTGTCATATAGCTCCTGTATATCCTTATATCGTGTTAAGTTAGCATAGGTACATTTGAGGTTTAAACGCCATTTTTCTTTCTTGCAACTTCTGCACACGACACTTAATTGTTGACTTAGCTTTCAACCTAGTAGTTTGCCGTGGTGTATGTGAGAATAATATGTTATTGCTCTGATATCAGCTTTGCTTAATAAACTATGTCTGCACGAAGAGTGCTGAAGTTTCAGGAACAACACGATATGGAATTGTTATGAGGTCTGATCTCCACGCCTTCATAGTCATAACACAAGTGCAGCCTTTGCCAACTCTGGCTTCAGGCGGGATTGATATTGCTTTGCACGAGGCACATAGAACACACTTGATGCGGTGCACATGCAGAGAGAGCTGGTGTATGCTGACGTGATTCCTTCATGCTAGGACACTAAGGTATGGGCCCGCCCTGAAACAACCCAAAGAGACCTTCTTAGCTAATAATATAATATATGTGTTAGGGAGGGTGAGATATAAGTGTTGTTAACTCTTATTCATTACAGTATGTTAACATGCTGTCACCAATCGCTTTTTATGTCTTAGTAACTATGCTGATAATTTTGCTACTGATAATAAGTATACTTGTATTATCTAAGATACTGCGCCTGAGAAGACGGCATTAGTAAATAAACATTTCAAATGCACATGTGTCTTCTTTACTCCATGTTCTGGTTTGTAATGATAATATAACGAAAGAGTGTTCATGAGTCCCACGTACCCTGAGGTACTGTAAGTTCATGTTCTGGTTTGTCTAAACATTGGGAGTTTGATATGTCCAATGAGACACTGTAGCTAGCTCGGTAAGGGGTGAGTTGGTTGCTAAGGTGAGTTTTGGGACACCCTAATTTGCCGAGGTTCCACTCCTCTGTGCACAGTTCTGTGTGAGAACAGAAACCCTGCGACAATACATAACTCATGTTTTTTGCAGACGTCTGGAAGCAGCATTAAGGGCAACTTAGGGCTGAAAAGAATATCGCTACGCCGGACGGGGCCGCGTTGTAAATATCACGAAGCCCCGTTAACGATATTTCACTATTAATTTTCACGAGGCACGCCCACCTTGCATCTCATTAGGGATGCGAGGCGAGGCAGCAAGAAAACGGGCGCTAATGCAAGGAAACACGCGCTAGCGTGTCCTTGTAGATAGAGCGATATAATTATCACCGCTTTTCAACCGAAAACAGACGCTAAAGCGGCGATAATATTATCGCCAGCCCTTGCTAATATGCCCCTTGATTTTTTCAGGGTCCACCTTGCCTTCTCTTGGACAGGTTCTGCTCCACTCAATGTCTCCATCTCCTGTGCCTCAAAGTCATATAGGTTAAGGGGCTTATTTACTTCTTGTGATGCTCTGGCAACACAGATTGCTGAATCATATCTATGAGGCCACGCAAAGCCATTATGCAATGCTCTGGATGGTTTTGATACTGATTTAAAGATGTAGGTTTATTCGACTCAGTTGGGATGCATGCTATACACCTGTGCACATGCCCGTTCATTCTTCGCACATGTATGTTTTCACATGAATGGGGTCCACAGCCCTAGTCATAATGTTGCATGTACTTGCTTACTCACAGATACAAATGTCACCCAGTACACATATGTAATAGCCTGTACACATGTGCTCAGTTATCTCTACCGCATAAGAAGCCCCCTAGGGTAGACCCTACACTCCCTTTCAGGGGCAAACACCATTACATTCAGTCTCGAAAGCCTGCAGGAAGAACTCGGGATCAGCCTGAAGCCCATCAATCCTCAGCTTCTACACTGGCAGACCTGCTGAAGAGTACACATCGCCACAGCCTCAAGAGCCGGGATCTGCCACTGTGTTATGAGGCGCCAACTGCATCGGCGCCTCTGGAGCCGGCCAGGGCAGCCACATGAATCTGATATGCTTATTGTCCACATCTTTAAATAAAAAGTTGTGCGTTGGCAGTAAAAGATGTTTTGTGAGTTTATAAAAAAAAAAAAAAAATAGACATTTGGTGTCATTAAGGTGGAAGGAGGCTGCTCATAGTCTTAGACTATAATAAACAAGCATTGGCGTATCCAATAGGTCTTGCCTTTGGGACCTTATAAGTGTTTAGCCATGCAGCACATTATCCTGGGTGCTGCGCCACCAGGGATTAAAGAGCTATACAATTTCTACACACTGGGTCATGCAGTCTGATTCAGGAATAAATGCTTGCCTCAGGAAACATTTATGGGAGCGGCAGGTCTGAGAGACAGAGGTGGGTGAAAAAGGTGGGACAGTGAGAGGGATGAGTTTGGGGAGACCAAAAGGTGAGAGAGAATGGTTGCAGTGGTGTAACTGAGGCACCTACAACACCCACGCTGGGGGGCCAGAGGCTGGACAACCTTCAGTCCCTAAAACCGTTTAGCCTAGGGCCTAATAAATCTCCAAGATACATGAGTCTCGGGGCCCTCGCCACGCTCTTCAGGAAACCCATCATTTTGCATGACACCACTGCAGAGGGGTTATGGGGAGAGGTGGGACAGAATGCTGGGGGAGGGAAGTGGGAGAAGTTTATAATGGAGAGAGGCAGGTGGGCGAGCTAGAAAAAAAGAGCGAAAGAAAGGAGATGTGTGGGAGGGACAAGGGTGGGAGAGCAGAAAAGAGACTTACGAAAGTTAAGGAAACAAGTGGTAAGACAGAAGGAGAGAGAGGGAAGGGAAGTCCGAGGGAGAAGTGAGAGCGAGAGAAAAAAGAAAGAGGCAACAGGATAATTAGAGGGAGAAAACAACCTACTCAGGAAGAAAGCTTGGAGCAAATAAAAGAGAAACCTTGGAGGGCGCTGCACAGCGACCAATAAAAGTAGGGGTGATAGAGTTGGAGATATAATGGTGAGAAAGCTGTAAGCGAGAAGGGAGGAAGGTGGTTCGATTACACACATTATAAAGAATGAGGGAGGCAGGTGTACAACGCATCTAGGCCAAGATATGGAGATTCAGGAATCCAGGTATTTCCCCAACAGTGCATGCTGGGACTTGCCGGCCATAGTAATAATGCGAAAAGTAAAAAACAAGTTCCAGAAAAAGAAAACAGATGGCCTGGCCACTCTCATCATGACTTTGGGCATATTGGAAACACAAGTGGTCATAGCGGAACAAAGAGATACACAGATTGGTGGGAGAAAATCCAGTGAGGGGGAAAGAGAGTCAATTATCGGGAAGGAGAAGACAGAAGAAGAGAGACAGGTAGAGAAAAACGGAAAGGAAGAGAGCGAGTTTGTGGGAGAAGGAAAGTGTCAAGTGGGAGAGATGAGATGAAAAGGTAATAAATGACCCATAATATGTGTGACAACACCAACCATGCCTCACTTTCACCAAACCCCCCTTTGCATTCTGGGATTTGTAGTCAAGTCCAGTCAAGCCAGTAAATAAAAAATGATGGGGAATCAAAAATAAAATGGTGTCAGGAGTAACGCATGACATGAAGCACTTGTCAGCCCTGAAGAAAGAGTTGGCAGGTTGTCTTATTATGGTCTGGGACTACCGATCACCCCCTCCCTGTCTTGTGCACCACCATTATCAACACTTAAAGCAATTAGACATGCAAGGAGTTTTCTTTGGAAGGCAGGGGGTCTCACGACCCCCCTGCCATATTTATTAAAATATGAAAACAAATAAAAAATTGTTGAAATAAACAATATTTACACAATCATTATTATGCAAAATTCTGACATTAGATTTAGAGCAATGTAGACAGGTATCAAAGGGCTAACTTTAAACAAATGTCTAATACAGCGTGTTTCCTAACCGAATCTAACATCCTACGTATGAATTTTTGCATACCTAGCATTTTTGGGGCCTACAGCAAGGTCACTAACCGGTGTCAGATCCTTATTATCCAGCTACGCCCTCACATATGAGTGCGCATGCACAGAGGGCCCGTTTACCGGGAGAGTACTTCCCCCCTCCCGGTTACCCCGTACGCTACATGAACTCCATTAATCCAAAGGGAGGCCCTTTCACTCTGCGCCGTTTAATGACGTCGTAGTGTACGTGCAGGGTGGCTAAACAGCCCAAAGAAAGCGTGACTCCCTCCCCCGCACCCATTCAACCAAGCAGATATCCTGCCCCTGGAGTTCTGGAAGAGACCATTGGCCCCTCACCCTGGGCGACCCCATTCAAGAATGGTGACGCCCCCTAAGGACCTTAAATTGACTGCTCACCGATCATGACCTTACTGCCACAGGCCAGCATAGTTGACCGACAATCTGGCCCCCCCAAACCTCCTACTCTGAAAGCTCATGCCTACCTAGAACAGCCTCCCAGCCATGCCAAAATATTATTTGTCAGTAATTTGTTGCCTGCCCTAGTCAGGTGGACCCCATCCTGTAGGTAGAAATGTTCCCCCCAGATGCACCCATGTGGAATATTCTGCAATTGAGGTGATCGAAATAACTTCTCTATCTTGTTGTTGATCCTCTTTACCGAGTGATTCAATGCCCTGATAGAGTCCACCCCCCTGCATTGCACCCTAGGAATCAACTGAGACCACACTATGGTGCAGCCTGGGCATATTTTTGCTAGCCAACCCACTACAGAGATAATCTCTTCCATCAGGACCCTCCTGCCCAGTTTTACCAAATCATTGCCACCCACGTGTAAGATAACCACTGAGGGTGGCGGGGTGCGACTGTCGAGCAATTCTGTAAAGAACCCCCTAAACTGGCTGAGGGAAAGCCCCCCTCTACCATGAAAGGAAACCTTGAAACCTCCCTGTTCCGCCTTCTGTCTAAAGTCACCTGAAAATAAAACAGGTTTAGCGCGCTTAACGTACGAGTGACCAACCAACCATACTACTTGTGTCTCCTTCCTGTGTTCTTGAATCCGCCGTGATGAGGATGCTTGCTGTTGATGACCCGGTAATAGTTTCCATCCTGCGTCACAGGCCCGAGAAACTGAAATACAAACAAACAACACGACAGGTGTCAGCATAACTTTCTTGTTACTTCCCAACATGTGCAGCTGCACATAACGTTTATAACAGTTAGAAGACCATCTCCCAATCCTCTTTACACTGCTGGCATGCAACCCTCTCGCTGTTGCTTCAGTGGCCGCTCCTATTCTGAGTTAATGCGTCCCAAAATCCTTAGGATTTAAACCCGCCTTGCTAATTGCCATTGCCAACATTCTTTGGAACTGAAACCTGGTCAATCGGGTACCGTCTGTATGCATTAACAATGCCCTCTGCCGTGCCTACCCGTTGCTCGAAAAGGCCTCTACATGGAACACTGGGCAGCAAGGATTAGTACAAGCCCGGTGGAGTACCAAACTATCCCCCCGGGCCTCCTGATCTGTTTTGGATTTAAGTATGGTTATCAACAGTGTATCGCCCACTATCTTTGTGTGTTCAAGCCGGAGACCCCCTAGCATGTCCAGCTTGCTGCTAGCCACCAGTTCGCTTACCCGTAATGCCTCATAAAAGGCCAATGAAAAGGCGGCTCTGAATAAGAGTACTTCCCCTGAGGAGCTACAAGTGTCAGACAAGGCATCCAATACTGCTGCAAGCCGCTCTAACCCTATTGGTTGTCTGGAATCAGTGGTAGTTGCCTGCAGGCGCCGCCACCCCCTCAATGCCTTCCGCACTATGAAACTGTTTGTGGGATCTTTGGCCCCTTTTAGCTGCGCAAAGAAAGAAACGTCCGCCTTGTGTCTGCTAGCTGTTGCTGCTGAGCACCCTTCTTTGTGTAATGTGTCCATGTACTGGGTAAAATTCCCCTCCTGATCCCACTTCTCTGCCGAGTCCTGACCCAAAAATAAACAATAAGACATAAACCCCCCTTCGTACACCGTCCTGGTCCGGGGGGCTAGGCTACCTGCCACAAGGTTCTGTAGCTGGGGGCACCAATTTGCCAGAGTGTTGTTGGGAAGTGCGCCGGTGTTGCCTCTGCAGATGGTAGATGTTCCCTGAATATCTTAAAGCGAGAGAGTGCGTCAGCTGCGTTATTCAAAACCCCTGGGACATGTTTGGCCCTAACCTGTACATTCAATTTCATGCATATCAGCACAATCTCCTTCATGAGGCGGAGTATAAACTTACACCGCGCCGCCTGCTGATCGATATATTCAACTACGGTCATGTTATCAGACCAGCAGATCACAGATTGATTACACAAATGTTCAGGCCAAACTGTTAAGGCAACCCATATTGGAAATAGCTCCAAAAAGCTGGAAACATCCTTTACAACGCACCTTTTACCACGCAGTGCCTTTACGACGCAACTTTTACAACGCAAACCATTACAACGCATTGCGCTGGGGGCGCTCTAGGATAGGAAATACGTTTATTTTACCAGCCAACACCTTCCCTAGTGTCCACGGGGACTGGAGTTGGAATAGTAAATTAAACTAGTCACTATCCAGCACCCCAAAGCGCTATGCGTTGTAAAGGCTTGCGTTGTAAAAAACGCGTTGTAAAGGCATGCGATGTAAAAGCATGCGTTGTAATGTCATACATCCCCAAAAAGCCGATGTTAGCTGTCAAGCCGCTTTTTCCCACCAAGCCGGCCACTGTTGTGCCACCCACTTGTTTCCAACTATGGTGCCAAACCCCACACTGCCCGCAGCATCAGTCCATAGGGCTAACTCAGCCGATGTAGTGGGGGGACCGCACCACACTACTCTGCCGTTGAAATCCTCCAGGAATGCCATCCATATACGCATGTCCTGGCGAACCTCGGCCGACAATCTAGTGCGATGGTGGTTTTCCCGCAGGCCCGTCATGTCCTGCGCGATTGAGCGGGAAAAAGGGGGAGCCATGGGTATTATTCTCAGAGCGAAATTCAGTTGACCCACAGTCTGTTGTAGCTGCTGTAGCGTCACTTTCTCTTTAACAAAACATTGTTGTAGAGCTGCTCTGAATTTCCTGATTTTTTCTTTGGGTAACCTGAAACAACCTTCCACTGAGTCCAATTCTATGCCTAAAAATTCCAAGGATGTTGCTGGCCCTACCGTTTTTCCTGGCGCTAGCGGGACCCCAAAAGCCCGCATGAGCACGCAAAATTCCTGCAATGCCCAAGCACACTCCTGCGAGCCTGCTGCGCCCAGAAAAAGAAAGTCATCCAGGTAGTGCATGACATGATGGTGTCCCCTTGTTTGCCTCAAAACCCATTCCAGAAAGGAACTGAATGTCTCAGAGTAGGCACATGAAACAGAGCAACCCATGGGCATACACATATCCATATAGAATTTGCCTTGAAAGGAAAAACCTAGCAGATGCTGATCTAGGGGATGTACTGACAGCAGTCAAAAAGCAGATTAAATGTCTGATGTAGCCAATAGGGGCCCCAGGCCCAAGAAATCTCAACATATCCACTGCCTGGTCAAATGACGCATACTTAACACTACAAATGCCTTCGTCGATAGCGTCATTTAATGATGCACCCCTAGGTGCCGAGAGGTTGTGGATTAGTCGCCCTTTTCTTTCTTTGGAACCACTCCAATGGGTGAGCAAACAAAATTAGGTACAGGGATGTCAGTAAAGGGACCCGCTATTCTACCCAGGTGCAGCTCTTTCTCAATTTTTGTCGCCACCACAACTGGGTTGTGCCTAATTGACAGTTGATTCCTATATTCTGGCGTCCCAGTATATCCCACCGCTGGGATCCTGAAGCCTTGTGAGAAACCTTCCTTTAGCATCCTTGCAGAGGCATGGTCTGGATACCTGTTCAGCCAAGGAATCATAGCCAGCACGTCAATGGGTGAATGACCCACCCACAGGCCTCCCCCCTAGTCCTGTTTCCTTCTTCCCCTGTTTCCTGAGGCGTTACCTTTTGAGCGGCATGTTGTTTCAGGGTGGGATGGGTGGCCACATATGTAACATGCGTGCTTGAACTTACAAGTGCCCGTGCCCTGGTGCAAGTACGTTTGTTAAAATATCAACACACCCCTTTTCGATCCCCACTGCCTCTGGCCTTACCGGCCGCGTCACCCCCTTGCGCTGGCCGAAAGGGCTGCTGGGGTTTGGAGGGATAGCCTTTGTTCCAGCTTGGGCCCGCACTCACTGTTTGCTTGCCTGTAAACTTGCCATACCATGAAATTGAATCAACCCTATCACAGGATAATGATTGGCCAAACTCTTTTGCTTTCCTAAAGGCCATGTCATACTCCTTCCACCCATCCCCTCCATGCTTGTCACTGAAGCAGTAATTACGTAACGTCCTGTTCCCGTCCGATGCGACGTGAGCGGGTGGCTGCAGTTCCTGGGAAGTAAATTGTGGGAGGCTGTATTGGCAATGAGTGCTGATCCTAATTCAGGAGTTCTGACCCACCACCAACCCCAGGGACCGCGGCAGCCGCTGGAACCCGGAGCACACCTTTAATGTGCATGCCCGGTTGCTCCAAGAACTGTTGTGACCACGGCTGAGCTCACGGGCGGCACTGGATTCATGGTGCTCTCTAGCTGACAGCACTACTCCGATCGCACCTGCTGCTGCCGGGCAGCCTGAGGTGTGGGGCTAAATTAGTCCCTGCAATTGCTTGGGAGAGAAGCAGGTGTGTTGCAGCCCCGAGCCAACACACTGGCTGCGGGTGAGAGGGGGGGTGACAAAAGCATGAAAGGCATCAACGGACAGTAAGTGGTTTAGGGACGGCGAGGGAGCTGAAGCAAAACAAAATTACTGCGCCAAGCGTGCATAGGTGGTCAAAAGTGAACTGATCCATGTAACTGGCTCAGTCACCAGGGAGGAAACAAACAGCCAAAAGGTGGGACAAAGACAACAAATGGACCATAGAGCATGAAGATTTTGCAAGGGGCACTACAAGGAGCCAATTACAAGTGATTTGCTTTGCCAAAGCCCAGAGATGGACTACACCATGCCTCGCAGAGCAGGGTATGCGTGGCTAGGCTCGACCTAATAAAAATAATTTCTACACATAGGGGAGACCCAGGAATAAGTTATGAGACATTTATGTCTAGACTCCCCAAACAAACTTCATGCAAGAGACCCCCCCTCTCTCTCACTGTTCACACAACACACTTTGTTGTCAGCAGTCATTTTCGGGGCTAATGTGATGGCCCAAAAGCAACGCCAAGATCTTTGCTCCCCAAAGTCTTCTGAGATTGGGGCTTTTTTAAAATTGATCTCATAAGACTTTGGGAGGTGGCTGTATTGGGGTCAGCCGAACCACATTATGACACAACAAAATGTCTAGTGTGATGAAAACATTTTTTAAAACACGCAAAAGTGGATAAATAAAAGTGGAAAAAACATTGATTTTCCTATGCCATGTATGTACAGCAAAAAAAGAAAGAACTGGTTCAACGCTGAGTGGAGGATTCTGATCTAAAATGCATTCCACAGGTGAGGTGAATCTAAAGATGGTAAAAATAAAATGACCCCGTGGGCGGGACAAACAGAAGAATAGAGAAGAAAAGCTATTCAATCAGAAGCAAAGAGTTGAAATAGACAAGCAAGGCATCCAATCACTATATACTTACTGGTATTTAACAATGAATCTACAACTGGTGAGTCCTCAAATTACCTCTAGGTGGGAAGAAAAAAATAATCGGGAGGAAAGACACCAAATTTGGGATATGGAGGTGAAATAGACAAGCAAGATGTTTAATTAAAGCATCAGGCTGCCTAAAGCCCTCGCTAAGTATATGTTGCTTGCTCAAAGCAATAGATTTGCTTACAGACTGCTGAACCTGTCTGAGACCAAGTCTTAGCAATACTTTGATTGGCCAGAATGAAGTGTCATCCTCCCAGTGTTCCATATGGCATACCTCCCTTAATTTTCTCAGAGCTGTGTGCCATCCTATGCAGAACACACTTGTGCGACCAATGACAACTACAGGCCACAGGTCCCAATGTCTCTTTAGCACCCCATGAAACATACCCTGTGAGTGATCTTCCCAGACCATTTCACACCTCTGTTCCTGAGGCACTATTACAGAATTGGCCCCTTCTGTAAGAAGGACTGCGCCAGTGCCGTCACAAGGGAGTAGGGGCCTCATTTATGAGGCCGGGCGTCACTTTTACGCCGCCGGTGCGCCACTTTTTGTGACGCCCCAGCAGCGTAAAAAATGTGCCTTGTTGCACCATATTTACAAAGTGACGCATCTAGGTAGATGTGTCACTTTGTAAACCCCTGTGCTACATTATACTTACGCCAGGTATAATGAATGCTGGGTGGGCGTTCTGACGCAAAAAAGGGTCATAGAATTGACGCAGTGAAATCTATAAGATTTCACTGCGCCAATTCGAGGACACAAATGCGTCAATTGCTTACGCCTGCCTCACAGCAGGCGTAAGACTGACGCAGGCCCTTTCACATGGGGCTTGCCCCATGTGAAAGGACACATTGCTGGAGTTGCGTCACTTTTGGGACACACTCCAACAATGCGTCACTTTTGCGCTTACAGATACGTCAGGAATACTGACGTATCTGTAACTCCTTGCAACATGATGCGTCATATCATAAATATGACGAATCAATCATGTCGCAAGGAGTGCGCACTGAGAAGTGACGCATCGCTGCTTTCACGCAGCGAAGCGTCATTTCTCATAAATGAGGCCTTAGGCTTTTACTTGGTGAAGACGCAGACCCTTTGCCATGTGAAAGAGACTCAGGTGCCAATGCAGATACACTGACTGACTGTGTGCTACATAGGAGTGATGCATTATGAGTGCACCCTCAAAGAGAACCCCTTGTGAGGAAGGCACAGAAGTCCAAGGGCCCCCGTAGGCTCCTACATCAGGTGGATGCCACCACTCACTGCACCTACCTACAAGAGGTCTCTACCCACCCTTTGACCAAGAGGCCGAGTCCCATGTCCAGTGAAGCACAGATTGGAAGCTTCAAACTAGCCCACCTTTCACCAATACAATGTGCACAGTGCGGGGGCGGGTTCATGCCTGCACTGGGAGAAGAGCGCTTGCAGTTAAATAGGACAATGTCCCTGATAGTATCCAGGGCAAACAGATAAAGATGAGCAAGGAGCAGAATGCGGCAACCCACCGCACCTAGGGGGGGGGGGCAGATTTACTCATTTTTCACGCAGCGCAGTACAGCAGCCACGAGTGCTGTGTTGCATGAGAAGGAAAGAGCAGGAGAGCTCCATATATACAGAAATATGGCACTCTCCTTCCCTCCCCCTAGCACAGAAATGTGCAGCCATGTGCCAAGAACACACCTTTGCACCATGGTAGAAGGATGTCTCTGCGAGGGATGTATGACATTACAACGCATGGTTTTACCACGCATGCCTTTACATCGCAGTTTTTACAACACATGCTGTTACAACGCATAGCGTTAAGGGGTGCTGGATAGTGAATAGTTTAATTTACTTTTCCAACTCCAGTCCCTGTGGATAGTAGGGAAGGTGTTGGATAGTAAATTACATCTATTCCCTATCCTAGAGCGCCCCCCAGCTCTATGCGTTGTAATAACATGCGTTGTAATAGTTGCGTCGCAAATGCACTGCGTGGTTAAAGTTGCGTTGTAAAGGACGTCTCCCCTCTAGCATACGATTTGTTCCAGAAGCTAACAGTTCCACTACAAATACCATGCTTAGACTAACTTGAAACCTTTTCCTACGTTGTATGTGCACTGCAAAGTGCAGCATACATACAAAGTTGGAAAAGAAGAGAAATGAAAGCATTTCTCCTTCATAGAGCCTTTTTAAAATGGATACTCATTTCTGATGCTGAACACTGTCTACTTTTTTAAATAACTGTGGTTTAGCTTCATAAACTTTGAGTGGCTGCAAGGGAACACCCATGTACCACCCATGGTATGCCCCCTTGGTGCTAAGGAAAACAAAGCAGCACTGCGCACTGCTTTACACTACTTTCAAGTATTTTCCAGCGTTTAACATTGGAAAGTAAATTAGTAAAAAAAGATTTAGCGTTGTTTTGCATCACTTTTGTGATGCAAGCATGTTGTTAAATCTTAGTAAACAGGACCCCGTATCTGTAATGCTGTCCCTTATGTTTGCTGCTCAGTTTTTCTGTTGCTCATCATATTCTGTATAAAACATTCTGTTACTTGAAATATAAAACACAAAAATGCACGTGGTTGCCATTTTTGGTCAGCATTATGTATATATCACAAAATGGATTCAATTAATGACACACTTGTCCAAAAAGAAAAAAAAACTATCATAGGGTGGCTGTCCCTCCCTTTCCTCTGATTTTAAAATGATTCCCTGTGGAATCCATTTTATCACTGCTACATGTTAATATTTATATGCGACCCATACATGAAGTATAACCTACATATTTCACCTCAAAATGTTATAGAAACAAATTCGGTGTTATACGGTTCCTATGAATTAAGTAGGACTGTGCATCAGGTCAACATAAACGTCAGGATAAGGGAACTCACAGTGCCCCATCTGAACACCTAAACTTACCAGGGTACAAGATGGTATCTGCAAACCCGAACATGACCACTTGGATTCACAAGGAAATTATGGAAATGGATCTACCCTTTCATTGTCACTTTGTGCAACAGGGAAAGACTCAAGAAAGATATGAAAATGTATTTTCGAACACTTATTGCAGTAATCTTATTCTTGTATAAAAAGGATGAGCGCGATTATTAGACAAATGAAACAAAGCATGTTAACCAACATTATAAGAATGGTGGAAATGATAAACAGTTCAACCATGTTAGTGTTACTGTGTGAGTTTACTCCTATCTGCTACCACCTACACTAGCAAGAGCATAATGGGAGTACACTTTGCCAGATCATTTGGGATAGCCAAACCCCATAATTAGGAAAGATTTACTAGAAAGCCAGGGAGTCTGTCTGCTTTAGTGCAGGCTATCGTCCTTTGTAGTATCAATCAATCAATCAATCAGGGGAATTATAAGCGCACTACTCACCCATGTGGGCCTCAAGGCGCGGGGGGGGAGTCAGAAGTTCCGTATTAGTCGATGAGCCAGGTCTTCAGCGCCTTCCTGAAGGTGTTCAGGGAGAGGGCACGTCTGATGTCGGTGGGGAGCTCATTCCAGGTCTTGGCTGCAATGTAGGAGAAGGATCTTCCCCCTGCTCTGCAGATGCATAGGGATTCGGCAAGTAAGAGGTTGGTGGAGCGGAGGTTACATTTTGGCATGTGGAGGGTGATTCTGTTGTTGAGGTATTGGGGTCCGGAGTTTTGTAGACAGTTGTAGGCGTAGGTGAGTATCTTGAAGGTGACTCTTTTCTCGATGGGGAGCCAGTGGAGCTTGCGTAGGTGTTGGCTGATGTGTTCTTGTCAAGGGACCCCAAGAAAGAATCTGGTGGCAGTGTTCTGTATAGTCTGGAGCTTGCGGAGTAGGGACTTGTTGATGCCGGCGTAGAGGGTGTTTCCGTAGACCAGCTTGCTGGTGATTAGTGTGGCCATAGCTTCCTTGTAGGTGCTCTGGTTTGCAGGTGTCTTACTGTTTCTCCAGGTCTTCTCCAGGTGTCTGCATCCATCCAGAGCCTTACGATCGGCTGCCCTGTCACTGGCCACAGTCCCGGCAATTAAGCGCGTGCGGACCGGCGGCCGGTCCTTTAAATATCTGGCGCCGCGGGCCTGGTATGCTCTGCCACTCGCTCTGAGAAAGAACGAGGACTTAGCCTGTTTCAGGAAAGAGCTAAAAACTTGGCTGTTCAGTCTCTAATCTCTCCTCCGCCACCGGGGTTATGCTATGTTAGGTCTGTCAGCGCCGGGACACTCTGCTTGAGTAGCTGAGCGCTCAATAAAACTCCCGATAACATAACATAACATAACATAACATGTGTCTGGCTTCCTGGAGATCGATGGTGAACCAGGCAGCTTTTCTAGGGCGTTGCTTGTCGGGGTTGCACAGCAGGGCGAGCTTGTCTGCGCAGTTGGCGATCTGAGAGCGGAGGAAAGGGGTCAGAGTCAGCAGGGCTGCATCTTGGGCACAGTGCACTCTGTCACAGGACAATCCTAGCAGAAGAGCTCCTCTGTCGAACATAGCAGGCATGTGGCATTGGAGCTGTCTCCAATGCACAATCCTAAAACAAGGGCATCACATTCTTTATGCTCAGCCTTGGATAGACCGTACAGGCTGCATGGCAGCAGCACTTACAAGGAATAGGCCCCATGTACAGTGTCTTCTCAGATTATTACCGCATGAAAGTAAAACAATGGAAAAGGGTCACCATCAGAAAAGAGGGCCAGTTAAAATGTGCTTTCTAAAATGGAGGCTCTACGGGGGCCTTATCGTTCTTTACCAGAGCTGGTACTCTATTCTAAACTAAAGGGTCCAGTGCCCCCACCCCTTTAATTAATCCTGGTTAGACTATGGGAGCATATTTATACTGGTGCCCACCAAACAACTGATTACATGAGTGCAGCTTGTTCAAAATGTACCTGCTAGTCTTGTCTTAAGACAAACAAATCGACTCCATCTCACCCACCAGGAAGAAGCTACACTAGGTCTCTGTGCAGAAAGGGATCATAGTTACGTCAATAATGGATGAGCATAAATCCATCTATTCAAACAAGCTTAACTTTCTTACAAAAAAATCATCTCTTACAAACCTGAGATGTGCATCTTGTAGGAGAGTAGGATCTGCTTACTACCGTTACCCCCACTTTTTGCTGGTGTTTCACTGTTTTTTTACTTTAGTCTGGCTGGGGCCCTGCTATCCAGGACCCCAACCTAGCTGCTTCCTCTCTAAATTTATTGCATGTACTTTAGGTACACTCCAGTTTGGTTACTGGGGTACCCTTGCAAGTCCCTAGTATATGGTACACTAGGTACTAAGGGCATAGGTACCCTAGAGGCCTACCAGGGGCTGAAGCATGTATTATGCCAGCCCTGGGAAGCCTTCCAAAATGGCATCAGAGGACTGCTACTGCAGCCTGGGTAAGGTGTTGCATGCACCCCTTACTAAGATAAAGGTTAACTATATCTACCTTTAATAACTGACACATATTAACCTATCAGTCATTCCTATGGCAGGCCTTATCAATCCTGAAGGCAGAGTGCTTGGTTTTGTGTGAGATGGTGTCCATGCATCAGCTGGGTCCCTCTGCAGCTTTCGGAGCCTATTCTCTGTGGCTGGTCTGTGATGCAGCCAGACCATATACTCTTAAGTGCATTATAACCTCGCGGTAAATGTTAACTTTGCAATGACTTCACGGAAACATGTTGTGTTTGGTGTCAAACACTTTTAAATCCTATCCCCCGCCAGTCCTGACAGCAGGGTAGAATTCCACCCTTCTAGAGGGAGAGACATGTACACACTGGTCTAACCTGTAATAGTTTAAAAGAGCCTTGGTATCACAAAATGGATGCTGCAGCCACAGACACGAGTACGACCTCCTGCTGCTGGACAAAACTCTGACAGGGGAGACCTGGACAATAGGTTTCCTGTCACAGGGAGGTATAACCACCTCCCAGACAGGCTTTAGTGTATTGGGCTGGGTGGGTGCACTCCATGAGTGATTTGAAAGTCTGCACTGGGGGCACACTTGGTGTCCCTGTGCATAGCCCAGTTCATACCAGTTGTAGGGGCTACCAGCCCCTGCTCTGGTGCAAAACTGGACAAAGCAAATGGGTATAACCACCCCTCTATCCAGACCCTCCCATAGGTGGGATCCCAGAGTATGTCCAACCATTTTCTTAGTATAAGTAAGGGACCCGAGGCAACAGGACTTTAGATTACACCAGGACGAAAATCTGAAAACGAATCCTGGAACGTCGATGCTCTACTAAAGACTACTGGACACAAGAATCTCCCTTGGGGTCAAGGAGTGACTCCCCTCCTCAAGCAGGCACAAACAAAGCATTTGTTGGTCTGCATCTCCGAAGCTCCTGCCGGACTCTGAAGTATTTGCAGCCCAGGAAGAGGATTTCCATACTTCTCAGAGGTTGATTCGAGTACACAGCAAAGCTGAGATCTGCAGCCCTCACGAGTGACGTGGAACTGGAACCCCTGGACACCGTACACATTTGCTAAGTGCATTAACTTCCAGAGCTTTCTTGAAGTTGCGCTTTAGGATACTTGTAGCCCAAGCCCCAAGCACCATCTGCACTGAATATTGTGGGCCTCCTACACTTCACGAGTGTTCCGTGTGCCCGCTTTCTGCATTTCTGCTTGAGGATCCTTCGCGACCCCTGGTCCTTTGACTGGTGATTCCCCACAAAGGCCAGTCTGATTTTTCTTGGGTTTCTCTGGTTGCTCCAGATGTTCCCTGACTCCCTACCAAGTGGTGAGTCCCTCGGACCTTGCTGGTCTACACCGAAGTATTTCTTTGATTCCTGCTTGGGTTGCTGTTGCCAAGGCTTGTTGGGTCCAATCTGGAAACCGATACTGCAGCACTCGACATCCTTTGTGGGACAACACAAATCCAGAGCCTGGTTGTCATCGATGCCTCCTGATCATCGTGGTTGAAAAGTCAAGCTTCACCATCTTCACCTGAAATCACCCGACATCGGTGGGCTTTCAACTATAGTGCCCCTGGTCACTGGCAAGTGACCCAGACTCTGTCCCCTCTGCTTTCAGGTTCTTCTCATCTTTGATCCAGGCTTGGATCACACCGGACACTTTCCTCTACGACGGCAGTAGCACTTTGCAGCAGATCGCCATTAAAAACGACGACGAAACCTGACACCAAAAGACACCTATGCACGCGGCTTCCCTGGGTGAGGTAACTCGAGTACTCCAGTGCTCCTGTGGATGTTGGCTCTAGAACCCCATAAGTCTAAAGGGGTTTACTTAATGTCCTCCTCTAATTGTCCTTTATCATTAAAATTCCAACCGCGACTTTCCCCATAGAAGTTAATGGTGATTCACGGCTGTGTTCACACACTGCACTCATCCCCCGTTGGTCCCCTGTGTCACTAACTTGGGTGGTTCCTGGTGGCCCCAGCGGTTCTGAAGGCTCTAGGCCTTGTGTCTATGCAAGTTGTGGTTCTTATACCACTTTCTTAATATATGGTTTGGTACGCCTTAAGGCTCAATGTATATTGTGCTAACTTACTGTGTGATATTAAGTTTACTGAATGTACTTTTGCCTCTAGCCTCATAAAGGGACTAGAGGGATGTGTTTAGAATATATACATATATTTTATATATATATCTGGTGTGGTTCTCCTTTCATTTGGTCATTCGCAAGATTATAGACTGGTAAAACAAACTGCTTTACATTCCTCTAAGACTTAGCCTGAAGGCTGCTCTCCACAGCTACCACTAGGATAGCTTTCTATTAAGGTTGTCTTTAACCTACCATCAATAAGGGTCGTTTGGACTAGTGCAAGGTGCCCACTAGAATAGTATACAGCATATGTCAGGCCAACTTCTCACATTGGTGTGTAGCGTGTGAGATTCCAGCTTGCCATTGTTTTACCAGATAATCTCAAGTGTTTGATTAATTGTAAACCACTAAAGGTACCAGAGGTACATATAATACAAGCTTAAATACAGTAAGTTCTACTGAACTTAGAGCTGTGTGTTAAGGGCTTAGCACACTCTTTATACAACTCAAGAGTGTTTAGTAGGTAACCACCAGAGTGGGTCGGTGCATGCACCACACCTCACTAGTAATGTCTTCGAGGCCTGGAACCAGTGGGTCCCTGTTAGATGTCAATTTGTTACAGGCATCCAAATATGACACATTCCCTTTCTTTGAATTAAGGGATCTGTGTGCTATGAGGAAATTGAAGACAGTAAAAAGTGCTAATACCCAACGCCTCAGAGAGGTACTACTGTTAGTTGATCTTCAGAACGCTTCAGAGCAGTGGGGATGGGGCAGCAGCAGAGGAAGAGGCTGGAGGTACAAACCACCAAGACTCAGACTCTGATGCTGACCAGGAAGGTAACAATAACCTTGACCTGGACCATGCAGCTTCTACTGGAGATGAGGAGGAAGGCCAAGGTGGCCCTATCTGTGTCCCCCCAGGAAGGTTTGGAGGTATAACTAGAAGGCCCAGATCTTCTTCTATAGAGTCTGACCATTCTGGTGTATCTATAGGGACCTCTGTCTCTTCTCATAGGAGGGAACCCTCCCAGAAGAAGAGAGAGAGAGACAGATGAGACTTGAAAAAGCTCAGCTGAGAATAGGGAGACAGAAGGTAGCCTTAGAAAGGGAGTCCCTAGAGCTTGAAAAAACTAGAAAAAAATGGGATTAGAGTCCCATGATGGCAGCAACTTCCATAGTGGTAGAGAAAGATCTCATGACCATAGGAATTTACACAAGATTGTCCCTCCCTACCAGAGTGGGGATGACATCCACATATGGATGACCACACTGGAAACGGCCTGCAAAGGTCCCCCAGGAGCAGAGTGAAGCTATCTTATGGCTCTCCTTTGCAAGCAAAGGTAGAGGCAAGCTCCTCACTGTTAGAGAAGAGGATGCCACTGATTATACAGTCCTGAAGAGTGCTCTGATTGAAGGGTTTGGCCTAACCACTGAACATAACAGGATAAAGTTCAGAGATACCCAAAAGGCTCAGACTCAGGACTGGGTTGAATTTGTTGATTGTGCTACTAAGGCTCTGGAGGGCTGGTTACTTGACTGTAAGGTGTGTGATTATAAAGGATTGTACAACTTAATTATGAGGGAGCAGATCCTTAATAATTGTAATCAGCTGTTGCATCAGCACCTGGTAGACTCTGATCTGACCTCTCCCCAAGAATTGGGAAAGAAGGCAGACAAATGCGTCAGAACCAGGGTGAAGCAGAAGGTACAGAACCAAGGTGGTGACCAGAGGAAGCAAGATCCTAATAAGGGTGGGGAAAAGGTTAAAGACCAGAAGTCTTCACAAGGCCCCCAAAAATCTTCTAATGGTAGGGATTCCCAATCATCCAAAAGGAAAGGCCAAAAGAAACCATGGTGTAAAGTTTGTAAAAACAACAGCCATTGGACTAGTGATTGTAATAAGTCCAAAGACTCAACTCCAGCCACCATTGTCCCAAAGGCAACTGTTCCCCCTAGTTCAGCTCCAAGTGGTGGTACTCAGAATAAGGGTGTAGTAGGGTTAACCCTGGGTTCTGAGATGGACTCTGGCCTAGTCAGAGTTCCAACTCAGGCTGTACTGACCTGTGATGAAGGCATGGATATGTCCTCCTTTGTGAGTCTCAGCAACTTGGGCAAATACAGACAGCAGCCTTTAATTAATGAAAAAAAGGCATTGGCATACAGGGATACAGGGGCCAAGTGTCACAATGGTGATACAAGACCTTGCGGACCCCAGGCAGATCATACTTGGTGAACTTTACCAAGTGACCAGTGCTAGCAATGTCAGGACCAACCATGCCCTGGCAGTTGTTAATTTCTTCTTGGGAGGGGTAACTGGCCCCAAGAAAGTTGTTATAAGTGCAGTACTCCCTGTAGAATGCTTGCTTGGCAATGATTTGGAAATTTCAGCCTGGGCTGAAGTGGAGCTCAGGACCCATGCAGAAATGTTAGGTATCCCTGCACATGATGTCTAACACTGAACAGGACCTGGATTCTGGAATAATGAACCAGGAGCCTTCCAAGAAAAGGAGCAGTAGGGGTAAGGCAGTGCCTCCCCCCCTGACTCAGAATACAGATCAGTCTCTTGAAGGAAATGATTGTAGCTCTGAAGAAGGAACTGTCCCAGAGGAGCTTGAGCCTGATAAGGTTGAGTTATTGGGGACAGGGGGCCCTTCCAGGGTAGACCTTAGTCAGGAACAACTGAGCCTCAGACAGCAGGCTGCTGCTGAGGCTGCTGGGAATGCTAGTGGTACCCAAAGGATTTATTGGGATTATAGACTCCTGTACTCAGAGAGTAGAGACCCCAAGCCTGGTGCAGGCAGGAGGTTGGTTATACCTTTGAAATTCAGGGGCTTCCTATTGATACTAGCCCATGATATTCCCTTAGCAGGTCATCTGGGCCAAAACAAGACTTGGGCCAGGCTTGTCCCTTACTTTCATTGGCCCCACATGTCTGAAGACACCAAGGAGTTTTGTCACTCCTGTGTCACCTGTCAAGCCAGTGGCAACGCAGGTGGTACAACAAAGGCCCCCCTAATACCACTATCTGTGGTAGGGGTTCCATTTGAGAGGGTTATAATTGATATAGTTGGTCCCATGGTTCCTTAGACAGCATCTGAGCACAGATTTATCCTGGTGGTGGTGGACCATGCCTCTAGGTACCCAGAAGCAATTCCCCTTAGGATCACTACAGCACCTGTGGTGGCAAGGGCCCTTTTGGGAGTGTTCTCAAGAGTTACCTAAGGAGGTAGTTTCTGGCAGAGGTGCAAACGTTATTTCCAGTTACTTGACTGCAATGTGGAAGGAGTGTAGAGTGAATTACAAATTCACCACACCCCATCACCCACAATGCAATGGTTTAGTTGAAAGATTCAACAAAACCTTAAAGGGTATGATCAAGGGTCTCCCAGAAAAGCTTAGGCGGAGATGAGACATCCTACTACCCTGCCTTTTATTTGCATACAGGAGGTTCCTCAGAAGTGGGTTGGCTACAGCCCTTTTGAACTTCTGTTTAGGCATCATGTAAGAGGTCCATTGTGTCTGGTGAAGGAGGGATGGGAGTTACCTCTTAAACCCCCTAAACAGGATATAGTGGACTATGTACTCGGCCTCTGCTCCAGAATGCCGTTAAGCCGGATCGAAACGTCGACTCTACCCCCTACCGCACCTGAACCAATTTCCCTTTCCCCATTACCTGTACAGCCTTAAGGAAACTCGCCTTACAAATGCAAATGAATAACTTGCAAGTGGCCAGGTTGCATCTAACTGTTTATTGATTATCAGTTTTGTACAGTCTTGTAAATATATGCCCTTTACTTCACTACACACTTTGAGCTCTCTTGATTCCTATATATACACTTGAGCACACCTTCTTACATGTTCCCTAGAACTTTCTCCTTCTTGACTGTCTAATGATTGTTTCTTTAAATGACTACATAAATATATTGTAATAATACTTAGTTTTTTTTCTGCACATTTATTTTCACGATTTACAGACGTTTGGGAGCTGATTAATGTAAGCTCATATAAGTTGGTAATTCTTATAATCTAACTCTTTCTTGAATAATCTGTCCAGGACCATTGTTTCTTTATAATAACCGATACCCAGGTCCAGGGAACTATTGGGAATACCCCATTGTTTATAATGGCACTCTACACTCACAGCAATTATACTGCACTCATGTGTTACCCTGTACTTACAACGTTCATCCTCCTTTTACCCTGCACTCACATGAGCACACCGCTCACCCTGCACTCACAGGGACCACACTGCACTTGTGCTCCCTGCCATGAACAAATGCCCTTTTCCCTCCACTTACCCTTTGGTTGCATGAGCACACTGCTCACACTGCACTCACAGTGACCACACTGCACTCAGACTACACAACATGAACTCATGCTGTTCACCCTGCAATCACACTGAAGTCACATGAGCACCCAGCACTCATGTGACACTTCACTCTACGGTCAATTTCACTGCTCACACTGCAATCTAACTCAAGCAAACACATCACTCAGAGACGTTTTAAGGCAGGGGCAAAGTGGGCTCTGGCCCCAGGCCCCCCTGATAGATCTGGCTGTGATCTCCACACAGTTCTGCCCTGATTACCTTGATTAATTTGCAGACAAACATTATTTTAAATACCACTTTTCTTTAATTTGTTTTTAATACAGTACAGGTAACGTGTGGGAGTCTATTGCAGCATTTTGTAGAGAAAGTTGCGTTTATGTTTTTCAACGCCATGGATCATTATAAAAAAAAGTTCCTTTTCGATAAAAACAGAACATCACATATATTCGAAATGGCAGTGGATGGTAGAGATTATGTGAAATAATACTAGTGAGCTGCTGCTATATCACAATCATGAAATCCCACGTCACTATCCCTGCATATTAGATGGAAACGCATGTAGAATTTGGACCAGTCTGCAGGCCTAGTGTCAGTAACCTTGTAAAAGAAGTTATGAGAAAGCTGAAATTGGATCATGGATTTAAAGCTGTTCTGACAGGGCCCCCAAAATTATGTTTGGCCCAGGGCACCCAAAATCCTTAAAATGTCCCTAGCAGGAAGAGAGGGAGCCAGGGAGTTGCCCCGGGTTATCTTATCGCGATAGACAAAGGTACAATGGTGTCTGCCCACGTCTGTCCCGTCTCATGGCCGCGCCCTCCCCTCTCAACCCGGTCTGAAGTGCCCCTTGCGGGGTCTCCTCTCACTGCCAGCTGCCCCTCTTCTACTGTCAGTAAGTCTGTCCGCCCGTCCGTCTCTTTCTATGTCCACTAATCCATGTGTGTTTCAGTAAATATTTTGTGACTTGGCAAGCACACCTTAAGAGCCCTGTCATTACACCCCGGACAAGCCCTTCCGGCTAGAAAGAAATATTTGCAACAAACACCCCTTTGTCCTACAGCCTTCGCCACATGTTTACAAGAACCTATTATTTATGTCTACGCAAACGCACGCGTGTTTATCCACATGTATAGCTAACTAGGTACATGTATGCATAGATATAAACTATGTCTGCGTGTCGGCATGTGCATAGACGTGACTGTGTGTGTGTACTTGTGCCTCAAGGTGTTTGTGTACGGATATATTTGTCCTTCTGTCTGTCATTCACGTCTAGGCATGCCAGTCTGTCTGCTTGCGCTTCTAGTCGCCAAAGTAATTATTTAACTGTCTATAAATGCAGACACACACAAGCCTATATGGGAAACCTGTTTTACACATTGAACAGTATGTGCGCTATATGTACCCATCTACATCTATGCATGAATATTTGTGAACGCCGCTAATATGTACATGTGTGCGTTTATACATGTGAGAGGCATGTGCATGTGTGTGGACAAAGAGTACACGCAGCCTTCCTACATGTATTTCTTTCAGCTCCTTGACTGCTCAAGCTGTTCCCTCCCTCCTCCCGTACATTCCCAAGACTGCTTCTTGGACCCATGTCTTCAAAGCACTGCAGAGGGCAGCCATGGAAGAGGCGCCCTTTCAAGGAATTCAGGGGCATATTATCAAGGGGGTTTAACTCCGCTTTTTTGGCTTTAAAAGCCAAGAAAGCGGAGATAAAATGATCTCCCTATTACCTAGCTGTCGCTAACACCAGTTAGCGACAGCTAGTAGGAGATAGTGACCATCTTGGGCCCCACTTTGCATGTCAGTGATATTTATCACTAATGACATGCAGAGTGGGCGTGCCAAGATGTTAGCGACTGGAAACAGTCGCTAACATCGCTATCTCCTATTACCAACTTTTGGAGATATTCGCGCTAAGCGCGAATATCTCCAAAAGCTAACACCTGCCCTGAGCAGTTCTTAGCCATGTTATCCAATGGGAGGTGGATAACATGGCTAAGAGCATTAGCTCGGTAATGCATGAATATCGCTGACTTTTCAGCGATATTCATGCATTGCGGCCGTTTTTTATCGCATTTGCGATAAACCTTGATAATAGCAAGGTTAATCTGCGATAATTTCTGACGATGCTTAGCGTTAAAAAATTCGTTGCTAAGCATCGTTAGCGATAAATATCGCTTAACGTTGGTAATATGCCCCTCAGAGACAACATCCTGGGGTGGCTGAAAGCCGTGGTCATCGCAGCTAAATACGAGCAGCCCCCCCGATATGGTGGACCTGGGCACCACCCCTCCCTGCCCGTATATGGTGGACATTCAGAGGAGCTGCGCCATCCTTTTTGATCTAAACGCAAAATACTTCTTTAACACGAGGAGGCGGAGTGCATATAGGGGCAGAGTGCCCCTATATGTACTCGACCCGGAGAGTGCGAGTAAGGGCAGAAAAAAAGGGAAACCTGTTTTATTAGCCTGAGAGGAATGTTGAAGGAACATTTCTGATCTGCTTCGTACAGAAGCGAGCTGTTCTATAGTTATGTTTAATGTATTCCCCGCAATTATGAATTATGAATTGGGCAATGCCCCCGGAACCTGGCCCACCCAGGGACCTCATTTAAATGAAGTGTGGGAGCCCGCGCTTCATTTTTTAAAATAATTTCGGCGGGATTCGCAACCCCAGCACGAATTCCGCCTACTTTTTTTTTTTTTTTAATGCTTTTTTTCACCCCGGGTGTCCCTGTGGGACCCCTTGGGCAGGCCTAGGGGGTCAGGGTGTTTCTACCCTGCCCCCTTTTCTTGTTTACTATCTTGGTTTCACTGTTTTCTTGTGACTCGGTTCAACCAGGTTTGGAGTGTTTGCAGCCAATCACAGTGATGCTCGTGCTCAGGAGGGTTCGCGAACCCACCGCTGCTCTACATATTGAAACATTTTCTTTTTAAAATTTCGCAGGAACTACTGAACGGATCAACATCATTTAACCCATTGCGTGCACCCGTCGGCCAACGGCCATCGCGCTCACTACCTCGGTAGGGCTGCACACATCCGTTGGCCGACGCGGCCCCGTCCACTCTTTAGAACTCCAGCACCGCTGCGGAATTTGCACCGTGGTTAAGGAGCTAACAAAAAGGACTCTTTCTGAACCAAGGGCTACCATTTTGCCAAATTTGGTGTAATTCCGTTCAGCAGTTCAGGTTGTAGCTTGTCTAAAGTTTCCTATGGAAAATAACATGGGGAAAATGCGTTTTGGAATACCCCTATTTTCTCGGCTCCCGCCTGTTGAATCACCCTGAAACTTTCAAGACAGGCGCTGACCGGAGCGGGCCACTAGTTTTGAAAATTTTGCAAAGATTCGTTAACCGGCGCCAAAGTTATTAGGAAAATAATAAAAGCTTTTCCCATGGAAACTCGGTCCTAACTCTAACCACCTACGCGCCCGCCAGTAGGTTATATATCTATATATATACATATATATATATGCCACAATTCAGCCCAGTAGTTTGCCGCCGCTCTTGGATGGGGGCGGTGCGTTTCTTTCCGGCAGAGCCACGCCGGTGTGTATGAGAGAAGTTTTGCTTTTCAGCAAGAGAAAAGAACGCACTCACTCATTTTTTAGGATTAGGGCATATTTATTAAATGTTTGCCATGGCCTACGCGTTTTGGTCCAGTCACTTGGACCTTGATCATGGGATCAAGGTCCAAGTGACTGGACCGAAACGCGTAGGGCAATACATATACATATAAAGATCGGACCTTTGCTTAAAAACATATATATATATATATATATATATATATATATATATATATATATATATATATATATATATATATACATATTTTAAAACACCTCCATTTGAATTGCTTTTTATTTGGAAAACTACCTTCTTCAGCTCCAGCCTTCTGACTGCTATTGCTCTTTCATTTCAAAATGCTTAGAGTATGGATTGTGGGCCACAGCTATGTATATTGGGCTACAGAGGCTGCATAAAAGAGAGCTATTTACAGAGACTTGGTTTTGCCAAATATGTAGATTACTTGGATTGGACAGGGTTAAAGTTTCATCAGTTGCTGGCTTTCGAAGATCGTAATTACGTCGCTCATCGTGTTCCCTGTGGTTATGACGCAAAAGCGGAAAGCAAAAGCAGGATTTCGATAGCAATGACCACATAAAAAAATGTCAACTATATAATTAATTCTAAACATCACAGTAGATAACTCACTATATAAATTACTCTATAAAAATATTTATCAGAATCTCAGTATCTCTTGATATCATGAGGGTGTTTGGAGAGGTTTCGGGGCTTTATCTTAACGTGAAGAAATCCATCTTGTGGACCCTGGGCAGCGGTGTGGCTCTTGGTACTTGGGCATCCGCTCCCCAGGAGGCGACAGGAGGTTTTAGGTATCTTGGGGTGTTCTTAACGGATATCCTGGAGTCTCGTGGGAGCGTAACATTGTTCCGGTCTGGGACAGGGTCCGATCAGATATGAAAACATGGTCTCGTATGCCCTTGAACCTGTATGACCGCTCGGCCATCTTCAAGATGGTGGCCATTCCTCGTTTGCTTTACCAACTGCAGAACCACCCCTATCCTATCTCGCCGCAGTGGTTTCGCAAGGTTAACTCGGCGCTGGGCCGCTTCCTTTGGGCGGGAGGTGCTATTCGTGTGGCCCTCCGCACCTGTTTCCTCTCTGCGTACTGCGGTGGCCTGGCGTCATCGGACATCCTATCCTACTATCAAGCATCCCATCTACTGATACTCAACGAATGGTGGTATGGAGATCGGAGCGATCCGGCGTACGCCCTGGAAAGATATTTAATGGAACCGGACACTTTGCATACGTTACTGTACTCGGCCAGGAAGAGGAAGAGGCTCCCGGTGGTTACGCAGGTTGTCTTCCAGGTCTGGCGCCGGGCGCTTAGTCGTATGGGATGGTGGAACAGGCTGACTGAGGAGACCCCGCTGTGGCAAAACGGCCGCCTACCAGCCTTGGCGACTTTGCAGGGGTTTTGCGGCTGGGACGCGATAGGGATCTCGGCGCTGGGGCATTTCATGAGGGGCACGACCCTTAAATCCTTTCAGGAGCTGAGGGACGAGTACGACATGCCACATACCCAATTCTTCAAATATCTGTAATTTCGACATGCTATCTCCCCTGCCTTGGAGGGATTGGACTCCCTGCCGGAATTGAGTCCACTAGAAGCCAAATTGTTTATGGGAGAACTGACAGAAAAGAAAATATCCCGCATTTATAAATCACTGGTTACTCATTGCTCCCCCCCCCTGGACGGCTTGCGGTCTACTTGGGAGAGAGACGTCGGAGAAATTGATGAGGAGGGGTGGAGGGAGGCCCTCGCGGCCCCAAGGAAGGCGGCCATAGCTGTACGACTGCGCTTTATCCAATTTAAATACCTACATAGGGCTTACTACACAAGAGAGAGGCTGTGGCGAGCCGGATTGATTGCCTCCCCCGATTGTCTGAGGTGTGGCAGAGAGGTGGGCACTTTCCCTCACACAGTATGGTCCTGTGGGGCACTGGAGAGGTATTGGGGGCGTGTATGGGACTGCTTGGATGAGGTACTGGGCTGGCAGCTCCCACGTACATCGCAGCTGGGTCTTCTGCATGTTTTGGAGCAAGTGGGTGGCAACATATATAAAAGACACTTGTTACTCCTGGGCCTTACGGTGGCCAAGAGGGACGTAGCCCACGCCTGGAAGGACCCTAGGGCTCCCCCGATAGAGGTATGGAAGCAGGGTTTGGACCATCATATGGGACTGGAATGTCCAGTGTTTGAGGCCCGTGGCTGCCCCAGAAAGCATTATAAAATTTGGAAGAGGTGGGCGGACTACAGGGGGCTGTGGCTGGAGCCGCCGATGCAGCAGGATGTAACTGGAGACCAATTGCTCTGAGAACCGGGGCGAGGGTGAGAGTGTGTTACCATTACTGCATAGACTGATTAGCTTAGATCCAGGTGGCCATCGTGAACAGGGCTAGGGTGGGACCCGGGAGGGGGTAGTTTTGCGGTGTTGGGGGGGGAAAGGGTTGTTCAATGCCAATGCTTTATCCTGTTTACTGTACTGATTGCTATTCTTTGCTTCTAGATTATATGCTCACAGCCCCTCCGGTGTTCGGAGTACTGTGGATGTCTTGCAATCTTATCTGAAATGACAATAAAATTTTGTTCTGAAAAAAAAAAAGAAACAATAATTATCTCTCGCAATCTGTATGAAACGAAAGAAGATAGCCTTTGTGAGAAGCATAGCAGAGGGGAAATCTTTAGGCCCTCTTTCAAAATTGGACTGTGCAGTAATTTCTTTACAATAATTAAAACATTTTGAGGGCTTCTCCAAAATGTGAAGTCAACACATTTCAGCCCGAATGGTTTGGGCCTCATCAGGAGTTACGCAAAAGGAAACTTCTATTAGATCCGACTGTCACGAAGACGCGGATGACGCAATGCCAGAAATACAATTGTCCAAAATGACTATTATTTTTTCCGCCGGAATCACTAGCATGGTCCTGCTCCTGGTAAGGGACCGCACTTGTAAGGGGAGCTGCCAGTCAACCTTCCGAGTCGACGTTCCAAAGTCAAAATAATTTCTAGATCAAACGATGCACTCGACCAACGCACCAGAAAGGGAGAATCATCTGCGCCGGTACGGCTCAATCATGTAGGTCACGTCGCACGCAATAAAAGAAAAAAAATTTGGATATATAACTATGTCACTAACACCTCCATTTCTCAACCATGGGGTCAGAGTATTTCCAGGTAAATCAAATAAAAAGCTCTCTAGGAAAAAATATTTCACACTAATGTCTATTCCTCTATTGCGCAATGCCACAATCATGCACACTCACTCAAAAGACCCCAGACCCTACTGGTCAATTATAATACATGTGATATAACAAAGAAATGCATTAAAAAAGATTCTTTATTTATTCCAAAAGTATCTATACCAGATTCATCAAATATTCCTAAAAAGTTACCATACATTAAAAAATACATTAAAAACACAATGCTGTATTCATATGGCAATGAGAGACAGAAAAATCAAGTGCAAACAATTAATCGCATCTATAATAGGTTGTTTCCTATGAAATTTGTTCTATTATTTGTTGAAATGTCCACAGCCCCCTGTATTCTATTGGACATTAACAAGTTCCTTGGATACAACCAATTGTAAAACCACAGGCGTCAATGCGTTTCGGTGATATTATTCTGATGTAAACCACCTTCTTCAAGACTAAAACTATATAACAGTCTCTCTTGTAAAAAGACCCGTAAACTCATAAACAACCAGAAGCTTATGTCCTCCAATTGATATGGGCGGGACTCCTTAGGGCTCCACAGGCCAGTTCTATGCAATCTTCATAGAGGCTAGTGCATGAGTGCAGCACTACTCCCAGATTGTTTGAGTGTTCCCTACAGTCTTGGTCCTGTGTTGGAATCCCAAATACGTGTAAGTGTGCACCACTGCAATGTGACAGGGACGTTAGTTCATATGGATTAATCCCAAGGTGCCTTCACTGATAATGGGACCTGGCTCAAAGACGTATGTGTCAGCTCCAGTCCTCCCTTGACTCGCGTATTCACCAAAGAGTATTTCCAGCCTGACCTCTTATGTGAGCTTTCACACAAATTTTCAGCCCTGGGAACCATACCCTATAGATAAACTGGAGGCTGGAACTTTCTATTCAGGTTGCGACCAGCCAATCAGAGCATTCCCCTTTGTGTGTGCATTCACGGTTCAACGCGAAACCACCGCAAAATATTTGCAACGAGACATATCACTATATCTTTCTGCTTACATTTCTCAAAAACTACTCAATGTATTTACACCAAATAAGCAAAAGGGCTTCCTTGAAGCAACATCTAACTCCCTGCTCAATTTGGTGCAAGTCAGTTCAGCGGCCACAGCTGTAGAGTTGGCTAAAGGTTCCAATGGGAATTATAAACGCAACCTTATTTCCTGCCCCAGTTCTCAGTCCCCACTGCACGCATCACCCTCACACTTTCCCAATCAATAGTACCCAAATGAGACACTTTTCCGGTAAAATTTCATGCAGATTGGTCAAACGACGCCAAAGTTATAGCCAAGTCGAACAATGCTTCCCTCTCTCCAACGAAGGCTAATGAATTGGCACATAAAGGTGGTGAGCTTCAAAGGGCATATGCAAGCAGACTGTCCTCAAGTCGAGGAAAAAAGCTGTCCCATTGACCACCGCACATTTACACCAGGGCATGAGGGAAAACTAGTTTTTCAGGCGGCGTACACCGACAAAAGACTAGTCACACCTTCATGGTCATCACCACCTTTACTCGACAGTGCAATTCGAAGTCACACCAAAACACCTTCATCTGACTTAACCTGTGGCTCAGTCATTGAGTTTTTGCATCTGCTTCCTCGCCTACACCATTCCAGTGATAAAAGCAGCAAAAATAGCTGCTGTTCAGCACCAAAGATAGCCAGTCTCACCTCTGCACCTGAGCCGTATGAGCTAGGTAGAGTTGTTCTGCCTCATGTCTCATGGTGCAGGGGCCCACTCAAGCTTAGCCCCCAGTGTGCTGCTCTTAACTCAACCTGGAAATGAGTATCACAAGTGTTCTTTTTCAGCATCCACGACTCCCACGTTCAGAACAAATGACAGCCAGACACTTCAGCACCCGGGGCCTACAAGCCAGGTAAAATTGGTCTAACTGTTACAGCTTGGTCCTTGGTCCCGCATCAGCTTAACCTCAATTGGGTTTCCTTGAATTCACCCTGCAAGTGGCCAAGTGTCACTGATGATTTTCTCTATTGACCACAATGGTAAAAATTTGGCAGCTTGGATTTTTTTTAAATTTTTTTTTTACCAATTATACATATTTGTTATACTTTATTTTGGACTCTAAATTAATATAGGAATCAGTTCTATTTTTATAAATTTGTGTCAGATTTCTTTTGAGTTGTGTCAATTACTTATCGTCCATGTTGGTAGTCTGAAATGCTTAACAAATGTTCCTCTAGTAAAGCCTGACTGCTCTTTCCCACTCTACCAGATCTGAGCTAAGGATTTCATTAGTGTGAATCTAAGGACCATCTTTATGATATTGTAAGAGTATTACATAATGAAGCCTAGCCAGCCTCACTGCATAATGAGACTTAAGTGTTAGAGCACTTTCACATGTTCATTTGATGGGGAGATCATATTAAAGGGCCTCCTATCCATGCCCTGAATCATTGCATTACCCAGTACTATTGTGGATTTGACTTCATAGTCATTTGGACTCAAAGCCTATAGAGATAATCAGATCTTTGTTCTCTGGAGACCTTCAGAGCCACAGCTTCTGAGACTATCAAACTCACAGCCTCCTAAGGTCAGCAGACCCACCAGCCTCTGGAGACCAGTGCAAGGCTCTGGGGACCATCAGACCCATACCTTGTGGAAACCATCAGACCCACGGCCTTTGAACTTTCAGGAAAAGCATTCCAACCACTTAGGGTGTATGCTAAATTTCTTGACCTCAAGTACTTTCTTCTGGTTCTCTGGGGCAAACATGTTCACTCTCTCATGTAAAAACCCACTGCGTTGGTTTACTTAAACGAGGAATTAACTCTTTTTGCATCCAAGCAGGTAAGTCCTTTGAATTATTGTCAGCTCCCTGAAAGAATCTATTCTCAAGGAAAATCAACCCTGAACTAAAAACTATTTTCAAGACCACGGTACACCTGTTTGCACATTCTGATTTTGTTTTGTATGCTCTGTGCTGAGTGTCATGAGATGGCCCTTAAGCTGGAAAGCATCTGGTGATAGAAAATAAATTCGAAACATTTTCTGTGCCACAGTGCCAAGCAGGAACTTATATCCGTCACCTGTGAGCTCTGTGTGCTGATCTCAAGACTTGTCACACAAAAAAAGATAAACTGTTGACATTTAGGGCCTTAGTGTGACCCGTGTAAAATTCTCATACTACCCCTAATCACAACCTATCCATGAACTGAAAAGAACTTTTTTAACCCCCAATATATAGGACACCCATAAACCCGACCAAAACATTAATAATTAAATATCTCACAGCCCTGAACCCTTAAAAACCACTAATACTTTATTATAAAATGTAATGCTTTTAAACCTATCCATACATAATTTAATAAACACATATTTTTATTAATTAATAGTATTTTCAATCTATAACTTAATTTAAAAAAATGATATGTTGGTAACTATAAAATATTTACATATTTATGTTGACATAACTTTTAATTGGTAAACAATATGTATGTTAATTTAAATTATGTGCTTTCATTTTAAACACATATATACCAATATATATATATATATTTATTGGATTCTTTACATTTTAATTGTGAAAAACATACTCATATTCAAAGGAAATTATCAAAATGTAAAATTAGGAAAACTTCCCTACATTGTACACAGTAACACCCTTGATATCAGGCCATTCTAGTAACTAACATCCCTTACAAGAGCAATGATGTCCTTTGAGATGTCATCAGTGAAATCATAAATTACATCATAGAATATGTCATGAGTGATATAATATGTGAGGTCATAAGCAGTGCATGGCGGAGCCATAAGTTATAGTTAGCTCTGCTAAATATAACTGTATAATTTCTGTGTTTCTTTTAATTCAAAACGTTAATGCCGTCCCCAACATATTCTTCTAACTATAACGTTACTTTAATCTTTGGTTTTTATTGAACTTCTAGGATTTTTGTAACATAAACTAAAATTTTATTACCATACGTAAAGCCAATACTCTGCTACCTACTGTGGCTTCCCTCCCCTTTTGTGGACATTTCAGCCCTGGGAGTCGGCACCCTGGGGCCTGTTATGGCTCGGGAGGGAGGGAGGGGGGGCACATGCTCCTTTCCCATTAGGGAAAAAAGTCCTAGGGCAGGGCCCCCCATGGCCTAGAATGGCTCAGTGAGGGTTCTCCCCCGGAGCCCCTCTTTCCTTAATTAAACAATGCAGCCCTGAGCTGCTGTATTGATTATTTCCCGATCCTGTGGGAGTCCTGCAGGATTGCAGCAAAAATTGCAAGAGTGCAATCCATCTAGGTTGCCCTCACAGGGCCTACTGGGTAAGGGCATCCTTACCCTACTTCCTTATATTATGCTTTATTTTCAAACATCAGGTCAAGGGACTGACATCCCCACCCCCCGCCTCCAACTCCCTCTGGATCTCAAGCACCCCGCTCCTGGTACGGTCACATTTATCAAGCCAAGCTTGTTGTCTTTATTTCCAAAATCATATAAACAATACTGTTTGCCCCAGCAGAGGGCCTTTGCCGCTTCAACTATGATGCCCTGATATTCCCTGCTCTTTCTTCTACCAAACGAATATTTTGCACAAACTGGTGAGTGGTCAGACATACCATGAGCTAAATGTCAAACCTCCGCATAAAACTATGTGTGGTCTCACTGTGTAAGTAGATAGTCTAGTCGCGATAGTCTCGCATGAGCCCCAGAGTGAAAGGTATACCTTCGCTCAGCTGAGTTATGTGTACACCAAAACGTTTAGTCCCAAGGCTGTCATATTCACTATGAGAGCGGTAAGGTGTCTCCAATATGCTCAGTGGCCATATATTCCACTTAGCCTAAAATCACCTCCCACCAACAAACTGCCCTCCAGGAGCCACATCAAGAGGGCACCCAAGTCAGAGAAGGCGGCCTGGTGCAAGTATGGTGGCTCATATACCGAACATACATTTATCGTCCGACCCTTACATCAGAGGGAATCATTAGAAGGTGCAAGCGCATTGCCAACATGCCAACCGCCCTGGAGCCGGAGTTTTACCCTGTGTTTGCCACCATTTTAAACCCCCATCTGTCTTATGCTCAATATGGGTTATCCAGCAGGTTGGTTTCTTGCAGGAGCAAGACATCAGTTGAATGCTGTTTGAGAAATTGGAGAACTACCTCCCTCTTAATCTTATTTCCCAAGCCGTTAACATTCCATAACATGAATTTTATTTCAGGTTCTGACAATACTTAGCCGTAGATATAAGACATCAGGCCCTACTGGTTGCCTCAGATTGGGAGGTCCAAAGACTGGGGCATAAGAGATCTTGAGTGTCAGTGCATAGCAACAATGTCTGCTGAAGAACATACAACAAAACAACCATAAAAACATAAAGAACATTCCCTTTGCAAAACCCCCTACCTCCATCCTTGCATGGCCGACTTAGAACTGCCCACCCCTTAACATTGCAGAGCACCAGTTGCCCTCACCCAACTTTATTCTAACAGAGTATGAAGAACATTCAATCTCTACTCTCTTCACCTCAAACTCCTGCAAAGTTCTTACTGTGTATTTAGCAAACAGTCATGGTCCTGGAGGCCAAGATGCCTATCTTCAATTTCTGCATGGGCAGCTTTTCAGTGTTCATGAGCCCCACGGCTTGTTTCTGCCAATGCCCCATCAGGCACTCACTCAGAATGGTACCCAGGTGTTCCACAGGACTCCTCGAGGTGCCGCTGAATCTATTGCTCCTTGTGTCTGTCTTATGTCACTTGCAGTCAGGTTTCCTCTGTCGCCAGAGTTGGTTGCATGCCCCTGATGTTTTAGCAGGCCTCCAATCCTCTATTCAGTCCCATGCCTCCTCAGGGGACCCAAAGTGCCAATTCTTTCCTTCCAACCCCACTCTCAATTTAGCCAGAAACAAATTGGAATACTTTAGGTCATGTTGGCTCAGTGTCCTCCTCATCTTGGCAAAGTCACATCTGAGTTTTCGGACTCGGCGAGTGAAACTCGGAAAGAAAATGATGGTTGCTCCTTCGTACTTCAGTAGTGGGCTAGTACGGGTGCCTTGAAGAATTGCATCATGTTCCGTTTAGTTGAAAATGCTGGCAAAGATGGTTTGAGTCGCTGCACCTGACTTTAGTGGGATCCCCACCACTCTGTGTGCTCACTCAACTGAGAAAAAGTTGTACAGTCCTCGCAGCTTCAGGACTTTTGTAATCAGATCTTCAATGAAGAGGACTGCACTGGGGCCCCCTGTTGGCTCCAGAACTCCAACCTCTCTTATATTATTTCAGCTTGCACGTCCCTCATAATCTTACAGTCATATCTTGGTTGGCTCTCAACATTTCAACCTGACTTTTTAGTCTTAGCTTCACCCTGCAGAGTCACAATTGCATCATCTACTTCCTTCACTTTATCTCATATGTTGCACAGGTCAGTTTGATCAATGTCATTTCAGTGTTGACTGAGTCGATTTTTGGTTCCAGGGAAACACGGACTCCCTGAATGGCCGCCATTACATCCGTCAGTGTTCGGGACTACCCTTCTTGCTGAAATTCCAAGGCCTCCTTTTAGGTTAGTCCGGGTAGAGGTCCCTCTGGAGGGAATATTTAGGGAGTTTTGTCTGTTCAGTAGGCAGAGACCCTCTTCCTCCCATGATTGTGAACTGTGTTTGAGGGTTAAAGTCCGTGGCAATGGTGGGGTAGTCACCGCCGCCTGACCAGGTCGCCCTAGGAACTTGAGAACAACCCTCAGCCTCTTGGCTTGCCCCACTAACACCACCAATTGTCTTTCAGGAGACAAACCAGTGCTTCCACAAAGGTGATTACATGTATTCAGCACCTGCCAATTTTGCAAAGTCGCTGCACACACAGCAGAGGCAGCTGTTGGACCGTCTCTCTCACTGGCCTAGTGGTGCACGGTATCAGTCTCCTGAGGTACTGGTCTCACCTCTGCATGCCCCAGCTCTACACTATTTGATGTCACCCTTGGTATGGGTTCTGTCCCTCAATGGCCACCACAATCCCCAACAAGGAACTCTTCAATAACTGCACCCAGTCTGCCGCCCCTTGTTCTGAGCCACCTTATCTGTAAAGCCCTAGTGCCTAAACCACCAATGGCCTGTGAGTCTACAGTCTCAGCCAATAGGTGCAGGAAACAGAAGGTAAGACCCAGGGCATTGCCGATTAGTTGCCTCCAGTCTGTGTCTTGTTTTCGTCTGTCAAATGCCTTCTGACAGTGGTGAATTTTTGGATACCGAGCCGGTAGCCTCATTACTCATTATTAATTTTTAGTTTTTTAGTCGCTGTTTAGGTTGTCTTATTGATGTGTGACGCTTCCTTTGTCACAGTTGAGGTTGGATCACAAGGTCAGCGCAGCAAATTTCAGTCTTTTATACCCCTCGGTGGGGATGTCTGGGGGACCCAACAGACCTAGCGCTCTCCTTCTTGACTCCCAGGCGATCACTGCTCGTGTCCCCACCACGGATGTATGACGTTACAACGCATACTTTTACAACGCCTACCTTTACATCGCAAGTTTTACAACGCATACCATTACAACGCATAATGCTGTTGGGCGCTGGATAGTAAATAGTTTAATTTACTATTCCAACTCCAGTCCCCGTGGATAATAGGGAAGGTGTTGGATAGTACATTAAACCTATTCCCTATCCTGGAGCGCCCCCCAGCGCTATGCGTTGTAATGGTTTGCATTGTAAAAGTTGCGTTGTAATGGTAGTTCGTTGTAAAAGTTTTGTTGTAAAGGCTGTATACCCCCCCACCACTAATCTCTTACCTGCAATTTACACACCTGGTCGCCCGCTTCAGCGTCTAATCCCGTGTTGTGTTCTTTGGTGCCTCGTATTTAAATACAAAGCGAATAATGTCAGATTTAAGTTTCCACACTTCCACTAACTTCAGCAGATCAATCTGAAACCTGACAGACTACACAAAATATGTCATACTAGGCTGTCAATATGTCTAAAATGTAAAGAACACAGAACCACATTTCTGCATATGACATAGGTATGCAGAGCATTAACCGTTACTGGTAAGGAGACTTGTAAGAGTGACAGGGGTGTGCATCCAACAGTTTGTGCGACACTTTGCACAATAACAAACGGGGAAATGTTCACTATAGATTTGCAAAAATGGGTCTCCTACTTGCAAAATGCCCCATAGCGATACAATGGGTATCCAATAATGGGGCACAACCTGCAAATGGCTTAGGGGCATGCTGGAATGGGCTCCAGTTGAAGAACTGGGCATTAACTGCTACAAACTGATGAGAAGGTCAAGGAGGACCACATAGACTGGGCAAACTTGAGGATCCAAATAGTAGATGATATGGAAATGTCAGAGGGTGGCAGGGACCTGGGGCAGCAGGGGAAGTGAAAGTGGTAGTGCAAGAAGAATGCTAGAATGCTTAATGAGATACATGCAATCTCAGAGGCGGTACTGCCTGTGGGGGTGGGGAGGAGTAACGCTTTTTGTATCGTCTTTGTCTCTCTCAATATCCCTGCTGGGGGTGGCTGCCCCTAACCCTAACGGGGAAATGGGCACTATAGATTTGCAACACTGGGTCTCCTACTTGCAAAATGCCACATAGCGATACAATGGGTATCCAATAATGGGACACAACCTGCAAATGGCTTACGGACACACTGGAATGGGCTCCAGTTGAAGAACTGGGGCTTAACAACTACAAACTGAGGAGAAGGTCGAGGAGGACCACAGAGACTGGGCAAACTTGATGATCCAAATAGTAGATGATATGGAAATGTCAGAGGATGGCAGGGATCTAGGGCAGCAGGGGAAGTGAAAGTGGGAGTGCAAGAAGAATGCTAGAATGCTTAATGAGATACATGCACTCTCAGAGGCGGTGCTGCCTGTGGGGGTGGGGAGGAGTATTGCCTTTTGTATCATCTTTGTCTCTCTCAATATCCCTGCTGGGTGTGGCTGCCCCTAACTCATGGATGGGTAAATTGGTTTATATCTGGACTGTATGTTTCTTAAAAAAGTTAAAAAATTAATATTTTAAAAAAGTGGTTCTGCCCAATAATGATGTTTTGTATATCCCGTATCAGGCCATGATCCTGTACGCCTGGAAGATTTCCAAATATTTAGGATTATGGCGTAACCCCAAGAACCTAAGCCCATTCAAGGCTTCCAGCATCTGTGTGACGTCATGAACAATACTTTCAGTCTAATTAATGTTGAGGATGAAGAGGGCAGATCAAGTATGTCTGATCTGGTGGTAATTGGTTCTTTTACTGTTAGCATAGAGAAGCAGTTTCAATTCCAGAATGTCCCCTGCTGAAAAAATATTCTTCACATGTTTTGATTAGCTGGTGGTGATCAGCATTGCTTCCAGTGCCAGCAGGGGCCTTGGTGGCATCTCCCTGCCTCCCGGCAGGTCGCTTCACGAACCGCACAGCTCCACCTGTTCGGCGCCAGTGCTCCCAGCCAGCTCCTGCCAGGGTTTGAAGCCCGCTTAGGCTCTGCCCGTCGTTGGTTCTTTTCGTGATTGTTACTGTATTGCTCTGTACAATTGTGCTACTTTATAACTGTACTGACGTTGTGCCCCCCACTGTCCCCCTGATCTCTACTCTCCCTCGCCACCCCCTCCCATCCCCGGTTCCCGCCGCTGCATCCCGCCCGCCCCCTAATCCCCCATTGGCCACCCCGCTCCCGCCTCCCAGTTGCACCTCTCTCCCACCTCTCCATTTATGGCGGCCACGCTGCGGCAGTGAGTGCGACCATCTCCCTGCCTTCTGGCATGTCGCTCCACGCACCACACAGATCCACCTATTCAGCGCCAGTGCTCCCAGCCAGCTCTTGTCAGGGTTCGAAGCCCGCTTAGGCTCTGCTCATCGCTGGTTCTTTTCGTGATTTTTACTGTATTGCTCTGTATAATTGTGCTACTTTATAACTGTACTAATGTTGTGCCCCCCACTGTCTCCCTGACCTCTGCTCTCCCTCGCCATCCTCCCCCCATCGCCGGTTCCCGCTGCTGCGTCCCCTGCGGCCCCGCCCTCTCATCCCCCATTGGCCACACCAATCCCGCCTCCCAGCTGCACCTCCCTCCCACCTCTCCATTTATGGCGGCCGCGCACTGCGGGCGTGTCGCTGGCGTGCCGATGGCGCTCCTAAGGCAAGCCCGTCTGCGCCCGTCCGTGCTTGGACTGCGCCCAGCACCAGAACCCTTGGACCCTGCGAACGCCATGACGACTGACTCCACTACAATGCCAACACCCTCCACGCACTCAACCCCAGACGAAAACAGACCTGCTTCCGGGCCTCCCCGAAGTGCACCCACGGACTCTTCTCCTGCGGAACTGCAGCTTCACCAGCATCCGGCCCAACAAAAGAACGCAACTAGCTCAGATGCATCCTCCTCAACACCCGCTTCACCCGCAAACACGCCATCGGACTCTGGGACCTTCTCGACTCTACCTCCCCAGACGTCGCCTTCCTAACGGAGACCTGGCTGAATCCCACCTCAGCCCCCGACATCGCCAAAGCCATCTCGGAAGTCTACAAGATCACCCGCAGGGACTGTACCAACGGCATAGGAGGAGGAATTGCCATAGTCCACAGAAACACCCTCAGACTCTCGACCAACACCGACGACACCCTCAGCACCGCCGAACACATGCACTTCCAGATCCACACCGACCCCAACACCGCCCTCAGAGGAACCCTTGTCTACAGACCCCGACCACAGATCAGCAACTAAATAGCCGACTTCATCAGCATACACGCCCTCGCCTCCACAAACTACATCCACCTAGAGAACAACAACGACATCAACTCCACCACCCTGATCAACAACCTCGCCAACCTCGGACTTAGACAGCTCGTGACAACACCAACCCACGCCGCCGGCCACACGTTGGACCCCATCTTCACTGCAAGCCCCCACGTCTCCTTCAACCACACCACCGAACCCCACTGGACTGACCACCATTGCATCCACTGCACCTTCAGGAAGTCCACCACGCACCACCGCACCCAACAAATGCCCCAACGCTGCTGGAGCAAGGTCACAGAAGACCAGCTAACCAACCACCCTTGCCCAGAACCCACCTGCTGACTCTGCCGACCCCAACACCGCCGCCCGCAACCTTAGACAGTGGATCGACGACTGCGCCAACACCCTCGCCCCGCTCAAGACACCCTCCAACAACCACACCAGCAAGAAAGCCGCCTGGTTCACCGAAGACCTCCAGGCCTCCAAACGTACCTGCCGAAAATTGGAGAAGAACTGGCTCCACGAACGAACACTGGACAGCTACGTAGCCCACAAGGACGCCACCCACAGACACCATCAACTCATCAGAACCGCCAAAAACCGCCTGGATAACAACGCACACAACAGCAAAGAGCTCTTAAACATCGTGAAGGAACGGTCCAACCCCAGCTCCAACACCAACGATATCCTGCCTTCGCAAGACCTGTGCGATTCACTGGCCACCTTCTTCCACCGCAAGATCGCCGACATCCACGACAGCTTCAATGCCACGATCGCCCTGACAACCACCCCCCCCCACGACGACCACCACCAACCACCTGCTCTCCTGGACCAGCGTCAATGACGAGGAAACCAGCGAGACCATGAACACCATCCACTCAGGATCACCACTGGACCCATGCCCCCACCACATCTTCAACAAAGCCAGCACAGCCATCACACCCCATCTTCGGAAGGTAATCAACACCTCTTTCGAGACAACAACCTTCCCTGAAAGCTGGAAGCATGCCGAGATTAAGGCCTTACTCAAGAAACCCAAGGCGGACCCCAAGGACCTCAAGAACCTCCGACCCATCTCCCTGCTCCCATTCCCGGCGAAGGTCACAGAGAAAATCATCAACAAACAACTGACCCGCTTCCTCGAGGAGAACTACATCCTGGACCCGTCCCATTCTGGGTTCCGCAGCAACCACAGCACCAAGACCGCCCTCATCGCCACCACGGATGACATCAGGACCCTGCTTGACAACGGAGAAACAGCAGCCCAAATCCTCCTAGACCTGTCAGCCGCCTTCGACATGGTCTGCCACCACACACTACGCACATGCCTACACGATGCCAGGATCCAAGAGAAGGCCCTGGACTGGACAACAGCCTTCCTCTCTGGCAGAACTCAGAGCGTTCGCCTCCCCCTTCCACTCCATGGCCACTGAAATCATCTGCGGCATATCCCAGGGCTCTTCCCTCAGCCCGACACTGTTCATCATCTACATGGCCCGACAGCACAACCTCAACATCATCTCCTACGCCGACGACACCCAGCTGATCATATCCCTCACCAAAGACCCTCACACTGCCAAGACCAACCTCCACGAAGGAATGAAGGCCGTCGCCGAATGGATGAGGAACAGCAGACTGAAGCTGAACTCGGACAAGACGGAGGTCTTCATCAATGGCTCCACTACCTCAGCCTGGGATGACTCCTGGTGGCCTGCAACCCTAGGAACAGCCCCGACACACACCGACCACGCACACAACCTAGGGGTCATCCTCACCTCCACCCTCTCCATGACCAAGCAGGTCAACGCCATCTCCTCATCCTGCTTCAACACCCTCCGAATGCTCCACAGAATCTTCAAGTGGATGCCCACCGAGACAAGAAGAACAGTCACCCAGGCCCTCGTCACCAGCAGGCTGGACTACGGAAATGCCCTCTACGCATCTCTAACATCTGCCAAGCTCCTGAGGTGATTGCAACACATCCAGAACACGTCATCACGTCTGATCCTCGACATCTCCCGCCGCAGCCACATCACACCCCACCTGAGAGTCCTGACCTGGCTCCCCGTCAACAAGAGGATAACCTTCAAGCACCTCATCCACGCACACAAAGCTCTCTACAAGACCGGCCCAACATACCTCAAAACTCGACTCAACTTCTACAGCCCCACCCGCCAGCTCCGCTCCGCCAGCCTCGCCCTCGCCACAGTCCCCCGCATCCGAGGAGCGACCACCGGCGGCAGATCCTTCTCCCACCTTACCGCCAAGACCTGGAACACCCTTCCCACCAACCTACGTCAGACCCAGGACCTACTGGCCTTCAGGAGACTCCTCAAGACCTGGCTCTTCGATCACTAGCAGGACCCCCCCACACACACCCTCAGCACCTTAAGACCCTCACGGGTGTTAAGTGCGCTTTACAAGTGTTATGATTGATGGTGGGAAAAGAAGCAGCCTGAAAATGTGTAAATGTAAATTTGGTGAGATTTGAATCCCTTACTCACCGCCAATGCCAAAGGGACTTGATGCAGCCATTTCACTTTTTGTATGAAGTTAAGACCTATACCTGATCTCTTTAGTGTGTGAAAGTGGTATCCCCATGGACACGATCAAAGGCCTTCTCGGCATCAAGGGAGAGGTCTACCTTTTCATCCAGATCTTTCCTCATCTCACATTGGAAGGGAAGCTCAAACGGTGCATGGACCACCCCATGGAACAAAGCCCACTTAAATGTTATGCACAAATAACAAGATCTCATTTCTGCCAGGATTTTAACATCTGAGTTTATCAGAGAAATTGACCTGTAGCTGGTATGTAGAAGAGGACTCTTCCCTGGTTTGGAGATCAAAGTTGCAGGGGCTCTATTAAATTTGGGCCTTCACTTTTAGTTGCATCTTGGTTAACTTTGTGGGTTAGTGGGTGATAACCGTCAGGCTGATCATCTAAAACTCCCATACAAAGCCATCTTCACAGGCAGCCAATCCAGTATTCATAGATTTAACGCCATCAGGATACTCCATTTCCAAAAGGTCTCCTTCAAGAAGAGATTCTGTTCCTAATTAAGGTTAGGCAAAGGTAAGTCCAACTGTGATTACTGCATAATGGTTTCCACGAGTAGAGTACAAAGAAGAGAAGATGGCGGCCACCCGCGTAGCTAGGGGGGGTGAGGGGGGCGGACCGCCCCAGGCGGCACTGTTTTGGGGGTGGCAACAGCGCGACACTGGTGTGCCCCGTTGCGGTGGCCTTTTTATTGTACAGTGCTCTGACACCTTCGGGTAAAGTCTGCGCTTTAATGCATTAAATAAAATCCTGACATTAAGGCAGTGCAATGACGCATCCATTAGTCTGGCACGGTGGGCGGACGTCACGTCACGTCACGTCCTGCTTCCAAAGGCGGGGAAGTTGGTTTTTGGAGCAGGAAGCGGCTCGGCCTGGCTCTGCGGGCGCCACCTCTATTATGGAGCTTGAAGCACCTGCCTCTTGCTCACAGCTGCAAGGCCGCCGTCGTGTGCTGTCTCATTACCGAGGCGAGCTGAGCTCACATCATGGAGTCGGTGACCGGCGGTTCCAGCAGCGGACACCAGGACAGTCGAGACTCTGAGCACAGACAGCCCTGGACCAAGAAAGCGGGTGGCAAACTGACTTGAAGTAAGTTCCAGCCACCCGACTTTCTATTAACACCATGCTGCTGCAGAAATACACGATTTTTAAAACGGTGCCGTCTGCAGAGGCACACGCTCTTTGGGGGATAAAATAATGAATACTACCTTTACTACCTCATGTATTTCACAGTTTTTACTACCTCATGTATTTTGTTTGCTCACAATTGTCACTATTACCTTGTGTAAGTAACGCATGTTTTTGCAATCTGTTCTTTTATAATGTTTCTCATTATGTTTCATCTCTGTTCCTAATGTGAAGCGCTCTGACGCCTTCGGGTAAAGTCCGCGCTATATAAAAATGCATAAACAAATAAATAAATAAAAAAGAACAGAAGACTGGTGACTGGCAAGATGGGATGTACCAAAGAGGGCTCTAAATAGAAAAAGAAAGTAAAGAAATAGGCGGCCTTCAGGGAGAGGCTGCTGCGAGCAGAAGGAAGAGAGGGGGCACAAGAGATGATAAGTCATGGAAGAGGGAAAGAAAGCACCAGCAGCAACAAGGAAGATGATGGGGGAGTGAGATAATTGAAAAGGGTGAAACATAATGGCATGGAGAGCGTGAAATGGAGATCGGAATAAGACACAGGTTTGGGACAGTGGTGAGTGGAAGGTTGGTGATGTAAGAAGTTGGGAAATGAAGGGTAGGGGAGAAAATGAAAAGTAAAGCAGGAGGGGCTGATTGGGGTAAAAGAAAATGACGAAAAGAATGTAAGGGGAGAGCAATGGAATGAAGAGGGAAGGAAAGGAGAGTGTAAAGGAGACAAGGGGAGTCTTCCTGGTCCGGGGGACATGATGACTGCAGACAGAAGTGTGAGAAAACGAGAGTAAGAAAGAGAGAAGGAGGCGAGAAGGGAAGGACTGAGGACGTGAGAGAGGGAAGGGTAGGGTGGAGATACAGGGAAAGAATTAGGAAAGAAGTGAGAAAAGAATGACCGTGTGAGTGGGAGGGAAACAGAAGAGGAGGCAAGAGGGGGAAGATTTGGTGAGAAATAAGCAAGGAACTGGAAAATAGAAGGAGAGAGGGGAGGAAGGGTTAGAGAAAAGGGATAGGGGCCGAGAGGGGCGGAGGCTGTCCTATCATGGAGAGGGGGTCTGTGTAAATAAGGGAACCAGGCAAGAGGAATAGGGGAGGGGTAAGGGTCGAAGAGGGAAAGAAGGGGTGTAAATAAAAGTACGAAGCAAATGTAGGAATCCAGGAGGGACAGAAGGAGAAAAGATTGTGAGAGACCCGGTCCACTTAAAGCCCTGCCTGAGGCTTTCATGCACCCCCATACTCTATTGTGTCTCAGTGTTAAATGCTTAGACTAGCAATACAAGTTCAGCCTCAGGTTGTGAATAAATAACGGTCGGCACCGCACACCTTGCTGTTATCTGCTAATTCATTTTTATCAAATTTCTCAGTGTGTCTTTTTGAGATAAATTACAGTCTGCAGAGGGGTTGTGACCTCTAAGGTACGCGTGTACCCTTCCATTTCCAGTGCTTTGCAGTCGTTTAACAATCTTCTTACAGTTTCTCGTTGCTCAAATGGGTGTAATTTCAGATATTTATGTTTCCGTTGTTTTTATTGCTTGATTTTAGTTGCGAAAAAAGTGTCACTCATAGTTGTTGAAATGTCACTCATAGTTACGCTGACATTATCAAAATGTCACACTTAGCAATCTGAAACCTTGGCAGCTATGCTTCCTTTATGTCCGGCCTGCTGCTGTTAGCTGTACTTCCAGTGCCAGCTGCGCCCCTCCATGTGCACAAACCATGAGCTGAACATTGCAGGCATTGCCCTGCAACTGCAGAAATGTAGACATTGCCGTCTGTTGTATAGTGGGGTGTCGGAGAACATTCCATAAAGTATAGAACCCAGTGAATGCTGGTAATTTCTAACTTGCACAGACATACATTTTTACAGATAAAACTAATATAGCGCACAAACGATGTGTGGAAATCAGGTGTCAATTCATCAAACAAAAAGGATTTGCATAGCGCTACATATCACCTGTGAGGTTATCTAGGCACTGTGGGGTGGGGGCAATGCTTCTGCTGAGGGACGTTAATCGAATAACCATGTTTTTAGGCCCTTCCTGAAATCCTGCAGGGTGGCAGTCTGTGTGCTCTCCTTTGTACTGCCGGTCACCGGTGTATTTAACTGTGTAGCCTTGGACCGTGTCATGTATGTGCATGTAACTCGCATGATCGAGGTAACTATTAGCAGCAATACTACGTGTCTCTCTGACATCTTTCAAAAGTGCTCACCGTCCTTTTTCCCAAGCACCCCCTATCCTCCCCCCCCGTTCCCCCTCCCCCCTAAGGGGCGGCAATCTGAGGGATAGCCCCGGGCGCCACAAGCTCTAGCTACGCCCCTGATGGCGGCAAATCTCTTGGAGGTTTTAACGTGGTAAGAAATCACGTTGCTGCCATCTGTCCCAAGCAACAGATCAGCTGGCAAAGAATAATTCTGATGGAATTGCCTTTTTAGTAGCCTTCCTGCTCTTTCTCTTTGTTCATACTTTTTTATATTGACCTGCCAGGTTCATATTCAGCTTTTAAGGCAATTAAAATAAATCTGGCTCAGTAACAGGTTATTTAAACCAATTTTTTTAATAAACAAGTAAATAAAATGCAGCAGTAATTAATATGTAAAAGAATGAGTACTGGTGCCCAAAACTCTGCATAGAAGTTTGTGGTTGGTGCTATCAAAGGCCGGCATGCCGAATACATAGCCTTGTATCAACACACTTGCCACTTCAACCCATGACCAGAACACTGGGCCACTTTACCTCATTCTTGTAGGTTTCTGCTTTCCCCCCTTTGTGCAGATCTTTCTGTCTGTTGCTCCCTCCTTCTTTCCCTCGTGGTTGTTTTTACACTCTCTGGCTCTCGGTCAAAGTCTGATCAGAACAAACATTAGCAAATGTTATTGCTGTTGTCAATGTGTTTTTTAGACATGTAGCACAGCAGTGGTTTAAAGCAGGTGCCCAATGCCCATAGGGCTAAAAGGGCTTTAGCCCCCCCACACACTGGTGTGTCTTAGGCCATGCTGCTGCAAATGTCCTGCACATCTAACCTGGGCTTCTATTGGAATTCTATAACGCATATTAGCAAGCCCATTATCGCCGTTATAGCGGCAGGACACTGCCGTTAAAGCTGCGATAATTTTAACGAGGTTCTTGCTAATATGCCCCACAGTTCTTGAACTGCTGTGGGCTTGGCGGGGTAGTGTCTGTCATATTATCTCAGTCACCCTGGGTTTTTCACAGGTGTTTGAAAGACCATTTGCATGTCTTTGTGAACTGTTTAACGAGGTTCTGTTTACGTTCTTTCACTGGTTTCAGGACCCCCTTGGTCCCCACTATTCCTTACATTTGTACTTTACTTTTATTGCCGCAGTGGGAGTATGCAGTTCATGAAAAGGCTTATCACAAGTATGGTTGGACCATTCCAAGAACAAAACACAGCCGGTTTGTTATTTAAAGAGTCTGCATAGTCCTGGTCGTGATTCTAAACAGGGCTATAAACAAAATGGTATGTATTCATTTGTAACATGACTCTTCTGTCTTTGTTTCCTTTAATTATAAGTCATGAATCATTAATGGAGATCTAGAACACATTTAAAAGTGCTTTCCATTTATATTTGCTGTTTGATGTATGCACAGATAAGGCCTAAAAATACAGATGTATGAACTAACGATACCAGTGGTGCTGGTAGAAATCCGGTCAGCAGGCAACCCTAATCACAACACTGAAGGTTTGTCGCAGGATCAGCAAATTATTTATTCGCTCCGCCCTCCATCCCTGATTGATGCCATAATAGCAACAGCTTAGGTTATATCTAAAACCCTACTCGCCAACCATCAATAACAGTTACTCCAAGTGTCTGGGAATACATCCTGCATTCGGACAACTCACTTCTCATTCTCATCACTCACTCTTCACTGTCACACTCACAGTGATCACACTGCACTCGCACTGCATTTCATGCGCTCTCGCTGTTACCCTGCACTCACAAACTTCATCCTCCCCTTACCCTGCATTCACACGAACACACCGCTCACCCTGCACTCACAGCGATCACACTGCACTCACAATGAGCTCCATGCACTCACGCCATTGACCTTTCTCCTACCCTGTACTCACACGAGCACACTGCTCACACTGCACTCACATGGCACTCCTCTCACTTGTCACTTTCATTGCTCACTCTACACTCACAGCAGTTACACTGTGCTCATGTGTTACCCTGCACTTACAACGTTCATCGTCCTTTTACCCTGCGCTCATATTAGCACACTGCTCACCCTGCACTCACAGTGACCACACTGCACTCATTCTCCTTGCCATGAACAAATGCAGTTTTCCCTCCACTTACCCATTGGTCGCATGAGCACACTGCTCACCCTGCACTCACAGTGATCACACTGCACTCAGACAACACAAAATGCACTCATGCTGTACACGCTGCACTCACCCTGCAGTCACATGAGCACCCGGCACTCATGTGACACTTCCATCTACCGTCAATTTCACTGTTCACACTGCAATCTAACTCAAGCAAACACATCCCTCACCATGCATTCATTGCTCCCATGTTTCACTTTCACCCACACCCATACTAATATGGTCACACCACTCACCCTTCACGCACTTCTCTCACCCCGCACTTCCACTGGCACCTCCCAGCCTGCACTCAACCAGCCACTCTATCACTCTGCCTACCAACAGGCACAATTGTCTGCCAGAACTCATAGGGACACACCACTCATCATGCACTAACTCCTCTCCCCATGCACTCACCCGTCACTCTCACAGATCACCGATCAAACATTTGTAAAGCACGCTACACCTGTGAGGGTCTCAAGGCGCTGAGGGGGGGAGCACTTACTGATCAAACAGCCAGGTCTTGAGGAGTCTCCTGAAGGTCAGCAGGTCCTGGGTCATAGGTGAATGTGAGGTGTTCCATGTCTTGGCGGCGAGGTGGGAGAAGGATCTGCCGCCGGTGGTTGTTCGGTGGATACGCGGGACGGTGGCGAGGGCCAGGTCGAGGTCAGCAGAGCGGAGCTGGCAGTTGGGGGTGTAGAGGGTGAGTCGCTTGTTGATGTATGCTGGTCCAGCATCGTGGAGTGCTTTGTGAGCATGGGTGAGGAGCTGGAGTCTCTTCTGGAGTTTGGCTGTGGTTCCCACGTAAAGGGCATTGCCGTAGTCCAGCCTGCTGGTCACAAGTGACTGGGTGACCGTTCTTCTGGTTCCAGTGGGGATCCATCTGTAGATCTTGTGAAGCATAAGGAGGGTGTTAAAGCAGGAGGAAGAGACCGCATTGACTTGATGGGTCATTGACAGAAGAGTCCAGGGTGAACCCCAGGTTGCATGCGTGGTCGGTGGGTTTCTGCACAGTTCCCAGTGAGGCCGGCTACCAGGAGTCGTCCCAGGCGTAAGGGGTGGAGCCGAGGATGAGGACCTCCGTCTTTTCCGAAGTTCAGTTTCAGGCGACTGCTCTTCATGCATTCGGTGACGGCATTCATACCCTCATGGAAGTTGGTTTTGGCGGTGGCAGGGTCTTTGGTGAGGGAGAGGATCAGCTGGGTGTCGTCAGCGTATGAGACTATGTTGAGGGTGTGCGATAGGACAATATTGGCGAGCAGTGTCATGTAGCCTGCACTAACACCCAGATACACCACTCACCCAGAATATACACGGCTCACACCACCCTGCATTCACTCCTCTCACTCTGCACGCACTCCTCTTACCCAACACTCACATGGGCCCTCCTCACACATTGGGCCCGATTCACAGAATTAACTTAAGACAAAAACCTAAACTTACTACTTTTGGTATTCACAGAATGCACTTACTACTTTTGGTATTCACAGAATGGATTTACGACTACTAACTTTACGTCTGCACTCGAGCCTGAGATTCTGGCCCGGAGGCGGAGCTTCCAGCAGAGAGGTGGAACTTCCACCAAGAGGCGGAGCTACCGGCCCGGAGGCGGACCTTCCGGCCTGGAGGTGGGGATTCTGGCCGGTGGTGGAGATTTAGCCATGGCCGAAATCTCAACCTCTGGGCCGAAAGTCCCACCTCTGCGCTGGAAGCTCCGCCTCTGGGTCGGAAGCTCCGCCTCTCCACCAGAAGCCCCGCCTCTTGGCCAGAAGCTCTTCCTCTCGGCGAGAAGCTCCACCTCCAGACCAGAAGCTCCGCCTCCAGGCCGGAAGGTCCGGACCGACTGCGGAGGTAAAGTTAGTAATCGTAAATCCATTCTGTGAATACCAAAAGTAGTAAGTGCATTCTGTGAATACCAAAAGTAGTAAGTACAAACATTGAATACCAAAAGTAGTAGGTTTAGGATTTTGTCTTAAGTTAGTTCTGTGAATCGGGTCCCTCGCATTTATGTAGCTCACCCAACAAAGACATCGGCACATGTTTCACCCTATACTTGCACTACTCACTCTGCACCCACTCACACTATTCACCATCACCCAGCACTTACATGAGCACACCTCTTATGCTGTGCATATAAAAGTTACACAGCTCATGACTATACACGTATTTCTTCAAAGGCACACACAGAATACCTACTATTTCCATAGTTCTAGATGCTTGCTTAATTCCATCTCTAACAACGGGGCTGGTGCAAGTTGGGAGAGCGGACTGAGGATGTAGGATGGCATGAGGAGGGAGCCTAGAGCTGTGGCTTTAGGGTGCGGTGTTGGATTGAGGATCATGTGATACCTTCAACCATTCCTGACTTTCCATTCACCACAGTGCTTCATTCCGGGATATGTAAGCTTTATTTCTATGTTGTAAATTGGGTCTGAAAATCACAAAATGCAAAGTGTTACCGGATAAAAATCCATGCTTGTCAAGAAAGTAAAGTATTTCAAAAGATCTGTTGGATGATGGAATATTACATGTTAGAAAGTGGATTAGTTCATTTCCCATACTAACTATTCGATCTACAAGTGAAACCAGCTATTTTAAGGAAGTGCATACTTGTAAAAAAACATTGACAAGGCAATATATTATTATTTTTTAATTAAACTTCACTAAAAGGCAAGGCAAGTATAGCATAAGCAGCAGGGCAAGCTTTTCTAACTCTGTTAAAAAAAGCAGATTGACTAATGTGAGTGCGGCAGAGTAAAAATTTACAAAACAGTGAAAAGATACAGTGAGAATGAGTGTGTAAGAGAATGTGTGTGTGTGTGTGTGATTATGTTTTTGTGTCGTATGTGTGTTATGCTTGCAGGTATGCTGCTGGTCTAGTATACTGAAGGTTATTCTTGTTTTGTGAACAAGGGCAATAATAACATATAGATAGGTGTTACCTATGGCAAAGTGCAGGCCCTGACATCATTGGCTGTGGGGATTTAAACTGTCTAAATGAGAAACCAGCAAGCCATGCCATATCCGGCAGCAAGGACAAAGAACACACACCAGAGGTCAGAGGCCATGCCCCCTTTTTACACCACTCTGCAAACGCACCTCTTGGCGCACTGCTGCTCGGTAGATGAAGTCCACTTGTGTTCTCAGGTCCTCAGGACACAAAAGGACCTCATCACCTCATCACCCCACCAGCAGTGCGCCAAGAGGCGCATTTGCAGAGTGGTGTGAAAAGGGGCATGGCCTCAGACCACCTCTCTGCAATCCATCTGTGTGGCACTTACTGGAGGTACCTGGTGGGCTAGTTGGCTCCCAGGGACCCTCAGTATTCAAGTGGACTTAATTCCCCAACTTAGAATGTGCCAGGAGGGCGTTTGAAGAGTCATGCAGGGAGGGGGCAGGGCCTCCCGCGAGTTGCAGTTTCTTTTTCTAAAATGTGTTTTCTTATGGGAGGGGAGGCCGCGTGGCCCCCCCTTCCCTGGGCCACTGGGCCATCCCCTGGAGCCTGGCAGCCTTTTTGTTTTTATTTTTTTATTTTTGGGGAGGCAGTCCGCGTGGCCGCCCTCCAGTGGACCACATCCCCCGGGCCGGCCTTTCCGCCCTGTCATAGCAAACAGCAATGTCCCGGGGGTGGGCACTCGGGACATTGCAGGAGCTGGCCCTAAGAGGTGGTGGTCCCCAGGGCCATGAAGGGCTCCTGGAGGGGGGCCTTGCGGCCCCCCTCCCATCAATCGTAAAGCCCCGGGGAGGTGGTGGACCCTAGGGCTGGGGGTCCATAACAGACCCCCAAATTTGAATATTTAGTGCCCCTGGGAGGTGGTGGCCCCCAGGGCAGTGTGGGGGGGCTTGTGCCCCCTCAAACTAATATTATTTATAACCCCGGGGAGGTGGCAGTCTCCGGGATTGGGGGTCTACCAAAGGTGGTGGTCCCCGGGTCTTGGGGGGCCACGAGGCCCGCCCTTATTTGATTAAAGCCCCAGGGAGGTGGAGGTCCCACGGGGCTGTGGGGGCCGTGTGGAAAAGTAAATTTTGCCATGTTCTGTGTCCCTACGCCTCATCCATCATATGTTATGTGTGCATGATTAAATATGCATATGTACTCCCCATGTCCGATTAATGACGCAATTACAGTTGTGTCCACCTCTGGTATGCCAGTTTCCAGTCTTCGTGAATACTACGAATATTAGGCCTATGTAAAGCTACGTTGCCACGTTTCTCAGTGTGCACGTTATTCTATTATAAAGTCCCCGTTTCTAGGCCTCAAAAGGGCCCGGACACCAGATTCAGCTCCTGTCTCCTGAAGCCTCGCTGAGGAGGGATACAGCCCCCACCTGTATCCTCGACCCTTCACTTACTCCCTGCCTCGCAGTGCCCGGTGCAGCCTGGCTCAGTCTCTGAGTCTGCCAAGAATATGTTATGAGTCCAGTTATCAGTTCAGTTCTCCTTCTCTGCATTCCTAAGCTACTGAACTGCATCAATAGTTTCCGTCATTGTCTAGCCTTCACGTCTCCACGTTAGAGAAATACTGTATTAATGGTCATTTAATATTCTTCATCACGCACTACATGTAGAATAATGCATGGTCCAGTCTCAGAATCAAGTTAGCCTTTCCCCTCCTGACTTCTAGTTCCTATCAACATGTTCTCTAAACATCAGATACTAGATACTGTTTAGGTACATGTCGCCCTGACTCTCCAGACTTCAGTCTCTGCTCCTAGCACAGAGTTCATAGCCCCCAGCTTCTCCTAGTAATACGTCATTGCCAGTTTGCGCGCACCACTAGGTTAGAGGTCCCGGCTCCTTAGGTAGCCCCCTCCATGGTTTCCGCCCCATTCATGACATATTCTGTTACGTTTGCATCACATGTCTATGTATACTCCCAGTTACACCTACTTTTGCCCTTATCTTTCGCGACTGCTACGCGTCACGCCTTCTGCTCCACCCACTGTTACGCCTATTGCAATGTAATGCTATGTGTTTGCGTTATGTATATATGCTCATGTATTGTTATTAAAAGTCAGCGCGCTCATCCCAGGTCGAGCCCCAGCAGCTGCTGGGCCCTGTCATCCTATTCCTATGCAGGTTGTCCTGTTCCTGTCCTTATGCTGTAATAAACCTGCAGAACTCCTACTACCTCGAATCTTGACTCTTATTTATTGAGCTATCTGTTATGATATATATGTCTAGTCAAAAATAGGGTATTATTTATTTATTTACCACATAATGGTGCCCGAATAGGGACTTGCCCTTTCCCCACGCGTCGGTGAAGCCACGCCGACCCCCTGACCCTCTGCAGTCGTGACGGAACTCTTCTGCGCAGTGGCAGATATTTCTGCTCAAGTATCCCTCAGGCCCACGGAGGAGACGGAGGAGGCGGTCCAGCATCCAGACGAGACGGTGGAGGAACGCGGCGAGTCCCGACCAGAGCCCAAGCCAAGAGTCCAAGGTCCGAGGTATCCGGAGGTCCACCCGTAACTGAAGTCCGAAGTCCGAAGTTCGTCGTCCGTCGTCGTAGCAGTCCAGTCCAGTCTGAGGCCTTCCATTCTTGCTGCCCGGTGAGTACCGTTACTGGGGTGGTATCTAGACAGGGTCAATTTAATTGACTCTGGTCTGTGGGTTGGTGGTACACAGTCCCACAAACGAAGCATCCACTTCGGTGGATGTGGGTCCTGACGTGTCTCTTTACGAGACCGGTAAGTTTCGTACTGTTTCAGCAGTGCATCTAGTTTCTGTTCTAGTCAGTTTCTGTTCTCGAGAAAATTTATGTGTTCTGTTCTCAGTATTTCCAGGTAGTATTCTGTTCGAACTGATTATTTTAAATGTTTTTCATGTATTTTAATGTCGTGGTATGAATGGGGAATAAGTATCGTGTTCATTGTGTATTGTATTGTGTCTAGATTACAGTTCAGTCATGCCCATATTTTCCAAGTTACGTCAGTTAAAAACTAGAAAGGGTCTGCTGGAAGCAGCAGTTCCCGTCCCGCCCAGGGACAGTCCAGGTCACTTTATGTATCAGAAACATGGCATAAGCGCCATATTGTATCTAGATTTATGGGTAGAGTATACCAAACAGTTAGAAGAAAAGTATAGATGGCCCGTATCGGGTACATGGGATGCTGAATGCATCATGCGAGTAGAAGAAGCATTATGGAAAAAGAAAGCCAGACAGTCACAGAAAGATGCCATTGAGTTATGGCGCAAAGAAGCTCATAAAAGAACTGAAAAGGAAATCAGAAAGTCAGAATTAAGTAGAGAATCCTTAGAGCGAGCCCAAGAAAAAGAATTAATCGAGATAGGTGAACAAGTCAAAACTGAACAGAGAGACAGACAGAGGAATGCCCTTATTAAGGGTATGTATCCTCTTCTTGCCGAGGGCTTGCCAAAAGCGACCCCAGAGGCATCCAGTAATTTCCCGCCACCATTAGTTCCGACCAAGCTACGTCACAAACAGACTGCAGCTGATATTTTTATTTCGTCCTATCTGGACGACACAGTCCCTGAATATGCAGATCCTGTTCGCGCTCCGCCAGTCCCTGTAAATCAGGCACATCCTGCTCCTCCAGACACCGGGGCACCCCATGCAGTACCTGCTACGGTACCCCCGGTCCAGCCAGCATTTCAATTTCCCGCTCCGCCACGAAGAATATCAGTCGACGATTCTAGTCTAGGGGCCGCAAGAGGAGGTCCTCCTCAAACCCCGCCGCCACGCAAGCGTTTATCAGCACTTGAATTACATGCTCAAGCATCACAGCGTACTCCCAAGAGTAATAAGTCTGTTGCAGAAATCAGGCAAGCCCTTGGCGAATGTGCCTATGACCCAGTCCCAGGCGAGAATAATATGGTTTTATATTCAGTACGCGTAAGGAGGGTGACCGAGTATCTAGTCACCCTACCCAATATGAAAGAAGATCTAGACAGAATATATCGTTTCATCCGTACAGGGGATGATCCAGAAAGTATTAGTGATGCCATGTCTCAAAGGAAAGCTGAGATCCAGCGTATGATATTAAAGTTTTTAATTAACTGTCTAATAAGAGAACAAGATTACCCGTCTAAAGATCAGGCCGAAATGAAAACCCTGACAAAGTGGAGTGATAATATAGCCGAGGGTAAGCACAATACCATTAGTGCCATGGAGAGTATGTACAAGAAAATCCGTAGAGAAATAATAAAGATACACGAACAACGTAAAGCAGCACAAGTAAGCGAGAAAGAAAGTAACTCTGATACTGAAGAGGTAGAGGACGAGAATCCCGCCAGAATAGCGTATGTAGGAAAATCTAGATTTCCAGATCGCCATTTACGCCTAGAACACAAGTCAATTTTCCATCATTCAGCACCAGAACAAGGTTCCCTAGAACAAGTGTTCCAAGCTACCGATCACATTCTGAAATCACGAATCGGTTACAGTGAGTTAAGTACCATGCATGAACAGGAAATAGCCCGATCAGCAGTCCGATGGATTACTGATTCTACCACTTTTCCAGACGAAATAGTGGCACAAATGTTTCTGAAATTGCCCCCAGCCGAGCAGCGACTGGCGGGTATGTATATGATCCAGCACCTCCTTACTTTGTATGAGGGTCAGCACTCTGATCCAGGTCCGTTACATGATGTCCTGAACGAGTTACTCCAGTATAGATGGAGAGGTCTAGGTACCGATTTAATTAGTGTCATTCTAGAACAGCGTCACAAATATAGAACGTTTCTGAACCCGCATTTTGTTCATGTCTCACCCCCAGAAAGTAAACCATTTTACATGGAAAGACAGAACCCGTTACGAGAAGTGCATCCAGTTAAGACAGAGGACGGTGAAATGCAACGAGTGTTTGTTTACACTCCAATAACAAAGATGGAACTCCTCGAGATGAAGAAATTAATTCCCTGTCATGACAAAGATCCAGCAGGGTTCCATAGAGAATTAAAAGACATGCTCCGTATGGGAGAATACACTTACCCAGATATCATTAAAATGTTAAAGGTCCTGTTGCCCGCAGGGGTGTATGAAAAGCTAAAGGAAAAAGAATGGGAGGTGGGAGAGAAAAAGATCGATTGGGCAGTTCTAGAAGCTGAAGACAAGGCACGAGTACCAGGTACTGGTCTAGGAGAGAAATGTAAAGAATTACCAGAATTATTGATTCAAGTTCTACCCAGATTATTAACAACTAGAAAAGAAGACTGGGATGCAATCTCAGCCTGTAAACAGAAACAAGATGAAGATATTAGTGATTTTTATTCCAGGTTTGAAAAATGTTTCAGTATCAACAGTGGCCTCAAGACAAGTAGTGAGTCATACCCTCATCTTTTTGTTACTAAATTAGTCGAGAATTCAAGCCCACAAATTAAAAATCGAGTTTTGAAAGTCGAAAGTACCTGGCAAGCTAATACCCCGTCCCAAATGCTCCAGATGCTTCAGTACCACCAGAATAGAATCAGGGAAGAGCAAGAACACGAGAGAAAACGTATGAAAGACACAAAAATGAAAGTACTAGTTGCACAATCCGTTCCTCAAGACAGTCAGAAGAGGGGTCCGAATCAAGCCAGTCATCCTGCAGCTCCCGTTAAAGGGAATTGCAATTATTGTAAACAGCCAGGTCATTTTATAAATGAGTGTGCAGTTCTGAAACACAACATAGCTACTGGTAAGACTAAAGAAAGACCACGTCCGCCTAGACAAGAACAAGTTTCACAGACTCCTCAGCCACAGAATACACAACAGACAGTTACAGCACCGCAGCCTATTGCTGCAACACAGCACGTTACATCGCAGATGTACCAGTATGCACAGTCTGAGTATCCAGAGTACCAGCAGTATTCATGAAACAGCCTAGAGAGGGAGGTAGGCTTGCCTCTCATCGAGATACCTGTAGATCAAGAAGGTCCCTACGTTCACAGTCAAGTATTAGGGAAAGACAGAAAGTTTTTGATTGATACAGGGCAAGTAGGACCACAATTAGTCACGCCGAAGTTCCAGGGGCTCCGCTCTCAGGCTCAAGAAATGTTTCCCTTGGATTTTCAGGAAAACCTATCGTAAATGAGATTTCAAAGCCAGTTACTCTAGAAGTAGGTCCATTGTCCCGTACTACTGATCTGTTACTTACTAAGTCATGTCCAGAAAACCTATTAGGCATTAAGACACTGAAAGAGTTGGGTGCAGTTATATGCTGTTCCCCAGAGGGAATACGATTGTTCCTACGTGACTTTAAGGGTCACTATGTATTACGAGATTTTGATTCAAGACTGTCTAATGTTCCGCAGCATTTATGGGCGCAAGGTCCAACTGATGTAGGGTACATGCAAATCACACCCCATCGTGTGACTCTTAAACCAGGTGTAGTGTTACCACGAATCAGACAGTACAGATTGCCACCTGAGGCTGTAGCAGCCTTATCCAAAATTATTGACGAGCTCATGGCTCAAGGAGTGGTTGTAGAAACTGACTCCAACGTATGTAATTCTCCGATCATTCCAGTTATGAAACGTACTGATCCTAATGCACCCCCAGTATATCGATTAGTGATCGACCTACGAGAACTTAATAAATGTATTATTCCTCAGTACCCAGTTGTTCCAGATATCTCTTCCCTATTGACAGCCATTGATTCCGAAGCCATGTTCTTTACAGTAATCGACCTCAAGAATGCATTTTTTAGCGTTCCAATTCATCCAGACAGCCAGTTTCTTTTCGGATTCTGTTTAAATGGAAGGAGCTATATGTTCACACGCGCTCCTCAAGGTTTCACAGAAAGTCCTAGTATTTACAGTCAAGCACTCAAGAGACAACTAGACAACATTCACATGCCAACTGACACTGCCCTGCTCCAGTATGTCGATGATCTACTGATCACAGCCCGTTCTGAACGTGATTGCGAGCGAGCGTCACTAACGGTTCTGTATTTCCTGGCCGAGATGGGGCACAAGGTGTCCCCTTCGAAGCTTCAATTCTGTGTCCAGCAAGTGGTATACTTAGGACACTTGCTGTCCAAGAGGGGTAGGCAGTTGACACCAGACCGTATCCAGTTAATAGCGAGTCTTCCTCAGCCCAAGACCCAGAAGGAGGTACGTGCCTTTATCGGCCTTACTTCTTACTGCAGACAATGGATTCCTCAGTATGCATTTCTAGCCAAGCCACTGATACAGTTAACGACACAGGAGGCAGCCGCATCGACTGTTCTCCCTTGGACATCTGAACATACACTTAGTTTCAACGAGTTAAAGAAAGCCCTATGCCAAGCTCCAGTTCTAGCGACACCGAACTACAGTAAGCCTTTTACACTTTTCGTTACTGAACGTGAAGGTACAGCATTATCTGTTCTCACACAAGATCAAGCAGGACAATACAAGCCCTGTGCTTATTTTTCGAGCACATTAGATCCTGTAGCCCAGGCGTTGCCTGCGTGCCTCAAGTCAGTTGCAGCCACAGCACTAGCTATTAGGCAAAGTGATTCCATAGTCTTAGGACATTCCCTGACAGTACAAGTCCCACACTCCGTAGAAGTTCTTCTAAACCGAACACAGACTCAGCACTTGACAATTGCACGTTTAACAGGTTATGAATTGACACTGTTCCAGCCACACATAGAAATCAGACGCTGCAACATTTTAAATCCTGCTACACTGTTACCATCAGTTAATTCAAATCCTGCCACACACGACTGTGTGGAAGTAGTTAACATTACGACAAAGCCAAGACAAGATCTGACAGATACTCCATTACCAGACCCTGACCTGACACTTTATGTGGATGGTTCATGTATGAGAACTAGTACAGGAGAACTAGTCGCCGCGTATGCAGTGACTACTGACACTGAAGTTATTGAGACCCACCGCATTGATACCCTGTCCGCTCAAGCAGCAGAGCTAGTTGCTCTGACACAAGCCTGCATACACGCCAGGAACTTGAAAGTTAATGTTTATACAGACTCACGTTATGCATTTGGAGTTGTACACGACTTCGGAGTGCTCTGGCAGGAGAGAGGTTTCATGACTTCTCATGGAACCAAGATTCAGCATGGTCTCCTTATTCAAGCTCTGTTAGATGCCATACATTTACCGACATCTATTGCTATCATGAAGTGCAAAGCACATACGAAAGTTACTGACATTATTTCCCAAGGTAATGATCTAGCAGACCGCACAGCCAAGCTTACAGCACAGACTCCAGACATTCAAGTTAATCCGACACAGACACACACTCCAGATCCGACTACATGTATGACAGTTAAGGACCCTACACAAGATGTCATAGATATCCAGTTACATGCTACTCCCGATGAAATCAAGAAATGGTCCGAACAAGGAGGGGTCCAGACAGATCAGGGATGGGTAACGAAGGGTAAAGCCACATGGTTTCTCCCCGACTCTATGGTTCAAGTCATTATTAATACCGCACATAGTCCAGCACATTTAGGAGAAAAAGCTATGTTAGACAGTATCCAGAATATTTGGTTCAACAAGCATTTACGAGCTGCAGCTAAGCAGAAAGTCCGTACCTGTATGATATGTTGTCAGTTCAATCCAGGTAAAAGTGTCCCGGTGGAACAAGGTGGTTTCCAACCCCCTGACCACCCTTTTGAAGTCCTCCAGATGGATTATATTCAGATGGAGCGATGTCGAGGTTTCAAGTATGTCCTTGTAGTTGTATGCGCTTTGTCCAGGTGGACAGAAGCATATCCAGTCCCAGATTACACAGCCGCGACCACTGCCAAGCAGTTGGTTCGTGAGTTCTTCCCCCGTTATGGACTCCCTAGAGTCGTATATTCTGATAACGGCCAGCCATTCTCCTCAGAGTTAATGAAGCACGTTTCCCTTTTGTTAGGGTACCTGTGGAAGTTCCATTGTGTACGCCATCCTGAAGCAGCCGGTCTCGTTGAGAGACATAATCAAACCCTGAAAATCCGCATCGCCAAAGTCTGTCAAGAAAAAGGTGTGGACTGGCTAGTAGCTCTGCCAGTCGCTTTATTTTATATGCGCATGGTCGCACATTCCAGATCAGGCCTGTCCCCGTACGAGGTCGTATTCGGCCGCCCCCCAAATATGTGGGGTACTCCTAGACCCCGAAGTATTACCGATGTTTCAAGTAATATGCTGACAGATTACCTAGCTTCCTTGATGTCTGCCCTCAACTCATGTCGTTCACAGGTTGCCGCTGCATTTCCAGACAATACCGAGGTGGCACCGCATGAAATCGTCCCAGGATCCATGGTGATGGTCCGCAACTTTGACAGATCAAGTCCGCTGGAGCCTCGATGGAAAGAGCCCCGACAGGTCCTCCTCACCACCCGTACAGCCGTGAAGTTGGAAGGACGCAAGGGCTGGGTGCACCTTTCTCATGTTAAACTTTTTAAAGGACTGAAACCCGTCTTTAAGAACATTTCCCAGGATTCAAAGGATTGCCAGAATATTGTTCTCAAGGACTGTCCCGCAAAAGACATTGCTACAACCCCTCCCCTGTTAGAGAAAACTCCGCAGCAGGAGTATAAACAGAAACTACGGTCTAGTAAATTAAGTCAGCCAGTTTGATTGTCTAAGTCCTCCCCTAGGTGAAACGGTTAGACTGTTTCTGACATGTATAAAATAGACCCCCATAGCGAGAGAGTTAGTCAAAACTCAATCCGATGTATCGTTTTTCTATGTTTCATATTGTTTTCCAGCCTTATGATTTCCTGCACCAGTTATGCATTTTACCTATGTTTCCCAGTTCTTCATGTAAATAAGTCTGCTAATGCTACAGTAGAGCACACGTTTAGTGATCTGCCCCCTCACGAGCTGTCCTACCGCCTCGCTATGCGTAATAACTCCTTTATCCGCATGTTACATTACTCACACCAGACCAGCAATGCCACTAATTGTTGGGTATGTGGTCGACTCCCCCCTTTCCAGACACCGAAGGGAGTTCTGCCACTCTTTCCTTATCCATTTTCACATAATGGTTCGTGTGGAGCATGGTCCACGTTAACGTCATCCTCAACAGATATGTCTTTTCTTAACAGTACATGTTTCCCAGACAAGCAAGGTCTCCCTCACAGAACCGGGTTAGATCTAGAAAATGAAGTGTATAATTTAGGTAATTATTCGTCGAATTTTATGGTCCTGAATGTTCAGTCTGATACTACTCCAGACTTACCTGCTATTTCAGTACTACCAGTCAAAGGCGAATTATGTGTCCGAAATAATGGTTCCGTGCATGTAGGACATAGTGATTGTACTACTGTTGTCAAGTATAGTGACAGTGGGAAATCTATTTTCAAAGCTTCACGTCATTCATATTTTATTTGTGGTCAAACCGCATATGTTCGTCTGCCCCTCGATTGGGAGGGAACCTGTTACATTGCCTTCCTACTGCCACCAGTTTTTCTAGCCCCATCTGATTATCATAGAAATACACATCTAGTACACATTAGACATAGAAGGGAGTCCCCGATTGTCGATTACACTGAAACTACTCTAGAACAATATACCGATTTCAATAAAGGTTTCTTCTTCTTTATAGGCCCTGTCCAGAATAGTAAGTTAATCCGTAGGTTAACAAGAACCCTTGAAGCTGTAGTAAATGAGACTGCCTCTGCTCTAGGTAACTTAACTGAAGAGCAATCTGCCATGAGATTTGTCGTTTTACAGAATCGTCTCGTCCTTGACGTCATACTGGCCGATAGGGGCGGGGCCTGTAGAGTCATCGGATCTAGTTGCTGCATTTTCATTCCAAATAACGCGCCGTCTGTTTATTCAGCTATAACCAGACTCCATAAAATTGCCCATCTGATACACCAAGATCCAGGCACCTGGACATGGTCCGGTTGGTTCTGGAATATAATTTCCGCATGGGGATGGAAAGTCTTGTCCTTTCTAGGTATAGCAGTAGCGATTATATTCAGCTGCTGCCTCTGTATACAATGTGGCCCTGCGATTTGCGGCATTTGTGCTACCTCTTGTATTCCTAGTCCCAAGCCCCGTTCTAAATCCCGTTCCAAGAGAATTCGAGATGAGCAAATGATACTGTATGAAATGATAGATGGTATCATGAATATTGATGTTTCCTGATGGAAACGTAGTGACAAGGAGGGAATGTGGAAAAGTAAATTTTGCCATGTTCTGTGTCCCTACGCCTCATCCATCATATGTTATGTGTGCATGATTAAATATGCATATGTACTCCCCATGTCCGATTAATGACGCAATTACAGTTGTGTCCACCTCTGGTATGCCAGTTTCCAGTCTTCGTGAATACTACGAATATTAGGCCTATGTAAAGCTACGTTGCCACGTTTCTCAGTGTGCACGTTATTCTATTATAAAGTCCCCGTTTCTAGGCCTCAAAAGGGCCCGGACACCAGATTCAGCTCCTGTCTCCTGAAGCCTCGCTGAGGAGGGATACAGCCCCCACCTGTATCCTCGACCCTTCACTTACTCCCTGCCTCGCAGTGCCCGGTGCAGCCTGGCTCAGTCTCTGAGTCTGCCAAGAATATGTTATGAGTCCAGTTATCAGTTCAGTTCTCCTTCTCTGCATTCCTAAGCTACTGAACTGCATCAATAGTTTCCGTCATTGTCTAGCCTTCACGTCTCCACGTTAGAGAAATACTGTATTAATGGTCATTTAATATTCTTCATCACGCACTACATGTAGAATAATGCATGGTCCAGTCTCAGAATCAAGTTAGCCTTTCCCCTCCTGACTTCTAGTTCCTATCAACATGTTCTCTAAACATCAGATACTAGATACTGTTTAGGTACATGTCGCCCTGACTCTCCAGACTTCAGTCTCTGCTCCTAGCACAGAGTTCATAGCCCCCAGCTTCTCCTAGTAATACGTCATTGCCAGTTTGCGCGCACCACTAGGTTAGAGGTCCCGGCTCCTTAGGTAGCCCCCTCCATGGTTTCCGCCCCATTCATGACATATTCTGTTACGTTTGCATCACATGTCTATGTATACTCCCAGTTACACCTACTTTTGCCCTTATCTTTCGCGACTGCTACGCGTCACGCCTTCTGCTCCACCCACTGTTACGCCTATTGCAATGTAATGTTATGTGTTTGCGTTATGTATATATGCTCATGTATTGTTATTAAAAGTCAGCGCGCTCATCCCAGGTCGAGCCCCAGCAGCTGCTGGGCCCTGTCATCCTATTCCTATGCAGGTTGTCCTGTTCCTGTCCTTATGCTGTAATAAACCTGCAGAACTCCTACTACCTCAAATCTTGACTCTTATTTATTGAGCTATCTGTTATGATATATATGTCTAGTCAAAAATAGGGTATTATTTATTTATTTACCACAGCCGCGTGCCCCCCCGCACATAAATTATGAAACCCTGGAGGTGTGGAGACCTGGCCCCTGACGAAATCTTTTGGGCCGGAGGGTCCTTGTGGGACCCCTGAGCAGGCCTAGGGGGTCAGGGTGTTTCTACCCTGACCGCTTTTCTTGTTTTTTTTATCTTTGTTTTACTGTTTTCTTGTGACTGTGTTACCGAGTCACAAGATGGCTGCCAACACTTCCTGGTTTGGAATGTTGGCAGCCATTAGAATGAAGCTTGTGCGCAGATATATAAATGTTTTATTTCTTAAATTTCTCTGTAACTGCTGAACGTATTTACACCATTTAAAAGAAGGTCGCTTTCTGAACCAATAGCTAGCTTTTTGCCAACTTTGGTGTAATTTGGTTCAGCAGTTCAAGCTGTAGCCATGTCTAAAGTTCCTCAGACCGCCAAGGTGTTGGTCCTGCGCGAAGACCGCCAAAGTCATAATCAGGCCCTTACACTCTCACTCCCAGCTGCTCAAATAAATGGGAGTACTTCACTAATCACTAATTGCTTTTAAACTGGGCTATATGTGAATCACTGAGGAATATCTTTCAAAGAACCCCAATGCCGGCGCAGGACAAAATGCCCCACTCCCACGCGTGTGCTCACCTTTGTTACACATGCATGAAGGGCCATATTTATAGCTCGCCCCCCCCCGCCCACTGACTCTTTCACTCCTACATTGGAAAAAAGGTGACAGACACCCCGGAGATGGATGCACACATGAATATGTTCCATGCAATGTGTTCTAAAGACACCAAGAAGGGCATCGACAGGGCATGACGGCCGTGTGAAGACCATTTACTAGATGTCACTGTGCTGCTGGCTAAAATTCTGGAACTGGCGGTGGACTCAAAGAGTCTAGCACTCAATCCATCAATAAAACTTTATTCTGAGGCATTGTGCCATCCATAAAAGTATGAACAAAAATATACAGTTCATAGCAGAACAATAAGTATACAAAATAACAATATACACGATGAAGCAGCAATGACAAGAAAACATTGAAATATTATGGACCTACGAGCACACTTAGCAGATTTTAAGAAGGTCCCAACATGTATAACAGCTTTTTCATTTGTTATCTGCAATAAGAATTTAAATCAGGTGTACATTGGCTGACATTGCAATAGCATTTCTTTGAAAATGTAATTAAAAGGAGTCTCACAAGGTCAGGGCTTGGTTGCAAGAGTTTGTACACAGCCCAGGGGCAAACAGAGAAAATATTTCTCAGAATTGGAACTAAAATAAAAATCAAGCAACGTTCCCAACGGGTGCGAGTAAGGCTAATGTAGTCAGTGGTGAAGTCTAATTCACAGGGAGAGGTATTGAACCACACTAGCTTTCCCTTCCATGTCTTTTAGTCACTTTGATTCCTCAATTGTGCAGTGCTTTGGCCACAGCCTGAGTATTTACACTGTGACATGATAGTGGACCAATGAAGATAGATAGCTAAGTTAAGCCTTTACAAACACACGCCAAGGGATAAATAATCCTTTATCTAGAGAAAGGCAATCCTTTCCTATGATTTCAGTTCAGACAGCGTCAGGCATTCTCCAGATGGAAAGCCATAGCAAGACAGGCCACACACTAGTCAGATCTGCTATGTAGGGAAGCCCACGTTCCTTATGGCAGATAAAGTGCAAGGCTAAGATGGGAACAGAAAATATCTACTTAAGAAATCTATTTTCCTGATCGTTGCCCTCAAGGGTTTTAGAAGGACTAGTCATTTCCTGAGGATTTACTTTAGAGAACGCACCTTCAGCCACCTCCAATAGGTTAGATTCACTCTCCTTACTCGCAGCCCGTTGAGAGCCCCTCTTTTTTTGTCTCCTAACCGTAGAAGCAGAGATATTCGGAGTAGCTAGGCTGTTGCTAAACTCCCCCTCTACTGAGCTACTCTGGTTACTATAATCACCCCAGTCTTTGCTGATATTCGTGTTCTCATCTGTAGAAAAATCAGAAAGAGAGTAAAAGGTTTCCGGCAATTCCTGGGGGGGTAACACTTCTACTCTCGAAGTACTTTCAGTCACTAATGAGGGGCTTAACTCTTTACCAGTCTCCTGTATTTCCAGTATGTCTCCCAGAGTTTCCAGGACTCCATCTCCCACAGTGCAGCAGTTCGCACTATCTAGAGCCTGGTTTGTCAGTAGCTCAATTTCTTTAGACTGAGAGGTTTCCTCGTTTTTTCTCTTTACTAATTGTTTCTCGAAAAATTCAGGAAGTGTCAAAGAGAGGGTACCTTTCACTCCTGCGCCCGCCAGCTTTTCAACAGGTTTCTGAGGTTGTGCATTCCCCTTCTGTATATTTCTCCCCAATCTGGATAGAATCTTACCGGAGTCTTGCTGGGAATTATTGTTCTTTTCTCCGTGCTGGGGCCACTGCCGCCATCATCATTACCTTTAGCGTTACCTCCTACGGTGTTTCCAGCAATTTCACTCGAGTTATGGCTACGGGTTCCAGCCAGAGCTTGGGGTTGCATCTTCTTTCTGCGGGACCCCCCGCGTCCGGGATAGACGCTGCTCTGAGCCCAGAGCAGATACACTGTTACACGCCAGAGCGGGGCACGCCGCTGAATGCGGAAAAGATCAGCCAGCATTCGGAGCAGCTGTGGCAGCCAAGTCGTGAGCAGGCGAGAGTCTCCAAAAAAAAAAAAAAAAAAAACCTCACGGAGCCGCTGGATGCACTGCCTCTGACGCAAATAGACAGATAAAACTCCACAGCTACACAAGTCGTAGGAAATCACCAGAGCTGGTCTGAGGTCATTCGAATCAAGCCTGAAGCCTGCAGCTTTTCAAAAGAAGCGCCGGTAAGAGATTTTCCCCAGCATGCGACGCTATCAGTCAGTCAGAGCCCAGATATCTCCTCGTTCCACTCCAGGGTACTCGGAGCAAGGGATAGGGCTGCTCACACAGCCTTCGCCACGGCCGCCATCTTGCCTCCTAATGTTATAGTCAAGGGTCAACCCCTTAATGACAATCCCAAGGAAATTACTCTGATAACTATTTATCACACTATGATGAGTCATAGGGCCGAAAGCAAAGCAGAAAACCAGCGTACTCAGGCGACGTGTTCAAAGGTAAAAAACGCAGTTCGCAGAGCCATCAAATTGTGCACAGAGACAGCTGATAGAGTCACGGAGGCAGAGGCGAGGATATCTGCTCTCGAGGATGAGACTGTAGTACAAAAGCAAGAAGTCGCTAACATTAAGGCCCACAGAGATGACATTTCTGAAAAACTGGCAAGCTTGGAGAACCAGGCACGTAGAAACAATTTGCGTTTTTTGGGTGTACCCGAGAAAAAAGAAGGGGCCGATGTCAGGGGTTTCATCATCGGGCTACTAAAGAGTGCCTTCCCTGAATTGACGACGTGGGACTGGTCTAAGGAAGTGCAACGCGCACATAGATTTCCTTTCGTAATTAGGAAACCACGACAAGGTCAAGAGGAATATCCCAGGGCCATTTTGGTTTCCTTTAATAACTTTCTTGCCAGGGAAGCAATTTTTTCATTAGCAAGACCTGATAAAAAAGCGGAAGGCATGAACTGCCAGTTTTTCGTCAGACCTGATTACTGTCAGACCACTGTGTCTCAACGATGGCAACTACCCCAACTTATTCCAGACTTTCAGAAGAAGGGAGCCACAGTGTTCTTGCAAAATCCGGCTAAATTGAAGATCATACTTAAGGGTCAGACGAAATTCTTTCTTTCGGAAATTAAAGCCAAGGAATATTTGGACACTTTATGATGCTCTATGACATAATGCATATTTTTTTTGAGTTGGCTAAGCTGTTGTATTAGAGTATTCTAGGAAGATCAATGTGTATCTTTTCCTCTTTTGTGTTTTCAAAGAGACTTCATATGTATGAACCGTTCTCTTTCTACCCCTGGAGGGGTCTCTAGGGCAGGGGACGCGGTACTCCATCTGATCCAGGAACTGGTAGTTCCTGAGCCTCATATGTTGGGGAGGGTGGGGGGGGGGTTTCTGGTTGGGTGGGGGGTGGTGGGATTGGGGATGGGGCTGGTGGTGGGGGTGTAAGGCAGAGGTAGTTACTAGTGTGTGGACATCAACACATATTTTACGTTTGGTTGATTTTTTTGGTCCTTTTTGGTTATTGTTACAGGATGGATAAGAAAATAAAATTTTGTACCTTGAATATTAATGGCCTTAATGACCCGAAAAAAGTAGGAGTTCTCCGCAGAATAATACAATTTTTAGGTGTCGATTTCTTGTGTATACAAGAAACCCACGTTCCCTGGGATAAACGAGCCCTTTTAAAAAATCTGGGGCTTGAACTCTTAGTCACCTCTAAACAAATGGGTGTTAAAAGAGGCATTGCAATCTTTATGAAGAAAGGGGTGGGGGGATGCCTCAGAACTCTAGCGTATAAATGGGGAAGATGGGGCCTTGTCGAACTAGTTGTGGAAGGACATAAATTTACCGTTTGTTGTATTTATGGTCCCAATCTGGACGATAATGAAGTTTTTAACACTGTTAATGCAGAAATTTCAACCTGGCCACAGCCTATAATCCTATGTGGGGATCTGAATATTCACATTGAAGCGAATTGGAATATTAGGTCTGAGAGGAAATATTGTGGTCGTAAAATGAGGACTTATAGAGCTCTACGAGAACTAGTACTAGGAAACGGGCTAGTGGATGCATGGTATAAACTACAAGCTAATGACCCTGGTTATACTTTTTTTTCAATCCCTCATCGAAAGTTTGTCCGTTTAGAATATTTTTTTGTTTCTTCTTCATTTATGGAGAACGTGAAGATCGAGGTGTTACCACAATTGGTCTCCGACCATAATCCAGTTATAATGGAATTATCTTTACCCTCTAAATGTGTAAGACCTAATATACAGTGGTCATTTCAGAGAAATCTACTACTTGATGAAGAATATCTTCAATTTATGGCTGGAATAATTATGGATTTTTTTGAACGGAACAATGGGACGGCTTCAATACAAGTTGTCTGGGATACCTTTAAATCTATTGTTCGTGGGGAAACAATCAGTTACTCCAATTTCAGACGTAAGAAGAACCAAGCTGATTTTAAAGATAGAATAGATAAAGTCCGGGAGGCTGAAGTTAATCTCGCTTCTGTTCTTAGAAACAAGCAAGGTTCGGATGAGGCCCAGCGACGTCTGGTGATTGAGCGGTCCATTTTGTACTCATATGTTGCAGACCAGGTAGCGGTCAAATACAAACAACATAGAGCTGAGTGCTATGAATATAGTGAGCAGACAGGGAGGATCTTAGCTCAACGGCTCAGACAGAAAGCAACGCTAAATGAAATAATGGGAATTAAAGACTTAGACGGAGTATTTCAGGAGACTAAAGCAGGGATTCTAAAGGCATTCAGTAGTTTCTATAAGGTATTATATAACGATACCAATAATGAAACTAATAAAGATAATGATCCAATGGACTATCTGAGGTATATTGAAAATAAACCGTTGATTGAAGATGACAGATCTCTTTTATCAGCTCCTATTATATGGGAGGAGATTGAGAATGCTATCCTCAGTCTTGACGTTGGGAAAGCAATGGGGCCAGACCAAATCCCTCTTGAATTTTATCGTACCTATAGGAACATGCTTAAACCAGAGCTACTTAAGATATTCCATCAAGCTTTCCAAGGGAACCCACCTAGCTCATGGTCTTTGGCCACAATCGTAGTTTTCAGTAAGAAAGGTAAGGATCCCAAAGAACTAGGTTCATACCGACCAATATCCCTCATTACAGCAGATAGTAAGATTTTCTCTAAAATTTTGGCCAACAGATTAAATAATATGATGCCTGATTTAGTATCTAAGAATAAGCATGGCTTTATCAAGAATAGAGACACGACAGATCATATAAGGCGTGTCATTTCTTTGTTAGACTGGGCGCAGGCCACGGAATCTCCAGTCGGGGTTATTTTGCTGGATGCTGAAAAAGCTTTTGACAGGGTGGACTGGAGATTCCTGTGGTCTGTTCTGGCTTGGAAGGGCCTTCCGCTAGAGTTTATTATGGCCATACAGGCACTTTACTCCAGCCCTAAAGGAGCGATTCGTATAGGTACAGAAATCTCTGATTTTTTTCGATCACTAGGGGGACAAGGCAGGGCTGCCCCTGCTCCCCTTTATTATTTGCACTCTATATAGAACCATATTTGAATAAACTTATTAAAGAGACAGGGATTCCACCAGTAAAAGTGCAAAATGCTGATCATAAGGTCTTCGCCTACGCAGACGATGTTGCCATTGTGACTTCAGACACTGCTTTAGCTATACCTAAAATTATAGAAATGGCACAGGAGTTTGGTTTATTATCAGGTTATAAGCTTAACATCTCTAAAACTCAAATTCTACACTCATCTGCCGGTCAACCGACAGGTATAGCTTTAGCTTCTACAGGTACATACCTTGGAGTAACTATTTCGGCTAAGGTGGAGGACATAATTGGGTTAAATTTGGATTTATTATTAATTTCCACAAATAGGACATTAGAAAGGCTAAATAATTTGCACTTGTCACTTCATGGCCGTACAAATGTGGTGAAAATGTTGATTTTTCCGAAATATCTTTATTTTTTTCGCAGTATACCACTTCTTTTTCCTTCTTCCCTTTTTAACAAAATTGATCAAATGGTATCTAGGTTTTTATGGGGCTATCATCGTACTAGAAGATCTTTAAAGTGGTGTATTTTGCCGAAACTGCGTGGCGGCCTGGGGGTACCGAGTTTTCGCCTTTATTATTGGGCAGTCACACTTAAACTTATGGGGATTCTATTATTTCATGATTTCAGTCTAGAAACATCCATGACACCATCCATATATGAAATGCTGTTGGGGGAGGAGGTCAGACAATGTTTGGTGAAATTTTTTGAACCGAGCTATTATAAAAAAAAACAAATTTAAGATAATGATATCAGTATTTCAGATATGGAAACAAATAAATAAGAAGTTTCACCTTTTACCAAAGCTCAAATATTATACGCCGCTTTATGGGAATAGTCCTCTTTCTGGGATCTTTGCGGATTCCGCTATGCATCGGTGGCAAACTTCGCAGGTTTATCTGTTGGGGCAATTATATCAAAATGGTTCTCTTGCTTCATTTGCAGAATTACAGGAAAAGTTTGGACTTATAAGGGGTGATTTCTTTAAATTTTTGCAGATCCGTAGCTTTTTGGAAACCAACAATTTATTATATACTGATTTAATGCAGACAAAAGATGTCTTAGAGAGTTGTAGAAAGAAAAACCGAATAGGTGTCGTTTATCAACTGTTGTTAGACAGGATGCAAGATGATTTAGTCTTTTATGCGGAGAAGTGGCAAAAAAGCTTGGGAATCAAGGAAATAGATGTCTCTAGGGCTTTTGAAATATGTAATAGGGTTTTAGTTAATGGCTCTCTTAAAAGCCAGCATTTTATGTCTGCTTTGGATTTGTATTATACACCGTAAAAACTCGCTAAATGGAAAGCACTTAAAGGTACAAACTGCAGCCGTTGTGGGCTCTTTGCTGCTGATCTAAACCATATGTTTTTTTGCTGCCCTAGGTTGACGCAGTTTGTATCTAAAGTTCAAGAATTTCTAAATATTGTGATGAAAACTAATGTGATTTTATCATCTGCACTTATAATTTTTGGAATCCAAACTGAATCTGAAGTACTGTCGTCAGCTGAAGAAGGTTTTCTATTTATAACTATGGCTGTATTTCGATCTTGCATAACCTCACGGTGGCTAGATAAGGACCCCCCAACTTTTAGTCATTGGCAATCTAAATTGTTAAATATATATAGGATGGAAAAGGCTGTTTATAAATTTAAGGGACGGAGAAGAAAGATTTTTGCTCAAAAATTATGGTCCCCGATTGAAACTTGGATCTGAAAAAGTTATTGATGTAATAAATGCCAGTCATTTGATTATGGGATACGGAGGGAGGGGCTTCCCCTTAGTAGAAGTATTCTAATCAACTCGTATGTGCCTTAGTGTTTTATTAGGCATTATTAATTGGTTTTTTTTTTTCTCTTCCTTTTCTTTCTTTTTCTTTATTTATTGTTGCAATTGTATTTGTAAATGTAACTTACCTCTGCCACAAAAACTAATAAAAATATTAAAAAAAAAAAAAGAAATCTATTTTCTTCACACTGAATAGCCATGCATTTAGAAATCCCCCAAACTTCGGCCCCATACATAGTAATAGGCATACATTGTGATCTGTATATATGCAGCAAAGAAAACACAAGCAGATGATGGACGGAGCACTGAAAATTTTCAGACACCCCCAGTCGCAGATCTGGGTTGAATCCATCATCGTTCTTTAGCTCACTTCACCACCCCAGTTCAGATCCAGCTATTTGCAAATCAGTCTTGACCTTGTGTCTATTGTGGTCAGTCCAGTCTGAACTGCCAAGCCAGGTCTTCCCTGGACCGGAAACAAGCATCCTGGGATTGGTTTCTGGGTAACACCCCTCATCAGCCAGGCTAGCTTGAATCCAGTGGCAAAGTGAGGTAGGGATTCACGTCTGGGCATACCCAGCCAACTTAGGGCAAACAAAGCAAACACAACATGAACTGAGGTGGTGAAGTAAGCTAAATAAAGATGATGGATTCAACCCAGATCTGTGACTGTGGGGTGAGTGTCTGAAAAGTTTCAGTGCTCCATCCATCATCTCCATGTGTTTGCTATATGTAGAAAAGAAACAAATAAACCACCCGCCCTAGGCTGTGGGAGGGTGCGTAAAGACCCATTGGCCATAGAGAATTTCTTCGTGTGATGCATAATGTTAGGAGCCCATGAGCTTTGCGCAAAAAAAATAATATCCAAATATGGTTAATTATTAATTCTACTCAAGCAGTGGGTGCCGATTGTCATGTTCGCGAGGGATACGCATTTGGGGCCACAGGACATGATATAGGATTAAGTCAAATTAATTTGGAGTTAGAGGGAGGACATGAATTCAACAAAAGCATATACTAGCAGGTGCAGTGCCCTGGGTGTACTAGCCATGAGCAATGAGTCATCCGCATAGAGGAGTGAGGGGAGTGGTTTGCCTTCTATGATAGGTACATCTGGGGTGGTCTGTATTAAATGACGATGTAAACCATTAATATAAAGAATAAATAAAAGAGGAGAGTTCAATAAATGCTTCGCGCTACTTAAATGTAATAGCGGTTGATTTCATACAGCCAGAGCGCTTGTACGCCATGAATGCTAACATAACGGCCAATAATTTGCAATTGCACTTATGTTATTACCTGACACACCTCACAGCTTTCCGTCTCATATACGTGTGTTTACAAATGCACCGCACTTCTCAAATGACTGTAAACCTTGATAGCGGTGTATTATATGCAGTGCAATCTTATTCTTCTGACATTATCGACACCTTGCCACTTATCCTCTCACTTTATTTGTACTGTCACAACTACGCCGGCAGTATCTCAACGGTCCCTCCATGCAATGCAGGATCCTTTTACCAACATAGTCGCTCAATCCATCCTCTCAGTTCTTTGCCTAATTTGTTCCTTCTCAAACTCCACATCAGAAATTTCTGTAATTTTTAATACCTTAGTAGAGACTAATACGTACTCTGGTGCCTTTGTACATACAAAAATACGACAATATATGTACTGTATTCTTTTGCTTTTTGTCCCTCTTTTGCAGATTAAAAGAGCATGATTGGCCACTGACTAGATAACCAGTAAGCCATCGTAGTAACTGCACAAATGGTGTAAGTAACTATTCAATGTTTGTATGTTTGTTTAGTCCTGACGAAAGCCCTGCAGACTCCGTTGAGCCATAGGGGGCTGAAACATGTCGACACCATTCTTTAACGCTATACTTCTAGATCCAGTTACTTGATCTAGTACAAGTACCAACTATTTTATCCTTTAGATCCACACCATTAATAACATTTTGGGTGTTGACCTAATTTTAAATTAATTTTTTCTTGGGGTTACTACTTCTTCATTTTTTACCTCACCTTTTGATCTCTGGACACTGCGAATCTAGACCAGAGGAGCCTCTGGATGAGGCAGGCACCTAGCACGTCTTATGGTATTCAATGATAACTGCCATAACAACAATGTAGGGGCGGACGAAAGATATATACCGCAATACCAACAAAAACATTGTGTTTTTGAGAATACCATAATCAATCTATCCAATGGTTTAGATCTGTTACAAGTGTCCATTTTTTTGCATCTGATAACCTCAATAAATAAAAGAGGGGCCAGCAGGCGTCCCTGCCTCACTCCACAGTGGATACCGATGTCCGAGGACACCTCGCCCTGTGTGATAATCCGTTCGCTGGCCTCATATACTTATAAGGAAAAGAAGTAAAACTATATCCATACCTCGAGCCACGAGCAGATGCCACAATTTGACCGAGTTCACAGAATCAAATGCTGACGAGCATTTGATTGTGAAATCAAATTTAAATTAAGGCATTTTTCAATGGTTCCTACTTTGCGCCTAAACCCATAATGATGTAATTCGGACTCCTCACTCACCCAAACCATAATCCGGTTATAAATAATTTGGCCAAGTATCTTAGCAGTAGTATCGATAAGTGTGATTGGCCAGTAGCAACATGGAAGTGTGCGATCCTCTTTTTTTAAAAATTGGGAGTATTATAGATGTGCCCTAAAGGACGTGAAGAGATGAATGGGCGACATTGTTAAAAACATTTGTGAGCAAGGGGGACCAAAAAGTGATCAGGGCCTGATGTTTACCACCTACACTTTGACTAACAGCATCCACAACTTCCATTTCTGCTAGGGTTGTATGGAGAAAAAATACATGGCAGGGGTCCATAGTAAAGGAGATAGGAGATAGGGGTGCTGCACATATTGTACTAAAGTGTTCCTACCAAATATTTCTAACAATATGATAGGAAATAGAGCTAGATTGCCTATTATTATGTTCAAAGTCAGCTACAAAGGCAACTTCCTGCATTATGCAGCAAGAACTTTCTGCCAACGCTTAGCAGCGATTTTTTTATATTTCTTAAGCTGGCGGGTCTCTAATGCAGGGTCCCTAGGTTTAGATGCCAGGGCTAAATGGAGAGCCCTGTTTCTACTGAAAATTCAGAATTTAACCACCTAGGGGTGTCAGATATAGACCTTAGGGGGTTTAGGAGAACCTTTTTTATGTTTAAGAGTTTTATTAGAATTTTATGAAAACAGTACACAAGCCATATAAAAACATATGATGAATTGAAAAAAATAATACAAGTGGCAAACACATAATGAATCTGTAAATAAGAAAGTAAAGAAGAAAGGGGAGAAAGACAGAGAAGAAAAAAGAAGAAAGAGAGAAAGGAAAGGAGAGAAAAGGGAGTAAGAAGGAGGGAAAAAGAAAAAGGAATTCAAAACAGGGATAGGGAAATATTTGCAAGAAAAGAGAAGAAAAAATCAACGGAAAAGGGATGTAGAAGAAAGGTAAGTGGTAAAGGGAAGCCAAAGAAGATTAGATTTAATTTTTAAAGAAACAGAAGTAGAGGAAGCAACAGCAATCCTATGCTTATCACAAATAAAGTTCCACCAGGTAAGTAAAGAGAGTTTTGAGATATCCTTCCAAGAGGATAAAATAACTTTAAAAGCTAAAGCAATAGCAAGGTCAAACAATTTCGCATTGGAAGGTTCAATATCTAAGTCAAATTATAAAGAACCTAGAAATATATTCAAAAACGATAATGAAGTATTAAACCTAAACATTTTTATGCAAATATTCCAAACAGATTTCCAAAACGATAAAACAGATGAGCATTCATACAATTGATGTTTAAGTGTTCCCATTTCCTTAGAACATGACCAACAAAGTGGGTAAGAGGTGTTGGAGAACTTACAAATACTAATGGAGTTAAAATAGCTCTATGATAAATGAAAAACAAAGATTGAGTAATACGTGCAGCAGCAGAAACCTTGAACAATTTGGACCATAACCTATCCCAAGTTAAAACAGAAAGGGAAACAGATAGGTCAGTTTCCCAAACAATCTCAATAGTTGACTTAGGACGAGTAAAATCAGTAGATAACAATAACTTTTATACAAGTGCAGCTTTAGGTCGTTGAGAGGAAAATAAAGGGAATAATGGAGAAGTGGGGGTAAGAGATAGTAATGTAGACGGCAGTGAAAATGTAGACAAATGTGATAGTATGGATGTAGTAATGGTGATGTATTCACTCAAAAAGGAGTCAGGTAATAGATATGTGGCTTGTAAAACATGGAAGGGAATAATAGAATAATTAGAAAGAAATTGATGAACAAAAAGGATATCCTTTTCTTTCCAGTGCTTGTAGTAGAAAGATTTGCCCTTGTATCTAAGATATTTGTTGTACCACACAATAGAAGATAAAAAACATTGAAGGGGATTGAGATCTTTAGAAACAATGGTATAAAGCATCATTTGAGAGTGCTTTAAAACTGGGAATGTGGCCAAAAAGGAACAGTTTGACAAATAAACCTTGAGCCCGATTCACAGAATGAACTTAAGACTCAATCCTAAACTTACTACTATTTTGGTATTCACAGAATGAACTTACTACTTTTGGTGTTCACAGAAGTTAGGATTTTGTCTTAAGTTTGTCTTCAGACAGACTTAAGACAGACTTAAGACAGACTTAAGGCAAAATCCTAACTTCTGTGAATACCAAAAGTAGTAAGTGCATTCTGTGAATACCATAATAGTAGTAAGTTTAGGATTGAGTCTTAAGTTCATTCTGTGAATCGGGCCCAATATGAGGGAAGGAAAATTCCTTTAACAATGAGCCTTCAAAAAGAACCCATCGGGGAATAGGGGATTCCAAAAATTCAAAAGCTAAAGAAAAGGATTGTTTAATTAGAAAAGCAGAGTGGTACATTTTAAAGTCAGGGAGGCGGACACCACCCTCCTCCTTGGGCCGGATAAGTTTTCGTAGGGTAATACGGGGGTGCTTATTATTCCATAAGAATTTGGTGCAAATAGAATTTAAACTAGAGAAATATACAGCAGGTATTTTTACGGGGAGCATAGAGACAGTGTATAATACATGTGGTGCAATCCTCATTTTAATAGTATCTAGCCTACCCCACCAAGAAGGATAAAGGGGGGACCAAATTTGAAGAATGGATTGAAGTTTGGAGATAAGGGCATTAAAGGTATGCTTAAGCGTATCAGGTAAGGAAGATGAAAACCAAATTCCAAGGTATTTGATTTTGGAGGGACACCAGGAAAAATCAGTATTGTCAAACATACACTGATAACAAATAGAATTGAGGGGTAAGACTTCAGTTTAGGATAAGTTGAGCTTATAACCAGAAATGGAAGAGTATAAACTGACCTCCTCCAAAAAGTGGGGCAAAGAGTCAACCGGGTCAGCCATATAAATCAATATGTCATCTGCGTATGCAGAAATCTTAGTCTCAATAGAGGAGTGTTTAAAACCAGAAATCCTAGAATTAGCTCTAATGCGTTCTAAAAAGGGTTCAAGGCACAAAATAAATAATAAGGGAGAAAGAGGACAAGCTTGATCAAAATCATGGAAGACCTCAGCAATTTCTGCATCCGACGAGACTAGTTTGTGAGTAGATTCATTGAGGATAGGGCCAACGGTTTTGCGCTCAGATTTGATTTTTAAATAATTAGCTAGCATTTTCCCTGCCTTATTTTGACCCCCATGATATTTGGATTTAATTTTAAGTAAGGTATTACAAGCTTCATTGGTGGCAATTTTAATGAGTTCAGTTTTGGTAACAATTAGATCCTGCAGAGCAGCATTGGATTTGGTAGTAAAATATATATGTTCTAGATTTTTAATTTTCTGCAATTGAGTATCATATTTAGATCTATTCAATTTCGTTTTTCTTGAAACATAAGAAATAGTAAAAGCTCGAAAAGCGGCCTTAAAAGCATCCCAATTCACATATCAACAAAGCTTTATTCGATATGAAATATCTTAAAAGCATTACATTTAAAAACACAGTACATTATAAATATAGGTAAAAAGAGAATCACATTGATAATCATTATTACAATAAAAAGATAAAAATGTATTAAACCAAACTGCTTTGCTGAAGAGATATACAATTAATAGTTAAATGTATTCATCATAAAACTTTCAATCTTATGAGCCAGGCCCAGCTTAAAAATGTGGCCACCCCGCAGGCTAGGGTTGTATTTGAGTCTGCTTGGAGGATTCTGAGGGCAGTAGAATAATTCATAGTCTCAAGCTGTTGGCATACAGGTTTTAACAATTTCATTCTGGGTTTAATGTAAGCCGGACATACAAAAAAAAGGTGTGGTATATTTTCAGCTACACCTGCACAGTATGGACAGTCAACGGGGGTTTGATAAGGAGGACTCCATTTGCTCGTGCTTTCGCGAACAGGGATGGTACCCAACCTGAACTGTATAAAAAGAGCCCTGTCTCTCGATTTCTGAATTAAATCCAAGTAGGGCTTCAGGCGAGGCACAAGCTTGTGTTGGCGAAACTCATCTGTCAATCTACCTATATTAGGGTCTCTAAGCTCCTGATTATCAATCCATGCCTAAAAGGCTCTCGTAGTTTCGCTTTTGGAGAGCGGAATCCCTGCCTCCCAAGCAGTTTTGAGACCAGTGGCCAAAAGGAGCCTTTTTACATTAGCTAGCCAATCAATCTTGTGTTAACCCTTGAGACTCATTACTTCTCTAAGGCCATCTGCATAACCAGATAACTCAGTTGTGCGCCATACATCTCCTCATGTGATAAACAACCGGTGCATGCCCTATCACTAGCAAATTGTTCCTCATGCACTTTCGCCCCTGTTACCTATCCCAACTCGCCCAATGACAACAATACTCTAAAGGCAGCTCTGCTAAACTGCAGATCCCTTCGAAAACATAGTTTAGAAATCTTCCACCTACTTAAAGATGAAACTATCCAAATTCTGTTTCTTACAGAAACATGGCTGGATGAACACTCAGAGCCAGACATTATACAGGCTCTTCCATCTGGCTTCGCCCTCTCGAGGCTGGACAGGAAAGATGGCAGAGGGGGAGGCATAGCGATAGCCACTAAAACTCCATTAGAATGCTCCCTCTCCCCCACCATGATTGACCATAGTGAAGCAGCCATTTTTACTATTACTACTGGTCCTAATCACTCATTCTCTGGTATCCTGGTGTACCGCCCCCCCGGACAACTCTATGACTTCACCCTCACTTTGGTAGAAGCCATAACTCATCTTGCGCTCAAGAAAACTCGCATCGTAGTGCTTGGTGATCTGAACGTCCATTTTGACGATCCGCTCAACAAAGAGGCGGCGGACATCAAATCAGAGCTACTCTCTCTGGAACTAGTGTTAATAAATAATGATCCTACACACCAACACGGACACTTATTAGACCCTGTATTTGGCAACTGGAAGGGAATCCAGACCTTAGCTTCTCAACCAATTCCTTGGTCTGATCATTATATAGTTCCTATATCAATCCAACTAGAAAGGACTGAGCAATACAAACAAAGCTCACAACGATTTAAGCGTAGAAGTTGGAAAAATTTCTCCTCTGACTCCTTTTCTAATCTGATTCAGGATACCGGTCCCCCAAAAGGATCTGATAGTGAGACAGCTTATGCTCACTTACAGGACAATATTGCAAAAGCGTTGGACGCTACCGCTCCCATTCGTACTACAACTAATGCCTCAAGAACTAAGAAAACTGCCCCGTGGTATAGTCAGGAGCTCCAGATAGCTAAAACGGCATGCAAGAAGCTCGAAAGAGACTGGCGCGTTAGCTTCTGTTCTGAAATAAAAACTAGATACAAAACAGCACAAAAAGATTATTACAGAATGGTACGCACATCAAAAGCTTCCTATTATAACAAGAGAATTCTGGAAGCTGAGAACTCTTCCAAGGAGCTTTTTCAGATCTACAAAGAGATCTCTATAGTTGAGTCTAATCCCACCTCCCAGAATGATTCAGCGGATACTTGCAATAAAATTGCAAAATATTTCTCTGATAAAATTATTAACATCTATGCAAATTTTTCTAGCAACGTAAAAACTGGCACTGATTTTACAGAGAATGAAGCGTATATAAGCACTCCCACTCATCTATGTGCTTTCTCTGTACCTCCAGCTGAAACTCTGACAAAAATCTGTAAAAGTATCAGATCTGGTTCGCCACGCGACCCCGCACCTCCTAAAATTTTAATTGCTAGTCTCCCGGCCCTGGAGCCGCACTTTAGGCATATGTTGCAAACATCCTTTTCCACAGCCACCCTCCCCGCGGACTGGAAAAGAGCTATAGTGTTCCCCATTAAGAAAAAACCTAACCTGAGCCAGGATATATTGGAGAATTTACGTCCTATTTCTCTACTCCCTTACCTAGCTAAACTAGCTGAGAAAGTAGTTAACGCCCAACTTATGACACATCTAGAAACACAAAAAACCTTTCATCCCTCACAATCGGGCTTTAGATCAGGCTTCTCCACAGAGACAGCACTCCTTAGAGCCACTGAAACTCTGCGGGAGGGAGCCGACAAAGGCAAAACTATGGCCCTGATCATGTTGGACCTCAGTGCCGCGTTTGACACTGTAGCTCACTACATACTGCTACAGTGTCTAAACAGAGCGGGAGTCACAAAAGAGGCTTTAGGTTGGCTGAAAGCTTTCTTGACTAACAGAAGCTTTCAGGTCCAAAGAGGGACCTATCTCTCGGACAGTTTGCCTTTAGAACAGGGGGTTCCTCAGGGCTCCGCCCTGAGTCCCACCCTGTTCAACCTTTATATGACACCCTTGGCAGAGGTGATCCAGTCGTTCGGCGTAGAGCTTGTCTCTTACGCCGACGATACTCAACTCCTGATCTCCCTGTCTCAATCCCCCTCCTCTGAGGCCGATAACTTTAAATCCTGTATGTGTAAGCTGGCTACATGGATGAACGAGCATTGCCTCAAACTAAACGGCACAAAAACAGAGGTGCTCATTATTGGGGGGAATAACACCAATTGGACCAAAGATTGGTGGCCCTCATGTCTGGGACCAATACCCACCCCTAGTCAGGAGGCCAAAAATCTAGGTGTCTGGATTGATAACAAACTCTCCTATGACAGTCACATCAAAAAAACGGTTGGGAAGTGCTTTGGTGTGATGAAGACGCTTAGCCGCACCTTGGATCTACTTCCATCGAGCTCCAGGCGTACTATGACGCAGGCTCTCATCACTTCCCGAATTGATTATGGGAATGTGCTACTGTTGGGCACTTCAGAAAAAAACATTCGAAAATTGCAAGTCCTGCAAAACTCAGCGGCACGCCTCGTACTAAGACTCCCGCGCAGAGCTCCATCTAAACCCTCCCTGGACATTCTGCATTGGCTGCCCATAAGAAAGAGGATAGTTTTCAAGGCACTTCTCTGGTGCCATAGGATCATTCATCATAGAGCCCCCTCCTATTTGTCTGACTTAGCTTCACTCTACGAACCTATCAGGTCCCTACGTTCTAAGGGAACTGGTCTGCTTAAAACAACGTGCCCAAAAAAAGCCAGACTTGGAGGCAGGTCCTTTCGCACCCTTGCAGCCAAGGAGTGGAACATCCTCCCTTTGAACATCAGACAGGAAAAAAGTGAAACATTCTTTAGGAAGCATCTAAAAACACACCTCTTCACTATCTAATTACTGTCTGACGCCACTCCACCGAAGCAACACTCTCTCCTTAGCGCGGGGACACGCCGGGAGGCGTCACCAGGCGCTCTATAAACTCCTATAATAATAATAATAATAATAATAGTCGGGCCCAATAAAGGAGAGGCCGCAAAGTGATTAAATCCTTAATTGAGTGACAACCCAAGTCACTAAGAAGAGGCTTAGTCGGGGTCCCCCTGGGGACCGAGACAAGCTCTCTAAAGAACTTGTTTTCTGCCATAACAAGGCTATCTGCGTTGCCAAAGCCCCAGAGTTCAGCTCCACAGCCTTTGCGGCATAAATCTCAAGTGCTGGGGTGATGGGCCTAGAGATTGATGCACGATGTTCCCTCCCAATCACACCCACAACCCGCTTATGGTTTAGGGCCATTTTTTCAATGTGTGGCTGCCATTTCAGATTATCTGAGACTCTGATCCCCAAGTAGTCAAAAACTTTCACACGCTCTAGAGACACACCATCGAGGAGAAGGGTGGATTTGGAACGATCTGCTAGGATTAAAGTAGAGGAGCTTTGTTTTCGAAGTATTGATAATTAGGCCCCTCTCCTTGCAAAAAAGGCAGAACCGATCCAACAACTTCTGTAAGCCCACTGGTGTTTTCGATACCAGCAGAGTATCGTCCGCAAAAAGTAATGCTGGGACTTTAACACCTGCCAGAACAGGAGCGTCGGCATTAATTTCTGATAAAAAGGAAACAACCCCATTCACAAACAAACTCACCAGGGTTGGCGCCAAAACGCATCCCTGGCAGACGCGGGATTTTGTCTGTTATTTGTACCTGAGTGCCACATCGAATACGGGCATAGTTCCCATCATGCATCCGGGCCAGAAGGTTCAGAATGGGCAGGGGAAACCCCATATCTTGCAAAACCGACCATAGGCGTTCTCTGGAAACCAGGTCAAAGGCGGTCTTCAAATCAATGAATGCAAGGTAAAGACAGCCTTTGCCAATGGTTACCACCTTCCAATATAGAAGTACCAGCCTAAAAGCCTGGTCGATTGTGCTTGTGCATGCCCTAAACCCTGCCTGGAATTGCGAGATGATATTGTTTTCTTCGGCCCATAAAAGGATCCTCTCCAGGAGGACCCTGCCAACCACCTTCTGTCCGGCATCAATAAGACTTATAGGGCGGTAATTGGCAGGGTCCCCCCTGGACCCATTCTTATAAATGGGAACCACTACTGCTCCCTTCCAGGAATCAGGGACTGGAGACCCTTCCAGCAAAGCATTAATCAAGAAAACAAAGTAGGTGGCCCAGTGCTCAGCGTTGGCTCTAAATAGGTCACCCGGTATACCATCTTGTCCCGGGGCCTTGCCTGTGACAATTTTATTTATGGCAGCCAACACCTCTGCTTTCCCTATGGGGTCAAAAGAGCCCGAAGGAATAGGAATGGATGTCAAGGGGCGACTTAATGGCCCACATCTCTCCAAAATCTCGTCTCCTGCGTAGAGTCTCCTAAAGTGATCCAACCACTCCCCATCAGTTATATGGTTAGGGATTTGGTCGGGATCACAACCATTAGATCTTCTTACTAGGGCCCAGAAAAGCTCACCATTCTTAGACTGGCTTGCTATCTTCAAGTCATTCCAATGCGATTCTTCCCATGCCTTTTTCGCCTCTATGATGGCTCGTCTATACTGTTGCCTCGCCATGCTTACCTCAGCAGTATTGAGGGTTTTAACGGCAAATAACAATGCTCGTTTTTTCATCCTACAATCCTTGTTGAACCATTTCTCCATTGGCTTACTACTCAAGGAGCACTTTTTATGAGACGGAGCCTCTAAAAAGAGCGAACCCAACAGGTCAATTGTTTCAACATAAATTGTCTCTACCACTAAGGGCCCAATCTCATTCATGCAAGCAACCGAGAGCTTGGCGGTCTGATCTCTTAAGATTTCCCCCGAAGATATTTTTTTTGTTCATTCAGAATGAATTTTGGCCATTTGAGAAACCTTCTGCAATTGGATGGTATAATTGCCTTTGATAACATCTCAGAACTAATGATAGGGCGATGCACCGTGTTTTGCCACAAGTCCAGCATAGAAAGGGAAAGAGGGTTATGGTCGCTATCAATAGACGATATAATAATCATGTCACATACATATTTCCATATCCTCTTATCAACCAGTATATAGTCAATTTTGCTCGGGCATGACACCCTGGTATAAGTGTTTGCCCCCAAGACATCAGAGGGCGTACGCCCATTAGCAGCTCTTAAACCAAATTCCAACATTAAAGCATTAAGTTGAATAACCACCGGTGACCACTTCTTAACTGGCGAGATTGACAGTAAAGATATACCCCATCTAGCGTCTTCAACATGGGTTCCCAGAATATCATCAATTGCCAAAGGTTCAAACGTACAGTTTAGGTCGCCAGCAATCTGAGTGAAAGAATCAGAGGGGCAGGAAAGCAGCACTTCAGACAAGATGGAAATAGTTGCAGATTTTGCCCCTCCTTGAGTGCCCCTTGCATAGATGTTAAAATGTTCTACGGTTATATTGCCCTTTATGCCCTTAATCGTTAGTCTCATCAGGTCTGGTGATAGACTTGGTGATGGGTAACTTTATAGTTAAGCGCGGCCTTAACCCAGACCATGAGACCACCTGATGGGCGCCCCCGTCCAGAGGAAATGGCAGGTATATGAAAACAAGAGTAACCAGGCTTGAACAGTGGCTCAAAACTCCATGTTTCCTGGAACACACACAAATCATAGTCCTCAATAAAAGTGTTCCAGTCCGGGAGGGATAGCTTGTTTCGTAGTCCTGCTATGTTCCATGAAACAACTTTAAGATTCACAATAGAGCCACCGCCTTGGGTTGAGTCAGAAGCCCAAGCATTCTCTAGATTATCCTCTAGGGGTACTGGAACTATAGCTAACGTTTCGGGACCTGGACATAAGGTTGGATGAGGTGGACTGGCAGCACTATTGCTAAACAGGGCAAGAGTACTTGAACAAACCCCTTCATGAATCTGAAGTCAGTCAACGGCCTCCAAGCTACTAAACTGGTTTTGAGTAGAGATTTGACTTGGTATTGATGAGGGCTCCAACCTGTCCCTGTTAATCAAACCCCTCCCATTCCACTTTACCAATGTCCACCCTTCATCTGCAGTGGAAAAGTAATTGGGAGGATAAAAGTAGGACAATGGAAGGGACAGGATGGAGGCCTTTGGGTTGTAGTATTTCCAATTACAAATGTGCTCCACTGTCCTGGGATCTTTAAAATTAACAAGGACGCAGTCCCCCCTAATGTCCTTAACCATATGGCCCACCCAGGACACCCTACGTACCATAAGTATTTTGCTCGAGATATGCGTTGGCAATGGTCTATACTTGTTTAGCCAATCGGCAACTTTATTTCTTAGAGCCATAAATGACTCTTGGCCTGGTTTACTCAGGGCCGGGACCCCTGCTAAAACCCCCTGGTAAGGGCTTATTTCTGGAGGCAAGTCAATGTTAACTACCCCCCCGGGAGCCTGAGCTACGGAGCCCCCGACTCCCTCCTTCAACTGAGCTGATTTACACTGGGTTGGTTTGTTTGTTACTGAAACTACTGGTGCCTTAGGTGAGGGAACAGGTAAGGCCTCTAAGGCAGTAGCCGGAGCTAACGGGATTACCCGATCAATAGCAACCTTCCCTCCCAGGGAGTCATTTGAAGTAACATTGACACTTGATGTAGTTACCATCTTTAATGAATCAGCAATTCCCAGAGATGCAAGTTCTATCTTGCTTAATTGCTGTTCAATCTTGGTCAGCCTATCTTCAACTGGGCGGAGAAAGTGTTTCAAAAGATCACCCATTTTAGCCGAAAGGGGGTCCTCCCTCCATACCCTTCTCCCTGGGCTCCCTAAGCTCTTGCCCCCAGCCTCTGTCCGGGGTGCCACGGGTGTTATACCTCCATTAGAGGAGTCTACAATTACAGAGGTAGTCGCAATGGCTTGGTCCCCTGCGGCAATAGTTACTTGGATATTTTTGGGCACCTTCACTTTCTTACCACCAGTTGTGTTAGCCTTCCCTTGCTTACACTTTGGGATTGCCCCTTGGCGTCTCTCTCGTAATTGCCTAGTGTTGGGCTTCTTAACAGGACTAGCCACAATCGGTAACTTAAGGGGTGTCATTAATAGCGATTCAGAGACCGTAGATAGGTCCCCTGTGGAAAGGTGGTCCAGGTTACAAACTGCCAACTGAAAGTTTGTTGATTCGGGTATCACGGGTACACCAATACTAATAATAGAGCAATGATGTTCTGGTGTCCGGGCATTGGCAATATTCCCCATTGATGACCTCCTAGCAAGTGCTAAGTCCTGAGAGACCCGCCTCTCCATTATCGTGATCCCCTGATCAATGACTGAGTTGACCCTGTTAATGAAATTGTCCATTATTCCAGTTAGGTGTGAATTGGTCGCCTTACTCCTGATCTCCTTGGCTGCCATTTTATTAGAATTAAAATGCAAGTGCAATTGAAGTACTTACAGATAGAACCCTAAGGGTGTTAGGGGGGTTGCCCGTCCCGTCCTCAACCGGTCTTGAACGGGCTTAAACGGGCCCGCCCTTGGCCCGGGCTTTGCCCGGCTCGTCTCTGGGGTGGTTTTAAGCACCTCCTGGCGCAGTCGCAGCGTCAAACGAGCGCGCCGCTGCTGAGGCAGCCGGGAATCGTAGTCCCAGGGCGGCGGCGCTGCTTCAACACCCCCGTGACTCCTGGCGGTGGCGGCGTGGCCCCAATGCAGTGTGCTAAGGTTGCAGTGTTACAAGGTGAGGCTGTGGCACTGATTTGCTCTCTCCCCCCATCCCAATTATTAGGAATAGAGGTGTCAGTTGGGTCATTGAAAGAAAAGAATTCATTAATAAAAACAGTAACATCTTGTACGAAATCTTAGTCAGATAAAAGAAAGGTATTAAACTTCCATCGGTTAAATTTGGATGAAGATTGTGCAAGGTCTAGGACAGCATAGACAGGAGCATGTTATGAAATAAAAATAGAACTAATTTCGAATTTCTGAATGGTTGGGAGGAGAGATTTACTCACCAAAATGTAGTCGATCCTAGAGCGTGTATGGTGTACATTAGAAAAAAAAGTATATTCAAGGGAATCGGGATTACAAGTTTTCCAAGCGTCAAATAACGGACGAGAGGCAATGGCTGATTGAAAAGATTTATGAGATGTGTCTGGTTGAAACTTACAAGAGGAGAGTCTGTCAGAAAATGGATCTAACCATTGGTTGAAATCGCCAGCAACTACAAAATTGGGACAGTCAACTGAGGAAATAAGAATTTTAATGTCATTCCAAAATTTAGGATCAGGGCGGACAGGACCATAAATGTTTAAAAAAACTAATGTCTTATTTTGAATGACAATCTTAGCCATTACCCAACGACCATCATCATCACTTTGGGTGGATAATATTTGAACTGAAAGAGCTTTATGAAATAAGATAGCAACACCTCCTTTTTTGTTGGCAGTGGGAGAAAAACCAACTTGACCCACCCATTGTCTTTTCAATTTAAGCGATTCAACATCCATACAATGAGTTTCTTGGAGGAAAACAATTTTGGGAATTAAGCTTAGATAAGTGAGATAATACCTTTTGATGTTTGACAGGGTGTCCAAGACCACGAACGTTCCTCGTTACAAAATTACACATGACGAGAGGTAGGGAGGATGGGAGACAACTGAAGTGGAGACACTGCGGGGAGACAATGAAAAAAAGAACACAATAAATAGAGGTTCGACAAGCAGCGAAATCACCCAAAACATGCATCGTAATACTGTACATCAGAGTGAACACACAAATAGGAGAAGAAAAAGAGAGATAAGGAAACACAAGAGAACAATAAGGAGATCGTTCAGGAAAGAAGTATGTGAGAAATACACGAGGAATAGAAGAAAGCAAGGAGAAGAAAAAGAGGAGAAAAAGAGATAGGAGAAGGAGAGAAAGGAGAGATAAAAGGGAGAAATTATTGGACAGATCAAGGCAAAAAAGCCAGGTCTGAAAAGAAAGGAGATACCAAAGCATCAGGAGGGTAGTAACGCCAGAAGGTAAGATGGACTCCAGCGAGCGGAGAGAAAGAAAATGATGACACAGAACCTCAGACAGAGACAATGAATACATAATAGAAAATTATGTAGGAGACATAAAAAATAAAAATAAGAAGACAGTTCCTACAAGAAAAAGAGATATATCAAGAGTGAGTGTCCATGCCAGATGAGGAGACATTCTGCAAATAGGAGTGAAGCTTTTGTGGATCATCAAAAGATCGAGTACGACCGTCTTGAGTAATTTTGCAGAAACACGGATGGAGGATGCCATATTGGATATTCAACTGACTCATCTGTGGACGAAGATTCAAAATTTCTTTATGGCTGGCATTCGTTGCATTACAAAGGTCCTGAGAGATAAAGATGCTATGACCAGACCAAATAAGACGTATTTTAAGCTTAACAGCCTTCAGCACAGACAATAGTTCAGTGAATTCAAGAAAGAGCATAATGATGCCCCGTGGTTTAGATGCATTGGGATAGGACCCCTAATCGATGAGCTCTTTGAATGTTGAGTAGATGTGAAGCAGGTTGAAGGTCCAAGAGCTCAGGAAGAAACTTCTGTAGAAACTTTATCATGTCAGGTCCCTCAATATTCTCCGGAAGGCCGTAAAGGCGTAGGTTATTTCTTCGATTATGATTTTCGAGGTCCTCAACCTGTAGCTTCAACTTATGGATTTCTTGTTCCAATAAGGGAATCTTGGAGGAAACATCTTGAATATCACTGGCACGTTGTTCTAGGTTTAACACTTTACCTTCCATAACAGCCCATCGTTCTTCATTTTGAGTAAGCTTTTCGTTGGTAGCCGACATGAAAGGTTGTAAGCCACGCACTTCTTCCAGGATGGAGTCCAAAACAGGGTTGGAAGAGGAGAGAATAGGTGAAGGTGGGTCATTTTTGAGTCTCTTTGATTTTGCTCCAGATACAGAAGCTTTAGAGTCATGAGCCATGTTGAAAAAGGACAAGAAAATACAAAAAAAGGTACTGGTTTGGTCTGATGATCAGCAAGGAGAAGAACTGCGTGAAACAGAGCTGACAACGCACTAAAATATGATGTGCATGGCGTAATAATGTAGAGTAAAGTGAATATAAGCAGTCGATGCTGAAAAAGAACAATGCAGCAGAAATACAATCAGGCACAGAGCATGAGGAATGTTGAAACGAGGACGGCAGTTCAATGAAGGTGCAGGCTGAGAGGGGAGCACAACAGCGGCAGGTGTTTCAGTGGACTCAGCGGCGCATAATGGCGGCCGCCCACGACCAGAAAGACGATGGAAAGTCACCAGTAATCACTGTATGAATTCGGAAAATAAAGATCCCAGAATGAGATGTTGCAAAGGAGAGTCATATACTCAAAAATGTGGCACCGCTAATAATAAAGGACAGGGCAGCAATAGCAACAGAGTCGGAACGGTCTGTTATGCCAGATCCTAAAATGGCGGCTGTTCGTCACGCAGGAAACAAAAAAAAAAAGAGGCAGTTGACAGGAAGCATAATGGTAAAATTACCGAAAATATGGCGATTTACGCCATACCTGAGAGGTTGTTGAAAAGAGGATGGCAATGCGATACAGGAGCAGGCTTGAGAGGCAGCAACTCAGCAGAAGGAGATTCGATGAAAAGAATGCGGACGCGGGCTCAGCGGCTCAAAATGGCAGACGCCCGCGTCCATTGACAGGATAGAATCACCGAGAATCACCAACACAGCAAAAACGGCAGGAAGCTTGTAGATAAAACGACCTCCATGGTCAGAGCATCTTCCGCCGTCAAAAGAGCTAAAAACCAGGGTCTTGGAAGTGCAGAATGAGGTCCATTTCAAGGGTAAAAACCCGTAGCTCTACGGAGCTCACGTAGAGTGCGCCATTCCCCTTCGGCGCGCAAGCCACGCCCACTTTTAGGAGAACCTTAATGATCCCCAAATAGAGATCAGTGAAGGCTTTCACCGCCTGTGATCCTTGGACCTCTACTGTCAAACACAAATTCACCAACTTCAAGTAAGCCCCGATTAGGTCTTTTAAAAATGGATCATGCAGACTCCAAACCAACCTCAGATTATCGGTGATAGGTAGCAAAGTGCAGGTCCCAACATCCTGCCTAAAGTTTCTCTCAAGGTGCAGTAATAATAAAGCTTTGATTGGATTGTGATCACTGTAACATGATGGAATGACCATGCCTTGTACGAGAAGGTCTCAGGTTACAGGGTGACAAAAATATTGTCCATCCCTGATGAACTATCATGCACCCTAAAGATGGGAATCTCAGGGCTAGACACACCAGCAATAGTCAGCAGATTTACCAAGTCAAGTGGGGCAAGAAAAGAGATTAGTTTCACACTACGAGGATCAGGACGACCTGTGGAACTGGACCCTGAATATGTATCCTCCAAATTGTGGGCCCCATTGCGGATTGTGGGAATTGTGGCCCCTTGTGAGTGTCAACTGCAGTTGCTCCCCCAGTGGCAATCTTTGAACATTCATGATACAGGAAAGATGTCAGTCCCTGTGTTGGGTTCCTTTCACAAGCCCAGGATCAGCAGAAACTCATGGCAGCACCCACACAGAGCAGGACAGCGGTGCAATTTTCTAGTGCTTGAGTTCCCCACAATTATGTACAGGTGTGGGCTCCAGCAGGGATTGTGGGACTTGTGGACCCTGCGGCTGTCAACTGCAGTGGCTCCCTCATGGAGATATTTGAACAACCAAGGTGTAGAAAAGAGTTTAGCACTCCTATTGAACCTGAGGTCCTGACAGGTTATGCCCAATATGCCGTCTCCCAAGTCATCAACATCAACTGCGCCCTCCTGCGAGTTCAGGAATTCCAGCCTAATTCGCATTGATTTGAAACTATCAGAGTTGGCTCGGCTGAAGTTGGTGTCCCATGGCTAACGGACTTCTGTTTGGTGAGCGCTTTTTTAAGGATCTGGGTAAATTTGTTAACAGTTTCCCTGCCCTTCCTAGTTCCTATCCAAGGCCTAATCTTTCCTAACAAATGTAATCCAAACAGGCCTTTTTGCCAGCGCCGGGTTTTATCCAGATGACTCACCAAGCCATGCCCTCCTGCAAGGTCTTTAGCAAGGCTATGATGACTGCTGCTATTCCTCCTCAAAGGCTTCTAACCCACTCGCTCTCGCAACACGGCAGAGGTAACCTGCTCTGGTGCCTACACTGGATCACAGCTTTCCATCACAGATGAGACTAATTTCTCCCTCCGAGCTTTCCGTAAGGGGTTGAATATGCTTCTTCCATCACAATTGGGCTCAGCTCACTGAACATGCCTAGATACTCCAGACGGTGCAGGAGTAACAGATAGAGTTCTGTGGACCCATTCACAGCGAGTTCCTATCCACCTGCTATCTTTGTCCCTTCCAGACCAGTGGTAATAGATGAGGAAATTCAGGATATGCTAAAGAAAGGGGCCATTTCCCCTACTTAATATCACAAAAGGTTTTTTTCAGTCCAATTTTTCTGGTTTTCAAATATGGAGGAGGACACAAGTTGGTTCTAAATCACAGGGAGTTCAACTGTTGGGTTTCCTACAGCTACTTTAAGATGGAGGATATTCATCTCCTAAGGGATTGACTATGGGAGGGCGTTAGGACTACTAACTTCTGTGAATACCGAAATGAGTAAGTGCCTTCTGTGAATACCAAAATGAGTATGTGCCTTCTGTGAACAGCATAATGGTAGTAAGTTTAGGATTTTGTCTTAAGTTAGTTCTGTGAATCGGGCCCAGAATGTCTGATCTGGTGGTAATTGGTTCTTTTACTGTTAGCATAGAGAAGCAGTTTCAATTCCAGAATGTCCCCTCCTGAAAAAATATTCTTCACATCTTTTGATTAGCTGGTGGTGATCAGTATTGCTTCCTGTGTCAGCAGGAGCCTTGGTGGGACAAGAAGAAGCCTGAAAATGTGTGAATGCGAATTTGGTGAGATTTGAATCCCTTACTCATACAGATCTTTCCTCATCTCCCATTGGAAGGGAAGTGTTATATTTATTAATATGTTTATGATTCTATTTTGTATTGTGTGTTAATGAATGTTATGATTCCACGCTCATGGTCTTCACTTGGTTCTGGAGTGTAGAACCTGGACGAGAGCTGGAGCAGTTGAAGCAGCAGCAAAGGCACGACTGTGTGTCTCTGGGGTTGCTATACAAATAAAGTCATTTCTTCAAGACGCCGTGGAACTTGTCTCATTTTAAAAGTGGCGACGAGGTGAAATTGGAACCGGTGAAACCCCTGGGGCATACCCTTAAGAAGGTGATCATCGTCGATGGTGTTTATTTGTGGCTGAGACACAGTTTTACTTCTGTGCAACTATGGGTGTGTATTGATTTACACCCATTAAAGGTACTGTGAATTTATTTATTTATTTATTTATGAAACTTATAAAGCGCGAACAAATGCCCAAGGGCGTCTCGGCGCTGTGAATGTGGTAGAAAAGAGAAGTCGAGGAGAATTATTGGTTATATAACCAGGTCTTTATTTTTCTCCTGAAGATGGGAAGAGTAGGGGAGGATCTGATGTCCATGTCCAGGGAGTTCCAAAGTTTGGCTGTTGAAACAGTGAATCGACGATCACCCCATGAGACTGTTTTGGTCCGTGGTACAGACATTAGAAGAGCATTGGTGGATCATAGTGATCTATTGGGGACATAGAATGCCAGGGAGTTGAGAAGGAATCGTGGCACTTGCTTAGGGGAGGCTTTGTAGGCAACACACAGTGCCTTGAATTTAATATGGTTTTTCACCGCTAGCCAGTGATAGCCTTTGATGATTTGGGCAACGGGTTTAAACTTTGGGGTACCTGAGAGCATTCTCGCTGCTGCATTTTGTACAGACTGCAATTTACGGGTAACTTTGTGCTGGGCATTGATAAGGAGTCCATTGCAGTAGTCCAAGGAAGACATGATAAATGCTGTAATCAAAGTTTTACCTGAGTTGGGGGGAAGAAAGGGGAGGATTTTTTTTATAGATTTGAGCTTGTAAAAAGACGCTGAGACAATGGAGTTTGCGTGAGCGGCAAACGTTAATTTGTCATCGAGGCGTACTCCCAGGTTTTTGACCTTTGTGACAGGTTTGGGCGGAGAGCCCAATTCCATGGGCCACCAGGATCCGGGCCAGAGAGGGCAGAGCTTGCCGAATATCATTACTTCCGTTTTTTCGGAATTTAACTTAAGGCAGTTGGTTGCCATCCAATTACTGATGGCAATCATGCCATGCTGAAAGTTGGCAGCTATTTCCTCTCTGTAGTTTTTTATGGCCAGGACTAGTTGAGTGTCGTCCTCGTAAGTTGTTAGGCTCATCCCACATGCCTGGATGACTCTTGCTAGGTCTGCCACATAAACATTAAATAGCGTAGGACTTAGGGATGAGCCTTGTGGGACGCCACATGGTAGTGTCATCTGGGCAGAGCTGAAATTGCCCAGTTGAACCGTCTGGGTGCGTTTGGAGCGAAAGGAGGCGAGAAGATCTTTAGCTTTATCCTGGATGCCTATCGCATTGACACGGTGATCAGGATGTTGTGATCGACCGTGTCAAAGGCTGCCGATAGATCAAGCAGAATAAGCAGTGCTGTCCCTCCTTGAAGAATGGTTCTTATCGCCTCAGTGGCTTTAATAAGTGCAGTCTCAGGTCTGTGATACTTACAGAAACCGAACCGGGTGACGTCCAATAGGAGATGATCTTCAATGTATTGAGAGATTTGTGTATTCATCAATTTTCCTATGAGTTTGGCCGCAAACGGCAGACTGGCAATGGGTCTATAATTTTTAGAGTCTTTGGCGTCTAGGTGAGGTTTTTTCAGAAGAGGTTTGAGAAGGGTGTCACTCTTTGCAGCGGGAGGCTTTGCAGCAGCGGAAAACGGGAGCTACGATACGGAGGTGAACCCGCACCCCCCACCACTTCACTTCTCGTTTGTTCTGACTCTGGTGCTATCTCCTGGAAGGGTGGACTACCAAACCCAGAAGGCTCAGGGGCATAGACACTCCTTCCTGCACCACCCTGCCCCAGGTGCTTTAAATCTTCACCTGGATGCGCAACGCGGGTGAGACACTCTTTGCAACGGGAGGCTTTTCAGAAGCGAAAAACGGGAGCTACGATACGGAGGTGAACCCGCACCCCCCACCACTTCACGCTCGTTTGTTCTGACTCTGGTGCTATCTCCTGGAAGGGTGGACTACCAAGCCCAGAAGGCTCAGGGGCATAGACACTCCTTCCTGCACCGCCCTGCCCCAGCTGCTTTAAATCTTCACCTGGACGCGCAACGCGGGACGCGCGTGGGACGAGCCGGGCCAAGCCCGGGCCAAGGTCGGGCCCGTTTAAGCCCGTTCAAGACCGGAAGAGGCCGGGACAGGCTACCCCACTGACAACCCACACCCTGTCTTGTGAGTACTGTGGATCTTAATATATCTTGGAGATACTGTTGACTGGTTTACGAACAATGCCACCTAAGGAAGTCAAGGGAAGAGCCGACACTGTTGTATTCACGGGAGCAATGGACCAATTCATCAAAAGGATGAACTCCGTTGTAGATGAAAGTATTTCCATCATGGAGCAACGGGTTTACCAGGAATTGGCTATTGTTAGACGATCCTCATTAGGCCTAATTGCCAACGCACAAACTCCTGTTTCCCTGGGTAATGTTGTAGCTCATGGGGAGATTAATGTTTCGCCAATTTTAGAATCAATCATCCCGCAGGCATCTAATTATGACGCTTTACATGTGACCGATGGGAGCTATTCAACTGTATCAGAGTCATTATTACTATCTCCCCATAAATTGCCCATTGTCCCCAACGTGGTTAAAGTTCACAACACAAGACAACAGAAAGGAGCAAACACCGGGACTATTCCTAAGGTGAAACCAGGGCTATTCAACAATCATGGTGGAAGGAAAAAGAAGGGCGCAAAAAATATTGTGCCAAGCCCAGGCATTGTGGAAACGCCTGTTGTTGTAAACCCCACAAGCCCGGCTCTTGATGTAATAGACCTCGGGAACATGATGCAAGCATCAGGAGGGCAATTAACTAAAGGGGCTACGGAAGGGACGCAGATTGCTGAACCAAATATTATTTTTGATACACTAAAACTCCTCCTACGTCCTCTTGAAGATAGGCTGAGCAAGATAGAGACACTCTTAAAACGGATAGAGAGGGATATCAAGGGAACGACTGAATCCTCCCTAAAGAATCTTAGCTCCACTGCCATTCACACACTACCGAAGGTCAGACCTACCATTACCAAGGCCCCAGCTGCTCCCGGGGATCCCCCAGTACCAAAAATAACTGAGGTGACATCCGAGGCAGCCAAAGACAAGGATGCAAAAGATACCAAAGCAAGTAGGCCAAGTAAAAGTAACACATCTCAGGGATGTAATGAAAAAGGTTCTAGAGCGGAAACCATTGTAGATGCCATAAATCTACCCCCTGAGGCCTGCCCATTTGTGGTCATTGTGGCCGGAGTGCAGGAGTTGGGCAAGCAAGAGGTGGAAACCTCTACCAACTTGTGGAATAGGAGTCTCCACTGGCTGGATGTAAATAGACCACTGCCCCCACATATGATAGGCACAATTCTTACTACTCGGCGGGTACCCTGGGTAGGATATTTGGCAAAAAATATAAAGGGGGATTATATTTTGATTAATTTTGATAACCCTATAGTTGTGAACTACATCTGCAATTGGAGGTACTCCAGTCTAGGCACTACCGTTCGCCCCTTCCAACTAACCTATTTCTATACACCAGGCCATTTCTCTTCATGGGCAGATGATTGGACGACGGTGCAGTGTAAGAGGAGGGGGCCTCCAACCGGGGGATGGTTAATGCCATCCCTAAAATTGGATTCTATCCCTACCCACAATTGCTTTACTTGCTTAGAGTCAGTTGACTGATTGCAAGATACCCTCTCCCTTGTACCCTCACTGTCATCAGGTTCAGAAGATGGGCATCAGGTATTAAATGTAAAAGGGTACCTAATTTTAAAGGAGAGGGAACCAGAGATATTAAGGGGGTATCAGGTTCCTGCATAGACCAGGTAACGGATCGAATGTTGTTCATTGGCATCTTAGAGCAGCCCACAAGCTATCCAGTAGAAGCTGAAAAGGTTATAGTACCAATGATGGGAATAGATGGTATAGACCAATCAGTGGTGGGTGAAGATGACATTATTCTGACAGGGGTAGCTAGAAGCCCAACCCAAACCTTACCACCAAGTAGTAGCAATTTAAACATCGGGGAATCGCTAGTTAAAATTATATCATGGAATGTAGCAGGAGTGAGTGCAAAAATAAGTGATCCTGACTGGAATAATTACATAAACTCCTTTGATATATGTGTATTACAGGAAAAGTGGGCCACAAAACCCTTACACAGAGCTGGATGTAGAACCTACCAGCTAGAGGCAGTCCCTTCAATTAGAGGTCGTGCCTCAGGAGGTTTGTTAATATGGGTCAGCGTATCTCTTAATATTGGTATAAAAAAACTAAACACTGACTCTTTAGATCTACTTGGTTTGGAAATGACCACTGATGACAAAAGGGTGATCAATCTTCTTAATGTATATAATAGACCATGCCCATCTCACAAGGAATCATCTTGTATCAACAAACTAGAGATAATTCTGGACACTTTGGGTTCGGAAGCAAGTGTAATTATTTGTGGGGATATGAATTGTAATTTTGAACCCATTGTAGGCATGCACAAATTATACGAAGAAGAAGATGTTGCTAATGGAATACCGGCTCTAGCTAGTAATGGGGCGGTTGCTGGGACTATCCTAGCTCTCCAGATTACAAGGGTACTTACAAGCCATGGCTTGAGGGCATGTAATGGGCGCCTGCCATCTGACAGCCCCAAAGCACCCACTTTTTTGAGGTGTACCTGTCAAAGTAAAATAGACTATGTCATTGTTTCGTCGGATTTATGGCCATATGCAAAAGACCTGATGGTTAAGGATAGACTTGATAGCGATCATCGTCCCCTTGAAACCAGCTTCTTACAGAGTTTATTAAAGGGGCTGGAAGTTAAAGAGGGAGGACAACTAGCTATTCTCCGCCAGTCTCTGGTGTGGTTTTAAGCACCTCCTGGCGCAGTCGCAGCGTCAAACGAGCGCGCCGCCGCTGAGGCAGCCGGGAATCGTAGTCCCAGGGCGGCGGTGCTGCTGCAACACCCCCGTGACTCCTGCGGGTGGCGGCGTGGCCTCGATGCAGTGGGCTAAGGTTGCAGTGTTACAAGGTGAGGCTGTGACACTGATTTGCTCTCTCCCCCATCCCAATTATTAGGAATAGAGGTGTCTGATGGGTCATTGAAAGAAAAGAATTCATTAATAAAAACAGTGACATCTTGTATGAAATCTTAGTCAGATAAAAGAAAGGTATTAAACTTCCATCGGTTAAATTTGGATGAAGATTGTGCAAGGTCTAGGACAGCATAGACAGGAGCATGGTCTGAAATAAAAATGGAACTAATTTCGAATTTCTGAATGGTTGGGAGGAGAGATTTACTCACCAAAATGTAGTCGATCCTAGAGCGGGTATGGTGTACATTAGAAAAAAAAGTATATTCAAGGGAATCGGGATTACAAGTTTTCCAAGCGTCAAATAACGGACGAGAGGCAATGGCTGATTGAAAAGATTTATGAGATTTGTCTGGTTGAAACTTACAAGAGGAGAGTCTGTCAGAAAATAGATCTAACCATTGGTTGAAATCGCCAGCAACTAAAAAATTGGGGCAGTCAATTGAGGAAATAAGAATTTTAATGTCATTCCAAAATTTAGGATCAGGGCGGACAGGACCATCAATGTTTAACAAAACTAATGTCTTATTTTGAATGACAATCTTAGCCATTACCCAACGACCATCATCATCACTTTGGGTGGATAGTATTTGAACTGAAAGAGCTTTATGATATAAGATTGCAACACCTCCTTTTTTGTTGGCAGTGGGAGAAAAAACAACTTGACCCACCCATTGTCTTTTCAATTTAAGCGATTCAACATCCATACAATGAGTTTCTTGGAGGAAAACAATTTGGGAATTAAGCTTGGATAAGTGAGATAATACCTTTTGATGTTTGACAGGGTGTCCAAGACCACGAGCGTTCCACGTTACAAAATTACACATGACGAGCGGTAGGGAGGATGGGAGACAACTGAAGTGGAGACACTGCGGGGAGACAATTAAAAAAAGAACACAATAAATAGAGGTTCGACAAGCAGCGAAATCACCCAAAACATGCATAGTAATACTGTACATCAGAGTGAACACACAAATAGGAGAAGAAAAAGAGAGATAAGGAAACACAAGAGAACAATAAGGAGATCGTTCAGGAAAGAAGTATGTGAGACATACACGAGGAATAGAAGAAAGCAAGGAGAAGAAAAAGAGGAGAAAAAGAGATAGGAGAAGGAGAGAAAGGAGAGAGAAAATGGAGAAATTAGTGGACAGATCAAGGCAAAAAAGCCAGGTCTGAAAAGAAAGGAGATACCGAAGCATCAGGAGCGTAGTAACGCCAGAAGGTAAGATGGACTCCAGTGAGCGGAGAGAAAGAAAATGATGACACAGAACCTCAGACAGAGACAATGAATACATAATAGAAAATTATGTAGGAGACATAAAAAATAAAAATAAGACAGTTCCTACAAGGAAAAGAGATATATCAAGAGTTACTGTCCATGCCAGATGAGGAGACATTCTGCAAATAGGAGTGAAGCTTTTGTGGATCATCAAAAGATCGAGTACGACCGTCGTGAGTAATTTTGCAGAAACACGGATGGAGGATGCCATATTGGATATTCAACTGTCTCATCTGTGGACGAAGATTCAAAATTTCTTTATGGCGGGTATTCGTTGCATTACAAAGGTCCTGAGAGATAAAGATGTTATGACCAGACCAAATAAGACGTCTTTTAAGCTTAACAGCCTTCAGCACAGACAATAGTTCAGTGAATTCAAGAAAGAGCATAATGATGCCCCGTGGTTTAGATACATTGGGATTAGGCGCCCTAATCGATGAGCTCTTTGAATGTTGAGTAGATGTGACGCAGGTTGAAGGTCCAAGAGCTCAGGAAGAAACTTCTGTAGAAACGTTATCATGTCAGGTCCCTCAATATTCTCCGGAAGGCCGTAAAGGCGTAGGTTATTTCTTCGATTATGATTGTCAAGGTCCTCAACCTGTAGCTTCAACTTATGGATTTCTTGTTCCAATAAGGGAATCTTGGAGGAAACATCTTGAATATCACTGACACCTTGCTCTAGGTTTAACACTTTACCTTCCATAACAGCCAATCGTTCTTCAATTTGAGTAAGCTTTTCGTTGGTAGCCGACATGAAAGGTTGTAAGCCACGCACTTCTTCCAGGATGGAGTCCAAAACAGGGTTGGAAGAGGAGAAAATAGGTGAAGGTGGGTCATTTTTGAGTCTCTTTGATTTTGCTCCAGATACAGAAGCTTTAGAGTCATGAGCCATGTTGAAAAAGGACAAGAAAATACAAAAAAAGGTAATGGCTTGGTCTGATGATCAGCAAGGAGAAGAACTGCGTGAAACAGAGCTGACAACGCACTAAAATATGATGTGCATGGCGTAATAATGTAGAGTGAAGTGAATATAAGCAGTCGATGCTGAAAAAGAACAATGCAGCAGAAATACAGTCAGGCACAGAGCATGAGGAATGTTGAAATGAGGACGGCAGTTCAATGAAGGTGCAGGCTGAGAGGGGAGCACAACAGCGGCAGGTGTTTCAGTGGACTCAGCGGCGCATAATGGCGGCCGCCCACGACCAGAAAGACGATGGAAAGTCACCAGTAATCACTGTATGAATTCGGAAAATAAAGATCCCAGAATGAGATGTTGCAAAGGAGAGTCATATACTCAAAAATGTGGCACCGCTAATAATAAAGGACAGGGCAGCAATAGCAACAGAGTCGGAACGGTCTGTCATGCCAGATCCTAAAATGGCGGCTGTTCGTCACGCAGGAAACAAAAAAAAAAAGAGGCAGTTGACAGGAAGCATAATGGTAAAATTACCGAAAATATCGCGATTTACGCCGTACCTGAGAGGTTGTTGAAAAGAGGATGGCAACGCGATACAGAAGCAGGCTTGAGAGGCAGCAACTCAGCAGAAGGAGATTCGATGAAAAGAATGCGGACGCGGGCTCAGCGGCTCAAAATGGCAGCCGCCCGCGTCCAGAGACAGGATAGAATCACCGAGAATCACCAACACAGCAAAAACGGCAGGAAGCTTGTAGATAAAACGACCTCCATGGTCAGAGCATCTTCCGCCGTCAAAAGAGCTAAAAACCAGGTTCTTGGAAGTGCGGAATGAGGTCCATTTCAAGGGTAAAAACCCTTAGCACTACGGAGCTCACGTAGAGTGCGCCATTCCCCTTCGGCGCGCAAGCCACGCCCACTTTTAGGAGAACCTTAATGATCCCCATATAGAGATCAGTGAAGGCTTTCACCGCCTGTGATCCTTGGACCTCTACTGTCAAACACAAATTCACCAACTCTAAGTAAGCCCCGATTAGGTCTTTTAAAAATGGATCATGCAGACTCCAAACCAAACTCAGATTATCGGTGATAGGTAGCAAAGTGCAGGCCCCAACATCCTGCCTAAAGTTTCTCTCAAGGTGCAGTAATAATAAAGCTTTGATTGGATTGTGATCACTGTAACATGATGGAATGACCATGCCTTGTACGAGAAGGTCTCAGGTTACAGGGTGACAAAAATATTGTCCATCCCTGATGAACTATCATGCACCCTAAAGATGGGAATCTCAGGGCTAGACACACCAGCAATAGTCAGCAGATTTACCCAGTCAAGTGGGGCAAGAAAAGAGATTAGTTTCACACTACGAGGATCAGGACTACCTGTGGAACTGGACCCTGAATATGTGTCCTCCAAATTGTGGGCCCCATTGCGGATTGTGGGAATTGTGGCCCCTTGTGGGTGTCAACTGCAGCTGCTCCCCCAGTGGCAATCTTTGAACATTCATGGTACAGGAAAGATGTCAGTCCCTGTGTTGGGTTCCTTTCACAAGCCCAGGATCAGCAGAAACTCATGGCAGCACCCACACAGAGCAGGACAGCGGTGCAATTTTCTAGTGCTTGAGTTCCCCACAATTATGTACAGGTGTGGGCTCCAGCAGGGATTGTGGGACTTGTGGACCCTGCGGCTGTCAACTGCAGTGGCTCCCCAGTGGAGATATTTGAACAACCAAGGTGTAGAAAAGAGTTTAGCACTCCTATTGAACCTGAGGTCCTGACAAGTTATGCCCAATATGCCATCTCCCAAGTCATCAACATCAACTGCGCCCTCTCCTCCGAGTTCAGGAATTCCAGCCTAATTCGCATTGATTTGAAACTATCAGAGTTGGCTAGGCTGAAGTTGGTGTCCCATGGCTAACGGACTTCTGTTTGGTGAGCGCTTTTTTAAGGATCTGGGTAAATTTGTTAACAGTTTCCCTGCCCTTCACAAGGCCTAATCTTTCCTAACAAATGTAATCCAAACAGGCCTTTTTGCCAGCGCCGGGTTTTATCCAGATGACTCACCAAGCCATGCCATCCTGCAAGGTCTTTAGCAAGGCTATGATGACTGCTGCTATTCCTCCTCAAAGGCTTCTAACCCACTCGCTCTCGCAACACGGCAGAGGTAACCTGCTCTGGTGCCTACACTGGATCACAGCTTTCCATCACAGATGAGACTAATTTCTCCCTCCGAGCTTTCCGTAAGGGGTTGAATATGCTTCTTCCATCACAATTGGGCTCAGCTCACTGAACATGCCTAGATACTCCAGACGGTGCAGGAGTAACAGATAGAGTTCTGTGGACCCATTCACAGCGAGTTCCTATCCACCTGCTATCTTTGTCCCTTCCAGACCAGTGGTCATAGATGAGGAAATTCAGGATATGCTAAAGAAAGGGGCCATTTCCTCTACTTAATATCACAAAAGGTTTTTTTCAGTACAATTTTTCTGGTTTTCAAATATGGAGGAGGACACAAGTTGGTTCTGAATCACAGGGAGTTCAACTGTTGGGTTTCCTACAGCTACTTTAAGATGGAGGATATTCATCTCCTAAGGGATTGACTATGGGAGGGCGTTAGGACTACTAACTTCTGTGAATACCGAAATGAGTAAGTGCCTTCTGTGAATACCAAAATGAGTAAGTGCCTTCTGTGAACAGCATAATGGTAGTAAGTTTAGGATTTTGTCTTAAGTTAGTTCTGTGAATCGGGCCCAGAATGTCTGATCTGGTGGTAATTGGTTCTTTTACTGTTAGCATAGAGAAGCAGTTTCAATTCCAGAATGTCTCCTCCTGAAAAAATATTCTTCACATCATTTGATTAGCTGGTGGTGATCAGTATTGCTTCCTGTGTCAGCAGGGGCCTTGGTGGGACAAGAAGAAGCCTGAAAATGTGTGAATGCGAATTTGGTGAGATTTGAATCCCTTACTCACCGGCAATGCCAAAGGGACTTGATGCGGCCATTTGACTTTTTGTATGAAGTTAAGACCTATACCTGCTCTCTTTAGTGTGTGAAAGATGTTTCTCCACGGACACGATCAAAGGCCTTCTCGGCATCAAGGGAGAGGTCTACCTTTTCATACAGATCTTTCCTCATCTCCCATTGGAAGGGAAGTGTTATATTTATTAATATGTTTATGATTCTATTTTGTATTGTGTGTTAATGAATGTTATGATTCCACGCTCATGGTCTTCACTTGGTTCTGGAGTGTAGAACCTGGACGAGAGCTGGAGCAGTTGAGGCAGCAGCAAAGGCACGACTGTGTGTCTCTGGGGTTGCTATACAAATAAAGTCATTACTTCAAGACGCCGTGGAACTTGTCTCATTTTAAAAGTGGCGACGAGGTGAAATTGGAACCGGTGAAACCCCTGGGGCAGACCCTTAAGAAGGTGATCATCGTCGATGGTGTTTACTTGTGGCTGAGACACAGTTTTACTTCTGTGCAACTATGGGTGTGTATTGATTTACACCCATTAAAGGTACTGTGAATTTATTTATTTATTTATGAAACTTATAAAGCGCGAACAAATGCCCAAGGGCGTCTCGGCACTGTGAATGTGGTAGAAAAGAGAAGTCGAGGAGAATTATTGGTTATATAACCTGGTCTTTATTTATCTCCTGAAGATGACAAGAGTAGGGGAGGATCTGATGTCCATGTCCAGGAAGTTCCAAAGTTTGGCTGTTGAAACAGTGAATCGACGATCACCCCATGAGACTGTTTTGGTCCGTGGTACAGACATTAGAAGAGCATTGGTGGATCGTAGTGATCTATTGGGGACATAGAATGCCAGGGAGTTGAGAAGGAATCGTGGCCCTTGCTTACGGGAGGTTTGTAGGCAATGCACAGTGCCTTGAATTTAATATGGTTTTTCACCGCTAGCCAGTGATAGCCTTTGTTGATTTGGGCAACGGGTTTAAACTTTGGGGTACCTGAGAGCATTCTCGCTGCTGCATTTTGTACAGACTGCAATTTACGGGTAACTTTGTGCTGGGCATTGATAAGGAGTTCATTGCAGTAGTCCAAGAAAGACATGATAAATGCTGTAATCAAAGTTTTACCTGAGTTTGGGGGGGAAGAAAGGGGAGGATTTTTTTTATAGATTTGAGCTTGTAAAAAGACGCTGAGACAATGGAGTTTGCGTGAGCGGCAAACGTTAATTTGTCATCGAGGCGTACTCCCAGGTTTTTGACCTTTGTGACAGGTTTGGGCGGAGAGCCCAATTCCATGGGCAGCAGGATCCGGGCCAGAGAGGACAGAGCTTGCCGAATATCATTACTTCCGTTTTTTCGGAATTTAACTTAAGGCAGTTGGTTGCCATCCAATTACTGATGGCAATCATGCCATGCTGAAAGTTGGCAGCTATTTCCTCTCCGTTGTTTTTTATGGCCAGGACTAGTTGAGTGTCGTCCGCGTAAGTTGTTAGGCTCATCCCACATGCCTTGATGACTCTTGCTAGGTCTGCCACATAAACATTAAATAGCGTAGGACTTAGGGATGAGCATTGTGGGACGCCACATGGTAGTGTCATCTGGGCAGAGCTGAAATTGCCCAGTTGAACCGTCTGGGTGCGTTTGGAGAGAAAGGAGGCGAGAAGATCTTTAGCTTTATCCTGGATGCCTATTGCATTGACACTGTGATCAGGATGTTGTGATCGACCGTGTCAAAGGCTGCCGATAGATCAAGCAGAATAAGCAGTGCTGTCCCTCCTTGAAGAATGGTTCTTATCTCCTCAGTGGCTTTAATAAGTGCAGTCTCAGTGCTGTGATACTTACAGAAGCCGAACCGGGTGTCGTCCAATAGGAGATGATCTTCAATGTATTGAGAAATTTGTGTATTCATCAATTTTTCTATGAGTTTGGCCGCAAACGGCAGACTGGCAATGGGTCTATAATTTTTAGAGTCTTCGGCGTCTAGGTGAGGCTTTTTCAGAAGAGGTTTGAGAAGGGTGTCACTCTTTGCAGCGGGAGGCTTTGCAGCAGCGGAAAACGGGAGCTACGATACGGAGGTGAACCCGCACCCCCCACCACTTCACTTCTCGCGTTTTCCGCTCCGCGGGAAACGCTCGTTTGTTCTGACTCTGGTGCTATCTCCTGGAAGGGCGGACTACCAAGCCCAGAAGGCTCAGGGGCATAGACACTCCTTCCTGCACCGCCCTGCCCCAGGTGCTTTAAATCTTCACCTAGACGCGCAACGCGGGTGAGACACTCTTTGCAGCAGGAGGCTTTGCAGCAGCGGAAAACGGGAGCTACAATACGGAGGTGAACCCGCACCCCCCACCACTTCACGCTCGTTTGTTCTGACTCTGGTGCTATCTCCTGGAAGGGCAGACTACCAAGCCCAGAAGGCTCAGGGGCATAGACACTCCTTCCTGCACCGCCCTGCCCCAGGTGCTTTAAATCTTCACCTGGACGCGCAACGCGGGACGCGCGCGGGACGAGCCGGGCGAAGCCCGGGCCAAGGGCGGGCCCGTTTAAGCCCGTTCAAGACCGGAAGAGGCCGGGACGGGCTACCCCACTGCCAACCCACACCCTGTCTTGTGAGTACTGTGGATCTTAATATATCTTGGAGATACTGTTGACTGGTTTATGAACAATGCCACCTAAGGAGGTCAAGGGAAGAGCCGACACTGTTGTATTCACGGGAGCAATGGACCAATTCATCAAAAGGATGAACTCCGTTGTAGATTAAAGTATTTCCATCATGGAGCGACGGGTTTCCCAGGAATTGGCTATTGTAAGACGATCCTCATTAGGCCTAATTGCCAACGCACAAACTCCTGTTTCCCTGGGTATTGTTGTAGCTCATGGGGGATTAATGTTTCGCCAATTTTAGAATCAATCATCCCGCAGGCATCTAATTATGACGCTTTACATGTGACCGATGGGAGCTATTCAACTGTATCAGAGTCATTATTACTATCTCCCCATAAATTGCCCATTGTCCCCAACGTGGTTAAAGTTCACAACACAAGACAACAGAAAGGAGCAAACACCGGGACTATTCCTAAGGTGAAACCAGGGCTATTCAACAATCATGGTGGAAGGAAAAAGAACGGCGCAAAAAATATTGTGCCAAGCCCAGGCATTGTGGAAACGCCTGTTGTTGTAAACCCCACAAGCCCGGCTCTTGATGTAATAGACCTAGGGAACATGATGCAAGCATCAGGAGGGCAATTAAATAAAGGGGCTATGGAAGGGACGCAGATTGCTGAGCCAAATATTATTTTTGATACACTAGAAAGATAGAGACACACTTAAAACGGATAGAGAGGGATATCAAGGGAACGACTGAATCCTCCCTAAAGAATCTTAGCTCCACTGCCATTCACACACTACCGAAGGTCAGGCCTACCATTGCCAAGGCCCCAGCTGCTCCCGGGATCCCCCAGTACCAAAAATAACTGAGGTGACCCCCGAGGCAGCCAAAGACAAGGATGCAAAAGATACCAAAGCAAGTAGGCCAAGTAAAAGTAACACATCTCAGGGTTGTAATGAAAAAAGTTCTAGAGCGGAAACCATTGTAGATGCCATAAATCTACCCCCTGAGGCCTGCCCATATGTGGTCATTCTGGCTTGAGTGCCGGAGTTGGGCAAGCAAGAGGTGGAAACCTCTACCACCTTGTGGAATAGGGTTGTCCACTGGCTGGATGTAAATAGACCACTGCCCCACATATGATGGGCAGAATTCTTACTACTCGGCGGGTACCCTGGGTAGGATATTTGGCAAAAAATATAAAGGGGGATTGTATTTTGATTAATTTTGATAACCCTAGAGTTGTGAACTACATCTGCAATTGGAGGTACCCCAGTCTAGGCACTACCGTTCGCCCCTTCCAACTAACCTATTTCTATACACCAGGCCATTTCTCTTCATGGGCAGATGATTGGACGACGGTGCAGTGTAAGAGGAGGGGGCCTCCAACCGGGGGATGGTTAATGCCATCCCTAAAATTGGATTCTATCCCTACCCACAATTGCTTTAATTGCTTAGAGTCAGTTGACTGACTGCAAGATACCCTCTCCCTTGTACCCTCACTGTCATCAGGTTCAGAAGATGGGCATCAGGTATTAAAATGTAAAAGGGTACCTAATTTTAAAGGAGAGGGAACCAGAGATATTAAGGGGGTATCATGTTCCTGCATAGACCAGGTAACGGATCGAATGTTGTTCATTGGCATCTTAGAGCAGCCCACAAGCTATCCAATAGAAGCTGAAAAGGTTATAGTACCAATGATGGGAATAGATGGTATAGACCAATCAGTGGTGGGTGAAGATGACATTATTCTGACAGGGGTAGCTAGAAGCCCAACCCAAACCTTACCACCAAGTAGTAGCAATTTAAACATCGGGGAATCGCTAGTTAAAATTATATCATGGAATGTAGCAGGAGTAAGTGCAAAAATAAGTGATCCTGACTGGAATAATTACATAAACTCCTTTGATATATGTGTATTACAGGAAAAGTGGGCCACAAAACCCTTGCACAGAGCTGGATTTAGAACCTACCAGCTAGAGGCAGTCCCTTCAATTAGAGGTCGTGCCTCAGGAGGTTTGTTAATATGGGTCAGCGTATCTCTTAATATTGGTATAAAAAAACTAAACACTGACTCTTTAGATCTACTTGGTTTGGAAATGACCACTGATGACACAAGGGTGATCAATCTTCTTAATGTATATAATAGACCATGCCCAGCTCACAAGGAATCATCTTGTATCAACAAACTAGAGATAATTCTGGACACTTTGGGTTCGGAAGCAAGTGTAATTATTTGTGGGGATATGAATTGTAATTTTGAACCCATTGTAGGCATGCACAAATTGTACGAAGAAGAAGATGTTGCTAATGGAATACCGGCTCTAGCTAGTAATGGGGCGGTTGCTGGGACTATCCTAGCTCTCCAGATTACAAGGGTACTTACAAGCCATGGCTTGAGGGCATGTAATGGGCGCCTGCCATCTGACAGCCCCAAAGCACCCACTTTTTTGAGGCGTACCTGTCAAAGTAAAATAGACTATGTCATTGTTTCGTCGGATTTATGGCCATATGCAAAAGACCTGATGGTTAAGGATTGACTTGATAGCGATCATCGTCCCCTTGAAACCAGCTTCTTACAGAGTTTATTAAAGGGGCTGGAAGTTAAAGAGGGAGGACAACTAGCTATTCTAGATAATATTATACTTAGTAATAACCGACGGTCTGTTAAATCGGCATACATCCTAGAAAAAGAGGAGTTACTGGCAAATATCCATAGCTCACTTGCAGAACCTTTTGACACTTATAATCCCCTTGAATGTGAACTTGGTCATTTTTTAAAATTGCACAAAGTCTTTTTTTAATAAACTATTAGAATTAATGACAAAAAGGCCAAAAAAAGGGACAGGTGTTGTTAATGCACTGCCTATAGGTAAGCCATGGTTTAGCAAAGAATGCCGTATTGCAAAAACTTCATTGATTGAAGCAGTCAAAGCCAAAAGTGCACTAGTAGTTAAGGAAAAAAGGAAACTATATAATAAGGCATTGGCAAATGCAAAGTGTTCCTGGGATGAAGAGCTTTGCTCCAGCATGTTGTCGGCAGCTAAAACAAAGGACCAGAAGTTATTTTGGGAAATAGTGGCCAAGGGAAACAAAAGGGAGAAGGGCTCTAGAGAGGTCTTTCTTGACGAGGTTACGTGGATTGACCATTTTACGAACCTTTACCCGGCCCAACGGCCCGTAGAAATAGTGCAGGAAGAGCTCGCTCTGTCGCCTGTAGATGTTGAACACTCACAAATAACCTACAGGAAACAGAACTAGCTATTAATTCTGTTAAACAAGGGAAGGCCCCTGGACTTGACAAAATACCAGGTGACATTTTCAAGCACGAACTAGATGTTTGGGCACCATATTTAAACCATTTGTGTAATGCAGTCGCGGCTGGTGAATTAATCCCGGATACATGGAATGGTGCGGAAATTATCACTATTTTTAAAAAGGGCGATAGAAGCAATCCTGCTAACTATCGCCCTATAAGTCTTTTAGATATTACCCAAAAAATCTGCGCCAGGCATATATTAAATCGTATTAACACATGGTTGGAAGAAGAATCCAATTCCAATTTCAATCTTTATTTCGATCGATTGATCATAAAATACGTACAAATCATGTCAAAACATTAAAACCCTTTAGTAAACATTTCATTATTCTAAAATACAGTATAAGTTAAAATTCGACATTAGGAACAGTTGGAGTTATTCAATCGAGAAAGATTGTTATGGGTCTCCTCCCCCCTTTATCAGTCTAGCACGGACACGCCACATTGCTGTTAGAAATTTGGCCATGGCAAAGACAATCAATGGGGACAGGTCAGTTTTTAAGACTCTGTAAGCTGGTAACAGTGATGTAAATCCCATATTTTTAAGGACCGGTACCAGCCAACGCTTCCTGCTTTTCCAGTATACGCCACAGATGAAGACCACATGGACCTCATTCTCCTCAGATTGGGCACAGATGGGACATGTCCCTGATCCGGCATTCCCCGACCATGTTTTTGTAAAAGATCTTAGGGGGAGAGTCCCATACCTCCACTGTAAAAATAACTTCCTAGTCTGAGGCTGAGTTATATCATTCAGTACAACTACTAAACTATAGGAGACTTTTATTCTGGTGAACTGTGATGATAAGGTTCCCTCTCGTATGCCCTCCAGAGCCCGCACGAGCATATGATCATGGTATGTTCTGGTCAGCGTTTCCCTTGAGATTCTTGCACCGGCATTTTCCGGGTCTGACCACAATTCTGGCATGTTTAAAATTCCACAGGTCCTCTTGACGTACATTAACCAAGGTATTTTTGGGGCACAGGGCAGCATTAGGAATTCCTGGAGCTCAGTTCTATAGCTGACAAGATCTTGGCTACTCCAGAGGCGGCGCCAAAAGGTTAGCGGTTTAAGGCCGAGGTCATCGGTGATAGGTCTCACGCCCAGGTCCAGTCTAAGTGGTAGTAAAGGCGTACTTTGGGGGAGGTTTGTCAACTGCCTAAGAAATTTGTTTTCAGTAATTAAAAGGCATTGTGGTTGGGAGTGGCCCCAAAGCTCGCCCCCATAGGTGACAGCCCCCCTTGCCTGGGCTTTGTAAATCTGCAATGCTGGGCCTAGTGGGCGGAGTAATGACTTACTAGCTATTCTCAGGATACCCCCCGCCTTCTGGGATAATTTCATGTCAGCTTTTATCTGGTGTGCCCCCCATGTTAGATGTTGATTCAATGTAATCCCCAAATACATGGAATGGTGCGGAAATTATCACTATTTTTAAAAAGGGCGATAGAAGCAATCCTGCTAACTATCGCCCTATAAGTCTTTTAGATATAACCCAAAAAATCTACGCCAGGCATATATTAAATCGTATTAACACATGGTTGGAAGAAGAATCAGTTTTAACAAAATACCAAGCCGGGTTCAGAGCTAAAACAGGAACCATAGACCAGGTTCTAAGGCTGTGCTGCTTGTATTGGAAATACGTCATTCTCCGAAATAGTAACCTGTACGTGGCATTTGTTGATTTACGAGCGGCATTCGACCTTATCCCCCGAGAACTTTTGTGGGAATCATTGAAAAATCAGGGACTCCCAATGGACCTACTAAAATTGGTCATGGGTTTACACAAGGAGAACTATGCCAAGGTTAGGTGGGGCCCAAACGGGGAACTAACACAACCAATTGCGATAAAAAGGGGAGTCCGACAGGGGTGCGTATTGGCCCCAACCCTGTTCTCCCTGTTTGTTAATGATATCCCGTCTTACATGGAGAGGTGCGATAATGATTCGCCTAGATTGGTAGGTGAACGGGTTTCGTCCCTCCTGTTTGCGGACGACACTATTCTCATCTCGCAAACACCACGGGGTCTCCAGAACCTATTGGAAAGGTTCCAGTTGTATTGTATATTGAAAGGTTTAGAAATTAATATTAAAAAAAACAAATACATGGCTCTGAGCCCGCATAAAAGTTTTAGAAAAAATCTAATGTTAAACGGCCAAAAATTAGATCATGAGCAGAATTTAACTTATTTAGGTGTATTAATAGACTCATCATTAGCATGGAGACCACAGTTAGAAAAGACAAAAATAGTGTTTAAACAAAATTGTGTTCCAATTTTGAAAAGACATAATAAATGCTTGAATAAGGCAGTAACTCCAGCTCTAGAGCTTTTTAGGTACAAGGTTCAATCAGCAGTGCTATATGGAGCAGAACTATGGGGACCAGTATGTAGAAAGACATTTGAAACCTTCGAGAATACGTTTTTTAGGGGATTGTTAAAATTGCCAACTAGTACCCTGTTGACACCCCTTTTCTTGGACATGAACATTAAACGCACGGACCAACATGCGATATTAAGACCGTTATTGTTGTGGGTCAGATTGTGGATAACTCCCGAACTGTCTGATTATAAGGAGGGGTTGAAAGAAGTCATGGATCTCGACAGCGGTAGTAAAATCTATTGGTTTAAGCATGTAAGATCCTGGTTAGCCAAAATAGGATTATCCCATTTCTGGAGTGATCCAGAGGCTATGAACGCGTGCTCCAGGAAAATTGTTAAATTGTCATTCTGGTCGTACATGAGCTATGATTCTGCGTATATAAAAACCCATGGTCCCTTAACTGAAATTTTTTTACTGACTAAAGATTTGGCACTTTTCGAAACCTTTCTGGATGAGATCCAGCCGCCTTTAGCAAAAAGCTTGTATATAAAATATAGATATGGAACATTAAGAACTAAGGAATTTTAAAAAAGTTGGGTGAAGTCAAACATTGATCTATGCACTTTATGTACTAATAACGCAAGGGAAGATGTCCTACATATCCTATTTTTTTGCTGCAGTTAAGTAATACCAAGGAAAAAGTGGATAGTGCCACTTTGTCGCAGTATTGGTTCAAACTCCTACAAGGAGGCTGGCAGAATTTTAAAAACTGACACCAGTCAGGTAATTGCGTTCGGTCTTAGTAGTTTTCTTCTCGCTGCTAACTTTATTAGAAAAAAGTCGGGTCTACATTTTTAAACCTTAAGGTTTAATTTTTATACTTCTCATGCTCATTAAATATGCCAAAATGCGTAGGATGGCAAGGTATCTAAACTATATTGTGAAGTACACCAACCATGTATTACTTTTTAACATTTTGTAGTGTATAAGTTTTAAAATTATGCCTTGGTGGTTACCCATTTAATTACTTTTTATCATGTAAAAAGGTTGCTTATATTTTAATAGTATATTTATTTAATGTGTGATGATTCTAAACCATAATTATAAGATTGTTATGAAATTCCACATAAAAAAGATGATGTATACCGGGATGAAAAGAGCTCTAATTACCATGTGATATCAAGTCGATTTCCCTTACCTACTTTGTGCTTTAGAAAATTATAAATTGTAATGAAATGATTTTAATTGTGTATCTTTTATGATGCTATTGCAACGAAATAAAGATTATTGAATTGAATTGAATTGAGAAGGGTGTCTTTCCAGATGGTAGGATAGGCACCAGTGCAGAACATAGACTTGAATATTTCTGTGAGTTGGGGAGCTACTAAGTAAGCAACTGGGAGGAGTATTGCAGGTGGACAAGGGTCAATGGCTGAGCCTGATTTAATGGTGGTCATGACGTTGATTACTTGGGTAACATTGATTTTTTGAAACTGTCTAAAAATGGACTGGGGATGATTTGTAGGTTGGAAAAGGGAATGGTCTATAGTTTGGTCCGAAAAATTGGTGTATATATTATTGACTTTATCATAGAAATAGCTGGCGAGGTTGTTACAGAAGACTTGTGAGGGTGCAGGGACCGATTGTGGGGGTAATTGTGAGAGTTTGGATACAACCTGGTAGAGTTGTTTGTTGGAATTTTTAGCTTGTTCAATCTGTGAGGAATAATATAGGCTTTTTTCTTGGAGGATCTTGGTTTTATATTTGGTAAGTTCGTTTTTGTAGAGCAATTTTTCTTCAGTGGAGTAGGTCTTAATCCAGTGCCTTTCTCGGTTTCTGCATATCTGTTTTTGCTGTCTAAGAGCATTGGTGAACCAGGGCGCCGAGAGGGAGTTTCGATTTTTTTAGATGGATTTTATGGGCACTAGTTTATTCATGGCCGTGGTAAGCCAGTGGGTGTATTCTTCTGCCGCTATGTTGGGATCGTTGGAAATCTCTGGCTGCGAAGGGGGCAAGATTTTCATGAGCAGTTGATTATCAAGATCTTTCCATGATTTAAACGTGCTGGAAGCGTGTATTGTGACTGCTGGATGTGAGGGAGAATCAAGAGAAATTTCGAACATCACAGCATGATGGTCTGACCATCCAAGTGGTAGAACCTCTAGTATCTTGATGTTTTTATCATTAGAGAACAATCCATCTAAAGTGTGACCTGCTTCATGTGTACTTTTGGGGACCAATTGTGTAAGACCCAGGGACTCTAGTTCTGATATGAGATTATTGGTGTCTTTGTCTTCTAAATTTTCTAATGGAAAATTAAAGTCACCTAAAATGGTGATAGAGTTATCAGTAGCTAGGGATTCCACCATGTCAATAAAAGTGGCTAAGAATTGTGTTTTACTACCAGGTGGATGATAGAGTAGAAAGCCCTTGAGGCGTTGAGAGGGCCCTAAAGCAGCGGAGAATTGTATAGCCTCACATGTGGTGAGAGGGACTTGGTTTATAGAAGTTTTAAGGTGGCTGCGATAGATTATGGTGATTCCACCTCCTATTTTCATGGTTCTGTCTTGTTTAAGAATAATATAACCTTCTGGCATGGCTACTAGTAAGTCTGGCTCTGATGAGGGGTTGGTCTACGTCTCCGTAATAAAAAGAAGGTCTAGTTTGTGGGAGATAATTAAATCTGCAATTTCTTCTTTGTGTTTGCCCAAGGACCTAGCGTTAATGAGTGCTGCTGCGATATTGGTCCCTTTTTGTTTGTTAGCAGAAGCCGAGTGGTGAATGAGGTGCGGCCTTGGTTCAGTCTGTATTTTAAAAAGGCAGCGTGTACAGACTTTAGTGAGGAAAGGGGTTCCGTAAAAGGTAAAATGAGTACCTGAGCATTTAGCTGAGGAGCGCAAGTTGAGGAGGGCCGTGCTGGAATAGCAGCGCTTGACAGCTAGGTCATTTGCACCAGGGGGTGTGGCCCCGGGCCCGGTCCAGGCACGGACGGGCACAGACAGGCTTGCCTTTGAATGGTATGCTTGCGGGTGAACTACTGTGAAGATCGCTTAACGAGGAAATCACTTGGCAAACTTGTTTGCACTAACTGTGTTTACTTTGTCCTGGAATATTACCTTTACGTTTAAATGTGGCGATGGTATCAAGAAATAAAATAAGGAATGTATAACTTCTGTTGATCGCCGAAAGTGAAGTTTGTTAATGAACATTACTGTGATCAAGGTGGAGTTCGTTGATGCGTATGCGTATTGTGTGTACATTCAAATCTGTCATCTTCCAAGTCTCAACGGTGAAGCCGGATAATCCTTCTGTGACGCGTTCGCTGACATTCTCCATAGCTGAAGCTGTGAATTACTTGCGAACGTCTTCGTGCATTGCATCCCGGGCGCACGTCTTCGCGCATTGCATCTTGGGTGAGCTCATCGTCATCGCGCATTGCATTGTGGAAGTGCTTTACGAATCTTAGCAACGTGTCAACTAATGTTTTTCATGTAAACCGACACTCATTTGAAGAGAAATACTTAGACTTTCAACGCATGGTATCTCGCGCATGAACAGTCGGATTCAGTCTGGTAACTCGATACTGTTTTTGCCTGCCATTCATGTTTGTATCACCAAAGGTTGATTTATTATTTTTCTATTGGACTGTGACATGTACTGCAACTTAACTATACCAAGCAACATCATAAGACAACGGTGTCTACTTTATTTATTTATTTTTTGTTACAATATTTATATATATGTGTCATTCATAGTCATTATTCTTCCTATTTTTATCATCATTATTTCCAATATGGAAACTAACTCAGCGTTAGCTCCACCAAAATTCTTGCAGAATACAGGTATTCCTCCTATGGCGTGGGAGGATTGGCAAGAATCTTTTGAAACCTATTTAGAAGCAATTGGAGGCAAAACCTTTTTGGCTTCACATAAGCTAGCTCTTTTAAAACATAATATTGGTGTAGAAGGGAGAAAGGGTTTGAAGACTTTACCTAAACCTGTAATTGTAAATTCCACTACCCTGAATGTTATTGGTGGTGAGGATGGTAATTCTAGTGATGAGGAAGTTGTTTTGACAGTTCAAAAACAAAGCAAATTATTTCTGACGAGTATTTAGATGCATTAAAAGCTTTAGAAGAGAAATACGGCAAAAAGACCAGCATAGTTGCTGAGAGACATACATTTTTTCCCAGGGCTCAATTAGCTGGAGAAACCATTGAACAATATGTTGCTGTTTTAAGAACTCTAGCTGCGACATGCAAATTTAAGGATTTGCATGAGGAGATTATTAGAGATCAATTTATCAACAGAACGAAAAATTCCAAGATTCAAGAGAGATTCCTAGAGTTAAAAGATCCGTCTTTACAAAAGACCATAAATGTTGCTAGGAGGGTTCAAAATACTTCACGTTCTGTAAAAGATTTAAGCAATGAACACACCAAAGGCCACAGCGACGTTTGTGCTGTTAGTAGTCGCAAACCCAAAATACTAGGCGATAAACCCAATAACCATTATGATGTAATCAAACCTAAGTCTAAATTTAATTCAGTCAATAATAGAAATATCAATTCACGCACAAAATTTCCTAGTGTAAGAACGCAATTAACTTCTAACAAACATTATTGTTTCAGGTGTGGCAGTAATAGACATTCTGCTGACACTCCATGGTGTCCTGCTACCAATGTCACGTGTTTTAAGTGCAAAAAAATTGGTCATTTTTCCAAAATGTGTAGAACTGGTGATCGAGAAACTTGGAAACGCTCTCTGAATGTAGTTAGTGACACTTTTGAATCATCTCAAAACAGTAGTGACAGCGAATTTGAGGTTTTAGTTATTTGGGACAATGAAGTTGGCAAAGTATCAGGTACTAACCAACCGCCTAAATGTGCTCTGTCTATTAATAAGTGCAATGTTTCTTTATGGGCAGATTCTTGTTCTCCATTTACTATAATTGACAAGAATATTTGGGAATCCATCGGAAAATGTAATCTGTTGCCATCTGATGTTGAACTTGTTGGTTATTGTGGAAACAAACTTCCTGTCTTAGGGTATTTTGTTAGCAACATTCTTTACAAGGAGAGAAATATGCAAGCCAAGATTTATATTGTTGAGAAAGGCAAAGCCTTGTTGGGATGGAAAGAAAAAAATAGTTTAGGGATAATTCTTGATCCCAACCATCCTAATCAAGTTCTTTTAACTCAAGACTGTGGCAGGGGAGCATTGACTGTTATTGATTTCATCATATCCATGAATAGGTTTGGTCGTCAAATTAAAAGTTGTAAGACCCTTGATTTGCCATTGAGCGACCATGGCCCACTGACATTAGAGATTGAAAATCCATTTCAGAAGTTAGATGGAGAATGGTCCCCTAGTCAGAAAATGCCTGATGTGATACTCGGTAGGCAAAACGGCTACACACTCAAATGGAATAAGGTCATCCCAGAAAATTTTATAAAGAATTTGGTGATGAAATGCTTAGGAAGTTTTATGACCTGTCTGGATGAGCGCACAGACAGTGAGTGTATTATTGAACATTTTAACTATATAGCTTCTGCCATTAGGGATAGTTTATGGGTCGAGTTTAAAAATCGGGTAAAGGGTAACAAGAGATGGTTCGATACCTCATGCACAAAGGCCCTTTACAACCTTAAAAAGGCACTACATGGGACTCCTAGAGATCTGCCATTGGTGAGGGATTTAAAGAAAACATACAATGAGGCATTGAAAAATAGGAAAAATGCTATAAAACGGGATGCCTAGGACGCCCTTTGTGAGGCATCATTAACTAAAGACCCATCTGCGTTTTGGAAGGCAATAAATGCCCCCTTCCTGTATGATAAGACTACAGCTCGCATTGAAACAGCGATTCCTGAGGACGACTGGGTTGACCATTTCTCCAGACTTTATAGTTCCCCACATGGTAAACATCAACCACAGCTTCTTACAAATAGGGGAAACGAGGCCCAGGATTTGAAACTGCCAGTAACTTTGGAAGAAGTCATGGCGAGTTTGAAAACAACAAAGGGTGGAAAAGCCGCAGGACAAGACGGGATCCCAGCAGACCTGTTCAAAGAAAACAGTGAGATTTGGGGGCCTTTGTTGGTACAGCTTTTTAATGCCGCTCTTGCGAGAGGACTAAATGCCTCCTGGTTCACCTCGGTAATTGTCCCCATATTTAAGAAGGGAGATAGGCAAAACTGTGCATGTTACCGACCCATTTCTCTCTTGGATTCGACCATAAAAATCCTTGGCAGAATTATTTTAGCGAGACTTCAAAACTGGGCAGAAGAAAACGGGACGATAAGTGACGTGCAATACGGCTTTCAGAAGGGTATAGGTACAGTCGAACAAGGACTAAATTTATTTATCTTACATCAAAAATATACTAGGGTTAAGGGGGAGCGCTTACACTTTACGTTTGTCGATCTTACATCGGGATTTGACTGTGTGTCCCACAGTAACCTTTGGGCATTATAAGAAAGCTTAGGGGTGGAAAAAACGATTATTTGTTTTTTAAGGGAACTATACTCAGGGGCCACAGCATCTGTACGCTACGGAAAGGCAGGAGAATGTACAAGGTCCTTTGGGATAGGCCGTGGGGTACGCCAGGGGTGCGTCTTGGCCCCCTTTTTATTCTTGATCTATATAAATGGCCTTGAGCGCCGTCTGCTGCAGGAGTGCAGGGATATGCCAATGGTTGGTAAGAGATCTATCCCTGCACTCTTGTATGCGGATGAAGCGGTACTAATGGCTCGGACTCCCCTGGCACTACAGAACCTCACAACATCATTTAACAATTTTATGCTAAACGTGGATCTAAAAATCAACTGTACTAAAACGTTCTCCATGAACTGTGGCACAGGAGGCAAACAAAGAAGAAAAAACATCTATATAAATAACATTCCTCTGGACTCCACCCCTACCTTTCCAAACCTAGGAATCCTGTTCCATGAGACTGGCACATGGGCAAGTGCAGTAAAAGCAAGAACACTTTTGTTCTCAAAAACAATAAAGGCTTTAAAAGATTTTATAAAAAAATGGGGAAAAAACCTATCAGGGAAATTTTAACTATTTATAATGCTACCTGTATATCAGTTGCACTTTATGGATCAGGTCTCTGGGGATATTCCAGTATAAAAACAATTCAAAAGGCAGAAAATATGTTCTTGAGACACATTTTAACTCTTCCCGAGAGTGTCTCGACTTATATCTGCCATACAGAACTTGGCAGCCGCACATCACAGACACAATTAGAATTCAGCCCATCCTTCTTTGGCACAGGGTATGGACAACATATGAGTGTCCTAAACCGTGCAATTCTTTGTGATGTTTTAAAATTAGAAAAAGTGAGTAGGATCAAGTGGCTTGATAATGTTAAATCTTTCCTAGCTGAAATTGATTGTCACCAATTTTATTATGATCCACTCACAATGATAAACACACCCAGAAAATTTCTGAAAAAACTTTGTATGGAACATCTCCAGGAGAAAAGATTAAAAGAGGAAACAAAGAAAAAGACGGTTTCTCTACATCAACTGATATCGCTTAGAGACAAACCACAACCATATTTAACTTTATACATGTCTAATTATGAGAGGTTTGTCTTGACGCGTTTTAGATTGAACATTGTTTTTAGACTTTTGACTTTCCCTGTAATGAATTCTTGGTCCCATGATTTAATTATGTGCCCATGCGATGATTCTTCAGTCCAGTCTGATATCCATGTACTGTTTTTCTGTAAATTTTATACACTGCCTCGTAGGAAACTTATCATCCCCATACTTAAAGAAATGAATTTAAACCGATGCCGCCCAGCATTTTTAGAATTACAGAAACTAGATACAGTTTTAACCATTGTAACAGTCTCCGAATTTTTAAAACAAGTTTTTACATTTCGGAACTCAATTTGTATGAATGATTTTTAACTGCCTCTTTTTGTTGATTAGTTTTTAATACGGTAAACTATGTGTAATAATTTTTTGGTAAATGAAATTTCATGTTGACTGCTTTTATGGTTATTGTCAATTAACCGAATAAAGTACTTTTTTGAACTTTGAACTTTGAACTCAAGACAGTGCAGTTTCCAAATGGAGTAAAAAGTTTCCTGATTTGTTCAGCACCAAGCTAGGGTGATTAAATAAATTTGAACAACGTATAATTTTAAAATCAAATTCCATTCCAGTAGTTCACAAAGTCCGTAATGTTTCATTTGTTTTGAGACCTCAATTAAAACTCGAATTGGATAGATTATGCAGGGAAAATAGCATCGAACCTATGGAATCGTCAGAGTGGCTCAGTCCAGTAGTTTTGGCACGCAAACCGAATGGAAAATTGTGCATGTGTGTGGACTTGAGAGACCTGAACAAAAACATCTGGATTGATCGTCATCCTGTACCTCCCATTAATGAGATGATAGCTTCGGTCAAAGATGCTAAATACTTCTCGTCTATAGATCTCTCTAATGCTTATCATCAGATAAAATTACACCCTGACTCTCGTCATTTTACATCATTTATCACGCCTAAGGGTGCATCTCAAAGAATGTCTTTCGGTTTAGCTTCTGTCTCTGCAGTTTTTCAGAGACTCATGTGTAGCATTCTCAAGGACATTGATAACATGCTTGTATCTCAAGATGATGTGTTGGTCTGGGTTAAAAATGATGTTGATCATGATCGTATTTTGAATGAGGTTTTGATGAAACTACAACTGGCTGGTTTGACTGTATCTGCTGAAAAATGTAAATTTGCCATGACAGAAATTGATTATTTAGGACACACTTTGTCTGCAGAGGGTGTTAAAATGAAAAACAATCTTTTGGATACCATCAAAAATGCCCAGTCACCTTCCGACAAAGAGCAATTACTCTCTTTTCCGGGGTTGGCGGAGTATTATTCAAAATTTGTATTACATTTTGTGTCAAAGGTGCATTGTTTAAGACTCCTCATGAAAAAAGGTGTTAATTTTGTCTGAAATTCTGAGTGTCAGATGACTTTTGACAGCATAAAGAACGATATCATCAAGGTTGTAGCTCTCAAACCTTATGATCCCCATAACAAATACATTATTGAAGTAGATGCTAGCGCTTACGGGTTAGGTGCTGTAATAATGCAAAAAAAGAACAACTCTGTATGGGTGGTAGCTTTTGCTTCCCTACCCTGAGAGGTGCGAAAACCTTACTCGGTCATAGAAAAGGTAGCGTTGGCTTGTTTTTGGGGCATCAATTATTTCAAAACGTATGTGTGGGGCACACATTTTGAACTCAGGACTGCCCAGAAGCCTCTTTTTACCACTAAAGGAGCGGGTAAAGCTACTCCTAGAATTGCCAAATGGATGTATAGATTATAAGAATTTGATTTTCAGGTTTTGTATGTACCAGGCATTAAGAATGTTAATGCTGATTGTTTATCACGACTTCCTCTTTCTGATAATTTGGATAAATGTGAGGTGCGTGCAGAATTTGAGGGGGAATGGCTAGTGGCCACTGTGGTAGAAGCATGCAATGGTGCTATCAGTGTGGAGGAATGGAAATAAGCCGTGATGGTTGATCCCATTTTACAATGTGTGGTTTCATGTTTATCACGACATTACTATCGCAATTTGTTGAGTGATGAAGAACTTACAGAATACAAAATGGTGTGTGTAAGAACTGGGACCACCAGTTCTCCGGGGGGGTAGCTGGGTTCGAGCAGGAAGCCGGCCAGGGGCTTACGTGTAAAGCAGCTACTCAACACACGCATCCAATGAGACACGAAGTGGGCGCAATAATGGAGACCACACCGGTAGTTGTGTTTGGAAATCAAGATCTTTTATGTAGGCTTTAGATCAAAGCAAATAATGCATTAGCAAATCATTAGCATTTCATTATTATTATTATTATTATGTGTTCTTATATAGCGCTCGATTACCCGTAGGCATCTCGGCGCTTGCCTTGGGAACCCGTCCTGGCTTCCCCCAAGGTGAAAGCCAGGCATCCCGCCGCGGGGGGGCCGTAGTGGAGATTAAGCAGGCTAATGCCCAGAGCTGCAGAGTGTGAACCCATGATTCGAGTAGGCACCGAAACGAGAATTATCGAGTCCGTGGATATTTAGGCTCAAGACCCTGCCGCGTCGGGAATTGAACCCTGGTCCCGGGTCTGACCTCTGCTTCAGGGTCTGCCTCCTCTAACCAGTGAGCCACACTTCTCCAACCAGTGAGCCACCTCATTAAAACATTTCATGAATGCCTTTCAAAATGCATTTCCTGTAAAATGGTAAACATTTCATTAAGTACTTTCAGTACAGCAGAAAACTCCAAATAACACAGCCTGACGCGTTATACTATTCAGCAGGCTAAAAGGTAGTTTCATAAACCATGGATTAACCTGTAGGAAGCAATCATCAGCATTTCCTCCTGTAAATATCAACAGTCTTGCAACCAAAATCAGACCAGCAAAATAATACTGGTATGAATCAATAAGTGTCACAGTTCGGCTCCATCAGGAACTGTAGAAGCCCGCCCCTGCAAGAAATTCAGCACAGCGAAAAAGATCACCCTTCCCTTAGCAGGCATGAACAATGCAGGCACTAAACACCAGCAGTCACTGAAGAGGGTTATCTGATTGCCAAATATAAATCCACAGTTCAATTGACAGGCTTCAGGCCTAAAACTGGTAATTAGGCAGAACAATGCAGTAGGAAAAGAGTCTGTCCCCAAGCCTCCCAACTCTCGAGGCACATTAGGGGGGGGGGGGGGGGGGCAACGGGGCCCAGTCTCAGTTCTCCCCAGGGGAGGGGCGACCTCGGGGCCTTACCCGGCCTACCGCCCTCCTCCCCGGGGGTTACCTTGTGTTTTCGGCCCTTCGGGGCCCTTGCACAGATGCTGGTGGAGGGGAGGGGTTTTCGACCCTCCCGGGGCCTCATTCGGCCCGGCGCGGTGCAGGTGCGGCTTCTGGGCACCGGGGCCGGGGCGAGACCAACATGTGGGGCTGAACGGAGGGGGATTCTGGGCTCCACGACCCCCTCCGCGATGATTCCGGGCCTTTTCAGGGCCCACAGGCAAAGCTCCGGACTGGGGCCAATCAGGACCGGCGCCGGGGCTGCTCCAGCCAACCGGGTCGAGGGCGCGCCTGCCTTAGCCAATGGCAGTGCGGCGCCCGGGGGCGGGGCGGAGGAGCTCCCTGGTCACGTGGGGCCCGCTCTGGCTTCGGGCCTACCGCGGCCTGATTTACGGGATACGACGGCCCTCTCCTCACATACGGGGGCCGCCGAGGGGAGATCGAAGCTGGCGCAGGTCACTGCGCGACGGCAGCGCCTCAGGGGTGTCGCGTGGGCGGCACTGACGCCGCGATGGGGACAAGGCCTCCTCAGGTGCCTCAGACGGCGCGAACAGCTCCGGGCTGCAGCGGTGAGTGGGGGAATCAATAGCGCCTCGTGGAGGTGGTATCCAGGCGCCGCAGCGCTACTCGTGGGGACCAGATCGGCTAGCTCAGGCGAGCGCGTGGTATTGGAGGTCGAGTATGAACCAGCGCTCGACAGGGAGGGGGTCAGGCTACAGCGCTGGTGCCAAATTCCTGTCATGAATGCCACTTGCCTAGTCAGAACAGCGCTGGGGCACAGAAGGAGCAGTTTGTAGCGCTATGGACACAGTTCAGTAGGGTCTGCTGGCAGAATAGGGAGCAGAGAAGTTCTGTCAAGGGGAGACAGGTGGGGCAAGGAGGGCCCACTGCAGTCTCTGGTCAAAGGAAATCAGTCTTCTTGGCGCTTGGATGGTTCTGCGCCCTTCTGGAAGTTGAAAAGGGGGGTGAGTTGGAGGCTGGATTGATGGAGCGGTAATTTCTTCTGGTAGTTTCTCAATGCAAAACCCTCATGCTACTTCTAATTTACCGCTCAAAAGGTGTTGGGCCCTTCACACCATGTATTACCTTCAGGAGACTTTAAATAATCATGAACAGTAAAAACACAATTATTATTGTAAGCCAAAAAAGAGAGTTGTTGATTATTTTAAAGGGTTTTATTTTCTAGTCAAAAAGTTAATTTTTCTCTGACCCTTTATTCATTAGTAAAATATCAATCAGGTTACAGAATTTGGAAAACAGGAAAAATATCAATAATACAGAACACATTACAGTCTGCATATAAGCATTACATGTAGTTATGAAAATGTGGCGCAAAATTTCAGTCACAATTCATAAAGAGTTTCTAAGAAAAATAGTCTTGCAAAGCTAATCAATAATTAAATAGTTGGCAAAAATCTCCCATAAAGAGAAATAAATGCATAAATCAAATAAATCTTTTTAGACCTAATTAATTAGTCAAAGCATAAACTTAAAGTTTAGCATCTAATTCTATCCTGATCCACTGCACTCTCTGTCTGTCTGTGTCTAAAAGAGGAAAGCAGCCCCTCCTTCACAGGCCTCAAAGGAATGTGGCCCGAAGTGCCAAGATATGACGTGGAAGCATGAAACCTCCCCTTGAATCTCCTCGGACGCACCTCTGCCCCTTCAGCAATCTCCCGGGACGTTTCTCGTACCTAACCCATAGGATGTCTGGCCTAATCTGTTCCTTCTCTCAAGGGCTCACACACCCCTAATGAGCCTAGAAGCCAGCTGAGCTGAGATAGCCAGCCCCCATCCAGAGAGGACAGTATTTATACCCTAATTATTGGCAGATTACACAAAGATGTAGAATCTTTCAGGAGAACCTTACGTGATTGGTCAGTCATGATGGCATGAGATCTCACTCCCCCTGACTCATTCTAAAAACCTGACTTCACCAGTTTTAACAAAAGAAGCGCAAATGACTTAATACATTTTATATGTTTGCAACATTTACTAGGAAAAATGTTTCATTCTAATTCATCCTTCCTTCCACAGCGTAGTCAGATGGACACTTTTAACTAACACTGGTACATTGGCAGAATCACAAGAATGTATAGTTCAAGCTGTCCTTGACTCCTTTAGGAAAGCTGCCACAGTCTGCGCATGCTCCCTTCTCATATAAATTGCAAGCCATAGCCTTGATGGATTCACAGGCAGCCATGTTTTGTGTAGGCCCCAAAAATAAAACAAACACAAAGATAATATTAATTTCATGTAAATCAGTCCATTATGTTTCCCACGTGCATTATTAATTCACACACATTATAAAAAGAGGTGTTATTAACTGAAAATGTTTATCAAAATATGCAACAAGTCAAAGTCTATTAAGACAGAAATAATAAATCTAGATTACATGGATGAGCTGGGAAGAGAGAAACACATTATATTAATCTTCAAAGCTAAAAAGGCCACTTTTCTCTACACTGTAAACCACATGTTAATTCAACAAATGCATTTTCAGACTGAAGTGAATAGGCCTCACTTTCATGTTTTTCATGTGCCATGTTTTTAACCTGCACCGAAATGTGCGTGGCAATTTAAATGCAGCCTGTCTGAAGCACAAAAAATAAAACAATGCATGACTGCAGATGAAATCTGCTCCATCAAATCCACCCTTCTGATGATTCAAATCATAATAAAATGATTTATAATTCATCACACATATTTAATTTCACAAGTGACAGTAATTTTTTTTTTTTTTTTTTTAAATTGCAAAAGCTGAGCATATAACAATGTTACTTCTATTTCTAAGGCAAACACAAGTTTGGTCTGTAATCAGATCATATATAGCCAAGCTCAAATGTAGATCTGTAAGTAGCTTCTTGGAACAGTCTTCTTTAAAATAGGTAACTAAAATAATAAAAAGGAGAATTCACCAGGACAGTTTCAGCATTTCGTTGCTCATTTGTCATCAGCTTGTCATTAGTATGGCTCATACTTTCCATGCAAATTGGACTACTTAGGTGCAGAGAAACTCTGACAGAGCACCATCAATACTTTGCACTTTTTTCAACCAAGGCGTTTCACTCTTATTTTCACTTTGATCAGATTCAGATGTTTCACCACAGCATCTCTCAGATCAAAGCCGTTGCACCATCCATTATGCAGATCTTGTGTAGCAGCTGCAATCTGGTGAGAAACTGCACACTGTACATCAACCAGACCTACACAGCAATGGCTAGTTTTCTCCTCAGTGTTTTCCACAAGTGCATTTGCATATGCATTTTCAAGCCACTTTGGTGATGCTGAAAAACAGTCTCTTACAAAAGGTAATTCAGTGCTGCCATTGTGTTGCTTTATTATGCTTGACACTTCAGGCAGATAGCTACAATCCATTCCTTGTCCAATCTGTTGTTCTGCACTTATTATCTTTAAGCCCACATTATGATCTGATTTCAGAGAAACTGGCAATCTATACCTGGGCATCAGTCTTTGCAATAACACATTTGCCACTATGCAGTTGTCATTTCTCTCAAAAACAGTTCTGATACAACCTTGTTGTGCTGCTTCAAAAACATTTTCTTGAGCCTCTTTAAATTTAACTGTGAAGATTCCATAGAATGTACATGCTAACAGAACACAATTTTGTGCAACTGAATTAGCATTTCTCTCTTCCATGACAACAGTGACTCTCATTTGAGCAGATAAACTGCATGTGATGGTAAGGGCAATCAATTTCGAATTTTGGGCTGAGGTAATTACTAAAAGCCATGAAGCTTTGACAACATCATGTATAAGGAGCACAGCATGTGCTGCTTTTAATGTGTCACCTTTCAAACATGGGCCATCTACAAAATGGACATTGTTGGGCTGACTCAGGTGTTCATCCTTAAAGTCTGAATTTGGCTTTATGCATATTTTCATGATATTTAGACACTCATATTCAGTTTCATCACAATCCAATTCATTTGCTGACATTTCTGTGAAGTTAGGGTCAAAGGTCATTGGGCAATACATCACAGACCTTTGAACACATTCATCTTTTTGAATAAGCAATGAGAGAGCGCAGCCCTCCCTCTCACTGCAAATTAGTGTATTTTCTTTCAAATAAACTTTCATTCCTAGTGCTGGGGCACGCCATTTTTTCTCTTTCAACTCTAGGAATGCTTTTGTGCAGTTGTTGTCCAATGGAAGCGGATCAGACACACCTGAGTGTGTCAGCCTCAGTAAAGGCTTAGCCACTAGGGAAAGGTTTAGTAACCACTCTCTACAGCAGCTAACCATTCCCAAAAATGTCCTGACTTCTTTCTGAATTTGAGGTGGATTTATCTTGTGAATTATTTCCACCTTCTCTGGTGACACCTTTCTACCTCCCTTTCCAATTTTGTGTCCCAGGTATTCATCTTCTTTTTGACAGTACTCCTGACTATTCTCATCCAATGGCACTGTGACATGAACCTGGCAAAAATCAATAAAAATAAGCCATTCTTCACCACATGGAATGTGAAAAAATATATTGGCTGGATTCGGTACCACAGGACAACATGGAAAAAATATGGTTTTAATCTCCTGCACTATTCTGTTCTTTTCATTTATTTTCTGTGAACCTATGATCAGAAAGTTACACAAACTTCTAATCAATTCCATCAAAAATCCTTTTATTGGTAAAATTCCTGCAACTGATTGTGTTCCTGAATACATGTCATCTGGTTCAAATTTTAATAATACATGTTCTGCACATTGTATTAACCTGACATCCTTCTCTGTGAACTCTCTTATTTCTGTGTTCCAAAGCAGAAGGTAATTTTTCAACTGTCTTTTTTGAAAATAATGCTACAGCTGTCTCTTGTTGGGCCATTTTAAAATGTACATCCTCATCAGGAATCTGAAAAATAGCATTATCTGGTGTACAGTAATCTGTGCTGCTTAATTTGCAAAATAATTGTTTTCCTGCTATGCCTGAGTCACAGACAACAGTTTTGCAGTTTTCCTCAAATGGGCCTATTTTTGGTGCACATTTTTCTAAAACTGGGTTTGTAATTTCTTTCTTTAAAACTCCTGCAACTAAATCTGGACTTTCCACTGCCTTCACAATGGACTTGGTAAATTCTGAATTGTGAGTGTTAAAACTCTCATTTGCAAACACAGCAACCTGTTGGACTGGATTCTGATTTTTTCTCAGGAAATAATTCCCATTTGCTCTGGACAACCTATTTAAATTAATGTTAGCATTTTCCATATTTTGTGGGACCATCTGTGCTTGAAAAATTCCTGCCATAGGTACCTGTTTCTGAACTGACATTTGCATTTGCTTAACTGGCATATTTTGCATCTGCAATTCTCCATGTTTTTGTGCATCATGTTTAAATTTATATTTCTTCTTCCAATGCTCAAATCTATTATAAAGATGGCAAAAGGACACATTTTTCAGCAGTACAACATCTATACCTGAATTTGCACTAACCAAAATACCTTTACTTCCATCCTGTGCTCTTTTAATCTGTACCCAATCAACATCCTTTGCTGGCACTCTGCCCTTCAGGAAATAAATCACTGCTATATTTTCCTCCATAACAACAAAAAATGATGGCGCATTCCTGCAAACCCTTTTCACTGTCTCTTCACCTGACCCTTGAACAACATTAGATTCAAACCACAATTTAGTCAGCATGTCAATGTAAAAGAACATTTCCAAATTAATGCAGAACTCTTTTAAAATTTCAACAAATCCATCAACTTGTGTGTACCACAGCACAATCTTGTCTTTCAATTGTGGGAATGTGTTCAGAAATGCTGCAAGTTCACTTTTATTCTGTGGCATATGCACATACATTTCTCCCACCTTTTCTCTCAATGAGTAAGTAAAAGCTTCTCCCTCATTCTGCTTATTTTTTTTCTCAATTATATCTGGTGGCTTCTTTTCCTTATCCATTTTCCTTGCTAGGTCTGGTGGTTTCTTTTTCTTCTCATGTTTTCTTGCCCAATTGTCTCCTAATTTCTCAAACCCATTGCATTTAAACATATATTTTATTTCTGCAATGTGCAAATGCATTCCTGAAGAACACACTTTGTCATTTGCTTCATCATCCATGTGTACCCTGAAACCTTTCTGAAATGGAAAACTTCCTGAAACATCAGTTTCATATTTTTGAACCAAATTTGTCAGTCCATTATGTGTAGTTAATGCACATGCAGCTATTTCCTTACTCAGGGAAATTAATTATTTTTCCTGACACTGGTTCACATTTTCATTATTTAAACAGCAAGGACTGTTAATTTCTTCATGTTCACATGTTCCATTTAAAACACTAGGCTGTCTCTCTTACCAGGGCCTGTGTTAATATGTTCTCCCATGTTTTCTATCTTTTTAATCACTGCTGCTTCCTCAAAGCAGGTTTGAAAAATCCCATTTTCAATTACATTCATTTTATCCTGGGCTGCAGATGTTGTAAATACCATTTTTCCCTCACCTTTTAGTGCTTGGGGTAATGTCTGTTCAATAATCTGTGTATTCTGAGTTTCTGAAATAAACCCTGCCTTAATCACTGATTCTGCAGCTCTTTGAACCTTTTCAGTAGGGACCATATTAATTGGGACAGTCATAATTTTTCTAGGCATTATCTGTGCATCTGCAGTTTGTAATTCTTGAACTGAATCAAGCACATTTGAAGCAGTAATACCTGGAGGTATCACTGTCAGTACTGAATCAACAGGTAGTGGGTCAATATAAAATGTTTGCACAGTTTTCTCAATCTGTATTTCTCTCTGTTCAACAGAAGCAGTAGCCCCTGTAGTATTTACTGGTGCACTTTTTTCAGTATTTTTCATGGGAACCACATAAAGTGGTGGACACTCAGTTAACAATGCATCCATTTTTTCATCCCTTGAATCATTATTTGTTTGAAAGTCTTTTTCATCACTAATTTTCTTCTCCTGCATCTGGTGCTTTACCTTTTTATCCTCACTTGCTTTTTCTCTTGCTGTCTTTTCCCACAAGCTTAAGGCCTCAAATTGTGCAGCTTTAGATGGTGTCTTTATTTCACATAACACTTCCCTTAATTTGTCAATAATTTGCAATTCAAAAGTACCATCTTTTGGAAACCTCAAAGCACCTTCTTTTTCAGTAATCTTGCACCATTGGTGAACCCACATACATGTGTTTTGTCCCAAACTGGTAGACATAAAATGCACAGGTGTTCCTTCAGGAGCATCACCAATAAAAAATGAATTTTTCAATGTACCTCCTAACAGCTTCTTTAAACCTTCAAACATTTTCATTTTTGCAATAGTTCAATGCAATTTCTTTTCTCCAAAGCTGTCAGTCTCAATTTTAGTCAGTTTTACTCCTACCACTGACCCTCCACAAAATCTTACTGCAATATTTCTCTTAATCAATAACTCTGTTAGTAACAACATAAATACATTCGCTACTCTGTCTGTTGTGCTAAATAAAGGATTGATTTATATTCACTGCGAGTAACACATTCCGCTTACCCTTCACAAAGTAAGACTTTCCGTTTACTCTTCAAACACTACAGGTAAATCCCTTCCGCTTACCTTTCACTCAAGCTCAGAAGAACCTGCTACTCCTTTGGACTTATCCTTCAGGATATATCTTAGTCCAAAGTTTCACCAGCGAACCCTTTTGCTGTCAATCAAGCTCAGAAGAACCTGCTACTCCTTTGGACTTATCCTTCAGGATATATCTTAGTCCAAAGTTTCACCAGCGAACCCTTTTGCTGTCAATCAAGCTCAGAAGAACCTGCTACTCCTTTAGTGTGACCCTTTCTAGGTGATATCAGACCAAAGTTTCACCAGCGAACTCTTTGCTATCAATCACTCACACAGAAAATAGTCCCTAATTTAACACTGCCAGCCCTACCTAGCTTCTCAGTGTTATTCCAACAGACGAGTAACCTCAGTGCAGTGTGGCTTCCATTTACCACCCGCTATTCCTTCCCGGGATTCCACAGGTGTGCATACCTGCGTGTTCCAGACAACATAGAACAAGACACTAACTTAACATGAAGAGTTAAAACATGTAATCTATAACCAAAAAAGTATGTCCTATGAAATTACCAATATAATCAATAACACCATCAATTCAAAATGACCAAAATGTCACCAACAGTAAAAAATCCTTACTATTTTCAACACTTCAAAAATACATGCTAGCATATTAACAACATTGCACAACCCTATTTATACTCACACCACTTCTTGCATCACCTGCCAGTACTGCTTTGCCAGTCTTCAGGTTCTGAGCATTGGAGTCAGGAATCAGGACTTGGACATTTATCTAACTTGGGCAATTATTTTATTTCCCTCTTAAGGTCAATGATCCATTAGTTGAGTAGTTGATGGTGAAATCAATAATTACTAATCACCAAACTAATCAATAATGACCATCCTCTGCTTACCAAAAACTGATGGAGCGGTAATTTCTTCCGGTAGTTTCTCAATGCAAAACCCTCATGCTACCTCTAGTTTACCGCTCAAAAGGTGTTGGGCCCTTCACACCATGTATCACCTTCAGGAGACTTTAAATAATCATGAACAGTAAAAACACAATGTAGGAGAGTAGGGTCTGCAATCCTATGATCACCCAGATTTTTTGCTTTTTGCTGCACTGGTTTACGACTTTCCCTGGCTGTGGGCCTGCTAATCAGACCCACAGCCTAGCTGTTCTCTCTATCCAAATTGTACTTAGGTACTGAATTGGCACTGGGCCCTCTCCAAGTCCCTGTACCCAGGGCTGAGGTGCACCCAGAAGTCTCCCAGGGGCTGAAGCATGTATTGTGCCACCCCTGGATTGACTAACTAAAACTGACACAACTGGCTGCACGACAGCTGGGGCAAGGTGGTGTACTCACCCTTTGCTTTAGATATAGTATACCTATATCTAACCCTAAAATGGACACACAGATCTCCTATCAGTCACTCCTATGGCAGGCCTTAACAATCCTGAAGGCAGAGTGCTTGGAATCGTGTGAGATGGTGCTCTGGCATGAGCTGAGCCTGTCTGCGGCTTTCGGGATCCATCCCTTAGCCGTTTCCATGATATCGCATACCATATACTCTTAAGTGCATTATAATCCTCGCGGTTATGTGCCAACTCTGGTATCGCTTTATCAAAACATGTCGAGTAAGGTGTCATACGAATTGGAATACTAACCCCTCGCCAATTCTGGCGACGGGGTTAGCATTCCACCCTTCTAGAGGGACACGACATGCATGTAACCTATAACCCGGTTAAAAGTCAGACAGAGCCTTAGCATCCACAAAATGGATGCTGCCACCGAGACACAAGTCTGCCCTCCTGCTGCTGGGAGTCCTCCCAGAGCAGGAGATAAGGACAAAGGGTTTCCTGCCAGGGGCGGTGCCAGCACCGTCCCAGACAGGGTTTTGTGTATTGTAGGTAGGCAGGGCTTTAGAGGAAGGTGACTGCATGTGGCACCCCGGTGCTCACTGTGCATAGGCTGGCTGGAACCAGTTCCAGGGTCACTCCAGACCCTGTGCTGGGGAAAAGCCCGCCAAGGAAGTGGGTGTAACCACCCCCCTCCTAGTCCCACCCATAGGGCAGGACTCAGTCGCGTGCCAGCCCCTTTTTACAGGATAAAGGTAGAGACTGGCCCCCTTCCAAATCAGATCATCTTTGAATCCTGAAACTACTTTCTGCGAAAGGAACTCAAGACTTCTTCCTAAGATTTCTCCCTTGTGACTAAGGAGTAGTCACCCTGCATCCGCAGGCACCATCTAAGAACACTGCGGTCTGCTGCAAGTCCTTCCTCCGGAATCCGACTGCCCAGCTCGACGAGAACCGGCTTCCCTGGCACCTCTGACCTCTACCCACCTCTACAGCCCAGCTGAGAACCGTGGGTGCGACGAGACCTCAAGGGACCGGCCATCTGCAAGACTGCACGACTTCTTTCCAGCAAGCCCGCCGAGTGAATTCCTGGTGAGTGCTTTGGGGTCCGAGAAACCCCCACCCTGAGCAGCTCCAGCACCGAAGAGCAGCCCCCCAGCATCTCCACGATCTGCGTGGGGCCCTTCTGCTTTTTGCTGCTCACCGCGTTGTTTGGCTACTAGCCCGCTGGCTTGTGGCCTTCCTGACGACGCCCGACGACATTTCTGCTGCTGGTCTGGTTGCTCCAGACTGGCCCTTGCTTCCCTCCATCGGAGAAGTACCCTGGACCCTCCTGGTCCACTCAAGACGCCATTTTAGGTCCACCGCGTGGGCCTTGCATTTGCCAAGACTTGTTGCCCAATCCTGGGTCCAGCGACGTCGACAGCAAGAACCTTCGTGGGACAGCTCGCACCTCCATCCTGGTCGCCGACAACGCCTCCTGGTCCGAGAGACTGCAGAGCCCAGCAGCGCCCACTCACCTGACTGCGGTGACTTCGCCCGGTGCCATCCTGGTGCCCACTTAATCACTGGCTAGTGATTCAAGAACTTGGTCCCCTCTGCTTTCAGGTTTTCTTCTTCCTTGATCCAGGCTTGGATCCATCGAACTTTTCTTCACTGGTCGCCTGCCAGCAACTTCTTCCTTCCAGGCTCCTGGTCCGGCAACGAGATCCCCGACGTCTTTTCAGACCTATGCAGCTGCAGCCCCTGGGCTAGGTAACTTCGGCACTCCGGTGTCCCAGCATAGCCTCACTATCCAAGGGTCAGGATCCACTGTCGTTTTCTTCCCACCAGGTCGGGTTCGCCCGTGAACACTAACTTTGCCTTTACTAGCCTCCATAGACTTTGTCCCGCATCCCGCGTGAGAGTGCACACTCTGCACCCGAGTCCCCTGGGTCTCCTAGTAGTAATCTAACGATTCCCTAGTCCAGTCCTAGCGATTCCAAAGCCTATTAGAACTGTTACTTACCTGCTAGTAATTCGCATTCCACTTTTAAAGTATATGGTTTTTCGTGCCCCTCGGGCATTTGTGTATAACGTGCTAACTTAAAGTATTTTCGTAAGAGTTTTGTTGTGTGCTTAGCTCCCTGTCTCATAAAGAGCCAGGGTAGTCTTGTTATAAATAAATACACTGTTTATTTTCATAACAACTTGTGTGGTGTCCTTTCACTGGGTGTTCAAGGGGTAATGTGATGGTAAAACAGCTGGCTTAACACGCCCTCTAGAGTCTTAGGCTTAGACTGCTCGTATCCATGCTACTAGGATAGCTGGTCTATAAGGTTGACTTACAACCAATCATCAATAAGGGTTGTTTGGACTGATATATAGTGATCACTAGAATAGTGAGCACTGCACATCAGGCCAACTTCTCACATTGGTGAGCAGCGGTTGGGATTTGAGCTTGCTGTTGTTTTACCACACATGCCCTAAGAATATCTTGTGAAAGATCACATAAGTACTAAAGGTACATATAACTTAGCTTAGAATACTCTGAGTTCTACTGAACCAGCTGTTGTAGCTCCTAGGGCCTAGCACACCCTAAACTACAACTCTAGCAAGGGATCAGTAGGCAAACATATAGTGTAGGTAAGTGCACCACTTACACCTCACTAGAAAAGCATGTCGACTCAGGGGGACTCTACTGAGACTCCCCTGGTCAGTGTTGACCCTCCACAGGTCACTTCAAGATATGCAGCTCTCAGTTTCCATGAGATGAGACAGATCTGTGTCTCCAGAAAACTGAAGCAGGGGTCTAACCCCACCACTTCCTTTCTGATAGGTTTCTTAGAGACATATGATGCCAGAAAGCTTTCTCAGTTACATGAGAACATGCCAGCCTTAGAGGGAACCTCTGGGGATCCAGATCTCCCCAACACTGATTCAGCAGTTGAGGAGGAGGATCAGGAGGTACTCTCTGGGGATGAGGTAGACAAAGGTCTTGAGGTAGTCAGAAGGCTAACTAGGACCAACTTAGACTTACTTGGGCTAGGATCTGGGGGCCCCCCAGTACTAACCCGAAGTGGGCCTAACCTTGGAGTTAGGAGAGATAGATCTCTTTCTAGGGACTCCAATAGATCTCTGCACTCTAATGCCTCTTCTCAGGGGAGAAGGAATCCTCCACAGAGGAGATTTACTTCCCCTCAGAGAAGGGAGCATGAAGCTAGGATGAGATAAGCTGAACTGAGGATTGAAAGGGAAGAAATTGCCCTGGCCAAAGAGAAGCTTGCCCTGGCAAGAGAGCAGCAGATGAGTGGGCTAGCTCCCACTGGTGGCAGCAATCTCCCAAGAGATAAAGAGAAGGGTTTAGATACTAAACACCTGACTAAAATAGTGCCCCCCTTTAAGCAAGGGGATGACATCCAGAAATGGATGGCTGCTCTGGAGAGGGCCTGCACTGTGCAGGGCATTCCCCAGAGTCAGTGGGCAGCTATACTGTGGCTCTCCTTTGATGGTAAAGGTAGAGATAAGCTCCTCACTACAAGAGTGGAGGATGCTAACAATTACCAGGTCCTGAAGAATACACTGGTTGATGGGTTTGGTTTAACCACTGAGCAGTACAGGTTGCTGTTCAGAGACACCCAGAAAACTCAGTCTCAGGACTGGTCTGATTTTGTAGATTGTGCCACTAAGGCTTTGGAGGGCTGGTTGCTGGGTAGCAAGGTTACAGATTACACAGGATTGTATAATCTAATGATGAGAGAACAAATTTTGAACAATTGTCAGAACCAGTTGCTGCACCAGCACCTTGTTGATTCAGATCTGACCTCTCCCCAAGAATTGGGAAAGAAGGCAGACAAATGGGTCAGGACAAGGATCAAGCAGAACCAGAACCAGAACCAGGGTGGTCAGAAGAAAGCAGACCAGAAGGGTAATGTTAAGAATGAGCAAAATGACCAGAAGTCTTCACCAGGTCCCCAACAAACCAAAGAGGGTGGGTTTCAGGCTTCCCAGAAGAAGAAGACTCAAGAAGGCCAGTCAAAAAGGTGGTGCCAGTACTGCAAAAGTAAATCTCACTGGTTTAGTGAGTGCACCAAAAGAGGAGGACAAACTCCTGCCACTACAGCTCCTAAAGCAACTGCACCCCCTAGTACAGTCAGTAGTGGTAGTGTCACTCCCAAGGCATTAGTTGGGTTAACCTTGGGTACTGAGGGGTCTGACAACTTAGTTGGCACACTCACTCAGGCTGTCCTTGTCTGTACAGGGGATATGGATATGTCCCCTGAAATAAGTCCCAATACTTTGGGCAAATACAGGCAGACACCTTTGATTAATGGCAAAATGGCTCAGGCCTATAGGGACACTTGTGCCAGTGTCACCATGGTGACACCTAACTTTGTGGACCCTGGACAGATCATGCCAGGTACTGATTTCCTGGTGACCAATGCCAGCAATGTCACTACTAGTCATAGTGTGGCAATTGTGGCTTTCTCCTGGGGTGGAGTGAAGGGACAAAAGAAAGTTGTAGTCAGTTCAGACCTCCCAGTTGATTGTTTGTTGGGCAATGATTTGGAGTCATCACAATGGTCAGAAGTGGAGCAGAGGACTCACATGGAGATGTTAGGCTTGCCAGCACATGTGCTTGCTGTGACTAGGTCACAGGCCAGAAGATGCCCCACTGAACAGGTGCTGGATCCTGAAATTATGGACCAGACACCTCCCAAGAAGAAGAGCAGTAAGGGTAAGGCTTTGCCTTCCCCCTTGCCCCAGGTTGAGGATCAAGTCTCTGAGGAGGCTGATCTAGAAGAGCTGAGGGAAACTGAGCCTAAAGAGCTTGAACTTGATCAAGTTGAGTTTCTGGGCTCAGGGGGACCCTCCAGAGCAGACCTGGGGAAGGAACAGTTGAGCTGCCCTTCCCTTGAACCCCTCAGACAGCAGGCTGCTGCTGAGGCTGCAGGGAATGCCACAGGTGCCCACAGGGTATACTGGGAAGATGGACTCCTGTACTCTGAGTCAAGAGACCCCAAGCCTGGTGCAACCAGGAGGCTGGTCATCCCCTTGTCTCTGAGAGGTTTCCTTCTCACCTTGGTCCATGAGATTCCCCTTGCAGGTCATTTAGGTCAGACAAAGACTTGGGACAGGCTTGTCTCACACTTTCACTGGCCCCATATGAATGAGAATACCAAGGAGTTTTGTCGCTCATGTGTCACTTGCCAAGCCAGTGGTAAGTCAGGTGGCACAACAAAGGCCCCCCTCATACCACTACCTGTGGTGGGGGTTCCCTTTGAAAGAGTGGGGATTGACATTGTTGGTCCAATGGAACCCCAGACAGCATCAGGACACAAGTTTATACTGGTGGTGGTGGACCATGCCACCAGGTATCCTGAGGCTATTCCCCTTAGGACCACTACAGCCCCTGTAGTGGCAAGAGCCCTAGTTGGAGTGTTCTCCAGAGTGGGTTTCCCTAAGGAGGTCGTTTCTGACAGAGGTACAAACTTCATGTCAGGATATCTGACTGCCATGTGGAAAGAGTGTGGTGTGAACTACAAGTTCACCACACCCTATCATCCACAATGCAATGGGCTTGTTGAGAGATTCAACAGGACCCTGAAAGGGATGATTCATGGACTACCTGAAACTCTTAGGAGAAGATGGGATGTCCTGATCCCCTGCCTCTTGTTTGCTTACAGAGAGGTCCCACAGAAGGGGGTTGGCTACAGCCCTTTTGAGCTTCTGTATGGGCATCCTGTAAGAGGACCCCTGTGTTTGGTGAAGGAAGGATGGGAGAGACCTCTCAAAAAGCCTGCAACCAACATAGTGGACTATGTACTTGGTCTCCGCTCCAGGATGGCTGAGTATATGGAGAAGGCATCTAAAAACCTTGAGGCCAGCCAGGAACTTCAAAAAGCTTGGCATGACCAAAAGGCTGTACTGACTGTGTACCAGCCAGGACAGAAGGTGTGGGTGCTGGAGCCAGTGGCCCCAGCAGCTCTGAAAGACAAATGGTCTGGGCCCCACACCATCATTGAGCAAAAGGGAGAGGTTACCTACTTGGTGGACCTTGGAACTCCCAGGAGCCCTCTCAGAGTGCTCCATGTTAACAGGCTCAAGGCATATGTTGACAGGAAGGACATGAGCTTGCTCATGGCCACAGATGAGGGACAGGAGGAAGAGAGTGACCCTCTCCCAGACCTGCTCACTCAGAATCCTGATGATGGGTCAGTTGATGGTGTTGTCTTTTGTGGCAGCCTCACTGAACATCAGCAACAGGATTGCAGGCAAGTTCTGCAATCCTTTCGACATATGTTCTCTCTGACACCCAGCCAAACTGATTGGTGTACCCATGATGTTGACACTGGAGACAGTCTGCCTGTCAAGAGTAAAATCTACAGACAGCCTGATCATGTTAGAGACTGCATCAAAACTGAAGTGCAGAAAATGTTGGAACTGGGAGTCATTGAGCCCTCAGATAGCCCTTGGGCTAGCCCAGTAGTTCTAGTGCCAAAGCCTCACACCCAGGGTGGTAAGAGAGAGATGAGGTTTTGCGTAGACTACAGAGGCCTCAATGCAGTCACTAAGACTGATGCCCACCCAATACCAAGAGCAGATGAGCTTATAGATAGATTGGCTTCTGCCAACTTCTTAAGCACATTTGATTTGACAGCTGGGTATTGGCAAATCAGGTTAGCTGAGGAAGCCAAACCTAAAACAGCATTTTCTACCCCTGGAGGGCATTATCAATTTGTGGTAATGCCCTTTGGACTGAAAAATGCACCTGCCACCTTCCAAAGGTTGGTGAATCAAGTCCTCACTGGGCTGGATGGCTTCTGTGCAGCTTATCTTGACGATATTGCTGTCTTTAGCTCCACCTGGGAGGATCACCTGGTCCACCTGAGGAAAGTGTTAGAGGCCCTGCAAAAGGCAGGCCTCACTATCAAGGCCACAAAGTGCCAGATAGGGCAGTCACAGGTTGTATACCTGGGCCACCTTGTAGGTGGAGGCCAGGTTCAGCCACTGGAGAGTAAGATACAGGCCATCAAGGACTGGACTCCTCCAATCACCCAGACTCAGGTTCGAGCTTTCTTGGGCCTGACTAGGTACTATAGGAAGTTTGTCAGAAATTATGGGTCCATAGTGACCCCCCTTAATGACCTGACAAGCAAAAAGATGCCAAAGAAAGTTCAGTGGACAGCAAGCTGTCAGAAAGCATTCAATGACCTAAAGCAGGCCATGTGCACAGCACCTATCCTCAAGAGTCCAGATTACTCCAAGCCATTCATTGTCCAAACAGATGCTTCTGAGTTGGGTGTGGGAGCTGTTCTGTCTCAACTGAATTTTGATGGTAATGATCAGCCTATTGCTTTCATTAGTAGAAGGTTGACACCCAGAGAGAAAAATTGGTCAGCTATTGAGAGGGAGTCCTTTGCTGTGGTCTGGGCCCTGAAGAAGCTGAGGGCCTACTTGTTTGGCACTCACTTCACCATTCAGACAGACCATAAGCCCCTCTTGTGGCTAAATCAGATGAAGGGTGAAAACCCCAAACTGCTTAGGTGGTCCATTTCCCTACAGGGGATGGATTTTACAGTGGAGCATAGACCTGGGACTGATCACAGCAATGCTGATGGGCTCTCCAGGTATTTCCACTTAGAGCAAGAAGACTCACCTGGTCAAGGTTAGTTTATTGTCCCAAAGTTTGGGGGGGGGGTCATGTAGGAGAGTAGGGTCTGCAATCCTATGATCACCCAGATTTTTTGCTTTTTGCTGCACTGGTTTACGACTTTCCCTGGCTGTGGGCCTGCTAATCAGACCCACAGCCTAGCTGTTCTCTCTATCCAAATTGTACTTAGGTACTGAATTGGCACTGGGCCCTCTCCAAGTCCCTGTACCCAGGGCTGAGGTGCACCCAGAAGTCTCCCAGGGGCTGAAGCATGTATTGTGCCACCCCTGGATTGACTAACTAAAACTGACACAACTGGCTGCACGACAGCTGGGGCAAGGTGGTGTACTCACCCTTTGCTTTAGATATAGTATACCTATATCTAACCCTAAAATGGACACACAGATCTCCTATCAGTCACTCCTATGGCAGGCCTTAACAATCCTGAAGGCAGAGTGCTTGGAATCGTGTGAGATGGTGCTCTGGCATGAGCTGAGCCTGTCTGCGGCTTTCGGGATCCATCCCTTAGCCGTTTCCATGATATCGCATACCATATACTCTTAAGTGCATTATAATCCTCGCGGTTATGTGCCAACTCTGGTATCGCTTTATCAAAACATGTCGAGTAAGGTGTCATACGAATTGGAATACTAACCCCTCGCCAATTCTGGCGACGGGGTTAGCATTCCACCCTTCTAGAGGGACACGACATGCATGTAACCTATAACCCGGTTAAAAGTCAGACAGAGCCTTAGCATCCACAAAATGGATGCTGCCACCGAGACACAAGTCTGCCCTCCTGCTGCTGGGAGTCCTCCCAGAGCAGGAGATAAGGACAAAGGGTTTCCTGCCAGGGGCGGTGCCAGCACCGTCCCAGACAGGGTTTTGTGTATTGTAGGTAGGCAGGGCTTTAGAGGAAGGTGACTGCACGTGGCACCCCGGTGCTCACTGTGCATAGGCTGGCTGGAACCAGTTCCAGGGTCACTCCAGACCCTGTGCTGGGGAAAAGCCCGCCAAGGAAGTGGGTGTAACCACCCCCCTCCTAGTCCCACCCATAGGGCAGGACTTAGTCGCGTGCCAGCCCCTTTTTACAGGATAAAGGTAGAGACTGGCCCCCTTCCAAATCAGATCATCTTTGAATCCTGAAACTACTTTCTGCGAAAGGAACTCAAGACTTCTTCCTAAGATTTCTCCCTTGTGACTAAGGAGTAGTCACCCTGCATCCGCAGGCACCATCTAAGAACACTGCGGTCTGCTGCAAGTCCTTCCTCCGGAATCCGACTGCCCAGCTCGACGAGAACCGGCTTCCCTGGCACCTCTGACCTCTACCCACCTCTACAGCCCAGCTGAGAACCGTGGGTGCGACGAGACCTCAAGGGACCGGCCATCTGCAAGACTGCACGACTTCTTTCCAGCAAGCCCGCCGAGTGAATTCCTGGTGAGTGCTTTGGGGTCCGAGAAACCCCCACCCTGAGCAGCTCCAGCACCGAAGAGCAGCCCCCCAGCATCTCCACGATCTGCGTGGGGCCCTTCTGCTTTTTGCTGCTCACCGCGTTGTTTGGCTACTAGCCCGCTGGCTTGTGGCCTTCCTGACGACGCCCGACGACATTTCTGCTGCTGGTCTGGTTGCTCCAGACTGGCCCTTGCTTCCCTCCATCGGAGAAGTACCCTGGACCCTCCTGGTCCACTCAAGACGCCATTTTAGGTCCAGCGCGTGGGCCTTGCATTTGCCAAGACTTGTTGCCCAATCCTGGGTCCAGCGACGTCGACAGCAAGAACCTTCGTGGGACAGCTCGCACCTCCATCCTGGTCGCCGACAACGCCTCCTGGTCCGAGAGACTGCAGAGCCCAGCAGCGCCCACTCACCTGACTGCGGTGACTTCGCCCGGTGCCATCCTGGTGCCCACTTAATCACTGGCTAGTGATTCAAGAACTTGGTCCCCTCTGCTTTCAGGTTTTCTTCTTCCTTGATCCAGGCTTGGATCCATCGAACTTTTCTTCACTGGTCGCCTGCCAGCAACTTCTTCCTTCCAGGCTCCTGGTCCGGCAACGAGATCCCCGACGTCTTTTCAGACCTATGCAGCTGCAGCCCCTGGGCTAGGTAACTTCGGCACTCCGGTGTCCCAGCATAGCCTCACTATCCAAGGGTCAGGATCCACTGTCGTTTTCTTCCCACCAGGTCGGGTTCGCCCGTGAACACTAACTTTGCCTTTACTAGCCTCCATAGACTTTGTCCCGCATCCCGCGTGAGAGTGCACACTCTGCACCCGAGTCCCCTGGGTCTCCTAGTAGTAATCTAACGATTCCCTAGTCCAGTCCTAGCGATTCCAAAGCCTATTAGAACTGTTACTTACCTGCTAGTAATTCGCATTCCACTTTTAAAGTATATGGTTTTTCGTGCCCCTCGGGCATTTGTGTATAACGTGCTAACTTAAAGTATTTTCGTAAGAGTTTTGTTGTGTGCTTAGCTCCCTGTCTCATAAAGAGCCAGGGTAGTCTTGTTATAAATAAATACACTGTTTATTTTCATAACAACTTGTGTGGTGTCCTTTCACTGGGTGTTCAAGGGGTAATGTGATGGTAAAACAGCTGGCTTAACACGCCCTCTAGAGTCTTAGCCTTAGACTGCTCGTATCCATGCTACTAGGATAGCTGGTCTATAAGGTTGACTTACAACCAATCATCAATAAGGGTTGTTTGGACTGATATATAGTGATCACTAGAATAGTGAGCACTGCACATCAGGCCAACTTCTCACACACAATTATTATTGTAAGCCAAAAAAGAGAGTTGTTGATTATTTTAAAGGGTTTTATTTTCTAGTCAAAAAGTTAATTTTTCTCTGACCCTTTATTCATTAGTAAAATATCAATCAGGTTACAGAATTTGGAAAACAGGAAAAATATCAATAATACAGAACACATTACAGTCTGCATATAAGCATTACATGTAGTTATGAAAATGTGGCGCAAAATTTCAGTCACAATTCATAAAGAGTTTCTAAGAAAAATAGTCTTGCAAAGCTAATCAATAATTAAATAGTTGGCAAAAATCTCCCATAAAGAGAAATAAATGCATAAATCAAATAAATCTTTTTAGACCTAATTAATTAGTCAAAGCATAAACTTAAAGTTTAGCATCTAATTCTATCCTGACCCACTGCACTCTCTGTCTGTCTGTGTCTAAAAGAGGAAAGCAGCCCCTCCTTCACAGGCCTCAAAGGAATGTGGCCTGAAGTGCCAAGATATGACGTGGAAGCATGAAACCTCCCCCTGAATCTCCTCGGACGCACCTCTGCCCCTTCAGCAATCTCCCGGGACGTTTCTCGTACCTAACCCATAGGATGTCTGGCCTAATCTGTTCCTTCTCTCAAGGGCTCACACACCCCTAATGAGCTTAGAAGCCAGCTGAGCTGAGATAGCCAGCCCCCATCCAGAGAGGACAGTATTTATACCCTAATTATTGTCAGATTACACAAAGATGTAGCATCTTTCAGGAGAACCTTACGTGATTGGTCAGTCATGATGGCATGAGTTCTCACTCCCCCTGACTCATTCTAAAAACCTGACTTCACCAGTTTTAACAAAAGAAGCGCAAATGACTTAATACATTTTATATGTTTGCAACATTTACTAGGAAAAATGTTTCATTCTAATTCATCCTTCCTTCCACAGCGTAGTCAGATGGACACTTTTAACTAACACTGGTACATTGGCAGAATCACAAGAATGTATAGTTCAAGCTGTCCTTGACTCCTTTAGGAAAGCTGCCACAGTCTGCGCATGCTCCCTTTTCATTAAATTGCAAGCCATAGCCTTGATGGATTCACAGGCAGCCATGTTTTGTGTAGGCCCCAAAAATAAAACAAACACAAAGATAATATTAATTTCATGTAAATCAGTCCATTATGTTTCCCACGTGCATTATTAATTCACACACATTATAAAAAGAGGTGTTATTAACTGAAAATGTTTATCAAAATATGCAACAAGTCAAAGTCTATTAAGACAGGAATAATAAATCTAGATTACATGGATGAGCTGGGAAGAGAGAAACACTTTCTATTAATCTTCAAAGCTAAAAAGGCCACTTTTCTCTACACTGTAAACCACATGTTAATTCAGCAAAAGCATTTTCAGACTGAAGTGAATAGGCCTCACTTTCATGTTTTTCATGTGCCATGTTTTTAACCTGCACCAAAATGTGCGTGGCAATTTAAATGCAGCCAGTCTGAAGCACAAAAAATAAAACAATGCATGACTGCAGATGAAATCTGCTCCATCAGGATGAGTTTTCCTCAGTCACTGCAGATGGACCCTGGGGCTCCCTACCGCTGGGCCAGATCAGGGGGCTAGTCTAGGACACCTCACCCAGCTTAAGAGGCAGCACCTAAATCCTGTCACTCCCAGTAGCATAGGTTCCTAACTAGTCCCTCCCACCTAAAACTCCTGCGTGGGTTCCCCAGGTCAGTGATGCCCCAACTGACTAAAAAAAGTTCCCTCCCTTACTTAAGTATGCCCAGGTCAGGTGACCACTCTCTAAGGCGGCAAAAATCAACTCCGCCTTTCTTCTGGAAGGTTCCAGGAGCTTCCCCACTCTATCTATGGACAGGGGAGGGGTGGCTGGCATTGCAACATTGTATGGGGATCCAGCCTGCTTCTGGCAGCTAGGGTGCTACACTAAAAAGACCATGCTGCAGTAGCAGGGGCTAGTGGCAGCCATGTTTGAAGTAGAGAGCACCTGCACCCTAACATGGATTAGCCATGAAAAGGTGCCCGAAGACCTAAGGGCCAACAAAAAGAAGGTGGGAAAAATGAGGCAAGGGCAAAAAATACACAGGGAAAGACCACCGTAGGGCTGACAGGTCTAACAGTGTGGTCTGAATTATCATGTGAATCTGAATCGGGAATTGTCAGAAGAGCAGACAAATTAGCGGTACCCTCAAGTTTACGTTCTAGATTGTTAGAACTTCTACACAAAGTTCATTCCGGTATGTCAGGCATGAAAAAGAGAGCAAGGTGTGATTTCTGGTGGCCGGGCATAGATAAGGACATTGTGAGGTGCGTTAGGAATTGCGTTCCATGCATGTGTGGGGACAAATCTCATGTTTTACAAGACACTACTATCACACCCACTATGTTTCCAGAGAAACCTTGGCAAAAATTAGCTATGGATATTTGTGGTCCATTTAGTGTCAATAGTATTTCAGGGAAATTTGCTTTTGTTTTAATGGATTATTATACCAAATCGCCTGAGGTAGCTTTTGTGAAGGAAACCAAAGTGTCTAATGTTATCAAATTTTGTGAGGAAATATTTCATAGGGAAGGTTATCCCGAAATCATCACTACCGACAATGGTCCACAATTCTTAAAGTGCGAATTTCAAGAATACTTGAAAGGACATGGTGTAAAGCATAATACCACAGCTGTTTATAACCCAAGGGAAAATGGTGTGGTTGAAAGGTTCAACCGTGTATTGAAAGATAGTATTCAACTAGCTGTTTTGGAGGGTGTAGATTGCAAGTTGGCTGTTAAGAAAATGATTTGGAGTTATCGCAATACACCACATTCTGCTACACAAGAGACTCCTTTCAGTCTTCCCAAGGGATGGTCTGCTTGCAGTAAAGTGACTCCTGCATGGATGTGTAGGGCTTCTCCTAGATTAGTTTCCAGGGATGTCTTGCAGAAGAGGGTAAATGAATATCAAGGTAAATATGCCCAAAGACATAATGACAAAATTAGAGGCCATGTTCGAAATTTCTGTGTTGGGGATTGGGTGAGAACTTCACAGGTTGGAATGTCAGGAATTTCAAAGGGGAATTCATCTAGATGGTCCAAACCTAAAAAAAAATGAAAGTTGTTGGAAATTGTGTATGGCTGAATGATGGTCAGAGGTGGAATCTTAGGAAGGTAACTTTGTGCAATGATTTGGAATGCAACAAGCAGCAAAGACAATACTATTGTTCCAATTAAGGAGAAGTCAAGTTCTGTTAACATGTCTAAAGATGTGGCAACCGATGAATCTATCTAATTTAATCCTAGAATCAGAAGATTGTCTGGCGCATCATCTCTAAACCTAGTTGGCATAGAGATTATGTGTGTGCTTAATATATTTGTATTATTATTTTTTATTATTATTATTATTTTGTTTATATTTTTTTATTAGTAGTATTTTGAGAACGGGGTATGTGTCATATTTATTAATATGTTTATGGTTCCATTTTGTATTGTGTGTTAATGAATTTTATGATTCCACGCTCATGCATATGTTATTCACATGGTTCTGGAGTGTAGAACCTGGACGAGAGCTGGAGCAGTTGAGTCAGAAGCAAAGGCACGACTGTGTGTCCTGGGGGTTGTTACACAAATAAACTCATTACTTCAAGATGCAGTGGAACTTGTCTCATTTTAAAAGGAAGCTCAAACGGTGCATGGGCCACCCCAAGGAACAAAGCCCACTTGAATGTTATGCACCAATAACAAGATTTCATTTCTGCCAGGATTTTAGCCAGGATTTTTAAATCTGAGTTTATCAGAGAAATTGACCTGTAGCTGGTACGTAGAAGAGGACTCTTCCCTGGTTTGGAGATCAAAGTTGCAGGGGCTCTATCAAATTTGGGCCTTCACATTTAGTTGCATCTTGGATAACTTTGTGGATTAGTGGGTGATTACCGTCAGGCTGATCATATAAAACTCCCATACAAAGCCATCTTGACAGGCAGCCATTCCAGTATTCATAGATTTAACGCCATCAGGATACTCCATTTCCAAAAGGTCTCCTTCAAGAGGAGATTCTGGGCTAGATGTAGGTAAATCAGATTTACCGCTTCATAAATACCGAATTTTACCGATTCGGTATTCATAAATCGGTAAATCTGATGTAGGTATTCATTCGGTAAAAAATACCGAATCGGTATGATTCGGTATTTACCTATTCTGTAATTACAGAATCGGTATTTGCCATTGATTCCTATGGGCCTTGAAGCCCATAGGAATCACTGGCAAATACCGATTCTGTAATTACAGAATCGGTAAAAATACCGAATTGCCAAAGAGGACAGGGTGTCACTTTGACACCCTGTAGCACCCCTGTTTTTGCCTTGTGTGCAATGTGGCACACATACATGCCCTAACGGCCCTAACGGCATGTATGTGTGCCACATTGCACAGGTGTACATGCACAGATGTGCATGTACACAGAAATTTGTAATTTACCATGCAACAGTATTACATGGTAAATAACGAATTTCTAAGGGCCTGTGGCACTTTAAACTGTGCCACCTACATTTGGATTTACAGAATCGGTATATTTACCAATTCAGTAATTTACCGAATCGGTAATTTTACCGAATCGGTAAATATACCGATTCTGTAATGTTCAGCCCCCTACATAGCAAAACCCAAATACCAGTCGGTAACGGCCAAAATCGGCCGTTACCGACCGGTAATTGGCGACCTACATCGGGCCCTCAGCTCCTAATTAAGGCTAGGCAATGGTAGGTCCAACTGTGATTACTGTATAATGGTTTCCACGCGATGAGTAGTGTACAAAGAAGAGAAGATGGCGGCAAATCCCCTGGAGGTTTTAACGTGGTAAGAAATCAAATTGCTGACACCTGTCCCAAGCAACAGAACAGCTGGCAAAGTATAATTCTGATGGAATTGCCTTTCTAGTAGCCTTCCTCCTCTCTCTCTTTGTTCATACTTTTTTATATTGACCTGCATGGCTCGTATTCAGCTTTTATGGCAAGGAAAATAAATCTGGCTCAGTAACAGGTTATTTAAACCAAATGTTTTAATAAACAGGTAAGTAAAATGCAGCAGTAATTAATATGTAAAAGAATGATTACTGGTGCCCAACAATCTGCATAGAAGTTCGAGGTTGGTGCTATTAAAGGCCGGCATGCTGAATACGTAGCCTTGTATCAACCCACTTGCCACTTTAATCCATGACCAGACACACTGGGCCACTTTACCTCATTTTTGTAGGTTTCTGCTTTCCCCCTTTGTGCAGATCTTTCTGTCTGTCACTCCCTCCTTCTTTCCCTCGCGGTTGTTTTTTCTCTCTCTGGCTCTCGGTCAAAGTCTGATGAGAACATACATTAGCAAATGCTATTGCCCTTGTCAATGTGATTTTTAGACATGTAGCCCAGCAGTGGTTTAAAGCAGGTGCTCAATGCCCATGAGGCTAAAAGGGCTTTAGCCCCCCTCACACTGGTGTGTCTTAGGCCATGCTGCTGCAGCTTCCAGGACACACACAATTCTTGAACTGCTGTGGGCTCAGCAGGCAGTGTCTGCCATATTATCTCAGTCACCCTGAGTTTTTCACAGGTCTTTAAAAGACCATTTACATGTCTTTGTGAACTGTTCAACGAGGTTCTGTTTCTGTTTTTTCAATGGTTCCAGGACCCCTTGGTCCCCACTATTCCTTACATTTGCACTTTACTTGTATTGCCGCAGTGGGATTATGCATTTCATGAAAAGGCTTATCACAAGTAGGGTTGGACCATTCCAAGAACAAAACACAGCCGGTTTGTTATTTAAAGAGTCTGCATAGTCCTGGCCGTGATTCTAAACAGGGCTATAAACAAAATGGTATGTATTCATTTGTAACATGACTCTTCTGTCTTTGTTTCCTTTAATTATAAGTCATGAATCATTAATGGGGATCTAGAACACATTTAAAAGTGCTTTCCATTTACATTTGCTGTTTGAAGTATGCACAGATAAGGCCTAAAAATACAGATGTATGAACATCACAATACCAGTGGTGCTGGTAGAAATCCGGTTAGCAGGCAACCCTAATCACATTGCTGAAGGTTTGTCGCAGGATCAGCAAATTATTTATTCACTCCGCCCTCCATCCCTGATTGATGCCATGATAGCAACAGCTTAAATTATATCTAAAACCCTACTCGCCAACCATCAATAACAGTTACTCCTAGTGTCTGGGAATACATCCGGCATTCGGACGACTCACCACTCATTCTCACCACTCACTCTTCGCTGTCCCACTCACAGTGATCACACTGCACTCGCACTACACTTCATGCACTCACGCTGTTACTCTGCACTCACAAAGTTCATCCTCCCCTTACCCTGCATTTACACAAACACACCGCTCACCCTGCACTCACAGCAATCACACTGCACTCACACTGAGCTCCATGCACTCATGCCATTCACCCTTCTCCTACACTGTATTCACACGAGCACACAGCTCACCCTGCACTCACATGGCACTCCTCTCACTTGTCACTTTCACTGCTCACTCTACACTCACAGCAATTACACTGCGCTCATGTGTTACCCTGCACTTACAATTTTCATCCTCCTTTTACCCTGCGCTCACATGAGCACTCCGCTCACCCTGCACTCACAGTGACCACACTGCACTCATTCTCCTTGCCATGAACAAATGCAGTTTTCCCTCCACTTACCCGGTGGTCACATGAGCACACTATTCACCCTGCACTCACAGTGATCACACTGCACTCAGACAACATAACATGCACTCATGCTGTAAACCCTGCACTCACATGTGCACCCAGCACTCATGTGACACTTCCCTCTACCATCAATTTCACTGCTCATACTGCAATCTAACTCAAGCAAACACATCACTCACCACGCATTCATTGCTCTCATGTTTCACCCACACCCATACTAATATGGTCACATCACTCACCCTGCAGTCACTCCGTCCACCCTACTCTCACATTGTACATCACCCACCTTGCACTCACATAGGCACTCCCATCACTCACACAGCTTGCCCTTCACTCACATGGGCAAACCATTCACCCTGTTCTCACACCACGCAAACAAGCACATCATTCACCCTAGCGTCACAACACTCACCACTCACCCTGCACTCACTTCTCCCACCCTGCACTTCCACTGGCACTTCTCAGCCTGCACTCAACCAGCCACTCTATTCACCCTGCCTACCAACAGGCACAATAGTCTGCCAGAACTCATAGGGACACACCACTCACCATGCACTAACTCCTCTCACCTAGCACTTAGCAGTCACTCTCACAGATCACCCTTTACTCTTGCCGCTCAGCCTGCAATCAATCAATCAATCAAACATTTGTAAAGCGCCCTACTCACCTGTGAGGGTCTCAAGGCACTGAGGGGGGAGCAGCTACTAATTAAACAGCCAGGTCTTGAGGAGTCTCCTGAAGGTCAGCAGGTCCTGGATCATAGGTGGATGGGGCAGGTGTTCCATGTCTTGGCGGCGAGGTGGGAGAAGGATCTGCCACCGGTGGTTGTTCGGTGGATGCACGGGACGGTGGCGAGGGTGAGGTCGAGGTCAGCTGAGCAGAGCTGGCGGTTGGGGGTATAGAAGGTGAGTCGCTTGTTAAGGTATGCTAGTCCAGCATCATGGAGTGCTTTGTGAGCGTGGGTGAGGAGCTGGAGTCTCTTCTAGAGTTTGGCTTTGGTACCCGCGTAGAGGGCTTTGCCGTAGTCCAGCCTGCTGGTAACAAGGGCCTGGGTGACCGTTCTTCTGGTTTCGGTGGGGATCCATCTGTAGATCTTGCGAAGCATACAGAGGGTGTAAAAGCAGGAGGAAGAGGCTGCATTGACTTGTTGGGTCACTGACAGAAGAGTCCAGGATGAACCCCAGGTTGCATGCTTGGTCGGTGGGTTTCTGCACAGTTCCCAGTGAGGCCGCCCACCAGGAGTCGTCCCACGCATAGGGGGTGGAGCCGAGGATGAGGACCTCCGTCGTTTCCGAGTTCAGTTTCAGGCTGCTCTTCATGCATTCGGCGACGGCATTCATACCCTTTGGTGGTGGCAGGGTCTTTGGTGAGGGAGAGGATCAGCTGGGTGTCGTCAGCGTATGAGACTATGTTGAGGGCGTGCGATCGGACAATATTGGCGAGCAGTGTCATGTAGCCTGCACTAACACCCAGACACACCACTCACCCAGAATATACACTGCTCACACCACCCTGCATTCACTCCTTTCACTCTGCACGCACTCCTCTTACCCAACACTCACATGGGCCCTCCTCACACATTGGGCCCGATTCACAGAATTAACTTAAGACAAAATCCTAAACTTACTACTTTTGGTATTCACAGAATGCACGTACTACTTTTGGTATTCACAGAATGGATTTACAACTACTAACTTTACGTCTGCACTCGAGCCGGAGACTCCTGCCCAGAGGCGGAGCTTCTGGCCGAGAGGCGGAGCTTATGCCGAGAGGCAGAGCTACCGGCCCGGAGGCGGAGCTTCCGGCCCGGAGGCGGAGCTTCCGGCCCGGAGGTGGGGATTCCGGCCCGGAGGTGGGGATTCCGGCCGGTGGTGGAGATTTAGCCATGGCCGAAATCTCCACCTCTGGGCCGGAAATCCCACCTCTGGGCCGGAAGCTCCGCCTCCGGGCCGGGAAGCTCCGTATCTCAGTCGGAAGCTCCACCTCTCAGCCAGAAGCTCCGCCTTCGGGACAGAAGCTTCGGCCCGAGTGCGGAGGTAAAGTTAGTAATCGTAAATCCATTCTGTGAATACCAAAAGTAGTAAGTGCATTCTGTGAATACCAAAAGTAGTAAGTACAATCATTGAATACCAAAAGAAGTAAGTTTAGGATTTTGTCTTAAGTTAGTTCTGTGAATCGGGCCCCTCGAATTTATGTAGCTCACCCAACAAAGACATCGGCACATGTTTCACCCTATGCTTGCACTACTCACTCTGCACCCACTCACACTATTCACCATCACCCAGCACTTACATGAGCACACCTCTTATGCTACGTAAATAAAAGTTACACAGCTCATGACTATACACGTATTTCAATAAACAAGACAAGAGTGTTCCATGGTAGTAACGAACCACCGCTAGGAGCAGGTAGACGACTTCGCTTAAGGCGGTAAGGAAAGCCCTCACTCACCACCTAGTGATGACATGCTTCATCATTGGGCCCCACAAAAGAGACCTAGAGTCTCTTTTGTGTGCTTCAACGCCAGATCTACAGGGGAGCGGGCTGGTGGGTTAAGGCAGTGTTGTGCAAAGAAAATTAAGTGAGTGGTGAGTGGTTTTTGTTAAAAAGAGTCAGTAGTGTATCAAAATTAACTTTATTATAATAATCACTAAGGACTTATAGATAAAAATTATGTGTAGGAAATTCGTCCACAGTTAATTAAGTGGTAGTTTCCTAATATCAGTCGACATGTTTCAGCCACGAAACGGTATGAATTTACCTGGCATTCATCAGGACTCAGTGTATAATAAACCCTGGTGGTATGGACTCTCTAAGGCCCACCCTTACCTAGGGGCGTGAAAGTGAAAAATAACAAAAAAGTGAAAAGTGCAAAAAATTAGGAAGAAAATAATGTCTTCCTAATCACTCCTGGTTTAGGAGGCTTCCGAACTTACGGTTTCAGCACTTTTTTGGTGTCAAGGATTCACACCATTGGTCACAGGAGGGTGGTGGGAGCGTAATTGGCACACCGCCCTCGACGCTCTGCACCCGTTGTATACCTGCATCAACCCTCGACTGGACCCCGAAGAGTCGAGGGTTGATGCAGGTATACAACGGATGCCGAGCGTCGAGGGCGGTGTGCCAATTACGCTCCCACCCCCCCCTCCTGTGACCCATGGTGTGAATCCTTGACACCAAAAAAGTGCAGAAACCGTAATTTCGGAAGCCTCCTAAACCAGGAGTAATTAGGAAGACATTATTTTCTTCCTAATTTTTTGCACTTTTCACTTTTTTGTTATTTTTCCCTTTCACGCCCCTAGGTAAGGGTGGGCCTTAGAGAGTCCATACCACGAGGGTTTATTATACACTGAGTCCTGATGAATGCCAGGTAAATTCATACCGTTTCGTGGCTGAAACATGTCGACTGATATTAGGAAACTACCACTTAATTAACTGTGGACGAATTTCCTACACATAATTTTTATCTATAAGTCCTTATTGATCATTATAATAAAGTTAATTTTGATACACTACTGACTCTTTTTAACAAAAACCACTCACCACTCACTTAATTTTCTTTGCACAACACTGTCTTAACCCACCAACCCGCTCCGCAGTAGATCTGGCGTTGAAGCACACAAAAGAGACGCTAGGTCTCTTTTGTGGGGCCCAATGATGAAGCATGTCATCACTAGGTGGTGAGTGAGGGCTTTCCTTAACGCCTTAAGTGAAGTCGTCTACCTGCTCCTAATGGTGGTTCGTTACTACCATGGAACACTCTTGTCTTGTTTATTGATTCATACTGGGGTATAAGAGTGTCCCACTACTCTCCCTGCCTCTCTTCTTGTTTTGATATACACATATTTCTACAAAGGCACACACAGAATACCTACTATTTCCATAGTTCTAGATGCTTGCTTAATTCCATCTCTAACAACGGCGCAGGTGCAAGTTGGGAGAGCAGACTGAGGATGTAGGATGGCATGAGGAGGGAGCCTAGAGCTGTGGCTTTAGGGTGTGGTGTCGGATTGAGGATCATGTGATACCTTCAACCATTCCTGACTTTCCATTCACCACGGTGCTTCATTCCGGGATATGTAAGCTTTATTTCTACATTGTAAATTGGGTCTGAAAATCACAAAATGCAAAGTGTTACTGGATAAAAATCGATGGTTGTCGAGAAAGTAAAGCATTTCATAAGATCTGTTAGATGCTGGAATATTACATGTTAGAAAGTGGATTAGTTCATTTCCCACACTAACTATTCGATCTACATGTGAAACCAGCTATTTTAAGGAAGTGCATACTTGTAAAAAACATTGACAAGGCAATATATTATTATTTTTTAATTAAACTTCACTAAAAGGCAAGGCAGGTATAGCATAAGCAACAGGGCAATCTTTTCTAACTCAATAAAAAAAAGCAGATTGACTAATGTGAGTGTGGCATAGTAAAAATGTACAAAAGAGTGAAAAAGATACAGTGAGAATAATAATAATAATAATCCACATTTGTAAAGCGCAAACAATCACCCATAAGGGTCTCTGGGCACTGGGGGCCGTCGGGAAGATTAAGCAAGCTATTGCCCAGAGTTACATGGTGCTGGGCTAATCTGCCGCCGGAGCTGGGGATCGAACCATGATCCCCCGTTTCCAGCGTCAGTCGCACTGGCCGCGGCGCCACACCTCTCCCTCATGAGTGTGTGAGAAAATGTGTGTGTGTGTGTGATTATGTGTGTGTGTCGTATGTGTGTTATGCTTGCAGGTATGCTGCTGGTCTAGTATACTGAAGGTTATTCTTGTTTTGTGGACAAGGGCAATAATAACATATAGATAGGTGTTACCTATGGCAAAGTGCACGCCCTGACATCATTGGCTGTGGGGACTTAAGCTGTCTAAGTGAGAAACCAGCAAGCCATGCCATATCCGGCAGCAAGGACAAAGAACACACACCAGAGGTCAGAGGCCATGCCCCCTTTTTACACCACTCTGCAAACGCGCCTCTTGGCGCACTGCTGCTCGGTAGATGAAGTCCACTTGTGTCCTGAGGTCCTCAGGACACAGAAGGACCTCATCCCCCCACCAGCAATGCACCAAGAGGCCAAGATGCGCATTTGCAGAGTGGTGTAAAAAGGGGCGTGGCCTCAGACCACCTCTCTGCAATCCATCTGTGTTGCACTTAGTGGAGGTACCTGGTGGGCTAGTTGGCTCCCAGGGACCCTCAGTATTCAAGGGGACTTAATTCCCCAACTTAGAATGCACCAGGAGGGCGTATTCAGAGTCATGCAGGGAGAGGGTGGGGCCTCCCACGAGTTGCAGGTTTCTTTTTCTAAAATTAATTATCTTATGGGAGGGGAGTCCTTGTGGGACCCCCTGAGCAGGCCTAGGGGGTCATGGTGTTTCTATCCTGACCCCTTTTCTTGTTTTTTATCTTTGTTTTACTGTTTTCTTGTGACTCTGTTACCGAGTCACAAGATGGCTGCCAACACTTCCTGGTTTGGAATGTTGACAGCCAATTAGAATGTAGCTCGCGCACAGATATATACATTTTTATTTCTTAAATTTCTCTGTAACTACTGAACGGATTTACACCATTTAAAAGAAGTTCGCTTTCTGAAGCAAGAGCTAGCTTTTTGCCAAATTTGGTGTAATTCAGTTCAGCAGTTCGGGCTGTAGCCATGTCTAAAGTTCCTCAGACCGCCAAGGAGTTGGTCCTGCGCGAAGACCGCCAAAGTCATAATCAGGCCCTTACACTCTCACTCCCAGCTGCTCAAATAAATGGGAGTACTTCACTAATCACTAATTGCTTTTAAACTGGGCTATATGTGAATCACTGAGGAATATCTTTCAAAGAACCCCAATGCCGGCGCAGGACAAAATGCCCCACTCCCACGCGTGTGCTCACCTTTGTTACACATGCATGAAGGGCCATATTTATAGCTCGCCCCCCCCCGCCCACTGACTCTTTCACTCCTACATTGGAAAAAAGGTGACAGACACCCCGGAGATGGATGCACACATGAATATGTTCCTTGAAATGTGTTCTAAAGACACCAAGAAGGGCATCGACAGGGCATGACGGCCGTGTGAAGACCATTTACTAGATGTCACTGTGCCGCTGGCTAAAATTCTGGAACTGGCGGTGGACTCAAAGAGTCTAGCAATCAATCAATCAATCAATAAAACTAGCAGCACAATAAGTATACAAAATAACAATATACACGATGAAGCAGCAATGACAAGAAAACATTGAAATATTATGGACCTACGAGCACGCACAGCAGATTTTAAGAAGGTCCCAACATGTATAACAGCTTTTTCATTTGTTAACTGCAATTAGAATCTAAATCAGGTGTACATTGGCTGACATTGCAATAACATTTCTTTGAAAATGTAATTAAAAGGAGTCTCACAATGTCAGGGCTTGGTTGCAAGAGTTTGTACACAACCCAGGGGCAAACAGAGAAAATATTTCTCAGAATTGGAACTAAAATAAAAAGCAAGCAACGTTCCCAATGGGTGCGAGTAAGGCTAATGTAGTCAGTGGTGAAGTCTAATTCACAGGGAGAGGTATTGAACCACACTAGCTTTCCCTTGCATGTCTTTTAGTCACTTTGATTCCTCAATTGTGCAGTGCTTTGGCCAGAGCCTGAGTATTTACACTGTGACATGATAGTGGACCAATGAAGATAGATAGCTAAGTTAAGCCTTTACAAACACACGCCAAGGGATAGATGTTATGTTATGTTATGTTAAGATGAATTTGTCAAGCGCACTTTTACCATAGGTCTCTTGGCGCTGTTCCTACATTAGCCGCTGCGGGGTCCAGTTTAAACAGTTTGTCCAAAGAGCCAGGTTTTTAAGGCTTTTCTGAATCCCAAGAGACTATCACAGTTCCTGACTGAGAGTGGGAATGAGTTCCAGAGCCTGGGGGCCAAATAGGCAAACCTGCGCCCACCTAGTCGTTTTAATTTGATTGATGGAATAGACAAAAGATGAAGATGGGCGGAACAAAGATTGCGTGTGGTGGACATGTCTCGAGATTAAGCTGTTAAGAAATTTAGGACTGGTGCAATGCAAAGCCTTAAAAATTATACAGCCTGATTTAAATGCGGAGCGTTGCGCCATAGGTAGCCAATGTAAAGTGCGCAGTAACATCCTGGCAGACTGCCATCTTGGCTGCCTATAGATCAGTCTCGCTGCCTGATTTCTGAATTATTTGTAGGCGGTTTACCAGACCAAGAGGGAGGCCGGTATACAGAGAATTGGAAAAGTCAAGGAGGGAGAGTACCAGCGCAATCACCACCTGGATCAAAGCTTGATGAGATAACAGATAGGCGATCTTTCTTATTTTTTGTGGTTGGAACAGAGAGGAAGAGATGACCGTGCCCACGTGGCCCCTCAAGGATAGATCGGAGTCTATGGTCACTCTAAGACTTTTCACTGATGGGGACGGAACAGGAGGGGGGTCTAATTTGCCCGGCCAAAAGTGAGGTCCCCAACTAGTAAGACTCTTGCCAGGCAACACCAATTTGGTTTTCCCGGGTTTAAGCTTTAGTTGGTCTGGTCCATCCAACCTTGAATATGCAGCATTGTAGCTTGGAATTCAGCGGCTGCATTTTGGGAGTCTAGCTTAAAGACCAACTGAAGGACGTCGGCATAGTTGAATACAGTTGCATTCCTAGCCTTGAGTGAGTGAATCAGGGGGCGAATGTACAGATTGAACAACAATGGGGATAAGGATGAACCCTGAGGAACTCCGCATGAGGTAGTCAGGTTAGGAGCCATGTAATTCCCAAGACACACCGCCTGAGTTCTACCTGTCAAGAAGGATTTTATCCACCCATGTGCTGTTCCCCGGATCCCTGCTTGTTCGACACGGTGCATTAGGATGTTATGATTGACCGTGTCGAACGCGGCCGACAGATCTAACAGCACTAGTGCCTGTGGGGTTCCCTTGTCAGCGTTGGCTCTTAGTGTGTCCATCACCGCCAGAATTACCGATTCTGTAGAGTGGGCAGGCCGGAAACTGGCTTGGTTCGGTTCTAGGTAGTTGGAATTTTCAATGAACTTAGACAAGCATCTAGCCACATGGGCCTCCAATATCTTTGAAAGATAGGGGAGGAGCGAGATCGGGCGGTAGTTGGCAGAGACGGAAGGATCTGCTCCTGGTTTCTTGAGCAGAGGGACTAACACGGCCTTTTTAAGAGCAATAGTACTTCCCCTTTGCTCAGAGATTCATTAAGAAGGGGTAGGAGACTGTGCGGTAAGGCCGAGAAAACTTCCCTCAAAATAGCGGGAGGACAGCAGTCTTTGGGAGAGCCCGACTTGACTCGAGACATTAGTTCAAGTAGGGTATCAGGACCAATTTCCATGAGTTGATCTATGATAAATGGATTATTAGGATTTGCCCTAGGGGGTTTCTCATGGGCTGCCGGGGGGATACTAGCCCTGATAATTTCAATTTTTTTCCACAAAGAAGCTGTTCAGTGCGTTACACCGCTCTTGAGTAGGGACCAAGCAGGGGGCGTGGCCAAGTGCCGAACATGGTGGACGTGTAGTCTCGGAGCTCCGTCCTCAGCCCTGAACATGAGCATTTAATCCTGTCATTCCTGCCTGCAACCCACCTGTAAACTGCCCGAGGAGTCTCCGAGTGCAAGCGGAGTGCGGCGGAGGGGCGCTGACTCCCCCATACCGCGCCGTGACGACACCGGGGCCGAGGTGTTCCTGCAGCCTGCAGCGCGGAGTAAAGCCCCGGCCTCGATTGGGTGGCCTGCCCAACCTGCTCCAGACCATTGCCACATCCTGAACGGACCTCCGGCCGGAAGAGTGCCGCGACTCCTACCGAGGCACCGGAATACGAGGAGTGGCCCCTGCTCTGCCCGTGGTCCCGCTGCCTCCCCCCAACCAGCTTTAACTTTCACCGGCATCTTCTGCTGCGGGCCCGCCCGAGACGCGAGGCCCCCCGGACCAGCTTGCAGCCCGCTTCCTCCACCGGCGACGCCCGCGCCACCAGCGCCACCAACGCCGGGGGTCAGGTCAGTGGACAGGTGGAGAGTGCAGCCCTCCGTCAGACCTGTGGGCTCAGCTTCTCTCTGGCTGTGCCTCGCGCTCAGAGACGGGACGCGGCCCGTCGTCGAAACTGCCCCACCGGCGCCATCTTGCCTACACGCTGGGATTGCGGGGGGTCCACCTTGGGTCTCTGCCGTGGCGCCTCCTTCATCCCCCTGAACCACTAGAGGGCGGGCGAACCACGTGAATTTACCGCAAGGTGGCACATATCAAAGGCCTGCGGACCGACACTGCTCTGCCGCCACTGGGATCTGCGCCACACCGCCGCCATTGCTTTACCTTGTCACAGCTCAGACCCTCCACAGCCTCTGCCTGCCCCCTGGAGTGACCACTTGAAGGGGTTGCGGCTGTCGACTGCGGCTGCTTCGACGCCACCCTGCACACAAGGTCAATGGGCAGAAACCGGGGCAGGCCCCAAGATCAGGGCGCTCCAACGGACATGCAGTCCACGAGCTCCGAGGACCCGCTTGCCTCTTCGAGCGCAGACATCATCCCGCCAACCGGACAGGGATCACAGGACGCCAAGCTGGACCTCATCCTGAATGAAATACGCGCGTCGCGCGAAGCACTGGAATCGCGTATAGACAGTATGGCGACTGGCTTATCCCTACTGCGGGCTGACCATACCAAATTGGCAGAGCGGGTCTCTGAACAAAAGATAGCGCTGAGCGACCTCATACCGCAACAGACTGAGCATTCTACGCGGTTGGAGAACGTGGAGAAACAGCTCAGACACCTCAGGGACAGGGTGGACGACGCGGAAGGACGTGCCCGCCGCAATAATGTCCGCCTTTTGGGCATTCCGGAGAGAAGCGAGGGGAGGAACCCCACTCAATTCGTGGAGGACTGGCTGCGAAAACTGGTGGGCCAGGAGGATCTCACTGCCCTCTACAGTGTGGAGCGGGCGCACAGGATGCCGTCGCGACCCCCTCTGGCGGGGGCACCCCCTTGCCCCTTGATTGCACGCCTTCTCAATTATAGAGATCGGGACACTGTTCTGAGAGCGGCTAGGGAGAAGGCACCGATACGGTTCGAAGATAAGAACATCTCAGTGTATCCCGACTTCACGCCCACGGTGCAACGAGCCAGGTCCACCTTTTTGGGTGTAAAGCGCAAATTGAGAGACAGAAATATGAAGTATGCGCTTCTGTTCCCCGCCAGACTCAAGATATTACATGACAACAAATCCCACTTCTTCGATTCACCGGAGGAGGCGGAGGAATGGATGGAGGTCACGCTGTTTCCACCGACCTCTCAAGACCCACTCGCAGATCGTCGCGACGGCGGTCACGGGAGCCAGCTGGGCGGACGGGACAACGCTTCTGATTTGGGACGCCATCCTTCACGAGACGCACCGACGAAAACGCACCCTTCCGGAGGTCAGTCAGCGGGCCCTTCATCACCACGACTGCGGCTGACGGAGGAAGCGCTGGCCGCTCACGACGCGGGAGCGACTGGATACAGACTCACCGTTACCACCGACACCCACACTGAGGTGTCCGGATCAGTGGACAGCATACAACTATTCCCTAAGATTACAGCTCAGATGGCAGCGGGGTTCTGAGTGGCAACTCGATTGATCCCCTCCATGTGGTAACGTATGACTGATCCTTTCCTTCAGGTATCATGGGTTGCTTACAGGGCCATCCTTCCGAGGGCTACCATGCCCTTCCAGGCTGTAAAGTGACAATTACCAGAGGCCTACTACCCCCAGTATGCACACTAACCTGACTGTCCTGTGCCCACGTTGGGCACCTTGGTTTGGCTCCCGAGCCCGTTGGTTTGGGAACCTTATTGTTAAGGGGTTACATGTTCTTAGAACACTCTCGCCTTGTAGCAACACTGAACTGATGTGGTCACCCGGGTGCTTCAGTATGGCACAACGCACGGACGGTTATGGGGCCTCTTAATGTTTACCAATTGTGCACTTGGAATGTGAGGGGCATGGGGTCGGTACATAAACGCCATAGAATTTTGGCTCAACTGAATCGCAGAGGGACACAGATTGCTTGCCTCCAGGAGACACATTTGAACAAAGATGAACACGTGAAGCTACGCAAGAAATGGAGAGGGCAACTTTTCGCCACCTCCTATTCTGCGTTCTCCAGGGGGGCGGCGATTTGGCTCCGCAACTCTGTCCCTTTCCAAATGCTGGAGCAGAGAATTGATCTGGAAGGACGTTATGTGTTTGTGCGGGGGCTGTTGGATGGGGATGCCATTGTACTTGGTTGTGTGTACTCACCAAATGCAGGTCAAACAGAGTTTTTGTCAACTATAAACGGAGTGATTGCCGGTTGGGCTGATCACCGATGGATAATTGGGGGAGATTTTAATGCTGTGCTCGATGTTACACTGGACAGATCACACTCCCCCTTGCAGGCTACTGAGAGCAGGAAACAGGCAGACGCTCTAACACGGTGGGCGGAGGGTTGGGACTTGGCGGACGCATGGCGCAGTATACATTCCCGAGAGAGAGAATACACCTTTTTCTCCCCACCCCACCAACTCCACACTAGGATTGATCATGTTTTCTGCTCCCACTCCCTCACAGCCTCAATTGTCCGGACACAACACATGGGGAAAACTCTATCCGACCACTGCCCCGTTGAGCTCACTTGGCAGTGGGGCAGGTGTCTGGCCCCCATCCCGACCTGGAGACTGTCTCCGGATCTCCTCGAAGACTCGGTCTTCCGGTCCTCCCTGTCCGACACTATAGAAACCTATTTCTCCACAAATGAGAACACGGGCAGCTCCCGGCAGCTGGAATGGGACGCTTTTAAGGTCTGTCTCAGGGGGGCGGCGATGACTACCCGAGTGGGCATGAAACGGGTGGTGCTTGAGCAATTGAAAGAAGTAGAGGGCTCGCTAGCGCCCCTGGAGAGTGAGGCAGCGGGCACGAACGCACCTTTCACGCCCCTGCAGGAGGCCCACATTAGACATGCAGAGCTGCTGGAAGACCTACGGCTCCTGGATCACAGAGAATACACGAATAGACAGCATACACAGGCAGATAGGGCCGGTCCCCTACTAGCTCGTCTTCTACGTGACTCCCCGGTCTGCCATCCGATCCTAGGAATACTGGACCAAACGGGTAGCCCGACTTCCACCCAAATAGGGATAAACACAGCGTTTAAGGACTACTATACTACACTGTACAGCCCCCGCCCGCCCCTATCAGACACCGAGTTCGGAACCTTCCTGAGCGACCTTGACCTCCCCCGGCTCACCGACAGGCAATGCAAAGATCTGAAGCGCACCATTTCGGTAGCGGAAATCAGACAAGCGATACGAGCGCTCCCGAAGAACAAGGCTCCCGGAGCGGATGGCCTTCCGGCTGAGTTCTATGCAACATTCCTTGATCTCCTGGCCCCGCGGTTACACTCTCTTTACTCAGAAGCTAAACGGACGGCCTCCCTGCCACAATCATCCATGCAGGCGTTAATCACATGCCTCTTGAAGCCTGGCAAAGACGGACCGCAGCTGGCTGATTACAGGCCATTATCCCTCCTCAATACTGACTCCAAGATCTTGAGCAAAGTGCTGGCGTCGAGACTCGTGCAGTTCATACCGCAGTTGATCCATCCGGACCAATGCGGCTTTGTACCGGGCCGCAATACAGCCATGAATCTCAGGCGCCTGGCCCAGCTGATGCTCGGCAACCAAACGGGCACGAGCTCGGAGGGCTGCATTTCTCTAGACCTGAGGCAGGCGTTCGATTCCCTTAGATGGGACTATATGTTTGCCACACTGGTGAAATTCGGGATACCACCCGAATTCATCGCCTGGGTCAGATTGCTTTACACCCTCCCCACGGCTAGAGTGCGTACCTCCAGCCACATCTCCGGACCCATAGCTATAGCGAGGGGCACCCGGCAGGGTTGCCCGCTCTCCCCTCTTCTATTTATCCTCGCCCTTGAGCCATTGCTCTGCAAACTCAGGACGCTGGCCCCCCGGTGTGGGGTTCGGAGAAACGGGACGGCACACATTGTCTCCGCTTACGCGGATGACATCATACTGTATCTCCGGGATTTACGGGGCGACTTGAGCCCTATACCCCAAATCTTTGAGGCCTTCAGGGCGATCTCTGGCCTCACCATCAGCGAATCTAAGTCCTATGTCTTCGCCTTTGCATCCACGGGCTTATCTACTCCTCTGCAATTCGCCCCCCACGTATTCCAGGTGGCGGATACCACCTTCCGCTACCTGGGGATACAAATCTATAGAGAGGCGGACATGATGATAGACGGCAACCTTGGGAGGGCCATTAGGGCGCTGAAGGCACAGGTCCAGTTCTGGCTAACACTACCCCTATCCATAGCCGGCAGAGTGGCGATTTCCAAGATGGTGATGCTTCCCCGCCTCTTATACCACTTCACTAATCTGCCGTTCCTGATCCCAGCGGCGACATTTAATACTCTTGACACACTACTCACGGAACTTGTGTGGGGACATAGACGGAGACGCATAGGCCTCGCTAAACTACAACTCCCCCCCGACTCAGGTGGTATGGGCCTACCGGACTTTAGGGCTTATAACTATGCGTGCCAACTGCAATGGCTGGCTTACTGGGTAGCAGGACGCAATCTTCATGAAATTTATGTGTCGGAAGATGATCATGCCAAGGGGAGGGTGCATACATTACTTTTACCCAGATCGGATTTACCGAGAGACGCCCCACCACTCCTCCGATTGGCGGTGCTGTACTGGCGGAGGGCACTAAGGTACACATCCCCCGGGACGTCTTATTCCCCCACGATCCCGCTCCTGGGCGTCCCACTAGGCTCGGGAACACTCACGACGAATAAGCTGGTGTCCTGGCACGACGCGGGGGTGTCGCAAGTGGGCGACCTATTTGACGAGGGGCGCCTGCTACCATTCGAGGACTTTAGGGCCGCGCGTGGCGTTCCCAGGGGCACATTTCTCTTACACGCAGGCCTTCGACATTATATCTCATACAAGTGGTCGCCTGAGGGACGGGAGCCTATCACAAACCCTCTCATTGCCATGCTCTATCTCATGGGTGCAGGCAGCCATCTGACCAAATGGCTTACTTCTAGCATTAAAAAGGGGAGGGCCATCTCACTGTCACCGCTCAGAACAACATGGGAGGGAGATATCGGCAGGCCCCTGAGAGACAAAGAGTGGGAGCGTATCCTTCAGTTTCCTAAGAAGGTTGCTAGAAACCCCAAGTTTAAGTTTATTCAACTGATGCTGCTACATAGAGCATACCTGACCCCACACCGCATACATGTGATGTTCCCTGATGCTGATGACACCTGCCCCCGATGTGACGCTGATGACGCATCACTACTACATATGCTATGGCAATGCCCTAAGTTGGGATATTATTGGACCACTGTCCATGACTCGCTCGAGAGGGCTGGCGCCATGTCCCATTCACCTTCACCAGAACATACCCTGTTAGGACTGGGACCACCGACACACACTAGAACCGTGGCGGCACTTTTTGCAGACATGGCCCTATTGATAGCGAAGCGAGCAATCACGATGAGGTGGAAGTCACCCGCGCCACCCAACCCTGAATTATGGAAGGCTGAAGTGATACGATGGGGCAAAGCAGAAGGCGAGGCTTTACAGCGGGAGGAACGTAGGGAACTCCGGAAAACACGGATCTCACTAGATTGGTTCACCATAATGGGAGCGTTTGAAATGGGGGATAACGGGGATGATGACGATACCCGAGACTTTACACAGATGGGGTGAACGTTCAGATTTAGGCCTCTCATGAACCTCCACGGCCCGAGATGCACTGTGATGGGGTACGGGTAACCCGGACCATCGATTTATTCCCCTCAACCTTGCCGGTGGGTTTAGAAAAAGCTACATGTCAAGATGCCACGGGTGACTCAGATGTGAATACTGTGTTTATATGCAAACTTAGAGAGTGTTGGGTGGGGTTACTGAGGGTGGAGGGTGGGTAGGGACCGACGTTGGATTGTTTAGTTCTTGTGGTTCTGAATACCAAATTGGCAAATCGTTACTCTTCTGTGCTTTATGCTTCAAGCGGTCACATGCATGTATTATCCTGATTGTATTTGAGCTCCAATATGTATGTGCCTGCTCTAATTACTTTGCTAATAAACAGATTTTCAAAAAAAAAAAAGAGTAGGGACCAAGCAGAGGGTGATTCTGTCTTCGCTACTGAGGTCATTAACAATCCTAAAGATTTCTTTAGATTTGTTTGGGGCAGCGAGCACCTTTGTGGAGAAATATAAGGTCTTTGCAGCCAATAGGGCATTCTTGTAGTCCCTGCGAGGAATGAGATAAAGTAGTCTTTCATCACTGGCGTAACTGCGCCTCCACTACCTTTCTGACTGACGTAGAAGTCGTTTTTGTGATTTTAGGTCCGCAGTGAACAATTTGTGGGCTTTGGCCTGTCCGGTCCGGGAGAATTTAATGAGAGGGGCATGGATGTCACTAGCAGCTAGTAGCCAGTTAGAATGACCCTTTTCCATAGAGTGGACATTAATACTAGTGTCAGCAGAAGGAAGGGAGCTGTCTAAGGTAGCCATGAAATCCTGGGTGGCGAGTGTTTTCCATTTTCTGGTCATGCCTCCTGCGATCTTCGATGGATTAACCCTACCATTAAAAGTAACTGTGAATTTGATTAAGTATTGATCCGACCAAATACATGGAGAGATTAGCGGGGGTGACAGTTCGATATTATGCGACCATATTTGGTCCAAGATATGGCCTTTTATGTGCGTGGGAGCCGAGATATGTTGGACCAAGTTTAAATTAGAAAGCGTTTCAGTCAGTTCTGCCACTGAATCCCTCCCGCTTTGTCGTTGAACCAGTAATTCAAGTCTCCAATGAGCATGACTCTAGCAAGGTTCATTGCAAGATTAGCTATCTGTTCGCTAAGAGAAAGGGGAAAAGAGGGCATAGGCTGGGGAGGACGATACATGAGTACCAGCGCCAGCAATCCTGAGTTTGTATCGAAGTTGATGACCATATTCTCAACCTCGGGAAGGATCAAAGAGTTCAATTTGTTGAACTTATGGCATTTATTTATAATGGCAGCAACTCCCCCTCCCGCCTTCCCTGCCGGCCTATTAACTTATAAAGTGTAATAATCAGCAGGAAGAGCAGCTAAGATGTCGGGGGTGGAGTCAGGAGTGAGCCACGTCTCGGAGAGCAGCAGGACGTCTGGTTTCGCTGACGTCAACAATAAAAAAATGTGAAGTTGATGCCTCACCAGCGAGCGGGTATTAAGATACATGACCCGCAAGGAAGTCGAGTTAGGTTTTATAGGTGACTCCGCGGTTTGCGGGGAAGGAGCAGGGTAATCTACCTGATCGTAGGAGATACTGTGCATCCTGATCCTGTCCATGATGTCCGATGGAAGCCCGGATTCATATTGCTCTAGAGATCTTAGCTCATCTGAACAATAAGCCATGATTTGACCAGGGTTTGTGGCCCCTGGGCCCGGGCTGGCGCGGACGGGCGCAGACGGGCTTGCCTTTGGCGCGCCTTCGGCGTGCTGCGGGCGCGCCCGCTGGCCGCGTCCGCTGTGCTCCCGCGTGCTTATGTACATATATACGTGCACTGACCCTGCCTCTAAGCTCCGCCCCGCTCTAGCTGATTGGCTAAGGCCGCTGGGAGAGTGTCAGGCAGTGTAACAGATCGATTCTAGTGCCCCACGCGATTCGGTAAGTCAATTTTAAAACACAGTATTTCACATCTACTAAAAATTCCCACAATATTCCTAACACAGCTTAATTTCCAATTTTAATATAGCCAAACAGAACGGACCGCGCGGCAGCAAGCAAGAAGTAGCTGGCCTCTCGTGTACTTCCTCCTTTTGAGGTCTGACCCTGCCTCTAAGCTCCGCCCCGCTCTAGCTGATTGGCTAAGGCCGCTGGGAGGGTGTCAGGCAGTGTAACAGATCGATTCTAGTGCCCCACGCAATTCGGTAAGTCAATTTTAAAACACAGTATTTCACATCTACTAAAAATTCCCACAATATTCCTAACACAGTTTAATTTCCAATTTTATTATAGCCCAAACAGAACGGACCGCGCGGCAGCAAGCAAGTAGTAGCTGGCCCCTCGCCTACTTCCTCCTTTTGAGGTCTGACCCCGCCTCTAAGCTCCGCCCCGCTCTAGCTGATTGGCTAAGGCCGCTGGGAGGGTGTCAGGCAATGTAGCAGATCGATTCTAGTGCCCCACGCGATTCGGTAAGTCAATTTTAAAACACAGTATTTCAAATCTACTAAAAATTCCCACAATATTCCTAACACAGTTTAATTTCCAATTTTAATATAGCCCAAACAGAACGGACCGCGCTGCAGCAAGCAAGTAGTGCTTCCTTAGTAGTAATCCTTTATCTAGAGAAAGGCAATCCTTTCTTATCTCTTCAGTTCAGACAGCGTCAGGCTTTCTCCAGATGGAAAGCCATAGCAAGACAGGCCACACACTAGTCAGATCTGCTATGTAGGGAAGCCCAAGTTCCTTATGGCAGATAAAGTGCAAGGCTAAGATGGGAACAGAAAATATCTTCTTAAGAAATCTATTTTCTTCACACTGAATAGTCATGCATTTAGAAATCCCCCAAAATACGGCCCCATACATAGCAATAGGCAGACATTGTGATCTGTATATATGCAGCAAAGAAAACACAAGCAGATGATGGACGGAGCACTGAAACTTTTCAGACACCCCCATTTACAGATCTGGGTTGAATCCATAATTGTTCTTTAGCTCACTTCACCACCCCAGTTCAGACCCAGCTATTTGCAAATCAGTCTTGACCCTGTGTCTATTGTGGTCAGTCCAGTCTGAACTACCAAGCCAGGTCTTCACTGGACCGGAAACAAGAATCCTGGGACTCGTTTCTGGGTAACACCCCTCATCAGCTAGGCTAGCTTGAATCCAGTGGCAAAGTGAGCAAGGGACTCACGTCTGGGCATACCCTACCAACTTAGGGTGAACAAAGCAAACACAACCTGAACTGAGGTGGCGGAGTAAGCTAAATAAGGATGATGGATTCAACCCAGATCTGTGACTGGGGGCAATTGTCTGAAAAGTTTCAGTGCTCTGTCCATCATCTCCATGTGTTTGCAATGTGTAGAAAAGAAACAAATAAACTACTCGCCCTAGGCTGTGGGAGGGTGCGTAAAGACCCATTGGCCATAGAGAATTTCTTCGTGTGATGCATAATGTTAGGAGCCCATGAGCTTTGCACAAAAAAAATAATATCCAAATATGGTTAATGATTAATTCTACTCAAGCAGTGGGTGCCGATTGTCATGTTCGCGAGGGATACGCATTTGGGGCCACAGGACATGATATAGGATTAAGTCAAATTAATTTGGAGTTAGAGGGAGGACATGAATTCAACAAAAGCATATACTAGCAGGTGCAGTGCCCTGGGTGTACTAGCCATGAGCAATGCGTCATCCGCATAGAGGAGTGAGGGGAGTGGTTTGCCTTCTATGATAGGGACATCTGGGGTGCTGACGAGCATTTGATTGTGAAATCAAATTTAAATTAAAGCATTTTTCAATGGTTCCTACTTTGCACCTAAACCCATAGTGATGTAATACGGACTCCTCACTCACCCAAATCATGATCCTGTTATAAATAATTTGGACAAGTATGTTAGCAGTAGTATCAATAAGTGTGATTGGCCAGTAGCAACATGGAAGTGTGCAATCCTCTTTTTTTTTTAAAATTGGGACTATTATAGATGTGCCCTAAAGGTCGTCAAGAGGTGAATAGGCGACATTGTTAAAAACATTTGTAAGCATGGGGACCAAAAAGTGATCCGTGCCTGGTGCTTTACCACCTACACTTTGACTAACAGCATCCACAACTTCCACTTCTGCTAGGTTTGTATGGAAACAAGATACATGGCAGGGGTCCATAGTAAAGAGATAGGAGATAGGGGTGCTGCACATATTGTACTAACGTGTTCCTACCAAACAATATGATAGGAAATAGAGCTAAATGGCATGTTATTATGTTTGGAGTTGTCTACGGGGGCCCGGGGCAACTTGCTGCAGTATGCAGCAAGAACTTTCTGCCAACGCTTAGCAGCGATTTTTTTTATATTTCTTAAGCTGGCGGGTCTCTAATGCAGGGTCCCTAGGTTTAGATGCCAGGGCTAAATGGAGAGCCCTGTTTCTACTGAGCATTCAGAATTGAACCATCTAGGGGTGTCAGATATAGAAGGAGTTTTAGGAGAACCTTCCTGATCCCCAAACAGAAATCAGTGAAGGCTTTCACCACCTGTAATCCTTGGGTCCCCAGGATTGAGTAGAGAACACTACCACCCCAACTTTCGTACCTTGAAATGATACAATAGATCCAGTGATGCTGTTAACCAAGGTTTAATCACAGCAAAGGATGAACACCAGACTAGAAACTCAGGATCTGTGCTGGGGCTTCCGCCCTTTCCTTCCAACCGTCCTCTGCACGAATGTCGGTCCCGACATTCACCAACAGAGGACACCGTGCTAAGCAGTGGCCGACAACGCCACTCGATTGTTAGGGGGAAGTACGGTTTGTTTTCCTGGCTCGTCCTCCGCAGTAGTGTCGGTCCTGACACCAGCCACCGGAGGGCAAATTAACGCAAGCATTACTCCAGCCCGGTTTCTCCAATTGTTTAGTATGGTGAAATAAAACGTTGATGCAAAATGGTAGCGCTTGTAGCGCGAGTCTCTGCGCTCGAATACCCTCGAGCGGGGACTGCTGTATATAGCGCTTTCTACCGCGAGTTTTAACGCTCGAAATACCCTCGAGCGGGGACTGCTGTCAACAGCGCTTCCTAGCGCGAGTCACAATGCTCGATATACCCTCGAGCGGGGACTGCTGTCAATAGCGCGTTGCAGCGCGATTCTCTGCGCTCGAATACCCTCGAGCGGGGACAGCTGGAAAGAGCGCGTTGAAGCACGAGTCATAAGCACTCGAAAACCCTCGAGCGGGGACTGCGGCAGAACAGCGTTTCAAAGGTCAATGTCTGTTTGCCTGTTTCCTCACGGGCGAACCCTCCAACGTCTGTCTCGGAACGTCTGTTACCCCTCCTGCGGGGACGGAACCTGAGAACAACGGTTCTCACCAAAGGACTCCGGAACACGCCTCGAGTGGTAAACAAAGGCGGTTGCACGATACAAGATTCAAGGTCTCACCTTGTTGAAGTGTCGACTCGCTCTGCGAACTGCAATATCCGACGCCTTCCTCTGCGTCCGTTGTGGTCTTTATGCCGTTTTGGAAAGTGCCTGTTACCGGCTCGGCATTCTGGGTCCTGTAGTTCTTGAGCTAGGTGCTCTGGGGGTTGTAGTTCCGTCTCCTGGCCAGCGGCGCTGTGACCCCGTTCTGTGTCCTAACACCACCTGTGATTCTTGGACCTCTACTGGCAAACACAAATTCACAAACTCCAAGTTAGCCCCAATTATGTCTTTTAAAAATTGAACTGGATCATGCAGACTCCAAACCAATCTTAGATTATCTGTGGTAGGTTGCAAATTGCAGGCCCCAACATCCTGCCTAAAGTTTCTCTCAAGGTGCAGTAATAATAAAGCTTTGATTGGATTGTGGTCACTGTAACATGATGGAATTACCATGCCATGTACGAGTAGGTCCTCCAGGTTACTGGAGTCAAGTTATCCGGGCTGATGACGGCTGATAGCCAGAACCGGTCCTAGGATGCTTGATTCCGGTCCAGGGAAGACATGGCTTGGCAGTTCGGCCTGGACTGTTCCCATGAGGCTCAGGGCCAAGACTGATATGCATATGGCCATGTCTGGACTGGGGTGGCGTGGTGAGCAAAATTACGATGAATTAAAGCCAGATCTGTGATTGGGGGGTGAATGTTTTGCCAATGTGCAACATTTCGTCCATCACCTTGCGTGTTTTGCTGTTCGGCCTATGTGGGAAGGGTATGCCCAGACTTGGGTCCCATGCTCACTACGCCACTGGAGTCAAGCTATCCTGGCTGATGACGGCTGATAGCCAGAAACCGGTCCTAGGATGCTTGATTTCAGTCCAGGGTAGACATGGCTTGGCAGTTCGGGCTGGACTGTTCCCACGAGGCACAGGGTCAAGACTGATTTGCATATGGCCATGTCTGAACTGGGTTGGCGTGGTGAGCAAAATAACGATGGATTAAACCCAGATCTGTGACTGGGGGTGAATGTTTTGCCATTGTGCAACATTTTGTCCTTCATCTTGTGTGTTTTGCTTTTCGCCCTATGTGGGAAGGGTATGTCCAGACGTGGGTCCCGTGCTCACTACGCCACTGGAGTCAAGCTATCCTGGCTGATGACGTCTGATAGCCAGAAACCGGTCCTAGGATGCTTGATTCCGGTCCAGGGAAGACATGGCTTGGCAGTTCGGGCTGGACTGTTCCCATGAGACACAGGGTCAAGACTGATTTGCATATGGCCATGTAGGAACTGGGCTGGCGTGGTGAGCAAAATAACGATGGATTAAACCCAGATCTGTGACTGGGGGTGAATGTTTTGCCAATGTGCAACATTCCGTCCATCACCTTGTGTGTTTTGCTGTTTGCCCTATGTGGAAAGGGTATGCCCAGACGTGGGTCCCGTGCTCACTACGACACTGGAGTCGAGCTATCCGGGCTGATGACGGCTGATAGTCAGAAATTGGTCCTAGAATGCTTGATTCCGGTCCAGGAAATACATGGCTTGGCACTTCGGGCTGGACTGTTCCCATGAGGCACAGGGTCAAGACTGATTTGCATAACAGTCATCATTGCAGGACAGTTTTCACTGCATACCCATGCATGTTCACAAATGGGGACCCTCATGCAGGTATCAATTATTATGTTCAACGATGGCAGAGGGCTATTTTAAAATAAATAAAATTAAAAAAAGTTTGCAAATGTGCAAAAAGCGAGTGGTCAGGTAGTCATGTGTAGTTGCTGGGTCCGATTAAAAATAATAGAAGAATTTTTTTTTTTTGCAGGATTGGAGCGGGAAGAAGGAGTTGGGAGATGAGCAGAGTGCAAGAGTGGTAAGTCAGAAGAAAGAGACCGGGGTGGAGGGGCGGAGGCAAGGGAAAAAGGAGCATAGAAATCCATACACTCCCAGAGAGTACTAAAACGAAAATAATTACATCTGAAACAATTTAAAAGGAAGTAACCGAGACAGAGAAAAAAGCCTATCAATCGTGAACATGGGACTGGCCCAAAGTTTGTTTTGTTTACTGTATGCAATAGGTTTTTGACAACAGACAAATGGGAAATACCTCAAAACAGAGTGTGCACTCATCATTCTTCTGTGCTTGAAGGAATAGATAATCTCACCAGCAGATGGTCATCTTTAGATTTTGAGGACAGTCCACCAATTGTCAAGCATCAAATGCATTTCAGCTGTTCCCAAAAGTATTTTCTCTTCTATACATGCCTTCAGCTGGGAGACAGCGTGCATTTCCAAAGGCAAGTGATAGTAGCGGATTTCCACATGCCTTACTGTGGTTGCATGGGCATCAGAAGCATGCACACAAGTTCTGAGCATGCAGCGCCTCCAAAGTAAAACAACTGAAACAATTTACAAGCATGATCGGAACCCGCAGTGATACGTGGGACATGCACCCAGCATTACCCATTCGGAGGCTACCGTTTTTTAAATGACAGACACAAAAGCCAATCCAGAGTGTGGGAGGAGTCAGCCCCCACAAAGTAAAGATAACAGATTGCCTACAGCGCAAGCGCTGTTTAGGCTGGACCTAAAAAATCACCGGGGAAACAGGATGCTGTCCTCTCAAAGCTACACCGAAAGATTACAGAAAGCTGCTAAACACTGCGGCGGATGACTTGTTTGCAAAGTAATTACTATCAGCATCTGACCCTTCTAGGAAGGTGTTTGCAATCACTCGCTCTCCGGGTGATCCAGAGTGCGTGTCACACACATCGCGTGACACTCTTGATGCTCTGTGATAACTTGGGCCACTTCATTGAAGAAAACCTTAACAACATTCTATCCAGCATTGACCGGTGTCTTCCCTTCAAACTCAGGTTTCTAAGATTTAGTTAGCGCTCTGCTAGAGGCAGGGACGGCATTTAGCATGGGGAGCTGGGCCCAGGGCGCCAGTATTCCGAGGGGCGCCTGGAGCTGGGTGCATTAAGGTTGTGCCAACAGCAGCTCTCTTTTTGTCTTACTCTAGCCTTGTCCTTGTCCCTGCCTGTTCGTTTCTGTATGATTTGGCAGTTTAGAGTTTTATATAGCGTGAACCTGACCCAAATGTATCGGGTATCAGAGCCCTTTACATGAGCACCAGTTGCCTTACATGAGGACACATTCATTTTTGTCAGGCACAGGGGGCCCGATTCTCAGAACTAACTTAAGACAAAAACGTACTACCATTTTGATATTCACAGAAGGCACTTACTCTTTTCGGTATTCACAAAAGTTAGGAGTCCTAACTTTAGGACTAATGTCTTCTGTGAATACCGAAAGTCTTAAAATTTGGATTTTCCTCAATTCAGTAGTAGTAAAGTTAGGACTCCTAACTTTAGGACTCCTAAACTGAGAAAAATCCTTATTTTAAGACTTTCGGTATTCACAGAATGCATTTAGGAGTCCTAAAGTTAGGAGTCCTAACTTCTGTGAATACCGAAATAAGTAAGTGTCTTCTGTGAATACCAAAATGAGTAAGTGCCTTCTTTGAATATGAAAATGGTAGTAAGTTTAGGATTTTGTCTTAAGTTAGTTCTGTGAATCGGGCCCAGGGAGATTTACCGCTATATGTATCAACAAACCATTTTGCATTTCCTAAATAGCGAATTTTAAGGAATCGCTATTTAGGAAATGCAAAACGGTATGTATGTACAAAATCGCTTTCCAATAGCGATTCCTTAGCATTCCTTAATTTGAGATTAGCAAATTGTCAATCGCAAATTACCCCTTCATTTCCATGGGCCAGGAGGCCCATAGGAATGAAAGTGCAATTTGCAATTAGCACTTTGCTGATCGCAAATTAGGGATGTTTCCAAGGGTGCAGGGGTGTCTCAAGAACACCCTGCTGCACCCCTGAAAAAGACATTTGGGGGCATATGGCGCACATACATGCCCTAAGGGCATGTATGGGCGTCATATGGCACCTTTGGTTTTTATCAAAAAAGATTTTTGATAAGAATTCGCAAATTACCACCAACTAGAAGTTGGTGGTAATTTGCTACTCCTTAATGGCATTTTTTGCATTTTATTTGTTTGATACATTGCATTTAAGGAATCGCAAAATTTGCAATTCCTTAAGTGCAATCGCAAAATAAGGATTAGCAAATTTTGCTAATCCTTATTTTGCATCAAACTTGTTTGATACATTCCATTTGTCTATTTAGCATTCGCAAAGGCCGAAATTCGCAGAATTTCGGCCTTTGCGAATGCTAAATAGCTTGATACATATAGCGGTAAGTGATTTGCCCAGAATCGCAGGATGTTGCGCGTTGTTGCAGAGACTCGAACCCAGATCCCCAGATTGAGGCTGACCACTTTTGCCGTTAGCCCAAGATTTTAGTCCTTCATTATCATATGGTGAGTGATGTTTTTAACACCCCTTTAGCCCCCTTCCTTGCCCCCCCCCCACCCTCTGACTCCTGCTGGCACACAGCAACAAAATCATCATCTGCTTGAGGCTCTGGAGGAGGTCCAGGGAGGTTTGTGTTCAGGGTTCAGTCCTTGCTGATCCAGACCCAGACCAGTGAACACCAGAGGGACCCCTGCTGCCTCATTTAATTCCCTACCATCTGCCAAGCTGCTCTCTGTCCACACCCAGGGCGCTATCTTACCGAAGGGTGGCTCTAGCTGGAGGCAGGTTATGTTCCACCTAGGCTTAATACTCTGAGGCGGATCACCTTGTGCTATGAGAGGGAGAGAGGAGGCGCTGTGTACTGAAGCCTCCAAGACAGTGGGGGACACATCCGGCACGGGCAGACGCCATTGGAGCTGCCCGCATTTGTGAATGTGCAAAGTAGGAGAAGCGAAGTTGGGAGCCCCACTGTGAAGGAGAAGCAGCAGCACCACCACAGCCAAGAGTGAGCTGGGAGTGCATCCTTCAGTCAGTGGGGGGAGGAGAGACCCTGTGTGACCCAAGTGAAGAGGGGCCGAAGGAGGCCTGAGGGAGCAGTGGAAGGAAGTTCATCCCCAGTGCCTCTGAAGCTGAGTTACAAAAGACTGCACTCACCCCCAAAGGGCCCACCCAGGTCTAAAAGGAAGATCATCCTGGAGCCATTCTGAAGTCATTCGATGACTTCAGCCAGGCTATTCCTGCAATTATCTGGGGAAGTCATCTAAAGCCATCCTGAAATATGCCTATAGGGAGCGTCAAGACCAGCTCCCACCCTCCCTCGTTGCCATGAGACAGAAGCTGTGAGCTACTGAAGGCATGATGGATCGGCAGGGAATGGCTGCCCCAACTGCTTTAATTCAATAGATTTCCCCCCTACTTTTTTATTTTGAATACACATCCCAGGACAGCAGAAATAGCCACTGCCTACAGAGAAGGCTTAGGGCATCATTAGGATGGCGGGCGGATCCTCACGGTGAAAGAGACCGCCCGCCAAAAGGGTGGGGGTCCCGTGGTGGCAATTAGGATGCGCCTGCTACAGTAGCGGACGCATCCCGTATTTTTAACATTGAGGCAGGCGGTGCTGAAAGCACCGCCCCCCGCAATGCTAAAAATACATGTTGTGCTTTTCAAAGCACAACATGACAGGCACAGCGCGATGCCTGCCATGTTGTTCTTTGAAAGGCAGGGGGGTACCATGGGTACCCCTCATGTGCACCCCCCAACCCCTGGAGTCCATGGGGGCCTGCAACAGGCCCCCCAAGCAGACACCGCATGCCTTTCGTTGGCGGCAATGCCGCCACGGAAAGGCATTCACAAAAGCACATTGTAATATGGCTGGTGGTGTCTGAAAGACACCGCCACCATATTGAACCCTATATTGACATGTCGACCAGGCGGAAAGACCGTCCGCCGAGGACCCCCCAGTGATAATAATGTGGCGGGGGGTCTCTTCTACAGGTATGGCAGGCGGATTGCCCCCGCCGGGCCGGCTGTGACTACCGCCGGCCTGGCGGGGGCAATCTGCCCGCCATCCTAATGGGGCCCTTAGTGTTCATAGCCATTCGGGACAGGTGGGGTGGGCAGAGAAGGAAAAGGACCAGCGCCGGACTGGCCGTAGCGGGCACCGGGAAATCCCCCGGTGCGCCGCACAGGTGGGGCCCGGTTTTGGGCCCCTGGGGGCCGATTTTGTTAAAGGGCCTTTTTTGCAGCATAGCTGTAAAATCGCTCTGTAACAAAATCGGCCGAAAACCGGCCCTGGGAAAGAGCTCGGCGGCACCCCGAACCCCCAGGGGGGGCGAGCACTTTGCCAGGGCCGATTTTGGTTCCCAGTCCGGCCCTGAAAAGGAATCCGTCTTTTCCTTCTTGCCCAGAGAAGACAAGGACAGTGTGCACGTCTGCTCTGATGCTGGCATCTGCCCCCACCTCTTTCTTCCTCTTCTTCCCTCTCTTTCTGTCTATCTCCTCCTCCCATAATGAAAACCATGACTTTAAGAAATGGTTATTACTTCCTCTTCCCTCTCCTTTCGTTTATTTTTGTCCTCCGTGAAATGGATCCAAAAAAGAAAAACACTATTGCTGGTCTTTTTCTGACCTTTTTCTATTCCAAAGTGCAGCCTTGGGAATAAAAGGTTCAAAATATGAAAAGTAAATAAACTATTTCATAAAGTAAGACAGAGTGGTCGCAAAGTGGCCAGATTGGTTTCATTCGCACCCAAACACATTAGCCCCACTTTACAGAGTTTGTCAGTGAAGCGCTACTTTCGTTTTCTCGTCTTTCTTTGAACAGCATTGTTTTCCCCAGTGGGGAAGTGCACCATTCCTGGGGGTACTGCAATACCTGGTTGAAGTGTGGCGTGGATAACATCTAATGTGATCTTTATCAGCTGTTTTCCTTATTTTAATTTATAAAATGTGTGCAGTGGCACTGTGTTCAGGGATGTGGTCTTTTTAAACCATACTGCTCACGTTTAGTATGGATATAAGCAATGGACATTGAAACTGATCTTTTCTGGGCCCTGTAGTATTGTCCTTAACTTTTCAGGCACAAGAACTCACTGATTTCTGAATAGTGAGTGTAAAAGTGTTAAGGTAACTATGTTGTTCCTGCTGAAATTTCACATGCTTTACGTTATCTTGCATTCTCTGTGAGTGTTTGCTTTTTCCAGGTTGTTGTTACTTTTTTTAGGCAGTATATTGCTCTTGTCTAGTGCGTAATTTGAATTGAGTCGCATCCAGGTGTTTATAGCAGGTTACACTTGGGTTGCAGATGATGACAGTGAAAGTTTCTCTCACTGTGGCAGTATGATGTTCAGTGGGGGTGAGGATGTAGCACTATGGTCAGAGCTGCCAAATTTGGAACTGTTTAACCAGGTTCAGCCTTTATGACCAGTCCCCCAGACCTCTCTCCTGAGGGAGCGCATTCCATTCTAGACCTTGGAAGGCCCCGCAAGACTTTAGAAGCCCTGGTGTCTAAGCACCAGCAGTGGGACCCTAGCGGAGGCAAGTGTGGGTTAACCTTGAAGGCCTGTCCACCACAATCCATACTGAGGTTCACCCCCAGTCTTGAAGGCAGGTCTATGAAGCAGCTCACCCTTGAGCAACAGTGACTCTGTCACTGAAGTCACAGCTCCCTTGAGTAGGGCTGCTCTAAGGCTTTGCGAAGGGTGTGACCGCACCAGGTGCAGACTTTGGGTGGGGGCTTTGTGTTTGCAAGTATATTATGGTTTTAAAAGCATTTGCTTCCTCCTGACCTCCAGCAACTTTCAAGAACAATAAAAAGGACATGATGAAATTGGTTATTAATGTTTTTCCTAGAGGGAAATCAGAGTTTTGTCTTGTGGAAGTTCTGACTTATGAAAAGGTAGCGTCAAGGGTTAATGTGCCTGCTGCAAAGAACATGTACCCTGTGGATCACAAAGTACACATAATGTAAATAGATCAGTGGGTTACTGCTTTCCTCAGAGAGATCCTTTTGTTACTTGCAGTTCATAAGTTAAAATCCCAATATAGAACAGCGAGCTATTAACTGTTATCTAAGAGCTGCATGTAAACTGTTAGTTATAAATGAGAGCGTTATGTTTTTTTTCCACCAGTCTTTGATTATCCTAATATTGCAAAAAATGTTCATTTAGATAGAAATCAACTCTGATTATTAAAGAGAATCCCCAAACATGGTATTACATTTAAAATTCTGAGTTTATGTTTCTCTAGACCAAACACTATTAAATTATTCTGCCTCTTAGTCTGTTTGTCATTTGACTCCTACACCTTGTAGTGTTTTGTCTTATGTAACTTTTCCTATACAGTGATTTATACATGTATAATATTGTCTCTGTGTAATGTGTGTTATGTAAAGTGCTCTTACACCCTTCACTGATATGAGTGGTGGCGGCACTGTAAATCAAATTAAATGCATCTGAGAGATAGTGTGGTTATGGAGACTAAAGGGGGGCGCTGTTAAAGAGTGGTAGTGAGAGAATCAGTGGCGCTGGTGGTCATTGGAGGGCATCAACAAACATTGTTGCACAGGGCGCCACCAGCGCTAAAGCCGGCCCTGCCCTTGACACCAGTCCGCCTCACCCATTGGTACCTCCATTGTTCTAGTTTCAGCAATAGTAGCTGAAACTCACCAGGGATCAGCAATGCAGGATTTGCACGCAAACCAAACTAAGTTTGCAAACTTCACAGTCTCTCTGCTTCATGCACAAGCACTTTTAAAAAGTGCTGCCTGTTTTGGGACCACTGAATTAAGCAGCAAAGGAGGACTAAATTATGCCGCAGTGTTGACTAAATTAGGAGCAAGAAAAAGGCTGCAGCGTAATACAGTATATTTTCGATTATTTTGTTATTTTGACATTTTTGCACATGCTAACAGTCTCTGGGAAGAGTTTACCTTATTATTACCAGTGTAACATACAAATGCAACAAAACAACAAATTAGGCAGTAAGGAATTGCTAGTTGCACAACCTTGTTGTGCACGAAAATCACAGTAGATTACTCTACAACTGCTGCCCACCTCTTTGATCCACTGCGATAGGACCATAAATATTTAAACAAGCAACAAGCAGATAGAGAGGCAGCAATACAAGTATTTACACGGTGCTTCAATACACTAAAAAGAGTAGATGTCCTTCAGTGATGCGAAAAATCTCTTTAACATATCCTTTAGAGTGTTTTTGACATGAGATGATCAAACAGCCAAATTAGAATTCGCGCAAATTCTTTGTATTCGCGCGAATTCAATGGGGTATTCACTGCAACCAGACTTTCTAGGGGTAGTCGCTGCCTTCATGACTCCAGAAATTCAATCTAAGAACGATAGCGAACTAATAGACCTCCTGCTCACAGCAGCAGTCAAAACTATCCTGGCAAACTGGAAAGACACAGGAAAGCATCCTTCAAAAGCTGGTTCAATTGGATCACCTTCCTAAGAGGGGCAGACACCATAACATCAAAACAGACACCCAACTCCACCACAAAGTGCGAGATGTGGCACACCTTGGACAACTATCTGGGCTCACACAAACCGCCATAGGCAAGTCACAGGGGTTGGGGTCCTTATGCACACCCCACCCACACAGCAGCCCCCCACACAGCGGACTCTAGTAGTATGACATCCAACAACCTGCGCCATGCACCCTGTCCTCTACTCCTTCTCTCTTTCTTTACTTTCCTCTTTCCCCTTTTGAGAGGAATATATACCAATGCCAATTGCAAGTACGCCTAGCTCGCGACACTGTCTATCTAACGATCGCGTGACCAAACAGGACATCGTGACGCCTATTGTAACCTCACTGGCGTACACCGGTCACCAAAATTGCCCTCACCATATCTGTACTGTACTTACAAAATTCTTCTAATAAAATCTTTTGAAATAAAAAAAAGTATTAGTGCGAATTCTAATTTAGGCCGTCGGTGAGTCGAGAGACTCGGCGTCCTACGGGGGTCGTTTGTGAAACACTTGTTTATATTTTAGTGTTGCATATCATAGCGTACACTCATCTTTCCAGCAGAACGTCAACAGTAGAAAAATAAACACCATATAAAGAAATATTGTGCCAACTGTTGTGAACCACATTATGTCTATACAACGTCCCCTTTGAAGGACTGGATACATCTATTAAAAAGCCTATGTCTTTGCTCATTTGCTCCAGAAAACACCGCTGCACCGGTGAGCCAGAGTATTTGCCCTGAGGAAGGCCAACCTGGGCGAAGCGCGTTGGCTGTTTGTCTGATCATCTTGTGTCAAGAACACTCTAAAGCATATATTGAAGATATTTTTTGCATCACTGAAGGATATCTACTCGTTTTAGTGTATTGAAGCACTGTGTAAATACTTGTATTGCTATCTGCTTATTGCTTGTTTTCACATACAAATGCAGCAGTGAGAAAGGGGATCAGTCAACCTTTGCAAAGGGCCGTCTACTTCGCAACAACACAAGTCACTTTTTTTGTAACTTTGGATCTGTTTGAGCTACAATTTATTAGTTAAAATTGGCAGATTACGCAGCTGATGTTATATTATGTGGCAAATATGGAAGAGTCATAAATATATATAAACTAAGATATCTTGCCCCTCATTGCCCCCCACTGCGAAAGTTTGGCATCTTTTTTCGTAGAGAAGGTACAGGCAATCTACCGTGGATTTATACCATCTGCTCCCGGAGATGCTCCTAGTGCTGTGAAGGTCCCGGTTTTTGAAACTCTGTCCTCCTTACCGGCCATGTCTAAAGAGGTATTTGACACCCTGAGCCTTAAAATTAAATCTGGTTCTCCCTTAGACCCGCTGAAGCCGGAGGTCTTCACTCTTCTCCCGCCCCACTGTCGTGAGCCTATTTTTGATCTGATCAATCTCTCCCTCAGTGAGGGCGTGGTTCCTTCCTCCTGGAAGCAAGCGGTGGTCAGCCCTATTCTGAAGAAACCCAGTCTTGACCCCTTGCTTCCGGAGAACTATCGGCCTATCTCCCTCCTGCCTTGGCCGGCCAAGGTCACGGAGGCACACGTAAATTCCATTCTGTCTGCCCATCTCTCTCGTAATAATATTCTTGACGAGAGTCAAAATGGGTTTCGCTCACAACACAGCACTGAAACGGCGTTGCTCTTTATGACCGAGCATTTGCGGTCAGTGCTGGATGCGGGGCAGACCGCGGCGCTCTTATTGTTAGACCTGAGCGCCGCGTTTGATACGGTGTCTCATGACATTTTGGTGCGGCGCCTGGAGGAAGTAGGTATTGTGGGGAAGGCTCTTCAGTGGTTCCACTCTTTCCTCTCGGACCGGTTTTTCAAAGTAGCCATTCCACCTGGCCAGTCCTCCTTCCACTCTCTGGGTCTGGGAGCCCCTCAGGGATCTGCTTTAAGCCCCACACTTTTCAATCTGTATGTGAAACCGCTGGCTGCTGTCGTCAGGCAATGTGGCCTTACCATGACATCGTACGCCGACGACACGCAGCTGGCGGTGACACTCAGTGGGGACCCTGAGGTGACTGCTCCCAGATTCCGTGCAGGACTTATAGCTGTGGCCAACTGGATGCGTAGCAATTGCCTACAGCTTAATACCAAGAAAACCGAGGTCCTGGTCTTAGGGAAGCAGGCGGAACTATGGGGAGACCAGTGGTGGCCTCCCGAATTGGGAGTGTCTCCCATTCCAGCGGCCGAAGTTAAAAATCTGGGGGTCTGGCTGGACTCTAATCTTTCCTTCACCAGTCATACAAAGAGGACAGCAGCTACCTGTTTCGGTATCCTGCGAGGACTGAGACCTATCCTCAAGTTCTTTGACCCTCCCACGCGGCAACTGGTGGTTCAGGCTTCTATCCTCTCTCGGCTGGATTACGGGAGTGCTCTGCTACTGGGAGTTAATCAGGCTGAGGCTACCAGACTTCAGAGGGTGCAGAATGCTGCGGCGCGGGCCATTGTGGGCCTCCCGAGGCGTTGTTCTGTCTCTGCTGTCTTGACTTCCCTCCACTGGCTTCCGGTCAGGCAGAGAGTCAAATTTAAGGCTCTCTGTCTGACATTTAAAATCCTGAAGCTCTCCTCCCCTCCTGCCCTTGCGACCCTCATCTGTCCGTATGTTCCCACGCGGTCTCTCAGGTCTGAATCTCACCATCTGGCGATTAAGCCTAGGTTCAGACTGAGTAGGATGGGAGGACGATCTTTCCGTGTTTTGGCGGCTGATCTGTGGAACTCCCTTCCTGTACATATCCGTGCCCTAGAGAGCTTAACTCTCTTCAGGCGCGCCATTAAAACCTATCTGTTCATTGCGGCTAACTGATTCCTTCCCTTTTCAGCTCCGACCTGTTATGTTCTGTATTTGATCTGGCGCCAGGACGCCCCTTCGCTGGGGCAGCTGTGCGCCAAATAAAAGTTATTAACATAACATAACATAACATCATGTTTGAACAACTCTTATGGAAAAAGTGAGGAGAAGTGCTGCTGTCAGAAACTGCTTGGCTCGATGACAAATGGCTTGTGCTTCCACTTTTAAGCGTATTTGGGACATTCTGTGATTGGAAACATATCCCACTTTATGAATGTATTTTAATGTCAATTACTCATAATAAACCTGAAATAATCATGTATACCCATTGGTTGAATTAAATAACATAATAAACTGTAGTTGGTCAGTGAAATGGCAAACAAATACTAAAATGTGGGATGTTTTGTGAATTCTGGCCACAGTTCTGACTCAGCCCACTGATCCAATCCTCAGGTTATTCCCGCCCTCCGATTCTCCACCCACAGTTCACCTACTTTTGTTCACCACTTCGACCACTGGTCCAGCTAGCAAACCCATCACAGGCTGGAAGAGCCCCACACACCCCTTGGTGGCCATCTGTCAGTCCCATGGGGAGGAAAGGAGACTGTTTGCCTCCCGCGGCAACACTGCAGCACCGGCCGGTGCTCACTGATAAGATAGGGCAAAGGAATGCCATACCAAGGGAGAATGCCGCACAGCCCAGCAAGGAGCTGTGCCTATCTCGCCTGCCTATTCATGACCAATACAGGGTCAGACCAGCACAGGAGCTGGGTGGAGGAGGAACTGCGAATTGTAAGGCAAAGAAGACTGTGGGCCCCGGGTGGCAGCACAACATGATTGCAGGTGAGAGTGTGTACCCGGTCTGCTGCACACCCGTACCACCGGCCGGCCGCCTGACAACACTACCAGGAATAGGAGACTCTTTGCTCCCCTACAGGAGCCTAGCAGCAACAGCAATCCATCTTGTGCAGGAAGAAATGAAGCGACAAGGCACTGCAGCCAGTGCAGTGCAACTACAAACTATGAAGCACTTGGGCACCATCAGCGACAAGGTGCAGGTGAGCTGTGCTCGCCTCACAAGCTACCTACTACCAATGCAAGAGGGAATACCCCGGAGTAGGAGCTCCAAGAAGGTCCCTGAATTGGGAATACTATACCGGAGCTCCGTAATCTTCAAAACCCCTCTCAGTTCAGGAAAAAACTTAAAACTTTCCTATTTAATTAAACTTGGTCTTCCTCCCTTTTCTCTATTTTCATTTTGCTGGGCCGCGCCGGGACGCTCTTCTGAGTAGCCGTGCGCGTTACAAATCACCAATCACATAACATAACATACCTAGATGTGGCCGGACGCCATACCACATTCAAGAGTAGAACCAGATCAGTAACTGCCCTGGTCATCACCGAGACAGAGTCCAACACCACAGGCCAGTGGCTGGACTTCAGCGAAAGTCAAGCACTGGGAGGCCTTGTTGGCCAACATCTCAAGAAAGAGCATGACTCTGCGCCCAGAAGAGACTCGCGATGTGAAGTCTCAACTAAAGTGTACCATGTGGGGCACTACCTAGTGTTTGTAGCTCAGTATAACGGGCACCACACACCATGTGTACATACATTGGTGTTAATATATATATCTATATATATAAAAAAACGAATGTATGTCTGTCTGTCTGTTTGTCCTTTATGCATTACTACACCATTCATCCGATCGCCATGAAACTTTGGGAAGTTGTTGAGTATACTCCCGCGAAGGTTTCTGGCATAAACTTTTTTTAAAGATCGGCCCCCCAGGGCCCTCATAATCTTTCGAATACTGAATTTGCAACCACGACTTTGCAACGGTACAAGACTTTTGGTGAAAAAGATGATGAACAATGTCATCGAAGCTACAATTTTGAATGGGAAATTCAAGGGGGAAGATGTACTGTTGCCACGCATTCCAATGATCCCAACAGATATGCCATTTGAATTCAAACGTTTACAGTTTCCGATGCGACTTGCTTTTGCAATGACCATCAACAAAGCACAAGGACAATCGCTGCAAGTGTGTGGACTACATTAGGAGAATCCGTGCCTCTCACATGGACAACTGTATGTGGCCAGCTCACGCGTCGGAAAACATTCTGATTTATTCGTGTACGCACCAGATGGAAAAACAAAATATATGGTGTATCCACAAGCACTCAAATAAATAAATAGAATTAAAACGATACTTTGAAATGTTTTCCATATTAAAATGAATATGTTTCAATAAAAATGACACAATGTAAATTGAATGTTATAACAAGTTTACTTGAATTTCTTTTCTTCTGAGATCGCAGCAACGCGCGACAGGTAAGCTAGTATATATATATTTTCATGTGCAAGTGAGGCACAGCACACCCAGATTGGATTAGAATAGGCTCTGGTTGACACCACATGGATCCTTTGAGGCGGGTTGGCATAATCCACGGCTAAGGCATCCATGGCCCCACAGGTGACTGTTCCTTATATAGAATTATTCTTCTTAGAGTCTTTTGAAGCATTGACTCACAATTGTGGCTCAGAAACACACATCTTGAGTCATAGGGTGAGCACACAGTGGGCACACGGGTAGCACCTACACCGCGAGTGGGTTATCTTCTGGCTTAAGGGCCTCTTCCTTTCATTTATAGGTACTTACAATAGTCAGATGACTTGTCCTGAGACACCCTGTCAGGGACTTGAGGGTCGAAACTTCAACAACAAAGAATCCCTTGGCTTATAATAATGATTGCATTCAGAGAATAGCTGTGAATTGTTTTCAAGAGAGATTGTTATAGAGACCAGGAATTGAGAAAAAGAGTTGGTTGTATTTGTGTATAATCACTTTTTGCACCTTGTGCACACACTGCGTCGTCTGCACTCTTGTCACAAAGAAGCTGTTTATGTTTGGAACCTACTTAATATAAGAACAAGTGAATACATCCAACCAACTATCTATAGTGAAGGCCCTGTGGTATTAATTACAGTTTTACAGTATTTTCAGTGAGTGATATATGAATGTTTTACATGAATTAGGTTACAGTTGAAATACACACAATGGTTGCCCTGGAAAAGTTACCAGGTGTCTCAAATAATATACAGACCCAGTTCTCGGTGGGCACATTATTTAGGTCTTTGTTCTAAACATGGGTGTTTACAAATGGTATTGGCTAAAACTGAAATAGATGAGCTTAAAATGCAACAATGGCACATTTCCTTTTTATCGGCCACTTTCTTGCAGTTCGGAGTTTATCTGTTGCTCACCCTTATGAAAACTGAAACTTAATTCTTGTCTTTGTCAAGTTCAGATGTCCATATGTAAAGCAGTATTAATAACTGCACATGTATCCAGAACTGTACCAACTATTTTAATCAAATGTAGATGTTGTCTAATATTAGATTGAAGCTTCCTGTTGCACTGAATGTGCTTTGTAAGGATATATGACGTTAAAACGCATATTTTTACAACGCATACCGTTACAACGGGACTTTTACAACGCAAATACTATTACAACGCATGTATTTACAACGCATTTTTTTACAACGCAGGTACCTTTACAACGCATACCATTACAACGTAAGTATTGGTAAGTATATATTTTTTTTTTAATTGTATATTATTTAAAATTAATATAATGTAATGTAATTGTATTTAATTTAATTTAATTTCATTTAATTTCATTTAATTAATTTAATTTAAATTTAATTTTATTTTATTTTTACCCTGTACCCCTTTACCCAAAAACCCAAAACTGACCCTGAACCCTAAAAATACCCCTTTGCCCAAAAACCCAAAACTGACCCTGAACCCTAAAAATACCCCTTTACCCAAAAACCCAAAACTGACCCTAAACCCTAAAAATACCCCTTTACCCCAAAACTGAAAACTGACCCTAAACCCTAAAAATACCCCTTTACCCAAAAACTGAAAACTGACCCTGAACCCTAAAAATACCCCTTTATCCAAAAACTGAAAACTGACCCTGAACCCTAAAAATACCCCTTTACCAAAAAACTGAAAACTGACCCTGAACCCTAAAAATACCCCTTTACCCAAAAACTGAAAACTGACCCTGAACCCTAAAAATACCCCTTTACCCAAAAACCCAAAACTGACCCTGAACCCTAAAAATACCCCTTTACCCAAAAACCCAAAACTGACCCTAAACCCTAAAAATACCCCTTTACCCAAAAACTGAAAACTGACCCTGAACCCTAAAAATACCCCTTTACCAAAAAACTGAAAACTGACCCTGAACCCTAAAAATACCCCTTTACCCAAAAACTGAAAACTGACCCTGAACCCTAAAAATACCCCTTTACCCAAAAACTGAAAACTGACCCTGAACCCTAAAAATACCCCTTTACCCAAAAACCCAAAACTGACCCTGAACCCTAAAAATACCCCTTTACCCAAAAACCCAAAACTGACCCTGAACCCTAAAAATACCCCTTTACCCAAAAACCTAAAACTGACCCTGAACCCTAAAAATACCCCTTTACCCAAAAACCCAAAACTGACCCTGAACCCTAAAAATACCCCTTTAAAAAAAAACCTAACATATAACATTTTAAATATAATTATATACTTACCAATACTTACGTTGTAATGGTATGCGTTGTAAAAGTACCTGCGTTGTAAAAACATGCGTTGTAAATAAATGCGTTGTAATAGTATTTGCGTTGTAAAAGTTCCGTTGTAATGGTAGTGCGTTGTAAAAAATGCGTTGTAATGGGTGTATACCGCTTTGTAATGTACTTGGCTCTAGTGTGCCCTGAAGCCGTAGGGTTCTCGGTTGCGCCTTGTACATTTCCTAGCAGCGTAGCCTCCCTTTTAAACCTGGCAAGTGGAAGCAGGATTTTAGGAGAATCATGAGTCTAGTATTGTACATATGAATGATGTCTTCAGCTCAAGGCCAGCCAAGACTTCCTCTGGGAGAAGATCCTTCCTCCTGCACATTAGATAAGCTTTTGCTGAGAGTAAAACGTTTGTATCACGTGATTAAGCTCCATTGACTTGTATTGAGAGAAAACATACATTTACTAGATTGATTTCCTATGTATTTTAGCTCTATGCACCTAACTGCCCTATTCTAGGGAGAGCCCTGCTCAGCTCAAATAACAATTGTCTTTGATCTTTTGCTGTACTGTTTGCTATTTTGCAATAAACTCTAGTTGGTCTTTTGGCGAACGTACTGTATTTTATTTTCAAGACGCTATTATGAGATATAAAGGCCAGAGAAGATACAACCAGTATTGTCATCATGATCTAAAATACAGGCTTTGTCTATCTTTTTTTAAACATTCATTTCTTTGTAATCCGCAATAACATTTCTCTACATTAAAAAAACAAATAGTAAATAAGAGAAAATATTTCAAAGAACAAAATATCGGGCCCGATTCACAGAATGTACTTAAGACTCAATCCTAAACTTACTACTATTTTGGTGGAAGCCGCAGACACGGACATTAATTGTTGGGGGTCTTACCCTTTTACCGCCACCGCCAGGAGTCAAACGGCCACAGCTTTCATCATCGCCGCTGCCGCCCCGGGACTCCAGATCCCGGCAGCCTTAGCGGCGCGGCGAAAGTGACGTGGGACAACAGCGTCAGGAGCTGCACATAAGCAGCGCAGCCCTCCGCTACGCGGGACGAGCCGGGCGAAGCCCGGGCCAAGTGCGGGCCCATTTAAGCCCGTTCAAGAACGATCAAGGACAGGACGGGCCACCCCCCTTTCATCCTCACACTCGGGGACCACATTGTAAGTACTATAACTGTATTACTGCCATAACTGCACTAATATGTCATCGAAGGAGGGCAGGAGCAAGGCGGTCAACACAAACTTAACCGGGACTATGGACAATTTCATTATTAGGGTAAATTCTGTTATAGATCAGGGGATCACATTGATGGAGAGGCGGGTCTCACAGGACTTAGCAATTACCAGAAGGTCATCTATGGAGTATATTGCCAACGCGCGGACACCTGAACACCATGGTCAAATCAGTGGTATTGGTGCATCTGTGATCCCTGAATCCCCAAACATCCAACCAGCAGGTCGTGACCCCAACCACTTTTCCATAGGGGATCAGTCTACGGTCTCTGAATCATTACACCCCTCTAACTACCCCTCGTGGCTAGTCCCATTAGGGAGTACAACACTAGGCAACTACAAGAAAGACGCCAAGGGACTATTCCAAAGCACAAGCAAGGGCAGGTTAATGATATAGGAGGAAAGAAAGGGAAGACATCTAAAAACAAGAAAGCTACACCAGTGCAAAAGAGCAGGATGCCGCGACTACTCTGGCAACGGTAGTTGCACCTAGAGAAGGTCTCACCCCCATGAGAGTCGCACCCCAGGCTGAGGTTGGGGGTAAGAGCCCAGGGAGCCCAGGGAGCAGGGTGGTGACAGAGGATCCCTTATTGGTTAAAATGGGTGACTTATTTAGACTCTTTCTTCGCCCAGTAGAAGCAAGACTAACCAACATTGAACAGCAATTAAGTAGGATTGAGGTTACATCATTGGGACTTGCTGATTCCCTGAAAAAGGTAACTACACCCAAGGCCACCGTTCCCTCAAACGACCCCCGGGCAGGGGGCGTTGCTTTTGATCCAACAATCGCATTAGCTCCGACTATAGTTTCACAGGCTCCAGCTGCTCCTCTAACTAAGGCACCAGCTACAGAAGCAGCCAAGAAATCAAGCCAGAGTAAACCAATGCAGTTAAAAGAGGGAGTAGCGGACCCCGCAGCGCAGGCTCCCGGAGGGGATATTAAAATTGATCTGCCCCCGGAAGTTAGCCCGTACCTGGTAGTTTTAGCAGGGGTCCCGGCACTGAGACAACCTGGCCAAGAATCTTTTTCAGCCTTAAGGAATAAAGCTGCTGATTGGTTAAATAAATATAGACCTCTACCAACGCACATTTCGAGTAAAATACTCATGGTACGAAGGGTCTCTTGGGTGGGCCATTTGGCTAAGGATATCAGGGGGGATTGTGTCCTTGTTAATTTCAAAGATCCTAGGACAGTGGAGTATATCTGCAACTGGAAGCACCACAGTCCAGGAACTTCTATACTATCTCTCCCACTGTCCTATTTTTACCCCCCAATTACTTTCCAACTACAGCTGATGGGTGGAGACTGGTCCAGCGGAATGGGAGGGGATTGACCAATGGGGGTTGGCTTGAGTCTTTATCAGTCCCAAGCCTCACCCCTATCCAGAATCAGTTCAGTGGTCTGGAGGCCGTTGACTGACTTCAGGCTCACGAAGGGGTATCTATAAATACCATCACCCCACCTAGTACCAGTACTTTTAGTCCCCCTAGACTGGTCCAGTGTCCAGGTCCCGAGATGAGCTCACGGAGAGATGTGGGCCCTCAAGTTGCCTCATGGTATCTCCATCGATCCCCTTGGGCTCGTTTGACCCCATTGGGAAAAATGAGGTGATGGCGGCTATAAATAAAATCGTAATAGCTAAGGCCCCGGGACAAGATGGTATACCGGGTGATTTATTTTGAGCTAATCCAGAGCAATGGGCCACATACTTTGTATTCCTGATTAATGCTCTGCTCGAAGGAACTCCATTCCCAAATTCCTGGAAAGGGGCAGAAGTAATCCCTATCTATAAGAAAGGGTCCAGGGGGGACCCTGCCAACTATCGCCCAATAAGCCTTAATGATGCTGGTCAGAAGGTGGTTGGCAGGGTCCTCTGGGAGAGGATCCTTTCATGGGCTGAGGAGAATAACATTATTTTGCAATTTCAGGCAGGCTTTAGGCCATGCACAAGCACAATAGACCAGGCCTTTAGGCTGCTATTAGTGCACTGGAAGGTGGTAACCAATGGCAAGGGCTGACTTTATCTTGCATTTATTGATTTGAAGACCGCCTTTGACCTGGTGCCCCGAGACCGCTTATGGTTGGTTTTGCAGGAGATGGGGTTCCCCCAGCCCATCTTGAACCTCCTGGTCCGCATGCACGAGGGTAACTACGCTCGTATTAGATGGGGTACCCAGAAACAAAAAAACAATAAAATTCCCGTGAATAGAGGTGTCCGCCAGGGATGCGTATTGGCCCCAACCCTATTCACGTTATTTGTGAACGGGGTTGTTTCTTTTCTATCGGAAATTAATGCCGATGCCCCTGTTTTAGCGGGTGACAAAGTCCCTGCACTACTTTTCGCGGACGATACACTGCTGGTATCAAAAACCCCAGCAGGCTTGCAGAAGTTACTTGTTCGGTTTTCCCTTTTTTGTAAACTGAGGGGCCTAGTAATTAACACCTCTAAAACTAAGCGCCTCTATTTTAATCCTAGTAGGTCGGCCAAATCCACCCTTGTACTTGATGGGGCACCCCTAGAGCGTGTCAAAGTTTTTGACTATCTAGGGATTAGAATTTCAGATAATTTAAAATGGCAGCCACACATCGAAAAAATGGCCTTAAGTCATAAGCGGGTTGTGGGGGTGATAGGGAGGGAACACCGAGCCTCAACATCTAGGTCTATTGCCCCAGCTTTGGAGATCTACGCTGCAAAGGCCGTAGCCTGTGCATTATATGGAGCCAAGCTTTGGGGCTTTGGTAGCGTAGACGTGCTTGTTACAGCAGAAAATACGTTCTTTAGAGAGCTTATCTCGCTTCCCCGGGGAACCCCCACTAAGACACTTCTGAGTGACTTGGGTCGTCGCTCAATTAAGGATTTAATTACCTTGCGCCCCCTCCACTATTGGGCTCGGCTATGGCGCACCCCTGAGTTAATTAAATACGCAGACGGCCTAAGAGAAGTAATGAACCTTCAGGGATCCCATAAGATTGGTTGGCTAGCAAATGTAAAAATGTTCCTCCTGGCCACTGGTCTTAATACTGCATGGGAGTCAGGGGTCTCGTTGTCCAAAGCAAAAATTAAGAGAACATTCTGGGCATGAATCGATAATCAGGAGCATAGAGATCCCAATCTAGGTAGACTGACTGACGAGTTCCGCCAGCACAAGCTGGTGCCTCGTCTCGAGCTCTACCTAGATTTCATTCAGAAACACAGAGATAGGGCTCTTTTCATTCAGTTTACTTGTGCGGTTCATGAACGCACAAGTAAATGGAAGCCCCCCCACCAAACGTCCGCTGATTGCCCATACTGTGTAGGTGTAGTTGAAAATATTCTACACCTTTTTTTTGGATGTCCGGCATACACCAAACCTAGACAGAAATGGTTAAAACCTGTTTGCCGACAGCTTGAGACCAGGAATCATTCTACTGCCCTCAGAATCCTCAAAGCTGATACAAATACAACTTTAGACTGTGGGGTGGCAAAATACCTAAGTTGGGCTTGGTTAATAAGATCGAAAGTTTTATGATGAATTTGTATGGTTATCAATTTTTTAAGCCTTTACCAAAGCTGATATAGTTTAATCCATTTTTACTACCATATTGTAATAATAATTGTTAATGTAATTTTTCTTTTTATCCGTATTTATTATGAAATATGTTTTTAATTGTAAAAATGCTTTTAAGATATCACATATCGAAATAAAGCTTTGTTGACTTGACTTGACTATGTTGGTATTCACAGAATACACTTACTACTTTTGGCATTCACAGAATGAACTTACTACTTTTGGTATTCACAGAAGTTAGGATTTTGTCTTAAGTTTGTCTTAAGACATACTTAAGACAAACTTAAGACAGACTTAAGACATACTTAAGACAGACTTAAGACAGACTTAAGACAGACTTCTTAAGTCTGTCTTAAGACTGTCTTAAGGTTGTTTTAAGACAAACTTAAGACAACATCCTAACTTCTGTGAATACCAAAAGTAGAAAGTGCATTCTGTGAATACCAAAATAGTAGTAAGTTTAGGATTGAGTCTTAAGTTCATTCTGTGAATCGTGCCCAATATAATACTAATTCTATGTATTTGAAAAGCTGTGTCTTTGGGATGGTAAATAGACACATAAGGCCACAGGGACACTGAGAGGTTACGCCTGTAAGGTTCATGTAGAGAATAGGTTTTGGGGTCCAGGAGCTCCCCACAGCCAGCACTTGTAAGGTTGTTTGTGGGTATCCATTTTTAAGAGAAATCCTTTTTTCAAACATAACAGTTTAAAAAACAAAATTAAATAAGAATATGATATGGCTGGAGGAGGGGAAATAGCATTTCAATATGTTTCGGACAATAACTTCAGCAGCCAGACCATCCAGAACACCGAAGCCAGACTCGTCCTCAGCATCCCATGAAAAAGACCACATCACCCAGCACTTACGAGACCTCCACTAGCTCCCTGTTGAAAAGAGAGTAACTTTCAAGCTGCTCACACAAGTCTACAAATCCCTCCACAACACCGTACCCCAATACCTCAACAAAAGATTCTCCTTCCAAGCCGCCAAGAGAAACCTCTGCTCTGCCGACCTCGCCCTGGCCGAAATCCCACGCATCTGCAGAACCATAATGGGAGGAAGTTCCCTCTCTGACATCACGACCAAGACCTGGAACAAACTCCCCTTCAGCATCAGATGAACCCCCACACTTCAACCATTCAGGAAGAGCCTCAAGACCTGGCTTTTCAGATGAGTCAGAGCTGCCCAATATCTCCCCCACCCCCAGTGCCTTGAGACCCTCACGGGGGAGTAGTGCGCTTTACAAATCCCTGATTGATTACAAATCCCTGATTGAGGTTCCTGAGGTCCGACTTACCCATGCAGTGACATGGCAAGGGTCACACAGATCACACGTTTTTCTGCTTTAGTTTGAAGTAACAGACAACTCTCTATATAAATATAGTAAATATTTAATATCTCTAAATATTGCTCAATAATAGGAAATATTCTCAATGAGCAAATCCTTAATCCTGCTTAATAGAAGGAAATACTCTCCCCGTAGCCGTCCTCTCCCGGCATCTCCTCGGCCCTGCGTCTCAGATACTCCTCCTTGGTGGTGACCTCCTCAGTGAAGTGCGGATGGAACATATTGTAGATGGTGGTTGTGCTCAAGTTTCGCGCCTCGTCCACGGCTGTAGCCCCCCAGTCATCTTCAATCTGCAGAGGAGACATTGAGGGAGACATTCAGCAATGAAACATGAATGAGAACTCGAAAAAGGGCAGAGCAGAGGAAAGGAGAAGGTAGAAGAACAGGTGGGACAGGAAAGGAAGTGAGAAGAGAGGGATTAACGCATGGAGGCAGGTAAATGACTACAACACCAGGGGATTAAGGGAGTAAGGGAGACTGAGTAGGAGATAACGAGTAGAGAGGAAAGAAGAAATGAAAATGAGGGCAGAGGACGAAGACAAGGAGGAAAGGAGCAAATAGAGTAAAAAGAAGGAAAGAGGTGGAAGGGTGGGAAGAATAATTAGAAGCAGAAGATGGAAGGAAAAAAGGCCGGAAAGAGACAAGTAATGACAGGATATAGTTCAGGAGGGATGGAAGCAGAAAGGGAGGAGAAAGAAATGAAATAGGGAGGTAGGGAAGGAAGGAAACAATGAATGAAGAAAGGAAGTAAGGAAAGAACGAATGAAGGAAGAAAGAGTGAGAGGCGTAGAGAGAAGGGAGTGAAAGAAGGTAGTCAATGAGAAAACAAAGAATGTTAATGAGTATGAGTACAAGGCCACAGTGCAAATCTGGAAAGGTTTGGAGAAAGGACTGTGCATTAACTGAACAAAGACCTGAGACAGTCAAGTGGGACATTAGTGCAGAGTAGGTCAGTGCATAGATGGATCCCAGGCTTTCAGTCTCTCTTTCCCCTCATGCATCCAGTCACTCCATGTCTTCCCCACACATGCCCAGGCTCTCCCTGTCTACCAGTCAGACACCCACTCCTTCCCTTCCACCTTCCTGCACAAAGGCAATCCTCTGAGGCTGTTCCCTCTGTCAGCACACATAGAAAGAGGAAGAACCGAGGAGGAATTCAAGATTTTGGTCCTCGTTACGGCTCACCCAGGGAGGCGTACCATTTTGATGCATTCCGAGGTTTACCAGTAATGGTGAATTTTAAAATGTGCCAAAATCCATGGGTGGGTGCCTGGGAACATACATGTTCCACCCATGTGAAGCTTTCCTGAGGCAGAGTAATGCAACGCAGTGATTTGCGCTGTGTTGCATTACTCTGGATTTATCAAGCCATGCAGGGCCTCACAAGGAGATCTTGCATGGCTTGATAAATCCAATTTAGGTTTTGCGCTGCCCTTCTGCCCCCTTGCGTGGCGAAAGGGCAACACCAAACCTACATAAATATGCCCCTTAATGCATTAAGGACCATTAATGTGGGTAATAGTTAGACATAATAAGCAGTACAAATAAATTGCAAAACTTCATAATTAAGTTCTATATTAAAAACGAGATATTACCCTACTAAAGAGGTTGGCTTGTCATATAAAGTGCCTCAATGGAGGGTTATAAAAAACCTGGTATGGGAGGGATGCCTGCCTCAGCATAGGATGACTTCTCTGGTCCAATGCGGATCTGTTGGCAATGAATGCACAAAGTGGCTGGGCTGCATAAGCTCCCAACGAAAACAACAGAGTCAATTTAAAGTGCATAAGGCAAGTTTCTAAGGAGGTAGCACCTTTGTGGTACTTCCACCACGGTCTTAGAATTCTTTGCCACAACAACTATTACACACAATAAACATTTTGAGTTTAAAAAAATTTAAATTTAGAACCTCCATGTAGATGTCCCGGCACATGAAGTTGTTCTCTTTTTCCAGGGGTCCTATTCGGCCAAGAAGTCTCAGAGCATACAATATGAAATTTAATAGGACATTTCACTGCAATATAACAAATTGATTACTGTGATTCAGGGAACACACCAGCACCTGAGACAATCTTGGACATGATTTGCTAGTTACCCAGCAATTCACGGTTCTCTGGATTCATGGTGTTAAAAATATGGGCCAGTGTTTACAGTTTTATATGTCTACAGTGCCCGACTCTGGGTCACTCTTAAAGCCAGGATGCTCTTCAAACTGACTTGACCATCAGGAGCACTGATTCTTCTAGCCCCAGATGAATACCAGATCTCAACATCTAGCAATAGGCAAGTTTAGGGAGCAATTTTCTTACCTCCAACTGTACATGCTTAGTTTTTTCCACCTCAAAGAGATCATTGCAGATAGACATTTTTATGGCCTGAGCAGCTTCATAGTACATTTACTTGCCACTGCAGGTCACAGTACAAGCTGTTGGGGACAAAGATCCACTCCTTTGGTATTGAACACGCTGTAACTACAACAACCGTATTTGCCAGGAGTCATTGGATGTACTACAAGGATCTCGTAAGATGCACTGCTTGTCCACACAGTTGTGGATTACAATATTTTGAGCAAACTAGTCACGGTTGGGTCCCTGGATCCAGGTTGTCCATTGAAGCCACCAAGAGCGAGAAGACGTTTCAGCACTATGGCTATGGCAGTGCTCATGGGTCTTCAGTGGGGACTTCCAAACGCCCACACCAACACATCTCATATGATCCAAACATGGTCTCACCAGACTTCCTGTGAAATCATTCCTGGGTGGCTGTCATAGCCTCAAAACATTGGATCCAACCTTGTAATCATGAGTAGTCAGCTAAATGTTTATATCATTGGAAAACATATTGCCTTTATTAGGTCATCTCTGTGGATATTAGGCATGGACATATGTTTGTTCTTAATTTGACTGTCAGTTGTTATAAGAGGGATTTTACAATGCATGCATGTTTGCTTTCAAGTTACCGTGGCTGAAGACAATGAACCTCTTCCAGTTTCTGACCTCCACCCATCCAAGGAGCACATACTGAGACCATTCCCCTCTAGCTGAGGCAGAAGCATTGAGTGTTTTTGAAGACTGCCTTAAAGAGCTGTTAGTGAAGGTTGAGTCACTAAAGCACGTCAGAGCCCACCCACTGATGTCAAACCTTCTTTGCCCGAAGAATCTGGTATGAGGATTTCCTATACTCTCAAAAGAACTGCCCAGGCACCATGTTATATATAAGGTGGCAGCCCTAGTCTGCACCCTAGTGCTCCTTCAATTGGGTGTGACTTGTACAGACCAGTGTGCCCAACTAGAGATATTTTGCTGCCCCCAGGGCAGTCGCAAACTTGAACCTGCCCTGCGGTCAGTGCATAAGTGAATGCTGGAACAGCTGTTTGAAGCAGCAGGTCTCTCTTCCAAGGTGCGGGTGGCACTGGCCAGCTTTTGAATGGAGGTAGAGATCCACCTGCAGATGGGTGCAGTGAATAACAGCACCCGCCTGCAGTGGGAGCTGCAGGTAGGGGTCCCTTTTTCCCCATTGCACTGGTCGCACTTGGGTTGTGCACTGAATCTGGGCCACCTCTTCATGGTGCAGTCAGTGCATCTTTGCCGCTGTGCCCACATTCATAATTGGGCCCTAGTGCAGAGGCCATGGGCCCAATTCACAAAGGTAAGCTTACACTTTTGTGTAAGTTTACTACTTTTTGGTATTCACAAAGGTAGAACTAGATAAAAAGCCTAACTTTACTACTTTTCGGAACTCAGAAATGTAAACTTAGACCAAAAGTCTAACTTTACTACTTTTCAGTATTGAGAAAGGTAAACTTAGACCAAAAGCCTAACTTTACTACTTTTCGGTAGACACACCAGTAAACTTAGACCAAAAGTCTAACTTTACTAGTAGCAGCTTTCCTTCGTGAATATCGAAAAGCAGTAAAGTTAGACTTCTGGTCTAAGTTTACCTTTCTGAATACCGAAAAACAGTAAAGTTAGAGGTCTGGTCTAAGTTTACCTTTGTGAATTCCAAAAAGCAGTAAAGTTCGACTTCTGGTCTAAGTTTATCTTTGTGAATACCGAAAAACAGTAAAGTTAGAGGTATGGTCTAAGTTTACCTTTGTGAATTCCAAAAAGCAGTAAAGTTCGACTTCTGGTCTAAGTTTATCTTTGTGAATACCGAAAAGTAGTAAAGTTAGACTTTTGGTCTAACTTCTTCTTTCCGAATCAGACCCTATGTTTTTCCTACATTAGCATGGGGCTATACGCCATGATAACGATGAGATGAACCTGTAGAATCGTCCCAGCACACTCGATTTAAGAGAAGAGGCCGATCAAGTGTCTGAGACTGTTTTCTCGAGAGACACAGAAAGCCGGTGCATGAGCTCGTGGAACTTTATGTATTATGGCCCTAAGAGTTACCACCAATGGAAGAACATGTCATCTTCCTCAGATTTGCCCTCAATATGTGTCCGTTTAGACCCTGATGGGTGGACTGCCATCCCACGTAGTGTTCATACAGAACAGTCGTCCGTGGTCTCTTCCAACCTATCGCCACCATCTTTACGAATAAACATTGCGACTGATAAACAAATTCCCATAGAAATTAAGGGCGATTAATAAAGAGTTGTTCTATAAACATTCTGTCTGAAAAGGTTGTATAGTTTAGATTAAACATTTATATGGAGCTGATCATTGCCAGAAATTGCCATTGACTGCGTGTTTTCTTGCATTAGGTATCCCCTATTTTACCCAATTGATCCCTCCCTCCCACCTCTTTGTACACCACTCTTAATACTGTAAAGCGCTCTGATACCCTCACGGGTCTTGTTCGTGCTCTATAAAACTATAAAATAAATAAATAGAAATAAAATAAGCGTTGGCTTGACTAATGAAAACGCTAGCTGCTGCCACATTTTCTACATGGATGATGGCTTGCATCCAGTGGGGTACTCACCTGTCTAAAGACTGGTAAGGCAACAGTGCCAATTTGTGTACAGTCAAACTATGATGACCTCTTCAGCTCACACTATAGTCTGTCCCACACTCCAGCCTTCACACCACCTCCTCATCCTCTCAGACAACCAGCTCTATCTGTTTGCCACACAGTAGAGGTGACTTCATGCCATCTCATCATACTTCAGATAGTTCCTCCCCTCTTCACTTCACAATCCTGCTCCCTTTGCCTCACCACCCCTTGCACACCCTGACCTCCCGCACCACTCCAGCTCCTCCTCACCAGCGGGGTGGCTCCGTAGCGCAGAAGCACATCCACGGTGTCCGGATAGTTCTGGCACACAGCGATGTGCATGGCTGTCCGGTTGGAGTAGTCTCCCTGGTCGAGGTCAGCGCCGGCGAGGTACCAGGCGCGCAGCATCTCGTGATCCTGGTTGTGCACCACCCTGAGGGGGCAGAAAGAGATAGGGGCAGTGAGGTCGGGTAAGAGACTTTCTACACAGAATAACCGTAGAGAAGCAAAGTGGTATGCCAGAGATTGAACCAGACCTGTCCCTCAAGGCATGCATCTTCTATATTCAGGGAACTACCCTAGAATGGACAGATCCATCTGGAGGGGCTGCTGTTCCTGCACCCAGCTTAGTAGTACTTTAAAAAACACATTATCATTGTAATGTTACAGAGCATCATATACTGGTTTAACAAATGCAGAACAAAAGGAACATTAATCACAATACCAATGTTGTTCAATGCCTTGCTGTCCAATCAATTCATTGTTATCATTACATCACTTAAAATTAAAAAGAACTTACTATCATTTCACAAGTCTTCTGCAAGACTTTTTTATGACAAGAGGCAACAGCTACAGTCAGATACATTTTTAATTCATGACGGGGAAACACAAGGAAAGAGGTAATCAATGTATGTAGACCCTGAAACAAGGATTGCACATACTCATTTAGCAATTTTTTTGATCAAAACTTTAAATGGAATTGTTTTATTGATGTAATAATATACTGTTTTGGAGGAAATGTATATTCTTTTTGTAAGTGAATACATTTAATACAATTACAAGTAGTTATGATCATTGTTATGTGTATTAGTAGAGCGCGGTGTCACCCGCAACGGTATCCCGGATCATTCTGCAAAGCGCATACAACAACGTCGATGACAGACAACATAAGCTAAAATTAAATTGGTTAAGAGGCATTCTGCAGCATGCATACCAAGAGGAAAATGTATTTAATGATTGTTTTTGTGATGGAAGGTGTCCCTTCCTTCACAAAAACAATCCTGCACTTAACATAGGCATCCTTGCACCATGGTGCAAGGGTGCCTGCTTTGTCGCCAGGCAGCACAGTGCGCCAACGCAGAAAGAGAGCAGAAATGCGTCATATGTTAGTAAATAGCACACATTTCTTCTCTCTCGCTGTCACGCAGGACATTGTGGCATGTTCACTTCCTGCACTGCATGACGTGTAAGTGAATCTGCTCCCGGATTTGCAGAGGCTTTATGTATGTCTGAATTACTCCTGAAGGTTAATCCTAAATTCTTGGAGAACAGAAGGAGTAATTCATGAGTATGACACATTAAAATCTTGGTGAATACATCACTTCATGTTCACGAACCACCATCAGCTGCTGCTCAAGAGATGTCATTGAGAGACCGCTTCCTTCTTCATAGAGAGGCCTTTGGACCCTAGAATAGAGAGCTACTACAGAGCAATCTCTTTGCTCCCCATCATTGCAAAACTAGAGGAGAAATTTCTGGCTCAATGGCTCTCCAATTTTTTAGATGACCATAAATTGCTGGATACAACTCAGGTGGGCTTTTGATTGGGCATGGATTTGATACAGCACTCGTCTCTGTACTAGCGTAGATGTTAGACATCCCACGGGACATATTTTGCTGCCCCTCTCTGCCACATTTGACATGGGTCAATCATTCTCTCCTGCTCGATCAGTTCACTGCTATTGAACTAGATGGCTGTATCCTCACCTGGTTCTCATCTTTCCTGCCAGGGCACACCCAATCCATGACTCTCTTGCCACCTTTTTTTCTAAACTTTCTCAACTACTGTGCAGAGTCACTCAGAGATCGTTCCTGGTTCTGAGCGTATTCAACGCCTACATGAGGCGTTTGATTGACATCATTCGACCTCTCAGCCTGGACTTTATGTCCTATGCTGATGATACTCAACTTATTTTTAGACTGTCCAGCCCTCCTGAAGAGATCCAGTATACAATTCAATCCTGTCTACTAGCCATGAAATCTTGGATGGTAATCAATATGTTAAAACTAAATGCGGACAAATTGCAGTCCTGCCCGTTTGCGAAGTTCCAGATTCTGACCCCTATCGTTGGGTTCTCCCCCTAATCCGTTGGCATGGTTGAGAATCTTGACAGCAGGTCTGACAAGGATCTTTCGGGCATATTACCAAGGAGTTGCGTTAAATATTGCAAACCGCGCTTAGTGCTGTTATTCTTATCGCCGGCTACCGCTGGATTTAATCGCCGAAATAGTGTTGTATTATCAACGATTATCTCAAAGGCAATAAGAAATCCAGCGATAGCGGTGTTTTCCATGGAACATTGCTGGTTTTCCAGGGATGTTTCATGGAAAATGGCGATTGTCTTGAGAATAAGGCCCTGTGGCCTAAGCCGCACAATTCACCCCATGTTAGGTATGCCTTAGTCAGGAATTTAACAGAGATTAAATTCCTGCGTTAAGGCAGAGTTATCGCTGCAACTCGTTGATAATATCACAAAGCTGCCTTTGCGATGTTCACCCGTGTTGTTTCGACAGCCACGCCTACTTTGCATCTCATTAGTGACTCTGGAAACGGGCGCTAAGTAAGGAAAACACGCGCTAGCGCGTCCTTGATGATATTGCGATATAATTATCGCCGCTTTTCACCCGAAAACGGACGCTAAAGCGGGGATAATTATATCCCACCCCCTTAATAATATGGCCCATGTCCTGTAAATTCTAGTCAACCCAGAAGTTGCCTGCCTCTTGCAAATATCACTCTTGAGAAACAGCCTTCCTGTCCTTCCCCAGAAGTTGAGAACTCGACTATGCTAACGCTGCTATCTTGGTCTTTCATCTGATACCCTGGCCAGATTACATATCCTTCAAAGCATGGCTGATAGACTGGTCACTGAGCTAGTCAGATTTGGCCATGCTATGAAAGCCCTGGCAATCTGCATTGGCTACCAATTGTATAGAGAAATGAGTTCAAATCACTCTGTTTGGTTCTCCAAGCTCTAAATGGTAGTGGTGCTTCTGCAATCCAGGCTCGAATCTCTTGCTACCTGGCTCCGTGCACTTCCCTGGACCTCTACTTGTAGAGCCGCAGTTCCTTCATTTAATACGATCTAGCTTTGGAGACAGGGCCTTTTAAGTCTTGGGACCGCCCTCTGCTTCAAACTCTATTGTACATCACAAGGTGGGTCTCCAGTTTTTAGAAGACCTTTTATTGGTCAGACCACTGTTATTAGGGGCCTCAATTTGGAAAAGGGAAGAACCTGTTTTTACCAAATCAATTATTTGAACGATGCACTACAAATTCTGTGGCTATTATATATTAATTCCTCTTTAGAAAACTTGTTTAAGATATCAGTATGGTCAGAGACATCAAAAATATTGCTCCATACAAAGAAGGAGATCAGAGACTCCTATTTACAGTATAGGCTGGATTTGAGCTCAAAGGCTGAGTGGAATAAACCTACTGTCGCCCTGTACACATCGTATAGCTTAGCGGAGGGTGCTAATAACTACTTGTCATATGTGACCTATGTTCAGCACCGTTTTGTGCTACTAAGATTGAGATGTGGCATTGTTCATCACCTCGTTGCATTTCCAAAAATGAGGACTCACCCATCCGATGTAGAACCATGTCTTTGCGATAACAAAAGTAAACAGAGCACATTGCACTGTATGTTGTTTTGTAACTTTTATCATAATTTTAGGTGTTTTTATCTTAAACCATTGTTTGTCGCCCATAACATTAGGTCACATAAAGTAGCAATGAAATTCCTGGTGACACTAGGTGACCCCCTGATATATTACTATGTTGCCTTGTTCATTCTGAAATCGATCAGTGAGAGGAAAAGCATCCAACTATAGTGTAAAAATTGAAATGATTTTATTAATCTCGTAGATGATTTCTCTCTGAGCTATAATGATGCCATGACTATTCTTGAAGCCTATTAACGCTAGAATGTACTCTGATATAATGTAAGAAATTAATTGATTTTAATAATTGTGACTGTACATGTCCTTCTTAAACTGTTTTTAAATTTAATATGATTGTACTTTTATGGCTAACTCTTTTTGATAGTCGAATAAAGATTCAAACTGAACTGAGTCTTAGGACCACTTACCATCAGCCCTACCTAGTGTCTCAGTCAAGTCTTTTTTCCTAGAGCTTTGAAAACTCACCTCTGTAGTTAGCAGTTCCCTCTTTTCATTCAAAGCTCACAAATGCTAAATAATAGTTTAACTCAGTCTGAGCATCAAGATGGCCCTGGGTAAACATGTGTTTGCAAGTATATCATTCATTCATTCACGTTTAGGGTCAATGCTGTTGTGAGCAGGGGGTGGGGTTGAATAGTGTGAAATGTGGAAGTAGATTAATCACAGTTCTTTTCCTTGTTCCCATGGCTATGTGCCATTTTTGGTCACTGATGTCTTCCTATTGCAATGCCAACATGTTTCATCTCTAACATTTCTCTTCAGGACAAGCTAGTCACATAAAGTCTCCAGCCACTTTAGGACAAGCTGGTCCCATAAAGTCTCCAGTCTCTTTAGGACGAGCTGGCCACATAAAGTCTCCAGTCTTTTCAGGATAAGCTGGACACATACAGTCTCCAGTCTCTTTAGGACAAGCTTGTCACATAAAGTCTCCAGTCTCTTCAGGACAAGCTGGCCACATAAAGCCTCCAGTCTCTTCAGGACAAGCTGGCCACATAAAGTCTCCAGTCTCTTCAGGACAAGCTGGCCACATAAAGTCTCCAGTCTCTTCAGGACAAGCTGGCCACATAAAGTCTCCAGTCTCTTTTGGACAAGCTGGTCACATAAAGTCTCCAGTCTCTTCAGGACAAGCTGGCCACATAAAGTCTCCAGTCTCTTCAGGACAAGCTGGCCACATAAAGTCTCCAGTCTCTTCAGGACAAGCTGGCCACATAAAGTCTCCAGTCTCTTCAGGACAAGCTAGCCACATAAAGTCTCCAGTCTCTTCAGGACAAGCTGGCCACATAAAGTCTCCAGTCTCTTTTGGACAAGCTGGTCACATAAAGTCTCCAGTCTCTTGAAAAGTGAAGACCGATGGCTAAAGGCCCTTCTAGGGCAGCACATTCGTGCTGCCTAGGCGAGACCTAAAAAGGTGAATCCAGCATTACATACGTTCCTCTTCATGAAGTCCTGGAACATTTTCAGGCCATATAGGAAGCAATGGTCATAGATTGTTGCCCAAAGGGCTTGTGAATTAGAGAATCAGGTCTCCGGCATCAATGTGGGTCCTCCAAATTGTACCCGCTCTTCATCTATCGATAATCCTTTTCCATCATTTACACCACCTTGGAGAATGTCGGTCCAACAAGAATGCACCAGGGCTGGTATATAAATTTAAAAATAGAGGGGCATATTATCAAGGGGGTTTATCTCCGCTTTTTTGGCTTTAAAAGCCAAGAAAGCGGAGATAAAAGTATCTCCCTATTACCTAGCTGTCGCTAACACCAGTTAGCGACAGCTAGTAGGAGATAGCGACCATCTTGGGCCCCACTTTGCATGTCAGTGATATTTATCACTAATGACATGCAAAGTGGGCGTGCCAAGATGTTAGCGACTGGAAACAGTCGCTAACATCGCTATCTCCTATTACCAACTTTTGGAGATATTCGCGCTAAGCGCGAATATCTCCAAAAGCTAACACCTGCCCTGAGCAGTTCTTAGCCATGTTATCCAATGGGAGGTGGATAACATGGCTAAGAGCATTAGCTCGGTAATGCATGAATATCGCTGACTTTTCAGCGATATTCATGCATTGCGGCCGTTTTTTATCGCATTTGCGATAAACCTTGGTAATACCAAGGTTTATCTGCGATAAAAATCGCCGCAGCTCAGCGGTAAAATTTTGTCTCCAACCAAGCAATAGCGATAATTATCGCTATTGCTTGGTAATATGTCCCAGAATTCCTGAAATGTCATGAGAAGTAAGAACAATTAAAGAACACAAAAACATTAAGGGTGGTGTAAAATTGGAGGAATAATGGGTTGATGTAGTGTTTTCTGTTTAGTGAAGGAGCACCAGAAGATGGGCTGTAAATGTGCAAAAACAAGAAAAAGGTGAAAGAAATAAAAGAAAGAAGCTAGTGGATACCTGGGGAAGGAGCAAAGTGCACGGGCCAGATGATACAGACACATGTACTTAAAACTTAAGGTAAAGTGGGGAGGAGGCAGGGAAACAGACTGCATTGAAAATAAAGAGAACAAGCATTGGTAAATGCATTTGGTTTCCCAGATGGTGTTAATAATAAGAGGTGTGGGAGCAATATCTGAGTGCAGGGGGAATGGTGTGAGTGCTCTTTGTGCAGGGTGAGTAGTGCTTGAATGAAGGTTAGTGAGTGTCTGAGTGCAGGGTGAAAGTGCCTGAATGCATGGGGACTGATGTAGATTTTCATTTGCACTCACTCTGAAATGGCAGATAACTTTGCAGACAAGTTGGAAAGGTCAAATTGTTAAATTCATGTACTCCCCACTAGATCCCTGCACGTGAGCAGTCTGGCATTTCAGTGGCCATTGAATGAACATTGGGCTGTGCCCTTCCTAAACAGCTGACTGTTCCACTCTGCCATCTCTTCAAATGTATTTATATGACAGCTTGCTCTTGCAGTGGCATTGCTCGGCCACAGTACACATGTGCATGGAAGCAGAGCAGCCACAATGAAAACAGGCCTTTTCAGATACAAACAAAATGGAACTGGAAACAGTGAAGCGTGACAGCAAAATGAAAAGGCAAAGAAAGGCTTGCTGCAAATCCCTTCAGCTCATTCTACAGCCTTTGCAAAAGTGTGGAGTGTATCTTTAACAAAGGAGAGGTATGTCACTGTGCTGAGGCCATACAGAATGAGGAAGGGGCAAACAATAAGGACCGTTATACAAGGAAGTGGGTCTCGGTTGGCAAAAATGTGGCAGCGTTTGACCCATAAATGTCTCTCTCTAAAATCTCTGGGGCAGATTTACAAGCCCCCTGCGCTGCCAGTACGTCGCTTTTGTGAAGCACTGGTAGTGCATTTCTCTGCCCCATATTTGACAAGGACAGGAAAAGCCACCCTGCGTGGATTTTCCTGTCACCAGGAATGCAACACTTTGCGTGAAAGGGGCGTTTTATGGGTGTTGCTGTGGGTGTTCCCACGCAACACCCATGGAACCAGACACATTTCCAGATTTACAAGGACTCGTAAACCTGCGAAATGTTTTCATTTCTCCTCATTTTTTCCTCTTTCAATGCGTGCTGCATTCTACAGCACGCATTGAAAGAGTAAAATGTCTGTAGTGATGGTTTTTGTCCGGGAAGGTGCCCCTTCCTGCAAGAAAAACAATCTCCCCATGACGCAGGCATCCTTGCACCATGATACAAGGGTGCCTGCGCCGGTGCATGGCAGCTGTTTGTGTGCCAGCACAGGGGAGAGTATGGGAAAGCGATATATTATTGTAAATATGTTGCATTCCTGTGCTCTGAAAGTCCTGCTGAGTAGCGCAGCCAAAGGGCTTGCGGTGCCATGCTGCGGCACCTTCTTGTAAATCTGCCCCTCAATATTTAGACCTTCAAACTGATATAGGTAAATAGAATTTATGTAATTTAGTTCATACAAAAATCATTCTCTCAAAAGCAACATCTGAGAAAAATGTTTTTTAAAAGCTCACTTAGGAAGACAGTACTTAATAGTTAAAGGCAGGACTAAAATAACAGACTGAATTTTGTCAGTAATAAACATACTGTGACCCCTAGGTTTTGGGGCCACCTGGTGGAAAATATTATCATTTTTTTTTGCAGCTTTTAAAGTTTACTAACAATGAACTTGTTTCTTGCCAGTTTTACTACTTGAATAACTTAATTAAATTACCATGCATATGAATACCAATATTGGTTTTGTTACGAAGGCAAACAAATTAAACATGACAGTTTAGAGAAGCTCTCAGAATACTCTTGGAACAGCATGAACAACCTTGTGTGTCAATTTGTTCTGTTTAATTTGGACAAAATAATTGTAACCCATGTGCTCTCAAACCCGAGAACTAATATAGGGGCATATTATCAAGAACGGAGTTAAGATTATCGCAGCTTTAGCCGCAGGAAACTGCCGCTAAAGCGGCGATAATGGGCTTGATAATACGCCGTAGAGCATTCCAATAGAATCCCATGTACACACCAGAACATGGGCTTCTATTGGAATTCTCCAGGGCATATTATCAAGCCCATTATTGCCACTTTAGCGGCAGTTTCCAGTTTCCTGTGGAGGTTGCATATTTGGGTGTAGTTATTGCAAACTGAGAGGGCAAGGTATTCGCAGGAGTCAGTGGTATCCACCAGAATTTCCGTGACATGAAGGTTAGAGTGATAGATGTAGGCGATGCCCCCTCCTTTCTTGCTATGTTGTCTGTCCAGCCTCGCAATGTTTTAGTTGGGAGGGACTAAGAGGTCCAGGCATGCGGATAAGGAATAATTTAGCCATGATTCAGTTAGGATTGCTAAGTCGAACTTACTGTTCATGATCAGAGCAGCAACATCAGCGGCCTGCTTTACCGCCGATCGGCAGTTGATTAAGAGACTAGACAGGGAGCCGTCAGGGGGGTGTCGGGGTAGACAGGAGTACATTCGTTGGATTGCTTCTAGTCACACTTCTGTTGCAGAGGGTAGCAGATCTGCAAGGGTTGATAGCAACCGTGCCGATGGGATGTTCTTCATTCACACAAGGGGTGACTGGGGCTGCATTGTGGTCCTGTAGGATGGCGAGGATTTCTTTTTCAGTGAGGTCTAATGGATTTGGTGAGGCGAGGGGAGGGTTATAGGAGAAGGAAAGAGCTAGGGTTTCTTCCTCCGATAGGAGGTAGGGGTGCTTGCGACGGCGAAGGTGCCTCAGGGATAGAGGTAGAGGATGTTTGGGGAGCTCTGTAGTAGGTGGGAAAGTGGGGTTCAAACAGGGCTTGAGGCTGGCGAAGGAGAGTTCAGCGAGGTGGAGGAGGTTCATTAGATCCAGGATGGAGAAATGGATGCTCTGGATTATTTTGGTGGCTCTGGAGTGCAGAGTATTGATATCCACATACGGGGGGGGAGCGGCAGGGGAGCTATGAGGGTTAGAATGGTCTGTGATGGGAGCAGGCGCGATAGGGGTGCTAGGAGAGTTAGGATGGGCTGTATAGGGAGCAGTAGGGAGGGTGAATTGTGGGCTAGCAGGGTTAGCTTGACCTGCATCATAGGTCATTGGAGGATTACCGGTCTCAGAGTCCGAGTCATTCTAAAAAAACAAATCTGGATCCAGCCTCAACTGATAATTTCAGACCTATTTCCAACATCCATCTCTTAGCCAAAGTACTGGGGAAATGGGTGCAACTGCAGCTTGGTCATCACATCAACAACTTCCACCCACTCAATGACTTCCAATCTGGATTCAGGCCAGGACACAGCACTGAAACCACCATGCTCCACATCATCGATGATGCCCACCAAGCCCTTGACCAAGGCAACACTTGTCTCCTAATCCACCTAGACCTATCCTCTGCCTTAGACACGGTCAACCATGGGAAACTTCTCGAACGTCTAAAACTTAAGATGGTACTAGATGGTACCGTCCTTGAATGGTTTAGCTCCTTCCTCCAAAACCGGTCTCAAAGATTCCTAATCAACGGCATCCTGTCCGCTCCCTCTTCGTTCACAGTAGGAGTCCCCCAAGGCTCAAAGCTGTCCCCCATCCTCTTCAACCTTTATCTAGAACCACTTGCCGAAGTCCTCCGCACCGCAAATATCTCCTACCATATGTACGCTGATGTCACTCAGATCTACATCAAAATCTCCTCTCTCGAGGAGATTCTCTCCCTGAATGAGGCCCTGAAGCGGACCGTCTAATGGCTCGCCTCCAACCAACTCAAACTCAACGCAAAGAAAACAGAATTTCTTCTCATTTCCCCTCCTAAAACCGACCCGAAACTCAGATTTGGATTAAGGCCATCACAGCCTTAAACTGTCCACCGACCATTGTGAACTCGGCCAAATTGCTGGGAATAACCTTGGACTGCAATTCGAACATGCAAGACCACATCAGCTCGCTGGCCAAATCTGCCAGATTCCACCTGGTCTATCTATGGAAACTGAAACCCTTCCTGGCGCTCCCAACCTAAAAATGGCAGTCCAAGCACTAGTCATTTCTAGACTGGAATATGGCTGCTCCACCCTCTCTGGCTTACCCAAGATCTCTCTAGCACCATTAAAAGCCTGCCTCAATGCAGCCGCCAGACCACTCACCGGCACAAGAACATTTTATCACATTTCTCCACACCTGAAAATGCTGAACTGGCTTCCTCTTGAAGCCAGAATACAGCTTAAGCTGGCATGCATCACGCACAACGCCTTATACTCAAACTCCCCTGCATACCTGTCACAGAAACTTGTGGCATCGGAAGGAATCAGAAATTCACGGTCCGCCAGAGACCTCCTACTCCAGCCCGTACGCTTTCGGGAAAAGAAAACGTATAATCGGGCGTTCACTGGGGCTGCGCCAAGAATATGGAACTCCCTCCCACCCGCCATCAGAAGAATCCCCTCTGTTGAACGTTTCAAAAAGGAGGCCAAATCCTTCCTCAGGAGAAAATTCCTCCTCTAGACCCTGTCCCATATCCCAACAGAGACTATTGCCTCCCTCCGTCGACCTTCCGCCCCACCGTGAAACCCGGGGCCTACTTTCAGCAACTATAATGTTAACTATACTTTGCATCCTTCCTCCCTCCCGTTGTCCTCTGCTATTGTTATGCTAACTGTACCTTGTGTTCCTCACATTCCCTTGTACTCCCGTGATTCCCTACCTATTGTACAACTCCTTGACTAGGTAGAGCGCTCTGATACCCTAACGGGTCAAGTTTGCGCTCTATAAAACACAAAATAAATAAATAAATAGGTATGGAAACATTCTAAAACAGACATTAAAAGTTATTTTCCATTTTGTTTTAAAAATGTGATTCAGTGGTGAAAGTAGATTTTTAAAGCTTTTTGTGGAAAAGTAACTATGGAAAAGAATACTTTGTGCTACCTGGGAGTAAACTGGTTTAGAAATGGTTTGCCTTTCATCTGTGCTCCAGAGGGTGAATATACATCCTTGACTGACTTGTTAACGACTCTCCTCTTAGAGGACAATGGCGCTGTCTCTCGCAGCAGGAAGGCAGGAGTTGTGGGAACAATGCCACTTAGCAAGGATTAGCCATCTAAGAGGCAGACAGGACACCCTAACAACACAAAGGGCTGTTTTCACTAGGTGCTTCCTTTTTGAGGTGAAAATGCCACATGAGATTGTCAAGAACTGCAAGCACTGGTTCCGAGAGCCACCCTAGTGGTTAGAGCCAGGGTCCTGTGAAGATGGTCTTTAGGAGCCTATCGTGTGTGTGTTTGTACCGGGGGCGTCTACACCTAACAATGCCTAGGAAATTGGGCAAGGGGATAAATCCAAGTTTAAAGCACAGCACACAGGAAATCACAGACTGTTAGCAATTTTGCACCAGACCAGAAGAGCTCACAGGAACCAACACACATCACACACAAAGTAATAGACTAGTAGTTGTATGCAGCGAGCTATGTGATAGCACACATACAGTCAGACTTCTTACTGTGCTCAAGAAGCCACAAAAGAAGCGTGCATTAGAAACCTCAATATAGCACACAGGAAGGCACTGAGTAGCAGCAGCTCTGCAGCAAGTCACAGGAGATAGCACACAGGAACTCACAGCACACAGGAAGGCACTGAGTAGCAGCAGCTCTGCAGCAAGTCACAGGAGATAGCACACAGGTACTCACAGCACACAGGAAGTCACTGAGCAGCAGCAGCAGCTCTGCAGCAAGAGTCACAGGAGATAGCACACAGGAACTCACAGCACACAGGAAGTCACTGAGCAGGAGCAGCTCTGCAGCAAGAGGCACAGGAGATAGCACACAGGACCTCACAGCACACAGGAAGTCACTGAGCAGCAGCAGCTCTGCAGCAAGAGTCACAGGAGATAGCACACAGGAACTCACAGCACACAGGAAGTCACTGAGCAGCAGCAGCTCTGCAGCAAGAGGCACAGGAGATAGCACACAGGTACTCACAGCACACAGGAAGTCACTGAGCAGCAGCAGCAGCTCTGCAGCAAGAGTCACAGGAGATAGCACACAGGAACTCACAGCACACAGGAAGTCACTGAGCAGGAGCAGCTCTGCAGCAAGAGGCACAGGAGATAGCACACAGGACCTCACAGCACACAGGAAGTCACTGAGCAGCAGCAGCTCTGCAGCAAGAGTCACAGGAGATAGCACACAGGAACTCACAGCACACAGGAAGTCACTGAGCAGCAGCAGCTCTGCATCAAGAGGCACAGGAGATAGCACACAGGACCTCACAGCACACTGGAAGTCACTGAGCAGCAGCAGCTCTGCATCAAGAGGCACAGGAGATAGCACACAGGAACTCACAGCACACAGGAAGTCACAGCCTAGAACTGTGTACAGGATGCCACACAATAGTTACCAAGCAGCAGCAGCTCTGCACTGGAAGTCACAGAAGAGCACATGTGAAGTCACAGTATAGAACACAGGAAGTCACTGAGCAGCAGCAGCTCTGCAGCAAGAGTCACAGGAGATAGCACACAGGAACTCACAGCACACAGGAAGTCACTGAGCAGGAGCAGCTCTGCAGCAAGAGGCACAGGAGATAGCACACAGGAACTCACAGCACACAGGAAGTCACTGAGCAGCAGCAGCTCTGCAGCAAGAGTCACAGGAGATAGCACACAGGACCTCACAGCACACAGGAAGTCACTGAGCAGGAGCAGCTCTGCAGCAAGAGTCACAGGAGATAGCACACAGGACCTCACAGCACACAGGAAGTCACTGAGCAGGAGCAGCTCTGCAGCAAGAGGCACAGGAGATAGCACACAGGAACTCACAGCACACAGGAAGTCACTGAGCAGCAGCAGCTCTGCATCAAGAGGCACAGGAGATAGCACACAGGAACTCACAGCACACAGGAAGTCACAGCCTGGAACTGTATACAGGATGCCACACAATAGTTACCAAGCAGCAGCAGCTCTGCACTGGAAGTCACAGAAGAGCACATGTGAAGTCACAGTATAGAACACAGGAAGTCACTGAGCAGCAGCAGCTCTGCAGCAAGAGTCACAGGAGATAGCACACAGGAACTCACAGCACACAGGTACTCACAGACTGGTAACTGTATACAGGAAGCCACACAATAGTTACCAACAGCAGCAGCTCTGCACTGGAAGACACAGAATAACGCAAATGAAGTCACAGTATAGAACACAGGAAGTCACTGAGCAGCAGCAGCTCTGCAGCAAGAGTCACAGGAGATAGCACACAGGACCTCACAGCACACAGGAAGTCACTGAGCAGGAGCAGCTCTGCAGCAAGAGGCACAGGAGATAGCACACAGGAACTCACAGCACACAGGAAGTCACTGAGCAGCAGCAGCTCTGCATCAAGAGGCACAGGAGATAGCACACAGGAACTCACAGCACACAGGAAGTCACTGAGCAGCAGCAGCTCTGCATCAAGAGGCACAGGAGATAGCACACAGGAACTCACAGCACACAGGAAGTCACAGCCTGGAACTGTATACAGGATGCCACACAATAGTTACCAAGCAGCAGCAGCTCTGCACTGGAAGTCACAGAAGAGCACATGTGAAGTCACAGTATAGAACACAGGAAGTCACTGAGCAGCAGCAGCTCTGCAGCAAGAGTCACAGGAGATAGCACACAGGAACTCACAGCACACAGGTACTCACAGACTGGTAACTGTATACAGGAAGCCACACAATAGTTACCAACAGCAGCAGCTCTGCACTGGAAGACACAGAATAACGCAAATGAAGTCACAGTATAGCACACAGGAAGTCACTGAGCAGCAGCAGCATAAAGGAAATCAGCTGCTGCAGCATCTGAGAACAGTCAGTGACTTTGAAGGCAAAGACAGCCCTTGCATGAAGAGACACTGCACCAGTGTATGAGTGATAGGTCAGAGGAACAATCCTTACAGGCAGAGCTCCATCCCGATCTTCATTGAAGGAATCGCCACTTTTGCAGCCTTGACTTTCAGGATCTTGATCACATCAAACCTCCTGCAATGAGAATGTGCACATATTATCCTGAGTGTGCATTGGTCCTACTGAGGGTGCACGTGTCACAGTGGGTGTGAACTTGGCCTTGTGTCTCAACCTGTGCTCTTCTGTGGCCTCAGTGTGCATGCCATCCTCACTCATCTATTGCAAGCCCTTAGCTCCAGTGTGATGTGCTGGTAGTTTGGGCGACTGAGCCCCGCAACGGGGATTCTTCAAAACACTGTTTTACATGGACATGATACGGGAAACAACCTTTACAACGCAGTCATTACATTGCACTACCTTTACATAGCAGTCATTACAACACAACATCCTTTACATAGCATGTCATTACAACACAGCCATTACATTGTATGTCACTACAACACATGTCATTACAACGCATGTCACTACAATGCAGGCATTACATTGTAAGTCATTACACTGCATACCATCACAACGCATTGTTACCCTTACACTATCCAACACTTACCCTACTGTTGACCTCACTGGAGTTAGAACAGTAATCTTTACACCTATACTATCCAACACTTACCTTAAATGCGATGTAATGGAATGCGTTGTAAAGGTATTTTCTGAAAATGCGATGTAATGGCATGCGATGTAAAAGAATGCGTTGTAAAGGATGTTGCAATGTAAAAACTGTGTTGTAAAGGCATGTGTCGTATGTACTTGCATGACTATATTAACCCGTAACTGTCATGTTTTTCTGCCCCTTCTAACTCTGCTAAACGGAAGTTTTGATTTTTGTGTATGCTGCCATTTAAATGCAAGACTCTCCCTATAGGGTCAGCTATGTTCCTGGTGCGGGGACATTGGTGCATGTGAAGTATCAGTTGTCTCCACAGGGTGTGAGTGAACTGGGGCAGTGTGGGACCTCTACCGACCCCTGCTGGCAATAAAGACCTTGCTCCATATTTATGGCAAAGACACGCAGTGGAAACCAGCAAGTGACCTTGCTGTGCTGCGGGACAGGGAAAGGGCAGGAATGCACCATATTTGAAAGGATACAGCACATTCCTGCCTTATTCCGTGCGTTGGCACAGTTTTGGCTGCCGAGCACAAATGCAGACATGCCCCTTGGTACTTAGAAACACGCCTACACATGGAGGTAAGACCCACTCCTCCTTGCACCAGGAGCGAGCCACTGAGAAAGGAGGAAGAGATCTGAGTGCATGAGATGAGATGTGCTCTGATTGGATGTGATCCCTGGGGCCCGAGGAGTGTCTGGGAGACTGAGGCAGTAGTTAATGGCCTCAGGACAGGGAAGCAAACTGGACTTGCAGTCACTGTGTATGTGTGAAAGGCGTTCACTTGCAAACACGACTACTGCAGAGGCACTAAGGGGCATAGTATCAAGGGGGTTAATCTCCGCTTTTTTGGCTTTAAAAGCCAAGAAAGCGGAGATAAAATGATCTCCCTATTACCTAGCTGTCGCTAACACCAGTTAGCGACAGCTAGTAGGAGATAGCGACCATCTTGGGTCCCACTTTGCATGTCAGTGATATTTATCACTTATGACATGCAAAGTGGGCGTGCCAAGATGTTAGCGACTGGAAACAGTCACTAACATCGCTATCTCCTATTACCAACTTTTGGAGATATTCGCGCTTAGCGCAAATATCTCCAAAAGCTAACACCTGCCCTGAGCAGTTCTTAGCCATGTTATCCAATGCAAGGTGGATAACATGGCTAAGAGCATTAGCGGCCGTTTTTTATCGCATTTGCGATAAACCTTGGTAATACCAAGGTTTATCTGCGGTAAACATCGCCGCAGCTCAGCTGTAACATTTTGTCTCTAACCAAGCAATAGCGATAATTATCGCTATTGCTTGGTAATATGCCCCCAAGTTTTGCATAAGCGCAATAGACGCTTGATGCCAGGGTGCGAGGGGAGCTGGAGCACCCCCAGAAATAACCATGCAGGAGTGCAGAGGCAAATGAGCAATAAAGATGTCTTTAACTTTTGTGTTTATCTTGTCACATTTACTGTGCTTTTAAAGACAAAGATCAAATGTCAGGCTATGTGTTCTGTCACTTTGCTGCTTATTCTGAACTGGTGTCTACTTTTATTTCTTTAAACTGCAAAATGAGAGTAGTTTAGAAAAGTGGCCCTGGTGACAGTCTTACTGGCGTACAGTTTGTGAAAGGAAAGGCTGTAGGATGTCAGCTGTTTTCTAATGCACAACATTTAATAAATATAAATAAGTGATAAACATATTTCAAAATATATCAACAATTAGGAAAGTACAAATGAAGCACATTTTATTGTAATTCTGAGGTGTGATGGGCACAAAGAGTTTAATAGGATTAAAACAAGTCAAGACACTTCACTTGGTGATGCGCAAATTATAAATATTCTCTGAAACCTGATTTCCACACATTGTCGTTCGTGAGCTGTATCATTTTATGAGTAAAACTGCATGTATCTGCAAATGTATTGGCTATTTCAATGGAAAATGTGCTGTCTCTAAAGGGCAGTGTGCTACCTCACCAGTGCTGCAAAGTGCCTGAATACCCTAGTGGGTGGTTAGCCGTGCTTTATAAATCCTGATTGATTTATTGAATGCACCACTGGTTGCATACTGCGCCCTTACCACTCTCCTGCTGAATGGGCGGGGCACCTTTGCTGCACTTGTTTTCTGTATGAGGCTCGGATTTTTCACCATACGTTTGATTTCAGTGATGTCACATTGATGGCATTTATGGCGCCACTGATAGGAAGCCACCGCTTGTGCCGCGTCATAGTTGACAAAATCAAGCCTGCCTGGTCCTGAGTCCACCTCCTTCCACCACCCGGCACTTCCTGTCCCATTATCCCCCTCCTCTTTCTCCCTTTGTCACTGTTTTCCTATCTTTCTCTGCAGCTTTGTTTCTCTTTTCCACTTTTCTCTCTGTTGCTCTGGGTCAAAGTCTGATGATGAAACAGAATCCTCGGTCTCCAGCTGCCAATCCCCTGAACAGATGTGGCACTGATAATGCCACCACTGGATGATAGCCCTTAGTGAGGCTGTCTATTGCCCCTCAAGCTGATGACAGGCTCTCCAGGTGCTGTCCAATGGAGACAGAGAGAGGGAATGAAATTAAATTAAATTAAATATGAATTTATAGAGCGGATTGGTGTCACTACAACGCATGCTTTTACCACGCATGCCTTTACAACGCGTTTTTTACCACGCAGTCCATTACAACGCATAATGCTTTTAGGCGCTGGATAGTGAATTATTTAATTTACTATTCCAACTCCAGTCCCCGTGGATAGCAGGGAAGGTGTTGGATAGTATATTAAATACATTCCCTATCCTAGAGCGCCCCCCAGCGCATTGCGTTGTAATGGTTTGCGTGGTAAAAGTTGCGATGTAATGGTAGTGCGTTGTAAAAAATTCGTTGTAACCGTGCTACACCTATAGAGCGCATGACACCCGAGGGCATCTAAGCTCTATGCCTGGAGAGAGAACCAGAGGGCACTAGGCCTAGTCTCGAGCTGCATAGTATGTAGAACACCTCTCCTGGCAGGCTGGTAGGATTTCATGGTCACTTTGAAACTTATGGGGTTTGCCATCACACATTGGACGAGCCCATGTCCTTCACCTGTCCCTGGGAATGGACAGGGAAGTTCTCAGATTCCACGTGGTGCCGGCTTCTCTGTGCAATTCCCCTAACTGGCTCCACACCTGCGCAAAGTGAGGGTGTCATATAGGGATCTGGGCATTCTGTCCCTTACAGACTGTGGGGATTTTCACAGCACATCCTCACGAGATCTCAGAGATGAGTGAGCAAAGCAAAGAGTGCATGCATGAGTGCTTGGAAGCTGACGCAGTGGGTTCAGTGAGCTAACTCTCTGCCATTGGCAGTGATCTGAAGACCATGGGTTGAAATCCAGGCCAGGCAGGCTCTGCGTTCCATCCTTCCAAGGTTGGTAAATCAAGCACCATTAACTTCTGTAATAGTAAGAGCAGTGGGCGGTGTTGTTTGGGTCACATTTGTACCTCGTTATCAATGGGAGGATCTGTTTTAAAAGTGGGCGGGTTTGGACAGGACACGCCCACCATGACACATGACGGATGAGCATGCAAGGGGTTGAAGGCCTGGAAGAAAGTAGTACATAAAAAAGTCTGTGAAATATCCTTTGCTCAAGACATTAAGGCCCTTCGCTCAAGTCCTAACCTAGAGCCACTGAACAAATCATACTTACCGGGAAAAGCCCAACCCTACCTAAGCGAGGCCTTGACATCGCAAGCCCGAAGTAAAATACTTTTTATGAGACTTACAGTGTATTGTATCGCTGATTTGAATCCAGCATGGGCACGTAAGGGGGAAAATAAAGAATATAGGCTGTGCTCTGTCCCGAAGGAATCCTGGCTGCACCTCCTGGGCTTTTGCCCCAAACTGAATAATGAACGGCAGCGCCTCCTTTGTCCGATCTGTACTGTCAATGGAGCAAAGACCTGCAGAGAAGCCTCAACCTTATGCTTTTCCAAATCAAAGACAATGGGGCAGATTTATGTTAACTGGCGCATCCAATGTGCGCCACAGTGTGCCACAGCTCCGCCACCCATGGTGCAAGGCAAGGAAGATGCGTGACGCATCTTTCGGCGTACGGGCGGCGCATTGCTGGAGTCATGTCGCAAGTGCGACATGACTCCTGCAATGCACAGGGGCCACCCCTACAATGCATGGTGCGTCACCCTTACGCCTGCTTCAAGCAGTAAGGAATTGCCGTAGAAAGTGGCTGAGTGAAATCTCATAGATTTCACTCAGCCACTTTTAGGAGACGTTCCTGCGCCGGAACGCCCCCCCTGCACAGGAACGCCTCCTTATGGCGCAGGGCTTTCCAACGTGACGCATCTCCTAGATGCGTCACGTTGTAAATAGGGCGCATTGTTTGCGCCGCCGTTGCGTCAAATTAAGTGATGCAATTGCGGCGCACAGAGGCGCAAGGGCCTCATAAATCTGCCCCAAGGAATTTAGCACGATTGGAGAAATTCACACACCTGATCAGGATTGCTTTAAAGGGCATGCAGGAATGCAGGAATGCAATCCTGCTCCTGCAACTGACACTCCAAATCACGTGAAAGCAAGCAGGCTGGTCCCCGACAGGCGCCGAGGAGTGCCGCCCATTTATTCAGAGCTTTCAATCCTCGTATTTTTTAATTTTGTATCAATTTGTTTTTAATCAAAAATGAATTTCAAGTAACACTGGGGACTGCATAATGCGCCTAAGGGTAATCAGCTGAGCACACAGCAAGGATATGGATGGGCTGGGGAGGCTGCTGGGGGCAAGAGAGAGGAACTGCTTAGTTCAATTATTATTATTTTTTAACAGTGTTTTTGTTTCTACTGAAAGGATTTTCATTAATCGAGCAGTAAATAAAATTCAGCCAATTCAGGCATGGAAATTGTTCCTAGACCAATGGTTTTGGCCTTAAGTGTGTTGGCTCCTTGACATGCTACATAATCTTGGAGGCGTCTAGGGGTTTGAGGAGCGCCGCTTTTGTTCGGCTTTTGGAGTAGTCCTTTGGGAAGTTGGAAGTTCTCATTGGAGGCTGAAACGCCACAAGTAGATGTTGCAGACACTGAAATGTAAAAGAGGGGATCAGGGTTTTTTCAATGATGGTGTTGCTCTAGCCCCATGGCCTCTGGATCACTTTAAATGTCATTGTTTGAGATCTGAAGATGTGGAAATGGCAGGGAAGGAATTTCGGGCAAATTAAGTTTTAAGGTTTCAGGAGTACGCGTTGCGATAATGGCCTGGGGATGATTTCCCATCCTCAACTTAGTTTGCATTGTTTCATGTGGGTACAAGGAGCTCCACGATATCTGCGCTACTGGATGGCGAGTCTTGTTTCACGGATCGATGAGTAGTGCATGTGGTTGGCCTGAAGTGGCGGTCGCTGCTTTGGCATCGGTGTGGCAGACAGGTGGATTGAGGACTTACCAGCAGTATTTTTCTACTGGATCCTTCGGTGAGATGTGTATGAAGCTGATGGTCGGTAATCAGTACTCCAGTGCAGCGTACTTCCCTATTAGATCAAGGGTGTTTATAATATAAGATGTTGACTTTTTGTCAGGAAGAGCACACCGCCATGGAGTGACAGATTTGTCTACCTTTCCGTGGATGCAATACTTAATTTGTGCCGGTGTTTTCTGGTGTTCAGCACCAGCACTTTTCATAAGCAGCAGTTAAGGACACATTCATTTACAGAGAGATTAATTGCTTTGCCTAGAGTCACAGGATGTTTAGCAGACGCAGAGAATCAAACCTGGTTCCCCAGCTCTGAAGGTAGCAGCTTTGGCCAATAGCCACATCCTCCCCCAATTTTAATGGAAAGTAGTGATTCTGATTTTGGCGGAGCTAACAGGAGAAATGGGCAGGTGGAAGCTGCCTCCTGACGAGAGCCCTGGCCCTTATTTTATTACAAATGAACCCCTGCGGGAAAAGTGGAAGGCCCTAAAAGCTAGAGTTTAGTCTGAAAACACATAGCTGTGTGTGACCCTTCAGACCCGTGGAAGGGCAGAGTCCCCATGCCACTTGTTATGATGCTAAGACCCCAGATGAGCATGGAGTTTGTGTGCAACATCACCCAGGGCTTCTCCCGTGTGGTTGGTGCAGTCTGTTACCCCCACGCCTCCTCTTGAAAGGTCATCATGGTGTGCACTGAAAGCCTGCCACAGTCCTGGTGGTGGATATTTAGTACAGCCCATCTGGGGTCCGTTTACCTGTGTGCATTCTTCTCTAATAGGCGCTCCTCGCAAGAGGATCCTCAAGGGCATAAATGCAAGGAATCAGTACTGCTTAATTTGTGCCTGTGTTTTCCCGTGCTAAACACCAACACACATTTATGAGAAACCGCTACATGGTGGCGCTGTGTGTGTTTTAAAGCAACACCTAATTCGTACAGTATTAAACTGTTTCATGTGTCTTAAAGAATAACACAACTTGAACTAGTGGAGTGGTGTGGCTCACCGGTTAGAGGCGGCAGACACGGAAGCAGAGAACGGCCCGGGACCAGGGTTCAATTCCCGACGCGGCAGGGTCGTGGACCAGGGTCAGCGGACTCGATAATTCTCGCCTCGGTGCCTACTCTAACCAGGGATCACAATCGGCAACTCTGGGCATTAGCTTGCCTCATCTCTACAACGGCCCCCCACATTCGCCGGGGATGCCTGGTTTCACCTTGGAGATGCCCAGTTAGGGACCATCTCACAGGGATAGCCAGGACGGGTTCCCCAGCGGTCTACAGCGCCACGATGCCTCAGGGCAGCAGTGCGCTTTACAAGACCACATACATTACATTACATACATTACATTACATTACTTAAACATGCAGTTTAAAGTCACTCATGGTTGTGCCAGCTAGTGGGTCCTGGTACTTGAATTATTACAAATTAAGCACTAAAGGAATGGCAATGTTTGAGGAAAGAAAGGGAACTGGTGCACATTCAGGAGTGGGAGCCCATACCCTCCTTAAATAGGGCCCACTGTCCAGGGTATTCAGTATTACAGAAGGGGGTCATAGGAGTCTCTTTATCTCAAGTCTGAGCTTTGGTGCAAGCAGCTGAGCCGCCCAGATACCCGGGTATTCTAAATTAGGGGGAAGGGGCTGGATGCGGCATGAAAGGAGATTTAGTAAAAATGTTTCAAGACAAAGCTACATGACACAGAAACGTACTTGGACTTGATGGCGTCGTGCAGCGGGGTGATTCCAAAGCGGTCATGGACTGAGTGCTCCGCCCCCCAGGAAAGCAGGAACTTCATCATGTCCACATTCCCGGATGCTGCTGCGATGTGAAGAGGGGTCCGCCCAAAGTAATCACCACGATTGATGTCTGTCTGTAGACCATGGAGAGAGCGCGATGGTCACACATGGATCTTAAAAAATCATCACACACTCACACACCCTCAAGCACACCCCAGAGAGGCTCTTTCTGCAGGGTGAAGAGTTTGCCTTATAACTCATCCGAAGATCTCGGTGTGGGAGGTGCAGGCACTCCCCATGCCCTTGGCAAGTCACTCTCCATTAATGAGTAGAGTAGTAGAGAGCGTGATGGTCACACATGGATCTTAAAAAGTCATCACACACTCACACACCCTCAAGCACACCCCAGGGAGGCTCTCCCTGCTAGGAGAAATGCCTGCATCATAACTCATCTAAAGATTCACTGTGGGAGGTGCAGGCACTCCCCTTGCACTTGGCATGACACTCTCCATTAATGAGTGGAGTAGAGAGCGTGATGGTCACACATGGATCTTAAAAAGTCATCGCACACTCACACACCCTCAAGCACACCCCAGGGAGGCTCTCCCTGCTAGGAGAAATGCCTGCATCATAACTCATCTAAAGATTCACTGTGGGAGGTGCAGGCACTCCCCTTGCACTTGGCATGTCACTCTCCATTAATGAGTGGAGTAGAGAGCGTGATGGTCACACATGGATCTTAAAAAGTCATCACACACTCACACACCCTCAAGCACACCCCAGGGAGGCTCTTACTGCAGGGGGAGTGCCTGCCTTATAACTCATCTAAAGATTCACTGTGGGAGGTGCAGGCACTCCCCTTGCACTTGGCATGTCACTCTCCATTAATGAGTGGAGTAGAGAACGTGATGGTCACACATGGATCTTAAAAAGTCATCACACACTCACACACCCTCAAGCACACCCCAGGGAGGCTCTCCCTGCTAGGAGAAATGCCTGCATCATAACTCATCTAAAGATTCACTGTGGGAGGTGCAGGCACTCCCCTTGCACTTGGCATGTCACTCTCCATTAATGAGTGGAGTAGAGAGCGTGATGGTCACACATGGATCTTAAAAAGTCATCACACACTCACACACCCTCAAGCACACCCCAGGGAGGCTCTCCCTGCTAGGAGAAATGCCTGCATCATAACTCATCTAAAGATTCACTGTGGGAGGTGCAGGCACTCCCCTTGCACTTGGCATGACACTCTCCATTAATGAGTGGAGTAGAGAGCGTGATGGTCACACATGGATCTTAAAAAGTCATCGCACACTCACACACCCTCAAGCACACCCCAGGGAGGCTCTCCCTGCTAGGAGAAATGCCTGCATCATAACTCATCTAAAGATTCACTGTGGGAGGTGCAGGCACTCCCCTTGCACTTGGCATGTCACTCTCCATTAATGAGTGGAGTAGAGAGCGTGATGGTCACACATGGATCTTAAAAAGTCATCACACACTCACACACCCTCAAGCACACCCCAGAGAGGCTCTTACTGCAGGGGGAGTGCCTGCCTTATAACTCATCTAAAGATTCACTGTGGGAGGTGCAGGCACTCCCCTTGCACTTGGCATGACACTCTCCATTAATGAGTGGAGTAGAGAGCGTGATGGTCACACATGGATCTTAAAAAGTCATCGCACACTCACACACCCTCAAGCACACCCCAGGGAGGCTCTCCCTGCTAGGAGAAATGCCTGCATCATAACTCATCTAAAGATTCACTGTGGGAGGTGCAGGCACTCCCCTTGCACTTGGCATGACACTCTCCATTAATGAGTGGAGTAGAGAGCGTGATGGTCACACATGGATCTTAAAAAGTCATCACACACTCACACACCCTCAAGCACACCCCAGAGAGGCTCTTACTGCAGGGGGAGTGCCTGCCTTATAACTCATCTGAAGATCTCAGTGTGGGAGGTGCAGGCACCCCCCTTGCACTTGGCATGTCACTCTCCATTAATGAGTTGCTGTAGCATGCTCGTTCTGCACCATCATGTGTTGATAGTGTGCCCTATCTGACTTACCAGTTGACATTACATTAAGAGACTTGTCGGGCTCTGGCTACCCAGTGGTTCACTAGTGGTGACGTGGCATCCCCATGGCTGTCTGGTAACATTACACCCGGCCAGCATTGTGTTGTTTCCACGCTTTGAGTCATTCTTTTGTGCCAGTTCCATGTACTGGGCATGCTTCCCAGCCTGGCACATTTCCTGATGATGGCGTGTTTAGATTGGAACTGGTCATTATTAGTACTATTAATGTTACTCTTAATATTAAAAATCATAATAATGACAGCAGATTTCACACCACTATTAGAATCTACTTGTTATAAATACTCAAGTCATTGCTGCTAATTTTGTTCGCTCTTTGAAGGATTTGGAGGATGAATGAATGAATGATCAGATTTATAAAGCAAACAGCTACTCGAAAGAGTGTCCCAACCAACAGTCATGCCAACAAGGCCTTACCATGAGGTGAACAGGAAAGGTTTTCAAGAATAAAAAGTCCTTTTGAAGAGCTCGGAAAAGTACTGGGAGGTTGGTCCAGGCTTCGGAAGCTAAAACAGAACAGAAGGAGCCGCCACCCCTAGGGCGGCCATGTGGAGGAACCACCGTCAGAAGAGCTTGGGAGGAACACAGAGCTCTCCCTGGTTTAGAAGTTCTCTCTCGAGATACTATAGATCAGACTCATAGTAAGCCTGATGCACTAGTACCAAGGATTGGAACAGTAGCCTTTTTTTAATAGGAAGAAAATGAAGCTTTGGCGGGTGAGTAGACACAGGAGTACGGATGAGTAGAGTCAGTAAAATCCTTTCTTCAACATTTTGGACCACTTGTGAGCACTTCTTTAAAAGATCTAGGAGGCCCAAGATAAAAGCATCTGCATTATCCAGCCTAGAAGAGATTACAGCATGCATCACCATACTTTTGGCCTCAAATGGCAGAAACTCAAGATATTTCTTAAGTGACTTCAGGGTAGACAAACATGTTCCTGCCACCGCCTCAATTTGAGGTTTAAAGAAAGAGATGGTGCACCACTTTTACTATCAAATTCTGCACCACCAGTATTGGAGAAGGAGGGGAGAGAGTCGCATAGGCCAACCATTATTCCACCAGTCAAAAGAGCCACAGCCGAACAAAGAAATTTCGGTTTTATCTGACTTACATTGTAAATTATTGACCGGCATCCAGTTAAAAACTGCTCCCACGCAAGCTTTAAAGGTCACCAAGGCGGCCATTTGGCCATTCTCACATATATGGAGAAGCTGAGTATCGTCCACGTAAGAGATTATCTTCTCACCGTCGGACTCAACTAACGAAGACGACGAGACATATATATATATTAGAACACTGGAATTTTGGCGCTCCATTAAAAACATTGGAGCGCTCTGGGCTTCTAATGGCCAATAGAAGCCTGGAGCTCTAACATACCAATGTTTGACTTTGTTCACAGCTGCTGAAGTGAACAAAAGGTCTCTTGGAGCCCCAGGGGATTTAAACCCCCTTGGGCTCCGAGAGGCATTTGTTTTTACTAATTAGACCATTCTGTCCCCTTGGGCGGAATGTTCTAAAAGCCTTAAAGCCTTCGGCTCGGGCTTTTAACGCTGGAGCAGGCCTTTAATGACTAGTAGAGGACTCTAAGGCTATATTGAACAATGTTGGACTCAAGGATGAGCCCAGTGCCCTTCCTAAACTTAGGGATTTGATAGTGGATAAATAAGGGGCCATCCAAAAGGATTGTCCTCAATTATCAAGAAAAGATTGAATTCAGTCCAAAACCAGGCTGCTAACTCCAATATCACTAAGATGTTGTAGAAGAGTGGCATGAGAGACCATATCAAAGGCCAATGATAGATCTTTTCAAATATTATCAAATACGGTACTATGCCGAGAGCAAAAGTCCGACTGGTAAGGATGCAGAAGCCCTTTATTCTCCAGATACTCAGAGAGTGGCTGTTCACGATATTTTCAAGCATTTTGGCTGCACTTATTAGTAAAGACATGGCTCTGAAGCTGGACAGTAAGGACACATCTGCCGAGAGATTTGTTAGGAGAGGAATGACTTTAGCCTGCTTTCAAGAATGGGTAACTTGTGCTGTTTGTAAATAGATGTTAAAAAGCTGATTATCAACAGGATTAATAATCTCTGCTGCCTATGCTAGTACAGTAGAAAGACATGGGTCAGAGGGTGAACCTGATTTACAGCTCATAATAGCCTTATTGGACTACTCCAACGCAATAGGCCTAAACTGATCCAGAGAACAGGCAGGGGGCAGAGGACAACAATCTGCAACAATGTCAGTTGTACAAGAACCTGGTAATGCAGGTAGGTTTTGTTGAATTCTAATAATTTTACTTTAAAGAAAAAACATCAAATTTCGGGCACAAATCCAGGAATGTGTTAATAGGCAGGCTGACTGCATGAGATTGAAGGAAGTTATTTACAATTTTGAAAATCTCCTGGGGCTTGTTGGCAGCCACATCGATTGTATCTCCAAAAAAGGAACTTTGGGTAGCCTTAATTGCTCACTAGTATTTCTTCAAATCCAATTTGTAATTTGCCTTGTCAGCTGGGAGAGATTGTTTCCAGTATCTTGCATTGCTTTAGCTCTTTGGCTAATTGAACCATAAACCATGGGTCCTAGCAAGTCGGTTTCTTGCGGGTGACTGCTTCTAGCGGCGCGAGCTTCTCTACGGCTGATGCATCCAGGGATTCACAGCCTGAGCACTGAGTGGCCGGAGTGGCATTGCCAGGAAGTAGTATCAGTGGCCTTCAGGAATCTGGGGAGGTGCACAGCTCTAAGATTGTTGAGCTCTGATGATCAACTGTGTAACAAACAGTGCAAAGCAGATCACTTCTGAGCCGAATAAGAATCCTCTGATCCCCTTGACGTTGGCCATCAAGGCTTAACCATGTGCTCATAAGATGTTGGTCAACAGGTGCGGTGGCATACATGGCTACACCGGTCCACACTATCCTTGATATGAACTTAGCCAGTCTCAATCACCAGTTACACAGTTTGGTCAAACCTCAATGTACTAACCATGTCCAGGCATATCACAAGGAGGCAGGGATCTGGCAAATGGCTCTGGTGATCACAGTCAGTGGATAAAGTCAGGGTTCAAAGAAGAAATTGTTTCTTGTTCATTTGTCCATGAAGATGTGATTATACACTCTCAAGTCTCCAAAGAGAGGAACCGACGAGGAGCAGGCCCATTGATGAAGCATGTCATCCTTCGGGGTGGGTGAGGGCACTTTTTCTCAGAACTGAACACTCATCCTTGCACTTAGGAACTGCATAATAATCAGATATACTTTATCCACTCTCAAGCCCCGGAAGAGAACAAGTTGCAAAGACGGCATGACTGAAGTAGTTGCAGCTGGTTTGATAATTAATTTGGAAATAAACAAGATAAGAAGGGAGTCTTGAGAACATGCACAATGACAAGGACGGTGTTTCACCCCTACAGGCTAAGAACGCTACACAAGTTATTGCTCCTTATCAAGATGTACTCGGTGATATATTAAACACCCCAAACCAATTTGCATTAAATATCTACGTAGTGTTTACTGGCCTTGGTCCCCTATAGTGGAGAGGATTTGGTGCAGCAGCCAGGGCAGCTGACTTTGGAGCACAGTGTTCACGGTCTCCGGCGACAGCTCAGCTCAGCACCATGTGACTCTGGGCAACAGCTCACTTAATTTCCACGATGGCCGCCAGCGCCTTGAGACCCGTAAGGGTGAGTAGTTTGCGCTTTACAAATACGGATGTACATTTCTTTTACATTTGTTTTTGAATGGCCTCTGTTATGCAATCTATGAGAGGGACTCACCTCCCCTGAAGTTGGGTTTGAAGAGTCACCATCAAATATTCTCTTGTGAAGATGACACTGCGCTACAGTCAGGTTCTTTGGTACTTTCGCGTGCAACCACGGGACATGCAGTGTATGCTTCAGCAAATAAACGTCTTACTGTTTCGCACAAAACTAAAGTCATAAAATGGGAATCTGCAAAGAACTGAGTGAGCGCTACAGATTTGGACTAGGCGAATCACTACACCTACCCTGGCCTACCTTGAATGACACACTACTGTGGAATCATAGCATGCAAAAAGATCCTTTGTGGAAGGAAAGTTCTTCTCATGGAAGATACTCCCTGCCTTTAAATATATCTGAGAACGACACCCTGCTATGCTTGAGAAGACCAATATAGACGTTTAGGTCATAGGGATCTTCTGAATCTTGTCACAGCGCTTGCATACCAGGGGAGGGTCATTTTAGCGCTATCCGAGTACCAGTTGATGACAAGCACAAAAGAAGGGGGTGAAGTATGCTGCTTCTCAAACCTTGGTTCTTCTAAATGTGTGATAGGCTGGAGCCTCCTTCTGTTCAGTTTACTTTAGCCGCTACGTCAGTTGGTGGGCCAATGTCTCTAGACTTTTAGGCCAAGAAAGCGACTTTAATATAAAGTCTAACATGTAGAGGTAGCCAGTGACAAACCCTCAAAGTAAGTGATATGTAGCATTTGGTGCCTCAGACTATCCTTGCTTACCCAAAGCTTGCTGATGCAGTAAAGTCTGACTTTCTATCAATTTTAGTACTCTCAAGTTCTTGGGCAACTGACTACGCACTTTAGAAGTACTTTCATTCATTCATTCACCCACAACATATTGAAGGCAGATTCCCTCATTGGAACTGCACCTTGATTGTGGGGTTGTGGCTTGATAACTCTATGGCACAATGATGCTGCTGTACCCTATAACACAGTCCACAGCTGGGACATCTCCAATTCACTTGACCTGAAAACTTCCGCAAACACTTTGGATGATTATGAGTCAAGTCTCGGGTACTGATGAGGGAGTCAGAGGCAAAAATCATTTATACAACTCAGGGATGACCATAGAGTCCAAAGATGTGCTACAATGTTGTACTCTTTCACCAGTACATTTATTGAACCGATTCACAGAACTAATCTGAGACAAAATCCTAAACTTACTACTTTTGGTATTCACAGAAGGCATTTATTAGTAGTAAAGTTAGGATTTTGTTTTAAGTTAGGATTTTGTCTTAAGTTAAACTTAAGTTTGTCTTAAGTTTTGGTCTTAAGACAAATTCCTTACTTAAGACAAAATCCTAACTTAAGACAAAATCCTAACTTTACTACTACTAAATGCCTTCTGTGAATACCAAAAGTAGTACATTTTGGATTTTGTCTCAGATTAGTTCTGTGAATCGGCCCCATGGTACCTCTTAGGTGACTTTGGTCATTCTAGACAAGTGAGCTTATACTTTTATTAACTTGATGTTTCCACAATATTTCCCACATTAGCCAATGATATGAATTGTTGCAACAGCTCTCACAGCACAAAACACTGGTGCAGTAGTGTTGAAGGTGGGGGGGTGCACTTTGACATAGTCGCTGGGTTGGCAGTGGCAGGGATGGGATGGGTAGCACTTCTAGTCTGGGAGCTGTGGTTGGAGATATCAAGTGATTGTGACTCCATAAATCCCTGCACTTGAGTTGCCTTTGACACCCACTTTGGCTTCCAGATAGTCTGCCTGAACATCACATTTTTCTTCACCTCTAGTATCAAATAATAATGATAGCGCAGTGGAAGATTTCGTAGTAAGAGGACCTTATATTATGACGTGGAGAGAAATAACACATAGCAAGAGTTGCATAGCTGGGGGAAACACCGCTAAGCTAAGTAGAGTTGTATGTTAATATAAAATATGTAAACTTAGGATCTGTTTAAAATTGGAAATTTGGCACCTCTGGCCCAGGTGTGGGCAGGCTTGGCAAGGTAGGCTAGGCTCAAATGGAAAACAAGGTACACTGTCAGAATACTGACTCCTAAATATCATGGGCCTCATTTATGAGGCCTTGCGTCAGTTTTGCGCTTCCGATGCGTCACTTTTTGTGACGCATCGGCGGCGTAAAATATGCCTCCTGTTGTGCACTATTTGCAAAGTGATGCATCTAAGCAGATGCGTCACTTTGTAAACCCCTGCGCTACATTATACCTGCGTCAGGTATAATGTATGCAGGGGGGGGCGTTCCCCTGCAAAAAGCTTCGTAGAAGTGACGCAGTGAAATCTATGAGATTTCACTGCATCACTTCTAGGACGCCGTTGCGTCAAAATCTTGCGCCTGCCTCACAGCAGGCGTAAGACTGATGCAAGCCCTTTCACATGGGGCTTGCCCCTTGTGAAAGGACGCACTGCTGGAGTTGTGTCACTTTTGTGACACACTCCAGCGATGCGTCACTTTTCCACCTGTAGATATATCAGAAATACTGACGTATCTGTAACTCCTTGCGACATGATGCGTCATACATTAAATATGATGCATCAGGTATGTCGCAAGGAGGGCGCACTGAGAAGTGACGCATCACTGCTTTCACGCAGCGATGCGTCATTTCTCATAAATGAGGCCCCATGTATCTGAAATATATACGTAAGTGTAGCTTTGCTGTACTTAACTCCACTTATTCATATATATCATCAAGATCAAAATATGTGAAATTAAGAATAGTACATCTATACTTACCTATATATATTTTTGTTGTCTATATTTGTGCTACACTTGTTTTGTCTCGTCAAAAAACACTAGAGCATCCCAATATGTCCATGTGAACTTGGGTATTAACCTAGCAACTGAGAACTTGTGTTCATTTGGAACTCATTTCTAAATACAATATGATTCCACAGACTTCTGTGCAGACAATTTATATAAAAGAATTTATAACAGAACATACATGCATTCTGTAAGAACAATCTTTTAGAAGCTTGAATAATATTCTGACAACCAGTACCCATCATTTCTTTATCTCTCTGCACATTACCGAAAATTCACAAAAACGTAACCAATTCCCCTGGCAGACCAATTCTTTCTGGATGTGACTTGCTTCTGGAGCCGCTTGGCAACCACGTCAACATTTTCATTAAACATGGGAGAAGTGACGCAAATGTGGTGCGAGGGCCTTGTAAATCTGCCCCTGTGTCCCACTACTAGACACATATGTGTGTGACAGCACGTTAATAATCAACCTCATTGAAGGTCTAGACTTTGATCCCACACAAGAAATGTTGGTGACTCTAGATATGGAGTCAGTATATAGGACTATCCCATAGCAAGAGAGCATCCAGATTATCAGAGATATTCTTGACAGCCGCCCAGCCCAAGTTTATGTCCAGACAGAGTTTTAGTGGAACTCCTGGAGATAGTGCTGACTACTAACTATTTTATGTTCAAACAAGATTATTGCAAGCGGTGCTCAGGGACGTCCATGGGAGCAATTTTTGCAGCAAATCTGGTGAATCCGTATGTGGGCAATTTTGAAAAAGGTTTTTTTCACTCCTGACCACAACCCTTTCTTTGATAACATTCAGTGTTAAAAAAGGTATATTAATGATGTGTTCTTGATATGAAGAGACCCCCAATTGGATCTATAATTGTTTATACAATACTTCAACAATAGTCTCCTACATCTGAAATTTGCCCATGATTTCAGCTGTGAGAGCATCCCATTTTTAGACCTGGAGCTGAAACATGTCGACAACCATCTCATTGTTTAACTCAATAGGAAACCAACTGAACAACACACAGTGTTGCAAAATAAGAGCTTCCATCCGAGAGCCTTGCCAGATGGACTTACCTATGGTCAGTTTCTCATATTACGCAGAAACTATACCCTTAAGGAAGATTTATTTAAGGAAGGAGCTATGCTCAGTGTGAAACTCCATGAGAGATTTTATCCCAAACCTCTTGTGAAGACATCCATGATAAGAGCCTGGCTCAGTCCTAGGGAGCAGATATTACAGACCAGGACTAACGATACATCAGATAAAATTGTATGTGTGACAACATTCTGTCCAGAAACCAACAAGATGGTCAAGGTCATCAGAAACATTGGCCCATTCCATCCACTATTGATGTCCTCAGACAAACTCCTTTGTCCTCAAACAAGAAAGGCAAAAACATCAAGGAAGGTCCATCTTCTTCATGCAAATTCTAATATCACCAAATGGAATGACACCATTCTGTCCGCTTGGAGCCTTAGCCCGTAAAGGGCCACTACAAGTGTGGAAATTGCGTCTCTTGCTAGTATACTACAAACACCAAGACTTATTCAATCATGGTCACATGCATACTACACTACACTAACTGTGCATCCACAAATGTGATTTCTTGTGTCTGGTGCCCTTGCAGCTTGAGTTGAGTAGGAGAAACATCACAGCCAATCAGGGCCAGAATATCACAACACAAAAGCAGGATTCTCTGTCTGATCTTGACCGCTCCCCCGGTTTCCCACTATAAGGAAAAGCAACCTACAGATGATGACATCAAGTGGCAAGACATTAGAAAAGCTTGTCCCCCGCCCAGAGGTGGAGACATGCTGCACGTCCTTCAGAGACTGAAATGTACATTGACAGACAAGCGTGACTCCACAAGGGATGGATTCAATACAATGGAAGAATGGCGCAACTTCATATCCCTTATGAATTGATCCTGTTAGCCAGGGCCGAACAGGCCGTAGCAGGCACTGGGCGTTTCCCCAGTGGGCCGCCAGGGTGGGGGTCGGTTTTGGGCCCCTGGGGGCCATTTTTGTTACCGGGGCCGACAATATCGCCCCCCCATAACAAAATCGTCCGAAACCGGCCCTAGCAAACAGCTTCAGCCGCACCCTCCCCCCCGCCCAGGGGCTGGCCGAGCTGCTTGCCAGGGCTGGTTTTGGTTCCCAGTCCGGCCCTGCTGTTAGTTGTGTTTGCCTACTGCGTTAGTGAGTTCATGAATGCTGTGACTTTTATCTTTCAGTTTGTGCTGCCTTTTGACATGACTATTCACTAAAGATATGTCAGAGAATTGCTATTTTTTGGTCACCCATCATCAATGCTGTTAATTTGCATTCTCATGCTCTACACTTGTGTTTTCTCAGTTGTATTTCATTTGTATTTAAGATCTCATTCTACATGATTTAAGCATGCTATTCTGTATACAATTGTGGTGGTCCCGAGTGTATACAATCATGGAATTATTATTATTATTATTAATAGCATTTGTTAAGCGCATGGTTGCACAAAGAACAGTGCGTCCCCGCGCTGAAAATCCCAATAATCATCATATCAGCAAACTAAAAGAGGGAAAGCACAAGGCCCTGCAGAGAAAAACTAAACTAATTAACTTTGGGGAAAAGAAAGGTTTTCAGCCTCTGTCTGAACCTTGCTTCAGACGGTTCCATCCTCCAGTCGATGGGCAGGTCATTCCAGTCCTTACTGGCCAAAAATCTAAACGACCGACCTCCCATCCTTGCTCTATGGATCCGAGGAATTGTGTTCCTGTAACCATTGAGTTGCTTTGGAAGAGGTGTGGTGCAGCGGCCAGGGTTCCTGACTCCAGACCATGACCATGAGGTTGATGGATCGATCCCCCGTGCCGGTGGCAGGTTAGTCGAACTCTGTGACTCTGGGCAATAGCTCGCTTAAGCATCCCGATGGCCCCTAGCGCCGGGACACCTCTCTGGAGGTAGCTGTGCACTACAAATGCTGGTGTGTCATATATTTTATATGCAGGCACTATTTTTATAGCGATTCGTACATGCATAGGCTTTTGCGATTCCTTAATTGCGATTCCTTAATAATCGCAATTAAGGAATCGTAAAAAGCCTACATTGATGCATGTGCCAGTTGGTCTCTTAAATCAGCACTAAAACAATTTCCTGTCTTTTCCTAGATGAGTGATTTGTTAGGGATTAGCTCTTCCCTTTATACTAGGGTACTCTGGCGCTGACGGTGCAGCTTCGATCCCCTAGACTCTGGCCCGGGGCATATTATCAAGGGGATTTATCTCCGCTTTTTGGCTCTAAAAGCCAAGAAAGCGGAGATAAAATGATCTCCCTATTACCTAGCTGTCGCTAACACCAGTTAGCGACAGCTAGTAGGAGATAGCGACCATCTTGGGCCCCACTTTGGATGTCAGTGATATTTATCACTAATGACATGCAAAGTGGGCGTGCCAAGATGTTAGCGACTGGAAACAGTCGCTAACATCGCTATCTCCTATTACCAACTTTTGGAGATATTCGCGCTAAGCGCGAATATCTCCTAAAGCTAACACCTGCCCCTGAGCAGTTCTTAGCCATGTTATCCAATGGGAGGTGGATAACATGGCTAAGAGCATTAGCTCGGTAATTCCTGAATATCGCTGACTTTTCAGCGATATTCATGCATTTCGGCCGATTTTTATCGCTTAGGAGATAAACCTTGATAATATCAAGGCTCCTAAGCGATAAAAATCGCCGCAGCTCGGCGATAAAAATATTGCCGCTAAGCCAACATAGCGATAATTATCGCTAGTTGTTGGTAATATGCCCCATTGTTTTTTAAATATTTCTCAGTACCCCCTTGTGGTATTCCAGCTGTTGCCCTTGGTTTCTTTGCCTGAGCCTGGAACTCCGTGATGTCACAGGGAGCTGGGCTCAGGCGATGGAAGGTGGTCCTTTGAAGGGACTGGAGTTGCTGGCTGCCTCCTGACTGGGATGTTGGGTGGATTCTTTCCTCCTAATTAAACTACCTGCTTTCCCCTAATGTGGATCACCCCCTCTTCATTTCGTCAAGAACCTGCATTCTCACACTGGGGTGGGTCGGCAGTAAAAGGATGGAGTGAGAGAATCCCAACACAGCTGTCCCTTGATCCGCTGTCCTGCTGATGAGCTCTCGGCCCGTGGGGCGTCTGGTGCTGTTTTACGTTGTATTTCCTGCTTTCCAGGCCGTTTTATTTCCTGCTTGCTTGTTAGGTCCGCCCGTACTGTTAATTGGCATTCCTGCCTAATTATGTACTGTGCTGGCTTTGTTCCTCTTAACTATTGCTAACGGCATTAGCGGTAGGTAGCGCCCCCTGCTGTCAGGCTTATGGGCTAGGTGTCATGGATGGCACTCTCCTGCTGGCACCTCTCTGAAGCACTCTGAAGTGTTGCCTTTCCTGGCTGCTCCTGTTGCAATGGCAGCACTCCTCCTTGGATGTCACTATTGTGGTAGTAAGCTCTGCCATCAGGCTGAGACGAGTAGAGTTTCATTCACAGCAGTGAATATTTATGATTCAGCACACGTTTCCTTGCTGTTGGGCGTCATCCAGTGGAGAAAACTGGTACTGCGGGTGTACTACACATTTCAAATGTATTCGTAATTTCTTCAGCGATGTGCAGGCTTTTCTACAACTGGCACATCGGCTCAGCAACGCTTCTGTCTTCCGCTAAGTAATGTGAGCACGAGCAGTGTGGGCATTCTTTGCAGTGTCTCTCTTATTCCGAATCTGCACCACCTTCCAAATATGTACAATCAGAAAATGTTATACTGAGTTCATATTGAAGAGTTGAATGTGATTCTTTCTTTAAGTGCTTTTTATTTTTCTTTATAATTAAGCCGCAGTACTTATTCAGTGGTGCGCACACTGGTGCTCTCTGACCATTTGTATGTTTAAAGCGCAGCATTACAGTGATGCGCACACTGGTGCGATCCAGTCTATTTGTCTAAAGGCGCGCTATTACACTGGTGCTGAGAATTCGCTTTTCTTCACGTTTGCGCACCGCTTCACTGGTGCGCTCGCTATTGCTCTTGGACCTCAACATCTGGCTTTGGCTTTCCTATTGTGGTGTTGCTTTCACTTTGTGTCTCTTAACCTGTTTCATTTTCACTATGCAAAACATCACTCCTCCATCGTTTTTCCCATCACCTCCATGTACTCCTACAATTAGATGGCAGAAATGGAAGAAAGTCTTCGAGAGGTATGCCAAAGGTGTGTTGTGCAATTTTGAGTGCTGAGAGAAAGGCCTCGTTGTTACTGCATTGTTTGGGTCCTGGGGGACAAGAAATATTTGATCGTATGCCCTCATCTTCGCAATCTGACTTAGAAGATTTAAATAAATATGAACTATGGGCCAGATGCATCAAGCATCCATTTTGCGATTCCTTATTAGCGAAAAATAAGGAATCGCTAATAAGGAATAGCAAAATGGAATGCATCAAGAAATCACTACAAAAATAGCGATTTCTTAGAATTCCTTAATTGCGACTCGCAAATTGCGACTCGCAATTAAGGAATACCTCCCCATTCATTCCTATGGGCCTAGAGGCCCATAGGAATGAATGGGATGACAATCTCATTTGCGAATCGCAATTAGCGATTCGCAAATTGAGATTGCGATTTCAAGGGTGCAGGGGTGTCCAAAGGACACCCTGTTGCACCCCTGAATTTGATCTGTGCACATATGTTGTGCACACACATGCCCTAAGGGCATGTGTGTGCACAACATGAAACTTTGAAAAATGCACTTTAGTGCATTTTTCAAAGTTTTTGCAAATTACCATGAAGTTGTACTTCGTGGTAATTTGCGTGCCCTATTAGCGAATTCGCTATTTTTGAAACTTTCATGCATTGCATATAAGGAATCTCAATTTGAGATTCCTTAAATGCAAACAATCGCAATTTAGCGAATTCTCTATTTGCGATTTTTGCATTTGGGATGATGCATCCCAAATGCATAAATACCGGTCGCAAAGGGGCTGATTCTGAGAATCTGCCCCTTTGCGACCGGTTTTTAGCTTCATGCATCTGGCTGTATGTCTTAAAAAAACTTGTCACTCATTTTCTCCCAAAAGTTGGTACCATTCTTGAATGTTGCCACTTTGCCAGGCAGGAGGTTTCAAAACCCAGAGGAATCCATTGAAGAGTATGTTAATAAGTTGGGTAAACCTGCTTCTACATTCAAATTTGGTGACTTAACTGATGAACGAGTTAGGGATCAGTTCATGGTGGGTTGTGGCATGGAACGGGTAAGAGAAGAGCTTTGGTTGAAAGATGATCCTATCTAGACGAGGTCCTTGAGATTGCCAAACGCATCGAACGTTCAATTGCGTGCATTGGTGTGATAAAGAAAGAGTCAAGCTGTTAACGTGGTCAAAGAAAAGTCTAAGAAAGTTGTTGTGAAGCCAGATGTAGGTGTTCACAAAAGCATCACTCTGACAGTACGTAGATGTTATCGGTGCAACATTTCCACTCATCTTGCTAATGATAAAGAGTGTCCTGCTCTTAAACTAACTTGTTCTAAATGTAATAAGAAAGGTCACTTGGCCATTGTTTGTAAAGCCAAAGGGGCTACTGTTAAGGAGGTCTGTGTCAGCGATGATTCTGGTCCTGAGTGTAATGATATCATGTATGGTCAGATTGTTCTTCAAGCGAGAGACCACAGCAGTAAGAAATACAGCAGCCCTGCTGATGCCATTTGTGTTGAGGTAGAGACAACTGATAGTCTTTTTGATTCGGGTGCAAAAACTACCATTGTTTCAAATGAATTCTTTTCTAACAATTCGGCTCTTAAAATTAAGTTACTTCAACCTGACATTAACCCATGTGCTTACGGTGGTGAGCCCATAAAATTACATGGGTATTTCAGCATGATTAGTTGGTCACATCAAGGCAAATTCAGTGTTATGGTTGTTCCCAGCAGCACCACACCTATTAAGCTTAAAGATCGGCCCACCATAGATGTTAATTCTGTTGCTGATTCTTTATTGCTGTACAAAAGGGGGTGGTGATGGACGGAGCATCTGAACAAATCAAACACTCACACTAGTCAAAGGATCTGGGTTTAATCCATCACCGTTCTTTAGCCCACTCTGCCACCCCAGTTCTGACATGGCTATATGCAAATCAGTCTGACCCTGTGCCTCATGGGAACAGTCCAGCCCGAACTGCCAAGCCATGCCTTCCCTGGACCGGAAACAAGCATTCTAGGACCGGTTTCTGGTATTTCAGCCGTCATCAGCCAGGCTTGCTTGAATCCAGTGGCACAGTGAGCAAGGGAATCACGTCTGAGCATAACCTGCCAACTTATGGCAAACAAAGCGGTACACAAGGGGGTGGTGATGGATGGAGCATCTGAACCAATCAAACACTCACACCCAGTCAAAGGATCTGGGTTTAATCCATCACCATTCTTTAGCCCACTCTGCCACCCCAGTTCAGACATGGCCATATGCAAATCAGTCTGACCCTGTGCCTCATGGGAACAGTCCAGCCCGAACTGCTAAGCCATGTCTTCCCTGGACAGGAAACAAGCATCCTAGGACCGGTTTCTGGCATTACAGCCGTCATCAGCCAGGCTGATGCCGGCTGAAATGCCAGAAACCGCGACATTAAAGTGTTCTGATCTAGGCATAAAGAAGTAAAAATTTAGAGATAATTAGACCACTGCCCAACACAGTGCACTCAGCACCATGTTGGGAAAAATTAAAACAAATAGAGCACCATAACCCCAAGCACAAGAGGGAGTTGCTAAGGAAACCCAGTATCAAAATTCATGTTAAAAGAATTATTTTTATAGCAGGATTCACAACTTGGAGCTGGATTTACAAATACAAGTCCCTTTCTTTTTGCAGGGAAACTTCCTGGGGACCCAAGGTTTAAAAATCCAAAGCAGGATTTGCAAATGCCTACAAAAATAAGTATTTATTGCACAACAGCTGTAAGTGACCAACTCCCACTACACAAGACCTTCAGCTAAGTGCAGCAGTGTCTAATTTCCAGTCTACCATGAGCTTTATCAGTGAATGGATGAATGACAATCAACTGAAACTAAATCCTGATAAAACCGAGCTGATTCTCACAGGAGGACCAGCAAACCTGTGGAATTCAAATGTTTGGCCTCCATTGCTGGGTAGCCCCCCACTTCCAGCAGGCTCTGTTAAGAGCTTGGGGATTGTGCTCAGTAATGATATGTCCATGAAGGCCCAGATTGACTCAGTGGTCTCTGCCTGCTTTTTCTATCTCGTGAAAATCCGGGAGAGCAGTAGATTCTTGAACACTGGGGCCCTGACTTTGGTCATTCTAGCTTTTGTAATCTCCCGCATAGATTACGCCAACTCACTATATGTTGGCATTCCAGCATATCAATGACATCGCTTGCAGTTGGTGCAGAACCTAGCGGCCAGGTTAATCTTCCGTCAGCCTAGAAGGCATCGCATTAGACCTCTGATGAAGAGTCTACATTAGCTTCCAGTGGCTAAACGCTGTGCCTTTTAGCTGGGATGTAGCATCTTTAAAGCCCTCACCGGGCATGGCCCAGCATTAATTTCTTCAGGGATCCAGCGCTATATACCCTCTCGGGAATTGCGTTCTTCCAATCTGAACCTGTTGACCACTCCCTCATTCAAACGCAAGAAGCATAGGGGCTCAGATTTGTGGTCTTGGTCCCGCAATTTCGGAACTCGCTTTCTGTGTAATTGAGGTCTGTGACCCCTTATGCACAGTTCAGGAAACAGCTCAAGACCTGGCTGTTTTCCCAGGCATATGAGTAAGCTAACTGTCTCGTCGATGCAGCTTCCCCTTTGCTCTCCGTGCCCTGAAACCGCTTGGTGTACGTGCGCTTAATAAATATTTTAACATAACATAACAGGGTAAAACCATTGAAATTTGCTCGTTTATACAACCATTGTCAACTCACACACCAGCCATACAAACTATTACTCGCACACCAAGAGCAACGCTTATGACCTAACAATATTTATACAGCGCATACCACAACCATTCAATAATACTAAGTTGGTAGACATCTCTTTCAAAGTGTTAGCGGAATGTGATGCGTAACCTCATATGTAAGATGGTTTACAACATTGAAATTCTCACAGAAAAGATGAGGCTATCAGCACTGAATGTGGTGAGAGGTGCACTGCACCTCAATTATGGATGCTTTTCGCTACCTAAAGGAGGCATTTTCCTTGCTGACATTAAGGCCCTTGGAATCCTCGTTACCACACTGCTCTAAATAACCCAATGTGGACATGATATATGTTTAATGTTGGGAACATTGGGCCTAATGTGGCAGATGTCTCATTTGCCGCATTAAAAGTGCATTATCCTATAGCATTTGTAATATGTGAATGCGAAATCCTTCACATTTGTGATGGAGTATCCCTTCCGTCAAACTCTAAATCCAGCCCATTAATCTAATTTTTGAAAGGCGCCCTTCTTCAGACTCTCTTCTTGATTGGCTGATGCCCACTTGTGGAAAAGAACTTTGAACCTTTTAGTATCCTCTTCTAAAATCTACAATCCAATCTTATGATACTGTGAGTCAATCAATCAATCAATCAAGTATTTGTGAAGTTGGCTACTCACCCGTGAGGGTCTCAAGGCGCTGGGATAAGAAAAGGGGGGGGGGGGCGGGGATCGCGCAGCTCCGTATCACCCAAACAGCCAGGTCTTGAGGCTTTTCCTGAAAGCTTGCAGAGTGGGGGATCTTCTGATGCTGAGGGGGTGTTTGTTCCAGGTCTTAACCCTGAAGTAGGATAAGGGTCTTCCACCCAATCTGGCACTGTGGATGCATGGGGTTTCGGCAAGGGCAAGGTCGGTGGAGAGGAGGCTTCTCTTGGGTACGTAGAACTCTTTCTTTGAGGTATTGGGGTCCGGTGCTGTGGAGGGATTTGAACGCATGAGTGTGTAGCTTGACGGTCACTCTCTTGTCAACTGGAGGGCAATAGATGTCTTGTAGATGCTGGGTGATGTGGTCTTGTCGTGGGATGCCGAGGACCTGTCTGGCGGCGGTGTTATGGATGGTCTGGAGTTTGTGGAGTAAGGATTTGTTGATCCTGACATAGAGGGCGTTTCTGTAGTCCAGTCTGCTGGTTATGAGTGCATGGGTGACTACCTTTCTGGATTCGGGGGGGACCCATTTGAATGTCTTGGAGGATGCGGAGGGTGTAGAAGCATGTGGAGGAGACGGCGTTGATCTGTCGGGTCATGGTGAGGGGGGAGTCGAGTATAATGCTGAGGTTGCTGACGTGGTCCGTGAGTGTGGGGAGATTGCCGAGGGCGGTGGGCCGCAAGTTGTTATCCCATGCGGAGGGGGTGGCTCAGAGGACGAGGACTTCTGTTTTCTCCAAGTTGAGTTTCAGGCAGCTGCTGCTCATTCAGGAAACAACGTCTTTCATTTGTTCCTGGAAGCTGTATCTGGTGGTGTTGGGTTCCTTGGTGAGGTAGAGGATGAGTTGGGTGTCATCTGTGTAGGATACTATGCTGAGTCCATGCTTTCTGACAATGACGGCGAGGGGGGCCATGTAGGTGTTAAAGAGCATGGAGCTGAGCGATGATCCTTTGGGTATTCCGCAGCTGATCTCTGTGGGTTTGGAGAGGTAGGGTGGAAGTCTGATTCTTTGGGTTTGGCCAGTGAGGAATGAATGGTCCAGTCGAGGGCGAGTCCCTGTGTGCCTGCGTTGTGGAGTTTGGCGGTGTGTTTGTGGTGGGATACGGTGTCGAAGGCTGCAGAGAGGTCAAAGTAGGATGATGGCCGCCATGTGGCCCTGGTCGAGGAGAGTGTGGATGTCATCTGTGGCAGCCAGGAGGGCAGTCTCGGTGATGTGGTTGCTGCGGTATCCAGATTGGGAGGAGTTGCGGATCCAGTTAGCTTCTATGAAGGTCATGAGCTGGGTGTTGACGATCTTCTCAGTGGCTTTGGTTGCAAAGGGGAGGAGACAGATGGTTCTGTATTTCTTGAGGTTCGTCGGGTCTGCAGAGGGTTTCTTGAGGAGGGAGTTAACTTCTGCACGTTTCCAGTCGTGGGGGAATGTGCACATTTCGAAGGTGGAGTTGATTGATGGTGCATCGTAGTTCGTGTGCTATGACAGTGGCGGCTCAATGGAAGATGTGCACCGGGCAGGGGTCTGTGGGGAATCCTGAGTGTATGCTCTTCATGGTCTTGGCAGTGTCTTCTATGGTGACAGGGGTCCAGGCGGTGATGTTAGGCTGGCTGGCATTGCTGGAGATAGGTATGGTGTCCGTGCCTTGCTTCTGTTCGTTGAAGTTGTTGTAGATGGACTTGATCTTGTGATGGAAGTGGGAGCCGATCAGTGGCGGTGCGTCCATTGGGGGCGTTGGGGCGTTGCCCCACTAGCCATGGACGACCCCACACGCCACAAATGCATTTAAAGGCTTTTTAAAAAATGCATCGATCGATATCTTATAAATAAATCATCTAGCGCACTGCGCGCTACCTGCTGCCCGGAAAAGCCCGACAGAATCGGGCATCGTATAGGAAGTGGGCCGTGGGGGGCGGGGCTGAGGGAGAGAGTGACAAGAGGAGGCAGCGCACAACAGAGCAGTCAGAGACTCCGAGTAGACAACGCAACAATGCGCATGTGGAATCCAGGAGTCTTACAAATTTCTACTTGCCCGCGCATGCGCATAGTAGTAGACCTTACCTTCCCTCCCCTCTATGGTACTCGAGACACAGGGACTGCCAGGCAGGGCCCCGGGCCCCCCGGTCTCATAATGGGCAGATAGTATCCTGCTCGTAGCCCAATCCTGGCGCAGTGTTGCTGTTAACGCTGCGCCAGGATTGGCTGCTGCAGCAGGATGGTGGCGCGAGTGGGTGTTGGCTGCTCTGCTTAGGGACCACACTGTATGGCCAATCACCATATGGCTAATTCCAGCCATGTCGAGGTGATTGGCCATTTCTACACTGTCTGTCACGTCACCGTGCGTGGTGCACTGCTAGCTGGCACAACAAGCAGTAAAAAAGAAAGTGAAAGTAGCAAAGTACAGAGAATCACGAACGAAGTCTAGTCACAACAAGACCAGTGAGAAGAGAGAGTGACCACTAGCAGTCTGTCTGTTCATTCCAGTGACTCGAGTCGAGTCTCCAGTTCGTCGTCGTTGGTTGTGTCTGTGTAAACTAAGTGCGAGCTGAGGGAGTCTCTAGACTGTGCCACAGACTGTACGGGTTCGGACCGCCACACCACCCACCACGTAAGTTTTTTTCCTGTGCCGCCACTCCAGCACTAGCACTGATGATAAGCCTGGTATAATAATGATAATGCATTCTTTTTAATGTGACATGCATGCTGCCATCTGGCTGTCACGGCACGCGCACACTGACGGCGATTATGGTGGTGAGACTGGAATGAATGCACACACAGCCGAGATTTGCTGCAGCCACAGCAGTCTATTCAGACGGCTGCTTGAGGCCCATGGAGTCTGTCTCTGATAATGTCCCTGCTACTTGGACAGGGTGCAGCCATGTGGAGTCCGAGCCCAGCTCTGTCTCTAATATAATTTTAACGTGGGTGGAGCGCGGACCGCCATGGGCGCCAAGTGACGTCATGCCATGTGTGACACCTTCGGTGAGTGTGGGCTTTTTAGCTAGCAGCACTTAGAATGCTGGAATTTTTAGAATGATTCCTTCCTCTGTTAGCAGTGAAACTACAAGTTCCAGAATGCAACATGCTGTGGGTTAAAAAGTCGAAAGTATTGCTAATGACGTGTGAGCCTTGGCAGTTAAGTAAGAGAAACGTCTATTAAGATTTCCAGGTTAGTGGGGGCGGGACTGGAGCCGGACCTGCTGAGGAGAAGAGAGAAGGCACCAACTCCCTGACTCTCCCTCGGGGGGGGGGCAGCCGGGCACATGCAAGCTGATCTTAAGATGGATGCTTGTATGTCACGTGATGCACCGGACTCTACCAGCTGAGCGTGCTTTGGTTACCCAGGGATACCTGTCTAATGAGACACCTGAGACACGGTGCGCCTGTGGCACGTGGAACTCTAAGAATGATGAGGGCAGGGAGAGGACAGTGAAAGAGAGCGGGGGAGCTGACTGAGGGCCGGCACAACGAGCGGGAGAGCAGGGAAACGCAGAGAGAGGAAGGGAGTAATGGAAGAGTAATGGAAGAAGAGAACAGGGATCGAAGAAAGGGGAGGGAAGAGGATGGAGCAAGGTGGTGTCGGGAGGGGGGCAGGAAGAAAGTGAGGGGGAGACAGACGGGGTGAGAGTGGGAAAGGGGGAATGAATGGGATAGACTAGTGGTGATGGGAGGAGGGCTAAGGAAGATAGATAGGAGAGGGACACAGGAACCACGAAAGGAAAGGACAGACAGAAAGGACAATGTTGTAATGTAAAAAAAAAACGGCCCTGTAACCGATGTAGTATGCTGCTGGCCAAACGATTGGTAAATGGTTGCAAAGCATTGGGGTGGAAGAAACGTGCCCAACTGTTGGCTTAAACTTTGTATCTGTCTTAGGGATCTATACTCACACAATATCCTCCTAGCAAAGCTCTACCATGCACAACTTAATGGCTGAAATCCGAGAGCAGATCGAATGGGAGTGGTGACGTCCAATGTCAGCCACATTCTGTGCCAGGCCACACTGGCCTTCCCTTGCCCATGCGGTCGACATGGCTTTGTGCTGTAGTTATCCCCTTGCACACACAACAAATGTGTTCTCTATGCTGCGTTACTTGAATAATGATTAAATCATCTGCACTTATGTGTATGCTGCCCTTGAGTCTGTGTTGCCATTAGGAAAATATTGCCATTAGCCAACAGTAGGCGGGACCTGAAATTAATTTAGTGCACTGTTATGTGAGCAGTTAATAGTCCGTGAAACAACCGTGCCCTGCTCACCCCGTTCACTTAAATGGTGAGTGTGGCAAAGCAGGCCTTTTGGAAATGAAATAATGATGGCTATTCGTCTGGGAAAAGTCAATCTGTCACACTGAAGCCTGACATGAAAGATGTACGAAGCCCTTGGCTGTGAACTGAGGGAAGAGACTAGACCAGCGGGTCTTTGAGTGATGCTGGTCTGGTGCTGCTACAGACAATGCAATGGCACAGTGTGGTTTGCTTGATAGTGCTAATTATAAACCCCCTAGGTGTGCTTCTATTACATATTGATGCACTAAGACGTAGCACACATTAGAGAGCTTTACATAATAACATTCTTGAAGCATATATTGTGGAGGAGTTTAAATACTGGAGAATTTTAAAAGGGGAAGCAAATATTTCCATACTCTAGGGAAGGGTAGTATTACTTAGGCATTTTCACAGATTAGCTGTGTAAATCTGTGTAAGTGGCATTGCAACCAACTGAGTCTGAGTATGTTAATGTGCCATTGTCTGCCACCACCGTGAAGCGCCGCAGCTGAAAGGCGAGCGCAACAGGCCATAACACAGTGTAGATACCAATCATCCAATATCAATGATGGGCTTCTCTCCCAACCATATTATAAGTATCCTGCTACTATCTCCCCAGAGGGCTCCATCAAGTGTGATGTAATGTTTACCCTTGTAAAATGGACCGATGGTTTTAAAATAAAGAGATTGTCCTCTTAGTAGAGCATAGAAGTATGTTGTAGAGTGCTCCTGTAACAAGCATTGGAAATGCATTAGGTCTTGCATTAGAAAAGTTGGAGCTATTGGTCTTGTAAATGACAATTTATTTTATTTTTGTTTTGGTTTTGAAAATAGCTAAATTAATATCTTTGTCATTTACAATGCCAATAGTTATAACTTTCGCAAATGTGACACCTATAGCATTTGTAATGCAACATGATTTGTATTTACGTGACTTAGATGTATTTATATTACAAATAACAATGGCTTTTAATTTTTTAAGTAATTAATACTTAAATAAAAGTGATTGTAATTTATAATGGCAATAGCTTAAACTTCTGTAAAAAACTTTTGTGAAGATTATGTTCAGTGTATTTTATTGTGACGAAAATCCAAGAACAGAAGTGAAATATTAACATCTTTTTGTGATATTTGTAATAAATCTTGAAACATTGAGAGAACATAATTGAACCAGTTGTTGTTGAATGGTTGCACAGATTGATGCTGTGATGGCGCAGTGGTGCTGAGTGATGCTGTGGTGGTGCTGAGTGATGCTGTGGTGGTGCTGAGTGATGCTGTGGTGGTGCTGAGTGATGCTGAGTGATGCTGTGGTGGTGCTGAGTGGTGCTGTGGTGGTGCTGAGTGGTGCTGTGGTGGTGCTGAGTGATGCTGTGGTGGTGCTGAGTGATGCTGTGGTGGTGCTGAGTGATGCTGTGGTGGTGCTGAGTGATGCTGTGGTAGTGCTGTGGTGGTGCTGAGTGATGCTGTGGTGGTGCTGAGTGATGCTGTGGTGGTGCTGAGTGATGCTGTGGTGGTGCTGAGTGGGAGATGGGGAGAGGGAGAAAAAGGAGAGCAGGGAGAGGGTAAAGAGAGAGAGAGAGAGGAGAGAGGGGGGAGAGATGAGAAAGAGAGGGGGAGAGAGGAGAGAGAGAGGGAGAGGGTGAGAGAGGAGAGAGGGAGAGGGAAGTGAGGGAAAGGGAGAGAGGTAGACGGAGAGAGGGAGAGTGAGAGAGTGAGGGGAGGAGGGAGAGGGAGGACGAGAGGGAAGGAGGGAGAGGAGGGGAGATAGAAGGCAGAAACTGCCTGAGAAACAGACACAAAGAAGGAGTAAGAGAGAAAGGATGGCAGGCTTTGAGGAAGAAGAGTGCCGCAGACAGAGATCATGCGGTGAGAAACAGGAGGGGCAAAGGCAGATATGGAAGACGACGATCCACCGAGCAGGTCAAGCCGCGGAGAGACACAGGCATAGAACGGGCAGAGCACGGGGAGAGGAGGGGCACAGAGAGACTGAAGGGCAGTGGCAGCTAGATTGTAGGTGCTATGAAAGAAGGAGATAGTGAGTCTGAAAAAGGTACGAGTGGGCCAGAGAGATTGCGAGAGAGAAAGACGAGAGCAGACAATATGAATGAAAGGGAGAGAAACAGTAAGACAAACTGGAGGGAGACAACGAGAAGTTGGGGAAAAATGAATGCATGTGGCTAGCAAATGAGGGACTGGGAAGTGCGTGATACAGACGAGTGTACAATAGGATTCAGCCATACTAAGACATTGCCTGAGACTTATTTCCCACAGTCTGCAACTCTTTGGAGAAACTGCAGAAATCCAAGACGGGTGCAAAGACAGTGCATATGGCCACACGAGTACTGTAACATGTTAACATGAATTTGAATACACATTTATATGTGTCATCCATAAACATGTTGTCACATTGCAATCTATTCTGGTTTGGCCCTTAGCATCAGCGGTTTACTTCAATCCATCCCCCAGACAACGCACACTTATTGACAGCACGGGAACAAACTGTAAAAAATAAATAATCTGTAAAAATAAATTATCTGGAAAAGATGAAAGTCCGTCTAGCACGGGAACAAACGGTAAAAAAAATTAATCTGGAAAAGGTGAAAGTCCGTCTATCAGAATACAAATCTGGTGCATCTACTACCAGTAAAAAAGTCAGACTCGAAAAATACTGTAAAACAAACGCTTAGGCAAACAATTACAATGTGTGCCATAACCACACGTATACATTAAGGTCTGCCACCCTTGTTATTACTGAAATAAGATTATGGAACTATTCTGCATGGAAAAAATAAGTTCATCAACAACTATGTAGAGAGACGTTCCTCCTATGGGAAGAAAGTTGTTTGCAGTTTAAATCAAAAAAGTTGTTTGTTTTGTTGTTTGCAGTTTAAATAAAAACAATCTGTGAGGTTCTCAGCATTGTATCTTGAAGTCTGTTATGAAGCTCTGTTGTTATACTGAATAAGCAGCTACCTAGTATGTTATATGACAGCTCTTTAATAATGTAATACCTGCAATTTCACAATTGCTTTATTAACCTTCCTGCTTTCTCAAATTTGCTTGGAAATGCTCAATTTTTCCACTATTTTTTCAAAATTTTCTCGGGGGGAAATCCGCCCGAACCCTCCTTGGGGGGTTCGGGCTCGCTCGCTACGCTCGCTCGCTACGGTGCAGTATGATTATCAGTTTCCGCCTCACCACTTTCAAATGTCACCAGCCGCCACTGGAGCCGATTATGTTGCAGAGGTCCTGGGGGTGGGGATCTGAGGCTTTACTGGGAGGTTTGGTGAATTCTTGTATGATGCTGAAGAGTTCCTTCGAGTTGTGGGAGTTGGTGAAAATTCTGTCATGGGTGAAGTTCCTCTTTGTGAATCTGATGCGTTGGTGGTATTCTGTGATGGTGGTTTTGTAGGTGGTGAGTGCTTCCGGGGTTTTGATAATTCTCCATGCTTTCTTGAGATGTCTGCATGTGCGCCTGGATTTGCGGAGGTCGAGGGTGAACCAGGTGGCTTTCGTGGGGCATTGTCTGTCGGAGTTCCGGAGGGGGGCAAGCATGTCTGCGCAGTTGGTGAGCCATCTGTAGAGGTCGTTGACTGTAGAGCTAGCGTTGGTCATGTCGGGAAGGGGCGCGTTTGAGGGCTGAGTTGAGGTGCTCTTCTGTGACCTTGCTCCAATTCCTGCTCAGGGGGCATGGTGTAGTTTTGTGTGTGCTGGGTTTAGAGAAGGAGAAATGTACCCAGTGGTGGTCCATACAGAGGGGTTGTGTGGTGTGGCTGAAGCAGATGTTGTACTCTTCTGCAAAGATGGGGTCGAGGGTGTATCCTGCCTCGTGGGTGGGGGTGGTGATGATCTGCTTCAATCCGATGTTGGCGAGATTGTCCAGGAGGGCGGTGGAGTTGGGGTTGCTGAGGTTTTCGAGGTGGAAATTAAGGTCTCCAAGCAGTACGTAGTCCGTGGAGGCAATGGCGTGGTGTGAAATGAGGTCCGTGATGATTGTGGTGAACGTGGTGTGCGGTCCAGGAGGTCTGTAGGCGAGGGTTCTGCATAGGGACATTCTAGGGTTGGTCTGGAACTGGAAGTGGAGGTGTTCCATGGGGACGAAGAGTTGGTTGTGCTGGCTGTAGTGAGTCGGAGGGAGTTTTTGTGTACAATGGCGAGTCCTCCTCCAGGGTGGTTGAGGTGGTCCTTCCTCTTGATCTTGTATACTTCGGGGATGGCGGTTGCGATGGTGGGGGCGGTGGTGGCATTGGTCTAGGTGTCTGTGAGGAAAGCGACGTCGGGCGACAGGGTGTCGAGGAAGTCCCAGATTTCTACTGCTTGTCTGTGCAGGAAGCATACGCTGAGGAGAATGTAGCTTAGGGGATTGTGTGCGATGGGTTCCAGTGGGTGGGCAGTAGGCGTGGGGGTCTGGAGGTGGCTGCAGTGTCAGCAGGAGAACCCGCTGTGGGTGGTGTTTGATGTTGACAGCTGGCAGTTGTTGTTTTCTTCAGGGGTAGAGTGCCTCGAGAGTAGTTGAGTCATAGCAGTGGGAGGAACAGGGTCCCTGGACATGGTCATGTCACGGATGGTCGCTGACGGGCTTACCTTTGGTGCGGTGTGGCCGCTCAGCGGCTGACAATTAAGTTGGGGTGGGGGCGCAGCTGGGAGGCGGGAACAGGCAGGGGGGAGGAGGTGCCATTGGGGCAGCAGCGGCGGGAAGGGAAGCGAAAGCAGCAACAGGAGAAAAACAGACGATAAAGGCAGAAAGATGCAAATGGGCACAGAAAAGGTACAGAAGAAGCAACAAGGAGGCAAAAAAGCACTGAAAAAGCATGCAGAGACAAACAGGCACAAAAAAGACACAAGGAGACTAACGGGCACAAGATGGCAGAAAACTGAACAACTAGGCAGAGATACAAAGGCAGAAAACTTACCAAAGGCTGGCAGGGCAGGCCAGCAGAAGAGCAAGTCTCTCTCACTCGACCACCAGAGATGAGGCGTGTGGTAAATAGTTCTATGTATTTTCCCTCTCTACCACTGCATCAGAATGTCCTGTGACATCATGGAATGTTAAGTGCCTGACTCTAGCTAGAGAGTCAGTTGGTCATCTCAGGCTGAGGAGCTGGAAGCTCTCTCCTGGTGGGGTTTTCTACTTGTAACTTCTAATCCTGTAACCTGCCACCTACCTACCTGTCAATAAAGAGGGATCTACTACTACACCTGGTCTACGCATCATTGTTTGTGTACCACAGTTTGGCGACGTTTCTTGGACTAACCTGCACTACAAAGAAAGAAGATAGAAATTCACCTATAAGGAAACCAAGGACTGTTCTACATTCAAGTAAGTCGATTTCCTGGAGATCAGAGTAACGCCCAGTAAACCCCACCAGTGTCCTTTCAACTTGGGACGGCCTGCACCCTGGGCGTCTGTGTTGTGAGAGAAATAACTGCCGTTTTTTTGTCATCTGAACACTAATTGTTTCCAGCTACAAGAGCCACTGTTTCAGCAGGCCTGATCACCCTGTTGTGCCTTTCGGCGTTCTTGTTTGCATTGACAATTCGCCTTTATTACAACCACTGTGTTTTGAGAATATTTACACAGTGAGGGCATTTATTTTCAGCACTATTTGTGTTGGCTCTTATGGTGCTGCCCTGGCGCTGGCAGTACACTCTCTCAAGCACAGCAACCTGTGAAGTCTGTGAAGTATCGTTTTTTTTTACATCTATGTGGACAGTGTTTTACTTTGCCCTGAGTGTTACTTCACCTATTCAGAGTGTCGTGGGGCCTTGGCCGTTCTCATAGTTAAAAGTATCAGTGGCCCCTCCATTTCTGTTTTGCCGGCATCTTTCAATTTGGGAAAAGTGCACAGTGCGCACGTACAACTTTGAGGCTGTGTATGACGTCTCTCCGTCACTGTTGTGCCGGCATCTTTAAATTTGGAAATGCGCACGGAGCGCTCGCATCACTGTTGAGCTGACATGTTTACATTTTCGAAATGTGCACGAGCTGCGCACTTCTTACCTCTTCAGAGCGGCAACCGTCTTGACTCTATGACGTCTGTCTTCGTGTGTACTGCTTCTGCTGCCTTGACGAGTTTTAGTGCAGCAGCGTGCCTTAAGCCACTCGGTGAGCGCCAAGCGGAGCGTCATGCTGTCGTACCGCCCTCGTGGATTTACATGTCAGTCTGCGGCAGCTTCGAGCACTATTATTCTCACACAGGCGACAGCAGTTTTGGTTCTATGAAGCTACAACCTTCAAACTACGTGGTCGTTTTCCATTATGGACGTTTATCGCTCTGCCTTCTATGTGGTTCAACTGTCCTTTGCAGAGTCTGTGCAGAGTCTGTGGATGTTTTTAACTTTTGACGAACTCCTCTTCGGGACTGTCGGAGTCACTGTGCAGGTCTCACACATCACTCAGTTTCTCCTCCTCTCAAATGCTGGCACAGGGACAGTCGATATCTCAACATTAGATGTTCTTCTTCAGCAATATGTCTTCCCTTGGTTGGATGTTTTGTTTCCTTGAGTGGAAGATCTTGTGGACTACTTTTCTGGACTTGCCTGCACGTCACCCGGTGTCAAGTCACGCTTCGGAGTTTATGGACAATCCTGGCTATGAAGATCTCGGGTGAGAAATCGCTCACCGGAGCTAAAAACCTTTTTGGTTTTTTTTCTCTTTATTTGCCAATGCTTTACATTATTTGTGATTTCGTGTATGTTATAGGTTGATATGTGTGTTGAACATAATGGATTGTTATCTTTACTTTTGGGGGGTTGTAGTATGTCATTGTGGTGAACTTTTTAGTATCTCTGTGCATGTTATGGGTGGGTGAATGTTTTGAGCTTTAAATTTCCTAAGGCAACATCTTAACCCTACGGTGTACCCTTATTTAAGGGAAGGGGTGGGGCTAGTCAATGCCTTATTTTGAGACTAGGGTAATGTTGTACCTTATGGGGTACCCTATATGTACATATAGGGGACGTTGTGGTTTTGGTCTCACAGGGTGTGTATCCTGTGTTTCACCCTGCTTGTGCTGGTAGGGTGTTTGTGTCTAGTTAATACCCCATCCATATACTTAGGGTTAGTACTTATGGTGTACCCTTACTTAAGGGAGGATGTGGGGTTGTGGTGCCAATCAGTGCCTACATTTTGTTTCCTGGGGACTTGTCGTTACCCTTTGGTGAAGTTACGTTGTGCACTTTTTAAGTGGTGTACCCTTTTATTAGGGGAGGTTGTCTGCATGTAACTATCTTACTCAAAAGTTTCAAGGATTGGTATCCTTGTGTACCCTTTCCTGGGGAAGGTGGTGTGCGTTGTCAGCGCCGCCATTTAGTGATGTAGCGTTGAACAATTTCTACATTGTTCAATTGTGTACCCTTTTGTTAGGGGAGGTTGTCTATGTTGATTTAAGTTGCATCACTCTATGTGGGTTGTCGGGGTGCGTTGTCAGCGCTACCTCTTGGTGTAGTTGCTCCACTATTGTCAGTGTGCGGCTACTCTGTGCTTTGTTCCAGGAACGTTAGTTTCCTCTGGTGTACCCTTTCCTGGGGAGTTGTTGAGTTCCACAGTTTAAAGATTGCCTTCCTTGGTGTACCCTTGAGGGGGAGGTTGTTAGTGCACGTCATGCACTAGTCTATATCGCAAGGCTTTCCTTTTCTGTGTAAGTTGCTAGTTTATCTTCTTGTGCTAATTTCCATCTGCATTCATTTTTGTCATACAGTTGTTACATCCTGCTTGATTTACCAGGATCTCTACCTTGTATTTTTTAAAGGAGGGTGGATGGGCATGTAATGTAATTTGCATTTAATTCATCTGTGCATCTAATGTTTATCTTTCTACATGCCTCTTTTATTGTTCTTTGTTTCTGCTTTCATGCTTGACTTTCCTGCTTTTTAGATTGTCTCTTTTACTAGCTCTGAAGTCTACAGTCTCCTCTGAATCCTTCTGCTCCGTCTTGACTTCTTTCTTGCTGTTGTTTGTTAACGGAAGGGGATGTGTGGTAAATAGTTCTATGTATTTTCCCTCTCTACCACTGCATCAGAATGTCCTGTGACATCATGGAATGTTAAGTGCCTGACTCTAGCTAGAGAGTCAGTTGGTCATCTCAGGCTGAGGAGCTGGAAGCTCTCTCCTGGTGGGGTTTTCTACTTGTAACTTCTAATCCTGTAACCTGCCACCTATCTACCTGTCAATAAAGAGGGATCTACTACTACACATGGTCTACGCATCATTGTTTGTGTACCACAAGGCGCAGGCAGGAGCCTGCGGGTGGAGGAGGGCCTCGAACACCTAGCTGCAAGCAGAGTGGTGCTGGGGTCAGCGGTGCAGTGATGGTGCTGCATGAGGGGAGAGCAGTAACCCTGACCAGGAGGTCAGATGTCTTGCTCCACCCTTCATGCAGCAGGCGCCCTTAAGTAGGGGGCAGGGGTGGGGGCGAATCTGGGAGGTGGCGACTGGCTGGGGAGGAGGGGCTGTGGGGGCAGCAGTGGAAGGAAGGGGAGCAAAAGCGCAAGAGGAGGAAAACAGAGGAAAAAGGTACAAAGATGCAAATGGCCATAAAAAGGCACAAGGAGACAAAAAGGCACAGAAAAGGCACAGGGAGACAAACAGGCACAAAAAAGACACAAGGAGACGAATGGGCTCAAAAAGGCACAGAACTGCACAACGAGGCAGAGAGACAAAGGCAGAAAACTTACCGAAGGCTGGCAGAGCAGACCAGCAGAAGAGCAAGGCTCTCCTACTGGACCACCAGGGATGCGGCGCAGGCAGGAGCCTGTGGGTGGAGTATGGCCTCAAATGCCTATCTGCAAGCTGAGAGGTGCTGGGGTCAGCGGCACAATGACGTAGCTGCACGAGGGGAGAGCAGTAACATTGACCAGGAGAGGAGAGTGACATCGCCCAAAAATATACAGCTCATAAATACAAAGAAATCTTCTAGAGTAGTCAATAAGCTAGCTTAAGAATTCCACAATTAAATAATCTTTGTGTTAGCTAATAAAATGCATTACAGATAACTGTGTATGTGGGGGGGTACAGGTGAAGTGAGACACTGGCTTAGAGCTCTTTGTAGTTGATCAGAGAAAGCTTGTGGAATTGCTGATAAAATTGTATCTATGTTTGTAATGGAAGACCATCACCTGCTAGATGACACCCAATTTGGGTTTCGCAGAGGCTATGGAGCAGAGACGGCTTTAATCAAGGCATCGGAAGACATCAGAATTATCCTGGATCAGGGAGGAACAGCAATCCTTATTTTATTGGACCTCTCAGCGGCCTTTGACACGGTCGATCATACCACACTGATCGATCGTGTCACCAGAAAGGGTATTCAACATAAGGACAGAGAATTGCTGGTATCCTTTCTCACCAAGCGCAGTCAGTCGGTAAATCTAGGCACCTTCCATTCTGCCCAACTGGCCCTCCCATGTGGGGTCCCGCAGGGTTCCTCCCTAAGTCCGACTCTTTTCAATATCTATGTGTCGGACTTAGCCAACATCATCAAAGCACATGAGATGAGCCTAACATCTTATGCCGACGATACCCAACTGGTGCTTGCAATAAATAACAACGGAGAAAGGGTTGCAGCTAACTTCCAAAAGGGCATGCTCCCCATCAGTAGCTGTATGGCCATTAATTGCCTCAAATTAAACTCTGATAAAACAGAGATCATGACCTTTGGTAAGCTATCCCCTACCTGGTCGCAAACCTGGTGGCCCTCTTCTTTGGGCTCCCCACCAATCCCAGTAACCAAGGTCAGGAACTTAGGCGTTACATTTGATGACACTGACTTTCGTCTCTCATGCCAACTCGGTAGTCTCGGCTTCTTTCCATAAATTACGCATGATTAAAAAGATTCTGCCATTTCTCCCGTTGAATGCAGGAAAAACTCTAGTCAGCACAGTGGTCATGTCTTCCATAAACTATTGCAATGGGCTTTTTGCGAATGCACAAATCAAGGTCATTCAAAAGCTACAAATAGTCCAGAATGCAGCAGCTAGAATGTTATCAGGAACCCCCAATTTCAAACACATTTCTCAGGTCATCAAGAACTATCACTGGCTCTCAGTGAAAAATCGTATAAAGTTTAAGGCACTCTGTATTGCCTTCAAGGCCTCTCGTAAAACTGGACCCCAATTTTTAATAGATCAATTAACAATTCACATTCCAAACAGGGCACTTCGCTCATCCACCACATTTTAGCTAAAAGTGCCACGTACAAAAACAGCCTCTTGTGGAGACAGACGCTTTGTGGTCTCCACGGAAATTTTTTGGAATGATCTCCCGTTGGAGATCAGATCCTATCAGTCCTTGTTAACTTTTAGAAAGCTGATAAAAACTTGGCTATTCAACCAATAACATTCTTAACATGGTTTCTGCTTGCCGTCCGCAGCGCCGAGACACCCTCAGGTATTTGTGCACTCTCAAAACTAAATAAACAAATAAATAAAATACAGCATTTAGTATGCCATATTCACTGTGGACCTGATTCACAAAGGCCCTCTGCAATCGTGCGGAGGCCCCGCAGTTGTGGGGGACTCTCCGCACGACCGCTCACACTGCATTGAGAATTCCCATTCCAGAGATTCAGCCCGAGTGTGGAGAGGCTCCCACGAGCAGTCGTGGCCGCTGCAGGTAAGAGCGCTGGGGCCAGGTGAGGGGGGATTTTGAGAGACGACCACAATGGAACATTTATTATTTATTTAATTTTCCCTCATGGCCACGAGTGCGCACGGCCTTTGTGAATCAGGCACTAAGAGTTTGCACTAGGCTGCAGTGGCTGGTATCCTGGCAGTTGATAGAACTAGGGCAGTACAGTGTGCATCATTCTTTTCAATACTTTATGCATAAGCATAGACAGAGGTCATCCCTGAAACTGACCCACATCCATTAGTACATGCACAGAAAATAAACTGCACCCTACAGACACATACATCAGACTGCTTTTAAGACCCTGTGCGAATCTACAAGGAACTGAAGATACCTTTGAAATGATCTCTTGAAGCGCCACAAAGTCATTGGTATTGACAGCCATGCAGGCCAGCGAGGGCATCAGGTCCTCCAGAATCATATTTCTCTCCTATGGAAACAAAATATGGACAAGCATCACACAGTTAGGATGGTCATGCCTGCCATGTGACCAGCATCCTCTTTCTCACATATAGAGATGGGGGGATAGCAAAAATCCCATGATGGACTTCTACATTCCCGACAGTAAACAGACTTCCAAGGGTGGATTTTCCTTTGGATTCCAAGAAACCAGAGGGGTGTTATAGCCACCTAGCTCTAAATCAGGCACTCTGTCTCCTAAGGGGTTGTGAGATGGTTAGACACCATTTGCAATTAGACCACACACTAGAAAACAAATAATGAATAAATGAGGGTCCAGAGAGGAAGAGATGAGGTAGAGAGCCTTGGCATGTGGCTGGATAAATCTTTCAAGTTTGACTATGTCAGTGAAGCTTGCAGCCACCTGCTACGGCATGCTCAGAATGCTTCGGAAAATCAAACCTCTACTCCCTTTTACACAAACAGGTTGGTAGTCCCGCCTGGACTATGGTAACTTCCTTTATTTGGGAGCCCCAAAGGCTCCAACAAGGAAACTTCAGGTGGTCCAGAATTGTGCAGCGCTGTTCCTGTTCAACATACCTAGGCACCAATCCACCCAACAAACTTTGAACTCCCTTCATTGGATCCCTGTGGCTGAGAGGATCAAATTTAAATCCCTCTGCATTGCTCACCAGGTGTTTCCAGATAAAGGGCCTCTGATCTCTCATTCCCTGCTTTCCCTTTACCTTTCTTGAAGAACCTTGCATTCCTCTAATGCACACCTGGCTAAAGTACCCCAAGTCAGAAGGTAAAGATTCAGGGGGCTTTCTTTTTCATATAGTGTGGCCAGGCTGCGGAAAAGCCTTCACCTCTACCAGCTACTTCCCTTCCATAAAATGCTCAAAACTTGGCTATTCCAGAATACCCCCTTTAATAGAGGAACAAAAGTAAAACCCTTCTGATGCTTCTGTGCCGCACTAGCAGCGCTTGGATGCCTACGGGTAGCTATGCGCTCTACAAGTGCTTCATAGATAGATAAATAGATAGTGGAGACAGAGCTGGACTGGCCAGAAGAAGCAGAGTTAAAACCCCAGGAGGCGGCTGGACAATGGACTGCTTCAGGGCTGTGAGAAGTGAGGCGCAGTGAGGGTTCAGGCCTCCTCAGCTCATTCAGCCCTGAAAGCATCCAAGGAGGAGGAGCAAACTATTCTTAGCAGTAAATTCATGGCATCCAGCTTCGGAACAGCCTGCAAAACCAATGAACTTTTCGCAAACATTTTTGGAACACTGTGTTGTTAAATGTGGGCCTCATTTACAAGGCCCCAGCGCTGTCGGAAAGTCACTTTTAGTGACGTTCGGGTGACACACACTGCAGGGCTATATCTACAAGGCCACGTTATGCCACAGTGTGTGACTTATCATGGACTTGTAGATATGGAGTGAGGCAACACAGCGCTAGGGAGGTGTGCCATGGGAGTTACAGTGGGTGTTCCCGCGTAACAACCATAGCATTTGACACATTCTCAGATTGCGGAAACCTGGCAATGCATCAAAAGCATACATCTCCCCAGGAGTGGCATAAGGGAGGAGCAACAAGGAAAAATAACATTATTTCTCCTCGTTGTGTCCTCTTTTTATATGTGCAGCAGACATAGAATGAGGAAATTCCATCTATTGGTTGTTTTTATGCAGGAAGGTGTCCCTCACAAAAACAATCACCCCTTAAATGCAAACACATTTGCACCATGGTGCAAGGGTGCCTGTGCTGGCGCATTGCAGCGTTTGTGACCCAGCTTAGGAGTAAAGGACAGGAATGAACTCTATCTGATGAATATTGCACATTGCTACCCTTTTCTTTTGACGTAGGGTAGCACAAGAGGAAGCCTTGTGGCACTGCCCTACTCCAAAAGATTGTTTGACTTCATTTTTTACAAAAATATATTGCCATTTCAGAGGCTTCATTTAGCTCTCAGTAACGTTGTGGACTTGGAGGCAAAGGGGAGACAGTAGTAAATGTGTTATTAGGAATTATGAGTAAGAAATTGTAAACAAAAAGAAGTTAGATATGGAGAGGGAATGAACAAAAATCAAATAAACTTGGGGATAAGAGCTAGTGAAAATAGATGGAAATAAAGAGAGGGACGAACACAAAATAGGGGGCGGACTAGAGCAATGGAGACCATAGCACAGAACTTTCTGAAATAGATACTCGAGAACCAGATCAGACTTTCAGGGTATCCTAGCAATAAATTTACACATGGAACACTAATAGGAAACATTTTCATAGCAATACCTTTTCACAAGGAATCTAAGGAGGAATCATTTACATAGCAATAAATAGACACACATTGTAACTAAATAGAAAAACAGGTACATAGTAAGTGGTTATACCGGAAAACTAGCACCGCTGCGGCCCTCCAAGACCAATGATGGTACAAAAAGAAAAAGAGAGGGAGATCAACAAAAAGACAAAAGGGCGATAGTGGAAAGGAGCAAAAAAATGAGAGATGGGAATGAAGTAGTAGACAGAGAGAGTGTAAAAGAGACAGAACCAATCTATGAGACGTAGAACGGTAGAAAGAGGAAGAGACCAAATTCAGTCATCCTTTACCTCTTCGTCCTTGGTATAGAGCCAGTTGAACTGGAGCACCTCTCCGACCTGCCTTAAGAACTTCCGGTCCCTTAAAATGACTCCTGTGATGTGCAGGGGCTGGTCAATGTGGTCGTAAGGCATCTCGTCACAGCCGGGGAAGGAATGGATAGGAAGAAGAAGCAACAAGGTAGTTGGAGACCCTCGAGAGAGTCTTCCAACCTTCCTAAGCTCTCCAACACTGGAGGATCCTGCGACTCAGCCCACCAACAATGGAGGATCCAACGACTAAGCTTGCAAAGAATGGAGGATCCTGTGACTCAGCTCTCCATCACTGGTGGATCCAGGGACTCAGCTCTCCATCAATGGTAGATCAATTGACTCAGCTCACCAACAATGGAGGACCCAATGACTCCCCTCACCAAGTCTAGAGGATCCAGTAACTCAGCTCTCCATCACTGGTGGATCCAGAGACTCAGCTCTCTATCACTGGTGGATCAAATGACTCAGCTCTTCAAGACTGGAGGATTCAATGACTCAGCTCACCAAAACTGGAGGATCCAATGATTCAGCTCACCAAAAATGGAGGATCTAATGACACAGCTCACCAACTCTGGAGGATCCAGAGACTCAGCTCACCAAGACTGGAGGATCCTGTGACTCAGCTCACCAACACTGGTGGATCCTGTGACTCAGCTCACCAACATTCGTGGATCCTGTGACTCAGCTCCCCGAACACTGGTGGATCCAGGGACTCAGCTCTAAATCACTGGTGGATCCAGGGACTCAGCTCTAAATCACTGGTGGATCCAGGGACTCAGCTCACCAACACTGGTGGATCAAGGACCGTAGCAGACAATATACTCAGAACTGGCAAGAGAGGGTGGAATGCCAAAGGGAGACGCCATTATGACATCAAATGCTAGTTATGATGTCACACTCCGCTGAGGTGATCTCATGGAATCTTACCTCAGTGATAGCATCTCTCCTGTCATACCTGTTAAGCATTGCAGTAGGGTCAGAAGGGGCCATGAAACACCAAGAGTGGTACCTTTATATACATATTACAGAACATACCGCTGGGAAACAAGGTGTGGATGTCAGGCAATGTTATGTTATGTTAAATTACTTTATATGCGTAATCAAGAGAGAGAGGTAGGACCAGAAAGCTAGTCCATGTCCCCGGTTGATATATGATTAAATCAAAAAGAGACTAGCTCTAGTTACTTTAGGGGAGGGGGAAGACTCTGGTATGTTTTGTCACGGAGTGTGAACACCCAGCAGGTGTGTTCAAAAAGCCCTCACCCACCAACCTAGTTGGTGGCATGCTTCATCATCGGGCCCACCCAGTGGCACCTAGCGTGCCCCGGGTGTGCTTCAACGCCTGACTACAGCGGAGCTGGTATATTACTGAGTGTGCGGTGAAGATAGTTAAGGAAGTGATGTTAAAACGGCTGAACGGTGGTCCCAGTACCCGAAGGTAAAATTAGACTTTAATACCTGGGCCTCCGTCAGCGGTTAAAAATAAGGCAAGGGGATGTAAGGGGCGAGTTACGACCTCTCACATCCAATGGGTCAACATGTTTCAGCCAGTGCCTTATGACTAGACTGGCTTTCTTCAGGACCTAAAATAAGTGAGTGCAAATTACCTAGTGGGGGTGTGGGGGAGACTATGTGTCTACACGCCCAGTGTATCTACGTGTGAGAGGGGGATTCCCTTCTCAAGACCACCTGTACACATAACATGAAAGGACAAAACAAAACACACAGGGAGAAGGTAGAGTCATTAGGATGTACAGTTTTACGCACATCTGATGCCGTCACTATAGCGAGTGCTGGTGGGCTATAGGCGGCTATGGTGTGATGGTATTGGTGGTACCATCACAGTGGGAATCGCACTGATAACTCGAGAGTGAGGTGATTTAAGAGACGGAGAAAAACAGGGTGCATTAGTGAAATGCGGCGCAAGGAGGGATTCTTACGCAAGTTTTTGCTCAGTCTGACCTCAAGGTTGGGAGGTGGCAAAGGCTTGACCCTGGGGGGACAAACATTTACCATGCTGATTAGGGAGACCTGTTAGGAAAGAAAATAGCGCTTACCAGGAGTCGTGGTGGTGGTTTCTCATACTCACAGTACTTCTGGGTTGAGCCTGCTCTGGACCTGTAGTGCCTCCTTCGCATACCGGTGGGGAATGAGTGTTTTCCCAGGTCTTAAGTAGTCTTGTTAATTGGTCTAATTAAGTGCACCTGTGATGTGGAGGGCAATGGTGAAAAGACTCACAAGCCTGAGTCATGCTGCCTGGAGTAAGTATGGGCGCCTTAGGTGCGCGCGCGCTCTAGCGCCCTGTCGCGCTGGGAGGCATCGTTATGGGCCACTGGGGAGCCACCCAGGCGCTCGCGTCTATAGTTTAGCGCATGCGCAATAGGTCCGAGTGTATGCTCCTCCGGGGAAAGCCTGGAGGGTAGTGTGAGTTGTTCGCGCATGCGCATTGTGACCGGGCTGGTCTGCGCATGTGCGGCGTATGACGGGTGATCGCCCGCGCATGCGCGGTGTGTTGGTCATCGGGCACACTTGATTGTGTCCATTGAGTGGACCTGAGGCATGCAAATTATTGCGTTTCGTCCATTGAGTGGACGTGGGGCATATAAAAAACATTTAAACAAATGCATTGTGAATCAATGGGGGACAATCTTTGGCAATTTCAAGAAATAGACTGCTTAGAGGACGTAGTCGTTCCAGTGATACTGCGCCCAAACATATATAGTTTGATGATGGGGGTAGGGTGATCACTGGCGGGTCAGGGAATTCCACGGGATGGCATCATTCAATCCCTGGGTGGATGTGGAAAGGCGGTAGATCCACCGTTGTTCTGCCTGCAGTAGTTTTTGGTCATTGTCCACAGCGCCTGAGGTGATCTGCTCTATCACCGTCCATGATAGGTCATTTGGTGTGTGGCCTTCGGTGATGAAATGGTTGGTCATCTTGCTTATGTTCTTTTTGCATCTAATGGTACTGCGGTGTTCGGTTATGCGGGTTTTTATTTTTCGTGTGGTCATCCCAATGTACCGGAGTCCACATCTACATGTAATTAAGTAGATGACATTGCGGGAGTTGCAGTTAGTGTGGCTACGTTGGGTCCACACCTTGTTTGGTTCCAAATCCAAGGTTTTGGTGTGAGAGGTGAGGTGGCACACGCTGCAGTCATTACACGGATAGTGCCCACTGACATTGGGGAGGCCCCATATGTTGCGGAGGGTGTTGGTGGCAGGTGGGGGTGGTGGTCTGGGACGGGTATTGACAAGGCGGTCTTTTAGATTGGAGTTTCGCTTGTATGCGAATCTTGGAAGGTCCCATTTCCTCTGTCCTGAAGTGATGATTTTCCAATGTTTTTTTATAATTTTCGACACCTCATTCGATGCTGTGTTATAGGTCGTAACGCAGGTGATGGGTGGGTTGTCTTGGACTTTGGTGACAGTCTCGAGGAGGGCCTCCCGATTTTGGTTTCTTGCTCTTTTCTGTGTTTTGTTGATGATTGGTCTTGGATAGCCCCGTTGTGACAGCTTGTTGGTCAATTCCATAGCCTGTTTTTTATAGTCAGAGATGTTCGTGCAGTTCCTGCGTATACGCAAGAACTGTCCATAGGGCAGGTTCTCTCTGAGGGGGCGTGGGTGGAAACTGGTAAAGTCAAGCAATGAGTTCCTTGCTGTCGGTTTATAGTACGTGGTAGTGGTCAGAGTGCCATCTTTGGCTCTGATATCCAAATCTAGAAAGGGGAGATGGCTGTTGCTGGCCGTGCTGGTGAACTTGAGGTAGGGGTCCCTGTTGTTAAGCCATGTCATGAATTTGTCCAGGTCGGAGTGGGAACCTTGCCAGACCACCAAAATATCATCTATATACCTGCGCCAACTCAGGATGTGGTTGGTGTAGGGGTTGGTGTCTGTAGTTATATGGCACTCTTCAAAGTGGTGGACGTATAGTCCCGCCACGCTTGGAGCGAAGACACTGCCCATCGATGTCCCGTTGGTCTGTAAGTAGAGAGTGCCGTCGTACTCAAAGAAGTTTTCTTTGAGTGCCAAGGTTACGCATGACAGTATAAAGGCTCTTGGCGTGTGGTGTTCCCAGTTAGTAGCCATAAGGATGTCATGGAGTACTTGGAGAGTGGCATCTTGTGGGAGGCTGGTGTAGAGGCTCTCCACGTCTAGACCCACCAGCAGTTGCGTGGTAGGGTTGAATTCTTTGTTGTTGAGGACTTGTAAGAGATGCTTGGTGTCCTTGATGTATGTCGGGGTCGACTGTACCAGGGGGTTTAAGAAAAAGTCGCAGTAGCGTGACAGTGGTTCCAATAGGGAGTTGATCCCTGATACTATGGGTCTTCCAGGAGGGGGAGTGACCCCCTTGTGAACTTTAGGCACAGTATAGAAATATGGGGTTCTGGTGTTCTGTGGGCATAGGTAATCTGCTTCCTGTTTGGATATGTGCTCAGCATCCGCTGCCCTTTTGACCAGTGCGTGGATCGTGGTCCTCAGTTCATTAGTGGGGTCTTGTTCCAGTCGGCGATAGTTCCTGTTGTCGCTCAGTAATCTACGGCACTCAGTGTCATAGTCCTTCTTGTTTTGGAGGACAATGCCTCCTCCTTTGTCCGCCGGTTTGATAACGATCAGGGGGTTGTCTTGCAACCGTTGTAGAACCCTCCTATCCTCCCAAGATAGGTTGTTAAAATGGTTGGTAGGTTTTAATCTCTCAATATCGTTGTACAACGATATTGAGAGATTAAAACCTACCAACCATTTTATCCAAACAGGAAGCAGATTACCTATGCCCAACTGGGAACACCACACGCCAAGAGCCTTTATACTGTCATGCGCAACCTTGGCACTCAAAGAAAACTTCTTTGAGTACGACGGCACTCTCTACTTACAGACCAACGGGACATCGATGGGCAGTGTCTTCGCTCCAAGCGTGGCGGGACTATACGTCCACCACTTTGAAGAGTGCCATATAACTACAGACACCAACCCCTACACCAACCACATCCTGAGTTGGCGCAGGTATATAGATGATATTTTGGTGGTCTGGCAAGGTTCCCACTCCGACCTGGACAAATTCATGACATGGCTTAACAACAGGGACCCCTACCTCAAGTTCACCAGCACGGCCAGCAACAGCCATCTCCCCTTTCTAGATTTGGATATCAGAGCCAAAGATGGCACTCTGACCACTACCACGTACTATAAACCGACAGCAAGGAACTCATTGCTTGACTTTACCAGTTTCCACCCACGCCCCCTCAGAGAGAACCTGCCCTATGGACAGTTCTTGCGTATACGCAGGAACTGCACGAACATCTCTGACTATAAAAAACAGGCTATGGAATTGACCAACAAGCTGTCACAACGGGGCTATCCAAGACCAATCATCAACAAAACACAGAAAAGAGCAAGAAACCAAAATCGGGAGGCCCTCCTCGAGACTGTCACCAAAGTCCAAGACAACCCACCCATCACCTGCGTTACGACCTATAACACAGCATCGAATGAGGTGTCGAAAATTATAAAAAAACATTGGAAAATCATCACTTCAGGACAGAGGAAATGGGACCTTCCAAGATTCGCATACAAGCGAAACTCCAATCTAAAAGACCGCCTTGTCAATACCCGTCCCAGACCACCACCCCCACCTGCCACCAACACCCTCCGCAACATATGGGGCCTCCCCAATGTCAGTGGGCACTATCCGTGTAATGACTGCAGCGTGTGCCACCTCACCTCTCACACAAAAACCTTGGATTTGGAACCAAACAAGGTGTGGACCCAACGTAGCCACACTAACTGCAACTCCCGCAATGTCATCTACTTAATTACATGTAGATGTGGACTCCGGTACATTGGGATGACCACACGAAAAATAAAAACCCGCATAACCGAACACCGCAGTACCATTAGATGCAAAAAGAACATAAGCAAGATGACCAACCATTTCATCACCGAAGGCCACACACCAAATGACCTATCATGGACGGTGATAGAGCAGATCACCTCAGGCGCTGTGGACAATGACCAAAAACTACTGCAGGCAGAACAACGGTGGATCTACCGCCTTTCCACATCCACCCAGGGATTGAATGATGCCATCCCGTGGAATTCCCTGACCCGCCAGTGATCACCCTACCCCCATCATCAAACTATATATGTTTGGGCGCAGTATCACTGGAACGACTACGTCCTCTAAGCAGTCTATTTCTTGAAATTGCCAAAGATTGTCCCCCATTGATTCACAATGCATTTGTTTAAATGTTTTTTATATGCCCCACGTCCACTCAATGGACGAAACGCAATAATTTGCATGCCTCAGGTCCACTCAATGGACACAATCAAGTGTGCCCGATGAACAACACACCGCGCATGCGCGGGCGATCACCCGTCATACGCCGCACATGCGCAGACCAGCCCGGTCACAATGCGCATGCGCGAACAACTCACACTACCCTCCAGGCTTTCCCCGGAGGAGCATACACTCGGACCTATTGCGCATGCGCTAAACTATAGACGCGAGCGCCTGGGTGGCTCCCCAGTGGCCCATAACGATGCCTCCCAGCGCGACAGGGCGCTAGAGCGCGCGCGCACCTAAGGCGCCCATACTTACTCCAGGCAGCATGACTCAGGCTTGTGAGTCTTTTCACCATTGCCCTCCACATCACAGGTGCACTTAATTAGACCAATTAACAAGACTACTTAAGACCTGGGAAAACACTCATTCCCCACCGGTATGCGAAGGAGGCACTACAGGTCCAGAGCAGGCTCAACCCAGAAGTACTGTGAGTATGAGAAACCACCACCACGACTCCTGGTAAGCGCTATTTTCTTTCCTAACAGGTCTCCCTAATCAGCATGGTAAATGTTTGTCCCCCCAGGGTCAAGCCTTTGCCACCTCCCAACCTTGAGGTCAGACTGAGCAAAAACTTGCGTAAGAATCCCTCCTTGCGCCGCATTTCACTAATGCACCCTGTTTTTCTCCGTCTCTTAAATCACCTCACTCTCGAGTTATCAGTGCGATTCCCACTGTGATGGTACCACCAATACCATCACACCATAGCCGCCTATAGCCCACCAGCACTCGCTATAGTGACGGCATCAGATGTGCGTAAAACTGTACATCCTAATGACTCTACCTTCTCCCTGTGTGTTTTGTTTTGTCCTTTCATGTTATGTGTACAGGTGGTCTTGAGAAGGGAATCCCCCTCTCACACGTAGATACACTTTAGGGCGTGTAGACACATAGTCTCCCCCACACCCCCACTAGGTAATTTGCACTCACTTATTTTAGGTCCTGAAGAAAGCCAGTCTAGTCATAAGGCACTGGCTGAAACATGTTGACCCATTGGATGTGAGAGGTCGTAACTCGCCCCTTACATCCCCTTGCCTTATTTTTAACCGCTGACGGAGGCCCAGGTATTAAAGTCTAATTTTACCTTCGGGTACTGGGACCACCGTTCAGCCGTTTTAACATCACTTCCTTAACTATCTTCACCGCACACTCAGTAATATACCAGCTCCGCTGTAGTCAGGCGTTGAAGCACACCCGGGGCACGCTAGGTGCCACTGGGTGGGCCCGATGATGAAGCATGCCACCAACTAGGTTGGTGGGTGAGGGCTTTTTGAACACACCTGCTGGGTGTTCACACTCCGTGACAAAACATACCAGAGTCTTCCCCCTCCCCTAAAGTAACTAGAGCTAGTCTCTTTTTGATTTAATCATAAATTACTTTATATATCACAACATATACCCGAGGGTTTCTTGGCACTGATAGCTAAGCATAATACAGGAACATGGTGGAAAAGACAGTTTACAAGTTAAAAAGCCAGGTTTTAAGAAGTTTTCCAAAGGTTAGCACAGACGGTGAGGATCTGATATGAGGGGGCAGGGTGTTCCAGAGTCTGGTGGCTCCTGCGTGGAAGCTGCTACCGCCCCATCTCGTTTTCTTAAACCGGGAATGTGTGACTGTATAGGTACCCAGAGATCTAAGGTTCCTGTTAGAAATATTCCATGAGATGGTATTACTCAATAATTCTAGACCTATGCCATGTAGAGCCTTATAAGTAACACAAAGAGTTATACATTTTTATGCGGTTACTGACAGTCAACCAGTGTAGTTCTTTTTTGGCCAAGGATACAGACTGATGTTTTCAGAGATTGAGGAGTACTCTGGCAGCTGAGTTCTGCAGAACCTGAAATTTATGGAGGTATTGCTTCTGCAGATTGATGTATAGGCCGTTACAGTCATTTATTTTAGATAAAATGAGGGAGGAGATAACTATTGTTCTGGAGCAAACTGGAATATAAGGAAGAATTTTTCTGATGATTCTTAGTGTATTATAAGTGGATATGATCGAAATAGCTTGTTTACTGAAATTAAGTTTGTCAACCAGAATCACACCCAGGCTTTTAACTTTTGGAGATGGAGTAGGAAGTGCACCCATCTCTGGTGGCCAACAGTCAGGAGTCAAAAAGTAAGGATTGTTTCCAAAGAATATCCAAATGCAGATTTATTTCATGCAAATGCTTATTAATGGCTTTATTTGCCGTTGAGACCACAATTTGTGTGTCATCTGCATAGGAAGTGAGTGAGAGACCAAAATATTGAATCAGCGGGTCAAGCTCTGCCACATATAGGCTGAATAGAGACAAGCTGAGCGAATACCCATGTGGCACTCCACTAGGAAGTGAGAAGGTTTTTTGATCTGAACTTGTCTAGCTTCACAGTGTTTTCCCTATTGTTTGAGAATGATCTAAGTAGGTCCAAGGCTGCTCCTTTAATACCCATAGTCTCAAGGCAACGGCATAGTGTCGAATGATCCACCGTATGAAAGGCCACGGATAGATTTAACAGGATCAAAGCTGCACTTCCTCCGTCATCAAGTGTAGTTTTAAGTTTGTCTGCGGCTTTTATCAGCGCAGTCTCAGTGCTATGCTCTGATCTAAAGCCAAATTGAGTTGGATTAAACAAATTGTTCCTGATTTTTTCAATGACCTGTCTCGAAATAGGTCGGTAGCTGGATAAAATGTCGGGATTGCGGTTAGACTTTTTTAGGAGAGGAGGAATGAGTGCCTTATTCTATGCTGACGGAAATATGTCTGATAGAATCATGGAGTTAAAAATGTTGACCGTTGTATATTGATTCTTCTTGTAATATGGCTGACTGTAGTCATTAGCCCTTCCTTAGGTATTCTGGTAGGGTGTGGAGGTGAAAACACTGAGGAAGGGCTTTTTTTTTGCGTGTGTGTTTCTTTAGATGCTTGTGTGCCGTTAATCACTTACTTGTGGGACTGCATTATGTTTTTTTTTATGATCGACATTCAGCATTGTTAGTTTCATGCTGTCTGAAGAGGAAGCCACACGTCATCCTGTTGTGTATAGCAGATTTTTGAGAGGATAAAGTGATTAGTACTAAGACAGCGTAACAGTGCCCCTAGTGGATTTTTCCGTTATTGTAACAGACATCTGGGAATAACCTAAAAACAAGTCAGAGTACCTAGAACGAAGTAAAACAAACTTTACAGTGAGAAAGATACACTTTTTCAAGATCCACATGACTTGTCCCTCACAATCTCGACTAGTGCCTTACAACTGTAATAAGTACCTATGCATGGCAAAGAAACACAAAGGAGACTTTGGCTTGACAGAAAATCTATGGACAAATGTTCAATAACTATCGGTGCACGGAATCCTCGGAAAGTCAAAGAGCAGGGTGAAATTAGTCCATAATTGAGCTGGAGAAACGTATTTAAAAGACTGAGAACTTAAGGACAAATGAAGTTAACTAAATGTGCACTGAACCTTCCGAGAGCTAACAAGCAGGGCTAAATTAGTCCATAACTGTACTGAAGGAATAAGGTAGTAGAAGTAAAAGAAACTGTTTTGGACAAAGGCTGCTTCAAAAGTAAAATATGGACAATGGTCAAAGAGGAGACAAGGTTGTCCTAGAACAGGGAGCGGAATGTTTCAGTACAAAGATTGAGCGCATGGACAGTAAGTCCACAACGGGGACAAAGGTCCCAGGGGAGAGTCTGGACAGCAAGTCCACAACGGGGACAAACGTCCCAGGGGAGACTCTAGACATGATGTCCACAATGGGGACAAAGGTCCCAGGTGAGAGTCTGGACAGCAAGTCCACAACGGGGACAAAGGTCACAGAGGAGACTCTAGGCAGCATGTCCACAATGGGGACAAAGGTCCCAGGTGAGAGTCTGGACAGAAAGTCCGCAGTGGGAACAAAGGTTCCAGGTCAGTGTTTGGACAGTTCATCTACAACGGCAGCTAAGTCGGAAAGCCTGTATTTGGGACAAAAGTTCCATGGTCAACACCGAGGCGTATGTTGAACTGTTTATCTTCAACTTGGAGCGTAAAGTATTGGTGGACGGAAACAGATTTGAGAGAGTGGACTGTCTCTTCCTGTTTTGCTGGTCAAAGGCAGATTGGAGGGAGTGCACTATCTTTTTCCCTTTTTGTCGGTCTAAAGGGAGTAGGTAGTGGTGATGCCTATTAGTTGTTTTAAGTGTTGTGTCTCACCTCACACTTCACTTTTACACTCTTTGCCCTAAAATGCTCTTTTGCCTTCATGAACTAAAATTAGTTCTACTCGTCTTAGTCCTTCTTTCTGTTTTTAATGTTATTGTTGCTGTCTCCCATACCTTAAGCTTTATTTTTATATTTGTTTCATTTCTTTTCTATAAAGAAGGAAGATGTGTTGTATATTGATTCTTCTTGCAATATGGCTGACAGTAGTCATTAGCCCTTCCTCAGTGTTTTCACCTCCTCACCCTCCCAGAATACCTAAGGAAGGGCTAATGACTACAGTCAGCCATATTACAAGAAGAATCAATATACAACATTGACCAGGCACTTTGCTATAGGCTCATAAATTTGTTTGAGCACCGAAGGGGACATGGAGTGGTCGGGGAGCTTGAGTTAACACTGGAGCAGAATGCTGCGAATATTATGGCCTTTTGTTGAATTGTAATTTATAAATACATATTTAAAACATGATATTTTAAAGTTGGAAGGAAACTCCCGACTTGTATTCAGCCAAGGCCTCAAGCAGGTTAAATAGATACAATATTGAAGGAGAGATATCCTACTGTAACTCTTTTCTCCAACTAGGTCTTCCGTCTTTCTGTCCACCCTTACTTTTTATGATCCCTTGATTTAAAAAAACAGATATTTTGTCACACAAAGAATGTAATTTTTAGCATTTTATTGGAATGCATATGAGGTTTAGTTATATGAACGGGAATATTTATAAATTAAAAATGGACAGTTAGAAACCCACGTGGGTTTCTAGGTCGTCATCGTATGTAGGTGTTTTCAGTTTTCCACTTTGCATCTCTGTCGTTGTAAGAAATTGGGTTGCTGGTTGAGGAGGTGAAACCTTACTCAAGCAGGAACCACAATCCTTGTCAGGGTGAAGTCACAAGCAAACCCAAATTAACCTGTGCTCAAACCGCTAGTGGCTTGGCATAGAGCATTTAGGCTCAACTCAGAGGCAATGTGTAAAGTATTCACGCAACACTTCAAACAATAACACAATGAAAGCACAACACAAAAGGATCCAGTTTAGAAAGATAGTGTCATTTTTAAAACCAAAACAACAAAAATCCTATCAGTAGAACCGGAGATATGCAGGTTTAAAGATTTCAATGAAAATAATGCCCAAAACTACAAAGCAGCAACTGTTGATATCTAGTCGTACCAGACTGGGACAAAGTCACAGGTTCAGGCCAACCGTGATGGAGTGTGATCTGGCTACAGAGACCCAGTTTGACCCCTGAACAAGAGTACCTTAATTCCCAGTTGTTGAGTGCTGCGATGTCCCCTGCCTAGGATGCGGCATGCAGCAGAGACAATGCATCGGTTCTAAGGAGCTACGAGAATGCGATGTGAGAACATACATCATCGTTGAGGCTGCTTCCAACACAAAAAAACGTGGGCAATGGACCTGTAGCAAAGCACCTCACGGCTGTACTGCAATCATATTAGAGTAATAGTTTGTGTACACTTCTAGGCACCCGTTGCACTTCGGTGCCACTGTTCATAGATTCAAAAGCTATATTCCATAAAGAGCAGTGCACTTGAACAAAAGCTTTTCAGTCTTTTTGTATTTTCTTTCAATCCTTTATTATCACATCCGAACAAAATTTTACTTCAAAGCAGCCGACGCGTTTCGTTTTATTTGGCAACAAGCCATGAGAACTTCTTCAAGGCTCTTTAATCCAACTACAAGGACTCAAGAATCATTGTCTGTAGTCGGTTCACAAAATGGAAGAAATAAGTAACCTTACGGCGATAATATACCTTCAGCTCAGCATCAAGTCTGCTCAGCGTATCAATAGCCATGTAAGTAGACAATGGGGAGGGTACTCTTAATCTGCAATTGTAATCCCCAGTGGGATATATTCCGCTGTAATAAGCGGTCGCCCACAACTCTCCAAACGACATCCGGCGGTAGAGACCTGAAGGGTCTAATTTTGGCTCTAGTAACTTTAGAAGTACTGTTTGTAGATATCTATGGGCTTGCTCTTCTGTGGGTGGGTGCATGTCCCACCGTAAACCCCTCCTTATGCGTCCCTAAGCCCCTCCCCTTTTTCCAGCTCAGTGTCCCTGGTCTCCCCCACATTTACTACTACTAGTAAACTTACATTCTTGGCCAAAATAGAGATATGTACTTGCAGGGTAAGCCTGCTGTTGAGGGTGAAAGGCATGATGTACCATAGCTGGTTTCCAACACAGGAGACTGCACAACTGCATCGGTAGGTTGGACATTTCTGGTGAGTTTGACAGTAACACTCTTAGAGTTGTTGAGCTTTAAATGATGATTAGACTTCCTTCTTTGGATATTATCCAGGGTGTTAGAGAGCAAAGAAATGCCTGTTGTGTCCTTAAAATATTTAGAACTATCACGACCCCTGTGGATGTCGACAGTGTACACAGTGTTTTGACATATGTTTTGGAATGCGCAGTCAGATAAATATTCACTCTGATGTGAATTAATATGATAGAAGTAGAATGCATTATGATAGGACAACAGAAGGCTTAAAATATTTAATTTGACTATTTCTGGTGATGCACAACTGAATTCAGTGTAACAGTGACAATGATAAAGTAAATTGAAGAGTTACAGCAGCCGGGGTTGTAAGACGCTGGGATGGCTGAGGAGCTAGAACAGCAGAGCAACAGCTGCAGAGGAGGACTGTTGGTGGGGGAGGGCACACATCTACCGCGATGCATCAGAATGAAGAATAGGAGGCCGCCAAATGCTGACAGAGGGAACGAGCACACTAAAACACAGTAACGCGTCAGGAAGAAGAAATGGAGGGCCGCTGAGTACTGACGGGGTGAGTCACTGCGCAGTAGGCAGAGAGATGAGGAGAAAAGGTAGGCACCTGAAAAAAGGCATGTAGAGTAAGGACTTAAATGAATAAACAGAACAATGTAGCAATAAATGTAATAAAAAAATCATAAGGCAGAAATTAAGAGTCATGTTGAAAGCTCAAAAAAAACAAAGACAGAGAAAAAAATGATCACAGTTATTTAAAGAAAAAATCCACACAAACAAAAGAATGACAACACAACAAGTGAGTGCAGACTCATCTGAAATATCAGATAATGTAGTGACACCTTCAAAGATAGTAAGTGAAAGAAGGCATGAAGAAGAAAGCATTTCAAGCTCCAATCTTAGACATGCTCTACCATTTGATGCATCTGAGTCACAATTTGCTACTAAGGGCCCGATTACGATGTCGTCCGGAAAGCAGTCCAACCGAATCAGTTTGGGAATGCTCTCCGAACGACTCGGGTTTGGGGAGTCCAACCGACCGATTATGGTGTGTCTGAGCACCGTTCGGTTGGACTCCCATTGACTTCCATGGGAACCTGTGTTCCAAACAAAAACACAGACTCCCATTGAGAAAAGGGGCAGTTGGAGAAAACCTTGCACCCTGTGGCAGGCAACCCATGCTGCCTGCCACATGGTGCATGCAGGTGAAGTGGGGACCCATGGGCCCGATTCGGAGATCAATGGGTGAAGGGGGGCCTGCTACGGGCCCCCAAAATCAGATTCTGGCAGCCAACCCATGTTGGAACAACCGACTCAGAAAGGCTGTCCGAATCCAACATCCTAATTGCTCGTCCGGAAACGTGGCCCATAGACCTGTACTAGTCAGCTTCGAACGACACCGTTACTCCGAATAGCGTTCGGAACTGAGTCGGACAGATCTGACGCTTTCGGGACATCATGATCGGTTCCAGAAACGTGTTCGAGTCGGACTGAAACAGGGCTTCCGAATCAGATTCGACCGAATCAGATGCCGTTTGGAGCCTTTCAGCAAAGCATTGTAATCGACCTCTAAGTCTAGTAGGTGATAGGGTAGATTTGCTTATACCTTTTCTCACTGAAGAACTTCAGACATATCAGGGACTACGCCAACGAACAGTTTGATCAAAAAAAAAGTTTTACTTTGAAGGATACACGTCAAACACAGCTGGTGGGTGAATCTGCTACCAGACCTACATAAATTCAATAATGAAGAGTCAATCCACCTACACACAATAGAAGGAGGTCATTCAGCAACAATCAGAACAAAAAGTCTCAAGCAACAATTAGCGCTGTTACAACTTAAGTAGCTTACATGGAGGCAAGAGCAGAATCACACGCAAGCGATAGGGATGCTGGACGTAACAAACATTAGAACAAGTTGGAAAAATGTCATTAAATAACAAAACAAACTTGTCAGGACTTGCTATTGATGTGGTCAGTGATTTACTCATTATGGAACATAGCAAAGGCTGTGACAAAGCTGCTATAAATGTAATAAAGAGAACCATTTCGGTAATATATCTGAGACAAAGAGCTCAGAACAAATTCAAACAAAAAGAAACAAACAAAAGTAGACATGGCTGACCAAAGGAAACATAAGATGACGATAAGACATCAACTCTGTCTTCAGTAAGAAGCAGAAATGTATATAAGAAGCAGAAATGTATATAAGTATTCATGCTATGTCCTCCAAAAATCATGTCGCTCTTGGCTCCTACCTGTGCCCCAGAAATTCTTTAAAATTTTTAATAGTTCTATACAATCAGGTACCATCCCCAGTGCCTGGAAAGAAGCGTATGTCCGTCCCATACTGAAGAAACCTACGGCCGACCCTCAGGTGCTCGGCAATTATCGACCTAAATCTCTTCTACCTTTTTTGGGTAAACACCTGGAAACCATTATAAATAGGCAGCTGAGCTCATTTCTCGAGTCTAATAAGATATTAGACCCTTCTCAGTCGGGATTTCGGCCAGGCTTCAGTACCGAGACGGCCGTTCTTGCAGTCACGGATTCCCTGAAGCAGGAAATAGACGGTGGAGGCTCCGTTGTTCTGATCCATTTGATTCTCTCCACGGCGTTTGACACCATCTTTCATACCTTGCTGGTGGAGAGATTACATCTATATGGCATCCGAGGCTTAGCCTTGAAATGGCTCAAGAATTTTCTGTCCGAAAGATGGCAAAGGAGTATGCTAGGGCCTTACCTTTCACAGAAATCCTGTTTGGACAAAGGCGTCCCACAGGGTTCCTACCTAAGTCCTACATTCTTTAATATTTATATGGCCCCCTTAGCAAAAATTGTCGACCCATTTGGATTTGAAATTATCTCTTATGCTGACGAAACTCAGCTGATATTTACAATTGGCTCTGATTTGGAGAACGAGAAAACCCGATTCGCAGCAGGCATGCTTACAATTTCTAATTGGATGTCCGAGAACTGCCTCCAATTGAATCCTAGTAAGACTGAGATCGTGCTTATGGGCAAAGCGCCTTCCATCTGGACACAAGAGTGGTGGCCCGAACAGTTGGGAACCGCTCCCATGCCGGCCCAGGGTGTGAAAAACCTTGGATTGAAACCGGATCCAACTCTAATCATGAAGGATCACGTAGCAACCACTATCAGCTCCTGCTATTACAGCCTTCGCCTCTTACGTAGGATTCTTCCCTACTTGCCAACTGACGATCGGAGAACCCTGGTTCAAGTGATGGTGATGAGCCGCTTGGATTATGGGAACGCTATGCTGGTGGAAATAGGTGAGACACTGCTTGCTAAACTGCAGGTAATTCAAAATACCGCAGCAAGGATGATCTTAAAACGTCCCCCAGGCTCCTCTTCAGCTCCTCTGTTAAAGCAGCTTCATTGGCTGCCAATTAAGAAGCGCTCTTTTTTTAAAACCTGCTGCCTCGACTATAGGGCCGTGAATGGTATAGGTCCTCTTTACTTGCAGATGAAATGTATAAAGCAGACTTCGGGTTGCAATGTAAGATCTAACTCTTTGGCTCTTCTAAAGGTTGCCCATATCCGTCTAACGCGCACGGGGGTAGAGCCTTTTCATATCTCGCCCCCGATACTGGAACCAGCTCCCTGCTCACCTGAGGAAATGTACCTCTTATATTGCCTTCAGAAAACTATTGAAAACTTTTCTCTTCTTATAGATTTTAAACCGGATATCCTCCTCATTTCGATAGGAAAGCGCCGAGATGCCACACGGTGAGTCGTGCGCTATAGAAACGACCATAACATGCTACTAAATGACACTCACAGAAGAACATGAACAAATCAACAAACTAGTTCACTGGAAGTTAAACAAGCATTTGCAATGCAATAGGTCTCGCAGTTGTGGGAGTTTGAGCTATTGGCATTGTATTTGGCAATGCCTTTTATTTATGTGATGGTTTTTTAAACAAAAATAAAAGGCATTGTCATTTACAATGCCAATAGCATAAACTCTCACAAATGCGAGACTTATTGCATTGCAAATGCTTGTTTTTCCTATAGCGCCTTTTTCCACGCTTTTGTTGTTTCGGAGTACTGTAAACAGCAGGTGTTAGTATTTCTCAGCCTGTTTGTGCAGGCACCAGAGGATAAACTATTTGGCACACCTTCCCTCACCCCTACACCGACCTAAGGACGAATATGTATAGGTGACAAAATAAACAGACTAGACAACACCTTTTACGCTGGGCACAGTTCTGCTAAAATTCATCTGATTGCAATACGTTTCCACCAGGTTCCCCATTCCCTTATTCTGTTAGTTGAAAAAGTAAATCCATTCACTTGGAAGAACCTCGTTTTAAAATCTAAGGGGCAGATTTACAAGCCCCTTGCACCACTTTTGCTTCACTTTTAACATGGGAAAAATGACGCAAAAGTGGCGCAAGGGGCTTGTAAATCTGCCACTAAGCGGTTTAAAATTTTTTTTTTAATTACTCCTTTGTTATCTATTTAGCTGAGTTACGCTAATATAGAATCACAGGTACTTATTTTTGTGGTGAGTTATTTGAACAAGAGTTTTAATCCATTTTTTGCGGTCACTTCCAAACTCAAAAGTTGCTCAGCTTCCTGATGGAAGAGCTCGCCATGCAGAACGCTACTGAAGGCATTACTGAAAGACACCCGGGTCTTACCAATCTTCTTCTGATCCGGTTTCATAGCCAGGAAGGAAGCCAACCTGTGGCAAACCCCACCTGCTAAAACACTGCTGCTGCCCTTGACTCTGATGCGAGTCAAGCTATTGTAAAGCCTGGACCTGTTCCGCTGCTAGACCCTGCTCAAGCACATCTGTCTGAATGTTAACTTTCAGCATTTTGGGGCATATTATCAAGAACTGTCAGAGGAAATCTCTATTTCTGTGCTGTCAATTGAAAGCACCACTTTCCACCATCTAAGCTATTTTGGTACAATGGCTGCAGCATAATAGTTCAAACGTACATGGTAACCATCTAACCATCTCTCACTTTTTTCCAGCTTTTGCAATAAAAGGTTTGGAATTAAGGGCGTGGCGTCAAGCTTAAAACCTGTTGCTCAGCTGACCATCTGCTTATGTTACAGTTCGACTGCATGTCACTGGATGTACCTGCAACTCTTATTGTTAAGCTGTTGTTTGCTGGCATCTTTAAAAGCAATGTTTTACGTAGCGCTACATAGCGAAGAGTGGTCGTTTAAGTGCTGCAAATAAATTACAAAATGTGAAGTTCCTCCATTTATTTCCATCAGGCGGTAGGTGATCAGCCTTGCTAGGATTCAAACCTGCAATCACTGCATGTCTTAGGGCCGGCCTTCAAGTCACTGAGCTTTCCTGATGGCGAAACACTATGACAATATTAAAAAAAAATAAACAGAAAAAAATCAAAATGGAATATTGTTCTTATTATTGTGTTCCATTTCTCTATCTGAAGTAGACAGCTATCGGTGCACTGCCCAATTTAATGAAATAGTTTAGGTCCAGTTGGTTCTCAGCCTTGCCAGGTGTAGATTAATTGAATCAACTCCTAAAGGAAGAACATTTTATAAAGCTAGGTAGCTAAACAAAAGTTGCTCATCTGACTATTTTTCTATTGAGTGGTGGACAATTAATTCTACAGGGACAGTACTGATTCAAACAATTTGTGAGACCTATTAAACTAGGCTGGGAAAGAAGTCGTTAACAACAGGGAGTAAAACGCTAATGGAAACTAATGCCAAGAGGCTCAGTCGGAGTTACGCAGACAAAAAGATTTATCGTCTTTAAACTTCATTTACCCTCAGAAACTAAACAGAGATGTAAAACCACAGCTCAGACTAGCACATAGAATGCTGTGTTTTACAGACTAGGGGCCCGATGTAGGTAGCCCTTTACCGATCGGAATCGGCCGAAAATACCGATTTTCGGCCGTTTCCGATCGGTAAAGGGCTATCGAGATGTAGGGGCACATTTTCGGTAATTTCACCGATTCGTTATCATTACCGAATAGGTAAATTTACCGATTCGGTATTGATAACGATTCGGTAAAATTACCGAAAATACAATGTAGGTAGCCTATGTTCCATCAGCACATGGCTTACAGAATCGGTATTTTACCATGGAATACAAATCCATGGTAAAAAACCGATTCCTGTGTACATGCACATCTGTGCATGTACACATGTGCCATGTGACAGACAGACGTGCCCTTAGGGCATGTCTGTGTGCCACATTGCACAGATGCCCGTTTTGGGGGTGCTAGAGGGTGTCAAAGTGACACCCCCTGCACCCTTGTGAATTCCTTAATTACCGATTCGGTAAATACCGAATCGGTAATGCCTAATCATTCCTATGGGCTTCAAAGCCCATAGGAATGAATGGGCATTACCGATTCGGTATTTACCGAATCGGTAATTAAAGGATTGTTAAGGATTCGGTAACGAATCCAGATGTTGGGACCTACATCCCATTTACCGATTTTTGAATACCGAATCGGTAGGATTCGGTATTTCAAAATCGGTAAATGGGATTTACCTACATCGGGCCCCTAGTTCTTTCTCTCCGCCTGCCTAAACTCTATGGCAACCGGTCAGGGGTAATCCGTGAAAAACAAAGACTTAAAAAAACATAGTGTAAAAACAACCATCTTGTCACACAATTATAATGCAGATCTCGCGAATTCTGTCCATCGACACACACTAGATTAGTTTTGACACAAATGGCATACTGCACACCGGATGTGGGTTTTCATTAACACTCCCCTTAAGGGGGCAGGGCGAGACCTGCGGGTGCCTGTCGCAACCACACCGCTCATTTCTTCCTCCGAACGCCTTATATCAGATCTTGGGCATGTGATAAAATGCAGGCCTCCTACTACCAGATAACAAGAAAGGGAACTTGGCCAACAAGAAGAGAGCGAAAAAGGTGCTGATAACGGAGGACAGGAAGCCATGGTAACGGCGACAGTGCTGGGTGCGCATTTAGGTTCAGAGAGAGGAAGGAGTAAAGAAAGGAAAGACAGCAGAGGACAAGATGGGACACAGAGCACATCGGACATGGATACGGCATTCAATGAGCAGAGAGACGAAGATGGCAGTGCATCTTTTGGGAGACAAGTTGTAAGGAGAAAGGTGTGCACGCGTTGTGCTGAAACGCCGTGGGGAGGGATGGAAAGTGAAAGTGTGCCATGAGCGCATTGCTGAAACAAGCCGTACGCGTGCACATCTCCTGTCCCTACGCGTGCACATCTCCTGTCCCTATGCGTACACATCTACTGCCCCCTTCCAAACAAAAATCAATGACAATAGACCTCGCCAAGGTGGGCAGCGCATGCGCTGCATCGCTAGGCAAGACCTAAAAACAGCATCTATTGATCAAAAAGTTGGTCAATGTTCGACTGCTTTATTTGTAAACAGTAGGGCACCTGTAATACCAGGTATGCAACTGAATATGAGAAGGTGGCTGTCAAACCAACATCCACCACATATAGATGTAGTGCGATAGAGTGTCAGCAGACCATGAAACAAACCTAGAAAATTTCAGGAAACACTCGCATATGGATCTGTGTCAATAAAAGGTGAAGTTCATATTCTAAAAGGAAAAGTAGAAGGCGGTGGCTTGGGTCAGCATGGCAGAGGATGCTTTCTAGCTGGCTCCTGCCAGTCCTTGGACTCATCTGCCAAAATGACACCTTATTTTTGGCCCTACCAAGTGGGAGCTTGTGGCACTGCAACTGAGCCACTGATTGTGGTTCGGGACATATACCTCAGGGAATGCTAGCAGTGGTGCCAGTGAGAGAGGAAAACCTGTGGTCTACATGGAGCAGAAGGTAGCAAAACTGAGGGCTATATCAATCATAGGATAACATTGGAATTACCTTATTGCATTTTCTTAAGTGTAATTTCTAAATGGAAACAGGTAACCCCTTTATGTTTGGTGTCTCTGGAATCACAATTTAAAAACGTAACTTATGGTGAAGTTGGATTAAAAATTGTAATTTTGAAAATGCCACTTGTAGAAAGTTGGCATTTTCTTGCCTTAAAGAAGCGGGTAGTAAACGTATGTCACTCCCTGACCTGATGCACAGCCGTTCTGCGTTTAACTGCTGTTCAAAAATAACATTCAAATTACTACTGTGATTTTTTATACATTTTTCTTGGTTTTATTCACCATGTTACTTTTCTGAGTAATCAATATTTTTTTCTTATCGATATCAGGTTCATATATGTACAATAAAACTTTATACAGTTAATCTTTGGTGTGATAGAATTCACATTTTAACACAGCCCATAAATATTTATGTGTTAATCCGACGATTGGAGTTTAGCTGGCCCGATGCATTTCGGGACCCTGTCCCTTCTTCGGGGGCCTTCCTGTAAAGAAAATTCATATGTATCACATTTTTTAATTATGATTCTAATAGCATTTGTTTACATGCTCAAAGGACACTTTAAAGATTCAAATCTACCACCAATCCGCTATTTTACTGGTTCTAATGTTCTAATGTTCCGCTCATGTAGCGTTATTTGGCTTATGTGCGCTAACATTTCATCTTGACGATACAATATGTAAACTCTGCTGCATGCCTGTATAGATTATTTACTATATTATTGCTGAACAGGGTGTTTGTTTCACAATATATTTTCTACATTTCAATTAAATGATAATAAGATTCCTAGTTGTAACAAAATCATATGCTAGCAAAACATTTTTAAGCAAGACATTTTTAAACAATGTGCTTAATGCACTAAAACACAGTCAACGTTGACTTTGGGGTGCTGTTTCCTGTCGTACTTCTCCTTTTAAACTAGAACTATTGCATCAATGCTCAATTGAGCGTTAAACGCAGAACGGCTGTGCATCAGGTCAGGGAGTGACATACGTTTACTACCCGCTTCTTTAAAGTTTATTGCACATAGGGGATAGGCAGCCCCATGATACCTGATAGCACGCAACAGGAAGAAAAACTGGACAAACAAGACTTAAAATAGATATCTACATGAACAACAAGGTGTGCCAAGGGCCAATCTAACTCCCAAATTTAGTATTTCTTAACTGCCCACTCCGGCCAGAGCACCCGCACCAACAGAATGTCGACATTCGACAGTATAGCAAGTACAACAGAAAACAGAGCAAACACTAGAGCTTTCACGGAAGATGAAGCAAAAGAAATGTATGGCTTAATCAAGGCCACAAAAAGTTTTGAGTCCCACCAAGGTTCAGCGATACAACAATTAAAACACATGGAATTCATCATGCGTCGAGAACTTTACCAGCGGCTGCACGCAACCACACTCATCCAGTACCATAAGCATCAGCGGATTCCTAGAGGGTTGAGATTGGCGATTAAACCCCTCCTGTTTAGATTACAACACAATAAAGCATTTATGGATAAATGGCACTCAGTGCTTAATAAGTGTTCTTTAGATCTAATCCTCTTAATAGTAGAAGAGTTGGCTAAGACCATAAAAGAACTGGAGGAAGAAATTTTCAATCTCAAGAGAGACATATCAAAAAGATTTGATCAAGAAGAATGGGACAAAAATCTTGATGACATCAACAAAAGATTGGATCAATATGAGAAAGATCTACAAGAGAGGAAATTAAGAAAATGTAAACGGGACACGATAGATTATCGTCTAAATGAAGTTTACACATGGGCAGAAATGTACGCTCAAAGAAGACCACAGAAACAACAATACACGTCATCAAATGAAAGTGTAGTATCAGACAGTGATATAGCGGTATCCAGAGCACCAATTCAAAGGAATGTACCAACAACCTCATCGGAACAACCATCAACAAGACAAAAGGGAACAACAGTAGCGGATCCTTTTTTGTCTCAGGGACAGGAAATAACCCAACCACCAGACCAAACACAAAAAATGAGTACAAATACACAAAGACCAGAAGAGGAAAAACAAAAAGAAGTAAAAAAACCATACTTGAGAAGCGGGAAGACATAGTCATAAACATTTCGTCAGTTGAACTAAGCAAAAAGCAAATAGGCGTGTTGAACAAAGGAACATCTTTTGTACCCACATATAATTCCAACCTACCAGAGACTGAAATAGCGTTTTTCAAATTTATGAGATTAATCAGATTACGCCATTTCTTTAGTAATGTTTTACCGGAACCGACACCTGGAATCATGAAAGAGTATGTGGAATTCAAACCAAAGAGCACATTCACAGCACCCACATCACATAAGACCATCGACATGTTTGAAAAGCTAGTTCTACAAGATTTTCAAAAATTGAATTTTCAAACTAAAACCAAAATTAATTTTTCCAAACATGAAAGGAAAATTTTACAACAATTGGCAGAAATGGAGACATTAGAGTTTCAAAGTGCAGACAAAGGAGGAGCTCTAATAATAATGGACGCGATATTTTATCAAAGGAAGGTTGAGGAACATTTAATGGACGAGACAACTTACCTACCACTGGAAAGGGACCCAACTAATGACATAAAAAGAACACTTGACACCATACTTCAAAACGCCCTAAGTATGGGATGGATTTCAACCAAAACGTTGCAATTCCTGTCAGAAACAGAACTGAAACGACCCCATATATATATGCTCCCCAAGGTGCACAAGAATTTGAAAAACCCACCATTCAGACCTATAGTGTCGGGAGTAGGATCAATATTTGAACCTCTAGGCAAGTACATAGATGCCTTCCTCCAAAAATGTGTGAGTAAATGGAAAACAAATATCAAAGACACAACAGAATTTTTGAATTTACTGGAAATGGTACAATTGGAAGAGAATGAACAATGGACATTATGTACGATTGATGTCAATTCACTCTATACATCTATACCATTAAAAGAAGGACTAGAAGCGATAGAGTGGGCACTGTTGCAATTAGAAGACATTGGAGCCAACAAAATATTCCTGCTTGAACTTCTGGTTTTTTGTTTACAACACAGTTATTTCTATTTCAACGACAAGTTTTTTCTACAGATCAGTGGAACCAGTATGGATTTTGGAGGAGCCCCAACTTACGCGAACATTTTTATGGCGCAATTTGAGGAACAATATATCTTGACAGACAACAAATGGAAGACCTCATTACACATGTATCGTCGATTTATAGACGACATATTTTGGATTTGGAAAGGACCTACAGAGATATTAGAAAGAAACATTCAGGAACTCAACCAAAAGAATCCTCGGATAAGATTTACTCACATGATAAATAAAGAGGAGATATCTTTTTGGGATGTAAAAATAACCAGGAAAAATAAGAACATAAATACGCAAACTTATGTCAAACCAACTGATCTGAACAACACATTATTATTCTGCAGTTTCCACACGCCACAACTGATTGAGAATTTACCTTTCTCACAAATGTTGAGGAGCAAGAGAATATGTTCCACATCTGAAGCTCAAGAAGAGGATATGAAAAGGATAAAAACAAAATTTCAACAAAGAGGATATTCGAACACTTGTTTAAAAAAAGCTGAGGACAAAGTAAAAGAATTAAGTCGTGAAAGCTTACTTAAGAGTGCCAAAAAATCCACAACGAAATCAAAGAACGTTTTTGTTTCTAAATACTCCACCAAATCCCGGAACATAAAGAAAATCATACTGAAACGCTGGGAATTATTACAACAGGATGAGGATTTTCAAAACATCTTTTTAGACAGGCCTATATTTGCATACACAAGATGTAAAAATTTAAAGGAAGAATTGAAAACCAAAAGTAAGAAACAACCAACAGAATATAAAGGCATGAAGAAATGCAATAATTGCGTTAACTGTAACACCGTGATGCAACAAACATTTGTCTCTCATCCCAGAACAGGCAAACAAATACCACTCAAACTAACAGCAGACTGCAATTCGAACTTTGTGATCTGTAGCATAAAATGTCCGTGCGGACTTATGTACATAGGTAAAACAGAAAGGAAAGTGAAAACCAGAATAGGAGAGCACAAAAGCATGATAAGAACTAAAAATACCAATTCTAATCTGGCAGCGCACTGGATTGAAAAGAACCACAACATCTCTCAGTTAAAATTCTCAGTAATAGAGAAAATTGAGATCAAACCAGGAAGGGATAATCAAAAATTCTTGGCCCAAAGGGAAGTAATGCTAATTAAAAAATTTCAAACCATGGAACCATTAGGGTTAAATGATAAATTAGATATGGGTTGTGTTTCATAAGCAAAGCATAAAGACATCATGTATGTTGGCAAATGATACTTAAGCAACATTGAGTCAACTTGTTGTGAAGTTTTCAGTATAACTAGACTCATTTTTGTAACAGTAGTGATGGAACATGCGATTAAGCCACAACACTGTTTGAACAAAGTTCAACATCATTTCAATTCCATGGATACTATTAATTACCCCCTTACAACTTTTATTAAATCCATTTACCTCCTCGAAGATTATAGTACACATCACATATGGCATAGATAATCATAGTAAGTGAACACAAGAAGGTCAACCCCATATTAGGTGAAAGATAGAAATTTAACAACAGGTTTCCCTTAGATGTTTGCCTCAACAACAACAGGTAACGTCGATAAATCTGATCCCCACCGGTTAGGTTTCTAGTTTTATCGTTCATCTGTAATTCATTATTTATCTGACACATTAGAAGATCAGTGGGTTTCGCAAGCTAAGTATTAGAAATAAAGAATCAATAGCATAGCGTAGGGTTGTATAAGGATAGACTCCTCTCCAAGATGGCGCCCCGAAACACATAGGAACTGACGTCACTATGCGACAGATAAGCAATGATCACGAGCCGCCCGAGATTAGAGACGAACAGATTGAGCAAGAGACAGACACGTTATAACTCCATGCAGCAAGTTGAACCGGTGAGTTTTCTTGGCGGTATATTAGTAGTATTAAACGCTAGAGCAGTGTCAGCACTATTACTAACTGAATAGAGTTAAGACCCATTTTTTATGTCACTCGTACAGATTCAACCCGCAAATTAGAATAACCGAAAACAGAGACCCGTCTCAGAACTTTGAAAAACTGGCAGAAAGGTGATCGTCGACCCAAGGTAAAAAACAGGAAAACTATTCCATCGCCTCTAACATCTAGATATTAGCGGCATAATAGAATTCATGTATTCACTTCACAGATCACGCCAGGTTGATAGTGTAGAACAGAGAACCACACAACCAGAAGTAAGCACCGAACGAGAAGGTATAAGGGATTTTGTTTCGCTTTGACTAAGGTTCTAATCTATGGAGAGAAACATAAAAGTAGCAAGCATTTTATATCGCACCCACATCATGTTTGAGTATGTTAAGTACGAAATGTTGTGTCATGATTTGTTTAGGCTCAAATAACGCATTACTTGTTAAGAAAAAAGCCATTCGTTTTGATTGAGCATTGATGCAATAGTTCTAGTTTAAAAGGAGAAGTACGACAGGAAACAGCACCCCAAAGTCAACGTTGACTGTGTTTTAGTGCATTAAGCACATTGTTTAAAAATGTCTTGCTTAAAAATGTTTTGCTAGGGGGGGCGTGGCTAGCGCCCGACGCTGATGGCGGCTTCTCCGTAGCTCTCTCTGGGAGGCGCGGATGACGGGAGGCCCGGCGTGATTCCTGCACGCAGTAGCTGCATTAAACTTGGAGAGAAGACATCGGAATGTGAGGGGCGATAGTAGGGACCCTCATTTACCCTGCTGCTGTCGTCTAAGAGGCTCTTTCAGCATAAGTGAGTGCAGCGCTCCTCAGGAAGATTGCGCCCGCCATTTTGTATTACCGCTGACGGAACCTTTCTCCTAGCGGCTTTTGATTTATGGCGTGACTGTGCTTTCTCTCGCTTGCCCTCGGAAATGCGCCTCACCATACACGCTATCTCTGCCTCAAATTTCGAGCATTGTCAAGTTTAGCGCTCTGGATGCTTTCTCCACACAGCACTATGATGACTTTCTCTTCAGCGCTATTTTCATCTCGGCTCCTGCTTCATCGTGATTTAGCGCTTCCTGAATAATAGCGCTATATATATCTGGCCTTTCTTTTAGAGCAACGTCATTTAGCTCCCTTGTATCCTCCTCATAACTCTCTGACTAATTCCTTTCTTGTCATTTTTTGCATATTGGAACTCATGTGCCACCTAATGCTCATAGGTGGTCCTACACTTTTGTTCAAATACTCAGTGACATGAATGCTTTTCCCTCATCGAAGTCTGCAGCTTCCTACTATTATTCACTCATACTCTGTGCTGCATTTCTTGCTCATGAGTAGTCTATTTGTGTAAATTCATTTGCCATTACTATTATATGCCTGTTCATAGGATGCATGCTGATATTATGTACTTTTAGGCTTGATGACGCATTACTCAAATATATTTAAACTGTTTCCCTAACTTATTTGTTGTGCTCTACTCTTGCTTACTTTGGCTAGTTTACGTCAATTTGTCTTTATAATCTTCATACGTTTAACCTATATCTTTTCTATATGGGAAGATTACATAAAGACCTGCGCAAACCCTCTGCCACTGTTAAGAAGTTCTTAGGTCCTACGGGATCCCGCTATCAGTGTTTAGCGATGGAGGACTTACCTGACGCTGTTTCTACAAAGACTTTGTTACCTTCCACTTCATTACTGCCTGTAACCAAAAACAGGTACAATCAAATGACTGAAACAAACTCCTCCTTCACCTCCTTCTCAGCCAGCTTCTACTACTACTATTGACTTACTCTTGGATGAAATAAGGGCCTTGCGTCCCTTTATTGAAGAGACCAAAACTACAATGCAGCAACTTTCCGACAAATGGCTTTCTGTAGATGAACGGATTACTACACTTGAGCAAAACGTTGCATCAATGCAATCCTCTGTTTCCAAGGTAGATCCAATATGTGCGCAAGTTTCAATTCTACACAAGCAGATCGAAAATTTGGAAAATAGAAGTAGGCGGAACAACCTACGCCTTTATGGCCTTGAGGAAGGACAGGAAGGGTCTGACCCCATTACTTACTTCAAATTCTTTCTACCTAAGCTCCTCCATTTGCCAGAGGGTACTAATCTTAACATACAAAGGGCGCACCGTTTAGGCTCAATTAGAGGCGCATCTTCTTCTGTTGCTTCAATGAGGAAACCACGAGGTGTGATTATGTACTTTCTCGAGTATACTGACCTACTCACAGTTTTATCTGCAGCAAGAGCTATGAATCGCATCACATGGTCTGGTCACCCATTATTCTTTTCACAGGATTATGCTAAATCAACAGCTGATCGACGTAAGGAGTTCTTGTCTCTTCGTCCCCAGTTGCGTTTTTTGGGAGCACAGTATGGATTGTTTCACCCCTGCCTTTTTAAGGTCACCATTAATAACAAGACTACCACTTATGATGACCCTTTGAAGCTGAAAAGTTTTCTTTATTCGTATTCTGCTGAGAAAATGGATACTGCTTCAGCCTCAACCTCTAAGTAATCTTCTGCCACTGCATTGGTGTTGCTTCTCTGCTCTGTAGTTAATGTTTGATGGTTATTCATGTTACACAATATATCTTATATGAACGTTGTTTCTTGATATGTTAAATCTCTTGTTCTCTTTTTTACACATATGTTTTTGTTTTTCCGGCTCTTCTGGTTCCTTCCCTGTGTTCGTGAGGTCCGCTGGGTCTCTCCCTTCCTTCGCCTCCCCGTTTGAGCTGTGGCTGCATCGCCATTCTTCACGTGACCTTCACCCTCCCACCCTCTGCCTTGTCTTGTTCCAGATGTTATGTAAGTTTCCTGTCTTTCCCTTCTTCCTAGTGTTTTTTACCATTTGCTTCTTGTTCTCTTTTTGGGTTTCTGCTCACCTGCTCTCCTTTTCTCATACTTTTTCTTATTTCAGTACCCTGAATCTCTTAATTGTACGTCCCCCCCTCCTTTGGTGTTATTTTTGTCTTTTCTATATATTTCTCTTAGGACATACGCCTTCTTCTTCTCTTTTCATTACCGCTCTTCCGTATTGCTTGACAGTTTTCCTTCCTTTTCACTTTCATATTTATACACAAGTCATAACCTCTTTATTCTCAGGTTGTGGACATTTCTGCTTTCTCTTTCCTTTTTTCCTATTATACCTGAACTTTCTTCTTGTTTTTACTTTGCTCCCTCTTTTTGTACATTCTTATGATCTTACCAGTTTTTTCTCTCTTTTTCCTTTCTCTGTTACTAACTTTTGTTTATTTTCTTTTTACTCTTTCTTCTTCATGGGTCTTTTTATTACTTTTGTATACGTTATATTATATTGCATATTCTTTCTACATTATCTTTGCATTTATCACGATTTCACTACCTTAATGTATATGCTATGTCCTTGAATCTACTCTCTTGGAATGTTAAGGGTATCAATTCCCCAATTAAGCGTCAACGCATTTTATCTCATCTAGCCAAATTGAATGTTGACATTGCGTTTCTTCAGGAGACTCACCTCTCTGACACGGAGTCTGCTACTTAAGAGGGGATGGGTAGGTGAGGTTTTTTACTCTCAAGGTGATGGTAAACGTAACGGTGTTGCAATTTTATGTCGCAGGTCTCTCCCTTTCACTGTTATTTCCCAAGACTCTGATACTAATGGCCGATGGATACATGTCAGACTATCACTTAGAGGTATTCCAATCTCTCTCCTTAATGTCTATGGTCCCACTACTGGTGAACCCCTCTTTTGGGCAGAATTCTCTCCACAAATCACCCATTTTATGGATGACGATTTCATCCTTGCGGGAGATTGCAATCAACCTTTTGATCCATTTATAGATAGGAAATCTGATGCCACCTATATCCCTAATAAACCGCACAAACTTTTTACTCAAGCTATCTCCCAACATAAGCTTGTTGACTCTTGGCGCCTCTGCAACCCGACCTTGCAGGAATATACCTTTTATTCCCCATGCCATCGCTCACAATCACGGATCGATTACATTTTTGTTTCCCATGATCTTGCCCAAACACTTCATTATGGGGAAATTGGTCCGATTTTGCTCTCAGATCATGCCCCTGTCATAGTCAGCCTTGATGTGCTTCCTAAAGTTGATGGACCCAGGAGATGGCGTTTTAACAATGCTCTCCTCTTAGATCCCAAATTCTCCACATCATTTACCGCCTTTTTCGATGAATTTTTTTTGATTAACGATATTCCGCCCATTTCAAAACACACAGTTTGGGACGCTTTCAAAGCGGCTGCACGCGACTTCATTATTACTTATGTCGCAAAGAAACGTAAGACTGCTCACCAATTCACTAAAACCCTTCTTCTTGACATTAAGCGATTGGAACACGCCTATTTCACCTCACATTCTAATGATAGTCTGACAACTTTGATCGCTGCCAAGCTTAAATTTAATGAAAAGTCTACTGAAGATGCCTCCTTATATTTACTCAAGTCAAGTGCTAAGTTTTATGGTGGTAAGAACAAAGCCGGGAAAATCCTTGCAAATTACCTGAAGGTTAAACACAACAAGATGTCTATTGAATCTGTATATGATGCCGATGCACACTTACAACACAAAGATGCCGACATTCTTGCTACATTCTCCCGCTTCTACGAGTCCCTATACACATCTGGCACCCAACCATCTCCCCATTCTCTTTCACAATTCTTCTCTACTATTCAACCTCCTGCTCATTTCCCTCTTGACCTCTCCTCTTTGGAGACTGACATCTCACAGAAAGAGCTGCTTACCGCACTTCAGCGTCTTAAACTTAATAAAGCCCCTGGTCCAGATGGTTTCACTGTTGAGTTTTACATTCACTTCTCCAAATTATTGCTTCCAAAGCTACACTCTCTTCTCCACTCTTTTGCTGATTTAGGTGCCTCCTCGGGGACCTTTTCGGATGCACACATCTGTCTTATACCCAAACCTGGAAAAGACGTGCAATATTGTAAGAATTATAGACCCATATCCCTTGTTAATATTGATTATAAAATTTACGCCAAAAAATTAGCGTTGAGGCTGGATCATCTACTTACTGATTTATTAGGTGAAGAACAATCAGGCTTTGTTAAAGGCCGGTACATCACTGACAACACAAGGCTTTTATTTAACATACTGTCAAAATCATCCCATCTCCAGCACTCCCTCGCGGCTATTGCCCTAGATGCCGAAAAGGCTTTCGACAGGGTTGAATGGCCTTACCTCTTCCACACTCTTGGATGGTTTGGGTTTAGCCCTAAATTTATTTCCCTAATCTCACTGTTATATACTCACCCGAGGGCTGCAGTTTATGCTAATAGTCAAATCTCTCCTTACTTTGACCTTGGTAGAGGAGTTCGAAGGTTGCCCTCTCTCACTCTTTCTTTTCAATCTTGCTTTAGAACCTTTCCTGTCCAGATTACGCCAGAACCCCGACATCCATGGATTCCAGACAGCAGATTCTTCCATTAAGCTGGCTGCTTATGCAGATGATATTTTGCTCTTTATTTCGAATCCCACAGTCTCCATCCCTGCTTTCTTGGAGGAAGTACAGCATTATTCCTTAATCTCTGGCTATAAGCTCAATAATGATAAATGTGAGATCCTTCCCCTGACGAAATTCACTTTTAAACCTGACTTTAGCGCCTCCACTTTTACTTGGAGCTCTTCCCACATTAGGTATTTAGGTTTATATATTACTCCTTCCATCTCTGACACTGTTTCCCTCTGCCTTACTAAATGCACTCAGAAAATATCTGACCTCACTGCTAGATGGCATCCTCTATACCTCTCTTGGTGGGGTCGTTTAGACACCATTAAGATGGTGCTTTCACCCATTGTTTTATATACACTCTCCAATATCCCCGTTTCTATCCCAGTCAAATTTTTCAAGAAAATTAACTCGGTTTTGTCCTCCTTTTTATGGCATAATAAAAAGCCCAGAATGTCCCTTGCTAGGCTCATTCGCCCTACCTCTGAAGGAGGAGTTAATTTTCCGGACTTCATGACCTATCATAAAGCTTTTCTGTTACGACAAGCGTCCTTTTGGTTACAAGATCTTGATTCCCCTTGCCCTTTATGGATCAAGATTGAACGCCTCTTCCTCTCCCCTTTTTCCTTTGCTGAATATATTTCCTTTTCACGCAAACCCTCTTTGATTCCTACTCTCATTCATAAATTCACTGTCAAACTTCTTTTGTCCTCTAATCCCCCCTCGCCTGCGACCATTGTCGATTTCCTTTCATCCACTATTTGGCACAATAAATACCTCTTAATCCGAGGTAAACCCTTTTACTGGAAATCTTGGAGATCCAAGGGGTTGCTTTGGGTTTCGCAGCTTTTCTCACAATCCACTTTCCTGTCTTTCCGCACCCTTTCTTCCACCTTTGATTTACCCTCCTCCTTTGCTCCCAAATATCTTCTCCTTAGAGAAGTGGTCATGGAGGTTCATACAAGACTCTTGCAAACCACTCCTCCTTTTGTTTCACCTAACCCCGCTCTCCCACTTCATTCTATCCTACAAGCTCTTCCCAAAGCTTCTGTTATTTACAAGCCCCTTCATTCACATATACTCCCTAGACCTAAATCTAAGGTGGAGGAACATTGGGAAACTGATTTCTCCACGTCATGGCCTATATCTCTGTGGGACAAGATTTGGACAAAAGTTCGCAAAACCTCTAGGGCGGCATCATTGACGCAATCTATGTTTTTCATATATAACCGACTACTTCAAACTCCCTCTATCCTCCACAAGCGGTTCCCTACCACCCCAGATGTATGTTGGTCTTGTTCCTCACCTAACGCCACTTTATTTCATATGTTATTCCTATGTAACAATGTACATGCCTTTTGGTTACAGGTCTGGGCACAAATTAATGTTATCTTTCACACATGTATCCCCTTTTCTCCCACCCACATCTTTTTGGGAAGTCTCTCTCCTTGTTGGGAGGTTACTGATCTTTATGTTCGTATTGTTGATCTCTTACTGGCTGTAGCATTTCAGCAAATTACTATTAATTGGAAATCCTCCTCTACCATTACTTTTCAAGCTTGGTGGTATAATGTCTGTCATAATCATAGGCTTGATACTCCTTTTGTTTTCCCTACCCAGATGGCAGCTAAACGCACAGACTTATGGCTTCCTGTTACTATGTATTTAGATACTTGTACGACTCGCTCTTTTCGTTTATGTCCTGCTCAACAAGAAGTTTCTAAACCGCCTTGATACCCTTTTTTATCCCACTTTCTTTGTTAACATAATTATTTAAATACCCTCAGTTGCATTTATTTTTATTGTATTATTGCTGCATTTCTTCTTTTTACCCTTATTGCTCATGAAAGTTTATTGTTATTTCCACATCCTCATAATGTACATTGCTTTTTCTTTTATGTTTTCCCTTCTTTTTTCCCCCTTTCTCCCCCATAATTGTTCTTATTTTATTGTATTTGTATTTATGCTTCTTAGTACAATTAATAAACCTTTATTGAACTAAAAAAAAAAAAAAATGTTTTGCTAGCATATGATTTTGTTACAACTAGGAATCTTATTATCATTTAATTGAAATGTAGAAAATATATCGTGAAACAAACACCCTGTTCAGCAATAATATAGTAAATAATCTATACAGGCATGCAGCAGAGTTTACATATTGTATCGTCAAGATGAAATGTTAGCGCACATAAGCCAAATAACGCTACATGAGCGGAACATTAGAACATTAGAACCAGTAAAATAGCGGATTGGTGGTAGATTTGAATCTTTAAAGTGTCCTTTGAGCATGTAAACAAATGCTATTAGAATCATAATTAAAAAATGTGATACATATGAATTTTCTTTACAGGAAGGCCCCCGAAGAAGGGACAGGGTCCCGAAATGCATCGGGCCAGCTAAACTCAATCGTCGGTTTAACACATAAATATTTATGGGCTGTGTTAAAGTGTGAATTCTATCACACCAAAGATTAACTGTATAAAGTTTTATTGTACATATATGAACCTGATATCGATAAGAAAAAAATATTGATTACTCAGAAAAGTAACATGGTGAATAAAACCAAGAAAAATGTATAAAAAATCACAGTAGTAATTTGAATGTTATTTTTGAACAGCAGTTAAACGCAGAACGGCTGTGCATCAGGTCAGGGAGTGACATACGTTTACTACCCGCTTCTTTAAAGTTTATTGCACATAGGGGACAGGCAGCCCCATGATACCTGATAGCACGAAACAGGAAGAAAAACTGGACAAACAAGAATTAAAATAGATATCTACATGAACAACAAGGTGTGCCAAGGGCCAATCTAACTCCCAAATTTAGTATTTTCTTGCCATAGCCATTTGGTGCCTGCAGCCTGCCTCTGGGTTACAGGACTGGGTGTAGCTGACAGTTGGGCTTTGTGTATTCCTCCTAGATAGCCACACACAATGGTGGAATTCAAGTGTGACTGGATGGGCCATCACTGGCATGATGGGTGGGAGGAGCTGGGTCCAGAACCACTTACACTTTAATAGGCTGTGTCCTGGGTCCACACAAAGGTACTGCATACCCCCTGTAGTTAGTAGGGAGCCGGGACAGGGAAGGCACTTCAAATAATGCCTGTGGAAGCTTCTCCCCACTTCAAAGGCACAACTGTGTATAAATACTGGACCTCGGATACTCTGTACATTTCTGGACCTATGGATACTCTGCCAGGAAGAAGGACTGCTGCGCTGATGAAGGACTGATACTCTGCTGCACTGCTGCTTTGCTGTGCCTTCCTGTTGGCCTGCTACCCTTCTGCCTGGATGAAAATGTCTAGATCTGCATCATTGACCCCTGAACCCAAAAGGACTCCAAGGGCCAGATGGCTAGCCTCCTGAATTGAAGGCACAGGGACATAAAAGACTTCCAACCCCTGCACCTGGGCTCCGCCATCTGTGACTCTACCCTGCCAAGTAGTGTCACCTCAGTTCTGGACCCTTAGAGATGGGTCTAAGTGCTTGACAATGGAACCAACGCATCTTCTCTACTGAGCTACACATCCCCAAACAGAGCAGAAGCATTTCCTCAGCTAATCAGGGCAACCCCAAGCAGAGCCGACGCATGGCCACTGTTTCGTGGATGGACTCATCACAAGAGACTCACATACTGCAGCCTCCCATTTCTGGGACAGGTGTATCGCCTGTGGAACCACCACTGTGAAATGCTTTTCCCTGCGCAAGCTTCTCGCATTCCTCGACAGCAACCTCAACTACGAAACTCAGTGTCTTAACTTTACCACTCATCAGAACCGACGCATCTCTTTTGCTGTGCCTCGCATCACAAGCTCCATTGAAATGATCCTCGATGTTGACGCATCAGGACCTTGCATCACAGCCTTGCCACATCTCAGAACCGACGCATCATCTTTGTTGCGTGAAACATGTTTGACGCGTATCCATACAACACTCTCCAACCAGGATATAAGGTACATTGTTCAGAAGACCTAACTGGGTCCCTGTAGATGGCCTGTGCTCCATCGTGGACAGCCTAAACTGGTGACTTTGTCCTGGTCCGGCGCAACCAGATATTCCCCCCAATAGCCCTTTTTACTTAAAAATTGTGAAATTCAATATCTCCAGTTCCAATAATTGGATTATTGTCATTTTGGTATTGTCTTATTCAATGAAATAGCTTCTGTTTTTCTAACCTGGTGTGGAATCTTTTTCTGGGGTGTTTGTACTGATTTACTGTTTGAAGTGTTGCACAAATACTTTACACTTTCCTTCTAAAGTGAAGCCTGACTGCTCTGTCCCAAGCTACCATAGGGTGAGCACAGGTTTACTTAGTCCTCCTTTTGCACCCTATGTTAAGCACTGTGCTCTTGTTTTCACACACAGTATCCCAGGGATTTACAGCATGGCTGCATGGGTATTTCTTTTCTACCTCAGCCCAGGCTGAGGTCTCCAAGTCAGTTACAAGAAGACAGGCAGCTGTGGGTTTTGGAGAGACAACTACCTGTTTCAGGCCAGCAACCACCCATAACCACCCCCAGTCTAATATCACCATAGCCATGGCAAGCTTAGTGGTAACACTGTCAGCACCGGTAACTGGATTGGGTGCTCCAGTTTAGTTTCGTTTAGAAAACTTTATTTCGATTCATAAGACAGAATCATAAAAGTATGACATAACAGTATTACACAATTTAACCACATTGGTGCTAAGGCAATTCCCGCTGGGTGCTGAAATTTACATGATCCCATTGTTCATGACAAGTTCAGCTCATCATAAGCACAGGAGCAGTGCACTGCATGACAAGCTGACCTTGTCATGAGCATGGAAGGGGTTAAAAGGATCACGCAATTTATACCTAAACATTATTATTATATTGACGTTACATGATTTGCGAATAGGTTTAAAAGAAATCACATATATTTAAAAGAAGAAACAATTTAACAATAAAAATACAATTTATGTGAATACCTAACTCTAAGCTATTTATATATGTAGGAAACAACAATCCATAACAGTAATCAGTATCTGTTTCTGATACCGAGTGCTACTCTAATAAAACTAAGCACAGCATTGCATATTGCTGGGGTTGATAATGAGTGTAAGTGTTCATATCCCTCTTTATAATAACGAGATCCAAAAGTTAACAGAATTGGTCTAATAAATCTACTTCTTGGATCTTTGTACAGGGAACAAAAAAGTACAAGATGAACAGTGTTTTGAGTGACTTTGTTGTTACAAGCACACAAGGGTAAACTCTCACACCAGCCCACTTGCGTTGGACAAGCAAATAAAAAATGCAGTGTGTTAAGACAAAATCTAGTTAAATAAAAGCGCCATTGTGTCTGCCCTATATATGAAAGGTAAGGTTGGTGCTGCAACTTTCCCCTATGGTAGATCGCCCTCTCATTATTTCTCAACACACCTAGATTGATGCGATAAGCCTCTTTAATTAATGGCTTAGTCTCAGGTCCAATGGTTTCAACATTCGAGAAAATATAGCCCAGACCTATCTTAGAGAGGGTTTCCCTGACGTATAATAACCATGGGATCTTATCAAAATGCTCAAGCTTGAGGCAGTCTTGTAGTATTTCCTTAGTGAGTTTCAGATCATCAGAACACCAAACCTTGCTCCAAAGCAGCAAAGGGGAGACATGGATGGTATCACTCACAAATTCAAGACCCACCTCAGCATGGCAAAAGATGTTAGAAGTACCTATTGGGACACATAAAAGGCGTTTTATAAACTTGTTTTCCATGATTTGGATATTGTTACAGGATTGAATACCCCACACTCCCGCACCATATGTTGCAACTGGGATACATTTAGCTTTGCATAGGGATTTCAATTCTGCAACCGGCTTCTGACCCAATTTGCTAGAAAAACGGAAAATGGCCTCAACAGTTTGGGTGGCCTTTTGCACACAGGCTGATATTAGAGGATCCCAGCTCAAGGTTTTATTAAATAAGTTACCCAGATAATTAAAGCTGTCAACTTTCTCAATGATTGAGTCCTTCACCACGAGCCTGCGAGATTTTACCCCTTTCGGGCCGCAGACCATAGCGAAGGACTTTGAGAAATTGACCCTTAGATCTAGCCCCCTGCATAAAGGTTTCAAAAGCATTTAAGCAAATGTGCATGCTATTAGCAGTTAGGTTCATTAAAACCGTGTCATCCGCATAAGATAACATTGGTATACGTTTTCCATTTACCTGGTGGAAATCAGCACAACTTTCTAACAGGGAGGCTTCCAAACCATTGGTGTACACCAAGAACAGGAAGGGGGCCAGTATACACCCCTGGCGAACCCCCTCAGTCGATGGTATGGACTTTGTCTTCTCCCCTGCAGGGCCAAATCTAATCCTTACTGGTGTGGCAGCGTGGAGTCTGCGAAGTAGTGTGATCAACGCCTCCTCAAACCCCATAGACTCCATTATTTGCAAAAGTTTATTTCTACACACAGTGTCGAAGGCACTGGATAAGTCCATGAAAGCCAAGTGGACACAGCCACGCTTGGCTCTCATGACTTACCCATGATCAGCGCCAAGTTTAGGCACTGCTCAGTCGTGCCTTTTCCCCGCCTAAACCCGTATTGGGATTCAACGATAATACCATTCGATTCTGCCCAGGTTTCTAAACGAGCCAGGATCACCCTACCCATTAATTTACAGGACGCATCTATTAGCAATATTGGTCTGTAACAGCAGGGGTCACGTTTGTTACCCTTTTTGAAAATCGGGACCACTACTGCCTCTTGCCATGATGTCGGAATACGACCTACCACAACTGCTTTGAACAAGAGTAATAAGAGTGGTGCCCACACAACTGTATTATATTTAAAAAAGTCCAAAGGCACCGAATCCGGCCCTGGAGCTTTCAGTGAAATGCCCTTACTAAGTGTAGCCTCTACCTCAGAGAGAGTCAATGAGAGACTAAGCATGTTTGCTGACTCCCTCTTTGTTTCGCAAAGCCCCTCGAGGCTAGTTACGAGGTGAGTCCCTTTTGGGTTGAAAACATTCCCATAGTGTGCCTCCCATATATCCCCTGGAATGTGGACCTGTAAAGTGTCCTTTTCTTCATTTTTTAGGAAAGGACGATTTATGACCTCCCAAAAAAGTCGGCTGTCCTTTAGTTCTGAGGCTTTGCCCAAATCATCCCATGCCTGTCTTTTTAAGTCAGTTTTGCGCTTGATGATGGCATCTCTATAGGCTTTCCTTGCCCTTTTGACCAGAGCCCTATCCCGAGGTACTTGGCGTAGTGCCTTAGTTAAGCTCGATTGCGCTCTGGAACATTCAGAGTCGAACCTTTTGCAGGTAATACCCTTTTTCCCTCCCGTAGGTTTCAGGAGATGAGAAGCCACATTGCCTAAAAGAGCTTTCGAAATTATCAATTATTACCTCTGGCTCGTTTGAGGGCGTTAGGCAGGCTTCTAACCTTTGTTTATTTATTTTAAAAATCTCCAGCTCTAAATGTCTGGCGTCTACCTTGTCCCACCTTAGGGTAACCCCCTGGTTCTGGCTGAATTTAATTTGGTGTTCCACAATCTGCGTTCTCTTAAAAGCAGAGTGCAAACTCAGGATAAGTGGATTGTGGTCACTTGCTGGGTTAACCTCAATCTGGAAATCATTGATAAGGTAAGTGTATTTTCTTGAGACCAGAGCGAAATCAATAACACTCATCTGACCTCCCGCACCTTGAAAAGTTGGGATACTCAGGGGTCTTGAAAAGTTAGACATATCCAGAGCACAAAGATCATTAATTATTATAATATTGTTTAAGGCCTCACCTTGTTTAGAATGCTTAAAATGCGCAACAGGCTGGTCATTTAGGTCTAACAGGCCACAGACTCTAGAACCACTAAATTTACACAAACAAACAATTAAAATCACCTACCCACATAATAAAAAGAGGAAGTATGGTATTAGTTACTTTCGCAACCTCGTCCTGCAATTTTTGTATGACCACTGTAGTTTGGGGATCAAATATATTATAATGCCAGTTGATTAGGAGCAAGGGGACCGAAAATAAGTCCTTAATAACAAGCAATTGAAACCAAGGGCATTCCACCAGAGTATCAGTTTTAATCACATCATGCTTTATAGAAATGGCTGCCATAAGACCACCCTTGGCTCTACCGGCTTGTGAGGGTACTGCTGGGACATAAAAAGATTGGTAACCATCCAAACCAGGGGACCCCCTGCTCCATGTCTCCTGGAGACAGACTATATCAAAGGATTCAATAAACTTTAACCATGCCGGATCCTCTAGCCTCCGTGAGAGACCAGCTATATTCCACGAGATCAGGCGGAAGGAATCACCCTCAGCCAGGCTGTCTATGTCCCCCACGTATGTTGTGGTTTGCGACTGGGGTACATCATTAGCTCTCGGGGTTACTACCAATGGACTGATGTTTACGTCCAGTGAAACAGATTCTACCTGTCTGGAGATAGCGCTCTCGCCCTGTGGTAAGATGCAATCAATATGCATCAAATCACCTTTCTGGTGCCCAGTGGGCGTTGATGGTCAATCCACCATCTCCAGACAGCTGTATCTGTTCATAGTTGGAATTCCTCTCCAGGTATCCCTGAAAGATGGTTCCTGTATGAAATGTCTACTAGGATTTCCTCCCCAGTCCACCCTGGCAGGGTGTCTGAAGGGATTACCTCTCCAATCCTCCCATTCTCTTCCTAGCGCTCGTTGGTCTACTCTATGTCAGTTCTGATCATAAACTAAGTCGTTGTGGGTCCCAGAAGGATAAAAAAAGGATAGCCGTTTTGTGTCTATATCTTCATTGGTGATTCGGAGGCCCCAGGAGCAGATGCAATTCACTGTGCGAGGATCCTTAAAATTAATCAAAACACAGTCACCATGAGTTGTCTTCTTAACATGGCCCACCCAGGGAACTCTACGAACCGTTATGATCTGACTCGACCAATTAGGTGGTAGTGGTCGGTTCTTATTGAGCCAGTGTTGGACCTTGTTCATTAATGCCCAGGGAGGTTCTTCTGTGGTATTTAACAGCTCCGGGACACCAGTCAACACTACCACAAAGGGACTAGCCTCAGGGGGAAGATTAGCAGGGAGTCTACTGTTGGACACTCCTCTATAGGAATCCATATTGACATTCATCAGGGGTACTGTGGGGGTATTACTGATCACCCTGTCCTGCACAACAGGTTATTTGGGCTTTCCATTAATTTTCTGCTCAACTACTATTGCAGGGGTTTTCGTTGTTACAGTATGCCCTGCAGCAGCTGTTTTTTTTGCTTGTGGGACCGCAGATTTATCTGCAGGTAGTTTATTTCCCCCTAGCTTTGGTATCCCCATGGGTTTTTCCTTTTTGAGAGAGTAACTAATTCAGCTAGGCATTTTTCAATATGCTGTAAACTAGTTTCTAGCGGGGAGAGACAAGATTTGATTAACTCACCCACTTTTATTAGAAATTGGTTTTCTACCATTTTTCCACTTTCATTTTCTCCCCCTATCGAGGTAGTTAAAACATCAGTAGTCACATTTCCCGAAGGCTCGATTGTGGCAGGATTTAATAAGTTATTATTTCTGTTTTCCCCCGCCTTCTACACAGAGTTTTCTGGGTTAATTCCCTGGTGCTTGACCAACTCACGTGCCCTCTTGACCCTTTTAGTTTTCTGTTTATCCCTTTTTTTCTTTGCAGCACCCTCCCTCTTACCTCTCAACTGTCTTGTTACCTCTGGTGTAGTGTGCAGTGATAAATCCGGGGATTTTTCAAGTTCTAAACTGATTTGGGAGTCAGACAGAAGTTCCGATGCCGATAAGTCCACCAGATTTGGTAGGCTATGCACGTCAACGCGAACCACTGTCGAAGGAGGTTTACTAGTCTGATCAGGAGTTCTAGCAGTGGCAAGGTGGCCCAAGGAAGATCTTTTATGGAGAGCAACTGCTAGATCTTGGGATAGTCTGCGTTCAAGGTCGGCAATACCCTGATCAATAAAAGAGTTTGCCTTTATAAGAAAATTATCTAAAGGTCCTACTATCTGACCCCCTTCAGCAGCAGTTTTACTCCTACTACCTCGTGTAGTCATGGTTCACAAAAGAGTATATGCTATTCCAGACAAATGCTTATGTGGAAAAATAGGAACAATTTTCAAATACAAGTTACCACAAGCGTAGGACGTACATACAGTTCTTTATAAAAAATGATGATTGAACTTAGAAAGTGGGCCCGGTCCAGTCTTACACGGACTCTAACGGGCTACAACGGGCCCTCCCTTGGCCCGGGCTTCGCCCGGCGCTGCCCGCGCGCGTCCCGCGTACCGTGGGTTGGGCGTGGTTAAGTAGCAACAGGTGAGGGGCGGGAAGAATCCCCAGGTGCGGCCGATGTAGCGCCGCTGCGCCTGCTGGGACTCGCAGTCCCGCTCCAGCACCGCCTCACTGCTGCCAGGAATCAGCCCAAGGGTCCAGCCAGGTAGGATCAGCAAACAAGCTCCAAAAGTGTCAGAGTCCCGAAGCCCTTAGTGTCCGCGACTGCGAGCGGTTCTCCAGTTATGTATTGTTCTGGGGAAAGCAGTGTATCTTTCACCATGGTGACACAGGCACCTGTATCCCTCAGGGCTTCTACCTTAGTCACATTCACTAAGAGGTACTGCAGGTACGTCTTTAAATTAGAAAGCCAGACAGCCAAAGTGGCTAACCCTTCCGCCCCTTCAGAGACTAGATCAGCCTCAGTGTGAGTCCTGATTTGTTCTGGGCACACTATTGATCCCATCTGAAGATTTGCCATACAAGTAGAAACTGGTGGGGGACTAGGGGCTGGTTTGTTGGGACACACAGAATCTCCAGTTTGGTGTCCCTTCTTGTTACAGTGGAAACAGCAGGCCTTTGCTGGATCAAAATGTTCCCCTTGTACCCACTAGTGGGCTGGGAAGAGTTATTGGGCCTACTCCACTGACCCTTGAGGAATTTGGGTGCCTTTTGAAGACTCTTGTATTTTATCTTTGGGTTTCTCACTGAGGGGGCATATCAGCAAGGACTGGTGATAACTATTGCTCAGCGCACTTAACGTGAGGATAATTATCGCAGGCTAACACCAATTTTTATCGCTGAGATAGCGTGCTATCAGCAACGCTTATCTCAACAGCCATAAAAATCAATGCGCAAGCTGCCAAATATGTGATTATCGCTGGGAATCCAGGGATAATCGTACAACGTTTGGCGAATGCTTGCTGATAGGGCAGGGCAGACTTAGCCATGATATCCACCTTCCATAGGATATCATGGCTAAGTCAGATGAAAAACAGGCATAAGGAAAGTAGCGATAACCGAGGTTAGCGTGAGGCTAGATATTAGGAGAAATGTCGGTTAGCGACATTTTTCCTTTTATTCTGGGGAGGAACACCCACTTTCCTTCTCATTAGAAATGCAAAGCTGGGCGTTCAGGGAAAGGGCACTGAGACAAGGGTTCACGCGGTAGCGTGATTTTTCTAATAGGGTGGTACAATTATTGCCGCTTTCCGCCCGAAAACGGCTGTTAATTGTCTTGATGATATGCCCCCAGGTCTGGGCGGAGTTTGCGGAGTTCTGCTACGTAGAACTCCGCGAAGTGCAAAAACAACTCTGATGGCCTACGTGGAGCTCCGCAAGCAGCAGAGTCCATTAGATAAATGCTGTACGCAGTGATTTGCAACGCCGGATGGTTGCCCGCATGGTGCAATCGTCCCTAATGGCACCATGCACAGCGCAAGTGGGTGCTGTTTCCTTTGTGTCACTCGAGTATATTTTTTACTCGTGCAGCGGCTTTCTCAACGCGAATGGACAGTTTCTCAATGCGAGTGGTCACGAACATATGCGGCCACTCACAATGAGAACTCAAACCTCCCGCATTGAACAATCTCACCAGGAGGTTGATTTTCCACACTCGCCAACTTGAGGTTGATGATCGCATATGAGGAAAAATCTCGCCGTTAGGTGATTTTTCTCGCTTGCACTCGCCAACTTGACGTTGACGAGAGCAAGCGAGGAAAACAACTCAGCGAGCTCTGTGTAACGTGGAGTAGGGAAAAATCTGCAAACTCCACAAGCAGAGCGGAGTTCACCTCCCAGACTTATTTCTCATCCTCTTTCCCCTAGGGAGGCCTTGTGGCCCCTTTATTGTGGTCAACCCAGTGGTTGTCTTGGTTACCCTAGTCTTGACCCAGTGGTCTGCCTACTTTCCGAATTCTTGGGGGTAAATTGGACCTAGGTCTACCAGGTGCTGATGCAACTTTTCATTGATGCAGTTATTTAGAAATGTGTTCCTTCATAAACAAATTATAACGCCCCTCATAGTTCTGTACTTTACTTTACTCAACCAGCCACGTAGTGTCTTTACTGAGTAGTTTACACATTCCAGCCAGTACTGACTATGGGATTTCTGAGCCCCCCTGAATTTAATTCTGTACTCCATAGTAGTGAGTCCAAATCCCTAAATCAGGGTTCCCTTCATGAGTTCATAGGACTTTGCTGCTGGCCCACTAAGGGTCAGAAGTCTGAAAATAATTACATTCAAGCTCCTCACGCGTGCCTACAAAGCCATCCACAGTGCCCGACCTGCATGCCTCAAAGCTAGCTGTGGTTGTTTAAAGACAGACAAGGCAGACTCATGTGGCTAGCACTGGTTCTTTAAAGACAAGTCAGGCAGATTCATGTGGCTAGCTATGGTTCTTTTTAGGCAAGCAAGGCAGACTCATGTGGCTAGCTGTGGCTGTTTAATGACAAATAAGGCAGACTCATGTGGCTAGCTGTGGTAAAGATAGGCAAGGCAGACTCATGTGGCCAGCTGTGGTTGGTTAAAAGCAAGCAAGGCAGACGTGTGGATAGCTGTGGTTATTTTAAAACCAGTAAGGCAGACTCATGTGGCTAGCTGTGGTTCTTTAAAGACAAGCAAGGCAGACTCATGTGGCTCATGTGGCTAGCTGTGGTTGTTTAAAGACAAACAAGGCAGGCTCATGTGGCTAGCCGTGGTTATTTAAAGACAAGTACGGACGGCTCATGTTGCTATCTGTAGTTGTTTAAAGTCAAGCAAATCAGACTCTTCATTAGCTGTGGTTCTTTATAGACAAGCAAGGCAGACTCATGTGGCTAACTGTGGTTGTTTGAAGACAAACAAAGCAGGCTCATGTGACTAGCAGTGCTTATTTAAAGACAGGCAAGTCAGACTCATGTGACTAGCTGTGATAGTTTAAAAACAAGCATGGCAGACTCATGTGGCTTGCTTTGGTTATTTAAAGACAGGCAAGGCAGACTCATGTAACTAGCTTTGGGTATTTAAAGACAGGGAAGGCAGACTCATGTGACGAACTGTGGTTGTTTAAAAATAAGCAAGGCTGACTCATGTGGCTAGCTATAGTTGTTTATAGGCAAGCAAGGCAGACTTGTGACTACCTGTGCTTGTTTAAAGACAAGCAAGGTTTAATCCGTGTGGAGTGCAAAAAAACGACGGATTTAGGCCCAGATCTCTGTACTGGGGTGAATGTATGACATTGTTCTGCATTCTGTCCATCAACTGTTGTTTTGCATTTGTCACCCCAAGTGGGATGGGTATGCTCAGACGTGAGTCCCATGCTCTCCACACCACTGGAATCAAGCTATCCTGGCTGAAGACGGCTGATAGCCAGAAACCGGTCCTAGGATGCTTGATTCCGGTCCAGGAAAGACATGGCTTGGCAGTTTGGGCTCGACTGTTCCCATGAGGCACAGGGTTAAGGCTGGTTTGCATATGGCCATGTCTGAACTGGGGTGGTGTGGAGTGCAAAAAAACGATGGATTTAGGCCCAGATCTCTGTACTGGGGTGAATGTATGACATTGTTCTGCATTCTGTCCATCAACTGTTGTTTTGCATTTGTCACCCCAAGTGGGATGGGTATGCTCAGACGTGAGTCCCATGCTCTCCACACCACTGGAATCAAGCTATCCTGGCTGAAGACGGCTGATAGCCAGAAACCGGTCCTAGGATGCTTGATTCCGGTCCAGGAAAGACATGGCTTGGCAGTTTGGGCTGGACTGTTCCCATGAGGCACAGGGTTAAGGCTGGTTTGCATATGGCCATGTCTGAACTGGGGTGGTGTGGAGTGCAAACAAACGATGGATTTAGGCCCAGATCTCTGTACTGGTGTGAATGTATGACATTGTTCTGCATTCTGTCCATCAACTGTTGTTTTGCATTAATCCTGACAAAGCCCACGGACATGGGAAAAAACATTGGCCTGAGTGATTGCCACCCACCCCTCTCAATTGAACTATTGTGCACTACGCATTTTTACTTCATGATGAGGTAATAAAATAACTTGATGTAACTGTATTTTCCTCTGGTAAGGATTTAACTGTCAGCCTTAGTTTATTTGTTTCTGTTTGAAAGAGAATTATGACATATTTTGGAATGCGGAGAGACTCAGAGACATCATTTAGGCCCCGTGTGCTGCAGGGGTCTCTGTTACGTCCCTGGACTGTAGTGCAAGGGTGCCTGCATTGCGGGCATGATTGTTTTTATACAGGATGAGACACCTTCCTACACAAAAACAGTCATTGATAGTGATTTGCTCTTTCTATACGAGGTGCAGAATGCAGCACGCATAGAAAGAGGAGAAATTGAGGAGAAGTAAAAGTATTTCTCCTCTTTGCACCTCCTTATGCCTCCCCGGGGGAGGCGTAGGAATTTTATGCATCACCAGATTTACAAAATGTTGTAAACACAGCAACACCCATGGCACATCCGTTTCAAGCAAAACGATGCATGAAAAGGGTCCATATTTACAAGGCCATGAAAAGCCACACTGGGTGACTTTGCGTGACCTTGTAAATATGCGCCAGCACACTGCGCCACAGTGCACCAAAAAAAGTGACGAGCCGGTTGCACAACGAGCTTGTAAATAAGCCCCTTAATCTCTAAAATAGGCACTGCACTTACTCTATGGTTGTCAATTTCTGTGAATCACAGAATGACACCAGGTCAAGGTGAAATGATGTCCCTACCTGCAATGTCATAGGGATCAAATGATGTTTGATGTCACTTCTGCTACCCCTGACATTTTGGTTAATTGACGTCCAGGTGTGAAGTCAGTTGTTATTCCCATTGAAGTAAACGGAAACAATATGTAAAAACCAGAAAATAATAATGTTATTCGAATATTTCTTCCGATTCATGTCTGACTTCAATGTAACAATGTTGTCGGGGGAGGAAATCTTAAAATAAAAGTATCCCGGAATTCTCCAGGATAATCCCAATTAGTAGTATGTAACTTCTGCCCCATTAACGGTCGTGCCTCCACCCCGGGATCCCGGGTACGGCCCCAGGGGCAGGAAAGGCACATGAGTATAAAACCCTGGGAGGACGCAGACCCAGCCCTTTTAAGGGAGTATTGATTAACGCTTGCTCAATGATCAAACACAAGACCGAAATTGCCCTACCCATCCAGACACTCAATCTGGGCAGCCTTTTTATCACTGAAACTTGGGCTAAGGATCACTCGGGCCCCGACCTGGCAGACGCTGTCCCACCAGGCTACATCATTCTTAGATGCGACCGCCCTGACAGAAGAGGGGGCGGCTTAGCTCTGGTGGCTAGGGACTCCCTTAGACATACCCTCAGCCTTTTAGAAGGTTCCCCTGGCTCTCTTCTGGAAGCAGCCAAGTTCGGAATTAAGTTATCCAAAAAATGCAACTTCTCAGGTCTTCTGGTTTACCGTCCCCCTGGGCCCAGGGCCAGGTTTCTTGAGACATTGAGCCAAACTCTCGAACCCTTTGTCACCATGGCTCACTACACTATCCTGGGTGATTTTAATTTTCATCTTGAAAACAAACAAGACATGGACTCCGCTCACCTTTTTGGCGTCATGACTTCCATGGCATTTGAGAAACTTGTCCATTCTCCCACCCACAGGGCTGGCCATATGATGGATGGCATTTTTGCTAACAACAACAGTCTTAAGATCGAGGCAGTTCAGACTCTCAGCTGGGTTGATCACTGGCTGATCTAGTTTACCATCACTCTCCCTCATCCCACTAAAGCCGACCTAAGTTCCCCACCCAAACATATACGGTGTAGGAGACTGAACAAGGTTACAGCCATCAACTGGATGGCCAACCTGGTCTCAGTCTCAAATGGGAATCACGTCGCTCAGCCCCCCACGGCAGAGGACTTTCGCAATTGGATTATTGGGGTATTGGACATAGGTGCTCCATTCAAAAACTGTGCAAAAGAAACAATTGATGGACGGATTGCTGGAGAATGCAAACATTCCCCCCCTGTCCTTGTGGGAACAGTCCAGCCCAAACTGCCAAGCAGTTCGGTCTGGACTGTTCCCGTGGGGCACAGGGTCAAGACTTATTTGCTAATTGATGAAGCGAGGTGGTTAAAATCAAAACATTTTGTACACCCCTCTCGAAATCAATGTTCCATAACGTTAATATTCACTAATGGTGTGATGTGCTTGAATAACCAACCTTAGAGTAATTTGCATACACGAAAAACATATGGGGAAACTAACTTCGCTTGCATTAAGCGAAATAATTAATTAACACGTATTGTTATTGTGATGTGGACTAATGCACAGCTTAATTATAAACAAATGCAATTTAAATGTGCCTATTGTACATGTTTTTGTGCCAGAAAGTCGTTGGATATGTAAGTATAAAGCGCATTTATGTGGCTTATTTGCTAGGTAACAACTAATAGGGAAACATTAGTATGGTGGGAGGTAAACAGAAGGGTTTCATTACCATAATTAACATGAATTTGTGTTTGTTTCTATGATAGTTCCAAAAATGTGGCCTGTGAGGCCTAGCCTGAAAATGGCCGCTCTGAGTCACTGCGAGCGAGTATTGGTCTGCGCATTTGTGCATCCAAAGCCTGCAAGCGCGAGTGAGCTGACTGTGCTTGGATGGGAGGTTCAAGGACGCCTTGCCCCGGAACCTAGGATGGGTGCCAAGCATGGACGATGTAATGCTCGGAGCCTGAGAACTTTTCCCTATGTTTCAAGTGAAGGAAGTGCCTAGGCCACAAACTGTCTTAAACAAAGACTCTTTATTTTTCTGCTGAATCATTGTGAAAAACATACTGCAATGATGAGGAAGCGCTCATCTACCCCAAATTTGTCCAATCAGAACTCGAATTGGTGATGTTAGTTACTTTTTAGATAGATTAAGTTAGTAAAATAGTGTATAAAAACCCCTGATTTTGGTTAGAAGTGGTCGCTCATTCGTTTTCCTCTGGAAGTGCTGCCAGATTGGAGACCGATTCCTGGATGTAAGAACTTATTATTTTATTTGTTTTTCTTTGCAGGTCTGTTAGGATAAGATGAGGGTGTTAGCTAGGGATGTTAGGAGAGAGTGAATTTGGAACTATTTGTTCTTTGCGAAACTTCTTACTGAACTTTTTAAATAAATGTCTATTTCTGAGCTTTAAAAATAAATGATCATTTTGAAAATAAAGTTAAAAGATTCTTTTATGAATAAAGAAATAAATAAATGCCTAAATGTCAGACATACTAAAAGTTTGCTTTGAATAAAAATTAGATAAATGGAGAAGTAAAAGCTGGTCTTTGGTTTTTCCTACGCCTGGTTTTCGTTCTAGCAGATCCATTGCCATTATGGTGGTGTGTCTGAATAAAATGGTGTTTAAAATAAAACCATGGTAAATTGCTTTATATTGCTGGTGTAAATAAAATTATTTAAATAGGTTTAGACACTCCGCCAAATGTCATAGTAGGACTCCTGGTTTGTTGGCCAACTCTGTAAAGCCAAATTAAATGAATAGAGTAAGTGTGCAGTGTAATGGGCCCCACTGTTGAATGAATGTGTGTTCTGAGGATTCGGAGAAATGGCCATGGTGATTTAAATATATTTTTGGAGTTCCGCTGTAGCAATATGGCTGGGTCCAAACTGGGGTGGAGTAGTGGGCAAAAGAACGATGGATTTAACCCAGATCTTTTGACTGGGGGAGAATGTTTGCATTGTCAGCATTCCGTCCATCATTTGTTTGCTGTAACGCTTTTCGACCTAAGTAGGATGGGTATGCCCAGACGTGGCTCCCTTGCTAACTCTGCCACTGGATTCAAGCTAGCCTGGCTGAAGAAGGGTGACATACCCCGAAACTGGTCCCACGATGCTTGTTTCTGGTCCAGGGAGGACCTGGCCTGGCAGTTCGTTCTGGACTGTTCCCACTAGGCACAGGGTCAAGACTGATTTGCATATGGCTGGGTCTAAACTGGGGTGGCAAAGTGGGCAACAGAACGATGGATTTAACCAAGATCTCTTAACTGGGTGAGAATGTTTGCATTGTCAGCATTCCGTCCAACATTTGTTTCTGTAACGCCATTCGGAAGAGCTCATGGCTCTCAAGCTACTATGCCGTAGGAAAGAACAGAAATGGTGGGCGACCACTGCCCTCGGGAAAAAGCCAAGCAGAAATCTCTCCTGCAGGACTACAAACAAGCCATCAGGCCAAATCCCGTTTTCTTACTGATAAGATAGTTTCAGCAGACAACTCCTCCAGCAAGCTGTTCAAAGTCATAATGGAGATTGCTGAGCCCCCAGGGACACAGCTCCTGAACCCTTCCCAGGACTTCTGTGACAGGATAGCACTCGACTTTCAAGAGAAAGACCTTAATATCTGTCTTGAGTGCTCACCGAACGTGGAGGATGAACTTATCACAGCGGTAGCCGAAAGTGTAAATGCAGACCCACCTAGGGGGAAGCCTATCCAGGTTCCTGGGACACCTGCTCTGTCCTCTTTTCCTCTTATCACAGCTCCATGAACTAAGGAACTTTTACTCGGCCTAAAGTCCAGATCACCCTCTGATCCTTGCACGCTGTCCACACTCAGACTTGCCCCCGACCCAATAGCTAACTTCCTGTGCAAGGTCTTCAATAACGCACTCATGTCTGGGCACTATCCTGCCACCTGGAAGGAAGCAATTGTCTCACCACTCCTTAAAAACCCCATCACCGATCCCTCAGAGCTGAAGAACTTACGACCTATCTCCCTTCTCCCCACCCGGCCAAAATCCTGGAAACATTCATCAATGTTGAGCTGATGAAACATATTGAATCCCAGGAAATCCTGGACAGCTTTCAGAATGGATTTCAGGCTGGTCACAGCACTGAATCAGCCTTGGCAGCGGCCTCTGACTGTCTCCACATGAAGGTCGACCAAGGCGGATCAGCGGTGTTGATTCTGCTCAACCTCTCGGCAGCATTTGATACTATCTCCCCAGTATGCATGACTCAGCGACTGTGGGAAGAAGGAGTCACTGGAAGGGTCCTGCAGCTTCTCCACTCTTTTATTACTGGTAGAACCCACACCATCAGTTGTGGAGGCTTTAAAGCAAAGGCCTTTGGCCTTCCTTGTGGGGTCCCCCTGGGATCTTCACTCAGCGCCACTCTTTTCAACCTTTATGTGACCCCCCCCTGGCAAAACTGGTGAGATCTTTTGGGTTCAGGGGCTCACCTACGCGGATGACACACAAATCATTACCTCCATATCTAATGACTTGCCATCGGTTGCACAATCTATGTATGTCCAGCATCATATGCTGGATGATGGACAATTCATTAAACATCAATGTGGACAAAACCGAGGTGCTAGTCTTTGGACCACAGAATTCCATCTGGTCTTCTGCCTGGTGGCCCGTAGGTTGCGGTCCCCTTCCTATTCCGGTCAATACTGCTAAAATCTGGGGGTCCTTTTCGACGTGGGCCTGTCCTATGAAGCCCAGGTGAACCATTCAGTCAGCACCTGCTTCTGCAGCCTTAAAATCTTGAGGAAAGTACAACCATATATCCCATTGGAACAACACCGGCCCACTATCATCACACAAGTCACCTCCCGGCTGGACTACTGCAACGCTCTGTACCTTAACATCAGCACAGGCTCCCTGAACAAGCTTCAGGTGGTACAGATCGCTGCGGCTAGGCTGATCCTTAACATCCCGAGGTTTCAGTCAGCCAGGGAAGGAATCCCAGTCCTGGCTTCCCATCAGGAAGCGCATTTCCTCCAAGGTTCTGAATTTGGTGTACAAGGCAATGCATAGCAACGGCTCATCTTATCTTAAAACATTGTTTCAGTGGTACGCTCCAAAGAGGATCCTCTTATCTAAAAAAATTGGTTTCTCCCAGATTCCGCAGGTCCAAGTGGGGTGTCTGCTCCTTCCCTGTAGCAGCCACAAAACTCTGGAACTCTTTGCCCCTTCCCATTTCCCAGGCGGACTCGCTTCCGGTGTTCAGGAAACTCTTGAATACATAGGGGCATATTATCAAGGGATTTATCTCCGCTTTTTTGGCTTTAAAAGCCAAGAAAGCGGAGATAACATTATCTCCCTATCAGCAACAGGGTGCTAACACCCAAATTCGCATGTTTGCACCCTTTTTCTCTACGCTTCCCCTTGCATCTCTAATGAGATGCAAAGGGGGGGCGTTCCAGAGAAAAATAATAGGAGAAATGTTGTTAAGCGACATTTCTCCTATTATCAAGGATTTCGTTAACCCTGTTAGTGATAAAAAAAAGCAGCGCTAACCGCGGTTAGCGCTGCTTTTTTTACACCTGGTATTTTCCTGACTTAGCCATGATATCCTATGGAAGGTGGATATCATGGCTAGGTTTGCGAGCCCCTATCATCAAGCTAACGCCAAACTTTGAGAGATTATCGTTGGTTTTCCAGCGATAATCTCTCATTTGGCAGTTAGCACGAGGATTTTAATCACTTCTGAGATAAACCTTGCTAATAGCAAGTTATCTCTGCGATAATTTCCGCCGATGCTTAGCGTTAAAAAAATCGTTGCTAAGCCTCGTTAGCGATAAATATCGCTAATCGTTGATAATATGCCCCTTAGTTATTTGTCTCTTAGCTGATTGTTGTTGTTCTCACTCCTCCCTGTTCGTTTAGCGCCTTGATACCTTTTGGTATAAGTGCACTTTATAAATATCATTTTATATAGCACAAACTTGACCCGAATCGGGTATCAGAGCGCTTTACATAGCACAAGTTGCATTACATGAGGACACATTCATTTTTTTATTTTTGGCACGGGGAGATTAAATGATTTGCCCAGAACAGGATGTTCAGCGTCATTGCCAAGACTCAAACGCAGTTCCGCAGATTCAAAGTCGACCGCGTTAGGCCAACTCCTCTTCCTTAACTATTATCCCATACTAAGTAGTTCCAAACACAGATATAAAAATGACCAATCAAAACCGACCACATCACAACCTTCCAATTCCAAAAGAATTTTCGACAGTTTCTGGCATGAAGGAGTTGCATGAATTTGCCAAAGCAAACACCTGTGTGTTTCAGGCCATGCACGTCTACCCCGAGGCCTCGTGTAGAGTGAAGCAGCAGTGCCCTCCAGTGGCTGCAGAACAGATGACAACTGCACATTTCTAACTACTAGCAAGCGCTCTCCAGTTTAACACACTGATTGATGCAAACACTACAGCCAATGTCAAGTACAGAAAATAAAAGCCTGAGAATATGTTCATTGTGAAAGCCATTTTCAAGAACCATGGGGCATATTACCAAAGATTAGCGATATTTATCGCTAACTAGGCTTAGCAACGATTATTGCTGAGATAACGTGCTATTAGCTACGTTTATCTCCAAAGCGATAATTTTTCCGGCAATGGCGTGAATATCGCTGGGAATACAGCGATATTCACGCATTAGCGACTAAATGTTCTTAGCCATGTTATCCACCTCCCATTGGATAACATGGCTAAGAACTGGTCTGGGCAGGTGTTAGTTTTTGGCAATATTCGCGCTTAGCGTGAATATTGCCATCGCTAAGCCTGCCTTGCTAATAGGCGTTAGCGACGTTAGCGACTGCTTTCAGTCGCTAACGGGTTGGGAACGCACACTTTGCATGTCATTAGCGATAATTATCGCTAACATGCAAAGCGGGCCCCAAACCGTTCGCTATCGCCTACAAGCTGTCGCTAACTGCTGTTAGCGACAGCTTGCTAATAGGGCGATAGAATTTTTGCGGCTTAGCGGCGAAAATTGCCTATCGCCCCCCTTGATAATATGCCCCCAAATATTCCTAAAAATGCTCTCTATCCCTAACAATGTTATACCACGCGGCAGATGCGGAGCTACATATCAGTGAACCAGGACTCGATTGTGCCTTGGGGCCATCGGTTCATATCCCAACCCTGCAGAATCAGCCTTTAATCCTTCTGAGGCCGATAAACTGAGAGTCTTTGATTTGAGTAATAATGTTGTATCTCTTGAAATAACTTAGGGGCATATCAGCAAGGGCCGGTGATAATTATCGCTCTGTGCTCTTAGCCTATGAGGAGGATAAATATCGCCGGCCAAATCTGAATTTTACCGCAGAGATAGCGTGCTATCAGCAACGCTTATCTCCAAAGCAATAAAATTCAGAGTGCAAGCTGCCAACTGTGCGATTATCGCTGGAAATCCAGCGATAATCACTCAACTTTTGGCGATAGCTTGCTGATAGGGCCTCACATACTTAGCCATGATATCTACCTTACCATGGCTAAGTCAGTTTCAAAGCAGGCATAAGGAAAGTAGAGATAACAGGTTATTGCTACTTTTCTTGTCGTTATGCTGCTTTGCGTGAGGCTTGATAATAGGAGAAATGTTGCTTAGCGACATTTCTCCCGTTATCCTGGGGAGGAACGCCCACTTTGCGTCTCATTAGAAATGCAAAGCTTGGCGTTAGGGGAAGTGGTGATAACGCAAGGTTTCACACAATAGCGTGACCTTGCTGATAAGGTGATAAAATTATCGCTGCTTTTCATCCGAAAACGGATGCTAAAGCGGTGATAATTTTCTATCGTCTCATTGCTGATATGCCCCTCAGTTCGTAGTACATACTTTATAAATGGTCAATGTTATTATTTGACTCCTATAGAGAATGAATACCCCATTTCTAATAGTCCTCTGACCAGAAAGAAGTTGTAGAAATTGATTGTCCTGCATTCCAATGTATTGCTTTACTAACGCCCAAGCATAAATGGATATTGCATTCAGAGAGCAAAAGGAGAAGATCCTAGGGATGTGGAAGGAGAAGGAACTACAGTCCTTACTCCACAAGTTGTCTTCTGTCCTCACAGATATGGTTTACCTAGCCCAGCTTAAAAAATGCACTAAAAAAGGCGCCTAGTCTCCCAGAATATCACAAAAAAAGAACTCACACTAGACTCTTCCTGTTTTTACCTTCTGTGAAACAGTAGGTGTTTACTTTCCCAGCCTAGATAAGAGTAGTTATCTCGATCTATTTTGAGTGTTTATTAACCCCTTGCACGCAATGTTAGTTCTCCCACTGTGTGGGAGATTTAACACGTGGGCGGGATGTGGACGGCCCCGGGCCGTCGTGCGCACACGCCCACCGTCGTGATCACCGAAGGGGTTAATATTTTATGCAATATTTTGACATTCATTATTGTTTAATTATCGGTTAATTTAAGCATAGCATCCATCATTTTTTGTATACTTTAGTGTGTCTCCATAAGTGCGCCGGTATGCCCTGATGTGGGTCTGTGCACATTGTGTCACTGGAACCAAGCTATACCTGGCTGATGAGCCCTAACTAGGGTGAAACCGGTCCTGGGTTGCTTGTGTTCCAGTCCAGGGAGAACCTGGCCTGGCAGTTTGGCCTGGACTGTTCCCATTGGAGCAATGTCAAGACTAATTTGCATATGGCTGAATCCAAACTGAGGTGGCATGGTGTGCAAAATAATGATAGACTGGGATGCGGTCCTGAGTAATTACCAGATGCTGACATTAATTCAAGCGTTCCATGCAGCACTTTTTCTGTATCCATTTTTTGTCTGACAAGCTTCTTTGCAGTTGGGATGAAGACCTTCGTTTAAGTGACTCGCACTGCAGTCGTTACGGAGTATGATTATTTCCCATTCCTATTTGTGGCTTATGCCTATTGAGGGTATTATATATTAAAAAAAACATTGATAGTTTTTGTTTGCTGATGATTCCATGTCAACACTCTGGTTGTCTGATTTCAATATGGCATACTCACATCTTCTTCTTAGGCACGAGATTTTCTCCTTGGAAACAGGGAACAAACAGGAAGCATTCTTGGCTTCTTGCTTGTCTCACTATGAAGGGAGACAGAAGTTCTTGCAGCTTCAGTGTAGGATCTTTCTAGCATGGTTAGCCCCTACTTTTTTCATGGTGTCAGTGTGTTTTGACTTAGTTTGCTGGGATCCTGTCAATCAGGACCCCAGCATCTGTGCTTTCTCCCCCAAATTAATTCTGGTAAGTACTTTGGTACCTCCACAATTGGCTACTGGTCTACCTTTATAAGTCCCTGGTATATTGTACTTAGGTACCCAGGGCATGAATACACTGGTGTCTCCCATGGGCTGGAGCATGTATTGTTCCACCAATGGGAGTCCATTTAAACTGTGACTACAGGCCTGCCATTGCAGCTTGTGTGAGTTGGTGCTTGCACCTCTCACGACAGATATAAGTTTCCTTATATCTGAGGTCACTTCACTTGAATTGAATTCAACCTATAAGTCACCACTATGGCAGGCTCTTCAGTCCTGAGGGCATGGTGCTTGTTTACAAGAGTGAGGGTGCCTCTGCATGAGCCAGACACACCTACAAACCCAGAGTCGATTCTCCATGCTTTGTAAGTGTGGTCAGCCATTTAAAGATATATTGTGGACCTGCATCATTACGAGATGTCTAAGTATATAATGGCTGAACTAAACATGGACATGTTTGGAATCAAACATGTTGCAATCATACCCCACTGCTGATTCTGGTGCTGGAAGTATGATTCCATGTACTGGTTGCTCCTTAGTGGACACCCCTGTATTCCAGGGAACAGGCTTTCAGGGTTTGCCAACAAGCTAGTGCTGCTGCCAACCACAGACACAATTCTGCCTTCCAGCTGCTGAGCCAAGCTCAATCAGGGGAGGTAGAACAATAGGTTTCCTGTCACAGGGAGGTGTGACCCACTCCCAACAGGACTTAGTAAATTGGGCTGGGGTGGGGGCGCTTGTCAGCACCACCAGTCTGCTTTGAAGGGCATATTTGGTGCTCTCCTTGCATACTCCAGTTGAAGACAGTTCAGGGAGCCATTGTCTCCTGCTCTTGTGCAAAACTGGACAAAGGACATGGGAGTGTTGTCCCCACTATCCAGTCCCTCCTCTAGGAGTGACCCCTGAATTGTCTCAACACTTTTCATTGGATGCTTAAGGGCTCCCATGTGGGTGAATCCTTAGATTCCTCATGAACAAGACCCACCTCTGAAACCAAGACACTCTTTAAACGTCTGGACACTTAGACTTCATTGGACATCGACCGGAACAGAGACTCTGTGCTTCAAGTCTTCTACATCGTCTGTGTCTGTGCTTCATACAGGTTCTCCAGATGGCCTCTGGGCATCAAGGACATCCAAAGTAATCTCCCTTGGATGCTTATGTATTATATTGACTGTTAACAGACTGACTGTTTTTGAGTCATGGCTTCTAATATTGCGTTGTAGGTCCAGTACAAGCTCATGAAGATTTGAACATTGAAAATTGTTATTACAACTTTATAATTACCCTGAAGAAGGGTTCAGAGGAACCCGAAATGCATTGGGAGTTTCTGTTAAGAATTTAATGTATATATGTCATCACACACACAACTTTTTCAGATTGAGTTTACTATTATGATGCTTTTGTTGCACATCGAGTGAACTGTAATTCGTTTATTTATATAATTGTTGATTTATTGATTTAATAATGTATATTGGGAAATATGTTTAAAAAAGAAAAAAGAATTAAATAATCATCAACCACAAAGGGTGTTGTAAATTATTGAAGACACTAGGGGGCCCATTATGATGCCGGTGGATTGCCCCCGCCAGGCTGGCGGTGGCCACCGCCAGCCTGGCGGAGGCAATCCGCCCGACATCCACTCTTGATTTCCCCCCCGCCATATTAGTATGGCGGGGGGGACCTCGGCGGACGGAAAGACCGTCCGCCGCTTTTCCGCCCCGGTCGCCTTGCGGCCGGGGTGGAAAAGGAATAATATGGTGGCGGTGTCTATCAGACACCGCCAGCCATATTATGATAGGCATTTTTCAATGCCTTGCCGCCACGGAAAGGCATGCGGACTTCACTCTGGGGGCCCCCTGCGGGCCCCCAGAGTGAAGGGGAGTAGGGTGGTGCACACGGGGGGTACCTGTGGTACCCCCCTGCATTTGCATAATCAAAGCGGCAGGCACCGCGCAAAAGTGCTTTTTAAGCATTGTGGCGGGCGGTGCTGAGAACATCGCCCGCCACAATGCTTATCATGCAGAATGTGCCCGCCACTGCGGCGGGCACATCCTAATACCCCCCCCCTGGGAGCCCCGCCCTTATGGCGGGCGGTCCCAATCCCCGCTAGGATGACGGGCAGACAAAGTCCGCCCGTCATCCTAATGACCCCCTAAGTGTCCCAAGCAGTGCATCACGCAGGCAGTGGTTTCCATTGCCTCTTATTGTCTCTGGGCATCATGGACATCCAAAGTAATCTCCCTTGAAGTGAAAAAGTCACTCCCTTGCATCTGCAGGCACTACAATGAAGCTGACCTGTCTGCTGCTCCTGTCGTCCTACGGACATCCCAAGGCTCAGGTATACAGGTGGTGGTTCTGCAGCTCCCTAGAGGCCTGACCTATCCACTCAGCCATTTCTAGTACAGTATCCTTCATCAGGGCTGCTGGGACCAAACTCCCATGCACCACATTGAATTGCTATTGCCATGGCTTGTTGGTTCTGCACTCCAGAGATCTTTGAGCTAGAAGAAGCTCCAGCCTCCAGCAGCTCATCTTCTGAAGATCAGCCTCCTCATTGCATCCTCTGCACCTCGACCTTTTGTGAGCTGCTCACGGTCCTCGTGTGACTCCTGTGCCTTCAGACTATGGGTCCTCCTGAGGGTCTTCTCTTGCTTCAGTGTGCTCCCCTGCTTGCTCTGGCCCTCTCTGACTCTCCTGCACTTGGTGAGTCCCTTGGACCCTGCTGTTCCCAATGATAGCATAGCATCCCTTCGCTTTCCACTCCAGTTGCAGCTACCAAGGTTTGTTGGCTCTCCCGCCAGACACCAACCACCTATACACCGACATCCGATATAGGACAGCCCAAGCACAGCTCCTGGTCCTGTTCAGCATCGTCTGGTCCTCACAGTTGCAGCAACAAGGTCACTATTGTCTCTTCTGAACCTCTCGACATAGGTGGGCATTGTGCTTCCGTGCCTCCTGCTCACCTCTGAGTGGCATAGACTCTGTCCCCTCTGCTTGCTGGCTCTCCCCTTCAAGAAACCCCAGTGGATACCATTTAACTACTTCACAGTCTTCTCCAGTCTTCTCCTGAGGCATCTTCTTCGAAGTCTCTCATTGTCGTCTACAGCAGGTTCCGATGTCACTTCACACCTATGCACCCGGCTACCCTGGTGCAGGTAACCTGGTTCCAAACTTCGGACTTCCAAAGGGTTTCTTTTGGGTCATCCGGTAAGGGTCCTTCTACTTTTAAAACTGCAACCACAACTTCTTCATTGACCTCCATTGGGCACGCAGCTGTTTTTCCACTCTGCACACAGCATCCGTGGGGTTCCTGGGTACTTACCTTGGGTGGTTCCTTGTTTCCCCAGCTTCTCTGGTGAAAGTCCTACTCTCCTTTGCAGTCCGCATTCCACTTTCTTAATAAATGGTTTGATCTACCCCTGGAGACCGTGAATATTTGTACTGCTTACCTGATAATTTTGAAGTATATTTGTGTATTGTGTTGACATCTCTGGGTAGGAGGTATATCAATGTGCTAGTAACTGTGTTGTGTAATAAATAGACTTGTTTTTATAAAACACTGTGGGCCATAATATCAAGAAAGGGCGATACATTATTGCCGCTTTTATCCGCAGGAAACAGCCTCTAAAGCGGCGATAATGGGCTTGATAATATGCCCTTGTGAATTCCCATAGAAGCCCAGGTTCTGGTGTTAACCTGGGCTGCTATGGGAATTCACAAGGGCATATTATCAAGCCCATTATCGGCGCTTTAGTGGCAGTTTCCTGTCGATAAAAGCGACGATAATGTATCGCCCTTTCTTAATAACATGGCCCTGTGTGGGTTTTTTTTCTTCTAATTTACACTGGTGATTAAATGTGGTAGAACAAGTTGCTTTACACTCCTTCTGGATTAAGCCTGAAGGGATCACTGAAATAATATCGAGGGACAGATTATCGACCATCAAAAATATCGTTGACAAAATATCGACAGTCAAAATATCGAGTTTCTATCTACAAACAGGTAAGTACAAAAATATCGAGTTAAAAATATCGTTTACAAAAATATAGTTGTAAAAAATATCGTATTTACTAAAAACAGTGTTAAATTAAATTAATATTAATAATTAATTACTAAAATATACTTAAAATTACTTAAATTAACTTATAATAATTAAATAATTAATGAAAGTTAAATAAATATTTTTTTATTTCATATTTATTAAAACATATATATATAGTAACAAAATATAATAAAATAATACCCAAAAACTGAAAACTGACCCTGACCCTAAAAATACCCCTTTACCCAAAAACCCAAAACTGACCCTGAACCCTAAAAATACCCCTTTACCCAAAAACTGAAAACTGACCCTGAACCCTAAAAATACCCCTTTACCCAAAAACCCAAAACTGACCCTGAACCCTAAAAATACCCCTTTACCCAAAAACCCAAAACTGACCCTGAACCCTAAAAATAAAAACGAATTTTTTAACTATCTATATTATATACTTACATATTTTCACTTTCTGTATTATTTACAGTCGATATTACTTCACTTACCTTAAAAACGATATTTTGGCTGTCTATATTTTGTCCTGTCGATATTTTGTCCAAACGATATTTTTGACTCGATATTCTGTCCAAACGATATTTTGGAGTCGATATTATGTCTGTGCACCAGCCTGAAGGCTGCTCTCCACAGCAACCCCAGTACACGGCCTATCCCTGCTGATGAGGGGTAATACCCTGAAACACGTGTCCAGGGATGGCGAAGACAGCGAAGATAGCAGAAGATCGAAAGATGATGCATCGCGAACACTTTACTACATTTACCAGAGTCCTTAGGGGCGACACCGCCGGTGTGTGAGTAGTGTGCGACCCCACCCCCATTTGTAACGATATTTTGGCTGTCTATATTCTGTCCTGTCGATATTTTGTCCAAACGATATTTTTGACTCGATATTCTGTCCAAACAATATTTTGGAGTCGATATTATGTCTGTGCACCAGCCTGAAGGCTGCTCTCCACAGCCACCACTTAGAGAGCTTTCTATGGTTATCAAAGACTACTAACATCACCATAAATGTTGTTTGAATTAGTGCAGGATGCACCACTTCAATAAGTGTGCACCATATACTAAGCCAGCCTCCTACAACCAGAGATTAGAACCAGCATCCCTACGATTTCAAAGAGCTGTACATAAAATTGACACTTGTATAGCGCACTACTCACCCGCAAGGGTCTCAAGGCGCTTGTACGAATACCGCTGTGGAACGCATCCTGGCTTTCCCTGTGAGGCGTCCACTCCTGGACACCCCCAAGGTGGTCCTTCGTTACAGAATGAGATTACTGTTGAAACACTACCCTCTGGAACGTTTTGTGGAAGAACTTCCAACCAAGGTTAAAGTTGACAATTCAAGGGCTGGTTTGTCAATGCAAGTGCACTCTTCCCTCGAACATAGTGGGCAAGAAAATTGAGGGTGATGTATAAAGGGCCTTAAACTTCTGGATCTGAACTAATGCTTACGTAACGTAAATGATTCCGTATCCAGTAATAGACTCCCAGACAATGGCAATACAGATGGAGAAGAGGGTTGTCTATTCCAAGATCCGGGCACTGATGGAATGGCAGGTGCACTTCCTTTCGGAAATTTATTTTGGTGATTTGTGTGCCTTTACAGCTGCTTCTGGTGCACCGATTGCTGCTTATTGGCACATATTGATGCACTAGTGGAAGCCACATACATCTCAGAGACATGTACATTTGAAACTCCCCTTACTGGTTCAAAGGTCTTCGGTCAAGAGATGTAGGACTTAGTCAAAAAAAGTGGGAAGAGAACAAGAAATTAATGGATCCGGTTTGATGTTTTTCTTGAGTTCAGGGGATTGGTTGCAGAAGGGCTTTTGGACCAGGAACATCCAAGGGAGTGGCAAGCCCATGTGGGGGTCATGGCCCGGGAGCCCTGTAATTGACAAATCTTCTTCAACATCTCCCCAAGGGCTCAACTATGCTGCAGTTGCTTTAGTTAGAGAAAGACTGCTCTTGTTCAAGGACATTTGGCAGCAATCGTTGACTGATGCTTGGGCACAAGAGATCAATTCAACAGGGTATCTAACACCTTGCCTCAGTCCACCTCACACTCTTTTTTATTACATTATTGTTTACAGGTTGGAGGCACAACTTCTACCAAGCTTTGGTTCACATGCTTTGTCCACTGTGCACAGCGGGATCATTGAGAAAGGCCCCTTTAGGCGCAGCCTCAAAGTCTGCCATATGTCTCTGCAGTCCACCCTGGACACCATGGGTAAATCCTAACCTGTATGATTTGGTTCATTTTTTGTCCATGGTTCATGAATTATAATGCAAACACCTTTCTTTGTTTTTGTCAGAATAAACTAGGGGTGTAACATTATATTAGGTTTGCTTCCTTTTTTCTTTGAAGGAATCAAAATCTAAGGAGTTCTTTTTGTGTTCAAAATATTTTATTAGGTTTTGCATAGATACACAAACAAAGACACTACAAAAAAACAGTATTAGAAGTCAAAAATACCTAAAAACTGTATTCATACAATAAGTAATCTCAGCAATGGATATAAAATTCAATAGGTAATAACATATTATAAAATGCAAATAAACATAAGAAGGAAGGGGGAAAGGACATACAAATAAATCTGTAATGCATAACCAATCTAAAGAGCTACAAAAGTATATATTAATAGTATAAAGTAAAATAAATATCAAGATTAGCAGACCTAACACAACAATTAAGAAGATAAATAAGTATCAACAGGTGAGAACCTCTTCTTGAAAAGATAACCCACGACCACCAGGCATGCACAGATAAAAGAGAAGCATCTTTCCAACAAAAAGTGATAGATTTTAAGGCTGCAGAAACTAAAAATTTAAAAAGTTGCCTTGTAAATCAGGTAATTGGTGAGGGACAAGAGCAGATTTATAAATTATTAATGAGTAAGAAGCATCAGTTTGGATATTAACAATCTTTTGTATGATATTCCAAACATCAGACCAAAATTTGAAAATTAGTGGACAATCAAAAAGCATATGTTGTAACGTGCCTGGATGAAGCTTACAATGCCAACAGTCTTCAGAAAGAATGAGTTTAGCACGGAATAAGCGTGAAGGAGTCCAAAAACGATTAAATAACATGTAGGCATTAGTTTGATAAATTGAAACAGGTAACCAACCAGAAATGCTACTAAGCCAAATATCATTCCATGAATCAATAGATAAATCAAGTGAGAGTTCATTGTTCCAAAAATTAGCAATCAACTCTATATTACTACCTACATGATCAGATAATTTTTTATATAGAATAGAAACACCATGTGATGAGGACGAAATAGTTTGAATGTAAATTGATAAATCAGCAGGCGTAGTAGAAGGAATATCATTAGGAAATGAATCTAAAATAGAATTGCATAAATATTGGTATTTAACATATTCAGATTTAAGTAATCCAAAACGTTCTTGTAACAATTCAAAAGGAATAAAAGTATTGTTAAAATATACATCTTTGAGATAAAAAATACCGGCTTTCATCCAAGAGTGCCAATAACTATCATTTTTGTCTAATTCAATAACTATACCATAACGATAGTTCAGTTGTATTATTCATTGGAGAGAGAAAAATTAAATCAAGATCATTAAATATCATTTTAGTAGATTTAATAATAACAGATTTTTTAAACAATTTAGCAGTGTTATGCATGGATATCAGAGCAGGTAAAGGAAATGGACTTACAATAGATTTCTCAAAATTAAGCCATGCAGGAGGGTTAGCTACAAAGGAATGATTAAACCATAATGAACTTTGTTTTAAAATAAATGCTTTATGATAAAGAAAAAAGTCTGGAATACCAAATCCAGCATTCCATTTAGGCACTTTTATTGTTTTATAACTAATACGAGGAGGTTTGTTGTTCCATAAAAATTTAGATCAACATTTATCGATAACTTTATAAAACTTTAATGGGAATTGTGTTGGAATCATGGCTAGGGTATAAAAAAATTGGGATCAATAGTCATTTTGATCGAATCCATTCTACCCCACCAGGAAAGATGCAATGACTTCCATTTAAATGTTTTCTCTCTAATATAATTAAGGATAAAATCACAATTTAAATTTAAAGTAGATTTTATAGAGAAAGCAAATAAAATTCCAAGATATTTTAACTTGTTCTTTTGCCAAATAATTTCTGGAATGGGAAGCATATCAGGAGTACAGTAAACATTTAAGGGAAAAAATTCAGTTGTGTTAGTGTTTAAAGTATAACCAGAAATTTTAGAATATTTCGTAATAATGTCCATTAAAAAGGAAATGAAAATACAGGGTCACTGATAAATAAAAGCACATCATCCGCATAAGCAAGGGTTTTAATAGCAACATTATTAATAGTAATTCCTTTAATATTAACACATTTCCTTATTGCAATAAGAAAAGGTTCAATGCCAATTAAAAATAAGGGAGGAGACAAAGGACAACCTTGGCTAGTACCTCTAAAAAGTGAAAATTGGGAAGAAATTAGTCCGTTAATAAATAAACGAGCAGTGGGTGCAAAATATAAAGCTGAAATCATGCGAATAAAAGTGTCACCAAAATTAAATGAGGATAGGGTATGAAATAAAAATTGCCAGTGAATTTTATCAAATGCTTTTTCAGCATCCAGGGACAAAATACCTGACGGCATCAATAAAGTAGAGCTCTGTTCAATAACATGTAACAAAGATCTTGTGTTATTAGCAGAGTATCTATTCTTCATGAATCCCGATTGATCAGGGTGTAAAATGGAATCTAACATAGGGCCCAACCGAGAACCAAGTATTTTAGCATATAATTTACAATCCTGATTAATTAAGGATATGGGGCAATAATTAGAGACAAGAGTAGGGTATTTATCAGGTTTAGGAAGTACTATATTTAAGGCTTCTGTAAAAGATCCAGAAGCAGAACCTGATGAACCAAAAAATGTAAAAAGTTGGTGCAAAAAAGGTAAAAGTTGGGATTGAAATTCTTTATAAAATTGCGCCAGGATGCCATCCGGGCCAGGAGATTTATTCTTTTTAAGGGATATTATAGCTGAAAGGATTTCCTCTTTAGTGATAGGAGAATCAAGTCAATTATTATCAATTTGCGAACGTTTGGGTAAGTCACAAGACTTTAAAAAGGAATCATTGCAGAAGCATCTTGGGATTCTGGTTTATTATATAATGTAGCGTAGAAATTCAAAAATTCAACAATGTCATTATGCGAGAGAGCAACTTTACCTTGAGAACCATGAATAGAAATAATTTGGGATTTATCTTTTTTAATGCGTAAATAGTTAGCTAACATTCTTCCGGATCTATTAGCATGAAAACTAAATTTGGCACTGGCATTAGAGATTTGAACACCAGCTCTTTTACTAAGGATTGAATTATATTCATAACGTAGTTTTTGTCATTTTAATTTATATTGAGGGTTGTTGGAAGTAATATAGAGTCGTTCAAATTTCGCAATTTGGTTCTGTAAGGACTTACTATGAGCATGAAAAGTTTTATTCTCAGGAGCCATAATAGAAATCGTGACCCCTCTAATATATGATTTGAAAGCATCCCACCTATTAATCATAGAAGTGGAACCTTCCGGATTGAGAACAAAATATTCCTTAATAGCAGTTAAAAGTTTAAGCTTGGTATTGTCTTGTAAAATTATGCCAGTGTTCATTCGCCACCTAGATTGCTTAGTATAAGTGTAGTTCACATTCAAAACTAAAGAGATCATAGCATGATCTGAAATGTCAATGGTACCAATGGTAGGTGAAGTTATTGAATTAATTAATTGCCTAGAAACCAAAAAACAATCAATTCTAGAATGGGAATTATGAGGATTTGAAAAGAACATAAAATATTTTTCTGTAGGGAAATGTAGTCTCCAAATATCAACTAACTTGGAAATTTGAAGAAAGGATTTGAAAGCAAAATAAACCTTAGATGTTTGAAACTTAGTAAGAGAGATTCTATCTAGTAAAGGGTCAGAAATGACATTAAAATCACCTCCAACAATCAGAGGAGCATTTCCGACTTTCAGAACTTCTGAAGAGAAATTATTCCAAAACATTGGGTCATCAGCCGTAGGCCCATAAACATTTAATAAAAAGAGAATTGAGTCATGAACTTTAATTTTAACTAATATATATCTACCTTCCTTATCAAAAGTTTTACTCAAAACTTGACAATGTAATTTTTTGGCTAAAAATATAGCGACACCATTTTTCCTGCCAATAGCAGGAGACGAAACAAAAAAGAAACGACAAACAAAAGACATAAATGTGAAGTGTGAAACACACACATGCCTTACAAGCATGACGGAACCGCTGGAGCCCACTATAAAGAAATTTCATTAATGCGTCAGAAGAAAGTCCTGAGACAAAAGAAAAAAACCTAAATCAAGTAGTAGAGTCATCCGTATCCATTGAAGGTTGAGACTGTTGAGCCAAAAAATTTTGCAAATCATCTGGGCGCTGAAAAGACTTTGAAAAATTATCCTTCCATATACTCATCGTCGAAGGGTCAAAGAGGCCGTATTTGTAGCCAAGGCTGCGCAATTGAGGGCGAAGAGCAGAAAAGTCTTTGCGAATCAAGACTGTTTCTTTGGCGAAATCCGGGTGAATAAATATTTTGTGCCCATTTACCATCAATGAAGGTATTTCTCTAGCAACCTTCCTGATAAGGACCAAATGATGATGTCGAAGGACCTTAAAAATCATTTGTCGCGGTTTGGTATTGCGAGGATTCCTATGTAAGGGAATTCTTTGAGCCTTATCAATTTCAAATCTTTCAGAGAATTTTATTTGCAAAAGACTTGGCAATAATTTCTCTAGATAGAGTCTACAGTTATTCCCCTCAACATCTTCTGGCAGATTAAAAATGCGAAGATTATATTGCCTATTGCTATTTTCCAAGTCCGATAATGTTGAACACAAAGGCGATATTTTGGTCACAAGAGGAGAAAATGAGTCAATGTTGGCTTTATTATCTTGTATTTTGATGGAGTTGTCCGAAATTTTCATTAACAAGCTGGCCATTTCTCTACGTACATTTTTTACCTCAGACACAATAGTGTCTGTGTTGACACGAAGTGCCTGAATTTCCTCCAATATTAAGGACAAAGAAGGTTCAGAAGACTCTACCACTTTAGACTTAGCAGGAGGAGGATGGATTTGTTGTTGCCTCCTTTTATTATTAACAGTACTTTTAGTTTCCATTATGTAAGGAAAATATGCAATAGTCAATATAGGAGCAAAATAAAGCAGAAGTAATAAAACTGCTGTGGAAATATATGAAAAAAGACTGGTGCAACAGCTAAAATGGACTGGGGGAGTGGCTAAGCCAAGGCCAGGCCCTTTCCTGAATGAACACTCCTCCCCCTTTGACTGAAACCTGGCTGTACCTTAATGCAGAGTGAGGAGCTGGAACCAGGTGGCAAAAGAAACCACTTCTACTGCTTCCAAACGATCAAAAACGTTCCACAGCGTAGGTAGGTGTTCAGTATTAATAGCGACCTCCTTAAAATGACTTTCCTGACAGAAAAATCGGCGTTAATGAAGAAAATCGGGCCAATTTCGCGAAGAGACTCTCACGCGGCGGCCATCTTGAATCAAGCGCTCGCTCGGCCCTCAAAATCTAAGGAGTTCTGCTTGAGTATTTACTCATTGAGTAATGGCTGTACGAGGAAGACAGACAAGGAGGTAACGACCCAGTTACTTACCAGCAGACTTCTTTATCCAGAGTTCAGGATTTCCTCCTCACAGTCTTGAACCCCCTCCCTCCCTGATTCCCTTTATCTTTTGGTTTTGATCCAATGCAGATTGTTTTTCTTGGTTATTTACATTAACTGTCTAGGGTTACTTCCTCTTTTGTGGCATTCTAGTAGACAGGACCCCATATTGGGTGTATTTTTCCAGCTGGGCTAGGTAAACACAATCTGGGTGAACATGATGATGAATAGAATTTAGAATGTGCAAAGATACTTCTAAGGGAGTTAGTTCATAAGTCATTCAGTTAATATTGTTTGGAAAGTCACGTTTTTAACTTATTTTTGAAAGCGTGATCCAAGCTCCCCTGCCGAAGATCCAAGGAAGTATATTCCGCTCAGAAGAACCAAGGAAGAATAAGGAACACCCACTGGCTCTAGCCTGAGAAATTCTAAGGACCTTTGTTAAGGACCTATTTGAGGACCGAAGGTTCGTAGTAGGGCAGTAGAAATGGATTCTGCTGGACAAATAGATTGGGCCAATCCGATGTAGAGCACAAACTCAATGGAGTAATGTTAGAAATGGGGTAACTAGTTGGCAGAGGTTGGTACCTTTGTCCAATTAGGGACCCTTGCTTCTAGTCAGGGAAAGGGGAATACACACTTTAGATAACCCCGCTCAGCCCCTGGATAACTTGGTACGAGCAGAAAGACTTATCTCAAATTTGTGGTGTTATCACTGAATTACTGTGTGTTATGAGGTTTTTGAGCATTTATTCTGCTTAGTTTTGATACTTCAAAAAGACATTCTTAAATCAATTGGACTTGTCTTTTTTTTGTTTCAAAGTCTATTTTATTTACAACTTTAGGGGGAAAAGAAAGATTAAAAAAAAGTGGGGAACAAAGCACAGGTCTGAATGTACACGGCGTTAAGCCTACAAACCTATACAGGGCCGGCCGCGTATGCAAGAGGTTCAGTTGTTACAAAAAAAATGCAACGCAAGGGACAAGTATTAACACAGCATGTCCCCTACAACCCCTGTGGGGCCGGCTGCGTAGTGCATTATATTGTGTTATCTCGAGGTGGAGCAGGAATGGACACAACCTCTAGGGAACCAGAACTTGAATTCACGGGCAGGATGCCCCAAAGAAACAAACAAAGATCAAGAGGCGACAGAGGAAGAGCAGATAGATGAGAGAAGAAAGAGGTGGGAGACAGAAGAAAAGGAGTGGCATGTGCGGGCAGGAGGAGGGAATACACGTTATAGCCCCTTGCAGGCCCCGTTGTCCATGCAGGGGGGTTACGCTACTAGGGGTTCTGCTTGCGGGAGCAATCTGTCTGGAGCAGGCGGGAGTATAGCATCTTCAAAAAGTCGCAGCGCTCTAAGCTTAGTGGGCAAGTAACGTGCACGCTCTATCGCGCAAAGGTATTTAATCAGAGGTTGCCAGACAGCTTTAAAACGAGTGTCTCGTGCTTGCAGCCGCGCTGTAAAGAGTTCCATAGCAAGAACATGCCATAAGCGCACGTACCAAGCAGCAATTGGAGGGGGCTCTGCTTTCTTCCAGTATAGCGCTATTGGCTGCTTAGCAGCTCCGAGCATCTGAAGCGCTAAAGTCCAATCGCTGCGGGTCAGTGCCTTCAGGATGGCAGGTTTAATGCCCAAAAGGATTTTGCTTGTGGTTTCAGGCAGGGGGAATCCCAACACCCCCTTAATATGGCTGAGGACCTCCTTCCAGAACAGGGTCAATAGTGGGCAGGCCCACCAAATGTGTATGAAATCTCCAGACACAGTCGAACACCTCCAACACAGTGGGGAAGTCGCAGGGAACATCTTGTGTAATCGTGTGGGCTTATAGTACCATTGCGTCATGACTTTATAAGCATTCTCCTGCTGTGGGACACTGCAATAGACCTTGGGGATATCTTGCCATAGGCGACTCCATTGTGGAGGCGTGATTTCCGTAGCGGACGTCAACTGCCAATGACGTTGGTATGGGTGGGAAGGCGTTTCCAGGGGATGCTGAAAGATCTGATAGATCCGAGAGACCAGGCTCTTTGATTCATCAAAGGAGCAGACCAGCCGCTCAAATGGAGTGCCTGATGCATCTCTGCCGAGGAGACCCAATGCTGCAGCTGTGCATACTGCAATCCTGCTTCAACTGGGAGACGAAACTCTTCTCTACACTGAATGAATGTTTTGAGAGTGCCTCCCTCAAATAGGTCACCAATCACTCTGCATCCCCCTTGCGCCCACTTGGTGAAAGCTTGCATGCGATAGGCCGGAGGGAATAAAGGATTCCCTTTGATGGGTGTATGCGGGGAGGGGAATGTTGTGAGGCCTCTGCGCACCGCCACCATGTCCCAGATCTCCAGGACAGTTTTAGTGGACACCGCCATATGGGCACTTCGGGAACATGCCTCTCAGTGTAGCCATGTGAGGTCCCAAATGGTACACCAGTTACCATTCTATCCATGTGTAGCCACGCCTTTTCACTCTTAGTTGTTGTCCATTCCGCCGCAATGCGGAGATGGGAAGCCCAGTAGTAATCCATGAGGTTGGGACAAGCCAGTCCCACTCTGTCCCGCGGCAGCATGAGAATTTAGTGAGAGAACTGCGGTCTATGCCCCCCATATGAATGCAGTAAGTTTGCATTGAAGGCCCTGTATCTGATGCATAGGAATGGGAGTGGGAAGGCATTGGAATAAATATAAGATTTTGGGGAGTACCGACATTTTAATGGCATTAAGTCTGCCCAGCCACAACATCACCAAGGGTTTCCTTCCCCTCAGCTCCTCGAGACTAGCCCTCTTACATTCTCTCCAGTTCACCTGGGACTGATAGAGCAAGAATTTGCATATTACGCAACTTGCTCGAGTCATGAACCTCGAATCTGTTATTAACCTGGTAACAAAATTTGTACGTTGTACTAATTTTCCTTTATTTTTGAATGTACGTGTATCTTAGTGATGCTTGCCTATGTGCTTTACTAATACGATTAATCTGTGTCCTTAAAATGGCCGCTGTTTAGAAATTTTGCTTCTGCGCATGCGTTAGTCACACTCACGTGACGTGACGTAATTGTAATTCTGGAGGGAAAGGGTGCGCATGCGTAATAAGCCATAAGATGGCTGCTTCCGTATTAACGTGGTGAAGCTCGTGCAGATGCTCTTGTGTTATTGTGTATTGCACTAATACATAACCGCATAGTATATTTTTATAGTGGTAAACCATAAGTACAAGATCATGATATGTAGTACATATCTTCATTTCTATGTTTTAATTTGTTTTCGCTTACTTTTCATGTATCCTCGGCATGGAGGGGTGATGGGGTGCTTGTGAGTCCATTTTGGAGTGCAGTTCTGCGCAGGACCAGAAGTGGCAAAGTGGCATTGACCCAGTGCCAAGAGAAAGTCGCTGCCAAGACGTGCCTGGGAAGATGCACCTTCACCCAGCCAGAGAAGCTGAAATGTGTTACATTATTAACAATGTATTTCTTCCTATTGTATTCAGTGCGACTTCTCATGGGAACCCCAATCTTGCTAGGCGGTACCCAAGAATGTAAATTTAGGCTTACAGTAGTCTGTTCTGATTGGTGTGTTAACCTAGCCCACTTTGGGACCAATCGAAATTGGGGATTCTGACACTTTGCAACATTTGGGGGTGGTACACTGACCCAAAAACAGTATAACTAGCCTAGGTTTAGCTATAGAAATTGTCCGACTTGTCTGAATAGCTGACCTGTCACTGACCCAACGCACTCAATAGGTGACTGAATTTACAGAGCGCTGCGGAGCACTCTGTCCGAACTTGACTATAGACTTTTAAAGGTTTTACTAAACCTTAAGTGCTGGCGGAGCACTTTGCTGGGGAGTTCGCTAACCCAATCGGGGTTCTGACTGATAGCTGCAGAGAGGGTGGAGCGCAGGCGTTGCTTCCGAACTGCGGGTGCTGGTCGTGCCTTGGTGGTCCTGTCCTGATCCTAATCTGGGTTTCCTGTCCTGTCCTGGGGTGTCCATTCTGCACCTGCTGTCCAATTGATGACTGCTATTCCTTGGGGTATTTCCTGTCCTTGACTGATCCGTGGCCAGGGTTGGTTTTCACACCATTCTAGGTAAATATATAGATAGGGCTGAGAACTCTATATTGCACCTTTCTATTTTCTGTCTTTGCTTCAATAAAGACATACCTTTGCACATGTTATAATTTCCATGTTTTTCGCAATCTACTATATGAATGACCATTGCATTTTTATAGCATGTTCGTATGTTACCCTACCTTTTAGAGCTCAATTCTCTTCATATTGTTTATGAATTTAGATGTGGTTTATAGTTTCTCCTGAATTCTATTCTTGAAATAATAATATTAGAATTATAGCATGTTCCACTTTTCCACCCTTACTATAGTTGTTTAGGATTCTTAATTTCTCGTTCATATTCATGAAATACGTTTCCCATAGTATAAATTTATACTTGCTTAACCTTGCTCATTTATAGATGTCTATTCTTGAGTTCCAGTTTTAAGTCTACTTAGCGTATTCCCTGTCGCACTATTTACAAACTTAAATGATTGCCCTTACACTTTTCTTGTATGGTTTTGTGCTTTTTGTTATCTTGATTATTGATTGCCTTTTAACTGTAAGCCTAATGTTCGCAGAAACTGATTTCTAGATAAACCTTTAAAACTTCTCAGTTGTCCGTGGTCATTTTATGAATATCAAAGGTATTTAAAGTTGGGTTTTGTATTTTTGTCTACCTTTCTTCACAGCTAGCTCCCTGATCTATTATGGTCATAGGTACCGTAACGGTGGATGGTAAGTCGGGTACACTAGAAATAAATAGAAAGGAATCAGGGTTGCTGATGGTAGATTTGTGAGGTCGCCTGATTAATGTATATGGTGAATTGAAATTTATGGGCCCGAGAACTATATGGTGAAATTGTTGGTCGGGTGACCCACGATCTCTATCAGTAATTTACTGGTAGCACAGAGGATGGTTAAGGAATAGTTAAAGTTAGGTAAGACTAGATAAGTTAGATAAGTTGGATGCTGCTAAGTAACAAACCTTGTTGCTGCTAAGAGGGTAGGCAGTTCAGGTGATTTGATCACTCACTTGAAATGTTTGCTTTGAAATATTATGAAATGTTTTAAAATTGTTATTCTTGTTATTATACTGTTATATGTTCGTGAAACGTCTTCTATGTTGTTGGGAATCCCCGGGGAATTAAATAGCGAGTGGTGAAGAGAATCCACTTGCTTTGAGGTCACTTACTCCAGGAAGGTTAGTGCAGGTTAGGTAGAACTGGAAGCACTAACTAGGGTTTTCTGAATATATGATTGAATAAATGTTAGCAACGAGGTTCATTGGCAAAATTCCTATTGTGGCATAACCTAGTGAGGGTCACACCGGAAAAGTAGCAGGTTCATCAGAGCGTGGGTGAAAGCAAAGGGGCTCGCTGGTGAAACTTTAGACTTAGAATATATCCCGGAAAGGTGGATGAGTCTAGGGAAGTAGCAGGTTCTCCAATGCTTGTGTGAAGGATAGGCAGAAGAGATCTATCCGTAGTGTGTGAAAAGTAAATGGAAGTAGTTTACTTGCAGTGATACAAAATTCTTTCCTGTCTAGACACTTGAGTACAGTGGCGAATGTGTATTCGTTGTAAAATAACTGAGCACTAGCACTTTAGAAAGAAAGAAAGTTTCCGTTAGCTTGTGAAGGAGGGAGTCAGTCGCGAAGCCGCTCTGATGTCACACTGTGCCGCGCTGGGATTGGTAGAGGCAGCGGTGTGTGTAGCGGAGCTGGAATTGTAAAGGAGGGTTGAGTGCCGAAGCGTGAGAATTGTCTCGCGAAAGGGCCGTGCACCCATTGGTCGAAATTATTTGAATTTGTGCACTTCATTGGTCGCACAAAAATAAAAGACACACTAGGATTGGGAGCGACTTGTAACAAAGCCGCTCACAGAAGTCGTATGTGGCACACGTATAGACCGCATACTAGACCTGATCCACGACACTTAGGATTTGAGAACGATCAGTGGAAAGGGCATAACACCAGCATTATGTACGGAAACAAGAGGAAACTATCCCTTGTAAATAAAGTAAATAATTATTTCAAAAAAGATAAACCAATTAGAACCAGAGAAGGTGTTGTTATTCCACCGCCAAATACTCCCGCATCTTTCATGCTGTTTGACAAAGGGTACCATACCTGCGTATGGTTGGAAAATTGGGTGGAATACACCAAGGATGACGGAGTTTTAGCTTTTCCATTAGAGGGTACATTCAATGGCAGGATTTTATTTAATTTGAGAACCCGAATGAATGACTTACATCCTAGACCTAGATTAACGCAGTATGAAGCATTAGAATTTTGGGAGATTGAGGCTTTTGAGAGAGATAAACCCAGGATGGATAAAGGGTTAACTAAATTTTATCCGAAACTGAGACAAGAGAATCGAGACAAAAAGATGAAACAGTGGAGACAGAATATGATAGTAGAAGGACTGTTTCCAATGATGCCAGTGGGTGGTTCCTGGGGGGGGAAAGAAGACAGAAAAATTTAAACATTGGGTGCCCATTGGAGAATTGGATGATGAGTTGTTAGATGACCTGTTTTTAAGAAGCCCGCCTCCTTATAATGACGGACACCGACCTTCTAGTGAAGGGGATAATTCTCGAAGACCTGCGCCCCAGGATGAGGCCAGATCTGCAAGTGTAGGAGGGAATTGCTTCATACCTCCCTATACCGAGAGTTTAGGTCCCGTAGATGCAAGGGATATTTATCCAAGAATGCCAGCTAGTGGGGACACAAGATACTCCCGTGAAAGAGACTTTTGCTCTAGATCTCCCTATGAAGGTGAGGCAAGACCATCCGGTTCAGGAATGCCGTTCTTAAACCCTCCATATGAGGAAGAACCAAGATCCCTAGGCACAGGTACTTTGCCCCCAAGACCTAGTTATGGTGAAAGACCCATAGAGACACCTCCCACTGCCCCGAGTTGTGCTCCAACTTTAACCCCACAAGTATTACATGACAATTCCGTCGAAAGAATATTGGAGGACAGGGAACGAGAGGCACTAGTTAAGTAGAGAGCTGAGATAATTCAGAGGATTTCTCAATTGAATGCAAGTCCTGAGTCTTTAACAATTCCGGTTACTATTGGACCAGTGGTTCCATTGTATGGGGATCGACAGGGAAGTCAAAGAACTCCAGTTATTACCCCAGTTGTAGCCCAACCGAGATCAGAGCCTTTAATTGTAGATGACTTAACAAGTGAATGTGAGTCTGAAGTTTCGCTAATGGATCTGCCCATTGGGGAACCGGGAAAAAGGATGCAGAAAGGACATAATCCTTTTAATGCGAGGGAGATTCAAATGGAATCAACTTCGGGTACTAAGAGTGTCACGGTAGTAACTCCTGAAGAAATTGAGAGATGGAGTCGAGAATTAGAAAAACAAACTCTTCAGTCGAAACCTCTAGATCTCTACAAACTGAGAGTAGAAATAGAAGAACTTATGGCAGGAAATGTAGGATTAGACAGACTAAATACCTACTCAGAAGAAGAGCTGTTGTTTATCTGCAAGAGCCTTACTCGAAATGCCAGGGTACTCCATGAAAAACTAACTGACACTGCAGCTAGTATGGGAATAGATATCTCGAAATCAAAACCTTTGCAAAAACCGTACAGAGCAGATTTCTCAGACAAGGATCTGGAAAACCTGAACATGTCAGGGAAGAAGGCACAGGTCAAAGAGCTATTGTCAGTATTACAGAAGTGGGGAGATGTGGACAGGTGGAAAGCCAGGTGGGCCAAAAAGAAAGAGGAGGCTAGATCTAAACAAGTGACTCCTCAGTTCGTTCTAAAAGAAGCTGATAAACCAGAACAGTTCTGTCCTATGCGTGAAGTGCCAGGTGGAAAATACGTACATGTTCCATGGTCCAGACAGGATATCGTGTCCTTTACAAATGATTTCCCAAAATGACGAGAGAAGCCTGTGGACTGGTACAGGCAGGTGGAAAGGTTTGTAAAGGTTCAGAAATGCCTGTGGAAGGACCTGGATGGGTTCTTCGACATTGTGGTCCCTGTGGATTTATGGACCGAGTGTAAGATTGCCATAGGTTGGCCTAGTGAGGAATATCCGAGGGACCTTAACACAGGAGCACCCTCTAATGAAGTGATGAAAAAATATGACCAAGTAATATTACACCTGAAGGGAAAAGTGCCTGCAAAGGAAACTGATTGGACCAAAATAGATAGAACCACGCAGGAAAGGGACGAGACTGTGCACTCCTTTTATGAAAGACTGTTACAGGTGTTTAAAACATACAGCGGCATAGATAACATCGAGATGAAGGATATGACTCACTTCATTTACAGGTTTGTAAACGGTTTAAGACCCGAAATTTGTCAATGGATCAAAGATAATAAAATTCGTTGGCAGTCTAAGAAAATAGACGAGGTCCTACGGTATGCAAAATACTGTGAGGACGAGATGGCAGATAAGAAAAAGGCACTCAAGGAAATGGTGTTGTGGGCACAGGTAAAGCTCGCAGAACAACAGGAAAAGCAATTAAGTAAATTGAGTAAAGATACCCAAAATCAAGGCCCTGGGGGTGGGGGAAAGCCCAAAGTAAAAATGAACAGAGAAGAAGCTAAAAAGAAATTTCCCTGCCACCAGTGCGGGGAAATTGGACATTGGCGAGACGAGTGTCCGTATTTACAGCATGATAATACCCAAACCCCTGATTTAATTTCACAGACGCAGAATGAAAGACCAAGAAAGACCCAGCACCAGGTAAAACAATCCAAGTGCCCCGAGCGCCAAAACCTAATTTTAAGGGAAAATCACCGCAGGGTGACGACATAGAAATCTGGGGAGGTAATGAGAACAGAAATGCAGCAACTTCGCAGTATTTGTTAAATGACACTTTTCTCTGTGACGACCAGTACTGACGGGGCCTGAGAGGGGAGGACAAGGAGTGTGTACTTGGCGCCTCCTTGCCGGTGGACCAGTCAGGACCATACATTGAAGGAAAGGTTGATGGGAATGATGTCACCTTTCTGTTGGACACTGGTGCTACCCGTTCTACTGTGAGAACAGCAGACGTTCCAAACCTACCCCTCTCTGGAGAAGAAAACCAGGTAGTAGGTGTATCTAATCAATTGATTAGTACCCCAGTTACTGAGCCCATGGAGATTACAATAGGGAACTTTAAAGAAATGCATAGATTTGTCGTTTGTGACACCAGTCCAGTAAACTTACTGGGACGTGATTTATTGTGCAAAATGAACTGTACTATCTTTTGCACACCAAAAGGCGTCGAAATTCAGACCACAGACGAAGATGGCATCTACAAGTTAATGTTAATCAGACCTGACTCAGAAATTAAACGAATGACTATACAAGACTTACCCGAAGAACTTCAAAAGACAGTGAAATCAGAAGTATGGGACTTTACTGGAAAGGATGTAGGATTAATGGCAAATGTAGATCCCATACAAATAGCCATGAAAGAAAATGCAGTTTACCCCAATACCAAGCCTTACAGAATTAGTGCCGAAGTGAGAGCAGGAGTTGCCATTGAAATACGGAAATTGCTAGAAGCAAACATCATACAAGAAGTGATGAGCAGCCCGTGTAATTCCCCCATAATTGGAATCAAGAAACCTAGTGGCAAGTACAGAGTAGTACAGGACCTGAGAAAGGTAAACAAGATCGTTGTTCCTTGCTGTCCTATTGTCCCAAACACCGCAGTGATCCTGTATCAGATTCCCTGGGATGCTGAGTGGTTCACTGTGATAGACCTATGTCACGCATTCTTTTCGATCCCATTGCATCCAGACAGCAAATTTCTTTTCTCATTTGCTTTCAACAGTCACGTGTACGTTTGGAATTGTGTCCCCCAGGGGTACACAGAAAGCCCCTTTATCTTTAATCAGATATTGAAAAAATGCCTTGAATCTTTAGTCTTACCCGGAAAGTCTGTGCTGGTACAGTATATTGACGACCTCTTGGTGGCGTCTAAAAGTCATAGGGATTGCGTAATTGACACCATTGCCTTACTGAATCACCTAGGTGAAAAGGGACATAAAGTGGCCCCTGAAAAATTGCAGTTCTGTTCAAAGTCAGTGAAATATCTGGGGCACCAGATAGAAAAGGGAATCAGAAAAGTCACCTCAGAGAGAGTCAGAATAATTCAAAAGATGCAGTTACCCCGTACTCATAAAGAGATCAGAATGTTCCTTGGGGTTGTAGGTTACTGCAGTCAATGGATTGTGGGATTCGCAGTCCTGGCAAAGCCTTTGATAAATATGACCAAGAAAGGAGCGAAGGACCCGGTTGAATGGGATGATGAAAGCTTAACAGCATTTGCTAAATTACGAGATTGTCTGTGTACAGCCCCTGCTTTAGGGATGCCTGACTATTCTAAGGAGTTTGCCCTGTTCTGTGACACACGAGACAATTGTGCATTGTCAGTCCTAACTCAGGAGCATGGCTTGACCAGACGACCCGTGGCATATTTCTCTGCCACTTTGGATCCAGTGGCTGCTGGATTACCTGGGTGTCTGAAAGCAGTAGCTGCAACTTGCACGAGTTTAGAACAGAGTGAATCCATTGTAATGGGACATCCTGTCACTGTGTATGTTCCTCATGCAGTTGTAATTTTGCTGACCCGAACCAAGACTCAGTATCTCACCCCTAGTCGGCTGACTAAATACGAGAGGATTCTCATGGGTGCTGCAAATGTAGTCATCACTCGGTGTAATATCTTGAACCCAGCCACCCTACTCCCTGACTCAATGATGATAGAAGATGGGGGAGAAAACGAGCATGACTGCATTAACCTGACAGAATTCAGTACTAAACCTCGCCCAGACATTAAAGAAGCACCTTTGCCTGTACATGATGAGGAATGATTTGTAGATGGCTCATGTATGAGACACGAACTGGTGGGCCTAAGCGCTGCTTATGCTGTAGTCACTTTAAACAGCATTAAAGAAGCATCATGTTTATTTGGAGTAAAGTCTGCACAAGTAGCTGAATTGATAGCATTGATAAGAGCTTGCAAATTGGGAAAAGACAAAAAAATAACAGTGTATACTGACAGTCAGTACTGTTATGGGGTTGTGCATGACTTTGGCCAATTATGGCTACAAAGAGAATTCCTGACTTCATCAGGTACCCCCATTCGAAATGGGAAGGTTGTACAAGACCTTTTAGAGGCAATCCAATTACCAAAAGAATTGGCAGTGGTCAAATGTGTTGCTCATAAAAAGGGCCATGACGCTGTACCTTTGGGAAATGATTTTGCTGATCAGGTGGCAAGACAGTGTGCTAAGGATCGCATGTCAATAAATGTCAAATTGGGAGGGACTGGAAACAGTTGCCAACTTATGGTGTTTGAAGAAGTGCCTACCTGGGATGAAGTGAGAGAGTGGCAGCATGCTGTGCCATCGGAAGAGAAAGAGAAGTGGAGGAAACTTGGTTGTCGACCAAGACGTGAGGATGGTGTCATTGTGGGCCCAAATGGTATGCCTGTGTTACCTAGGCACCTGCTTGCCTCTATGGCCAGACTGATACATGGAAATTCACACCCTGGTAGGGATGCCATGGTTCTGGTGTTTCAACAGACCTGGTTTAACCCGAAGTTCAGGAAGGTAGCAGAATCACTCTGCCAGAGGTGCTTAACATGTCAACAGTTCAACGCTGGTAAAAGAACAGTAGTTGAACTGGGAAAAATTGGAAAATCAGGGGGTCCCTTTGTGAGAATTCAGATTGACTTCATCACCATGCCTCGTTGTGAGGGAAAAAGGTATGTCCTTGTCATTGTCTGCCTGTTTTCAAAATGGGTGGAAGCTTACCCTGCCACACAGAATGATGCCATAACCATAGCCAAACTTGTGGTATCCTTCTTCAATGTGTTATGAGTAATTAAGAATGTTATTCTTAGAATGTATGATGTAGTTATGTGAGAATTCCAATTGAGGCTAGGACAGTCAGTTGCTGCCAGCCTGTGTCTCCTGTGGATGAGATCCTTTTCTTCTTGTGATATGAATAAAGAAACTCTTTTATCTTCCTATATTTGAGATGCACTTCTTCACATTGGCGACGAGGACGGGATAAAGATTTCTTGAAGACTTCTTCCAACTTTTAACATTCACTTGGAAAAGAAGATTTAATTTTTTTTAAAAGAAGAAGAAACCCCAAAAGGATCTCAACACCAAGCCTCAACTTCAACACTAAGCCTCAACTTAAGGTACTTTTACTCTAAATTCCTTCTCCTGTTGGGCTTCTGTAATTTATTGAAAGGGAAATTCTACTCCAATTTAACTTTCATTTAATTTCCCTGCCTTTATATTCCCTTTTGAGGCTTGAAGAATTCTGCTCGTTTGTCATACATTTAAAAGTGGCAGATTTATTACATTTCTGGCTTTCCTTATTATGACTTTCATTTACTAACTTTGGAAACATTTACATCCCTGGAACCTTGGAAAGCTGAAGTCTCACCTCAAAGGAAACATCCATTAATTTTTTTGAATTTTAATGACTGTCTGCTGTGTTTGCTACTAGTCCTGATTTAATTGTTTCCGGTGCTAATTGGTTAAATCTGGGCTTTGATGACCGCGTGGCTACAACGGGAATAGTTTGGATATAAATATTTACCTCCGCTCCAAGCCGCGCTCCAAGCCGCGCTCCAAGCTCGTTGTTGACCGCGCTTCAAGCTCGTTGTTGACTCTGCGCGTGTTCCTGACGCTGCGTTTCAAGCCTCCCTACGCAGCACCTCACGTGCGTCATACTTTGACGAATACAAACCTTCTTTGTCTCCTGGCAACCTCCAGCTTCCTTGGCAACGCCATGCCGGGACTCTAGTTCACGGGTTCACGGCGGTATTTCTCTTACTGCACTTAGTGTAACGTGTAACAGCAAAAAGGAAATTTAAACACAGGCTGTACTTTTATTCAAGGACTTTATTGTTGTTTTGAAGCGGAAAGGAAACCTAAACACTGACTGAACTGCTTAACAATGGAATGCTTCTCTACTGAACTCTGCTTCCTGTGATTTCTACGCTGACACACTCAGCTTCTGCAGTGTGTATGGGTTCAGATGCCTCATCTACGCTGACACACTCAGCTTTATTACAATAGATTTACTGTACTTATATTGTACCTTCTTAATCAAATTTTTTACAGGTTTTCTGATGATCTAGTTTTAACGATACGTTTCTTCTTATACTAATGTTTTATGCCACTCTCTTTTATTATAATCTTGTGACAAGTTTACTTATACGCTGATAGTTTATGTCACTTACTTCACTTCCTTACAGGGTCGTTGGCATACTTTCCTCATAACTATTTAATTCTTTGATTTGTTTCTGTTTTATCCCAGCTTTCTTCTATTTTACCAGTGAGTCATGCAAAACGTTACTGCTGCCCCCTTTTTCTTATCAAAACCAGGGGATCCTCCCATTCGCTGGTCAAAATGGAAAAAAGTATTTATGAATTATGCAAGGGTATGTGACACTTCCCTTTCAGCGGAAAGGAAGTCTGCACTTCTAATGCACTGCTTAGGTTCCGAAGGACAAGAAGTATTCGAGCATTTGCCTGAATTGACTACTGAAGAGGCAAATAACTTGAACAAATTTGAGGTCAACATTAAAAAGCTAGATAAACATTACTTGCCAAAAGTCAGTACGATTTTAGAAAGATACCACTTTGGCAGGCGTATGCAGAAAGATGAGGAGTCTGTTGAAACTTATGTTACAGCTTTACGCAAATTAGCTGCCACTTGTAAGTTTGAAGGTACTTTAGAGGAAAGAATACGTGATCAGTTCATGTTAGGCTGTTGTTTAGAAAAGATTAAGGATGAACTTTGGCAAAAGGATGATCCTGATTTGGATGAGGTCATTACTATAGCCAAGAGATTAGAACACTCTCTTGCATGTGTAAAAGTTTTTAAGAAGGAAAAAGAAACGTCTGAGGAAAAGGTCCTTGTTATTAGTAAGAATAAGTCCCTAAAAAAGACAGACCTGAAAACTACAACTAGAAATATTAAGGAGATGTCCAACTCCACTCCTTCATCTTCTAAATTCGACAGATCCTCTACAAATTCCAAGCTAAAATGGTTTCGTTGTAATGCCTCTGATCATCTTGCCAATGATAGGTCCTGCCAGGCTTTATCTTCTAAATGTAATAATTGCGGTAAGGTTGGACATTATTCGAAGGCGTGCAGGTCTCAAATTAATGAAAAAAGAAAACAAGTGAAGGAAGTGATGATTGATGATGACTCAGATTCTGATTCAGATGAGTTACATTGTGGTGAAATTTCCTTGTTTGATGAAGACTGTAATTCAGATTCAGATGACGTGCTTTGTTGTGAAATTTCCTTATCTGATAAAAAGAAGTGTAAAGGTGCTGTTGACGTTGTACGCATTGATAATTGTGAAGTCAAAATGTTATTTGACTCTGGGGCAAAAATCACTCTAATACCCGAAGTTTTCTTTGAAGAAAAGCTACTGAAAGAATTGATACCTAGGTTCGGGGTTCAAGTCACTATTGAATCAGATAGAGGCGGACATTTTCAGAATGAGATAATAGCTCAGCTCTGTAAAGCATTTGGAATTACACAAAAGCTGCACTGTGCACATCGTCCAGAGGCTTCTGGAGTAGTAGAGCAAATAAATGGCACTATAAAATCGAGGTTGGCAAAAATGTGTGACTCTACTGGCATGAATTGGATTACTGCCTTGCCTCTTGTTCTGATGGGACTCAGAAGTATTCCAGACCGGAAAACAGGCCTGAGCCCCTATGAAATCCTAATGGGAAGAGTGATGAGACAAGCATGGGTACCAGGATACAAACTGTTAAGCATTACTGATGATTTGGTACTTGAGTACTGCAAGCAACTGGGTGACCAAGTGCGTTCTATCTCTCGCCAGATTGGGGAAGACGCCGTCGCCAACCCGACAACTCCAGTTCACAAGTTGGTTCCTGGTGACTGGGTTAGAATCAAGAAGCATACTCGTTCAAGCTGCCTTGCACCAAGGTGGGGAGAAAAGCGCCAGATAATACTGGTGACCACGACAGCAGTGAAGTGTGTAGGCATTCCCAAGTGGATCCATGCCAGCCATACACAGAAAGTAGTTCCAGACAAGGAACCTGGAGCTGAAGGTTGTCCAGCTGAGGGGTCTGCAGACGCCGGTCCTGAAGTAGCTGATGACGAACAACCGAGCACCAGCCAAGATGATTGGATACCCATAATCGACTTAACAGAAGACCCAATCAGAACAAGAGAGCGGAGCCAAGAAGATAGAGAGTGGAATAGAGAGGAAGAGATAGGCACAGGCGAAGACCCTCAGATCATTGAGATTCACATCAAATCTGAGGACGAAGAGGAAGGTCAGACAGGGACAGAACAGGTGATCGATACTCCTCCACTGACTCCTGAAATTGAAAAGGGAAAGACTAGAGCTAGTACAAAAGTTCGAGCAGAAGAAAATCAAGAGATCAAAGTGCTTGAACAGGATCAGATAGAATTAAAGGAACGTGTTCAGGACACAGAAACAGAGACACTCGAAAGCCAAAATCAAAATTCACCTGAACAAGGCCAGCTTAGTAACCAGGCAGAAGAAATAGATACAAGACCTGGGACTAGTTAGATAGGAAGGGAAGAGACAGAAGCAGAAGTGCCACAAACAAACGAAAATAAAAAGAGCGTTAGAAGAAAGCCAAATCACAGTGCCAGCTAAAAGACTCAAGAAAAAGAAGCATATTGAGCCAAGATACATTAAAAGACTGAGACTGAGAATAAAAACAGTAGAAGAAAAACTTGCAGAAAGAAGGAAAAGTCCTCGAATTGCAGAACAAACTGGAGAAGGCTCCAAAAGAAGGAGTTGTTGAAAATTAGTACGGTTTGGTGAACATTATCTGCGCCATCTTGCCTCTACCCCTGATGCCACACTTTTGTCGTGCGCACCCGCCATTTTAAGATGCCCTGATCAGAACAAACCCTTTTGCATGCCGCTGGCCCCTGACATAGCCCTACGCCCTCACCAAGCCTGCACGCTGACCAACCCCCTGCTTGCACCTGTCTTGAATCATAAACCCCTCTTCAGCGCAGCTCTGCCTCAGGCCCTCATCCTGTTCCCAGCGCAACACCTCCCTTCTTCCCTTTCATGATCCCCGGCCCTTTGATGACAAACCTCCTTTTTCCCCGTGTGCCCGTTTGTCTTCCTCGTTCCCAGGCCGACACCCAGCTCTGCCGATACTATTCCCTGCCCCTCCCCGTACAATAGAAAGCTTCCCCCATCAAAGGATCCCCGGGTTGATCAAAGCCCCCACCCCATGAGATCCGATCGAACCCCGCATTCCATGAATCAGCGGAATATCCAGCTGCGCGATACTCATCACCTGTTGTGACCAGGGTGGGGACCTCTACTGTAAATGCGTGTGGGAACGGGCCCGGAGGGGGGATTCCGGGAATGTCTTTCCGTACATCAAAGCTTTGTCATGAGTATGTAAACTGTAATAAAAACCGCAAAACCCTGTATATAAGGGGCCAGGCCTCAGACATAAGTTAGAGCACCTCAGAACGATACCTGCTGTCCGTTTTGCTGTGTTCTCCTCCGGAGAGAATAAAACCTTGTTTCCTGCTTTCCAGTCTCCAGCGCCTGCCTCTTCATTGATTAAATAATTCGAGGGTCACAGAGGCAATACCGCCGGGCAAATATCGATTGTCCCCGACCCGACTCAGGTTTTACAATTGGCGTCCCAAGCGTGGGGCCCATCAGCGATTCGTGGATCCAGTGGGAGAGGTCCCGACGACAGAGTGAACGACTGCAACGATCGGGAGAGCTCTTGCCCAATAGACCCTCGTCTGGCAGCCGATCATCCGAACTTCACTAGTTCCGAACAGACCTCTCTCGAGTGATCTACGGTCCTGACTGGGGACCATTAGGAGTGCCGTGAGAAATACGAGAAAAAGAGGACGAATGGGCGCTGGATTCGGAAGACAAGAAACTGTCCATACGGTCCGGGTAAGGTCGTGTAAACACGACGGATTGCGAAAATAATTGATTGCTTGATTGTTTAAAAAAAAATATATATATACTAGTATTACTCTTTGTTAACTTATTTGGAGATTCACTGTCTGCACGCGGAGAAACAGTAGGCTCTTTCCCTTCTGCAAACAGTGAAGGATAGGTAACGCAACCGTCGCGCCTATTTTTCTCCCCCACTGACTCTATTATTTCTTAACGGTTTTTGGGAGACTCCCTCTCCCTCACTGATTAACTGGGTTCTTTGACCCCGAACTACTGTTCGCAGATTGTCTTCTGGAGATTCTCTGTCTGCAAACCGGAAACAACAGATTCCTCTTTGCGGATAGTGAAAGGGTAGAGGACGCAGACTTTTGCGCCCTACTTACTCTCCCCATTGATCCTACTCTATCTTATTTATTTATTGATTGTTTGATTGTCCCTCGTTATTGGTTACTTTTTATTTTTTGTTCATGAGGTATTCACTGCCTGCAAACAACGTAGAATAGGAATATTCTGTCTAGTCTTTGCGCCCAGTGATAAGATAGGCAGTGCTGACTTTTGTCCCTCGTTACGAGCCGTCATGTCTGTCTTCTCCCCACTGATTGATAATTGGTTCAGCCCGGACCGTGTATTAGAGGTGGACCATATAGCTCCACTAGAAGGCACCCCTAATAAGGACATGTTCATAAACTATGGATTAGTTACCATAGCCTATAATAAATTGTGGCACAGGTATACCAAAGAAAGTCAAGACAAACAGTGGCCACTGGCAGGATCCTTTGACCTTGATAAAATAGAAACGTTGGAAATAGCCCTTCGCAATAATAAGACAACGCCTATTATGCTCGACAGTCTCGGTATGTGGCGCAGAGAGGCTATGCAACGACAGAGAAAAGACGAGGACAAACCAGGTAGAGAAATATACCGACAGGACAACCCCGGGGCACCACGACCCAAATGTTATCCCCCAACACTACGCAAAAGACGGCCAGACTTAGGGCAAGACCAATGCGCTTTTTGTAGATATGTCGGACACTGGAAAGCCCAATGCCCGACTCTACTGAGCGTGAGTAAGGGCAAAGGGCCGACAGGAATGACAGGCCGGCAGAATGAGAAAAAGCGCGAGACAAAGAAAAATCCGACTCGCACGGACAGACCAGATAGAACCACCACGTTTGATTATGCCCGATGGCACAGGTTCCGCCAGAACGATTTCAGCGACATGTTCGAGTTTTCCTAGGTCGGACAATATAAAAACGGGAACCCAGCCTAGCTCTAAATTAACAGACGGAAAAAGATAATTATGGCCAAATAATCACTGTTTTATGTTTGTCTTTGGATCTTGTGTGTCATACTTTTCTACTACCCCCCCCCCGTCTGAGTTTATGTGTTCGTAAATCTGCGTCATCCCCCTGCACGTGCTTCCATGTTACATAAACTATGTTAATAGAAATTTTAGCATGAAACAACCTGGAAAGAAAGAAATGGGAAACGAAATCAGTAAGCCACTGATAAAAACGAACTTTTATTTTAACATAACAATCAAAGAAAAACACAATAACGCTAGAAAAACAAGAACGGTAAACTGTAGAACATGAAAGTCAATAGAACATTCGACCCCTCCCCACCTTCTGGAACCTTCCAAAGTAGGGTAGGGTTACGGCTACGCCCAACCGGCGGCAACCCATATAAGGCGGGCCCTGCTGCCAACTCTTGGTCTGGAAACCTTAACGTATTGGGGAGCCGGAGGAGAGGCAGGGGCCAGCGGCCTGGGCAGTTACAGGTAGTCCCGCCACATGTCTCCTCGGCCAGCCGCCACGGGCCTGGATAGTCTTAGGTAGTCCCGCCACATGTCCAGAGAAGAATGAGACACCTCTTTCTTTTCCCTTCCGTAACAGCCGCAGCAGCTCTGGACGGCGGGATGTCCTGCACGTACCTCCGCAACAATTTGTCCAAGTTGGGCTGGGAGGGAGAGGCGACGCGGACGAGCCTCTCCCACCTCCACGGATAGGAGGTCTCCCAGCCCCCGGCCCAACGCCGAACACCCCCCAGCCAGGCGATGGTGCCCCAATACTTGCGCAGCACCGAACGTGCAATGGTGCCCATATTTTCGGAGCACCGAATATGCAATGACTGCACCGATACTTGTGCGGCACCGAGTGTGCGCCACAGATGGCCATACTCCCACAGCACTGAGCACAAGACTTGGGGAACACCGGATGTGGAGAGACCTTCGTGCGGACCGATGAAAAAGAGCAGCATGGAGTGCACCGGGAGAAGGAGACGGCGCGAACGAGTCTCCCTCGCCCCCCAGGTGGGGGCATCGCAACCGCACCCCAGCCGAATGTCCCACTTCCGCAACACAGAGTTCCACTCTCTATTTTTGTCCTCAAAAGGTCTCTTCCACTCTTGCAGACTTGATGAGAGGGGACTGCTTCAGGACCTCAAAAATGGCGTCTGAGTCTGCTGGAAGGCGGGTCTCGGTCGCTAGAGTAACTTTAAACAGCAATGTAACTCGGTCGCTCGCCCACCGGAGCGTGAGCCCCCACCCCCGACAACATCTCCGCAGCCTTGAAGATTCTACAAAGATCCCCGGAGGAGCCCTCGGCCACTGCAGGCCTCCGGTAAGGGACAACTGCCTTGTTCGCCAACGAAATAAACATGACATTGTCACTCCTTCTGTTAGCATGAATTCTAGAACTGCCGAAAAGGACTCTGGTCCAACTGCCGGTTATAGGAAACATTTTTCCCTGATGCTACTTCCGGACTAACCCGGCCCCGCCCAAAATGGCGCCGGTATCAATAGGAACTTACGGGCACCTCGTGGTGTCCCCCTTTTTTACTATACAAACTTAATGTTCTGAGACATATATGACCCTTTGTACACTTGACAAGAAGAACGGAGAGCTCACTCGAGGAACATGTAAAAGGGTCGCGTTAAAAATGATGATTATAAATGTACAATGTATTATATTTTTATAGCCGATGTATATCCTCGCTTAATGACGCACGCACACGGTATGCATATAAGACATCTGATGGCAACTAGTATGACTATGCTTCTAAATTATGAAATAAACGCCCCCGAGCCCCCGACCAACTGATAGACGTTCTGGTTTGCTACAAATGAGTTGCTAAAACTTCCTAACGTTTTTATTGCTGCAAAACGGCACCCCCACTGTACGCACTTTAGCCATTGCCGTGTCCGGCCAAATACGACTGTACCCCCATAAATCCACGTGCCATGACTTTGCATAAATAAAGGTCTTCGAAATAATGAACGGGTGTGGCATGCTTATTTTGAAAATATGGGACGGGCGGGAACGTTCTTTTCTGTGCACCCTACTATGCTCTCTCTTTAAGGTTATTAAGAAGATGGCTGCCCAGCCCTGGAGGACGGATCGGATCTACGACACGACACTCTGCCTTCAAGGTACGCGACTGACTCATGAAACTCTCGCGTGGAGGAAGACCTCGGCTTCCAAGGATGGGTAAAACGAACGGTATAAATGAGGGAATGTAAAGGAAGGGTAGAATAACACGATGTAAATGTTATAAAGTACGATGTTCAAAGGTATTGGTGAGCAGAGCTGACCCGAGAACCGAAGAACCCTAGAACGTCACAGCGTTGAAGGAGATTTAAGGACCCCGATAGTGAGATACATCTGCTAACTAGATACCTCGCACTAGGCACCTCTGGTTTCCTCTTTGCGCTTCCCCGCGCACGACCTATATGGACACACTGCCCCCCCCCCCCCCGACTCCAGAAACCATATCCTCGGGGACTCTGCCCCGAGGAGGAAAGACGAGTAAGAGGTAAGTAAAGGACTCTCGAATCCATGTATTTGAATATGCGCGAATGCTGTTCCCCTCCCTTCCCCCCCCCTTTTTTCCTCCCTCTGCAGGTTACATCAGAGATTACAGCCGAGGTATGGCGAAGATCTGAAGCCTTGCCATGTCTAATACACGAAGCAGACTAGCGCTGCAAGGTGGCGCCTAAGCATGCCTACAAACTACTCACGCAGCGAACAAACCCGTAAAATTAGTATGACCCGATAAAAAGTGATCACCCTTAAACCAGACCGCACGAATGAACCCATGTCACGTATGATGCGAAACTATGAGAGAATGTGTGTGTGTGACTGAGGCGTTGACCCAACTGGTCAAAGGATCGAGAATGCACGAAAGTGCGACAAAATGGTACCTCCTTTCTTTTCCTTTTTCTCAAAGCATGTCCCCTCTACCCTGTCTAATGCTCAAACTGCATGATTTCAAGATTCTAACGCAGACCCGTGAATGTCCTTTACTGTGTAATGCACTAAATAGCCTTTCTTAAATACACTGCCACCCTCCCTGTCGCACGTGTACTATTTAGCCTGCCGTTGCACTCTCTCTCTCTCTCTCTCTCTCTCTCTCTCTCTCTCTCTCTCTCTCTCTCTCTCTCTCTCTCTCTCTCTCTCTCTCTCTCTCTCTCCTTCACACTCCCACTCTTCCGAGCGATTAGCCCCGAAATTGGCAGACCGCCACCCCTAGCACACCACCCAATTGGCTTCAAATACCGCCAGTATTTGCTCAAAACTTGTCTTTAATAAAATCACCCTAATGCTGTGTCACCACCTCTCCTTTCCGGAAATATTTTGATGAAACCGAGAATTGGTCATAAAGGAAAGGACAGGTAAGCTAACTGAGGTTCCCTAAATCTGACCCGAAATGAGGGAACTACATGTCAGCGGCTACTACTATGAGATAAAAGTGCCTCAGATAACGCGCCCCTCCCCGTCCCAAATTGTCGCGATACCCAAACCCATAAAGGTAACCGAAACCCCCCCATCTTCTCAGGACGCACCCAGTCTTGCGTTCTGTTGCCCCCCCCGATAACTATCCTTCATCCCCCGATTGTAAGGGGTGGGTCGACTCGCGACTCACACAGGCCAGCTGTGGCACCTAGAAATGATTTTTTATATATAGGCAAATTTCAGAGTTTGAAAATTCGAGAAATGCCACTGAATGCTCACCAACTGAACTGTGGCCTTCTGCCGACAGTACCCCTATAACCCAAAATGAGATGATGCCCCCCATCACAGTTTTCTATGTACCTAGTTGTCTTCCGATGAGACCCCTGCCTTCTCTAATTTAGTAATCCGGCCGCGAGAGGCTGCATAGGGACCAGAATGATGTTTTACAAAGTTAAAGATTAGACCGGAGCAAAGAAAACCATTACACTGAACCTTGTTGAAAGTGAAATGTTTAGTTAAAGGGCAGGATGCATTGGTGATATGAAAAATGTTTAGCCTATGTTCGTCCCTCAGCGAGAAGCCTATTAGTACCATGCGGATGGCTCACACCACTTTTTGTTAGCATTACCAGGCTTACATTACAGAGGTGGGTCCCCATCAGATGAACTGTCGTGACTATATTAAACAGTTGTGAGGGAAAGTCATAGTAAACCCAGCAGGTCCACCATCGATCATTTATATGTCAGTCGTGAGCCCTAATATAGCGAACGTTTCCATCTTCATTTGCCTGGAGCTGGGAGAGAAATAGACTTATGTGGTTACTTTCCTCTGCCAATTCTCTAAAAACTGTCTTTTCAAACTCCTTCAAGGGTACGGCTGTCGGAGGAAAGAAGGACCGGATGTGGGAGCACGTGGCCTGACTACGGACTTTGGAACGTCTGCGACATGGGCCAAGGCGAGACCGCGACAGAACAAGAGCTACAGGACGAGGCACTATCTCCAACAAAATGAGAAGAAAGGGCTAACCTGATGCCCCCGCTCCATGTTCGAATGTGTGCCGAAAGGTCCCCGCTCTCTAGACTCGGTCATGAGCCCGCCTATCTGAAATCTCTCGTTCCCCTAGTTTGTTCCTGATTCGGCCTTGCTCCATCCCCCCTTTTTCTCCGACCTACCCTATGGACTATTTTGTACACTCTTCTTCCACCTGAACTTTTGACTATTGATCCCAAAGGACGCCGGGCGAGAAAGACCTTTTTGACCAGAAACGCGAGGAAAAGGTCGTGCCCTGCAACACGGAACTTAGAATAGAGCTGGACTCGTAGCTCCACCGCCGGTGCTCCACAGTGCCAACGGAAGACGAAGAATTGCTGAAAGCTTACTAAACCTCGAACATTCCTGATCATTTCTGCCACGTCTCGTTTCTCTCCCAGCCAACATTGTATTGATTATGTAACAATCCATCAGTTCACCTTATGAAATGTACTCACTGCTCTCACTTCGAATCACTTTTGCATTGCATTACTATGACTTTCCTGCTAAACAGGTTTATCAAAGTTTATCAATAGGTCCGCCTCCTAAAAACTAGAGATCTTAAAATGTAATGTTTACAGCTCTTTCATCTAGGGTTCCTACTGCTTTCTTTCTCACGCCCACCACAATAGAACCGAGTAGAAAATGAACCAGCAAGATGTCTTGAATATGTTAAAGGGAGGACTGTTGAAAATTAGTACGGTTTGGTGAACATTATCTGTGCCATCTTGCCTCTACCCCTGATGCCACACTTTTGTCGTGCGCACCCGCCATTTTAAGATGCCCTGATCAGAACAAACCCTTTTGCATGCCGCTGGCCCCTGACATAGCCCTTCGCCCTCACCAAGCCTGCACGCTGACCAACCCCCTGCTTGCACCTGTCTTGAATCATAAACCCCTCTTCAGCGCTGCTCTGCCTCAGGCCCTCATCCTGTTCCCAGCGCAACACCTCCCTTCTTCCCTTTCATGATCCCCGGCCCTTTGATGACAAACCCCCTTTTTCCCCGTGTGCCCGTTTGTCTTCCTCGTTCCCAGGCCGACACCCAGCTCTGCCGATACTATTCCCTGCCCCTCCCCGTACAATAGAAAGCTTCCCCCATCAAAGGATCCCCGGGTTGATCAAAGCCCCCACCCCATGAGATCCGATCGAACCCCGCATTCCATGAATCAGCGGAATATCCAGCTGCGCGATACTCATCACCTGTTGTGACCAGGGTGGGGACCTCTACTGTAAATGCGTGTGGGAACGGGCCCGGAGGGGGGATTCCGGGAATGTCTTTCCGTACATCAAAGCTTTGTCATGAGTATGTAAACTGTAATAAAAACCGCAAAACCCTGTATATAAGGGGCCAGGCCTCAGACATAAGTTAGAGCACCTCAGAACGATACCTGCTGTCCGTTTTGCTGTGTTCTCCTCCGGAGAGAATAAAACCTTGTTTCCTGCTTTCCAGTCTCCAGCGCCTGCCTCTTCATTGATTAAATAATTCGAGGGTCACAGAGGCAATACCGCCGGGCAAATATCGATTGTCCCCGACCCGACTCAGGTTTTACAGAGTGATCGAATAAAAAGACTGAACGAAAAATACCAAGATCCTGAATGGACATTTTTAATTTTGGAGGATTTTGAGGATGTTGATATAACTGACGAAAGTGACGGAGAACCGATTGCTGATCAGTCTACAGAAGAAGAAGACGAATTGACCTGAAGTTGTTCAGTGTAAGCTAACTGTGCAAAGTTACAGAGAGGGGTTGAGAAATCTTCTTCTGAACGAAAATGTCTGATTCAAACGTGAATGGAAGGCCTAGTTGCAGTTGTTGCAAAACATGCTGCAAAGTATGTATATGTAGTATAGCTATAGTGATAATAATTTGGATAGGACTAACAGTTTTCATTCCTTATATGGTAAGCAAAAATACTAATATTGACCCTACTCAGACTGTGACCACTGACACTGAAGAACTGACAACACGAAGTGTAGAAAGACGTGAAAAGGCACTCAGAAAAACAAAACGAGACTTAGAGGCATCAGATGAGGAAGGACTACATTATCATGGAGTTAGAAACCAGACACAGTTAAATGTTTTCGCTAATCTTTTAGTGCATTATGTAGAAACTATGGAAATAGAAGACTGCTATGTCTGCATGAAGCTACCTACTTCTGTAGCTGAAGGCGTAACGTATCATCACCTACCTTTGACCTATGGAATTTCCTGTAGTATTTTAGCAAGCCTATTTTCAGTCAGTCATTATACTTTTATTCGATACATGTATCATAAAAAGTACAAACATAACATACATACATATATGTTACAGATATTACACCTTATTTTTTTTTAAAAACCACTTCATCATTACAGGAAAAATTATTAAAACAGAGTAAGAATAATGCATTTAAAAGTCATATGGGGATATTGACTGTAGACGTGTGTTGCAACAACCTTAACCTGATAATCCACGCACATGCTAAAAACTTTGCAACCCCACAGACAGTAACCATACATGTGGTATTGGAGACAATGATTCGTAGGGCTGTTTTGTGGTCCCTTACTCCAAGATTCTTAAAAACTGGCTTTAACCATTTATTCCTAGCCTGAATATAAGCTTTACAGGCAAAAATAAAATGACCTAAAGATTCTTCTGGGCAGGAACAACCCGGACACTTCCTATCCTCTTCCCTCCTCCTACCCCACCCTGACGTAAAATTTTTAAGAGGGAGAGTGCCATGTCTAAATTTCAGATAAAGAGTCCTATCCCGGGGATCTGAATAAAATCCAAAAGCGGTTCTAACTTTGTGGTAGGCTTCTGGGATAAAAAATTCTCAGTTAATTGGCCCCAGTTTGGGTTGTGCAAAGCCTTAGCCTCTATCCAGTCCCAATAGAGTTTTTTTACCGTTTGTTTTGGTGGGGGAGATTGGGAAGCCCAAGCGTTGCTTAAACCCACGCTAACAGTAAGCTTCTTTAAGTCGTTTAGCCACTTGATCTTACCCGAGATATTTAGTTTTAATAATTCGTCAAGCACTAAAGCATAATTAGCTAATTCCGGGGTCCTCCTGAGGCGCACCCAAAATAATAGAGGACGTAACTGGACAATGTCACAAATGGACCTCCTACCCAGATCGGCAAATAAAGGTTTTAATGGAGTTGAGACTGGAAGCGAAACCAAGTCTCTCATAAACTTATTCTCGGCTATCACAAGAGCTTTAGTATTCTCAGTACCCCATATTTCTGAACCGTAGACTGCTGATGCTAACGCCTTTCCCTCGTAGACCGACAGGGCGGGAGCTATTGGTCTACTCACTGAAAGGCGCTGGTTCTTTAGAATGGCGCCGGAAACTCTTTTAAGGTTTAGAGTCATTTTGCTCAAATGGGATTCCCAGTTCATTTTATTACTGATTCTAACCCCGAGGTAGTCGAACTCTTCCACTACCTCTAGAGGTGACCCATTCAAGGAAAGATAGATCTTCCTATGATTTCTTTTAACAGACATAACCATTAATTTCATTTTTGTGGTATTTATCGTTAGTCCCCGAACCTGACAAAAAACACTAAAACGATCAAGGAGGATTTGCAGGCCTTTGGGGGTTTTAGATAACAGAAGGGTGTCATCGGCAAAGAGGAGTGATGGTGTTTTCTCCCCGGCAATAATAGGAGCGTCTGCCGGTATTTCTCTCAGATGGTCCACCACTCCATTTATGAACAGAGAAAACAAGGTCGGGGCCATCACACACCCCTGCCGCACCCCTCTGTTAACAGGAATACTCTTAGTGAGTTGCCCCTGGGTCCCCCACCGAATCCTAGCAAAATTGCCCTCATGTAATTTAATTATGAATTGCAACAAATAGGACGGGAATCCCATGTCCATTAAAACCTCCCAAAGTTTAGCGCGGGGATTACATCAAATGCAGTTTTTAAATCTATGAAGGCCAGGTAAAGACTCCCTCTGGCTATTTGCACCGATTTCCAGAAAAACGCACAGAATCTAAAAACCTGGTCCATGGCTCCTACGTTGCTTCTAAAACCTGCCTGGAAGTGGGACAAAATGTTGTTTTCCATTAGCCAACACTCTGTCCGATTTATAATGACCCTGCCAACTACTTTTTGAATAGTATCAATTAAGCTAATTGGTCTGTAGTTGGCAGGGTCCTCTCTTTCGCCCTTTTTGAAAATAGTAATAACCTCAGCGCCCTTCCAGGAATCGGGTACTTGGTGGCCGGACTGGATGAGATTCATAATTTTAGCAATAAAGTCAGCCCAAACTATGGGGTCATACGACAGTAAGTCCCCCGGGATTCCATCAGGGCCAGGAGCCTTACCCGGAATTATTTTGTGGATTGCATCCTGGTAGTATTTTTAGTGCACTGATACCTGGAGTGGGAGTGGTTCTGAACACACACAGAATTTGTAAATTATCCACCATAGTGGATGTGTTGTCTACTGACACAGCTCATGGATTCCTGCTGGTCAATACCGAAATGGTTGCAATCAGATCAATGGTTTTGCAGAACAGACTTGCGCTTGACACCCTATTAGCAAAAGAGGGCGGAGTCTGCCGGATGCTGAAGGCGCAACATTGTTGCACTTACATACCGGACAAAAGTGTACAGATCAAAAGATATGTGAAAAACATTACTAATTTGGAAAAGGAACTCAAACCACTGGAGGTTGACAGTGCCTGGAAGAGACTTGTCGATGGTCTCTCCAACGTAGGTCATTGGTTTGCTAATTTAGGTAGAAGTTTATTGTTTAAGGTGCTGATGCCAATTGGAGTGATAAGTCTCATCATTCTCCTCATATTCATCTGTTGCAAATGTCGCAAAAACACAAAGAAATACACGGTGGATAGAAGGGGTGTGAAACGGAGTGTGGATGAGCTTGAGTTGGAAGAAATGAATAATCAGATTTACAAAAAGGTGAAAAATTCTCACCCTAGCAAAGATGTGAAAGAGAAATTGAATCGCTTGTAGGAAGAAATGGAGATGCATAAGGTGTGAGAAAAGTTGGCATCTGGTTCCATTTTTGTTTGTGATGATAGTAAATATCATCAAAGAGGGGATTGATAGAGCAAGAATTTGCATATTACGCAACTTGCTCGAGTCATGAACCTCAAATCTGTTATAACCTGGTAACAAAATTTGTATGTTGTACTAATTTTCCTTTATTTTTGAATGTGCGTGTATCTTAGTGATGCTTGCCTATGTGTTTTACTAATACGATTAATCTGTGTCCTTAAAATGGCCGCTGTTTAGAAATTTTGCTTCTGCGCATGCGTTAGTCACACTCACGTGACGTGACGTAATTGTAATTCTGGAGGGAAAGGGTGCGCATGCGTAATAAGCCATAAGATGGCTGCTTCCGTATTAACGTGGTGAAGCTCGTGCAGATGCACTCTTGTTATTGTGTATTGCACTAATACATAACCGCATAGTATATTTTTATAGTGGTAAACCATAAGTACAAGATCATGATATGTAGTACATATCTTCATTTCTATGTTTTAATTTGTTTTCGCATACTTTTCATGTATCCTCGGCATGGAGGGGTGATGGGGTGCTTGTGAGTCCATTTTGGAGTGCAGTTCAGTGCAGGACCAGAAGTGGCAAAGTGGCATTGACCCAGTGCCAAGAGAAAGTCGCTGCCAAGACGTGCCTGGGAAGATGCACCTTCACCCAGCCAGAGAAGCTGAAATGTGTTACATTATTAACAATGTATTTCTTCCTATTGTATTCAGTGCGACTTCTCATGGGAACCCCAATCTTGCTAGGCGGTACCCAAGAATGTAAATTTAGGCTTACAGTAGTCTGTTCTGATTGGTGTGTTAACCTAGCCCACTTTGGGACCAATCGAAATTGGGGATTCTGACACTTTGCAACATTTGGGGGTGGTACACTGACCCGAAAACAGTATAACTAGCCTAGGTTTAGCTATAGAAATTGTCCGACTTGTCTGAATAGCGGACCTGTCACTGACCCAACGCACTCAATAGGTGACTGAATTTACAGAGCGCTGCGGAGCACTCTGTCCGAAATTGACCATAGACTTTTAAAGGTTTTACTAAACCTTAAGTGCTGGCGGAGCACTTTGCTAGGGAGGTCGCTAACCCAATCGGGGTTCTGACTGATAGCTGCAGAGAGGGTGGAGCACAGGCGTTGCTTCCGAACTGCGGGTGCTGGTCGTGCCTTGGTGGTCCTGTCCTGATCCTAATCTGGGTTTCCTGTCCTGTCCTGGGGTGTCCATTCTGCACCTGCTGTCCCATTGATGACTGCTATTCCTTGGGGTATTTCCTGTCCTTGACTGATCCGTGGCCAGGGTTGGTTTTCACACCATTCTAGGTAAATATATAGATAGGGCTGAGAACTCTATACTGCACCTTTCTATTTTCTGTCTTTGCTTCAATAAAGACATACCTTTGCACATGTTATAATTTCCATGTTTTTCGCAATCTACTATATGAATGACCATTGCATTTTTTATAGCATGTTCCTATGTTACCCTACCTTTTAGAGCACAATTCTCTTCATATTGTTTATGAATTTAGATGTGGTTTATAGTTTCTCCTGAATTCTATTCTTGAAATAATAATATTAGAATTATAGCATGTTCCACTTTTCCACCCTTACTATAGTTGTTTAGGATTCTTAATTTCTCGTTCATATTCATGAAATACGTTTCCCATAGTATAAATTTATACTTGCATAACCTTGCTCATTTATAGATGTCTATTCTTGAGTTCCAGTTTTAAGTCTACTTAGCGTATTCCCTGTCGCACTATTTACAAACTTAAATGATTGCCCTTACACTTTTCTTGTATGGTTATGTGCTTTTTGTTATCTTGATTATTGATTGCCTTTTAACTGTAAGCCTAATGCTCGCAGAAACTGATTTCTAGATAAACCTTTAAAACTTCTCAGTTGTCCGTGGTCATTTTATGAATATCAAAGGTATTTAAAGTTGGGTTTTGTATTTTTGTCTACATTTCTTCACAGCTAGCTCCCTGATCTATTATGGTCATAGGTACCCATAACGGTGGATGGTAAGTCGGGTACACTAGAAATAAATAGAAAGGAATCAGGGTTGCTGATGGTAGATTTGTGAGGTCGCCTGATTAATGTATATGGTGAATTGAAATTTATGGGCCCGAGAACTATATGGTGAAATTGTTGGTCGGGTGACCCACGATCTCTATCAGGACCACGTGTCCAGGGAGGGAGTCAACTGCAGACACAGATACCGAATGTGACCACCTTGTTCTGCCGGCCCCCAAAAGAGATGCCATGTATGTCTGGTACATGCCTGATTAGCTCCGCCAGGGGCTCCTCCACTAGGGCGAATAGCAGCGGGGACAGGGGGCAACCCTGTTGGGTACCCCGATGTATAGTGAAAGGTTCAGTAAGTTGCCTATTCACTCTAATCCTCGCCTGTGGAGTAAGATAGGGCGCCATGATCATGGACACCATGTTCCGCTCTAGCCCAACTCTCTGCAGCACCGCCCGGAGGAAGGCCCAGTCCACCCCATCGAATGCCTTCTCCACGTGAAGCGATAGGAGTGAGGCCGGGATATTCCAGTGGTATGCCTTCCCCACCAAGTGCGCGATTCTTTGTACATTATCTGCCCCCTGGCGATTGCGGATGAAGCCAACTTGGTCCGGATCCACCAGACCAGGCATGTGGGGATCTAAACGTTTTGCAAGTATTTTAGTGTACATTTTCAATTCTGAATTTAACAGCGCTATGGGACGGTAGGAGGCAGAGAGCGTGGGGTCCTTCCCCGTCCTAGGGATCAGAGCTATTGCTGCCATACCCATATAGGGCGTTGGCCCTTCCGTGTCGGAAAAGGAGTTATACAGCCTCAGGAGATGAGGCTGAAGTTGCGCTTGAAACATGCGATAAAAGGATAGGGGCAGGCCGTCCGGGCCTGGCATCTTACCAAGTGGGAGATCTTTTAGAGCTGCTGTTAATTCCTCAGCAGAGAGAGGGCCTTCCAGCGTTCTAGTATGATAGGGGTGTATCGGGGTGCAGGTGCATCTGTCCAGCACTTCTGTTAGGAGATCTGGCGTGTAGAGGGCAGCATAGTATGCCCGGAAAGCTTCTCATGAGGCCCGCTCCGTGGTAGTCCTCGCTCCATTCGGTAACTGTATATTAGCTATATGAGTCTTGGCCGCCGGCGCTCTTAAACATCTCGCCAGTAGACTGCCCACCCTATCTCCCCTTTGAAGTACCTCTGTTTCAATGCTAGTAGGGAGGTTTCCGCTTTATTAGTGCGCAAGAGGCGGAGCTGTCCCTGGAGGTTTGCCAGCAGCCGCCGGAATGTATGCGAGGGTTGCTCCTCATCCTGTTTTTCAGCCAATTTTATGCCCTTTGAGAGAGAGTCTTCAAGACGTCGAGCCTCCCACGCCCGCGCAATCGAGAGAGAGGTGATGTGCCAGCGTATCATGGCCTTGAAGGCATCCCACACCAAGGGAAAAGGCATTTCCTGGATATGATTACTGGCAAAGTAAGAGTCAATGGCGGCACGTATGCTATCCACGTCGGCTGGATCCTGGAGGATACTCGGTGGCAAGTACCACCGCAGGGCATGGGTGGAGCAGGCGGCCAGGTCCTGCAGGAAAAGCTCAATATGTGCATGGTCAGAGACCGATATGGCCGACATCGACGCCACCAGCATGTCCCGCACCAGGGCGTGAGATACAAACAAGTAGTCTATGCGCGAGTATGAAGGGTGGACATGATAGTAATACGAATAATCCCGCATCCCTGGCGAGTGGTATCGCCACGTGTCTAGGAGACCAAGATCTGTAATCTGTTTCCAAAGACTGGAGGACATGGCCCCCGCCCCATTCAAGGAAGCTTCGCTGCAATCTACCCCAGGGTCCCAGACCAAGTTAAAGTCCCCTCCCCCCGAATCACCGAGGGGTCATCCTGCGGCACGTGCTCCCGTAAGAGCGTCCGGAGGTAAGCGTCCTGCATCTCGTTGGGCGCATACACATTACACAGTGTGAAAAGGCGCCTCCCAATCCCAACACTCGTCCGTATGAAGCGACCATCTGCGCTCCTGAAGGGCTTAGCCTCCCCCGCCTGATGCCACTTCTGCACAAAATCGCTAATCCTGCCGTTTTGGTGTCCGCTGCAGCCCAGAATTGAAGGGGGTATTTAGGGTGCACCATGCGCCTTACATCAGCTTTAAGGAGGTGAGTTTCTTGGAGGAAGATAATATCCGGATTGGATTGGAGAAGATATCGCCATGTTTGCCGCCGCTTATTAGGAGAGTTGAGGCCCTTAACGTTGAGAAATATTACTTTTAAGGGTCTCGGGAGGGTCCCAGTCACGTCCGAACCCAAGTTAGTCCTTCCTACCACTGTAGAAGCAAGCTCAGGGTAGGGATAAACGCGCAGAGGGGCCTATGTTGCACCGCTCGGGAGTCATGCGGCATCCGCAATACCACCCGCCTGCCACACCTAGTAATCAAGAGAAGATAGAGTAGAAAAGTGGCTACTGGCAAGAATCGTAAACATAGAACCAATCAATCGGGTTGGTTTGATAAAGACTGTATAGAGGCTTTATCCTCATTAAAACACGTGATGTCAATCAAACCAAGAGACCCGGAACAAATCAGGGAAAAGCGGCATGTTTATAAAACCAGGCTAGCAATAAGGAAAAAACAACTACAAGATGAGGCATGGGAAAATTTAGATATGGCGGCAACTTTAAAAAACAGTAAATTATTATGGGAGACAATTAATTGCCCTTTTTGTAAAGAACGACACTATACCTGCAGTAACTTCTAATGTTAGTTGTACAGATTGGATAGAACATTACTCTAAGGTTTTTAATTCAGATGATTTGTTACCAGATACTTCTGGCCAATGGCCGACCATCGCGTTAGCTATTTCCCTGAACGAGGTCGAGGCAGGACTTGAGAAGAGCAGTGGTGGCAAGGCCCCTGGACCGGATGGTGTACCCATAGATTTATATAAACATGAAAAATATCTATGGGCACCCATCCTTACACGTTTTTTCAATGCTGCCATTGATTTTGAACTTCCTCAGACATGGGGCCAATCAATCATCGTACCACTCTTTAAGAAGGGTTCTAGGGCTGAGGCATGCAACTACAGACCTATCTCCCTCCTCGATTCTTCTATTAAAGTACTAAGCAGGGTCCTCCTGGCCAGACTGGAAACCTGGGCAGAAGAGGAATCCATTTTATCACCAGTACAGTATGGATTCAGGAGGGGGATTGGTACGATGGAGCAATGCGTCAACCATGACCTCATTATTAATAAATACACAACAGTTAAGGAAGGAAGCCTTTTTTTATGTTTTGCCGATCTCAGTTCTGCTTTTGATTTGGTCGAACACGCACTCTTATGGCCCGTTTTATTAGATATGGGAGCACCTAAAGAAATCATATACTTTCTAGCTAGATTATATGAAATACTAACATGCAAGGTACGTTATGGGACGGCCGGCGAATGCACCCCCGTATTTTAAAGTTAACAGAGGCATAAGGCAAGGATGCGTCTTAGCACCACTTCTGTTTTCATTGTTCATCAATGAGATAGATATGATACTTAGAACTACTGCGGTGGACGCACCATGTATTGATGGTAAGCCCATCCCAATTCTGCTTTATGCAGACGACGCGGTACTTTTATTGCGTACCCAAAACGGTCTGCAACATCTCATTGACAACTTTTCTGCTTTTATAGTCAAACGAAAATTGGTAATTAATAAGGGCAAAACGTTTACAATGGCATGTGGGAAAAAGCTCAAGCAAAATAGGACCTTCTTTTTAGATAATGTAAGGCTAGAACCCATCAAGAAATTCTGTTACCTAGGGATAACTTTTTCTGGGGACGGGGGTTGGACTAGCGAACAGGAGTCTGTACAACTAAAATTGTCGAGGAACACCAACAGTATCTTTAGATTTGCAACTAAACTGGTGAACCACAGAATAAAAGAAATTATCCACATCTACATCACGAGGTGTCTGTCATCTGCATTGTACGGGGCCGGCGTGTGGGGACATAACACCAATAGTTGTAAGCTGCTTCAACATCAGGAAAATCATTTCCTTAATCGCTTATTATGTACCCCGGCATCCGCTTCCATAGAGATCAAACATAGGGAAGTAGGTCTAGCTTACATCGGAGATTTGGCCGCATTACGTCCCCTTTACCTATGGAGATCCATATGGTCTAAAGCAGAAACAGAATTTACACAAACCGTAATCAAGGATTGTTTAAAGTTAGAACACCATATGCGAATCCCCTGGTTTAGGCATATTCGGTTTTGGTTCAAGTCAGTCTTTGACCACGACCCATTTTTGAATCCAGAACTGGGCATCCTGGTTTCAAAAAAAGAGCTTAAAGATCTGTTCCTGGAAAATGCAAAGAAGGTTAGGGCCACCAGATATGCAAGTCAACCCACATACGTTTTTTATAATGAACATAATATCACAGAAGGCCTCCAACAATATTTGATAACTGTCACCAGAAGTTCACACCGTTTTGTACTGACCCGGATGAGACTAGGCATCGTGCACCATTTAGTGTCCTTCCCCCATATTGGAAGGAGTAGCACCTTGCCCTGCCCATGCGACGGGATATCAAAACAGAGCTGTTGCCATTTTATGCTTTTCTGTAAATTTTATATTTCTCACAGGAAAATGTACCTAAAGTCCTTGTTTTTAAAACACAACAAAAGAACTGCTAAAGAAGCCTTGCAGTTAATGTTCGATTTGAATAGCACGGATGTATGTTTCCATGTAGCTATTTATATTTTAAAATGTGTTTCCAGCAGAAAATCGATCATTCTATGATCTAGATTAACATGTTCTCTGTAATTTTAATAGTTTGTATTTTGCTGTTTGTACTGGTTTTATCTTGTATTTTAAATTAATTGATTATTTTATTTAGATAAAATTATCATATATTATTAATAATTTTAACACAAATTTAACCAGAAACTATATCCTTAAATGAAATATGGGCCATTCTAATCCTACCTGACAAACTTTGGGATTACACACTTCGTCACTTTATTTAAAGGAAATAATGTAATAAATACAATTAACTTTTTGTAAAGTGTCTTGAGCGAAACACCGTAACTCTGTTCCCTAAAAATGATTCTATTTATCTAACTTTGCGGAGATTTAGTCCATACCCTTGTCTTAGTATGGTAATCGGTCATCTTTTTTTTTTTTTTTTTTTTTTTTTTTAAAGGAAAGGGAAGAAAATAAACAAAAAAAAAACCAAGGTTTATGATGTATTATTTGTATTTCTTTTGTATGCTATATGGTTATATTTTATATGCCGAATAAAGCATTTGAAATTTGAATTTGATTTGTGATGCCCTTGCACAGGTGGAAGATTGAGCTTGGTGCAAAGTTTAGATGGTTTTTTACTTTGGCCTGCTGTGTTGGCAATTTGTTGCCCAATACTTCTGGGTTTTTTTCAGAGCGAGCAGAGGTGGTCCGATGTTAGGAATTGTACCTTCAACCAAGTGCCAGTTGCTGCCTATGATTTTCTTCACGGGTTGTGTGTAGGGCCCGAACGTAGAAACACACACAATGCGATCAGTAGGTGACATGATATTTTTGGTTAGCAAATGTTCCCTAGGTATGAACCATGCCCTTTTGAGAGAGTGTTTTAACCATTTCTTAGGATACCCCCTTTCCCGAAGTGTATTAACAAGTCCTTCAGTATGGAACTCATAGTCTTCCCTTCTTGAGCAATTGCGCCTTATGTGCAAAAATTGGCCAAACGACTAATTGCCTTTGAGGTTTATGGGATGGTAACTTCTGTGGAGGGCATTATTTTTATCCGTGAGTTTTGTGTGCAGTGTGGTAATTAACCCTCTGGGTGACGTTTTCACACTTACGTCCAGGAATGCAAGACTCTGATTGCTGTATTCAAGGCTAAATTTGATGTCTGGGCTGCGATCATTCAACCATGTGTGGAATTCTTGTAGGATGCTGGTGGGCCCCTCCCACAGGCACCAAACGTCATTGATATAGCTGTACCACTGTTTGAAGTGTGGACTGTATGGATTTTTCTGATACAGGAATTGCTCTGCGTACTAAGCCATGTATAGGACTGCCATCTCAGGCGCAAATGGACAGCCCATGGCTCCGCCTTTGACTTGGATAAAAAATTAATTGTCAAATTTGAAGAAATTCTTCTTCAGTGAGATTGATTCTAATTACAGAATGAAGTCCATCGGAACGCGATGAGGTCTAGGTCTAGATTCCAAAAATACTTCCATGGCATCAAGGCCATCTTGTTGGTGAACCTGAGTGTATAGTGATGACACTTATATTGTGACTAGTAGATTGGTTTCTAGATCAAAGGGGACACCCTCTAATTTATTAATGAAGTCTGTAGGTACAATGGAATTTCTTGTAGGAATGGTTTGAGAAAGACATCCACGTACTTGGACAGTGGATCCAGGATGGAATCACACCCAGAAACAATTGGGCGACCCGGTGGATTGGTTGCATCTTTGTGAACCTTCGGGAGGAAGTAAAGTATGGGCACCATAGGATGTTTTTTTATTAAGTATTCAGATTCTTTTGGTCCTAATATGCCCAGCTTAGCACCTTCAGTCACCATCTTTGCAATTTCTTGTGAAATTTCCAATGTCGGATCCCGTGGAATACACCGGTACCATGGGGGATTCTGCACGTTATTTCTTCCTTCAAATAGATTGGCTTGTTGGGGCCAGAGAACAACGGCCCCACCCTTGTCCGCTGGCTTGATCACTGCCATTTGTTATTCCTTCAATGTAGTTATGGCTTTTCTGTGTTCTTGCGTGATGTTTCTTGTCACATGAATTCACTTCTTTTCCAACCCATCTGGTGGGGACAGCACAACATGTTCAAAAGCGATGATATTCATAGGTGTGCTGTATGTTGGTGGGCATCGACCCCGCCAGCATGTCCCGCACCAGGGCGTGAGATACAAACAAATAGTCGATGTGCGAGTATGAACGGTGAACATGAGAGTAATACGAATAATCCCGCATCCCCGGCGAGTGGTATCGCCACGTGTCTAGGAGACCAAGATCTGTAATCTGTTTCCGAAGACTGGAGGACATGGCCCCCGCCCCATTCAAGGAAGCTTCACTGAAATCTACCCCAGGGTCCCACACCAAGTTAAAGTCCCGCCCCCAGAATCACCTAGGGGTCATCCTGCGGCACGTGCTCCCGTAAGAGCATCCGGAGGAAAGCGTCCTGCATCTGGTTGGGCACATACACATTACACAGTGTGAAAAGGCGCCTCCCAATCCCAACACTCGTCCGTATGAAGCGTCCATCTGTGCTCCTGCAGGGCTTAGCCTCCCCCCACCTGATGCCACTTCTGAACAAAATAGCTACTCCCGCCGTTTTGATATCCGCTGCAGCCCAGAATTGAAGGGGGTATGTAGGGTGCGCCATGCGCGTTACATCAGCTTTAAGGAGGTGAGTTTCTTGGAGGAAGTTAATATGCAGATTGAATTGGAGAAGATATCGCCATGTTTGCCGCCGCTTATTAGGAGAGTTGAGGCCCTTATTGTTAAGCGATATTACTTTTAAGGGTCTCGGGAGGGTCCCAGTCACGTCCGAACCCAAGTTAGTCCTTCCTGCCATTGTAGAAGCAAGCTCAGGGTAGGGGTAATCACGCAGAGGGGCCTATTTCTCACCGTTCGGGAGTCATGCGGCATCCGCAATACCACCCGCCCGCCACACCTAGTAATCAAGAGAAGATAGAGTAGAAAAGTGGAAAGGAAAAGAAGAGCAAAAGAAAACAGAGAATAAACCAACATTGGCCAACCGGGCCACAGTGTCCTGTTACAGGGACGGGACATCCTACACGCCAAGGTATGGATAGTCCCAGAGATGTTACTCTCACAAGAACAGTTGGGGTAAGTCTGCAGCTGCATTCTGATTTATCCAGGCAAGGAGCTCTGGAACTACCTACGCTGCATTAAGGTGACCAGAGCAATGCATGAACATTAACCCAGTCCCCCACCCCAGTAGAGAGAGGGGTGAGCCCCGAAACGCACAGCACGATCTGCTAGGGGAGCATGGTGTCGCTGTCAAGGGGGTGATGAACGTTGAGTGGCTCCTCCTGCGTCTCCTTCCAGGGACCTAATATGCTCTATAATGTCCTGTTTGGTCTGCGAGGCGGTGCGGTCATCTAGAGGAGGGTAGCGGCGACGGCGACGCACAGTGGACCATGATGATCTGGCTGGCACCCATGTCAGAGGCGGGGGAGGGGTGGGGCTGGCAGGCATGTAGTCGGGAGCCGAAGTAGTTGAGCCGCTTCTCTGTAGGACCGCAGCACCCTGAGCTTGGATTCCGACTCAAAAATTAGAGCAAAAGGATGTCCCCATTGATAAGAAACGCCTAGGGTTCACAGCTTGTCCGTCACTGTGGACTCATCTTTTAAAAGGAAACACCACATTAGTAAATCACACGATTGCAACACATTTGTATGCGTGATTTAGAACCATTTCTTTTGTGAGACAAAATATACAACACATGCATAATACGAAAACAGTATTTGTGACAAAAATAGATACAGCAAACCAATGACCACAAGACAAACATCGATAAATTATGTGTGTCAGCCTGAAATTAAACCAGTCCTGCATTTGCACTGAAAACACAAGGCGGACAATTTATCATTCAAAGACACTTGTCTACTGTCCTGCCTGTGGGAGGGTGGGGATGCATATCCTACTTAAGGGTGTTGACAACCTAGAAAAAGGGAGGAATAACTTTTTATTCAGTTCCCTCGTGGCATATCCTGTTCTACCTTCCCCCACACTCAACAGCCAACGCGTTTCGAATCCCCAACAATTCTGTGATTCTCTTCAGGACTCGGACTTGGTTTTGTTTGGGCTCTAAAAAAATACAAATAAAAAATATGTTGCTATAAATCTGACGACCCTTGTATGACCAGAACTTAATGGCCAGTACATGTATGATAGGTACCTCAATTGTGCTGCAGACAGATGTCCATTATCTGTTCTTTAATTCATAGTATTAATCGAGGCTACAAGAAGATAGACTTCAGGGCATTAAATGTATGGTGCACTACATGAGAAACACATGGTATTTAAAAGGATCATGGAACAGAGTTCCTACCTTAAATTTTATGGGTGTGTGGAAGCTCTTGATAATGATTTTAAAATGGTCCAGGATCTAGGAATAGTAAGTAAAATTGTTATCAGTACTGACTCTGCCTGCATTCTGAGCGTGCATTAGAGTTAAACAGTGAAAAGCTGGCTCGTGCTATAATGTTACCTTGATACTTGTGAAATGTAGTTAGAGCTCGCGGGCGCGTCACCGTGAATTTCTTCTGCAATAATCCTGACTGTTCCTGTGTGAATGGAAAACTACATGAAAGGATGCTCCTTGATTATGTGAAACCCCAACTATTCCAGCAGCATATTATGACTTGCCTTTCATTCCAGCCATGCGAAAGCAGTTAGAAAATCATCTCACTCCTCTCATTCAAACCGGCAGCACTTGGTAACACCACTAATGCTTTCTTAAACAACCTGGAAGCGGAACTGTGAGGTCAAAGGCCCCGGGGATTGTGGACCATGTAGTCCATATTCAAGACATTTCAGAGTTTAGTAATTTCAGATAACTCATTCAGGCTGTGCAAGGTCGTGTGAAATTTCATAATGAGAAATGCCTCTCTTCGTGCCAATACTGTCTCAGGGTCAAGACCTCTCAGGTTTTCTTTGTTATCAGAGACAATACAGTCCATGTAAAGTCATCAAATCTGTGGTTCAAAGTTATAAAATGTTCGACCATGGGGGCAGTAAGAATTTTATTCTTCAAACGTGAGCGGTGTTGCACAATCCGATTCCGTACTTCTTGCGAAGTTTTTCCAATATAAATCTTTTTGCACGGGCATGTAACTGCGTGAACCACGTTTTTGGATTTGCAATTAGTAAGTTCATTGGGATGTCAGTGTCTATGTCAGTCAGTGAAAGTGCAGCGCTCAGTGGTGAAACTGCATACCAAACATGTTCCACATTTGTGATGCCCTTGCACAGGTGGAAGATTTAGCATGGTGCAAAATTTAGATGTTTTTTTACTTTGGCCTGCTGTGTTGGCAATTTGTTGGAGAGGTGGTCCGATGTTAGGAATTGTACCTTCAATCAAGTGCCAGCTGCTGCCTATGATTTTCTTCACGGGTTGTGTGTAGGGCCCGAACGTAGAAACACACACAATGCGATCAGTAGGTGACTTGATTTTTTTGGTTAGCAAATGTTCCCAAGGTATGAACCATGCTCTTTTGAGAGAGTGTTTTAACAATTTCTTAGGATACCCCCTTTCCCGAAGTGTGTTAACAAGTGCTTCTGTATGGAACTCATAGTCTTCCCTTATTGAGCAATTGCGCCTTATGTGCAAAATTTGGCCAAACTTCTAATTGTCTTTGAGGTTTCTGGGATGGTAACTTCTGTAGTGGAGGGCATTATTTTTATCCGTGGGTTTTGTGTGCAGTGTGGTAATTAACCCACTGGGTGACGTTTTCACACTTCCGTCCAGGAATGCAAGACTCTGATTGCTGTATTCAAGGCTAAATTTGATGTCTGGGCTGCGATCATTCAACCATGTGTGGAATTCTTGTAGGATGTTGGCGGGCCCCTCCCACAGGCATCAAACGTCATTGATATACCTGTGTTTCAAGTGTGGACTGTATGGATTGTTCTGATACAGGAATTGCTCCGCGTACTTAGATGTATAGGACTGCCATCTCAGGCGCAAATGGACAGCCCATGGCTACGCCTTTGACTTGGATAAAAAATTAATTGTCAAATTTGAAGAAATTCTTCTTCAGTGAGATTGATGCTAATTTCACAATGAATTCAATCGGAACCCGATGAGGTCTAGGTCTAGATTCCAAAAATACTTCCATGGCATCAAGGCCATCTTGTTGGGTAATCTGAGTGTATAGTGATGACACTTATATTGTGACTAGTAGATTCGTTTCAGTATCAAAGGGGACACCCTCTAATTTATTAATGAAGTCCGTAGGTACAATGGAATTTCTTTCAGGAATGGTTTGAGAAAGATATCCACGTACTTGGACAGTGGATCCAGGATGGAATCACACCCAGAAACAATTGGGCGACCCGGCGGATTGGTTGTGTCTTTGTGAACCTTCGGGAGGAAGTAAAGTAGGGGCACCATAGGATGTTTTTTGATTACGTATTCAGATTCTTTTGGTCCTAATATGCCCAGCTCAACACCTTCAGTCACCACCTTTGCGATTTGTTGTGAATTTTCCAATGTCGGATCCCGTGGAATACACCGGTACCATGAGGGATTCCGCACGTGATTTCTTCCTTCAGATAGATAGGCTTGTTGGGGCCAGAGGACAACGGCCCCACCCTTGTCCGCTGGCTTGATCACTGCCATTTGTTATTCCTTCAAAGCAGTTATGGCTTTTCTATGTTCTTGCGTGATGTTTCTTGTTACATGAATTCACTTCTTTTCCAACCCATCTAGTAAGGACCGCACAACATGTTCAAAAGCGATGATATTCATAGGTGTGCTGTATGTTGGTGGGCAAAATGTGGATTTATTTCGTAACCCAGAGACATCTAGAGATGTCTTCTCTTCTTTATTCATGAAAAATTCCTTGAGACGGATCTTCCGGAACAGTTCAAAGATTTCCATTTTCACCTTTGTGAAATCCATAGCGACTCCCGGAACAAACGATAGACCTAATTCCTAATTTCCAATGTCAAAATTTTGCGGCTAGATAGTCGAAAAGTGGCATTTTCAAACACATAATTTAATAACCATCTTTACTAAAAGATGTGTTATTAAATTCTGAGTTAAAAGAGCCCAAACTTTATTTTTCTATCTTGTCCCAACTGGAAATTATACTTGTAAGATGTTTGAAAGTATTTCCCATTCCATCCTATGGGACAGATGGCCTTTCAATAGTCAAAAACGAAATTTGCAGTATTTTACTATCAGAACATGCTGCACACGCCCACACATGTCCCACATTTCACATACACTGAGCCCTGCCCAGGGGGGTACCTGGGCCTGCCATAGGGGGGCCTTACAAAAACATGGAGATAGCAGAGAGGGAGGCGCATTGGAACCAGGCAGGGTCAAGGTTTTAGTAAGCACACGTGGGATGACACTTCAATTTTTTTTAGTAAAGGGTAGTTGAATAAGAAGGTGAAACTCGCTTTATAAAAGTAACTCGGTGTGCAATTGTTTAGTCGTGAGTTGTGCTAATGTCGAAATTCAAATTATGACAGATAAATTAATGATGCCTATTTTATTGTTGTTTGTAGTTACCCCCGAAGAAGGGCGGGAAACGCCCGAAATGCATTGGGTCAATAAAATACTGCCTTTTGATGAACGCTGTGCTTTTGTACTTGTTCTTGGATTAAGGTCCGGATGGACAAACTTCAAAATGTGAAATAATTGAACATTTGCATATTTCCTTGCGTGTGGAATTAAAGAGAAGAGGAAAAGTGGAATAACATAAAAAGAGTTAAGACAAATTATGATTAAAAACTGAGTAAAAAGGAATATAGTATGTCAGCCAGTATTACGCTGTGCCTTGGAATTTGGGGCGGAGTGTCGTCCCAATATGCAGTGATGTAGTACTCATGGTTCCGAAAGGGCAGGGCACCATTCCAACGAGCACGCGACCACGAAAAAGTTGTGAATCAAAGATAAGGAAGAATGTTGTTAAAAGAGGGTGTGCATTCCCTACCTTGGAAAAAGTGGGTGCACTTGCCAGGTTGACATGGCAGTTAACAAACTGAGCACAGACACTGAAGTGGCAGGTCTGAGATACCTTTTCAGGGCTACTCATGTGGGTGACATAACCAGTGCTGCCGGCCCACTAGTAGCATTTGATTTACAGGCCCTGGCACACTCAGTGCAATTTACTAGGGGCTCGTTAGTAAATCAAATATGCAAATCAGTGAGAACCAATTGTAATAAGAATGTACACAGGGAGCACGTGCACTTTGACACTGATCAGCAGTGGCAAAGTGCCCAAAGCATCCAAACCAGCAAAAACGAAATCCAGCACAGCATAAAAAATACACTTAGTAGAGGCAAAAAGTCCGGGGAAACCACGCCAAGTCTAACAGGTTAAAACTGTGACAAGGAAGACTTGAACTCGGAGTAATGAAGATTACTGGTAGGTAACCTGGTCAACATCAGAAGAATTCAACTGGGTCAAGAACAAAGAGATGTGTCTTCAATGGCAGAGACAGGAATTCCAACATGGTGGACCAGTGGGAGTGAATCATCCCTCTCACCGACTGCACAGATGTCACCTATCAGTAACAAGAGGTAGCGGCTGTCATCCATCACTTGCCTTTGGCACCCCAGTCACTGTCCTGGTTACCCAAGATCTCAAGGGTCCTAAAGGCAGAGATAGTAACAGGAAGTAAACATGAGCCAAGGAGTCCTATTCACACCAACCATCCAGAAACCTCTGCTCCACCCTTGTCATGTCATGTCATGTCCAACTCTTACCTTTCCATAAGCCCTGGGGGCACTCACAAAAACTCCCAAGCACTCAGACACTGCTTCAGGAGTGTGTGCAGCCATGCGCTAGCTATCATACAGAGTACATCTTGGCAGAAGAACACCCAGGCTTCCAACCTCCACCTGATTGTTACTAGTGACGTGTCCCTCCTTTCGTCTTCTCACCTAAATCTAAAATAACAAGGCAATGACTAGACCTGATAACTTCTTTCATTAATACTCCCTTCAGCTATATGTGAGCACACAGGGCCCCTGTAGAGCACAGGATATGGGTCAGTTAACAACGTATGACCCACCTACGCTCTATCATGACCATTCTGATGACCAAACATCAAAGAAGCGCCTGAAAAGCAAAAGAGTAGTAATAAGAGGAGCCGACTGAAGAGTCCTTCCCAGCCTCAGAGTATGTAAATGATTACGCCACACATGGAGATTGGTATTACACATCTTTCTTCCTCAGCGTGTAACTGTTAACGGGACATTTTACATCATGAATTTTATCAACCACTCTCAAGCACATACATCACTGGTCTACGGAGTCCATCAGGAACCAAAATGGTCCCGTCATCTCTACCTCACAAGACACCTCACTGACCACTAGATGAATTATTCCTAAAAGAAAGCTGCTTATATAACAGGACTGGCATAGTGCTGATAATGAAGGCAGAACTAACACTGCAGAGTACACACAGACAGTTCAGTTCTACTCTCTATTCAGAACCTAGGGTAACACCATTGAAGAACCTAGAAGAGATGCAAACCAAAACACACACAATGCACTACTAGATGTCCAAAGATACACTAGCACGTCATCCCTCCCCCATTGCCTTGGTTTGGTACCCTATGACCCTCAGACTCCTGTGGGTTGCTTGTGAGCCAGCAGAGATGGGAAAACAGACAGGGTCTCTCCGACCCTCCCTGGCAAAAGCCATATGTTGAGTCAGTATTGAGACCGCATCAACCCTGCAAGAAACGATTGACGGGTTCAACAATTTACATACATGTGGAGTTAAGTATATTAAAGATTACCCGACCTAAGTATTGGAAATCTATACTTAGATTTAAATACTTGACTTATCAACATTTTTGCTGCAATATTTTGGCAACACAATATTTAAAACTCAATATTTTAGTACCATACCACCAGAGAGCACATGTCGTACCAGCTCTTACCCCTCAATATGGACTTCATGATTTTATGTTCACTTAAAACTCTGCCAGCTGCATTACTCAGTTACTACCTCAGTTACAACTAGTATTGGTAAATACCAGTAGATAATGAGAGCGGTCTCACGTCACAGGCCCTGTAAACTTCATTGGGGTCTCTGACACTATTTACATCACTGAACTCATAATACTCAGAGTATTGTTATCTGCCAGCTGCCCCACACTGGGGGCTCACTCATTCACCTTACATTGGCTTCATAGGTGTCAGTAGAGTCCCTCGCATGTACGAGCCATGCAGTTACTGCACAGGCTTCACTGGGGCTTCATTCATTCCCCTTCACAGGCCTCTTGTACTTCAGTTGTGTCTCACACATTGTCACATCACTGGCATTGTGTAAACAGATTCCACCATTAAAAATTCTGCACTTTCAAATAGTACTAAAGAGACACAAATGCACAATAATGACTTAGCGGGTGCACACAATGACACGCAGTGATAGCTGTGTGGTCACGCTCCTGCTGTACAGTGCATTATACATGTATGATCCATGTATGCATTTCTTACACTCCACCACTTTGAAAAGTGACCATCCACCACTGAGCAGAGTAAACATATTTATGCCATGTGATGAGTTTTCTTTTTTACTATTGGATAGTTCAAAGTAACTTCTATGTTGAACTACAGCAACTTCACAGTTTCTTTGTCTAAAAGTGTATAAACACGGGCATGGTTTTGACACCACAGCGAGATGGCAGATGGCATGAGAGCTCCGCTAGGAAGCTGAGCCTTTTCAATAATTTTCACCTCAAGTCCTCAGAGTTTACGGGCATGGATGGTGGCCCTGATCTCACGAACCTACAGCGCATTCAGTAAATGCTTTCTCCTGTCCTTTATTGCAGCGCAAAGCCTAGAGGCTGCGGCGATGTTATTTCCCTCACAGAAACGCGGGTGTCCACCATTTTAAGTCGCGGCATTCGAGTTCAGTTTGCTTCAATCAACAATGCCGCTTTATTTTTCAAGCTGCCGGTATGTCGTTCAAGAGGAGCCATTACCTCTTAAATTAATGCTGCTCCTGTCTCTTCTCTTTCTCTTTACCAATTACTCAAAGAGGGGATAAAATAAGTAAGCAGAGAAAGTTTTTTTTTCATTTTTAAATAAATGCTGCTCCTTTTCTTTCTCTCTGAGAATGCCACTAAGAGGGGATACAAATAAAGATAACTGAGAAGGCTTTTCCATTCTTTCATGTTGTTACATACCATGGAGGCAGCCTTTCAATATCAGCTTACTTTAACCAATTTGAGGTAGTTATGTGCAACATGCTTGAGGACGCACTACTTGCTGTTACTGTCATGCAATGAATGTGAACCTTCCATTTTTGATCTCTAAACGGTGCATTTTTCATGTTCTCATTCAGTATTTATCGTATGTTTATTGTGACAGCATTTCTTCTTACTGAGGTAATATTGGAACTTACTCTATTTTTCTTCATTGACTACAGTATTATACTACAGTGCTCCTTTTCAATCCAACACTTGTATTTATCTTTGGATGATCACTATTCCTGCCTTCCTCTCCTGTGGTGTATGGGTCGCATTACTCTTTATAACTACCCATCGATCTCTTCCACAATTCAAGATGGCGAATGACCTTCACACCTCCTCTAGATCATCCTCCTCAGGCGCTAAACCAAAGAGACATACGAATAATCCACCTCACAAAATCCTGTTCTGGACTCTATTTTAGAGGAGGTACGTTGTCTTCAGCCCTTTATGGTTACCACTAACGAAAAGTTTAAACAAATTGAAGACCGGTGGATAATCATGGAGGGCAAGGTTATGGAGCTTGAACAACGTGTTGGGGATCTAAAAGATATCTCTACTAAAATTCCTTTGGTAGAGCAAGAAATTCATAAACTTAAACTTCACACCAAAGACTTGGAAAATCGTAATCGAAGGAACAATCTTCGCCTTTATGATCTGCCGGAAAACATTGAAGGTCCAGATATGTTATCCTTTCTGAAAAAGTTCCTGTCATACCTCTTAGATCTTCAATCTTCATCATCTCTTAACATACAACGGGCGCATCGTTTGGGTCATCTTCAACCTATCTCTAACAAACCAGGTGGTATCATCATGCTTTTCTTAGAGTTTACTAAATTGATGCATGTCTTGAAAACAGTTGAATCTAAACGACGCCTCACATGGTCAGGTCAAAATATTTTTTATCTCACAAGATGTTTCAAATGCAACGAATGCACGCCGTAAGGAATTTTTGGCTCTCTATCCCCATATGAGACACTTGAACATTCAATATGGTATTCTTCACCCATGTCTCTGCAAAGTTACTCATGAAGGAAGGTCACGTTCTTTTGATGATCCTGCTAAACTGAAATCTTTGCAAATAATATCTCTCCTTGAAATATGGAAGACAAATGTTTTAATATTCTCTTAGTTTTACTAGTTAATTGTTTTTTGTTGCTTCTATAATTAAACATTTACCTTCTTCCTATTGCTTGTTCTTCCTTTTAACTATTTTTTATCTCTTTTTTATTTCCTCAATAATCTTTTTTCCCCTCCACTCTTTATTTCCTATTGCTAGTGCTCATTTACTTATTTCTGACGCTTATCATTATTTATTTACTCATACCGCTGTCTTTGCTTTTGTCGTCACCATGTCCCTTTCGTCTTGTTGCTTGTTTATCTTCAGATCTGCTTACTTTCTTCATTTTTCTGTTTTTCTCATCTTTACTCTCTTTTTCTCTTCCTCTATCATCTTATTGTCTTTCTACTTTTTTTTACGGTGCATTTTCATTATCAATCTTTTGTCTATATAAATATCTTTCATTATATTTTTTAAGTGGTTATCTTTCTTTATTATGTTTCTTGATGCGTGTGCCTATTAGTGTCATTTGCTGGTGTACATTTTGTTTTTTGTATTCACCTAATAAGTGGGTTTTTTTTGCTTCCAGTTGTTCTCCTGAAGTGTATCATCTCTATTCATGTCTTACCCTCCCTTCCCTCCATTATGTCTAATGTTGTCTCATGGAATGTTTGTGGTCTCGGAAACTCCGTCAAAAGACAAAGGGTACTCTCTAATTTGTCTAAATTGAATTCTCATGTTTCATTTATTCAAGAAACGTATTGTAATGATGTAGAATCACTTAAATTGAAAAGACAATGGGTGGGTCAAGTTTTTTATTCTCCAGCCTCTAATCGGAAAGATGGTGTAGCTATACTATTTCATAAATCAATCCATGTACAAATTGTATCTAAGCAATGTGATAGTGATGGATGCTGGGTAATGGCTAAGGTTGTTATACAAAATAAAGAATTTGTTTTATTGAATATTTACAGCCATGTTAAACCAGACCCAGACTTTTGGAATAGTAATAAGATCTTACTGTCGTCTATTGATGGGCCAAATATTATTGTTGCTGGGGACTTTAGTCAATGGTTAGATCCATTTTCAGATAGATAATCCAAATGTAAATTTAATCCTGATAACATTCATAAATCATTTCAATCTGCCATTGCCTCTCGTTCATTATCCGATGTTTGGAAGACCTGTAACCCTGATAGACTTATGTACATGCACGATTCAGGGGTGCAACAGGGTGTCAATGTGACACCCTGCCACCCTTGAATATGTTCCCCCTATTACCGATTCGGTATTTACTGAATCGTTAATAGTGAATGGCTTCCCATTCATTCCTATGGGCCTCCAGGCCCATAGGAATGAATGGGAATTACCGAAACGGTAAATACTGAATCGCTAATACCGAATATTACCGATTCGGTAAAATTGACCGAATTTTTGCCTAAATACTATTTACCGATTTTCAAATACCGAATCGGTAAAATTCGGTATTTAAGAATCGGTAAATAGTGATTACCTACATATGTCCCTATATCCTTAAAAAAATCGAAAGCACCAAGTCCTGATGGTCTTTCTGTTTCCACTTTTTCCTCTATTTTTGCTCCCAAACTTCTGGCCCTTTTTAACTCATTCATTGTTGACTCCAAAGCATCTGGCTCTTTTATGGAGGCTTTAATTGTCCTTATTCCCAAACCTGATAAGGATAATTCCCTCTGTAAAAAACTATCACCCCATTTCATTAATCAATTATGACTGTCAGATATTTGCCAAAATCCTCGCCACTTGCCTTGAGAGTATCATCCCACTATTGGTTAAGACAGATCAAGCTGGTTTTGTTAAGGGTGGATTGGCTTCAGACAATGCTCGCATGTTTGCTAATGTTATCTCCTTCGGGAATAAATAAAAATCTCCACTTGCAGCATTGACTTTAGATGCTGAAAAGGCTTTCGAACGCATAAACTGGTAATTCATGTTCAATACACTTAAATGGTTTGGTTTTGGTCAAAATGTTATTTCTTATGTTAAATTGCTATATTCTTTTCCTCGTGCTAGTATTTTTGTTAATAACCATTTTTCTAAATCTTTTCCGTTATATAGAGGCACACGCCAAGGTTCTCCCCTTTCGCCCTTCGCTGATGATACTCTGGTATATATGTCTGATCCTAATTCCTCCCTCCCTCCCTCCCTTTTTGGATGAAGTTCGGTTATATTCTAGAACCTCTGGATATAAGTTGAACTTTTCTAAGACAGAAGTCTTACCCTTGAACTCTCTTTGCTATCAATATATGTTTAATAATACTAATTTTACCTGGTATCCCACAAAAATTAAATACCTTGGTATTTGGTTTTTCTCTACCTTATCTACCACCATTAGTTATACTTTTAGGGCCCGATGTAGGTAATCCTCATTTACCGACTCTAAAATACCGAATTTTACCGATTCGGTATTCTAGATTCCGTAAATGAGATGTAGCTAAAAATTAGGTATTTTTTACCGAATCTGTAGGATTCGGTAATTACCTAATCGGTATTTACCGATTCGGTAATTGCCATTGATTCCTATGGGCCTTGAGGCCCATAGGAATTAATGTCAATTACCGAATCGGTAAATACCGATTCGGTAAAAATACCGAATTGTCAAGGGGAACAGGGTGTCACTTTGACACCCTGTTGCACCCCTGATTTTGGCTTGTGTGCCATGTGGCACACATACATGCCCTAAGGGCATGTGGCATGTATGTGTGCCACATGGCACAGGTGTACATGCACAGATGTGCATGTACACAGGAATTCGTTATTTACAGTGCAATAGTATTACATGGTAAATAACGAATCGGTAATGGCCTGTGGCACTGTTTGAAGTGCCACCTACATCTGGATTTACCGATTCGGTAAATTTACCGATTCGGTATTTTACAGAATCAGTAAATTTACCGAATCGGTCAATATACCGATTCTGTAAATATAAGGTCCCCTACATGTCAAACACCAAATACCGGTCGGTAACACCCGAAATCGGCCGTTACCGACCGGTATTTGGTGTCCTACATCTGGCCCCTAATGTTCTAATTACCAAAATACAATCACTCCTTATTTCTTGGTCCCCCTTCATTTGTCATGGTGGGGTAGGTTAGATACTATTAAAATGATGGTTGTGCCCCATGTGCTTTACACATTATCCATGTTACCTTTTCGAATTCCTGCTTCTTCTTTTTCACAGACTAATTCTATTTCTACACAGTTTTTATGGAATAATAAACACCTCGACATTGCTCTTATGAAATTCAAACATCCCAAAACAGAAGGGGGTGTGTGTTTTCCATATTTTAAACTTATCATTCTGCATTTTTAATACAACAATTTCTTTCTTTATCTTATGATTTTGCTGATATCCCTATCCTCATTGGATTGTTTTTGAGAGTGTTCCCTATTAAAAGATGTTTCTTTTCGAGATATAATATATATGTCTAATTGCTCCTTCATAACAGATAATCCTATTTTAAAATACTCCCGACAATTATTATATAATATTTTTTCCGATGGTCTAGATTGATATTAATGGTTTTTGTCTTCCACTATTTGGTATAACAAATTTATCAAATATAAACGTAAATCATTTTATTACAAACATTGGAAGGAGAAGGGAATTATTTTTATTCATCAATTAATCCAACATAATTCTGTTATTCCCTTCCATGAATTACAGATACAATATAATTTACCTGATTTATTTTATAATGAGTATCTTTTAATATCAACAGCTTTGCAGTCTTATTTTATCTTCCAATAATTTTGCCCTAGCTTCTCCCTTACTCACATCACCCTCACCATTATATAGTGTTTCTCAGGAGCAGAGGCCTAAGGCTGCCTTTATTTATAAGATGTTGGTATCTCATGTTACTGGACGACCTACATCCCTTGTCGAATTACTCTGGGAAACAGGCTTATCTTTGTTACTCCCTATTTCTTCTTGGGATAAAATATGGCTCAAGCAAATTAAAGCTTCTATTGCCGCATGTATTCCTCAATCCCTTTACTTTATTTATAGTAGAGCTGTTAATACCCCTGTTTATATACCCACGTTTTCCCCTACTTCCTCATCCCTCTGTTGGTCTTGTTCTGAATCTACTGGGACTTTAGTTCATCAACTTTATGATTGTTTGAACGTATTAAAGTTATGGAAATCTATATGGTCTAAATGTATGACAATATTTCAATGTAATATTCCATTAACAATACAAAGGGCCTTATTTATGAGGCCTTGTGACAGTTTTGCGCTTCTGTTGCGTCACTTTTTGAGACACATCGGCAGCGTAAAACATGCCTCCTGTTGCGCCCTATTTACAAAGTAACGCATGTAAGCACATGCTTCACTTTGTAAACCCCTGCGCTACATTATACCTGCGTCAGGTATATTGTATGCAGGGTGGGAGTTCCCACGTAAGTAAGCCTCGTAGAAGTGACGCAGTGAAATCTACGAGATTTCACTGCGCCACTTCTAGGGTGCAAATGCGTCAATATCTTACACCTGCCTCACAGCAGGCGTAAGACTGACGCAGGCCCTTTCACATGGGGTTGCCCCATGTGAAAGGACACATTGCTGGAGTTGCGTCACTTTTGTGGCACACTCCAGCAATGCATCACTTTTGCGCCTACAGATACATCAGAAATACAGACGTATCTGTAACTTCTTGCAACATGATGCGTCATACTGTAAATATGACACATCCATCATGTCGCAAGAAGGGCGCACTGAGAAGTGACGCATCGCTGCTTTCACGCAGCGATGCGTCATTTCTCATAAATGAGGCCCAAAATGTTTTTTCAGGTTCCTCCTCACCTGATTTTGATGTTTCTAATCATATTACTTTGTTGTTTGATTTATTTATTGCTGTAGCATTTAAAGTGATTTTGTCCTGTTGGAAAGATAACTCTAAATTATCATTATTAAATTGGTGGAACTATATTTGTGACGAACACAGAAATGCTACTGTTTCTTCTCTTACTCTTTCTCAGAAAATTAAATCTGACCTACTTTGGCTACCCTGTACTTCTTATCTTTCTACACATGCATCTACATCTTAATTTCTTACTCTTTCCTAATTTCTAACTCCCTTTATTCCTCTTTTTTCTCTCTTTCTTTCTTTTCTTCTTCTCCTCTATATCTCTTTCTTTCCTCTTCTTTCTTGTTCTTCTATCTTTTTTCTCACCTCTTTTTATCTTCTCCTCTGACAACTCATTTGCTTTGTGCTCAATCATGTTCCGTTCTGGCTATTGGCTGGAGTAAGGCTCTCAACTTCCACTGTCAATGAAAATGTTACATTTATTTGCATTTTGAGCATATGAATTGATTGACTAACCATTGCCATTTGTCTGCCATATTGTCTTCTTAATTTTTAAATAAACCTTAATGGTGTGTTTTTTTAACCTTGTCTTGTGTGGATTTTCCTATGTGATTTTTCTGGGTCTACATTATTTTGTATTCAGGGCTCTCGTCTACAGAGACTCACACACGGCCCGATCCATCAATTGGCCCTTTTGATGTAAAAAACGCTGCCGGCCTCATGGGCTCTAGGGGAGTCTTTCTCATTTCCACCTTCCTCACTTCATACAGTTCAGTGGAGTCTCATGGATTCTTTCAAAAATGAACCTCACACAGATGCAAAGTAAATAGTTTTATAAATGTTTCAGAAATATACAGATGAAAAAAAAGTTGTAGCGCTGTGAGGTGCCCATGCTTCCCTCTCAGCACCTCCTCCTTCACACGGGAAATAGTTGGGGCTTGTACATGCAGATAAAAGGCAGACGGGTGTTGCAGTTAGTGATATCCAAATTGACCAGTCCTGGAAATAAATGGAAAAAATAAACACATCTAATCAGAACACTGGTACATCAATGCAGTTAGCCATGTTTTCTTTAATATGGGGAGCCCAGGGCATGAATTTGGGACTGTGGGGAAACAGACACATGGGATAGCAAGGGCTTCATTAGTTATACATTCTTCTTGAGATGAAGAAAACTCCAAGAAAGGATTGCCAAGGACAATGTATAACCATCCTCATCCCTACCCCCACTGCTTCCCCCAAAACAGGATGGTATATTATCAATGCAACACACCGAGGGTCTTCAGAACCACAAGATCATTCCACCCAAATTACTAAGGGTATTATGTAGAGTTCGGCAGATGGGTTACTCAGTCACAAACATGATGGCTATCCTGCTCACTTTATTACAAATACAGTATATTCTATCACCCTTATAATAAGGTAGACCGAATGTCCATCATGTTCATGAAAGAGTAACTCATCGCCAGACTCGAAATCAGGTCCTTTGTTGTTATCAGAGGGGCCTTGCCCCTTCACATGGCTTCCAGATGGTAAGGAAAGTTGTGTATTTTAAACTCAATTGCCCAACACCCCACTCCCTTCTGCTGCAGAAGAAAAAAATGAAGAAAGAAAGGAATTAGTAATAGAGGGACTTAAGAATCCAGTGGTAAATTAACAATGAGGCTGAACTTCATCCCAGATGTGATAGCATTTCCATCAGGAAAGGTCTGATTGGGTTGTGCTGTCAAAGCAACTATTTGTGAAAGTAAGGGAAGCTAAGTGTCCTATGAAACTGGATGCTGAATGAGTCCAATGGGCATTAGAGAGGTCACCAGAAGATAAAGGGGGCAGGTCTGGGATGCACCCAGTGAGCCCAGAGGTTCATGGAGGAGCGGCCCGGAAGTGGACGAAGGGAATGGAGTTCTCTCAGGGCAGGGTTGACCTGTATACATAGAGATCCTTACCAATGACTTTAAGGGTATGGCAAGTCTTGGCCCACAGGAACCCTTTCATGTTTTCCAAGGTGTTCTTCATGCTGCCCTAAAATAAAATAAAAGACACACACTTTAACAGCTAGGAGTCTGCTATGTTGAGAGCTTTCATCGGAATGAGTTTGATTGCTGGAGGCTTGGTCCTATCTTATGGACTTGACTTAAACAAATACTGGAAATTCAAGCCAGAAACATTGCTGCTACCCACCAGGCTTAAGCAGCTCTGGACATTTTTATTCCCACTCTATGGATCATTGTCTGTGCATCACCTGCTAGTTACCAGCTTTGGGCACATAGGTCTGTTAGGTAATAATCAACCTTTGGGACACTAACCCATGAGTTCTACCATCATAGTATCAATCAGAAATCAACAACATCACATTTTCAAATCTAGGCATTGATTAAGATCCCCTGGATGCTTTTCTCTTGTGTGATATATAGATAATAATGCAAGATCCAAAGTCTGGGGCCCTACTACAAACAACCCCTCCCCCAGGAACTACCAGGGCTTGTGCCCGTTCGTCTGTAATACACATAGCACCAGTGCACATAGAGTATTGATGTTACCTTCCTGGGCTGTCCCTTCACTGGCATGGGTACACACAATCCCAATGTTCCCACTGTGAGAAGTTGGCCTGGAATATGCTGTCCACTAGTTATAGTGGGCACCTTGCACCAGTCCAAACAACCCTTAATGATGATAGGTTTAAGACAACCTTTATTGAAAGCTATCCTAGAGGTAGCTATGGAAAGCAGCCTCCACGCTAATGCTTGAAGGAGTGTAAAGCAGCTTGGTTTACCAGATTATAACCTCTTGAATGTCTAAATGAAAGGAGAAACACAGAAGGCATATTCGTGTGTGCATATATATATATATATATATATATATATATATATATATATAGATAGATATATATATGGCTACACCATTTACTTTGTCCAGTTTCATGCCAGAGCAGGGGCTGGTAGCCCCTGCAACCGGTTTGAACTGGGCTATGCACAGGGGCACTAAATGTGCCCCCAGTGCTGACTTCAAAGCACTCTTGGAGTGCACCCACCCAGCCCCAATAAACTCAAGCCTGTCTGGGAGGTGGTGACAGGCCTCCACTGCTGGAGTTTCGTTCAGAAGCAGGAGGCCAGACCTGTGTCTGTGGCATCCATTTTGTGATGCCAGGGTTCTTTTAAACTGGTACCGGGTGTACCGCTGTGTACAGGTCTCTCCCTCTAGAAGGGTGGAATCATACCCCCGCCGCCAGGACTGGTGGAGGGGTATGATTCCAAAGTGTTTGATACCAAAACACAACATGTTTCCTTGCAGCCATTCCAAAGTTAGCATTTACCGCGAGGTTATAATGCACCTAAGAGTATATGGTCTGGCTGCATCATTGAACAACCCCGGAGAATAGATTCCCAAGGCTGCAGTGGGGCCCTGCTCAATCATTGGGCACCCTCTTACACAAAACCCAGAACTCTGCCTTCAGGATTGATAAGGCCTGCCATAGGGGTGACTGATAGGTTTATATGTGAAGCGATATAAGGTAGATATAGGGAATCTATATCTAAGTAAGGGGTGCATACACCACCTTACACAGGCTGCAGTCGCAGACCTGTGGTATCATTTTGGAAGGCTACCCAGGGATGGCCTACTACATGCTGCAGCCCCTGGTAGGCCTCTGGGGTACCTATGCCCCGGGTATATAGGATACCATATACTAGGGACTTATAAGGGTACCTCAGTAACCAAACTGGAGTGTACCTAAAGTACTTGGAATCATTTTAGAGAGGAAGCAGCTAGGCTGGGGTCCTGGATAGCAGGGCCTCAGCGAGACTAAAGTCGAAAAACAGTCAAACATCAGCAAAAAGTGTGGGTAACTATAAGAAGCAGATCCTACTCTCCTACACCCACGCCCTATTATGGATGCGGGTGCCTCAACCTGGTACTGAAGGAAAATGTTTTCCAGTTTGGAGACCATATGTACCAGCAGACTAAGGGCGTGAGCATGGGGGCAGCCATGGCTCCGTCCATAGCGAATATATATATGGCCCTTTTTGAGGCCCACCATATATTCAATGAAATGGCCCCCTTTTATGAGTCTGTTTCCCATTGGTACCGGTTTATAGATGACATCTTTTTCATCTGGACCAATGGGGAACAGACTCTACGAGAATTCCTTCAATGGATTAACATGGCTGACAGTAACCTTCGGTTCACTGCACACGTACATGAATCCCAGGTTGAATTTCTGGACATATATATCAGAAATCAGTCTAACGAATTGGAGGTGGATTTGTTCACGAAACCTACCGCGAGGAATACCCTCCTCCATTTCTCCAGCTACCATCCCAGATGCCAGAAAGATGGAATTCCCTTCTCCCAATTCTTGCGTGTAAGGAGAAACTGCACCAACATTAGAGATTACGACCAGCAATCTATAAAAATGAAACAGAAATTTATAGACAGGGGCTATCCACGTCGTCTGGTGCGAGAAGCATATAAGAGAGCCCGGTTCTATAACCGAGAGAGTCTTCTCAAACAGAATAAACCCACTCAAGAACCTAAGCTGGTGTGCATTACTAAACATTCCACATTGAATGCCACCATCAGACAAACCATCAATGCCAACTGGCATCTGTTGAATACAGATCCATCTGGACCTAAACTTGCTAAACCGATGTACGCACATCGGCGCAATAAGAACCTCAAAGATCTGATAGTCAGATCACGTTTTGATAGTCCAATGGCAAAAACTCCCTTCATACAGAAGTCGATAACGGGTACTGATGCCCCTAAAGGCACTTCTCGTTGTGGTACATGTCTATCGTGTGATGGAATCATCCCAGGAGATACTCTAACACATAATGATTTTAAAATAACAGCAAAGGAACTCTGGACCTGCAAGACAAGTAATGTTGTCTATTTGATCTTATGTCCGTGCAACAAAGGGTATGTTGGCGAAACTGCCCGTATGATCAGAACACGTCTGACGGAACATAAATCTGCGATCAAGACAAGGAAACTAACATCTCCCCTAGTGAATCATTACATAGAGTATCGCCATGCCCCAACTGACATCAGATGGCGTATTCTTGAAAAAATACACACACCCGATAATGCTGGCGGCGATAAAATAAGAAAGAAGAAAGAAGTCTTCTGGATCTTTTCACTTAAGACATTCTCGCAAGGTCTAAATAATGACTTGCCCTGGTCAAATGCCATCCTCTAATAGGAATAGCAGCGCAGCCACTGTAAAATGAGCTCTCTAGGAGCCTAAAATACTGTCTCCGATACACACCCAATGGTATCTAGGAAGAGTTGGCGTCTTAATCTGTGGTGGACTCAAAGATGAAGTGTGTCCCCTTCCCTTCTTTTTCTGTTTCCCTCTCCCTCCCCCCCCTTTTTGCCCTCTTTTCCCCCCCCCCCCCCCCCTCCCCTTTCTTTCCCCCCCCCCCCCTTTTTCCCCCTTTTCCCCCCCCCCACCCCCTGGGTCCACTCAACTTCACCACAATGTACTCGTAGTGTGGGAATAGAATAATACTTAAGTCAGGGTCAAATAAAATAAACACACGTAATTTCCTTGGGGGGAAACGAACCCCATAAAGGCTAGATAAACATCGCTATATAATTTTCCTGCAGGAGTAAATAAATGATAAATAAATGCATGCGCCACCGTTGCTTGTTTTTAAGTTGAGGGTTGAAAATGAGCGTCGCTTGGGAAAATACGCCATATCCCTTTAAACACAATTCTACGCTATATCTCTTTAAATAAAACAGACTGTTCTCACCAATGACCAGTCCGTTTATATAAAAGACGCGGGGAGTCACAGATTCAACCCTTGTCCGAACGAAGGAAGACGACATACGGGACTAACAGACCTGGGAGAACGGTAAGAATAGATAGGTGCTAGTAAAGATTTGCTCCGTGTGCAAATCATTTAAGAACGACGTTCGGTTGACACCCTTTTTCCTTTGCCTAACAAATATAGATATACGGCAACGTGAACAACCTACACGCTGTACCGCTCCAGCCTATCAGCTAGATGTTTACGAGTGCACCGGTAAGAATAAGCTATACGGTGTACATGCCCTCTAATGTTAAGGGGGGTAGGCTATAGGTACTAATTCCTCCTGAATCCGGACTTTATTATTATTATTTTTACAGCTGCCGGTGTTTACAGAGAGTGGTCCCTTATCTGACCCGACACCAAACGGCTGCAATACATTTCCGTCAAAACCTGACTGGCCTCCTGCTTATCCACACGGGATACTGAACCCTCTGAGCAGGTGGGGCGTTTTGGAATTTTAGTCGGCAAGAAACGGTGGCTTTCTTACTTAAACAATTAGGAAAAGTAAAGATAGTGTATAACAGAAAATGTTTTAAACTTTAGGGTTGGTAATACGAGCGTCCCGCAGCGTCCCCAGCGTTCTGATACACCATAGAGTAGAAAGAAGATATTTTAAACATTATCAGATCAACATAAGCTACCAGTCACGAGTCACCATACTTAAGGTAACATGCACTGCTTTTAAAACGAACTGTGCTATCTTATTCCAACTAAAACACCTCATATGATACGTTTTGTGTTCACACCATTTCAGATATTAAGTGCCTGGATATTTCTGCAATCGGAGTACTTTGTTGGGAAATCCAACCCAATATATATCTACGCTACTTTTTGTGACATATTAAAAGGTGAGACAATTGCATGTGTGAGTAGAAATATTGCTTTAGGAAATAGGGATGTGACAGCCTGCCGTGATATATGCTTGTAGTATCTGAAACATCCGTCCCCTAAATAGGAATAGGCTAGGTGCAATATGCGTGTATCTATTGATACATGCATAGACACATGCAGGTACAAATGCATGAGTAATTTGTTTAATATTTCTTAAATCATAAATTCAGTCATAGAGTAGTGGGCACTCTTTGTAGTGTTTGAGAAAATATACATACAGCACAGTATATATTGATACCATCTTGACCTAATATCAACCTTGCCTTTAAATTATAAACGTAACCCTAGGGTAACTTAATTAACTGAACTGTGAATGGGAAATATATATACAGCACAGTATATACCTATGTCAGCCTGTCCTGACCTAAGTTTGTCCTGAAGCTATCTACGATTGACCAGGGCAACCAGACAATTCGAACTGTATATGCCAAATGTCAACAATGTGAAAGAACTATAAGGCATGTTTTTGCTCTATTCCTTGATGTTACACAACAAATGCAGACATTGTCATTGGTCTCTAAAATGTGTTTGTTTTATCTTGAAGATGCTTATGTATATAGATAATGGACACATTCTAATGGGTTCAACATAGATGCTTAGAGCAATAATGCGGTTTATTATCATATATAGAAGAAAGAATGACTAGCGGTACAATGAACATGTTATAAACAATTAGAAACTGCTTCAACCGGAAAAAGAGTCACATAGTAAAAAAATGTTCATAATTATTATTTTTACAGAACATCGATGGTACAGTCCTGAAGAAGACACAACTCACGTGTCGAAACGCGTCGACAGGAAACCATCATTTTTTAAAAATGTTTATTGAAATTTTATTCTTGACATATCATGTATATTTACAATGAAGTCTGCACTGATTTTGAATATTGTAATGCAGTTTTATCATATTATTTTTCTATGAATATTTGAAAGAAATTAAAACCAATTTTATTGGAGAAAGCAGTTGTCGAATGTTGTTGTAGATAACCTTATCTACATGTGTACTTGCTAGTCACGTTTGTGCTTGCCTGGGAATTGTTGTTTACATATATGCAGCGAAAAAGAGGCCATCAGAACGTGCACTGGCTGCGCGCCAAAAAGGTGAGACACAGTCAGGGCAGTAACAGCGTGCGACCCCTGCAAAGGGGCAAGGGTGTGTCATGGACTCCACCGACATTCCCCTGCAGGTTGGTGAAGGTAATCACCGCACATGCCGGCAGGGGGATCTTTGTCCTCTCTTTAAAGTGCAGGCAGGTGCTGACTGAACAGAGAAAGATGAAGCAACCGATTCAATTAGCGGCTCTGTCTTTTGCTAAAACCCAGATTTCCAAAAGCGTTGTTTCGGGTGGCTTTACTTTTCTAATGCAAACCTGATGCAAAGTGTTTAAATGTGATTTACTTCAGATAGTAATCTAAAGTAACACAATGGGAGTATTCTATGTGCTGTGAATGGGTGTTCTTATGCAAACCCCCCTTGGATTTTGAGGCAAATCCCAATCTATAAAGAATTGTAGATAGGAATTTGTGCCTAAACTCTATGCCTCCTTAAAGCAGGTGCAATGAGGAGAAATGTTTTCATTTCTCCTCATCTTTCCCATTTTTCATATGTGCTGCATTGTACAGCACACATGCAAAGTGGGAAAAGCCTTAAAGCATAGGTTATGTATGGTACAACATATATGCTTCAGACAACACAGACACCCGTGCACTAATAGTGTAAGCACAAGCTGTCTTAAGTGTGCTAGTGCAAAGAGAGAGACAGCAGAACAGGTCTACAGCTTAGTAGATTTGGCAGTATTATGCTCTCTCCCATTTATGCAATGCAGGTCAGCAACCATAGGCGGCGCCTCCTCTCAACTAGCGGAGCGCCGCCCCACTGATTTAAGAGCAGTGCAGGGGAATAATAACGATAATAACAGAACGTTATTAGTGTTGTATTTTTCCGTTCCTGCTTAGGTGCAGGCAGGGCTGGCCTTGCCAAAGCAGGGGCCAGGGGAGGAGTGGTGGGCACACTCTAAGAGCACATGACGATTCGGCCGGCTGTCTTGGGTCGGCCAAGCAGTCATGCGCACTTTACATGTTCTCCACTGGCTGTATGGTACTGCCTGGGTGGAGAACATGCCCACCCTCCCAGTCCCTCTCTGAACACCGAACCACGGCACTCAGACCAATCACAGCACTGCTGTAAGGCAGCATTGTGGTTGCCTGGGGGAGTCTGGGTGTCTGGATACTTCCTGCGTCCGAGGAGAGGCAACGGCTGGAGACCGGCTACCAGTGACCAGCAAGTACACTTTCTTTCTTTTTATTTATTTTTTATTTTTTGAAACCCCCCCACCTCCCTCTGCCACCACTACTGTTTCCTACCAGCTGCCACTGACAGCAACTTTACTTGGTGCCCTAAATTGCGTGACTTCTTGATAAATCTGGGCCTAATGCACTGCCCTGGGGCATCGTGAATTTGTGGCTGCCCTGACGATTTGTAAGAGGGAGCACTGTAGCTCTTTGTACCTGCACATCTGTTTAAAGGTGCACTTATAGAAGTGGAGGTCTGTAGTTGGCAGAGGTAGGTACCTTTGTCCAAATAGGGACCCTTGCTTCTATTCAGGGGAAGTGGGATACACACTTTAGATAACCCCTGATCACCCCCAGGGTCCAGGGTAGTTTGGCATGAGCAGACCGACTTATCCCAAAGGCAATGTGTAGAGTATTTTTACTCAAAACACACATTAATACAGTGATAATACCACAAATGGACACAACACCAGTTTAGAAAAAATCCAACAAACAGGTAATGAAATACGACTTTAAAACAGTTATTGCAAAAGTAAAGCTTGTAGAAAACAAATAGCTCCACCTGAGACTATTGCGCTGTCGCGGCAGCAACAAATCCAAAGTACGGCACTGACCGTGAGGAGCGCGGCGTCAGGCACAGAGTCACACATACCCCCAAACAAACAGTACCTTGGAAACAAAGTCTATGACAAAGCACAGTGTCATGGAGGTTAGGCGTCGGTACCAAGGTTGAGGCCGGCTTCCTGGCTGCCACAGGGGAGGCGAGGCATTGTGTCTGCGAGGAGGAGGTATATCTAGTCCAGGGCAGGGGAAGACAGTTGCGTTGGTGGTGAGGCATCGGTTCCAGTGATGATGCAATGTCAGCAAGTTTGTGGAGTCTCCCTCGACAGTTATCAGCGCCGCAATAACGGAACAGGGCGAGCACTGGCTTTGGGCATGTCCAATAATTGCAGTCATAGGCAGGCGTCAAAGGATACTAAAGCTGTGGTGCAGGTCGGGTGGTGGGTCGTTCACTTCACAAGCGGTGCTCCGGGCCACGGTGCAGGTCGCGGTGCCAAAGCTGCATCTCTGATGGCATCAGAAACAGGTTTTCTTGCTATTTTTATGTTTCTCCCAGCTCCCAACAGCAGGCCCAAAACTGTAATAGGTACCTCTTGGCAGGTCAGAACTCTCAGCAAGAGGGTTCAAGGGAGCTGGGGGTGAAGACTTTGTGTCCCTAAGACTTCAGACCAGGAAGCCAGAAAACCTCAGGCCCTTGAAGATCTTCTTCAAGCAGGTTCAAAGCAAAGTTTCAGTCTTTTCCCTCCCCTCTCCTTGACAGAAACAGTAACTGCAGGTCACCCCACACAGCACACAGCAAAGGGGCAGTACTCCTCACAGCTTTTCAGCTTGTCTCCTTGGCAAAGGTTTTTCTTGAGTCCAGAAGTAATCTAAAAATCTTGGGTTTCAGGTGCAATACTTATACCACAAAAAGTCTATGTTCTCTTTGTGCAAGGGTCTCTGAGCCCAGTCCAAACCAGTTCTGTCCTTACTGGTGCAGTACGACCACAGGGTGTTGAGACAGCATTGTGCATGGGAGACAAGCCCTATTCATGTGCAAGGAAATCTCCTCCCACTACTCTAAATTCTGCCATATTCTGCTCACCTCTGAGTCATCCAGGAAGGGCAAGGCATACCTCAAACCTCGCTCCCCTCAAATGGCTGTCTACAGTGAATGCACATCCCCAGCCCCTGTCACTCCAAAACCAGACAGTCAATGCTTACTTTCTAAAAGTTAAGAACAACACGCATGCCAACACTGACATCTCTGTCACACTTTTTTCAAGATCACACCACACCTTTGATATGACCTATTTATTCTTTATTTCTCATTCTGAATATTTGATCATGTGTTTTCTTCACATTTTATTTCTTTTAATTCCACAAAATTATAATCATCAGAAGGTGAATTGACCTTATCATTATCAGCCTTGTACCCCATAGAAATACAGTAACATTAGACTTAACATGACAAACTTTTCTTCAGCACAACAAAACATGTTTTTTGATAATCTCACATATAATAACAGATATATTTACAATAATTATTTTCTAGCTCTGGTTCTGTGATTTTTATGAGACATTAGCACAAAAATACACAAAAGAATATTGATTGCACTAACAGCACCGCCTTTTTGGTTTTGACACTACAGTGCTTAGCTGAATCACTTCTTGTAGCATGAGCACAGCTCAAACAGTGTTCCAATCAGGCTCAACTCTCTATTTGACTTCAATTTGTTTAATTTTGTGAGCCATCTTGGTATTTAATCAGCTAGAAAACACTTGTTTGAAAAGTGAGTAGAGTATTTGGTTTACAAGCCCTGGGCACACATGGTGCCATGGTGCACTGTTCTAGGGACTTAGCAGTAAATCAAATAAGCCAATTGTGGACACACTAATCCATAGCAATAATTTTCAGAGGGAGCACTTGCACTTTGGCAATGAACAGCAGGGGAAAAGTGCCAAAGCATCTAGACCAGCAAAAACAAAGTCCAACACAGAAAAAAAACACAGGAGGCAAAAGCAAAAATACAGGGGAAACCCATGCCAAGGATGCCAGGTCTAACACGTGTCCCCTCCAGCTGAAATGTGGGAAGAACTACCCACCCTCTTGGGAATTCTCTTCACTAAGGCAGAAAGACAGACCATCAGCATTGGCGTGTTCTGTACCAGGGCGTTGTTCCACCATAACCCATCCCCCGTAGTGAAATGGACCACTTCAACAACTTTGGGTTCTGACCCCTCATCTGCATCAACCATCTGAGGGGCCCATGGTCGGTTTGAAACCGGAAGTGAGTCACAAAAAAGTAGGGCTCAGCTTCTTCAGTGCCAAGACCACAGCAGAAGGCTCATTCTAAATCCCACTCCACCTCTGTTCCTGTGGAAGTAACCAAATACTAATGAAGGCTACAGGTTGATCTAGGCCCTCCTCATTTAGTTGTGAGAGCACAGCCCCCACAACATGCTCTGAAGCATCTGTCTGCAACACAAATTCATGTGAGATGTTGGGCTCCATGAGCACGGGTGCTGTGCACATGGCAGATTTCAGAGCATCAAAAGCTTTCCGACAGGCATCAGTCCAGTTCACCTTCCTGGGCTGCTTCCTTGAAGTCCGCTCTGTCAAGGGGGCAACAATGGTGTCAAATCCCTTGACAAACCTCCTGTAATCCCTGGTGATGCCCAAAAAGGCTCTCACCTCTGTCTGAGTCTTGGGGTGGTCCGAAGCCAGAATGGTGCCAATCTTAGACTGTAGGTCCGCCACCTGGCCGCTTCCTACCTGGTGTCCTTAGTACACCACTGAGCCCTGCCCGATCTGGCACTTGCTTGCCTTGATCATGAGGTCTGCCCTCTGCGGAGCCTTCAACACTTCCCAGAGGTGGTGCAGATGTTCCTCCAAGTGGCACTGAACACTGCTATGTCATCTAAGTAGGCAGCACTGAAATCCCCCAGCCCGGCCAATACCTGATTGACCAACTTCTGAAAGGTGGCAGGGGCATTCTTCAACCCAAAGGGCATCACCCAGAACTGGTAGTGCCCCTCTGGTGTTGAAAATGCAGACTTTTCCTTTGCCCCTTCACTTAAGACAATCTGCCAGAACTCAGACGGTAAGTCAAACTCAGGAATCAACAGAACTCCTCTACATAAACTCCAAATCATCCAGAACGCCACAGCCAGACTCATTCTAGGGCACCACTCCAGGAACACATGACCCAACAACTACGAGACCTCCATTGGCTGCCCGTCAAGAAGAGGGTCACCTTCAAACTCCTCACCCACACCTACAAATCCCGCCACAAGATCGGACCCAAATACCTCAACAAGAGAGTATTCTTCCACGCACCCAAGAGGAACCTCCGCTCTGCCGACCTCGCCCTGGCAGAGGTCCCCCACATCCGCAGAAACAGAACAGGAAGGAGAGCCTACTCCTATATCGCAGCCAAGACATAGAACGAGCTCCCCGTAAACATCAGACACTCCCCTACCCTGCAGACTTTTAGGAAGGACTTCAACACCTGGCTCTTTGACTGATCCAGAGCTGCAACCCCCTCCCCCACCAGCTCCTTGAGACCCTTACGGGTGAGTAGCGCGCTTTATAAACCCTTGATTGATTGATCGCTTGATTGAAACGTACTGAGGTTCTTGGCAGTTCCCAACCGATCCATGAACTCATCAGCTCTGGATATGGGGTGCGAGTCAGTCCTGGTGACGGCATTGAGCCCTTGGTAGTCCACACAGAACCGGAGTTCTCGCGAGACACCTGATGCGGCAACATTTGGGGCCAAGACCACTGGGCTGTACCAAGGGCTGTAAGAGGGCTCAATCACTCCTAGAGCTAACATCGTGGAGACTTCCTACTTGATGCTAGATTTCACCTTGTCAATCAACCTGTAAATTTTGTGTTTTACAGGAGGACTGCTCAAAGGGACTGAACCCTAAGGACTTATGTGGTACATCCCTGAAAGCAAACAACAGGCACAGCAAGAGGATGTCCACTTACGCCTCATGGGTTCACCAAGACCCATAATCATGCCCTTTGGGGTCCAGAGGCCCCACAATGTCGATGCCCACCCTCTCAAAGGGTGTGCTGGCAACAGGGAAAGGTTGGGGAGGAGCCATGCACTTCCTCCGCCTCTGCAGTGAGTGTCAAAATCCTTGCGCATTCGGGGCGAGTGAAAGTAGCTGAAAAGCCTTTCAACGGTCTTGTCTTTCCCCAAATGCCCTGCTAGAGGCACATCTATGGCCATACCCAGTAGGAAGGCTCTGAAGTGCTGGGGTACCACCACCAGGCTCACTATACAGGGGACCATTCTCCCAGTAAATCCAATGTGATCCAGACTGATCACCTGCTGCCTGGTTTGCATCCTGCTGCTGCAAATCAACAAGAGAGGGGCATTCCTGCTGCTCCTTGCAGAATTCCTCCTTGGAGGGGCCCCCTTCTTGCTGTCAATGGGTCAGCTCAGGCAGGTCCCCCAGTTAGGCCACTTATTCCACTATAGCTTCCAGTGCATCCCCCTCAGGGTTCGCTTCCTCCTGGATGGTGGGAACTTCGGGGGCTTGTTTCCCACACCCCTTGCCTCTTCTCTTTCTGGCTGGTACCTGGGCCACTCTTTCAGGCTCCAGGTCCTCTTGATTGCCCTCACCGGCTGCCGTTGATCGAGTGGTCACACACGCCCACTCAGGCATACCCGACATCTCCAAATGAGACTTACATTCCACCTTCTTCCAAGGGGAACTCTCCAGATTGTTGCCTAACAGATAGTGTCAACAGGCATGACTGGCCTCACAACTACTTTCAAGGTACCTGACAGACATTTATCATTAATAAAAAAATTACCTCTGGTATGGACAGATCATTGGGCCGTATTCTTTGACATCCAGATGAAAACCACCCCGTCACTGACCACGCCATCCCTCACAATTTAAAGCTTGGAGCAGCCTGGACCAGGACCTCCTCCAAAGACATCTTTCCTCCACTAACTATGACCTGTCTCCAAACCCCACATTGGCCTCAGCTAATTACTCTAAATGGCTTAACAATACCTTCAACACCTTAGTACCTCGGAAAAATACACCTAAAAATAGAATTACCCCTTCAGCCCGATGGTTCTCAGAGTCCCTTAGAATGGAAAAGCAACGTGGTAGGAACATAGAGAGACGTTGGCGCAGAAACTACAACTGTAGAGAGAAGACCCTTTATAAGGAAGTTATATCCAAATACAAGCATCTCATTATCCTAGACAAGAATAAATACTACATCAATCAGATAGAATCGGCTCAAGACTCTCCTAAACAACTTTTTCAAGTCGTCACCAAATTATCAGGGTCAGAGAATAACCCTCCCCTAGCCCCCACTCAAGACCTGTGTTCCGCTTTGGCCCGCTTCTTCCTAGATAAAGTCAGTAACATCTACAATTTCACTGCTCACCCCAAATTAGGTCAGTCTGATACAACTTCAGACAAAAGCGTTACTCAGCCCTCCCTCGCAAATTTCCGCCAAGTTTCCACGAAACAGATTACAGACCTTATTCTATTCACTAAATCAGGCTCCCCGCTGGACCCCTGTCCGGCCTCCATCTTAAAGCTATTTCCTGGTTTATTAGCATCAAATTTAACCAACAACTGCAATGCCATGTTCATGACCGGCATTTACCCTGACACATGGAAAAAGCCATCATTAACCCGTTGCTGAAGAAACAAAACCTTGACCCATTAGATCCCAAAAACTATAGACCTATCACAAGTCTACCATTTCCGTCTAAAATATTTGAGAAACGAATGAACCAGCAACTCGCCAAATATATTGAAGACAACAGTCTCCTAGATGAGACTCAATTTGGCTTCAGGAAGGGCCATGGCACAGATACCGCCCTTATTAAAGCTGCTGACGAAGTAAGGACCATCCTAGACCAGGGGGGCATGGCAGTACTGGTGCTGCTGGACCTATCAGCAGCCTTTGACATGGTCAATCACGCCACACTGATCAATCGTGTATCAAGCATAGGCATCACACACATGGCCTCGTTTCTCTCCAATCGCAAACAAGCCGTTGCCCTCGGCTCTTACAAATCAGCACCTTTCTCCATCCCGTGTGGTCTACCACAAGGTTCATCCCTTAGTCCGACACTCTTTAACATCTATGTGTCAGACCTTGCCAGGGTCATCAAAGCCCACGGGATGGGACTCACTTCCTACGCTGATGACACACAACTGGTGCTCACTATTCATAGTGCGGCCAGCTTCCAAGATGGAATACGTGCGATCAGCACCTGGATGGCCAATAATTGCCTAAAGTTAAAGTCTGACAAAACGGAAGTTTTGATCTTCAGAAAGCTACATCCGGTTTGATCTTCTGCATGGTGGCCAACCATGCTGGGCCCACCAACGCTCCCGTTAACCAAAGTGAGAAATCTAGGTCTCATGTTCGATGACAAACTCACCTTTCTATCACAGCCAACACAATTGTTTCCTCAGCCTTTCCCACGCTCAGAATGATAAAAAAACTCCTCCCATTCTTAACTCCCAGTGCCAGAAAAACCCTAATCAGTACATTAGTAATGTCAAAAATGTATTATTTCAATGGCCTGTTCCTTCACGCACAGAAAAAGGTCACCAACAATCTTCAGATGGTGCAGAATGCCACTGCCAGATTGATAACAGACACCCCCAAGTACAAGTCAATCGGATTGCAAATCGAGAAACTCCATTGGTTACCAATAACAAGCCATATTAAATTCAAAGCACTTTGCCTCGCCTTCAAGGCCATTCACAAAACAGGACCTCACTTCCTAAAGAAGGCATTCTGTATCTACACCCCCAGCAGAGTCTTGCGCTCTTTAACAGCCAACCTCTTGAAGGTCCCCCGGACAAAAGAGGTTTCTTGGGGGACAGAAGATTCATCGTTGCCACTGCCAAATTATGGAACACCCTTCCCACGCACATCAAAACATGTCAAAATCTGTTTTTCTTCAGGAAACTTTTAAAGACATGGCTTTTTGACCAATAATCGTCCATCACTGGTCTCGTCCTCTAGACACTCCATAGCGCCAAGACACCCAAGGGTATTTGTGCGCTCGATAAATTGCATAAATAAATAAATAAAATAAATAGGACCCCAAAAAAGAGAACCGGGTCCCACCAATGCGTTTATGTCTGATTCTGGGCAGTCAGAAGGTTCTGATGCTTAGATCTCAGAGTACGCTTGGGTGAGTGCTTACTGATTAGCGAGACAATAAATCTAGAGCTGGTATCTTGTATAGCTTTAGAAATAATACAGCCAGTTTTAAACATAGCTCACTGCTCCACTGGAAGCCAGTGGAGATCTTTAAGTAAGGGGGTGATATGGCAGCGTCTCTCCTTAAGGTGGATGATTCTTGCTGCTTGATTCTGGACCATCTGAAGACGATGTCTCTGGAATTGTGGGAGGCCTACATAAAGGGCATTACCGTAGTCAATTCTGGATAGAATAAGAGCTATTGCAATTTGGGTAATAGCCTCTTTCCTAAAAAAGCAGCTAATCTTGCGCAATTTGCAAAGTTGGACAAAGCAAGCAGAGACTGAGACGATTTGGGCACTCGTAGAGAGATATGCATCAATATGAAGGCCCAGACTCTTTATCACTGGTTTAGAAGTGGGGACACGCCCAGTTCAGGGGCCAGTAGGAGGGAGTCCAGTGAGCTAATTTACTACTGGGGACAATTATCTCGGTCTTTTCAGAGTTAAACTTTAATTGGTTGTTGTTCATCCAGGTTTTAACATGCATCATAGTCCTCCAGACAAAGTCTTTAGATTCTGTGGAGTTCTCCAGGGCAAAGATTAGCTGCATGTCATCAGCATAATTGAAAATCTTTACCCCCCTCTGCGGAAGACTAGAAATCAAGGGTCGTATATATATATTGAAAAGAATTGGCGAGAAGGAGGAAACCTTTTTCTCTCTCTGTGATGGATTTTGCTAAACCATGTCCCTATCCTCGCCAATAAAACACAGGATTCTTCTACTATAGTCACGGTGATGAGCCCCCATAGCTTAACTCAACAGTGAATGTTTTATGTGTCTTTCATAATTTTTCACTTGAGGATGCTTTAGTGACAGATTTATCTTCCTTTTTAGGCTATTCTTCTTTGTTTGATCCCCTGGTTTTGCACAAAATGATGAACAAGGTCCTGATGAAGGTGGCTTGAACCACCAAAACGCGCGTAGACCTGCTACAAGGGCCGATAATTACATTCTGGAGCCCTTGAACAATAATAGCTTTTGTGATCTAGCTAATTGTAACCCAGTTCCTTTTTCCATCAATGTATGAGGTTTGATTGTAGTATGATTGGTAGCACGTGAGCAAGTTGCTTTGTATGATTGTCACCATGGGGTATTTTTTCTTGTTGCTTATTTTTATGATTCTATTGTGTTCTTTGTGAATTTGTGTAATTAACAGATGTATTTTCTATAGCATTGTCTGATTTATAACAGTATTTATATGAATTTATATTTATAAAAAAGAAAAAATAAATACAATTTTTTGAATGATTCCTGTTTAGAATAAACTTTTTTCTGTCACTGTTTTTTGCTATTCATTGATGCATATACATAATTGAAGTATACGCGCATTGAAGGAACTTCTCTCATTCCTTGCTTATTTCTCTTCCCCTCCGTTCCTTGGCCATAATTTGCTCATTTGAGGGGGTCCCATCGTACATGTTGCTTGGAAACCTGTGGGACACCACAGCTCAAAGCTACCGTTTTGGATTTAAAAGGCGAGAGCCACACTGACTTTTTGAGGTCCTCTAAAAAGGATCTGAACCAGTCAAGTGCCGAACCCCCGAGACCCGCTGCATTCAGGGCAAAGAGGATCAAAGCCTGAGTGCAATCAGTGTCAGCCTGTTCTTTAAGGTTATCCAAAACCGATAGGATCACAATTTCATTGGAGTACGGTGGACGAAAGCCTGCCTGATGAGTGTCCAAGAACTTGGTGGCTTCCAAGAAGGAACTGTGACAGGTGGCTACATGAGTCTCTAGCAATTTAGCTGGGAACGGGGAAAGTGAAATAGGTCTATAGTTCTCTAATTTTTTGGGATCCATGCCACGCTTTTTTTTAAGTGGGATGACCACTGCTTCTTTGAAAGCTGGTGGTGCAGTGCCTTGGGACAGTGAGAGATTCAGAAACTTAAGAAAAGTATCAGCGAAGGACCGATAGATTACTTTCAGAATGTTAATGGGGCAATCCTCCTTGGGGGAGCCTGATTTGACCTTTGCTACAAAATCCAAAGGCGTTTCTTATCTAGCATAGGGAAGATGTTAAGGGAAAACGAATTGGAGTAGACCCTATTGTCTATGGTTCTACAGTTGTTGGGGTCGATGGAATTTAGATTTTTTTTTATTTTTTCTACAAAGAAGGAGTTTAGGTCATTACAGAGTTCCTGGTCAGACATGAAGGACGGGGTCAAGCGACTCAGATTAGATAGTTCTTTCACTATCCTAAAAATGTCTTTAGAACCATTGTCAGAATCGAGTGCCTTATTAGTGAAGAAGGCTCTCTTAGGCTCCAGAATGGCTGCTTTCTACGTGTGCAAATGTGTAGTAAAATTTTGTTTATCTTCCGCTATATAAGTTTTTCACCATTTCCGCTCCGCTTGGCGTACTGGAAGTTTAAGTGTTTTTAAGTCCATAATAAACCATTTCAATGCTTTGTGCTGCCTAGAGCGGATAATTTTAGTCTGTAAAGGAGCATGGAGGCTAAAGGCCTTCCTTTGCCAGTCAGTGATCTCTATTTCCCAGTTGTATGGATCTCCTTCAAGGGCAGGCTGCTCACAGGAAAGCGTATCCACTAGTTTTTTCAAGTCAACTAGGTTCCAATTTCTGAAGGTGCTTTTAGAATGAGAGGGATTGATGAGCAATGGTAGAGCATGCAGATTAAAACTGATGGTATAATGATCTGACCATGCACATGGTTGAACTACCAAGCTGTGCAGAGTGACATTGATGGACCACACTTGGTCGAGAGTATGGCCTTTAATGTGTGTGGGGGTGTGGATATGTTGGGTAAGGTTAAGGCAGGTGAGGGACTCCATGAGTTCCTTGGAAGGCTTTCCCCCATCACTCTCATTAGCCCAGTAGTTCAGGTCTCCTATGACCATCAGTTTGTCATAGTCAGTAGTTAAGGATGCAATATAGTTGGCTATGACTTTGGGAAAATCGGGCATCATTTTAGGAGGTCTGTATCCTACCACACACATCAGAGTGCTATTGTGCAGGTTTAATTTGACTACTAAAGAGTCAACTAACGGAATTTCAAAGTCTGGCAGAGTGGAGTGGTTCCCTAAGGAAATTACTTTGGGGCCCTTTTTGGAACTCCTTTTGTTTACCCTTGTCCCCCGACGCTTCTGCTGGGGACCCTGCCCACCCTTTGTGGAGTGTCTCCCACATGACCTTTGTGGACCCTGGTACTGGCCCAGAAGTCCGCCTCCACAGCAAGCTTCCTGGGGTCAGTTAGCCTACTGTCAATAAAATGCTGGCATAGCTCTGGAAAACAAATACCAGACAAGTGCTCCCATGCAACCAAATCATAGAGCCTGTGAAAATCATTTACCTGACTACCCTTCACCCACCATCCAGTGCTCTGCAAAATTTGGAAACATACTCCACCCAAGGGCTTGACTCAAGCTTCTTCCTGGCTCAAAATTTCTACCTATATAGTTCTGGGTCAAACCATACCTTCTGATCAAGGCTTACTTCAAAAGGGCATAAGACATCTGCTCTTCGCTGGTTAAGGCTAGCAAATTTCCTCTCCCGTTTTATATGAAGTGGATCCACAACCCCGTTACCCAGTCTCTCTCAGGGATTCTGTAGCACCTCATTGCTACCTAATATGCCTTAAACCACTGACCAATGTCCTCACTCTTCACAAAATCCTTAATCACTGACTTGGGGATGTATACCCTCCCTTCTCCAGGCATTGGCAATGAGCTGCCACCATTGGAACTGGACTCAGCACTCTTGGCTTTTATGTCCAGCTCCTTCAAACCTCTTTCATGCTCTAATAACATCCTCTTTTCTTCTGGAGCCAGTTTTTGCCTTACCAACTCAAATTCCTTATCCTCTTTTCCTAACCTGTGCTTAACGAGCTCCCTCTCATGCAACCTATTTCTCTCTCTGTCCTCCAACTCCTCTGGAGACAGACCTTTTAAAGGCACACTGCTGCTATCTCTGGAAGGTACCCTCCCCCTGGCAGATTCAACACGCCCTCCTGCTGCCCATCCAAATTCTCTGCCTCCACCCGAGGACCCTCATCCTGCCCACTGGTATTTCTGGATTGCAGCGCCTTTTGGTATTCCTCTTTTCTGGTGGGGCCTCTTTCAGAGGTTTTAAATTTCTTGCAGATGGCTTTCAGTTGAGACACAATGTAGGCTTCCACCTGATCCTCTTCAAATGTAATGTCAATATGTAGTAAATGCTAGCTTGGTCATGATAAAAACTTTGGAAGTTCTCAAGTTGCAGAAAATCTAAAAATAATAATTCACCAATAGTATGTGGTTGAGTAATGGTCTGGATAATACCAGTTGTGTACATTAATTACTGTATGCAGGGCACAAATGCAAGTCCAGATCCTCATTGCTGACCACAAATGTTAGAAATGGGGGTTTCGAGCTCACAAGGGTTTGCACCATTCTCCAACTAGGGACCTTTCTTCCTTTTCAGGGTAAGGGGTATACACTTCTAAAATAACCCCTGCTCACCTCCTTGGTAGCTTGGCACACGCAGACAGGCTTATCGCAGAGGCAGTGTGTACACATACAGTAACACAGTGAAAACACTTCATATGGATACCACACCAGTTTAGGAAAATAAGCTAAACTTTATCTAAACCAACAAGACCAAATATGACAAAAATCCAACATACAATATTGTAAAAATAGTTACTTTGCACGATAACCTTTAAATTGCAGAAATAGCTGAAAAACACAGTTCTACCGAGTTGGTAGCTTCGTCCATGGCAACAGCGATGCTGAAAACGACGAGTCTAACAGTTCCAGCCAACCACGTCGATACGGGCCAGCTAAAGCGCTGACAGACTCAAAGGTCAAAAGGTACTTTATTCGGCCACTAAAAGCCATAAAAGCAGACATTTAAAAAAATACATTTTATCAAAGATACAATTGATTAATAAAACAAAGATCATACAAATAAATACCATAAAAACAACTGTACAATCAATAACATCGACCAAAGTTTTTGTTTCCAGGGCCAAGTTTTAAAGAGCAAGGGATACAATATATAAGGTGCTACAGTTCTAAACATAAAACCACTTACTGTGATCGATACAACATTAAGTGCACATGATGACACATAGTGATCCCTGGGTTCAAGGAGCAAAAACAGGATAGCTACTGCAAAGAGAACTTCTTCCTGTGGCTAATGGCCCTTTTTAAAAGCTCGCAACCCCAAAACAGACCATGGGAGAAGATGACATTTGAAGCTATAAGAGTGCAGGCCTGTCTTGGGCAAATTGACAGTTTCTGAGCAGCGGAAGTATAAACCTTCTACGCAGGGGGTCATAATAGTCATAGAAAAAGATAGAATGTAGGGTATCCTGGCCTGAGAAATTGTCACTTGGACAAGGTTTAATGTGCCAGGTTTCGCATATCCTTTGGTGAATGCTAATTGCGGGAGACCAAGTTCAAATGGTATCTAGTTAACACAAATGGATGATACGCATTGCTAATGAGGAGTAGTAGGTACGGTTATGCCTGTTAAATCAGACTCAGTGTGGAAAACTTTCTGTCGGAAGCCTTGCCTAACTACTTCTGGACCGTTTGTTCAGGAACTGCTGTTTGATTTCTCTGATGGCTTCCTGTCCCAAGGACCCGGCGTTCAGGTACAGGTCAGGGCAGCCAAGCCATTTTGTCTGTTCCATTAAAAATTTTAGCCAATTGATGTGTAAGGCCCCTCGAGCGTGGTGCAATGCATAATTATAAATTGATTTAGAGTAGGGGTAGGACAGGCCCAGATTCTTAGGCAGGGCAACAATGGGGCTACCGCTATCAAGTTTGACATATACGCCATCCCCAGTTACCTGTATAAAATGAACACCAGGTGGCGGACGGGACAGCCAGGAACTTGCCCATAAATGTATTCTCAGCCCGCTGGATGTCCTTCACGTCCTTGTAGGCCCAGACATCACACCCATATGTGGCCATAGGGATACATGTTTCTTTACAGATCTTCAACAGGGCGGGGATAGGTTTTGACCCCAGTGTTTTTGCAAAATCCAGTATGGCCCCAGTTGCTCTGGCTAAGACATTCTTTTTGTGTATTCTTTGTCACACCAAGACCCTTGTTCATCAAATAGCACCCTAAATATGGGAAAGTGGGCACTTTAGTTAATTCAGTACCCTTGCAAAAAAACTTAGCCTTGCCAGCCTTTCGGGGGCATATTGACATGGTGTGTGATTTAGTAAAATTAGTGATCAAATCGAGTGAATCCACAAAAACTATAAAACCATTTAATAGTTGTTGGAGACCCACAGCAGTTCTGGCAAGTTAGACCGCACTGTCTGCATACGGAGTCAAGTCAAGTCAGAATTTATATAGCGCACTACCTACCCAGAGGGTCTCAAGGCGCTTGGGGAAGGGGGGGGGGGGGTTATTTATCGAAAATCCAGGTTTTAAGCTGTTTTCTGAAGGCTAGGTGGTTTTGAGTGAGGCGTAGGTGGATGGGAAGGGAATTCCAGGTTTTGGCCGCTAAGAAGGAGAAGGATCTTCCCCCCATGGTGGCTTTGTGGATGTGCGGGACGGCGGCGAGGGCTTGGTTGGACGACCGCAGTTGGCGGGTGGGGGTGTAAAAGGAAAGGCGCGTGTTGAGGCAATCTGGTCCAAGTTCGTAGAGGGCTTTGTGTGCGTGGGTGAGGAGACGGAACGTTATTCTTTTGTTGATGGGGAGCCAGTGCAGGTCTATCAGGTGACCGGAGATGTGGTCTTTGCGAGGGATGTCTAGTATGAGTCTGGCTGAAGCATTTTGTATGCGTTGGAGTTTTTTCTGCAGTTTTGCGGTGGTACCGGCGTAAAGGGTGTTTCCGTAGTCTAGACGGCTAGTAATCAGTGCGTGGGTGACCGTTTTTCTTGTTTCCGGGGGGATCCAGCGAAATGTTTTTTTGAGCATGCGTAGGATGTTGAAGCAAGATGATGAGACAGCATTGACTTGTCTGGTCTTCGAGAGTGAGGAGTCCAGGATGATGCCCAGGTTCCGTGCGTGGTCAGTCGGTTTGGGGGCTTTTCCTAGGGCCGTTGGCCACCAAGAATCGTCCCAGGCGGAAGGGGATGCACCTAAGATGAGGACTTCCGTTTTGTCCGAGTTCAGTTTCAGACGGCTGTGCTTCATCCATTCGGCTACTTCTTTCATCCCTTCATGTAGGTTGGTTTTGGCGGTGTTTGGGTCTTTGGTGAGTGAGAGGATCAGCTGAGTGTCATCAGCGTAGGAGATGATGTTGAGGTTGTGTTGACGTGCGATGGTCGCGAGGGGGCTCATGTACACGTTGAAGAGGGTGGGGCTAAGAGATGATCCTTGAGGGACGCCGCAGATGACTTCGGAGGCCTCTGACTTAAAAGGGGGGAGGCGGACTCTCTGAGTTCTTCCAGCGAGGAACGAGAGGATCCAGTCCAGTGCTTTTCCTTGAATTCCGATGTTTCTGAGGCGTTGTATCAGGGTGCTGTGGCAGACTGTGTCGAAGGCAGCAGAGAGGTCAAGGAGGATGAGTGCGACTGTGTCTCCGTTGTCCAGTAGAGTTTGGATGTCGTCTGTTGCTGCGATGAGGGCGGTTTCGGTGCTGTGTTTGGCTCGGAAGCCCGACTGTGAGGGGTCGAGTGCTTTGTTGGTTTCGAGGAAGGCGGCGAGCTGATTGTTGATGGCTTTCTCAATGACTTTGGCAGGGAATGGGAGGAGCGAGATGGGGCGGTAGTTTTTGAGTTCGGTGGGGTCAGCTGTGGGTTTCTTCAGAAGGGCGCTGAGTTCGGCGTGTTTCCAGCTTTCTGGGAATGTGGCGGAGTTGAGGGAGCAGTTGATGACGTCTCGGAGACGGTGTGCGATAATGGAGTCTGCTTTGTTGAAGATGTGATGGGGGCATGGGTCAGTAGGGGATCCTGAGTGGATGGAGTTCATCAGGCGAATGGTGTCTTCTGTGGTGATTGCGTTCCAGTCGAAAAGGTTATTCGGAGGAGGTACAGGTTCGGAGGTGAGTGGGGTGGACTGGTTTACGGGTTGGTTGTCAAAGCTGTTATGAATGTCGGCGATTTTGTCATGGAAGAATGAGGCGAGGGAGTTGCAGAGGACTTGAGAGGGGGTGATGTCGTTAGAGCTGGCGGTGGGGTTGGTGAATTCTTTGATGATGTTGAAAAGTTCCTTGCTGTTGTGGGCGTTGTTGTCTAGTCGGTCTTTGAGTGCTGCTTTCTTGGCTGTCCGGATTAGTTGGTGGTGTTTGCGGGTGGCATTTTTGAAGGCGGCTTGGGTGATAGTGTTTGAGTCTTTTTTCCAAGTCTTCTCAAGGGAACGACAGAGCTTCTTGGATTTCTTAAGGTCATCGTTGAACCAGGGGGCGTTCTTGCTTCCTTGTTTGATTTGATGTTTTTTCAAGGGTGCTAGTTTGTCAGCGGTTTGCGTTAGCCATTGTGTGAAGTTGATAGCGGCTTGGTTAGGGTTCGTTGAGTAGGCAGGGGGTTTTTGAAGAAGCGATGAGGAGATCTGGTCGATGGTGATTTTGTTCCAGTTTCTTCGCAAAGTTGGTTGAGGGTGGTAGTGGGTCGTGGTCTTGTTGTAAATGAAGTGGACGCAGCTGTGGTCAGTCCAGTGGAGGGGTGTGGTGTGAGTGAAGGCGATATGCTTGCTAGAAGTGAAGATAGGGTCGAGTGTGTGTCCTGCGTAATGTGTGGGGGTGTTGACAAGCTGTTTGAGTCCGAGATTGGCGAGATTATCCAGAAGGGTGGTAGTGTAATTGTCGTTGCTCTTTTCCAGATGGACATTGAGGTCTCCCAGTAGAATGTATTCTTCCGAGGGGAGGGCGTGTGGGGTGATGAAGTCAGTGATGTCTTCGCTGAATTTTGTACGGGGTCCTGGTGGCCTGTAGAGGAGGGTGCCTCTAAGTGTGGACTTGGGGTTGGTGTGGATCTGGAAGTGAAGGTGTTCGGCGATGTCGAGGTTGTCATCAGAGTTGGTTGAGACACGGATGGTGTTCTTGTGGACGATGGCGATGCCTCCTCCTGTTTGGATGGTGCGGTCCTTACGGATGATCTTGTATCCATCCGGGATGGCTATGGTGATGTCTGGAGCTGAAGAGGCATTCATCCAAGTTTCTGTTAGGAAGGCGATGTCCGGGGAGGTGGTGTTGAGTATGTTCCAGAGATCGATGGCGTGTTTGTGGACCGAGCGGGTGTTAAGAAGGATGCACTTGAGGTGGTTGGTGTTGGATCTCTGGTTGGTGTTTGAGGGTTTGGTGTGGGTCTTGATGCAGGTGAATTTGCAGGAGTGGCAGCTGAAGGGTCCATGGATGTGTCCTGGTGCTGCTTGGGCGCAGTTAGGGAGTCGGCCGGGGTTTAGTGATAGGAGGGTGGAGGCGTCGTAGGTAGTGCGGGAGGGGTGGGTGATGCGGGGACCAGGGGGTCTGGCGCTGGGCGCAGTCCAGGAGTGTGGATATAATCTTAGTCCCAGCTGTAGAGATGTCTTTACAACTGGATAATAAAATGTCCCCTAACTTATTGATATACAGCGTAAACAACAAAGGGGCCAAAATGCACCCCTTTTTAACCCCTCACTTAACTGTCCAGGAATCTGTCAGGCCGCCATCTTTGTTATATCTGACCGCGGCCGTAGTGTTTTCATTGGCAGTATGTAAAAAAGCCACCAGTTCTATGTCCGATCCAATGTCACGTAGGATCGACCATAATTTGGACCTGTTTACACAGTCAAATGCTGATGTTAAATCCATAAAAGCCATATGTAAAATTCCATTCTTAGCAATAGTGTACTTCCCAATCACTAGGTGAGGTTAAGGCATTGAGCCAGCTTCCTTTACCCTGCCTAAAACCATATTGTAGGTCTGAGATGACATTAAAGTCATCAAGCCACACTGTTAAACGATCCAATATCACTTTACCCATGATTTTAGCCTGCAAATCTCAAAGCAAGATAGGTCTATAACAGGTGGGGTCATCCCTTGCGCCCTTTTTGAAAATGGGGACAATAACAGCCATTGCCCACAAAGGGGGAAAGCCACAAGAGTAGGCTGAGTTAAAAACATGGCCCAATATCTTTGCCCAAAGAACAGGGTAGGTCTTATACATGTCTGCAGGTACCCGTCAGGCTTCGATGCTTTCCTTCCAGATGTCGAGTTGATGGCTTTGTAGACCTTGTCTGCACTGAAGTAAAGGGGAGTGCTGGCTAAGCCAACAACCATTCGCCACAGGCTCTTCTAAATTGGCTCCGCTATACATATTTTCAAAATGCTGTACCCGGTGCTCAGCGAATATTGTACAATCTGCGTTAGAGTTGGGCGTATTGGAAAAAAAAGAGCAATTAACCACGGTCCAGAACTTGCAGCTGTCAGCAAAGACACTTGCTTGACTGAGGGCCATCCAGGCCTGTCCTCTAATCAACTTCTTCTTCCCAAAAACTGCAGACTTATAAGCCTTCCTACGGCTCCAGACTACTGCTTCATCCCTCGGGTTTTGTTTGAGAGCCTGCAATAGCTTCCTAAGGGCCGCAGACAGAACAGGTGCCATCGGACCATCTCTTGGATTTAGGGCATCTTACCCTACTCTTAATGGTTAAGTTAGATGCTATCTGCTTAGTTATTTTGTCAAAAGCCTCTAAGATAGCTCTATCATGCGTACTCTGCATTCTTGAATCTCTGTGGCACAGACAACGTACAGGTTATCCTGGAAACTTTCTGGGGTAATCCTTTCCCACTTCAGCCTACGTGTTTGGTCTTTAGTGCTGATGTTTGTGTTTGAAATACAACTAGCCACTGCCCCTTTTAGAGCGGCTGAGTAAGACAGCTCGAGTATAAGAGGATTATGGTCGCTATGGCAATTCCAAGAGACGCTCAGTTTCTCCACAACCGAAAGTAAGGGTGCGGAGAGCCTGATAGTGCTGGAGCTACCTCTTCCTACATAAGTAGGGACCAATGCAGTCGCCTCTGTTTGCTGTAAGCAGTGTAATTTGTAGGCTGAGAGGAACCCTTCTCTGAGAATACCTGAAGGTGAATGCCCAAAATGATTAATTAATGATCCATTGTGAGAATACAATTAAGACAGCATTGAGGAGTATTAAAATCCCCTAAAGGTATCATGTCATGGTAAGCATGTTTGCCCTCCCTGTACTGTTCCAGAAAGTCCTCTAAAGCTAGGAGTTGTTTTGTCGCATAACTTCTAGTGCAGGAATTGTAAAAATTAATGACTAGATTCTTGAATAACAATTCCACTGCTAGCACATGGGGTGATTGGCATTCTATCAGTTTAATTCTACAGGAGAGTTTGAGTGAAAACATTAAAAGAAGACCCCCCTTTCTCTTCCCATATTTGAAGGGGTTGCATGTTTACTAAATACAATAAAACCATCCAGAAAAAACTGTTGTTGGTCTCCCAAGTTTCTTTTAGGGCAATGATGTGATGCGTTGAAAGAAAGTTTTCCCAAGATATGTTGGCCCTTTTTTGACCTGAGACCAGCTATGTTGCATGAAAGTACAAGACACACCATTGGTATCAGATATACAAGGAAGGTTAGGTGGGTGGGCGAGCGTTGGTTCAAGCAAAGATACTGCTATGGCTGGGTTGTTAGTGACCTTGGGTGTCAGCTTATTGCCCTGCATCTCTGCTTCCACTGTCAATAATTTTCATCAATTCCCTTTAGGCGTGCCAAAGACTGAAAATGATTGGTAATAGGTAGTAGAGCCGAGTCCACATGTCTGATCAGGGCGATCTTAGCAGGTTTAAGGGGCAACTGCCATTGAAAATGAACAGAAGGCTTTTTAAAGGGATAGAAAGACTATAAAGAAGCAATCCTAATTGTTTTAATGCTACTCCTATAATGACATCCCACAAGCGTTTTAGTCTGCAATGGGTGCTTAAAGTTGACAATAACACAGTCCCCCGCTACATTTTTTCTAGTCCTGAGGCCAATTTATCCCACTCTACTGGCCATAATATTATCAGGAGATATGTTTGGGCAGTTTCCCACATTGTTGTTATACCAACAAGTAACCTTGTGGATAAGGTCCAGAGAAGTTTCCATTGAGCCTTGTGATAGTGGGGTACTCCCAGTAAAACGACGGCTAGGGGAGCTGATTCTGGGGGTAAGTTGAGAATGCACTGACTTCCTTCCTTGGACATAATAGGTTGAGGCAAAGTGCATAAAGCTGATAGGCCCTCCTTGTTTGTTCGCAACCCATCTGTTTGGACCGCCTGGGCTGCAAGAGTGGGTCTCCAAGGGTACAATTACTTTTGGGTCTACAGGACAGTTCCTCACCCATTAGATCTAGGTTACATGTCACTGTAGGTACTTGGTTCGTGTTGCCAGGCACGATACGTGATGCCCCCACCCCCAGCCAATGACTCTGGCACTACGAAACAATTATTGAAAGTGGAGAAAGAAATAATTAAGTCTCGCCTCAATCCCCACCAACTTTTGTGTTATGGGTGCTATGAGATCTTTAGTCATTGACTCCATTCTTGTGAAAAGAGTGGCCAACAACAGTTCTTAGGGTTGGGCCAGATTGGTAGTGGAGACTTTCCCTGGGGTGACTTCCTCTGGACTCTATTACAGCCAATTCTCTTCCTCTTGGTAGGGGGAAAATCCAAATTTAAGTAGTCTCCTGCTGTCAATTTGGCTGTAGACATATATGTGGATGTAGCCGGCTCAGCAAGGGGGACCTCCTTTAATGCGAGCACAGGTGCAGGTGGGCTAGAAATCCCCACTGTGTCCCCTATCGTCCTCGACACCTCTCCATTCTTTGCCACAGCAGAACCCTGAACAAGTTTCCCTTTATCCATAGAAAGCCTTCTCTCGGTCAGTGCTATCACCTTCGTTATGACATTTGCAGCTCTAGTCAAAATGGAATCAATGGTTGCTAACCGTATTACCCACTGGGCCCCCCGTTGGTCGACAGCCATTTTCCTTTTAACCATGGCTAAGGGAATTAGAGTCACAAGTCTTATATAGGCCACGCCACGCACCTCTTGTGGGGGTCAAGAAAAATGAGTAACACACGCCCTAATCTGAAGGGAGCTTAATGGCAAAATACTAGAGAGTTCAAATATAAAAACCACAATGCAAAATTTTTTCACAATAAGGTGGTCAAAGTATACGATGAATTCTCGAATGTTACTACTAATATTAGATCAGACGAGCATGATATGGACAAATCAAACACGCAAGCTCTCCTACAAGTGTTCAGTCCCCTTACACAAGATAGAGTTGAAAAAATTATCTAGGCAATCAAGTCAGGCTCTCCATTGGATCCCTGCCCAACCATGGCTCTCCATATGATCCTCAAGACTGTTGCTAACTGCCTGGCACCTCTCTTGAATAATATCTTATATTTTTAGGATAAGTTTTACCAAGGAATTTTTCTAGTCAACCGGGAAGTGTCCTAGGTTAACTAGGACACTTCCCGGTTGACTAGAAAAATTCCTTGGTAAAACCTATCCTAAAAAAGCAGACCCTAGACCCCTAGGAAGTTGCTAATTACCGCCCCATTACCTGCTTGCAATTTCCCTCAAAAGTTCTAGACAAAGCACAAAATGAGGAGCTGCTGGCTTTTATAGAATCAAACGACAAACTTGATCCAGCACAACATGGATTTAGGCCTCGGCACAGCACCAAATATGCACTGATTGCAGCTACCGAAAATCTATGTGCCCAATTAGATCAGGGAGGTACGGCCATATTAATTTTGCTTGATTTATCCGCCGCGTTTGATACAGTGGATACTTCTTCAGCGGCTGGCCGAAATGGGGATTGTTGATAAGGCCGCAGAAATCCTTTGGTCATATCTAACTATCAGACAACATTCTATGATACTATATGAGCATAAATCAGCCCCCTTTACCATGCCATGTGGGGTACCCCAGGGATCAGCACTTTCGCCGACCCAGTTTAACGTATATGTTACCCCACTTGCTAAACTCATTTGGCTTCACAGCCATATGCTATGCAAACAACATGCAAATTGTTGTCTCCCTAGCTGTTAAACCAGAGATTCTGGCAGCACGTTTCAACCTTTGCATGAACACTGGGAAGACGGAAGTGTTTATTTGGAAGGGACATTTCACTCTGGAACTCTGCCTGGTGGCCTGGGACAGCAGGGCCTTGCCCCCAGCCTGTAAAGAAGGTAAAAAACCTTGGAGTTCTGATTGATGACCACCTTTCCCTATCAGACCAGGTCAACAGCATTATTTCTTCGTGTTTTTACACCTTGAAAATGTGCCGGTAGAAGTTTTCAACACCTGGCCCCAAGCCTTTGGAATTCCCTGCCCCTGCACTTTAGAATTCAAAGCAACTTACTACAGTTCAGGAAAGAACTAAAAACTTGGCTATTCACTCGTACCTAACTGGCTGGCTGATTTTCCGATTGTACTCTACAGCAGCAAGCGCTAAGACGCCATGGCAAACATGTGCTCTATAAAAACCTATATTTCATTTCATTTCAATGCTTACGATGCAGAGTAAGGCGGTTCTAGATGGGGTGCTGGCAGGTCACAGAGCCCGTCGGTGTTCGGGTCAGGCAGCGACTGTGCCGGTGACAGCTGGGCAGGGTGAAGCACAGCCATGCAGAGCGTGGTGCCCACAAGACGCGGTGCAAGCAACAGCACAGTGACGGTTGTTTAGCAGTGTCAGTGTGACCAGGGATGCGGTGCTGAAGTTCCCAGAAGGATGGTGAAGTCTTTGCTGTTCCTGAGACTTCTTGAACAGGGGCAAGCTCTACCTCAAGCCCTTGGAGATACTTTCTCAAGCAGGATACACACACAGTTCCTCTCTTTGGCAGAAACAGCTACTGCAGGCCAACCCAAGACAGCACATAGTAAAGGGGCAGTACTTCTCCCCCAGTTTCTTTAAGCTCTTCTCCTTGGCAGAGGTTCCTCTTGAAGTCCAAAAATGGTCTAAAAGTCTGGGGTCTGGGCTCTACTTTTTATAGTGCGTATTCCGTTGTTCTCAGGTGGCAGAGAACCCCTTTGCCCAGCCATAACCAGTTCTGTCCTCTCTGATGTAACTGCCCAGATGGAGGTGGAGACAGCATTGTGCAAGGCAGACCATGCCCATTCAGATGTGAAAGAAATCACCCCCCCACTCTGAATGCAGCCCAGGTCTATTCATCCCAGCACTGACTTAGGGCACACATCAACCCCTCCCCCCTCCAAGTGGCTGTCTGAACAGAATGCACATCCCCAGCCCCTGTCACTCCAAAGCCAGACAGTCAATACATAAACCCAGCAGAGGCCCACTGGATGGCTAAGGAAGAAAATACCTACTTTCTAAAAGTGGTATTTTCAAGCCCAGAATGTAAAAATTATCCTTACTAAAGGATGCATCTTTAGATCCTGTGTTCAGGCATACTAAACTCCATGTTCCCATCTTGTTCCTATGAGTAGTGTACTTATAAGATGTTATAAGTAAACACCCCATTCTATCCTATGGGACAGATAACCTTTCAATAGTGAAAATAAAATTGCCAGTACTTCACTATCAGGACATGCCACACACATCAGGGCATCCCCTACCTTTCGTATACACTGCACCTTCCCACAGGGGTACCTTGTAAATGTAAAAAAAATGTAAATTGATACTTTTATAGCGCACTTCTCACCCGCAAGGGTCTCAAGGCGCTTGTACGAATACCGCTGTGGAACCCATCCTGGCTTTCCCTGTGAAGTGCCAACTCCTGGGCACCCCCAAGGTGGAGGCCAGGCATCCTTAGCATTGTGGGGGCCGTTGTGGAGATTAAGCAAGCTATTGCCCAGAGTTGCAGAGTGAGACTCCATGATTGGAATAGGCACCGAGACGAGAATTATCAGGTCCGTGGAATTTTGAGCCCAAGACCCGCCGAGGCGGGGAATTGAACCCTGGTCCCGGGCTAGACCTCTGCATCAGGGTCTGTCGCTCTAATCATTGAGCCACACTTCTCCTACCTATGGGGTGACTCACTTGTAAAAAAGGGAAGGTTAGTGCCTGGCAAGTGGGTGTACTTGCCAGGTCAACATGGCAGTACCAGACTGCACACAGACACTGCAATAGCAGACCTGAGAACCATTTTCAAGGCTGCTCAGGTGGGTGGCAAAATCAGTGCTGCAAAGCCACCAGCAGCATTTGCTTTACAGGCCCGGTGCACACATGGTGCACTGTACTAGGGACTTAGCAGTAAATCAAATATGCCAGTTGTGACACACTTATCCATAACAACAATTAAAGAGGGAGCACTTGCATTTTGGCACTGAACAGCAGTGGCAAAGTGCCCAAAGCTTCTAGACCAGAAAAAACTCCAACACACTGAAAAATAAAACCGGTCTAAAGCAAAAATACAGGGGAAAACCACACTTAGGATGCCAGGTCTAACATAAATCAAATATGCCAATCAGGGAGAACCACTCATAATAACAATTTACACAGAGAGCATATGCACTTTAGCATTGATCAGCAGTGGTTAAGTGCCCAAAGTTCTAAAACCAACAACAATAGATCAGGAAAAAATAGGAGGAAGAAGCAAAAGGTTTGGGGAAAACCCTGCAAAAAGGGCCAAGTCCAACACAACCCCCTTTCAGCCTAAAGCCAGGGCAGACCAATCCATACCTCCATGGGCTTCCCTGCTCGGGGTGATAGAACATGGAACCCCTCCCACAACAGTAGGGTTCTATTCCTGGTCTATGCCTTTCTGAACTTAGTTGGATCCCTCTATCAATACTCTCAGGGCCCACTAAGCTGACCCATATGGAATCCTTCTCCTTACCTGTGAACCCCATCTGTGCAGCGTCTAAACTTACTTTGCTCACAGATGTGTCCCAACAGGCAGACAGATCCCACATGGCCAACATAGTGGTGTGGCCCGTCTACCCCTGGGATGTGATTCCTTACCTCCTCCCAAGGGTAACTCTGTCCACCAGGATAGCAAGCCACAGTAGCCACTGACAGCTGTCAGTGATGAGAGCCAGGCCTAATGCCCTCTCAGGGCTGTCGAACCTCTGAGATAACAGAGAGTGGGGGCGGTATCCCTAGGTACCTGGCACCCTTTGTCCACTCTCCCTCCTGTCAAGTCAAGGATGGCATCCTGACACTGACCCACCAGCCCAGGGTCTGTACCCTGAGACTGGACAGGGGACTGGGGTGGGCTCTCCCAAGCCCAGTTCCCCTCCCTGTGGGCTCTGCACCCTCCCACCGGGTGCAGTATCTCCTGATTCCAAAATTGTTAGGGCACATGCGGCAGGTGTTCTGCACAATTCTCCCACCAGTTCAGGGGTGCTATCCTGCAACTGGCACACCAGCCCAGGATCTGAACCCTGAGGCTGGACACAAGATTGGGGTGGGTTTTCCCACACCCGGTCCTCCTCTCTGGGGCTCTGAACCCTCCAATCTAGAGCGGCACCCTCATAAGACAAACTGGTAGGGGCACATTTAACAGTTGCCCTGTCCTCCAGGTCAGGGGGGACACCCTGAATCTGGTCCTCGAACCCAGGTTCTGCACCTTAGGCTGGCAACCCAGGACTATTGGGGCAGTACACCAACGCCCCCACAAGGAAAATACACTCCTCATGAGTTGTGTGAGAGTCTTGCTGGCACAGGTCTCCAGCCTCCTGTCTGCCTGACAGAGCATGATGTCCCCCCCTAGGCTAAAAGTGGCCTCAACTGGGTTTGTCCTGGGGTGCTCTGACCTCAGAGCTGGCAATGCTTGACCCACTGGTCCTTCCAATGGGGACTGCGTCCCCCTCACACTTTTCTCTGGACTCATGCATCCTCACAAATGGAGCAGTGCTGCCAGACACCAGAACTGGTGGAACGCTTGTGAAAGCTGTCTCCTCCAGCCCACCTGTCACCTTGGAATCTCCCACAGGGAATGGCCTCCCAGTACAGACTAGACTCCCTTCCTAGTGTTCACTCATGTAACCAAACAGGCCCTGGGACAGTGTTTCAGGCATCTTGGGACACCACCCACACCCACTCCTTCTCCTCTGAGACAGGACGGGAGACCCTATACCCCTCCCTCTACACTGGGACCTATCTGGGCTACCTCGAACCTCTCCTACATCACTTGGTTGGAGAAATCCTGAGCCACCAGCCTCAGGATCACTCCCAAAAGCTTATTCAGACCCTCTGGAGTCCAACAAAAGGTATGCCTCCAGTGCAAGCTCCCTTGGGTCAGAGAACTCACACTCTGCCGGCTGTTGGCGCAGCTCTGGAAAACAGGAACTTAAAATATGCTCTCCAACAATTGAATCACACAGATGTTGACCAAGCTACTTTTTGCCTTACCCTCCAGTGCCTCACACAAGTACCTCACATCACCCTCCTGAGACAGGCAAGACAGTGTCTGACTGTTTATGTCACTCAGCTCACACTCTTCTGGGCGGTCTCCATACTCAAATACCAAGTCTTCTACCATCGAGGAACCCCTCTCCCTGCACCTCTCATCTAGAGTCTATAGAGTGTCCCTCCCACTATTAGGAAGATGTACCCCTGTGCCAGTTGCCCAATCCACCTCAGGGACACTGCACACGACTGTACCTACCTCAAAACCCTGAACCCCTTGGAGTATGTCAATCCCCTCCTTCACGCCAGGCACCACTTCTCTGGGTGTGTGTACTGCTCCCTCAGCATTAGACACTACATTTTTGCTGCCACCGTCTGAACTGGACTCCACCTCCAGCGCAGACAAGCTTGCTTCCTGAGCAACATGCATTTCCTTTGTCTATATATGGAATATAGCCACGCACTGGCTTTAAATGTTCCCTTAGACACTCTATTCACTGTTGGTTTTTATTGAGAAACTCATGGACTCAAGCCTCTTGAGCGCCACGTCCAGCTCTCTTGTTCTCAGCTCATGAACCGACATCAATTTCTTTTCTTCTAAGGCACTTGCCTTTTTCTGAATTTCCATTTCCAATTTCCTTGTCTGGAGCTTCAGCAGCCCCAATTCATGATTTGTGACCCTTTGGTTCTCCTCCATTTCCTCAGGAGACAAATTACTGGAAGAATGATTGCTGCCAGCCCTAGAGCCTGCTCTCTCATCAGGCAAATACAGGGATGTAAACTGCATTATGCATCATCTGTCTCGTCAAGATCATGAACACCATCCACTCCGGATCCCCATCAGACCCATGCCCACACCACATCTTCAACAAAGCCAGCAACACCATCGGACCCCATCTCCGGAAAGCCATCAATATCTCCTTTGAGACAGCAACCTTCCCGTAGAGCTGGAAGCATACCAAGATCAACGCCTTACTCAAGAAACCCAAGGCAGACCCCAAGGACCTCAACAACTTCAGGCCCATCTCCCTGCTCCCATTCCCAGCAAAGGTCATCGAGAAGACCGTCAACAAATAACTGACCCGCTACCTCAGGAGAACATGTTTAACATCTACAGGGCACCGCTTGCCCACGTCACCTGATTGCTTAACCTTAGCATCATCCTTTACGCCGATGACACCCAGCTGATCCTCCCCCTCACCAAGGACCCCCACACTGCCAAAACCAACCTCCACGAAGGAATGAAGGCCGTCGCCGAATGGATGAGGAACAGCCTACTGAAGCTGAACTTGGACATGACGGAGGTCCTCATGCTCGGATCCACCCCTTTGGCCTGGGACAACTCCTGTTGGCCGACCACACTGGGAACAGGTCCAACACCGACCAACCACGCAGGCAACCTAGGGGTCATCCTCGACTCCACCCTCTCCATGACTAAGCAGGTCAACGCCATCTCTTCCTCCTGCTTCAACACCCTCCACATGCTCTGCAAGATCTACAAGTGGATCTCCAACGAAACAAGAAGAACAGTCACCCAGGCCCTAGCCAGCAGCAGGATGGACTACGGAAACGCCCTCTATGCAGGAGCCTCGGCCAAACTCCTGAAACAACTTCAACGCATCCAGAATGCCTCTGCATGCCTGATCCTCAACATTCCTCCCCGCAGCCACATCACAACCTACCTGAGAGACCTGCACTGGCTCCCCATCAACAAGAGGATAACCTTCGAGCTCCTCACCCACACACACAAAGCACTCCACAACACCGGACCAGCGTATCTCAACAGACGTCTCAGCCTCTACACCCCCACCCGCCAGCTCCGCTCTGCCGACCTCGTCCTCGCCACAGTCCCCCGTATCCGAAGTGCGACTGCCGGCAGCAAAGCGTTCTTCAACCTCGCCTCCGAGACCTGGAACACCCTCCCCACAGACCAAAGACCTGCTGACCTTCAAAAGACTCCTCAGGTCCTGGCTTTTTGAGCAGTAGCAGCATTCCCCCACCCCCCAGCACCTCGAGACCCTCACGGGTAAGTAGCGCGCTTTACAAATGATTGATTGAATACAACTTTAAAACAGTTATTACAAAAATAAAGCTTGTAGAAAATAAATAGCTCCACCTGGGACTATTGTGACGTTATGACAGCAATAAATCCAAAGTACGGCGCCGACCTCAAGGAGTGCAGCATCGGGCACAAAGTCACATGGTCCCCCAACACACAGTTCTTTGGAAATTAAGTCTATGATGATGCACGGCGTCATGGAGGTAAGGTGTCAGTGCTGAGGTTAAGGCTGCCTTCCTGGCTGCCACAGAGGAGGTGAGATGGCATATCTGCGTGGAGGCGACGTGTCGAGTCCAGGGCAGAGGAAGACAGTTACGTCGGCTGTGAGGCGTCGGTTCTGGTGATGATGAAAAGTTGGCAAGTTTGTGGAGTCACCCTCGGCGGTTAACAGCTCTGCAATCACAGGATGCAGGCGCTGGCGATGATGGAGTCCGTGCGAGCCCTGGCGTTGGACACTTCTGAAAACTGCAGGTGTCGCGGGGGTTGAAGGGCCTCACAGCTGCTGTACAGCGGTCACTTCACGAGCGGTGCCCCGGGCCTCGGTGCAGGACAGCGGCGTCATAGCAGAATCACTGATGATGTCGGAAACAGGTTTTCTTGCTACATGCAGGTTTTTTCCAGCTCCCAACAGCAGGAACAAACTCTAGAAGCTCAAATTTTGAATAGGCACATTCTGGCAGGTCACAACTCTCAGCAAGAGGGTTGAGGGGAGCTAGGGGGAAAGTCTTTGTGTCCCTGAGACTTCAGAACTGGAGGCAAGCACAGGTCGGGCCCTTGGAGATTTTCTTCAAGCAGGTTCAAAGCAAAGGTCCAGTCTTTGTCCTCTCCTTGGCAGAAACAGCAACTGCAGGCCACCCCACATACCACACAGTAAAGGGGCAGTACTTCTCCTCACAGCTCTTTAACTTTTCTCCTTGGCAAAGGTTCCTCTTTTGTCCAGATGTAATCTAAAAATCTGAGGTTTCAGGTGTAATACTTGTACTCCGAAAAGTCTTTGTTCTCTTTGTGTAATGGTCTCTGAGCCCAGTCCAAACCAGTTCTGTCCTCACTGGTGCAGTATGACCACAGGGGGTGGAGACAGCATTGTGCAAGGGAGACAGGTCCTATTCAGGTGCAAGGAAATCTCCTCCCACTATTGAAAATTCAGCTCAGGTCTATTCAGATCAGCTCTGAGTCATCCAGGAAGGGCCAGGAACACCTCACCCCCCACTGTCTGTCCACAGTGAATGCACATCCCCAGCCCCTGTCACTCCAAAACCAGACAGTTAATACACAACCAGGCAGAGGCACCAGAATGCTTAAACAAGAAAATGCCTACTTTCTAAAAGCGGCATTTTCAAACACCCATTTTAAAAGCAATCTTTACTAAAAGATGTGTTATTACATTCTAACCTGGCAAGTGGAGGCACTTACCAGGTAACATGGCCGTTAACCAACTGAGCACAGACACTGCACTGGCAGGTCTGAGATACCTTTTATGGGCTACTCATGTGGGTGGCACAATCAGTGATGCAACCCACTAGTAGCATTTGATTTACAGGCCATGGCGCACTCAGTGCACTTTACTAGGGACTTACTAGTAAATTGTTAGAAATGGGGGTCTCTAGTTGGCAATGGTTTGCACCCTTGTCCAAGTAGGGGCCTTTCAATCACTCATTTTTTTTGTTTGAATATGTTTTTATTAGTTCAAAAAGCAGTTATCAAGTCAGTAGACAGTACATATACAGTGACTAGGGAACGCAATCGAACATGTGTCATGTCTGTTCCTTTGGACATGCATATTGTAAAAGAAACAACAGTCAAACCTGACTGAATAATAGATCAAAGTAGTCCACTGGGCAATAGTTACAAATACTGTCCATATATCAACAGTTAATAGGAGCAACAGCTATTGCTAATCCACAGGGACTGTCGACTGCTTCTACATATCTCTCCTCCGGGATGGCATAGTGAGGGCACTCGATACACCATACAGATAATCGCAACTTTTCACATATATACTCTTGGCATTATACATATCCAAATCTTATTTTAAACTCAAGAAAACAATGAGTGACAATAATCAACAAAACATGGAGATTTAGAAACAGGAGACCAAATACCTACAGATGAGCAGAGCATACGTGTACATGCGCCACTCTATGGAAAGGCGGTCTGAGGGGTTGGAAGCAAGTGTGTCCGGTGTGATACCAGCGCGGGGGCTGGCCGGAATTACCTATAGGGAAAAGTGTCGGGGGGGGGGGGGAGGGGGCGGAAGGTCAGCACGGAGCAGAAGGGGGGGAGGAGGCGGCGAGGGGGGAGCAGATCAAGAAACAAGGGCAATGGAGGAGGACAGCAGGGAGAGGGGGGGAGGGGGGAAGGGGAGGAGGGGCTCTGTGGGGGAGCAAGGTGGAGCTCGTAGGGAAGTCGCTGGCAATAGAGTAAGCGACGGTAGTCGGGCGTCTAAGTGATGCCTAGTTGCTGACACGGGTCTTTCAATCACTCATGATAACAATTTACACAGAGAACATATGCACTTAAGCACTTATCAGCAGTGGTAAAGTGCCCAGAGGATTAAAACCAACAACAGGTCAGGATAAAATAGGAGGAAGAAGCAAACCATTTGGGGGTAACCCTGCAAAAGGGCCGAGTCTAACATGCCCCTTGGTACAAACAGGGACAATGCACTCTGGCCTCATTTACAAAGCCCATACGCCCTCGGAACATCACTTTAGTGAGGGTCCAGCAGTGCACACTGCAGGGCCATGTCTACAAGGCCATGTAAAGCCACCCAACATGGCTTTTCATTGCCTTGTAGATATAAACTGAGGCAACGCAGTGCATAGCAGCCAATTTGTGCGCCAGTGCAGGGGGGAGGACAGGAATGTACCGTATCTGATAAATACAGAGCATTTCTGCCCTTTTCTTTTGGCATAGGGCAGCGCAGCAGGAAGGCTTGCTGCACTGCCCTACTTCAAAAGGTTGTAACTGAGGCCCCCGTTGCATAATTTGGGCCCTGGTATTACTCACATCTCCTGGTAATTTGTGCAGGCTATCCACTGAAGCCGACTTAGGGCCCGATGTAGGTAATTTAATTTTACCACTTCTTAAATACCGAATCATACCGATTCGGTATTTAAGAAATGGTCAAATGGAGAGGGGGGGGATGTAGGTATTTCAGAATCGGTAAATACCGAATCGTTGAGATTCGGTATTTACCGATTCTGTAAATACCGATTCGGTAATGCCCATTGATTCCTATGGGCATTGAAGCCCGTAGGAATCGATGGGCATTACCGAATTGGTATTTACCGATTCGGTAAATACCGATTGCAGCAAGGGTGCAGAGGGTGTCACTTTGACACCCTCTAGCACCCCAAATACAGGCATGTGTGCCATGTGACACACAGACATGCCCTTAGGGCATGTCTGTGTGCCACATGGCACAGGTGTACAGGCACAGATGTGCATGTACACCTGTATTCGGTATTTTATCACCCAAAAGGATTGGGTGGTAAAATACCGAATTCTGAAGGCCTATAGCACTGTAAACAGTGCTACCTACATCTGGAATTTACCGAAGTCATGTACACCTGTGCCATGTGACACACAGACATGCCCTAAGGGCATGTCTGTGTGTCACATGGCACAGGTGTACAGGCACAGATGTGCATGTACACCTGTATTCGGTATTATATCACCCAATAGGATTGGGTGGTAAAATACCGAATTCTGAAGGCCTGTAGCACTGTAAACAGTGCTACCTACATCTGGAATTTACCGAATCGGTAAAATTACCGATCCGGTATTTTACAGAATCGGTAAATTTACCAATTCGGTGAATTTATTGATTGTGCAAAATATTGCCTCCTACATCTCAATCACCAAATACCGGTCGGTAACGGCCGAATTCGGCCGTTACCGACCGGTATTTGGTGACCTACATCGGGCCCTTAATGCCATATTATTTTGAACCCCCTTCATACTGTTGCAGGGACTGAACAAGTTGAGGATTGGGCTGTTAGTGTAAGGCTAGTTACTCATCAGCCCTTCTCAACTGTGGCCCCAGGCACCCACCTGTTGTCATACAGGTTGCAAAGATTGATTCCAACCACTGTGGTAGCTATGCCAACGACCTCAACCATCTACCTGGGCCCTTTTAACCAAACCAGAGAGTTCCAAGCAGACAGGAATTGTAAGACTTCTTGGTAGCGTATAGATGTACAAGGGCTGAAATGTTTGATTTAATACTCTCCAATGTTCCCTAATGTGGTCCACTTCATTACTGACCCATAATCGTTGTGGGTTTCCTCAATGTACTACTTGTTACTTTGAGGAGGGGGCAGAAGGCTTACATTATCTTTACCAGAAGATATTGATTCCAAGACATTTGTCCTGTTGTCCTTACTTGTTTGTTATCAGTGCCAGTTCACCTTTATCTTCATGAGCTGATGATAACTCTTAGGCATCTTAGCTGGTCCCAACTCATTTTTGCTCCAAGGGCTACTGGATGATGTGTCACTCAGGATTCATTTTAGACCTATTGGTCGGGTGCCAGAGTTGATTAATCACAAAAACCCCATTTTACTGGCACATGGTCCACCCACAGGTTACTGACCTAGAGCAGCCTTAGTTACTACCCAGTGCACTGTAGAAACTGGTGATTAGTTTTAGTCCACCTGGTTAAGGACTCATTGTCTTGACTCACAGGTGAAATATTTCATGACCTTGATCACTGGCTTTTTTTCAGTATCCCTGCTGATGATGACACCTAAACTCGCCCTCACCATGATCCTAACCAAGCCTGAACCCTGGCCTTAACCATATGCGTACCCACACCCTTAAACATACACTTAATTGCAATCCATGACTTGACTAATGTCCAAAGAATCACTTTATTGAGTGCCTTGAAGTTGACTCCCATTTGTGAAAGTGCTTACTGGAAAGCTCTCATTTAAGTATTGCCTAATGATATCCATGCCGGGACCCTGTGCCCCCAAATTATGCTAATGCACTCAAGCCTATAGCCCTTGACCCTGAGGCGTTGTCTTTTGAGTTCTTTGTCTTATGAAATGTCTCTGGGCCTCCATTTCTTAGGGATTGAATGCCCCCCCCTGCCCTCGTCCCCAGTTTCTGTCCCAAGTGCTTCAGGCCATAAACATTTACCCCAAGAGCTCCAGTTTCTCAGCCCTTGAGCTCTGTGCCTTCAGGTTTTCTCCCAGGTTTCCTACTTTACTGTTCTCCTCATAGCACTTGGCCAACTTACAGCAGCTACTCTCATCTAACACCAACACATGGCACTTTAAGACACTTTGAAAGGAGCTTGTACTTGCCTGCGTGTCTGAAGCTCCAGTCCAAAAAGTTCTGTCGCTGTCGCTGCCGCTGCGTGTGCTGTCGCTCTTGTCAACAACCTTTGCCAAGGTCTTCAAAAAGACGCCGTGCTCTTCATTCATGATGCTGGTGACGTGGGCCTTCTCATACAAGTTCTTACAGTATGTCTTTAAGAGAAAAAAAAAGCGGGACGAGTCACCAACCTTCTTGACGCTTCGGCAAATATCTCAAGAAGGAACATTTGAGGAGAGGGGGCCTTACTCAAAAACACAGTAACAAACCTATGTGGAAGTGGGATAACATAAGAGATATTGGGCCTGATTCACAAAGGTAACTTACACTTTTGAGTAAGTTTACTACTTTTCGGTGGTCACAAACTGCACTCTGGTAGTAAATTACACTTTTGTAATACGTCCAGCACTACACATGGCCACTCAATGGTACTGCAACACCCTCCCATAGAAAATAACGGAGGCAGGAACTTTCTGCATAAGTGTTAGGTACTACAAAAGTGAAGTTTGGGAATAGGACTTGGTAATAACTTTTGTAGTAGAACTACTGTAGTACTGCAAAATGTACTACAACGTGCAATTTTTTTTATCCGGCCTGATCTCTTTAAAAGGGACTCTGGCTAGCCAGTGCACAACTTAGAGATGCTCCACCCAAGGCGGTCTTGAGGAAAGGTATTCTGAAGCCACTCTTCAGTGTTTGCAGTGGTCTTAAGCTTGCTATAGGAAATGCCAGGTCAAGAGCAACGAATAAAAGGGCAGAGAAGCTCCTTCCAGGGAACTCTGAAATACCTTTTAGGAGCCCACATCACAAACACTAGCACAACTTTGTAGGTGGAGAGGGAGGCGTCATAAGAGGGAATTTAACAAAGCACTGCTGATGAATGAATTAGGAAAGGGATGTCCACTCAGAGAGCTTTGTGCAGATTTCCACATGAGAGGTATGGAAGGTTTACCCACAAAGGCACACCTCATCTAGATAAGATGGTGGGGGGAACTGAAATCACATCAGAAAAACCTAGTGCTAGAGATAGAGAAGCTGAATTCACCCAAAGATAATAACTGTCTGCTGTCTTCCTATCCCTATAGAGAGCACAGCACATAGTATTTTTTTATGTCTGCCTTGCAGCAACACAATAAAGCCATATACTGTCTAAAGACATATGATATAGGATCATTTGGCATGAATTACTCCTCTCGAGTCCTCCAAAGTTGTCTAATCAATAGTCACTCAGCTGCTGTCCACGCATGTGAGCTTTACAATGTCCCAATATACACACAGACCAAAGTTTGGTGTAACGTTTAATCTACTACCTACTTAACGCACCCAGTCTCCTCAAATACACATATTTAACCCTTTACTTTATGTCCCTGCTATGGAAGTGGCGATCATACACTGACTAACTGCGAGCTCACAGGCATCAATTTTCTGATAAAATCCTCCATATGTTAATATGTCACCCTTTGATGCCACCCCCAAACTCTTCCAAAGTTCACAAAATACTCCTTCAACCGTCTGACTCAATTCCAAGCATCTCTCACATCCTAGACAGAGAAGTTCTGGCTCAAAGATACCTATATTCCACAACCACAATGCTTCTTAAGCTTTTTAGCAGCTTCGGACTACAAACCACAACCCTGGTCACATCAAAGCTACTTACTGGTTGCCATCCCCAAACATGGCTTTCTCCTCCACTCACTGACCCAAATCCAACTCAACTGGCCACACAAAGACATAATCAAAGGTGTTATCCACCACCTCAATGATGCCTACCATGAAACTCCATTTAACACACACTAACTACCCCTCTCCGAAGCAGTGAGTAGCTGTCCTCTTTCCAGGATGCAAAACAAAACTGTTGCACAATAAGTCTCCTAGTCCTTGGAAACAGAAATGTTGCTGATTAGAATCTTCAGCAAAATAAGAACTCAACATTACCCTCACCACCTTCCATAAGCCTAGCCTGGATGATGAAGCGTGTTACCCAGAAACCGGTCCCAGGATGCTTGTTTCCGGTCCAGGGAAGACAGGGCTTGGCAGTTCGGTCTGGACTGTTCCCATAAGGCACAGGGTCAAGACTGATTTGCATATAGCTGTGTCTGAACTGAGGTGGCGAAGTGAGACAAAGAACGATGATGGATTCAACCCAGATCTGTGACTGGGGTGAGCGTCTGAAAAGTTTTGGCGCCCAGTCCATCATCTCCTTTTGTTTGCTTAGCCTGGAAGCCAGGCAAGATTACTAAACTGGCTAAACCTGTCAAGACTTCATCAGCCTGGGAGCACAGTTCAAAGAGGTGCAACAATGCATCACACCGCAGTACACCGTCTGCCGCCACACCCAGTCTGAACAGTTGCACACAGCTGCTCCTCTTTCTTCATTGACAAGTTCCTAACAACTGTCAGACAAATCAACAAGCGGTGCGGGCTTAGAAGTGTGCACACTGGTGTGTCATCCTGGTTATCAATTACTATTAGTTAAAGCGCACTCTACTCTCAGTAGTTCCACCGCCACTGGACCATTTGTTTTCCAAATTATAACCTCAATCCATGAGGAGCGCCTATATCAATAATCTTCCTGTTTATTGCTTCCTAGTAACCACATTCAAAGAAAGTCCATAGGTAGTCATCATAAAGATCCAATTAGTATGTTTTATTTCACAACTTTCATTTTATGAATCCAGATCACATCACAAAAGTTAAATCCAGCTGTCCATACTGGACATCGTCAGGGCTGTAAATCCATGCGTTCACGTCCAACGTTTCTGTTCGTCCGGCCGGTGTGATAATTCCCGCCATTGGCGGGAATTATCACACCGGCCGGATGAACAGAAGGGTTGGACGTGGTCTGCCAGTGTCTGAGAATTGTACTCCCAAATAAGCATAGTTATTGGTTCATGGCCAAAGACCAGCACCTTAGTTTTATTTACATTGGCTTGGAGTTTATTTACCATATTGTAAAGATGTAATGTTTCCAATGCTCTTTTCATGCCTATTCTAGTTTGATTCAATAGGACAAGGTCATCCGCATACTGCATGATCGGAAGTCTATAATGGATGAACACGGCCGGATGAACAGAAGCGTTGATGTACAATGCTTCTGTTCGTCCGGTCGGTGTGATAATTCCTGCCATTGGCGGGAATTATCACACCAGCGGGAATTATCACACCGGCCGGACGAACACCGGCAGGATGAACAGAAGTGTTAGACATGAACGCACGGATTTACAGCCCTGACGATGTCCAGTGTGGACAGGCTGGATTGACTTATGCCAAGAGAGAAAAGAATCTGTGAAATGTGCCATTCACAAATTCAAGATCTAAATCATGTTTTATTTGTATGTACAAAATTGCAAAGAGCTAGGAGAGTGTTCTTAAAGCCATTTTTGATCAAATTTAACATTCACTCTGCCCAGGAAGCGCGATCTCTGGTTCTGTCTCCCCCAAATGAAATGGTTTGCCATAAGATATATCAATTTTTTTTCAATATTTTTGTCTATTTATTAGGAAAAAGATTTTTTTATAGTAGTTTATTCCAATGTTATGTTATGTGAGCTGGTCGGATTCTTGATTGTCTTATGTATTTATTTTACTATTTGCACATTATACAGTACGCCCGACATAAGAATTACCCTTGGGATGTAGCAATGTATAAGAAAGAATTTTGTACTATATGTAAAGTTTGTTTCTTTTTTAAATTTATTGATATGTTTTTGTGGACCTCCGTAGGAGTTCCAAACCAAAATAAACAAATTGAATTGAATTGAATTGACTTTTGTGATGTGATCTGGATTTATAAAAGGAAAGTTGTGAAATAAAACATACTAAATGGATCTATATGAAGACTGCCTATGGACTTTCTTTGAATATAGTTACTATGAAGCTATACAGAGGAAGAGAATTGATACAGGCCCTCCTCTTGGATCTGTCATCACCAGAAATGAACGTAAATCTTCCACCAACATTTCACCCACTCTATTTACACCGCAAACCAACCCTGACTGGAAACAACCATTATAACACAGTCATTACAACCCACTACCTTTACATCGCATGGCATTACAATGCATGCCATTACAACGCATGTTCAAGTTCAAGTTCAAGTTCAGAATTTGTATAGCGCACTACTCACCCGGAGGGTCTCAAGGCGCTTGAGGGAGGAGCGGGGTGTACTTTACTTATCGAATATCCAAGTCTTAAGTTGCTTTCTGAAGGAGAGGTGGTTCTGTGTAAGGCATAGGTGGGTGGGGAGAGAATTCCAGGTTTTGGCCGCTAAGTAGGAGAAGGATCTTCCCCCCATGGTGGATTTGTTGATGCGCGGTATAGCGGCTAGGGCCTGATTGGATGAACGGAGTTGGCGGGTGGGGGTGTAAAAGGACAGGCGCGGGTTAAGGCATTCGGGTCCTAGGTCGTAAAGGGCTTTGTGTGCATGGGTGAGGAGTCGGAACGTTATCCTCTTGTTGACGGGGAGCCAGTGAAGGTCTTTCAGGTGACCGGAGATGTGAGCTTGGCAGGGGATGTCAAGTATGAGTCTGGCTGAGGCGTTTTGGATGCGTTGGAGTTTTTTCTGTAGTTTGGCTGTGGTTCCTGCGTAAAGGGTGTTTCCGTAATCCAGTCGGCTTGTGACCAGTGCGTGGGTGACCGTTTTTCTTGTTTCGGTGGGGATCCAACGGAATATTTTTTTGAGCATGCGTAGGATGTTGAAGCATGATGAGGAAACGGCGTTGACTTGTCTGGTCATCGAGAGGGAGGAGTCCAGGATGAAGCCCAGGTTGCGGGCGTGGTCCGTTGGTTTGGGTGCGTTTCCCAGGGCAGGTGGCCACCATGAGTCGTCCCATGCAGAGGGGGATGATCCTAAGATGAGGACTTCCGTTTTGTCCGAGTTCAGTTTTAAACGGCTGTTCTTCATCCACTCGGCCACTTCTTTCATCCCGTCATGTAGGTTGGTTTTGGCGGAGTTTGGGTCTTTGGTGAGGGAGAGGATCAGCTGGGTGTCGTCTGCGTAGGAGATGATGTTGAGGTTGTGTTGGCGCGCGATGGATGCGAGGGGACTCATGTATACGTTGAAGAGGGTGGGACTGAGTGATGATCCTTGTGGTACGCCGCAGATGACTTCGGTGGGCTCCGATCTGAAAGGGGGAAGGCGGACTCTCTGGGTTCTTCCGGCGAGGAACGAGATGATCCAGTCCAATGCTTTTCCTTGTATTCCGACGTTGTTGAGGCGTTGTATGAGAGTGCTGTGACAGACCGTGTCAAAGGCTGCGGAGAGGTCAAGTAGGATGAGGGCGACTGTTTCTCCGTTGTCCAGTAGTGTTCGAATGTCGTCAGTTGCTGCGATGAGGGCAGTCTCGGTGCTGTGTTTGGCTCGGAAGCCAGACTGTGAAGCGTCGAGGGATTTGTTGGATTCGAGGAAGGTGGCGAGCTGACTGTTGACGGCCTTCTCAATGACTTTGGCAGGGAATGGGAGGAGCGAGATGGGGCGGTAGTTCTTAAGTTCAGTGGGGTCTGCTGTGGGTTTCTTCAGAAGGGCGCTGAGTTTGGCATGTTTCCAGCTTTCCGGGAAGGTGGCGGAGTTGAGGGAGCAGTTGATGACGTCTCATAGATGGGGTGCGATGATGGAGTCTGCTTTGTTGAAGATGTGGTGGGGACATGGGTCGGTTGGTGATCCTGAGTGGATGGAGTTCATCAGGTGGATGGTGTCTTCATTGGTGATTGGGTTCCAGGCGTAAAGGTTGTTAGAGGGGGGATTTGGTTCGGGGGTGGGTGGGGTGGACTGGTCACCGGACTTGTTTTCAAAGCTGTTATGTATGTCGGCAATTTTGTTGTGGAAGAAAGAGGCTAGGGAGTCGCAGAGGTCTTGGGATGGGGTGATGTCGTTGGTGCCGGCGGTGGGGTGGGTAAATTCTTTGACAATGTTGAATAGTTCCTTGCTGTTGTGGGCGTTGTTGTCAAGTCGATCCTTGAATGCAGATTTCTTGGTGGATCGGATTAGTTGGTGGTGTTTGCGGGTGGCGTTCTTGAAGGTGGTTAGGTTGTCAGTGGTTGGGTTTTTTCTCCAGGCTTTCTCGAGGGTACGACAGAGCTTCTTGGATGTCTTAAGGTCATCGTTGAACCAGGGGGCTATTTTGCTGCTTTGCTTGTTTAGATGGTTTTTCAGGGGTGCTAGTTCGTCGGCGCTGTGGGTGATCCATTGTGTGAGGTTGGTGGCAGCTTGGTTTGGGTCCGATGTTTTGGCAGGAGGGTTATTGTGAAGCGAGGTAAAGAGCTGGTCGGTGGTAATTTTGTTCCAGTTTCTTCGAGGGATTGGTTGAGGGAGGTTGTGGGTCGTGGTCTTTTTGTAGCTGAATTGGATGCAGCTGTGGTCCGTCCAGTGCAGAGCTGTGGTGTGGTATCAACAAGTTGTTTTAGTCCGAGGTTGGCCAAGTTGTCCAGGAGGGTGGTGGTGTTGCTGTCGTTTTTCTTTTCCAGGTGGAAGTTGATGTCTCCCAGTAGGATGTAGTCCTCAGAGGGGAGGGCGTGTGGGCTGATGAAGTCAGTGATGTCTTCGTTGAATCGAGTGCGGGGTCCTGGTGGTCTGTAGATGAGGGTGCCTCAGAGTGTGGTTTTGGGGTCGGTGTGGATCTGGAAGTGAAGGTGTTCGGCGGCTGCGAGGTTATCGTCTGAGCTGGTCGTGATGCGGATGGAGTTCTTGTGTACGATGGCGATGCCTCCTCCTGTTTGGATGGTGCGGTCTTTTCGGATGATCTTGTAGCCGTCCGGTATGGCTATGGCGATGTCCGGAGCTGATGAGGCGTTCATCCAGGTTTCTGTAAGGAAGGAGACGTCCGGCGAAGTGGTGTCGAGTAGGTTCCAAAGTTCAATGGCGTGTCTGTGGACCGAGCGGGTGTTGAGTAGGATGCACTTCAGGTGGTTAGTGTCAGAGCTCTGTTTGGAGTTTGTAGATTTGGTGTGGGTCCTGATGCAGTCGAACTTGCAGGAGTGGCAGGTGAAGGGTCCATGGGTGTGTCCTGGTGCGGCTTGGTAGCAGTCTGGGAGACGGCCGGGGTTGAGTGCTGAGAGGGATGCGGCATCGTACGTTATGCGGGTGGAGTGGGATTTGCGACGACCAGGGGGTCTGGTGCTGGGCGCGGTCCAGGCGCGGACGGGCGTAGACGGGCTTACCTTTGGTGCACCTTCGGCGCGCATGGGGCGCGCCCGCTGCGCGCTAACGCTGCGCGCAAAAGCATCTGTCATATGTGGATGGTGGGAGGGGCGGGGGCGAGGGAGGAGCAGCTGGGAGGCGGGAGCGGGGTGGAGAGCCGGGCAGGGAGGCACAGCAACAACAACAAAATGGCTGTAAGCCAAAAGCGAAACAGGATTGGGGCACCAAGTAAATAAATGCGAAGAAAATGGCAGAGGCTCCGGCACAATCAGGCGCAAATGAGTCACACAGGCAGCACAGCACAACTGAAACGATCGCGAAAGCGCACCTTGGCAATACAGCGCTACGATACAAACAGAGTGAGCAAACAGGCAACAGTAGATGAGAGAGTACACTTGCAGTATAGCGCTACAATATAATTCAACAGAGCAATCAGGCAATAATGGTTCAGAGAGCACACTTGCAGTATAGCGCTACGATATTCAGCGGCAGGCAGAGCAGGGAGCAGCGTGGGGAGCGACCGCTTCTGATGAGATTCTCATGTCACTACAAGGTATACTATTACAATGCATACCATTAGAACGCATGCCATTACAACACATTATAAGTTAAGTAATGGGGATTTTTTAGTTTAAGGCTGGGTATGGATTTTGGGGTACATGGGGATAGTATTTTTACCCCTACACTATCCAACACTTACCCTACTGTTGCACTCACTGGAGTGGGAGTAGTTATTTTTACCCCTACACTATCCAACACTTACCCTACTGTTGCACTCACTAGAGTGGCAATAGTAATTTTTACCCCTACACTATCCAACACTTACCCTACTGTTGCACTCACTGGAGTGGGAATAGTAATTTTTACCCCTACACTCTCCAACACTTACCCCACTGTTGACCTAAAAGTATTATGCGTTGTAATGGTATGAGTTGTAAATGTTTGAGTTGTAATGGTATATGTTGGAATGGTAGTTTCTAAAAATGCGTTGTAATGGTATGCGTTGTAAAATCATGTGTTGTAATGGTAATTGCGATGTAAAAACCATGTTGTAAAGGCATGCTTTGTAATTGTTTGCGTTGTAACATCATATATTCAACGCTGATACTCAATAGCAATGTTCTTCGATCTTTGTGAATGAGTTCACAGCATTGTAATGAATAAAAGATCTCAGACTATTGAAGCGCTCATGAGGTCTCTGTCAGGGCTCCAAGGCTGCTGCACCCACATACACCATAGCTCACTCTTATCAAATTCTGCAACAGATCTCTCATGGGATGGCTCCCAAGGCACAGAGGGTTTCCTAGTCAAAGCCCTATAGAGAATCTCTTTCTTGAACCTTTGAGCTAGAGGCCCACAGTCTTGTTGCAATACTTCTATGATGCTCCAAAATCATCAAGCAAGACATCAGAGCCCAAATGCAACACCTCATTGAATACATATTGATCATTTCCCAATGCTTAATCTAGAAACTGCCCGTTCCACTATGGATACCGCTCTCATATCTGTCTGGACACCTTACTATTGCAGTGCACCAGGGCTCCCTGATCATGTTGACACTACTTGACTTCTCGGCAGAAGTTGTTCCCACAGACCACAACATACTCATATGCCAATTCCACATAATAGTCAAAGCATCAACCAGTCTTTTTGTTGGTTCAAACCCTTATTCAGAGACAAGAGAGCTTCAGACTAGGGCACAGCATATCCACAATAACAATCGTAAATGCAAACCTAAAGAAAACATGTGGCTCACATACGACAAGTCCTACAGGCAGCAGCGATAAGGTGATGATCTAATAAGATCTATGGGGCAGATGCACACCACATGCACCACATCCACCTTCAAACTACCAAAGTGCCCAGGCTCTTGCACTCGCAACTACTGTCCTTGGTATGGGCGAATGAACAAGCTAGGGTGTCCTGGAGCCTTCTGACCCTTCCCCTAAAACAGGACGGATTGGGGGCACCTGATATGCAACTATATGCCCTATGTGCGCAAGCTCAGTTTCTCCATTTCTGGGTGCACGAGACGCCATTTCAACCTCATGTGGTGGTTTAGAGGGATGCGGTGGCTCCGGTGCCACTGGCTGTAGCTGTGTATCAAAATGCATGTCGCCCTAGGGAGAATGTTGACACTGCTTGAACTTTACGATGGGTTTGGCGTGAGCTGCAGAAGAGGGCAGGTATTTCGACACTATATGCGCCATCAATGTTATTGGAACATAACCCTCTGCTACCATGCATGGAGAGAGGTGTTGGTAAGACGCTACTTGACGCCATGAAGTTGAAAACTTTTGCTGATCTTTACCCAGATGGCAACTTCAGACCTTCCCCACTTGATACGGACGAGCATGTAGTACCGTTTACTGAACTTTTTTTATACCACCAGATACGCACTGCGTGTTGTGCGCTGTACACAGGCTTTCCTGAGGCCCCCCCGACGATGCTAGCACTGGTAAATGTTCTTAAAACACAGTTGTCTAGGAAGCTGGTCACAAGACTTTATACAGTAATGCAGACTGCTTATCCGATTCTGCAGCCCAAGTCCATGGAGCTTTGGAATAGTGAATTAAACCCACAGATTACGGAGGAACAGTGGGGGTATTGTTGTGGTCAATTGACTGAGCTATCCCCAAACTATCGCCTGAGATTGATTCACTTCAAGTTCCTGCACAGATATTTCCGAACACCGGTTAGCCTGCACCGCATGCGCTTAAGAGATGAAGCTAGATGTTGGAAATGTGGGTATGAGCAGGCTACATTTTTGCATGTGGCTTGGGAATGCCCGAAATTGCAAATATTTTGGGATAGGTATTTCATACAGTAAATCAAATAGTTGGGAGGGAGGATCCACCTTCTCCACTGTTAGGATTTCTAGGGTATGTGGGTGACACGATACCTAAACGGCGAAAGTTACATGCACCTCTTCTGCTCTACGCCCGCAGACAGATTGCTCTTTGCTGGGGCAGGGTTACAGACATTAAAAATTGGTTGACGGATGTGACTTATGGGCACACTCAATTAGAGTTATTCTGGGATCAGATGCCTTCCGCGTCCCGACCAACTGACATATGGAAACCTTTCCTGGAATGGACACGGTTGACTACGGCCCAGGCTGTGCAAGATGAGGATGCTGTAGATTAGAATGTGGGACTGGTGGAAATGTAATAATGATATATATGTTACTGAGGGAAGATGATGTAGGGAAATTGTAACACCCAAATGATGGTTCAGTTGTCATTATCTATATGTAACATACGGACCGCCTGGATCAATGCGGTGCACTGTCTAAATTGATTTCTTATGTCTCCTGACACTGTATATTGTACTGGCGTTGTAATATGTATATATATCTGGTGTACAGTAATATTGATATATGAAACTAGTCCTTGTGCCTTTTTTTGTTCTGTACTATGTTGGAAAACCAATAAAGACAAATTAAAATAAATAAATAAATAAAACTACCAAAGTGCGGACTAACTCCAAAGGCCTGAACTATTCTATAACAAGAACAGCCAGGAGTGTAAAAGGTCTACACACCCTCCCACTGGCTATGCCAATGGCTAGCAGTACCCACGCACACATTTGCTATCCTCCTCTAGAAGCATCCTCTTCTCTCTTCAATTTTCGGTTTACTGCAGCTAACCCAGTGAATATCTATGTCCTGTTCTGCAAGGATGTGGGAGAAACAAGAAATGCAACACAGCAGCATTTTGTTACGTTTTTACATGACAGGCTCAGTGAGAGGAGAGAATACATAAATTGAATCAACTCTGTCTTTACAATTGAAGTTGTTTAACTGCGCCAGACAGTGAGCATTTTAGCTCCAGATGAAGCCATCCGTAATCCTTTGGCTCAGGCCTTTAACTCTGGAGTGGGCCTTTAATGGCCGAAATAGTCCGCTATGACGGGCTATAAGGCTATATCAGAACATTCGAATGTTGGGAGCTCCATTGAAGAGAATGGATTATAGTGGCTGGTATAAGCCCGGAGCTCCATAACTTTCCAATGATTGTCTTCATGTTTCTCCAGTTTTAATTTGCAACATTCTACCCTTAGTGGGTGGAATATCCAAATAGCATTATAGCCCTTCTGTCTCGGGCTATATTGGTTATTAAAGGACCTCCACTCATTATGGCCCTTGCCTGCGGCTCAGGCCAACAACTTTGGCTCAGGGCCTTTAACAATCAGTATAGGCCTCGTCAGCAGGCTAAAAGGCTATAGTTTTGTTCTCATATAGCCAACTGCCAATGGCTATACTGGTTGTTTAAGGCCCTCCCTCTCGTTATAGTCCCTCACCTGTGGCTCAGGCCTATAATGAGGGTGAGGGCCTTTAACAAACGGTATAGCCCAAGGCACAAGGGCTATCAGACTATTAGAACATGCCACCCACTGAGGGTAAAATGTTCTAAATTAAAACTGGAAAAACATGAAGACAAGCATTGGAAAGTTATGGAGCTCCGGGCTTATACCACCCATTATAAGCCCAGGGCTAATCCATTATCTTCAATGCAGCTCTCAACATTCCAATGTTCTAATAAAGCAGCTTGGTTTGCTCTGTTTGTGTTGATGTATTTACTTATTTCTTCCTTCTTGTTGGTATGATCCACGTCGAATGTTTATGTTTAAAGAGAGGCTGTGAGAACAGTTGCTGTACTGGCTCTTGGATGCTGGGCAGTGGTTAGAGGTTCTCCTTTTCAATTAAGAAGTTGCTTTTCAGTCCAACTTCTCAGACAAGTCTTCTTTTCATGAACTTCACATGGGCAATCATTGGCTCTAGAACCTGTATGCGCCTTGAAGGAGGTGACCCGCTAAGGGCCACCCGGGTCACTGATGACCACCTCTCTGCCTTCCGTACCAAATGGAGAGTCGGGCAGACAGTGGAGAATATAAACAATAACTATTTATTTGTATACAATCAGAGCGGAGCCCCGTCTGCACAACCTCTGGGAGTGCTACAGAGGGGAACTAAAGAACAGCAAGCATAACGATACATTATGTACATTTCATAGTTGGGCAAAAACATGCCCACAGTGGAATTTTCCAGGCAGATGTAACTGGACAATGAAATACAATAAAAAGTTTTCTGTTCTCGTATCTTGCAGAACCCAGCACAGTCCAAGGCTGTTTTACCCTGGCCGAGATTGAACTTCACTACCAGACAAGTGGGAGAGGCCCTCTATCTAGTGAGAGGGCTATGCGCTGGCTTGGACAGTTACTCATTACTGAAACAAATTATCATCACAGGAACCAAACTTAGCAAAGGGCATTTCTCAGAAATGGACTGGATTCGTTTCGAACTGCCTAAAATGGCGCCTGTAAAGAAAAAGGTGTAGTGAATGCTGACTAAAACATGGCATTGCATGAGCATCAACTGGGCCTAATCTAACAACCTAGAGAAACCTCAACACTTCCTGGCTGAAAGGGAGAAACTCCAGCTACTGCCCAGCACCCTAGAGTCAGCTCAGAAACTGTTCTCAAAGCCTCTCCTTAAACATAAACATTCCAGTTAGAACATACCCACGAGAAGGAAGAAAGGAGTAAGTATATCCACGCAAATAGATCAAGCCATTCGTGTCACATTGCCGCAGCAGTGAATGTGTTACAGCCTTTAGGGTCCTGTGGGGCAAGTACTGAATTTCAGAGAATTTTGATGAAGTGATTTGAAGATTGGTACAAGGTATTTCAAATGAGTTCCTCTAGCTAATAGTAACCAACACAATCTCTTTGTGTGATTTAGACACACCTGCTAATGCTCTTGCTACATGAATCTGAGTTTTCTTAATGTGGCCCCTGATTTTCTTTGTGGCCCCTAGCTAATACCTACTCTAGTAGCCAAGAGGTGGTCTGATTATTGTTCTAGCTATAGTCACTCTTTCCCTTTTCCAGATAAAGGCATCATTTTCTAAAGATGCTAATGTAATACACATATACTTGTACAAATTGATCGACGTGTTCCACTATGGAAAGCATTTGGTGAAATACCTCACCCAGGGACAGATTTATAAAAAAAAATAGGGCAATGCAGCGCAGCTTTGCATCGCTTGAGAAGGCAGCACCATTTCTATTAACATATGGCACTGGTGTTCTCTTCCCAAGCGCAGGCGAACTTTCACACACACGCCACATCTTTTCACTGTAGTGGAAAGGTGTATATGTGATGTCTAGCATAGGTTTTGTACAAGAAGGATACCCTTTGCTTTGCTTTAACTTCCAGGGCCTGAAGCATGGAAACGCCAATGCACCACCCACAGTACACTCTCTTGGCACAAAGTAGTACAAATCAGTGCAACGTGCTTTCTGTGTTACTTCAGGGGCCACTTTCTAGTGCAAAAGAAGTGGTGTGCAAGTCTGTACATGGTACCCTATAGAACAAGGGGTGTCTGTGGGTTAGGTTGTGCTTACTGCAGGCCCACAACCAGCACTTACCCTGCACAGGCCACCTGCATTCTGCGAGTATGCACCTGTGAGGTTTGCCCACAATATCACAGTTTCTTGTAGGCTGTGTCCTTCATTCTGACTAGGTTTCATGTTTGCACAACTGGAGAGGAACAGACTTGTGTAAACCAGTGGGTTCTAAACTCACATGCAGACTGGACCAAAGTACTGGATGGACACAGTGTGCCTCACTAATGGACTTGCCAGGACCTTGCCATGCAAGCAGAAGCTTGCACAAATAGGGCCAGCACTGATTCTCCCTCCAAAAGCAATGTCTTATTACTTTTGAGCTGGACCGTGGTTTATCGGTGCGTGGGATACTTGTCTTTGAGCCAGATATGAAACATAATGTAGGTATGTATGTGATAAATGTGCAGAGCAGATCTAGCTGGAAGGCAGTGAAGTGCAATACAAGGTCAAAGGCAAAGATACAGTCAACAAATGATTTGTGGGCTAGAGTTTTTGAAAGCAATGGAGAGTAGGGTCCTAAGAATGTGTTTAAGAGATGTCACACAGTTCTTTGTTCCAACATGCTGGACTATGGGAACACATTCCATCACTGCACGCCTCCTGAAGAGACTACAGACAATACAAAACTCAACTGCAAGCCTCATCCTCGACCTCCCCAGAAGAACCCTCATCACACCCACCTCAAGAAGCTACACTGGCTCCCAATCCAGAAGAGATGTCATCAAGATGCTGATCTAGGCGTAAAAAGCACGTTGCAACGAAAGACCAGTGTGCATCAACAAAGGCATGACCTTCCACCAACTGACCAAACACTTACAATCAGCCTCCCTCTTCCTTGCAGACAACCCCCAGATCTGCTGAGGCAACAGCGGAGGATGCTGCTTCTCGCACCTGGCGGTCAAAACTTGGAACAATCTTCCCCAGCACCTCAGGACCGCCCCATTGCTCCAGCAATTCAGGAAAGGACTCAATACCTGGCTGTTCGAATGAACAAATCACCACACAGCAGATAGAAACTCCAGCATTTTAAGACCCTCACAGGTGATTTGTTATGCTTGATCAATACTTGATTAATTGATCGATTGGGGGGAGATGGAGGGTGAGAGGATTAAAGACAGGCATGTAGCTTGGGTAATCAAATTCTTTTTTAATATTGGTAGCCTATATAGCACTTGTAATCAGATGAGGAAAGAGATGTGAAGACAAACAGATTCAGAAAAAAACAAATGGAAAATTTTAAATTAAGAGAAATAATCTGGTGAGGAAGGGGAAAAGAAAGATGAGTCTTGTGAGTAAGAAATTGGTACGTTGAATCAGTAAGTCTAAGTAAATTTCTCTTTGCATCGCCAGAGGCAAGAAAAGGAAGGTATAACAGGAAGGTGGAGCAGTAAGAGAGTAAGTGAGTCTAAAGATGAGGGAATAAAATCCTAGGAAGGATAACGAGTTGGGCATAGTCAGAGAAAAGATCAGACAGAAAGAAAGAAGAAAAGACTGATAATGTGAGAGGGGGTGAGTGACCGAGTGAGATTAGAGAAGAAAAACAGATGCAGAATGAGAAGGATAAAAAGAGAAGTTGCTAAATACTAGGGAAGAGATCAGATGAAAGGGAAATATAACTTAAATGACTAAGGGAAAATGACGGAAGCAGCAGAATACCAGACTGAGTAAGACAGTAATAGGAGAGGAAAAGAAGGAAGTAGGGAGAACTGGAAGGATGGTAGCACCAGAGCATGTAAGTGCACTGATTGGTGGTAAGATATATAGTTTAGCAGTACTGTACCGCAGCTCCTTTCCAGGTATCCGCCTCCAGTATATACATATGGCACTTGCGCATGTAGTGGGTCCAGCCATCCTTGCAGGGACCCGCGCAGAAGTATTCTGGCTTCAGAGGGGATCGGTATGGGTCATCGGGAATGAATTTCTCATCGTACTCTAGAGATTCTTGGTGTTTCTGGCGATAGACAAAGAGATGACCTACCGGAGGAAGAGACAAACATGGTTGATTGATTGGACTTGGTAGACCTAATGGAGTAACAGAAAACATTCTTCATTAATGGGATTTGGCTGGCCTACTGGAGTAACAAACAAACATTCTTCATGGATGAGACTTGGCTGGCCTACTGGAGTAACAAACACACATTCTTCATGGATGAGACTTGGCTGGCTACTGGAGTAACAAACACACATTCTTCATGGATGGGATTTAGCTGGCCTACTGGAGTAACAAACAAACATTCTTCATGGATGAGACTTGGCTGGCCTACTGGAGTAACAACACACACATTCTTCATGGATGAGACTTGGCTGGACTACTGGAGTAACAAACACACATTCTTCATGGATGAGACTTGGCTGGCCTACTGGAGTAACAAACACACATTCTTCATGGATGGGATTTAGCTGGCCTACTGGAGTAACAAACACACATTCTTCATGAATGAGACTTGGCTGGACTACTGGAGTAACAAACACACATTCTTCATGGATGAGACTTGGCTGGCCTACTGGAGTAACAAACACACATTCTTCATGGATGAGACTTGGCTGGCCTACTGGAGTATCTGACAAACAGAGTTCATTGATGAGGGCTTAGCTAACCTTCCTGTGGCCGGTGGCTGCTTTCTGGTGGGGGAGACTGGTAGGCTGGCTGTGCCAGCTGGATATTCCATGAGACACCTACTCCTCTTAGGTCTCAATCTTATGGCGCACTGAAAAGGGACGGGCCTTTCACGTGGCAGCTGGAGAGGGTCTTCTTGCCTGGCTTACCCTCTCCTTCCATCTTCACCTCTAGGGTTTGTCCTTTCGCTTCAGTGCACTTCCTTCGTGCTGAGGAGCCGGGTACCTCACTGTGAGAAGAGGAGCACAAGGTGGGTGATCCAGTAGGCTGGCAGTCTAAGGATGCCACTCTGGCCTCCTGCAGGGACAGTATGCTGAGCAGAGTTGCATTGGTGGCTCCTCAACTACTGAGGTGTCCCTTTTACAGACAGGTGCCTGGTGGAGGATGTAGGAGGTTGAGGTTGGAATGTTTGAAGCCATCTCATACCAATGAGGACTTTTGAATCAGCAGCATCTGACACCATGAACAAAAGAGGCAGAAAGAAGGGAGCGGCATCAACTTACAGAGCGGCTTAGTCACGGACGCCAAGGTATCGTGAAAGAAGACAGTAGATTATGGCTTAAGATCCCAGCAGCTTCTCTGCACCTGTGGCGGGTGAAGAGCTCACCTCCTGACAAAATCGTTGGACGTAGGCCTCAGAACATCGGTTTTGCAGCAGACAGACAGCCTGACACTGCCTGATGTAAGTTGTCAGTTTTTGATAGTTCAGGAGAGCCATGAGCAGAAGTACTGACCACAGACAGAGCGCAGTTACCAATATAGATTAAATTCACTCTTCTTTTGGAACCTTGGCCACAACCAGATCGACTAGAAGTAGAGTCACTTATCTGAGATGGAGTTGTCATTGCTGCTATCCTATGTTTCTCTTTCCTTTTCCTACTGTTTCTACTGTTTTTACTCCAACTCTCTCTGTTTATCCTTGCTTTCATTATGTTTCTCCTCTGCCTCCCGGAGTTTCTCTTCCCAGGCATATTACGCCTGTTTCACCATCTTCCTCCTCTCCTCTTGTTCTCGGTTAGCATCGCCCCCTCGAAGTCTCTAGCTTTCTCATCTTCCTCAGACATAGCTTTCTGAAAGGCCAACTGCAAGGTTAGGGTTTCTGCTACACTCAACCCTCCCAAGTGGTGTACCCCTGGAACTGGGGGCATTGGTCCCCTACAAATTAGAGGTGGTGTACATACCTGTGATATTCTAGAAACTAAGGGCAAGGGGTGTCTTGGTGAAACTATGGAAAATGCAAGTCTGGGATATATCATGGTGAGAGAGAGAGAGAGAGAGAGAGAGAGAGAGAGAGAGAGAGAGAGAGTCAGCCACAGCCTCTTCCTTTTACCCAGTATCGCAAACTGTCCCTAATTAAATTAGCGAGTACCTCTCTGTCCCAGCTCCTGGGAACCCTCCATCCTCAGTCCCTTCATGAAACTTTAATCTGATCTATGCACATGGTGCGGAGGTCAATTTCCAAAGCTGTGTTTTCCATTGCCAGTGTGGGTCGCCTTTGTGCGTAGAAAAAAAATGGACTTATTGCAGTTCAGATGCAGATTGGAAATGCAACTTCTGCATCTTTGGTTCCTAAACGTTAAGTATCCTAACGATGCCACATTTGTCAGAAACCCTTTCAGAGGGCCAACTGTGGGGGCGAGGCCTTTTACTCCTTTTGTCCAGTGGCCTGCCCTATTAAGGATCGCGCTCAACTGGGCCAAGTACCCCTTTTGTACTTGACTCTCAGTGGTAGCTGTGGTCGAGCAGTCAAGGTTCTCTCGGCGTGGAGGGGGGATGTAGATACAGGTCAGTGAACATGACTCGTAACTCAAAGTGCAAACAGTACGAAGGATAAATCAATGTCCAGGTAAACACTTTCTTTTATATAAAAAAGTCGGGTTTTATTTGTAGCTCCACTCATGCAAATAGAAGCAACAATCAAATGCAATAACGTAATCCTCTTGGAGGTCTGAGCTCTTGTAGTTGGCAGGCGAATCCCTGTCCAACCCTCCTTCGTGTAACATATTCAGGGTTATTCTCCATTCATTGGAGGCCGCATCAGTAAATGCAAACTATTGGGCTGCACTCAAGACTTCTCCATTTTGACCCTGTCGGACCTTAGTCAAAAGTGTCTAGGGTGTCACAGTACTGTCAGCAGCGAGTTCCCCAGGACCCAACTGTCTCCGTTATCGTCTTATGTGCTCTCACGCCACAGAAGAGTTCAGTGATGCAGTGGGCACCTTCGAACATGCACCTGCAAGTCCTGTTCAGTTCAGAGAGGTCAGGCTACTTGCGGCCCACATGGAACCACCCAGTGGCGCCAGCTATCTCTCAAGAGTGGTGCGGTCAGAAGTCTGTCAGATCAGCTCCCTGCGCATAAAGATGCTCTAAGTTGATTTTGCTCAATGATTCGAAAGGAATCCTTTCTCCATCTCCAAACTGGAACCGGCGAGAGTGTGGCACTGTCCACCATGTCTCAGGCAGTCCTTAATGGTGAGTTGGAGGCAGTTGCCTCACAGTGCGGGTCTAGCTCACAGTCAGCCTCCCCTTCGGGCGGAGGGCTGAATCCTTTGACGATATTGGTACCGGAAACCCCCCTGGCATACGGGTTTGCCAAAGCATGGTGGCACGAGAGAAACAAAATCTGCATGATGCTCAACACATGGCTCAGTCTATGGCAGCTCTCTCCTGGCATACAGGGGGTAGCTGAAAACAACCTTGCACCCGGGCGACAGCCCAATAGGTGCACATCCAAATCCTCACCCCTCACACAGGGAGTGCTGTGGTCCTGATCTGGTCAGGGCAACACCTCCTGGGTTTCATTGCCACACGCTTGACCGGCCATTTAAAAAAGTAGAAGGGCTTGCTATCATTTATCATGAGTCACTCGTATCCAACTTTGTCCCTGTCTCTAACCTGACATGTGAGGCTCTAGTTTTTAATATGTACTCTCTAAATCACAAAACTTTCAAAGCCATACTATTATACCGTCCATTGGGATCTAAAAGCGGGTTCTTAGTGATCCCGACACTATTCGGCTGGAACAAATCATCATGGGTGCCTGGTAGGGCTTCCCACTGGACCCTGCTCCCTCCAATGCTTTCCTCTTCCACATAGGGCACCCTGATCTTGCCAAGCAGGGAGGCGCTGGTGCACCAGGCTCTAGAGCAGGTGGTCTTGGGATCCCTCGATGATGTCCACTCACCCATCAGGGAGACTAGCAGGCCTTGGCCCCAGTCCTGATCACTGGCAGAAGTCTTGCAGAGCTTCCCCTTCTCACAGATCCTGTCTGGCTGCCTGGCAGATGACAAATCTTCCTGGACTCAATCTACCCTTCTTATAATCCTTTTCCAGATAACAAATGTGATTTAGAGTCTGGGTCTTTGATTTTTTTATGTTGGGGTTCCTTGAACTGAACGCTTCCCAGGCACACACACAATCAAAGCAGAGTCCCTATTCCTGTGCAGCACTCCACAACTTACCTGATGTAGGCCAAGGATGAGTTACTCACACAGCAGCGGACCCCTTAAAAAGGTGAGTGAGCCTGAAGCCCTCACTCCAGTGACACACACAAAAAAAAGGTCCTGACATCACTACTACTGTTGCAGTGATTCTGCACATACACAGAACTATGCGCAGTAATACAGGACCTCGGTGTATAGGGGCTAGGCCTTCCCTCCTCCTTCGTGCCCACAATCCCAGGACCGTCTAGCTATAGTGTCTCACTCACTCTACAACATAATCACGAAGATGCAAATGATTAGACACCCCAAAACACAACAGACCCATATCTCTCAGGAATTGTGGTAACAAGACACACCTTTTCACTCACTCTTGTACTCATCCACAACAACATCTGACATAATCACAATTTAGTTTAAAATGTTTATTTTAACTAACGTGCCCTAACATGCAGGATATGTGCCACAACAAGCAGGAAAATGCATAATAATAATAATAATAATACAGTCATCGCTGTTCCATAAATCATAAAGGGAGAGGTCATTATACAAGGCTGTGCAGCCTATCCACCCTCCCTTTTCTAAGACGCATTATTATTATATAATAGAAGTTCTCTGGGCTTTGTCAGCAAACCCCGTACGTCAGCCTACAGATGGTAAATCTACATCACAGGTGCTGTCTCGCTCTTCTCCCCGGAAAGGTCCCTCTCCAAGTGTGTCTCTCCTATACATGCATCCTCCTAATATCAAAGTACGAGTCACCAGCTGCAGCGGCATTAGTATGTTGTGTCTAGGTGCTAGGGTCTGACCAGAAACTAATAACAAGGGGCATTGTTTATCGACCTTGTACGCAATGTTCAGACTAAACTTCAAGAACAAGCAGAGAACGAACACAGGAGACGGGTATTATGTGAAAGGCAGAAACAGAGTCTTGCAAAAATGAAGCCATGTAGTAACATGCGCAAAAGCTGCATCATGGCAGCAGGGCTCATGCTAACTTAGCGGAGTCAACAATGTCCCTATCTGCCACGTAGCACTATGCAAGATTCTCATTGGCCTATGACAAACAAATCAGCATGTGTACACGTCTCTTACCATGAAGATTACTTTTCCGTCCAAACAGATGGGCCTACGAATATGAGTTCACGCCTGGGAACACTAGATCTTTCAGTGTCTCACACGACCTTGAATTTGAAACATTTTGCCAAATGAGTCACGTATTTCAATTTTTGATGAATTTGATACACTTGCTACTCCATTCCCTCAAATTCACAAATCAAACTGTATGCACACTTATTGCAGATCTCAGACTCCAATTATTAATTTTTCAAAAAGAAAGAGAAGACAAGAACTTACCTTGAGTGTTCTGGGTAAGTACTGTTAAAAGGAGAAAGCAGATCCATCTCATTGGTTCCATGGCCGCCAGGAATAGTAACTGGTTTCACCTGCAGAAACAAACTTGGCGAGAATGAGAAGTGGGAATACAGGGCTTGCACAGTTAGAAGAGATGCAAACTTCAGATCGTTGGTCAGGCATAGCCTGGAATGTGCTCTGCCACTGGAGGAAAGCAATGTAAAACTGGCATTTATTACAGAGGCATGGACTGATAGTACCTCCGGTCCTGATCTGTTCAAGGCAACACCTCCTGGGTTTCATTGCTACACGCTTGACCGGCCATTTAAAAAAGGCTTGCTATCATTTACCATGAGTCACTTGTATCCAACTTTGTCCCTGTCTCTAACCTGACATGTGAGGCTCTAGTTTTTAATATGTACTCTCTAAATCACAAAACTTTCAAAGGCATACTATTATACCATCCACCAGGATCTAAAAGCGGGTTCCTAGATACTCTGGGTACATTGCTTGAAAAAGGGCTATGCTTAGAGTCCTACTTTGTGCTGGGAGACTTTAATTTTCATCTTGAAAATCTTAGTTATCCCGACACTATTCGACTGGAACAAATCATCATGGGTGCTGGAGGCCTCAAACAATTGGTGATGACCCCTACGCATGAAAAAGGTCATACCTTGGATGGTATATACTCTAATAATAAAGACTTAGCCGGCATCTCAGTCTTCCTGATCTCGTGGTCTGATCACTGTGCTATCAAGTTTGAACAGAATAGCTATTCGGCTCACTTAACCAGCTTGAAACTGACCCGGGGGATCGTAACCAGAGCATGGGGCAAAATCGATGCTAAGAAGCTTGAAAACTCCCTCATAAGCTCGATGTATCATCTTCCGTTGGATGTGGAAGAGGCTGCGGCTCTCCACACAAATGGCTAACTAATGCCTGTGATCAGTTAGCTCCCAGGAAAAATTTGATTTCTAAACGAGCCTTACCCACTGCTCCTTGGTACTCTGTAGAGCTTAGAGCTAAACATTTGGCCTGTGAGCAATCTGAAAGGACATGGCGCAAACAATATGCAGAAGTAGACAAGGAAAGATACAAAATGTATATCGTCAGCTATAAACAATCACTCCTAAAAGCAAAAAAGGAGTATTTTTCAATGCAAATCGCCCTGGCTAAATCCAATTCAAAAGAACTTTTTAAAACTATAACCAAACTGTCAATTCCAAACACTCCTAAGAGACAAGGTCATCCAGAAATCTGCAATAAAATTGCAGACTTTTTTTCCGACATAAAATAGAAATCATATTTTCGTCTCTTACCAGTATGATCAATTAGGATCAGATCAGCTCTAATTCAAAGATAGTGGACGAAATTGGTCCCTTACTGCCACTTGACCACTTCTCATCACTGTAGAGGTCAGATACACTCAAAGTGCTGAATTCGATTAAATCAGGAGCCTCTAGTGACCCTGGCCCAGTATGGATTATTAAACAAATCCCCGAAGTAATTGGAACAGCCCCCACCCCTTTGCCCAATGCCGTTTTGTCATCCGGCATATTTCCCAAAATGTGGAAAAAAGCTTCTGTCCTCCCCTTGCTGAAAAAACATACTCTGGATCCTAAATATCCCAACAGTTACAGACCGATCCCCAGTCTTCCTTTTCCGGCCAAAATATTGGAATAGGAAATGAACATCCAACTCAGTGCTTTTCTTTCTCTTAATAATTCCCTGGACCCATTGCAATATGGTTTCAGAACTTTTCATAGCACTGAGCTGGCTCTGTTAAAATCCACGGAGGAAATTAGAGAGGCCGTGGATAGGGTAGGAAATGTTGTATTAATCCTATTGGACCTATCCGCGGCCTTCGACACGGTCCATCACAAGGTATTGATGAACAGGATGTCTGAAATTGGTGTAAAGGGCTCCGCTTGGAAATTGTTACAATCTTTTCTGTCAGACAGATCGCAAACTGCAGACCTAGATGGTAACACCTCGGAACCTTTCTTACTTCCTTGCGGGGTGCCACAGGGTTCGGCTCTCAGCCCTACCCTTTTTAATATTTATGTGGGGCCTCTGGCTGGAGTCATCAGGTCCTTTGATTTTCAGCTCACCTCTTACATTGACGTCACACAAATTGTGCTGTCGCTGACAGAGGGATCTGAAAAGGAGGCTGGGGTTCGCTTCCATGACTGTATGAGTGCTATTTCAGTCTGGATGTCCTCCAAATGTTTAAAACGCAACTCCTCCAAAACCGAGGTCCTAAAATTTGGCAACAATCCTCGGGTGTGGACACCAGAGTGGTGGCCGGACGACATGGGCTTATGTCCAGTACCCACAAGAAAAGCCAAAAATCTAGTAATTCTAGTGGATAACAAACTCACTATGGGGGGACCAAGTAAGTATGGTGACTTCAGCATGCGTTATGGTTCTCAGAATAATCAGGAAAATTAAGTTCTTGCTTACTGAGAGCAACCTTAGGACAGTGGTGACAGCACTTATAATGTTGCGTCTGGACTATTGCAATAGCTTATAGCTTAATGTTCAAAAACAACATATGAACAGGTTGCAATTGGTCCAGAACGCAGCGGCTGGAATGCTGTCCGGAACACCCAAGTTTATCCCTGTCAAGGGAGAACTCAAGAAACTGCACTGGCTCCCAGTAAAGTTAAGAACACACTTTAAGGCATTGTGTATTGTCTTAAAGGTTGTTAATGAAATAGGACCTGAGTTTCTGAAACGTAAACTTCAATGGTATGTTCCTGCTAGACTATTACGGTCAACTGGTGCCAAACCAGTACAAGTCGCTTCATTTTTAAAAAAAACAATTGGGGAGGTAGCTATTTTATTCTCATGGGGCCCAATTCACAGAACTAACGTAAGACGAAATCCTAAACTTACTACCATTTTCGTATTCACAGAAGGCACTTACTCATTTTGGTATACACAGAAGACACTTACTCATTTCGGTATTCACAGAAGTTAGGAGTCCTAACTTTAGGACTCCTAAATGCCTTCTGTGAATACCGAAAGTCTTAAAATCAGGATTTTTCTCAATTTAGTAGTAGTAAAGTTAGGACTCCTAACTTTAGGACTCCTAAATGCCTTCTGTGACTACCGAAAGTCTTAAAATTAGGAATTTTCTCAGTTTAGTAGTAGTAAAGTTAGGACTCCTAACTTTAGGACTCCTAAATGCCTTCTGTGAATACTGAAAGTCTAAAAATTAGGAATTTTCTCAATTTAGTAGTAGTAAAGTTGAGAAAAATCCTAATTTTAAGACTTTTGGTATTCACAGAAGGCATTTAGGGGTCCTAAAGTTAGGAGTCCTAACTTTACTACTACTAAACTGAGAAAAATCCTAATTTTAAGACTTTCGGTATTCACAGAAGGTAGTTAGGAGTCCTAACTTTACTACTACTAAACTGAGACAAATCCTAATTTTAAGACTTTCGGTATTCACAGAAGGCAGTTAGGAGTCCTAATTTTACTACTACTAAATTGAGAAAAATCCTAACTTTAAGACTTTCGGTATTCAAAGAAGGTATTTAGGAGTCCTAAAGTTAGGACTCCTAACTTCTGTAAATACCAAAATGGTAGTAAGTTTAGGATTTTGTCTTAAGTTAGTTCTGTGAATCGGGCCCTGCGCATCTAGAGCTTGAAATTAACTCCTGTTTCGCATTAGAAATGCCCCAGATCTCCTTTCCATCCGTAGGGGTCTGAAGACATGGCTCTTTTCTCAGTAGTATGCTCTCAGCTTCTCCAGGTAATCAGTACTTAGCGCCAGGACACCCTAGGGTAACCGTGCGCTCTACAAGTATAAATAACATAACATTGTCAAAAACACTGTCATAAAAAAAATGTAAACGGATTTTATTGCCATTTTCTTTTTTTTCCATTCATAGGTATACGTCGTATCATCCCTGCACTGTACATAATACTTTAACCTGCAATCAACTTTCTAGATTACATCCATTCCATATTTGTTGTTTACATTGTTATTCTTCAGTGATACCTGAGAGCTTCAGCCTTATGATTGTATTGTCATTGTAGATTTGTCTGATACTCTTTCTGGCCGCACCAGTGTGGGCAAGGAAGCCCTCATACTCTGTGCTTTTGGAACTGTTGGTCCACCAACACAATTTGAGGTTCATCTCTTTGTCCTAGTGCATTGTGGGCACCCGGAAGGAGTCATGAGATATTTGGGGACCAAAAATCATCTTAGAAGAAAAACAATTTGCAAAAGCCCACACCCAACAGTAGATGCCTGGAGCGCACAGATCGTGTGAATCTGGACTCTACAGCATTACAAGCTACAAACTGATATTTACAGGATAAGTAACAGTTTTCTTTCTTTATGTCTTTTGTTATTCTTTTAAAATTTTCAAAAAGATTATCAAGATCGCAGTTATTACATAAAATGTCATTAAGTCATTTAATGAGATATTTTAATTATACATTTTACTTTCTAAGATTAATAAGATACCGGCTACACCTAAGATTGAACAGCACCCAGTTCAAATTATTCACAATATTACTTATATACAAGTTTAACTTCCTTGTCCCTTACAAACGTATACAGCTTGGGTGCTGTTTCTTCACTGAGTTCTTAGCATCTCTCCCACATACTGCTCTCTACCCCTTTCTATTTTAATTTGTAATTTATTTTTATTTTTTAAATTTTTGTTTTCACTTGGTAAATATGTGATATATACATATCCAAGCCGAATCGCTGGCAAAATGGAATCCGGAGAAAATCTACTATTTGTATATTTATGTATATAGAGATAACTCTATCCGCTAGTATATGTAGTAGACCTTTGTACCCACTACCATTCATATGTGATTCTTAGAGTGTATCCATTTGTATCTCTTCCTTGAGTGACTTTACAACTTGTACATTTGCAATTTTTTCTATTTGTATCTCTTCCATGTGTGACTTTACAACTTGTACATTTGCAATTTTTTTCCTGTTTATATCTTTTATGTAACTCATGTATTCCTAAATCCTTTTGTATCGCAACTGGTTCTTTTGCAAAGCGTTCTGACACCTTTGGGTAATGTTCGCGCTATAGAAAAGCACATTAAATAAATAAATAAAAATGAATAAATTACTCATGTTCCCCTCTCCCCAACATTCCCCCCTCCCGCTCCGTGCTTCTGTAAACAAGGAAACCCATTGTTTCTCGCTGTGTGTGTGGTCTGGGTCGCCCTCTGTGTTTGCCAGGTGCGTCAAGCTTCGGTCAGTTCCCCATACCTTTAGGCTCTGCATGCCTTTGCTCCCTTTACTACCCCTGCTGACCCCTACCCAGGTCCGGGCTGCTACAGCTCTCAGGTCTGGGTGGTTCCCTGGGGGTGCTAGGCGCTGATTCCTGGTCTTCATTTTTCATGTCATCAATCAGCATTCCCCAGGCCTGGACCCTCTCCAGTCTGCCTATTCCTTGTTTTGCATTCCTGAGCAATATTCTATTTTTGCAACCTGCCCATTTTGCTAGTTCGCACGTCCAGTTTGGGACACTAGGGCCCCCTCTGGGGCCTTCGATTTGCTGGTCAGTTCTCGTTTTGCAAGTATAAAGGCCAAGTACACTGTCATAAACATGATTACACCTTTGTCAACTATGGTTATCCATGAACCAAAGAAGAGATTCAGGTCAAGTTGAGGGATAGCACCAGTAGGTGCGAGTGTGCACACAACTTCTAGACATGGTAGAGTGAATTTGGATTAATCAGGAAAGAGAACTAGAGGTCAAGAAAGGAAGGCTAAGATAAAAGGAGAAAAACCTGGACTAAGGAGTAGAAGGTAAGGGAGATAGAAAGTTGGTTAGAATTAGGATGAAAAAGAAAGAAATTCAGATCTTAGTCCTGAGGCTATACCTGTGTTTAAGAAATAGGATGTTATTTGACGATTTCATTTTTTAACAAGAGAATAAAACAAAGTAGTACCATAAAAGCAGTATTTTCAAAGTGGCAAAATGTTTGAAAAATAGGAACTTCAGGTATAACTTTGTGATAATTATTAAAGGGCCAATTAAAACAATGCTGCTACAAAAAAACCATAAAGGCTAAAACCATGATTAGAAATATTTAGTAGCTCACTTAAAATAAAACCAAAGAAAATGTTTTAATTTAAAAAGCACCAGTAACAGTGTAGTTGCAGGTCTACATGATAAAATGTAGAAAAAGCAGAGTAAGTAAAAACTAGTGTTTACACATTTTAAATGTAAATAAAATAGAAATTTGTAAATAAGAGGATGGGACAGAGATTCAAAGGCAGTGGGGGATATGGAAGTGGGAATGAAGAAGGGAAAAGTTCAACTTGAGAAGAGGAGTCGGAAAAAAAATTTGATTTGTTCATTGTCAAAAAAAAATCTTTTTGAAGTTTATTTATTTATAAAGTTTATAAAGTTTTATATAACGTGAACAAGTGCCCAAGGGATATCAGAGCGCTTTACAATAGGATGGGAGGAAGGACATAGATGCAAAATCAAAATCAAGTAGGAGGAGAAAACAGGAATGATCGCATATTCAGGAACAGTTGCACAAAACAAAGAACCATAACAAATGATAGTCCAATGGAAGTAAGAACAATGTCTTCGAGCAGGTGCGCCTAGCCCAATTAGGGTAAGAATTTATTCATAAATAATTTTTGGGCTTCCAATTTGAACGCCGTCGTTGAAGAGATTCGGCGTACTTCCGGTGGAAGAGAGTTCCAAAGCTTTGGTGCAGCACCGGTAAAAGTCTCTGTGACAAGTTCTCTTCTTCCTACAGATAAGTGGTTTCAGGAGGAAAATCTAGGCACTTCTTAAGGCTCTTACACCACAAGAAAGCTTCAGGTTTTGTGCAAGGTACCTGGGAGTATTGAAGTGAAGGGCATTGTGTGCCAGAACAACGATCTTTAACTGAATACATGCTTCATAAGGCAGCCATTTGAGAAATTTTAGGTCTGAGGATATGTGCTTGTTTCGCTTAGTGCCTGTAACCAGTCTAGCCACTGCATTCAGTGATGCTCTTAGTGGAGCATGGGAGTATTTGGGAAGGTCACAGAGGGTCGCGCTGCCGTAGTCCAACCTAGGCAGGACAAGCGCTTGCACCACCTGCTTGAAATCATTTTGTGGAAGGACAGATTTGATATTTCTGAGTGTCCACATCAATTGGTTTGCTTCCTTGCATACCTTACTGATGTGATTTTTCATGTTCAGGTGCTTAGCCAAGGTGACTCCATTCAATTTGGCTGAGTCTATGATTCGAGGAGTGCAGTTGGAGGCAGTGAGGTGATTCAACCAGAGGTCAAACTTGGGGGTGTGGTTCGGAGGGGAGATGACCAGGATTTCCATTTTGGAGGTGTTGAGCAGAAGATGGTTCACAGTTAACCATTTTTGAGTAGACATTAGGGTCGAGTTGAGAGAGATGATGTTTTCGGGGGAAGATATTTTCAAATAGTATAATATCATTATTACACATTTAATATTAAACATAATGTTTTGGTGTCCTTATACCATTTGTTTCACCCCATCACTAAACCCCTGTGGCCCACACAATCCTATCTAGGTCTGGCTCATAAATGCTACAAACGGTGTTTATATCTTACCCGCACTACGATACTCTACGCCATTACTGGGGACCCCAAGAGGAAGGTTAGGCACATGAGAGGCAGTATTGACAACCTGGCATGTGGCGGACTTACACACTTTGGATGGGGACAATGCACTGTTAACATTTGAGGAGTTGATAAAAGAGGCTGGGTTGCTCTCAGGACTCGATCTCCCAGCAACAGTGACAGGGAAACACTGGAGCTGGATTTCTCGGCAGGAGAAAAGACAGCGTCTCTCTCAGTGCGTCAGCGGGAGGGTCGGCTTCCTTCGGCACTTGCTACAGCAGGGCGTCGGGCAAGTAGATAGTCGATCTGCTCCAAACCACCGTGTGTTTTGCTAGGGCAGATGCTGGTATATTTATACCTGGAAGGTGCCGAGTTTGACGTAAGGTTGGACATCAGACGTCACTATGAACTCGCAGTTCTTTCAGGACTCCGGGAGTTCTAGGACAAATCAATACAGAAGAAGGGGGAATTCCTGGGCTGCTGGAGGCTTGGTTTATCTAAGAACACGTTGTACATTCTAGGAGTCTGTGTGAGTAACCTTGCCGTATTTGGACTGCATTGGCTATGTCTTAATATGGGTATGATTCTTATGCCTATAGAAGGATATGATTTGATATAACCACGTTACGGCATAAATCGGGAATACTTAACTAGAGTCCTAGATTCGTCTACAACAGGCCAATTCCTTTTACATACCTCTCATTTAAAGGCTCTGTCAACGGTGTAGGAAGATCTGACGACTGAACCTCAGACACATCTAGTGTTGCAATATCACATGTTATGGGGGTGAGGTCGCACATAGTACACTGGCTAGTGGAGGCGATGCTCACACACACAATGAAACTGATGCAGCGCCTCAGAGTACGATGGGAGGCTGACAGGGGCCGGCCTTGGACGGAGAAGGAGTGGGATGCTATATTGTCAGGAGCCAGGAATATACAGAGAAATTCTAGATTTAGGCTCATACAAACATATATCATACAAAGGGCATACCTCTCACCGGACATGATAAACAGGTATTTTAACACTGCCACTTCTGCATGCCCACGCTCTCAACAACTAGGTGCGGATCTGCTCCACATGCTGTGGACTCGCACATCTTTCAGCATTACTGGCGGGAATTAGTCACGACTCTGAACTCCTGTACAGACATGTAGCTGCCAATGTCTTGGGAAACCTGCCTCCTAGGGCTCTATGCCAGATCTAAAACAAACAAAGTTGCCTCGAGATTTCATGATTTAGGCTTAATTGCTGCAAAGTGCCTCATAACCAAGAATTGGAAAAACCCAAATCCTCCAGTAACACCCAACTGGCAGCGCTCCTTTCTGACGCGGGCACAAGCGGAAAGTATGGTGCTGCATAGGGAAGAGACAGCTGGGCTCGTAAGTTCCCTATTGTGCAAGATTGGGACGCGCTCCTCACCACACTGCGTGCCAGTATTGCTGTCGCCGCAGATGGCACCTTGGTCACTTTTCAGTGAATGCACCATAAACTCAGTTCCCATACCCCTGGTTCAGAACATGGGAAGATGTGAACTCCCTAGCCGCCTTGCGAGATGCTGGGGTCCCCTCTCCTGATTGGTAACTATGCCTGGCTACTCGCTCTGCCCCATTGTCCTGTGAGAAATAGGTCCAACACTATCTTTTTGGCGCCCAGCCCAGAGACACTGGTTTCATTAGTATTTCGCTGATGGCAAACTCCCCCTCCCCCCCCCCCCACCTTTACGTTCCTCTCTTTTTTGTTATTTAGTCATTTGTTGATATAAGTGTTAGTTTGATTTTTATAGTTTTAGATATTAAGCTTCATTGGACATTTTCAGTGCTTTCGTTTCATTAAATGCCACTGGACGGAAATGTTATTACTTTTATCTAGTAATGTGATGTTCGATTCTGAGAGGTAGCAACTGTATGTTTGTGTCATAGATGCATAGGAATACTTTAGTATGTATTTAGTCCAATGAGTAGAGTGTTAGTTATGGTTAGGGATGATCATACATTCCAAATCATGTAGCAGAATCAATGTGAGTGATGGCACACTGAAATTCCAGTCTGTATATATCTAGCAGGGATGCAAGTCATGTCTTTAGTCAACTCAATGTCATCATCAATAACAATTTGTAGAAATGCAGAAAGTATACCGTTGTTTTATGCATTGTATACACGATACCGATATTTGGATATGTTGTGAATGTACATGATGCCAACTCCGTCTAAAGCAAACTTCCAGGAGTAAAGACATCATATAACTTCTAGGAGTAAATACATCATATAACTTTAAGGGGTAAAGACATCATGTAACTTAAGGGGTAAAGACGTCTAAGAACTTCCAGGAGTAAAGACATCATATACCTTCTAGGAGTAAAGACATCATATAACTTCAAGGGGTAAAGACATCTAATAACTTCCAGTAGTAAAGACATCATACAACTTCAAGGGGTAAAGACAATATATATCATCAAGAGGTAAAGACATCTAATAATTTCCAGTAGTAAAGACATCACATAACTTCAAGGGGTAAAGACATCTAAGAACTTCCAGGAGTAAAGACATCATATAAATTCCAGGAGTAAATACATCATAAAACTTCAAGGGGTAAAGACATCTAATAATGTCCTGTACTAAAGACATCATATAGCTTCAAGGGGTAAAGACATCTAAGAACTTCCTGTACTAAAGACATCATATCACTCACTGATCCCTTTTCAATTAAAGATTGCCACGTATAGCCCCTCCTCAAGCAAATGCTCTTTTTTAAAGAGACAATGGGAAAAATTAGTCCCTGATATCATGGGCCCTGCTTTGGCTCAAAATACCCCCTCTCTTACCTCAAATGCGAACAGAGACGCTCAGCTACTCAATGATTGGATTGGTAATATGGTTTCCTCCATTGCTCCAGCCTCACGAGCAACATCTAAACGGTGCACACCTTCCGCTCCCTGGTTCTCTCAGGACCTCAGGGCAGAGAAAACGGCCTGTAAGAGACTGGAGAGACTGTGGAGGGCAAATTACGGCCCCCGAGAAAAAAACAAATATAAGGAAGCCTCTAAAAAATTTCAGAAGGCTATTAGAAAAGCAAAAAAACAGTACTATGCGGATTCCATTGAACAAGCAGAGCAGTCGAGTAAACAGATCTTTAAGGTGGTACAGTCCTTTTTTAAACCGCATTGCATTGAAAGGGAGGTTCCCCCTTCAACCACTCTCTGCGAAAATATTTCTGAGTTCTTTGATCAAAAAATTAAACAAGTCTATGAGGCCTTTGGGCCAGAGAAAAACACGGTGAAATCAGACCGAGCCATTAAAGATGGGTTGGGTGAAACACTAACACAATTCCAGGTGATACCGTTGAGTACGGTTAAGCATGAACTAATCCGCTGCAAGTCGAGCTCACCGGACGATCCGTGTCCCTCCAAACTTTGGTCTGCCATAGCTGTTTTTGTAGCTCCCACATTACAACAGATCTGGAATTCGTCCATTGTTTCGGGGGTATTCCCGAATATCTGGAAGCATGCCACCCTTCTCCCGATAAAAAAAAGCCTAATGGGATCCAAAAGACCTTAGCAATCTACGCCCGATCTCCCTGCTAGCAGCACCGGGAAAAATGTTCGAGAAAATAATACAACGCCAGTTGAGTAAATTCATTGAGGATAACAAAATACTACATGAGACACAGTCCGGCTTTCGTCCTGGCTTTAGCACAGAGACAGCTCTTACTGAGGTGGCAGAGTCTGTAAGGTGGTCGATGGATTCAGGAAGCTCAGCTATGCTGGTGCTCCTGGATCTGTCGGCCGCCTTCGACACGGTCGATCATGCTAGACTCCTGACGCGACTGGCTGAGATAGGCATCTGTGACCAGGCTCTGGGGTGGCTACACTCCTATCTGTCCCAGAGGACACAAAAGGTGGCACTGGGGACTGTATCTTCTACCCCGAAAGTCCTCATCTGTGGCGTACCGCAAGGGTCGGCACTCAGCCCCCTCTTGTTCAACATCTACCTTGCCCCACTCTTCACGCTGATTGCCAACTGGGGTATCAAGGCAATTTCATACGCCGATGACACCCAATTGGTATTTCCATATTCACAGGTGTCTCAGGAATCTTTCTCGAACTTTAATGGCTGTCTCCAAGATGTGGCCTGTTGGATGAATACGAATAAATTAAAACTGAATGCCAATAAAACAGAAGTGATCTTCTTTGGTAAAGGCCCCCCCCACCATCAGAGCTCTGGTGGCCAGCGGAGATGGGACAAGCCCCCTTACCCAGTCTAACGGCAAAAAACTTGGGAGTGCGATGGGATGACAGTATGGCCTTTACCTCGCATATTCACCAAGTAGTTGGCTGCTGCTTGAGTAAACTGAGGAATCTGCGCAAGATTTTGAGACTTCTCCCTGACGGTTGCCGGAAAACTGTAATCCATGCCACAGTGACATCTCGACTGGATTACACGAACGGCCTCTATCTGGGATTACCTCAATATCTAATTCAAAAAACTACAGTTGGTCCAAAATACGGCTGCGAGACTGTTAATGCGAATTCCTTTTAAGCATTCGGTCTCTCCATATCTTCGATCACTGCACTGGCTGCCAATTGCCAGCAGAATCAAATTTAAGGCACTTACCTTGGCCTTTAGATCTCTGTTCGGCACCTGCCCCAAATATCTGAAAACCCGGCTCCCAAGATACTCCCAGGCCCGGGCGCTTCGTTCCAATTGCCACATTCGACTTGCCGTTCCACGGGTAAAAAGGGCCCGGCTGGTAGGTCGAACCTTTTCGGCAAATGTCGCGACATTGTGGAACACCTTGCCTCCAGAAATTCAGCAAGCCCCCTCTGAAAACTGCTTTAAGCGACTGTTAAAGACTTGGCTCTTTACCCAACCACGCTAAGCGCCCCTTCCCTAGTCCTCTGGGTTAACTGTGTTCTTCTCAGCGCCGGGACACCTCCTTGTGAGGTAGCTGTTCGCGCTTTATAAAATTCCGTATTATTATTATTATTAGCTTCAAGGGGTAAAGACATCTAATAACTTCCTGTACTAAAGACATCATAAAACTTCAAGGGGTAAAGACATCTAATAACTTCCTGTACTAAAGACATCATATAGCTTCAAGGGGTAAAGACATCTAAGAACTTCCACGAGTAAAGACATCATATAACTTCTAGGAGTAAATACATCATATAACTTCAAGGGGTAAAGACATCATATAATTTTAAATGGTAAAGACATCTAATAACTTCCAGGAGTAACGACATCCTATAACTTTCAAGAGTAAAGACATCATATAACTTCCAGGAGGAAAACATCACATAACTTCAAGGGGTAAAGATTTGTTGCAACCAGGGGCGCCTGGTGTAACAATTTATTTTGCAACCCCCGTGACCTCCTTCTCTACAGATTCCCTCACTCCCTCACTCCCACCCTCCAACATTGCCCCATCTCTCCGTAGCCCCTCTCTGACATACATTTCTTATTTTAGCACTCCTCATAGTTTAATCACACTCAGTTCTGTGATCTTCATGGTACACGTCCTTTGCAGCAGGCACATGAACCCTCTGTGCTACTTTGTGATGAGTCAATAGGCCACTAGACACAGCGCTGATCTCTCTCCAGCAGGAATATTAATCACCATATTTACCCCAGCCTTTTTATTGTTGTCTGAAATCAGCTGGACACACAAGGAGCTCTGCAACATGTGCTATTAAACGCATGTTTTTGCTATACACACCACCCTCCGAGTTCAGCACTAGGTGAGGCTGCACCAGTCGCACCGCCATAAAGCTGGCCCCGGTTGCAATGGTTCGACTTTAAGTGTAAATGTCATCGTGGCCGCCCCTATTCCTTCCTGGTGGACGAACCTGCGCCATATTTGGCGATTGCTTAGCATGCTCAGCTAAGGTCTAGCATGCCAACTTTCATACAGTTTTGAGAAGGAGGAGAAGAAAAAGTGAGAGGTCCAAGAAGGATGGGTTTTCTCATTTTAGCTCTCATAGGAAATTTTGTTCACAGCAGTAGTAGAAATTGCTGAGTAGATTGGCACCAAACTTGGCATAACATAGTTACATTAGAACAGGTTCTAAGCTGTTACAAGCACATCCCATGGTACCAGGGGTGAACTGGCAAGGATGTTGCATAGCAGTGCAGAACTATCAGTGTTTCAGAATCCTCTGTGACAATTTCTAGCCAGTGCTTTATTGGTAAAAAAAAGTACGTGCCAGGGCTCTCGTCAGGAGGCCACAGCAGTGTGCACCACACATTGTCCCCGCATACATACACACATATATATTCATACACATATGTATATTTGAGTGTGTGAATGCATGCATGTGAGTATCTTTATGAATGTGTGTGTGCTTGTGTATTTATAGGTATATATCTATATATCCATATACAATATATTACCTACTGGCGGTCGCCAGGAAGTAGTTATAGTTAGGACCAAGTAGTGTTTTGCTTATAACTTTGGTGTTGTTTGATGAATCTTCATGAAATTCTCAAAACTAATTCTTTGTTCATATCAGCTCCTATGTTAAAAGTTTGAGGGTGATTCGTCAAGGGGGGGGGGCTGAGAAAAAAGGAGGGTCCCAAAACATGTTTTCTCCGTGTTCATTTCATAGGACACTTTAGACAGGCTACAGGTCGAACGGGTGAACGCAATGACCCTAAATTTGGCAGGGAGAAGGGTCTTGGTCTAGAAAGCATGCTTTTGTTTATTTGGTGTAAATTCGTTCAGCCATTTTGGAGAAATATCGAAATTTACAGATATCGATATTTGAGAATTCGGCCATCTGATTGGCTGAGGCATTAGGAGCACTATCTTGCTGCTTATTGGCTGCAAGCGGTGCAGGCGGTTGCAACTAGGAAGTGTTGGCCGCCATTTTGTGATTCCGTTGAAGTGAGTAAAAAATGGTGAAAAAAGTAGGAAAGAGGAGGGTAGGAGCTCTGTGAGCTCTGTAGGGTGGTTACGGTGTGCTATAGAGGGAGTGTGAAGTGAAGTATTTACCCTTACCTGTGTGAAAGTGGTATTTTGGCCAGAGTGAGATGGTGGTGAGGTTAGGTGCTGGTACACTCAAGGATGAAAGCGTGCGCCTAAACTGTGAGCTGAGTGCTGTAAACTGATGTCCTCCGGGCGCTGTAGCATGCTGGCCGCTGTAGCATCGCTGTGCAGGTGGTGTTAGTATGAGTTTAGACTATAGCGGGAGTGGGAAGCAAGCTACTCACTGGTACTGCTCTGAAGACTCGGGATGAAACTGTGAGTCAAAGTCATAAGCTGATTGCTGTAAAATGATGTACTGTGTACGCAGTAGGATACTGGACGCAGTACCATACCTGTGTAAGTAGTGTTAGTATGCGTTTATATGACACAGGGAGTGGGAAGCGAAATACTCACCACTACCGGTCTGAAGACTCGAATGCAGTGTTTTAGCAAGCAGGAATAAAGAAATAACCATGAAGAATATATTGCAGAATGTTGCAATGCCACAGAAGACAAATGGTGAAATCAGGTGTGTAAGAAAGTGGCTGTGTGTAATAAAGCGATGGAGTTTGAAAGTTATATAAAAAGTGTCTTTATTTAAGAGCCATAAATGCACCTACTGGTGCAATAGCTAAGGAATCCAGCTGAGGTAAACTCTAAGCTGTTCTGCTGGATTCAAATGTAAGCTCCTGTATCAGTGAATTCCGCTTTACATGTGACAGTTCCATGTTACATCAACAATACCTATTAGAGTTGAATGACTCTAAATTCTATAAGGAAAATAAAGGTAGGATACGATTACCACATGTATCCTTTAAGAAAACAAAGAAAAAAAAGATTTTGCAAAATTTAATCATCACACTTTTTAGGTACCCTGGTACTGCTTTTTTGTAACACAAAATTATCAACAGTAGAACAGTCAGGAATCTGTTGTACAGTAGATTCTATCTGGTGCGTGTCAGAATTCGTAATAGTTCTACCCACATTGGAACTTTGAGGAGGCATACAAACAGTGCGCTTCAGAAAAGCACATTCAGTACCCTTCTGGTCAAACCATACATTATTGTCTTCAGCTCTTTCAAAAAAAGATTCTTGTGCAGAGAGCTAAGGCATCGAGCTGAGGCAAACTCCAACCGCTTCTGCTGTATACAAACCGAAGCTCCTGCATCAGTGAATGCCGCATTACATGTTACAGTTCCATGTGATATAAACAATAGCTATTAGGCATGAATGACTAAATTGTATAATGAGAATAAATGTAGGATACGATTACCACACTGTGCCAACCAGTTCCTAAACGATGTCGTGTTTTTTTATCTTGATCGCCAGCTTGTGAGCACAGGTTGAGGAAGAGTAAATTTGTGTGAAAGGGCTTTGTGGATAACAGGCAGGCAGAGAGATGTATGCACAAAGAATAGACATGGTTTTAAAATGGATGTCGGGTTTAGGCTAATTTAGCAAGTATATTGCGTGTTTGCATAGGCCATACATCATCAATCCATGGTAAGAGTGTAGAAGTAAGGGGCAATAATGGAAAACAGAGTTCAAATGTGTGAGTATACTTAGAAAGTTATTATATGAAAATATTTCAATTTAAGTGTATTAAAAAAAATTTCAGAAAAAAGTTGGAAAAAATCAATCCAAGAATAATGTGAATTTCTTACAAGTCTTGGAGATTGCAGTCCGGAAGTTCTTCAGCGGCTTGAAATGCATAATGTTCCAAGAGGTCATTGTTGCCATCGTGTGAGAAAAGCGAAGCGATCCAATTCATATCCTCGAAGTGAGAGTAATTTTCCTCGAATGTTGGAGCAGCAATTTGAATTGGCAGGCAATCTGCGATGTTGTCAAGGACGCACATTGCAGGAGATCTTTCGCGGCTGTGCAGAAATCCCATTCTGCCACGATACCTTTTTGCCTTGCATACACCATTGCTCCACTGCCTGAACAATCAAGTTTGTGGTTTTCAAGATACTCCATTACCTGCTGGATATCGGGAGTGATTGTTGGGATGTTGACATGGCATGGATCCATTCGCCAGTCGAATGGGCAACTTTTGCAATAAAAAGATGGTTGTAAACAGACTGCATATGTGTAAATAAATGTCATGTTGTAGCTGGCTTCGATAATAGATAGAGGCAGGCAGCCGAAAAGTTGTTCCTTTTTTTGACAGTATTGATGGAGCTTCGCATCGTGGCGTATTCTGTCGGACATGGTTGTTAGCACAGGGAGCACAGCCATTTTTTACAAGCAAAAATAGTAGTAGGATGGCCGCAAAGAGAGCGAGAATTACGGGCACTGTTCCTGTTATTCTATAGATGATCGAATAAATGAAGTCTGGTATTATACCACAAACAGTTTGAAAGAGTGTGAGAAGGCCAGAGGAGACCGTGTTAAAAAAGTGTGCCAGACCTTGAGTGTGAGATGTGTTGAAAATTGTGTAACAATTCACAAAGTGTAATGGGAGGTTCGTATTTAAAAGGGACTGTATTTTACTTGAAGTTTGTGTTATCTGCAGTCGATACATTTCTTTTGCATAAGTGAGGGACCCTTCTGAACAAAAGCTGTTTCACTTTGGTTACTTTAATGAAATCTGTTTTCAAAGTAGGTTTTGAAGGTCAAGTTTAAGTTTGGGAGTTGTTTTGTGTGGGTGGGAATAGACATTGCCACAGGAAGTTACTCAGTTTGAAACAGAAAGGACAGACGGTATGCCAGCTCATAATCCGTGGAGTGCATGTAATTGAGAAGCAGATAAGTGCTGTTAGAAAGCTGTGTGAATGTTGGGTTGATTGTGGGAGTTGGCATGGTTTTAAGAAAGCACGCAAGATTGGGGGCTGTAAGCTCATGAGCGTTGTGCAGTTGGACATTCTTGGATAGTAATGAATGAGTGCCATTGTGGTCGCACTTTTCACCTGTGAGAAAAAGTTATGTATCCTCTTTAAGACAGAGACATGTAAATGGGAGAAAGGACTGCTCGTGAATAAACGCGCTAACTTATATAATCAAATGCAACACGACAAACAACATGTACACCTAACAGGCACAACAACACTACGTACTGTGGGAACCGTGGCTAGTCATGTATACAAACCAAACATGGCATGGCACCTCTGCCACACAATGCAGAATGCGGGGAGAGATGGGAGCAAAGTATGTGCAAAGGTGGGAGGTGATTCTCGATTATAAAAGTATACAATGCAAAGTGTTGAGGGGATATGCCGGACAGACTTGAGTATGCAGAGCACAGACATGTACTTGTGAACATACATCTATGGTCTACTGAGTGATGTAGACAGTGGACGCAACCACGATAGTACAGTCATTAGGGAAGATTACGAAAAGATAGCCCGTACGTGCCCCCTCATCCCTAAATCCTTAGCGTAGTGAGCTGGCTCAGCGAACGCAAGGCTAGTGTAGGGGTATGAATAAAAGGCACGTTTCTGTGGGTGTGGTTTTGCTCAGGAATGGCAAATGTGTATGCCAGGTCTGTGCAGCTTACACCGCCATGAGGTTTGCCCCATGAGCGAAGGTGACTGTGTGAATGATGCTCTCAGTCTGCTGGTATCCAGAAACAGTCATGGCTGCTGCGACGCACATATGCCACACAGTTCACCTTTTGCTACCTCATTATGTGAAAGAGGGCCCACCACTTGCCGGAGATCAACGCTGGCTACCACGACACAGGCACACATCGCCCAGCCTGAGGCCAAGCACCGTGGAGCGCTCTGTATACTACTAACACAGTAGTCCAACAGGTACCACCAGTGGAACGGTGTCTTGATTGCATAATGAACGATGTTAGAACTGCATCTGGAGTGGAGATGGAGGTACTCCCTTTGACCAGGTGCAACCAACTCTAGGTCCCAACAGTGGAACGGTGTCTTGATCCCACAATGGACAATGTCTGATATTACCTGCTGCTTGCTTTTCACAGAACACCCTCCATTGACGTGCTTCCGTAGTTAACTGCTGCACATGATTATTGGGCTTGGCTGACGGCAGTCGCTGGACTACACCGCGGTACAGCTGGTCCGAACAGTGAAACGGGGTCTTGATTCTATGATTATGTCAGAAGTTAAAGTCTGTGATGATTTCTGTGTACCCCCTCTGACGAGGTGCAACCAACTGTAGGTCCCAACAGTGGAACTGTGTCTTGATCCCACATTGGATGATGTTAGAACTGCATCTGTGAGTGGAGATGAAGGTACTCCCTTCAACCAGGTGCAACCTAATCTAGGTCCCAACAGTAGGACAGTGTCTTGATCCCACAATGGAAGATGTCCGATATTACTTGTTGCTTTGTTTTCATAGAACTCCCTCCGTTGATGTGCATCAGACTGTGTGCTTGCATAGCTAACTGTTGCACATGATTATTGTGCTTGGTTGACACCAGTCGGTGTAGTACACCGCGGTACAGCAGGTCCGAACAGTGAAACTGAGTCTTGATTCTATGATTGAGGTTGTTAGAAGTTCAAGTCTGTGATTATTTCTTTGTACCCCCTCTGTTCTAGTGCAACCAACTCCGTTCTTTTGAATTCCACGGTATGTGGCTGTGAGGCGTTAATGAATAGTGCCTCTGGCCTAAACTGCGGTCTGCAGGGCTCACAATTTAGATTGAGTGGTGATTGTTTAATTACAGAATCCAGTAGTCAAGTAAATAGCACGTCTATTGAAATATACACAATATCCTTTTAGTATACTTGCTTGAAGATTTTTTTTTAGATGGCTTATCATCATCATCATAATCTTTATTTCGGCAACATCTGCCATAAAAAGTACAAATAACATTGGATCTAAGACATAAATATTAAGATATAAAAAGGTTAAAACATATGGAATCAGTGTACAGATATAAGGGCCAACCATTAAACATACTAAAAATATCAATGTCATGGTTTATAATTTTAGCAGTTCGTCATAAATCCCCAACTCGAAGATGTCTCCTCTTATGCCAAACTATCCCCAAATATTTAGCTAGAGCAAAAACTATATGCCCAGATAAATCGGTCTTGAGGACCCTGTAAGCATGCATACAGTGAGAGAAGCCCATGTTTTTACATACTGGGACAATCCATTTCCTCTGCTCCTGCGCATAAGCATTACAAAAAAACAGTATGTGCAAATCAGTTTCCTGTTCAAATTTACACCCTGGGCAATGGGACGGGGAAGATTCGGCCCATTTACTAGTATAAGCCCGTAGTGGTAAGCTGCCATACCTCCATTGGAGATACAGTTTCCTGATGGATGTTGGGGATATATCATCTAAAACGGTTTCGAGCCTATAACTGTCCTTGATTGTTAAAAATGATGATGTTAAGGCACCTAGGCCTCTTCCTTGTAAATGAGCAGCAAGTTTGCTTTCTTGATACTGGGTATTGAGCTGCCTCCGTGTTACCCGGGAACATGATGAGAGTGGGTCAGACAATAGGGTGAGTAGCCCTAAAGTCCCTAGTTCTTTCTTTATATAATTTAGCCAGGGAATTTTCCCAACATTTGGGAGGGTGAGAATTTCCTGGAGTTCTAGCCTGTAATTAGCTAGCTCTGGTACAGACCAGATCCTGCGCCAGAATATTAAGGGTCGTAGGCCCATATCTTCATCAAGGGGTCTCAAACCTAAGTCGAGTCTCAAAGGCAAAAGGGGAGTGCTAGGGGGAACTGATAGAAGCTGTCTGATGAATTTATTCTCAGTTGCTACTAGATCGCGATTGGACATGTAGCCCCAGAGTTCGCTTCCGTACATAACCGCTCCCCTAGCCTGTGCTCTGTAGATCTCTAGTGGGGGACCAACCGGCTTAGAAGAAGAATTGTTTTTAGAGACCAGTTTGATAATTCCACCTGCTATTTGGGCCAACTTTAATTGTGATTTCTCCCGTTGGTGCGTCCACGACATCTTTTCATTTAGGGTAATTCCTAAGTACTCAAAGGTTCGAACCCTCTCTAGCCTGTTGGCTCCAATGTACGGATTAGGGCGAGTTCTGGATGGAGGGTTGAAGACCATGTATTTTGTCTTCAATGCATTGATCTCGAGGCCATGATCTTTACAAAATGCCTCGAAACCATTGAGGATTCGCTGAATATCCATTGGAGACTTGGAGAGCAGCAGGGTGTCATATGCGACCATAATCGCCGGCACCCTGCTACCTCCAAGTTTGGGGGCATCACTATTCTCGACCCCGTTCAGGTGGGCAATTACCCCGTTGACGTAGAGGCAAAACAGGGTCGGTGCGAGCACACAACCCTGCCTAACCCCCCTGCCAACGGGGAATTTATTAGACAGTGTTCCCTCCCTGCCACATCTGACCTGGGCATAATTATCAGTATGTAATCTGACAATCATATTTAAGAGATGTTGCGGCACCCCCAAGCCAGAGAGCACGGACCAAAGTTTCCTACGAGGTACCAAATCAAAAGCTGCTCGAAGGTCAACGAATACAGTATAGAGGCTGCCACCCTCCAACTGTACCGTTTTCCAAAATATGATGGCAAGACGAAAGACTTGGTCTATGGTGGACACCTTGTTCCTGAAGCCCGCTTGATATGGACTGAGTGGTCTAGCATCCATTCTGATAGGCGGTCCAAGATCAGCCTGGCAAAGATCTTTTGGGGGACGTCTATTAAGCTGACAGGCCTATAGTTGGCTGGGAGCAGGGGTGACCCCTTCTTGAATATGGGAACAATCTCTGCCCCCAGCCATGTAGTAGGCACCGGCATCCCCTCTAAAATTGCATTGAATAGGACCTGTAGGTATGGAGCCCAAATCGTGGGTTTGTTTTTAAATAAGTCACCAGGGAGTTTGTCCAACCCTGGGGCTTTTTCTGAGGCAGGTCTAACAATAGCTGCCCCTACTTCTGCCAAGGTAAAATTATCCGATTCCAAGAATGGCATGCGAGTCAAGTCTGCCATCAAGTCTTCTTGGTCCACAGAGAGATCCACATTGGGCTGAGTATACAAAGATCTAAAATGATCCTCCCATACACTGGGTGCGATATTGGCCTCAACTGCAGGAATGGGATCGGCCGAGCCATTTTTGACGATCTGCCAGTATTTCCTGGCATCTCGAAACTTAAGAGCAGCCGTCATATCTGTCCAGTTCGCATTATCCCATTCAGTCTTGGCGTTAGAAATAAGATGTTTATACTCCTTCCTCTTGGTTCTAACCAGAGAGGTGTTGTCCTGTTGCTTCATAGCCGCTAGTAGGTCGGCTTTAGCCTTTCTACAGGCGGCATTGTACCATAGGGCACGCGTTCCCCTGCCTTTGCCTTTCCTTGGCCTCTGCTCAGGTTTCAGCACATCAGCTAAGGTACTTCACAACTCCAAATGAAGGTCACAAAGTTCTCTGTGGGTCTCCTCCGACGGGATTTGGTGGATGAGGTTATCAACTTTTTGCAGGACTAAGGCAGTCTTTGCATACAGCCTCTGAATATCCTTGGGATTTCCTACAATTTTAAGCCAACGAACTCTCCGCCGGTTAGTGGATAAAATCATTCTCGAGTCCGTAGGATCATCACCGCCCTGCATATGGAAGGTGACGCCCGGAACCTACATTTTTAAAATCAGCGCATTATGATCGCTGTCAACTCGAGGAATTACATTAAAATCTACAATTCTGGCCCATTCAGAGTATGTAATCCAGTCGAGAATTATGCCCCAGTTTATTAAAAGTCGGTTTGGGGGGATGTCACCGCTTATCCGGCCATTACAGGCCCTTAAAGAATTTGCTAAAGTCAGGCAAGTGATTTGTGTCGCTAATGGTGACCAAGACTTCACTAGTGGGCCAGCCAGTTTCGGAATTCCCCATTGTTCATCTTCCTCATTGGTTGCACCTTCTAGGAATAGTGGGAGAGGCTCAAATTGACAATTGAAGTCTCCCCCAACCACGTACGGAGTACCTTGGGAAAAAGTGCTCAAAAACAGCACTAGTTCCTCAATAGTACTAGAAACTTTTGCTATGCCCACCGGTCTTGAGTAGACATTGATCAGTGCCCAATTTACTGCATTAGGACCTTCCAGGAGTACGCATTGAATATCTGGGGAATTGGTTGCTATAGCCCTCGCCTTACAACCTAAATGGGAGGCCACCCAAATGAGTAGTCCGCCAGACGGGCTTCCCTTCCCCTTCTAATTCGCCCAAATTGAAAATGTATCAAACCCTGCACGCCGATGGTCCTCTCTAGCCCATGTCTCCTGAAAGAGGCAAACGTCCTGTAAATCTATAAATGCCCCCCAGTCAGGGGAATCAAGTTTGTTAGCCAGACCCGCCAAGTTCCAGAAAACAATGGAGATGGAGCCCCTATCGTGCAGATCTACATTGGAACAATTGGAACAATTGATTAGCCTGTTTACTGCTGGGTCCATCAAATCCCGCATAGGCTGCAGGTGATTCCGGTTACACAGGATAGGACTCCTCTTGTCGTAATGGGGGGAGGATTTCTTACTTGCCCTGGGTGCTATAAGTTCACAGTACCCATTTACTCCCTCCCTTAGGGCTTCAGGGTCCGTCCTCACACCCTCCATTAGGCTAGTAGAATTTGGCTGTCAGTCAACCATCTCTAGGCCACTAAATCTATTAGCAGTCGAGAAGCCACCCCAATTGCCCCTATATGCTTGTTCTCTAAAGTCCTGTACCCCCAGGTCCCCCAATTTCCATTCCTTATGCGACGCCCTACAGTGTGCCAGTCACTGTCATTGTTCCAGTCACGTATCAGTCCACTCCTAGAGGGGTAAAAAAAGGAGAGACGTCGAGTTGCGATCCCCTCATATCTGTCCTGTGTATTCCAGGTACATATGTAGTCAGCTGTATGAGGGTCCGCAAAGTTAACTAATATACAGTCTTCATGGACTGTTTTCTTTTTGTGACCCACCCATGTTACCCTGCGTACTGTCAAGATCTTACTAATTAGGTTAGGTGGTAGAGGCCGAGTTATATTGAGCCAATGTTGGACTTTATTTTTTAGGGACCAATTGGCTTCCTCATCAGCCTCACCCAGTTCAGGGACCCCGTCATGACCACCACATAGGGACTTGCCTCAGGGGGCAGATTCACCGGTCGTCTCCTATGTGGTCCCCCGTCATTATTGTTCTTATTTAACTGCATCATATGGTCCCTAGATGGACTAGGCCCCTCTCTAGGAGGGGTAGCATAGGTTTTAGTTTTAGATGCCGTTAGCTTCACAGAGGACAGGTCAGTCTTAGGTTTTGGGTTAGGCACTATTGCTGATGGTTTTTTAATGACAGGAACAGCGGGTTTATCTAAATTTGTATTTGAATTAGTTCCCCCTACTTTATGAATACCCCGTGGGTTTGGTTTTTTTGGGGCAGCACACAAGTCAGCTATCTGTTTCTCGATACGGGCTAATCTTGTCTCACTAGGGGTGAGGTAAAGTTTAAAAAGTTCAGCAATCCAGGGTAGGAGTGAAATGTTTACCTCATCATCCCTAACACTGATCCTGTCTAAAGTACCTCTGCATTCACACTGGAGGATACCTCATTTATAGGGGCATTACTAGGGGGATCAGGAGCTGTAGACAAGTATGGAACAGGAGCCCCAGGAACCTTTCTCAATTGTTGTTTACCCCTCTCCCTTTCGTTTTGTGACTTGGGTTTTTTGGGGATGGCTCCCTCCCTCCTACCCTTCAACTGGGTGGTGCTCAGGCCAGTGGGTGAGGGTGAGATATTAACAGCTAGGTCCGGGTTTTTTTCTAAGTCTACACTTGATTGTAGATCTGATGAGAGGTGGGATACGGATAAGTCTACCGTACCAGGTAGACTCTGTCTGTGGACATGTATGTCCGCGTTAGTTGTTACAAGAGTTTCTAGGGGGACCAAAGCCTTTAATTGTTCGGGGGTTTTGGCTGTAGCAAAGTGACCCATAGAAGATCTTTTTGCGAGGGAAAGGTCTTGGGATACCCTGCGTTCCATCAATATCATTTCTTGGTCTATGAAAGAGTTAGCCCTTATAAGAAAATTATCGAGTGTGCCTGTTTGTGGTAAACCCCCGCTGCCGTTTTACTTCTAGACCCTCTCGTGCACATAATTAAAAAGTATAAATAACTAAGAATAGTCTATACAAGATATGCCTAATTGGTAATCAAAAAAAATATGATAGCAATATTAAACGTGCACCTACATGTGGGTCCAGTTCCAAAGTCAAAAGTTAGAGGGGTGGCCCGGCCCGGCCTTACACGGACTCTAACGGGCTACAAAGGAACCGCCCTTTGCCCGGGCTTAACCCCGCGCGCGTCCCGCGTGCGCGTTGTGATTGCTCCTAATAAGGGAGGAGACACAGGAGGGGGCTGGAAGAGGACCAGCTGCGGCCGATCAGCGCCGCTGAGCAGGCTGGTCCTCGCAGTCCCGCCTCTGTCCGTGTGTGGGGCAGATGAATCCAGGCAAGTCCTCGGGGTCCCAGCAAGTATCAGCAGCACAAGTTCGGGGACCAGCGAGCGGCTCCCGCGAAGCGGGGGCCGCGAGAAGTGGCGAAGTGGCCTGATGAGGCAGAGCAAGGCAAGCAAACACAAGGGCCGGAACAGCAACAACCCTCGGACGTAGCACAAGGAGGCTCTTATGACTTATAGGTTTACTACAACGACCAAATTCATCTTGCAAGTCCAAAAGAACACTGACTAGTCTACACTGTGGACAACAGAAATCGCGATACGAATTGTTTTGATTTATTTATTGTAGAGTTTTCTGTAATTTATGATGTTATATTTTGGGAAGAGGAAGTGAGAAAAATTATTCATGGTTGCCTGTGTGAGTACTGCCTTCAATTTACACTGCAGACAGCAGTGTTCACATTTGAGATTGAGTCGGTATTGTAGATGCAGCAGTCCTCTAAGAAAATACATTGGTGAAGTGGGTTCTGTCTGCACCACTCATAAGCATTATGGCTGGCTCCGCACATGCTTTTATGTTGCTTTGCGTACTGCAAACTGTGGAGCTCAAGTCAATGCCACATGGATGTGGGCCTTTGCTGACCGCTCTGTCTGGCTAACACTGCAGACAGCAGTGATCACAATTCAGATTGAGTCGCTATTGCAGATGATGCAGTGTTGATGGCAATAGATATTGCTCCTAGTACGGCCCGCCCGCAGCACGCATCATCGCTGGCTGTGCACATGCTGAATGCATTTGATGTGGCTATGTGAGTGCACTAGAACTGATGGAGCGTTTATGATATAATCTGTTTGTGTATTATTTCAGATCTATTGATTGTGTCTCAGTATACCACAAGTTGTGGTTCTTTTTTTTGATAAAGACATTTTTATTGATTTTAAAAACACAGGAACAAATCAGCCAATACACGGAAATCACAAGTATAAGTTCATTCACACAAGCACTGTACCCCAATCACGTTCCCCATAAAAATACATAAGCAGAATTCGGAACCAGGTTAAGCAGGACCCTCCACATTAAGTTGTGGTCCTTTTACGATAGATTTATTTCTGTATTATTTCACATCTACTGACCCAATCTTGCTGCAGCACAAATTATTGATTATTTTAATATTGAATCTCTGTGTGTGATCCAGTGATTACTGTTGTAGTTGATGCTAGCAGCAGGGCTGCTTTAAACTCACCACACACACATCCAGCACAGACGTCACTGGATATGTGACGATGGTAATAAAAAGGAGTCGAGCGCACATGCCCGTACCCACTTCCACTATCTATCTGTGTCCGTGTGTTCATTATCTATGCATGATACTGCCTCTGGGCCGTACTACATAACATTGTGCTGTGGACAGCGTATGCAACCATGTTACCTCTGGTAGTGGAGAAAACTTCGGTTATGGAACTTTTAGGTGTATGGCTATCACAGGTGGAAGGCTACTTTACAAAGTATGAATATTGATGAAGATGATGGTTGCATGTTGTGTGAAGTGTAAGATATGTGTACATAGCAAAAGGTTTAGAAAAAAGCTCTCTAACCAGAAGAGGTGTGTCTCATCAAATGCAGTACAGAGATTGATTAAAATGGGTGGTGTTTTCCAACTGTTACAATGGGAAATGCTATGAACTAAATAAATGCTTTTTTTATGGTCACATGGCAATCGCGCATCCAGAGCGCAAGGAGACCGCACCCGACGTGATTTTGAAAAAATATATTTACTATAATATAAGGTAGTTACATTTAGAAATATATAAATGTTTAAAATATTCTTCATTATCACTTGCTCTCATATACACTTTAAAGTTATTTAGATGTAGTATTGAAACAAAAAGAAATGAGGGAATGGCGTACGCAGCGCGACACTGTACGTTTATGACGTAACACAGGGTGTGGCAGCGTGCACTTGTCGCATTCGCATACCCAACGAGCAGCGGGCGTGACCCCATACGTATATGATGTAACGCACGGCTTGGTAGTGCGTACCCGTCGCATACCAAAGTAGCAGCTGGCACAACCTCATATGTATATGTTGTTACGTGGTACACGGTGCCACAAACCCAGCGGATATGAAATGCACATCATTTAAATGTGTTGGATAGGATTCGCGTACTGATCGAGCTGGTAGACTACCGGTACGATGGAAGATATAAAACGTTACATATTTCTTAAAGTTAAAAAAAGGATAATAGAGTTGCAAAATATTAGAAATAATTAGAAAAAATATAGGTTTTATAAATATTAAAATATGAAATTAACATTTAAAAAACCTTTGAAATTCACTGAAAGAACCATAGGTTTTACAGACGTTATAGTTAGGAATTAGCATTTTTAAAAACTTAGAAATTCACTGAAAAAACATAGGTTTCAGGGATGTTATAGTTAGTTGAACATTTGATTCATATAAAACCAGAAAAATTTGCCAGTTACAGTTAGTTGATCTGCAATCACGCGCCTGCAATGCACTGCTGATGACGTCACATATTACATCACTCATGACATGGTCAGTGACATCACTGATGACATCTCAAATGACATCACTGATGACATCATCCACGTGATAATCTGATGCATATACTGATGCTCTAATATAAACTTTGATACACCCACTCTAAAATACAGACTGCTATTTTTTAAACCATACACACAACAATGCCAGATACTACATATCACCGACTATTTCCTAGGACTATTTCCTAGGTCGATACACACATCCAGTGACTTATACATACAGTTACTCATCAACACAGTACTATAATATGTACTCATACACCTATACATACAGCCACACTCTACCATTCATCCATAGAGTTACTCACACATAGTCAGTCATGCAAAGAATGAATTACATATTAGTTTACTCATGTATACAGTTATACACACCAGTTGAGTTATGTATACACACACCACATCACTTTTTTATGCAGATACTAACACATACTTACTGTCTTATACAATCACTGATACAAGCAGACACTCATGTATACACCCACTCTTCAAATAACTTACTCTCATGTGGTGATTTTGTGGGAGGAGCTATGAGATGAGCTGCGAGCTGTGAAGAAGCTGTGAGGACGCGCTGGAAGGGCGCGCTGGAAGCTGAGCCGAGCCGTGCTGAGCTCACCGGTTAGCGGATATTAAGGCTATCGGTCCCTCCTCGGACCCCTTGGACCCCCCCCCCCGTTGCTGTTACCGCTGCCACTACCTGACTCGCTGCCGGCTGCCGGCTGCCTTTCCTGACAGGTGCCTTTCCTGACGGCTGCTGCATGGCTCGGCTGACCGCCCCCCCACCGCATCACCGCATCGTTGTTTCACCTGTGTTGCGGTTGGCGGCCGGCAGTTTTTGGCAGGTTTACGGCTCTCCCCATGCTCTTGGGGGTCGAGCAGAGCTGGGCTGAGCTGAGCAGACAGGCTGGGAGGCAGGACGTCATTGTGGGGTAGCGAGTGGTGATGGCGCAGAGGAGGTGGAGGTGAGGAGAAGGGGGAGCACGTTCTCTGGAAAGGGGCAAAGGGGCTAAGAGGAAAAGAAGCAAAAGGGTAAAGGAGTAAAGGAACACCAGCGACAGGAGCTACAGCAGCTGGCTGGGCGGGATAAAGTGAGGTGAGGTGCGGAAAATACTTCTCAGACTTGTCAGATTTATCACCCACGACTGGCGACTGGCCCTGGGAGCTTTATTACGTCATTTACACACAAGGGAGTGGTGGGCCCAGTGAGAGGAGCAATTAAAAAAAAACAAACGAAAACATCTAAAACAGACTACAGGAGGGCGAAAACAGTGGATTGGGGGTCGCGGGGGAGGCGCGATTGGCATACTTGAGAGGATACTGGACATTGCTCTTGCTTTAATCCTAAGCAAAATTATCACGGCAAGTTGCGTGTGACAAAAAAATAAAAAATAAAAACAAAAGCCAATACAGCTAAAAACAAGCAGAGGGCATTATGAGGTCAGGTCGAGTCCGGGGCAATACAATACTTAATAGAGAGACAAAAAAACGGAAGCTAAAAACCATGATGCTGGAAGAGGAAAGGACTGATCCACCATCAGAAATAGGTCTGGCAACCCAGAAAAACTGTTCCTTCATACAAATATCAGCAGTTGGAAACGTCTCTGGGACAGGAAAGATTGGACAATCACCAAATTTGGAGACAAGCAACAAAATAACAAAAAGGCAGTTTTCTTACCAGCCAAACATTTTTACAAAAGTTTGCTTTTTAAAAAACACGTGGGACACTCTACTCTCAAACACAAGAGATGTCCCAGGTCTTCAATCGCCTCCTCAGCCTTTACAATTAAATCAATCATCACAAGCTATCGAAGACCTGAAACCAATTTACGAAAGGAAAAGTCCAGACACAAAAAGAAATGCTAGCATAGTAGCTGCCAGCCCTTTACAAATAACATCAACACCTCAATATAGCAAAATACGGATAAGCTGCGAAACCACAGGTAGTAAATTAACCGGCAATACAGAGTCAGTCCAAGAGCACAGGCAAAATGATGCCCAATGACGCCCAAGGAAAAAACCGTGACATACAAGAAACTAGCCACGATTTGAATGGCGACGACCAAAATAAAGCAAAAACAGAATTGGCAACTGTGTCATGATAAATACACCAATGATCGACAGCCAATTAAGTCCGGGGGAAAACCGTTGCTCATGAGAACTGACCCTAGCCAAATAAGAAAGGGTGAGGTACAGGAAAACATGGGTTTTAAACTGACACGGCCTACCCCATCATCAAATAAAGAAACACCAAAACATCAATCAGAGCTAAACAAGGGGGGGGGAGTTAATCAATGAGCCGATCACAGTAAAAAACTCAGTCGAGGATACAGAAGACACAGAGATCTCCTCATACCTTGAAACAGAAGAATGGAAAGGCCTTATGGCCGCTTACAGCCATGATATAAGCAGGAATGGGCTTAATACCAAAACTCAGGGCAATATAACTGAATATACACAGAATATACACAGGATTTACTTGAGGGAGGAAAAATAAATGAAGATCAGAATGACACGACAATTCCAGCCTGTGTAGAGGGCTCACCAAAAATGCAAGCCAGGGAACGGCGTGGCCCAGCTTGCTAAAAACAATGCAACTATTAATAATAATAAAACAGCATTTTATAGAGCGCGAACAGCTACCTCACGCGGTGGTGTCCCGGCGCTAGAAGAACAGGCATGACCACGCGGAGCAGAATCAAGCGCCTAGCGCGGTTGGGTGAAGAGCCAGGTCTTCAACATCTGCTTAATGCAGGACTCGGAGGGGGCCTGCTGAAGCGCTGGGGGCAGAGTGTTCCATAGTGCCGCCACATTGGCCGAGAAAGATCATCCTCCCAGTCGAGCCCTTTTTGCTTGCGGAACTGCAAGCTGAACGCGGCCGTTAGAGCGGAGAGATCGGGCCTGGATGTATCTCGGTAACCGAGCTTTCAGGTACTTAGGGCAGGTGCCATACAGAGATCTAAAGGCCAACGTGTGCGCCTTAAATTTGATTCTGCTGGCTACTGGTAACCAATGAAGTGAAAGAAGGTGCGGGGAGACCGAATGCTTAAAAGGAATCCGCATTAGCAGTCTCGCAGCTGCATTCTGGACCAGTTGTAACCGCTGAGTTAGGTACTTTGGTAGGCCCAGATAGAGGGCGTTTGCGTAATCCAGCCTTGATGTCACTGTGGCATGGATTACTGTTTTTCTGCAGCCCTCTGGTAGAAGTCGTAGAATCTTCCGAAGATTCCTCAACTTACACAGACAGCAACCAAATACTTGCTGGACGTGCGAGGCAAAGGACAGACTATCGTCCCACCGCACCCCCAGATTTTTAGCCGTTTGGCTAGGCGAAGGGGCCTGTCCCATCTCCGCCAGCCCCCAAAGTTCCAAGGGTGGAGGGAGCCTTTGCCAAAGAAGATCACTTCCGTCTTGTTTGCATTAAGTTTCAATTTGTTTGTGTTCATCCAGCCAGCTACGTCTTGGAGACAGCCCTTAAAACTCGAAAAGGATGCCTCCGACACCTCCGAATACGGAAACACCAGTTGGGTGTCATCGGCATATGAGATTGCCTTGACCCCCCCAATTGGCAATCAACGAAAAAAGTGGAACCAGGTAAATATTAAATAATAGTGGGCTAAGTGCCGACCCCTGAGGGACACCACAGCTGAGGACCTTGGGTGTTGAAGAAACGGTCCCCAGCGCCACCTTCTGTGTTCTCTGAGTCAGATACGACTGTATCCACCCCAGCGCCTGATCCTGGATGCCCACCTCGGCCAGTCGCCTCAACAGCCTTGCGTGGTCGACCGTATCAAAAGCGGCCGACAGATCCAGGAGCACCAGCATCGCTGAGTTTCCTGAATCCATCGACCACCTCACTGACTCTGCCACCTCAATCAGTGCTGTCTCAGTGCTGAAGCCGGGTCTAAAGCCTGTTTGCGTTTCATGCAATATACAATTTTCTTCAATGAATTTACTTAACTGCCGCTGGATGATTTTCTCGAACATTTTGCCCGGTGCTGCCAACAGCGAAATCGGACGAAGATTACTAAGGTCCGTGGGATCCCCATTTGTTTTTTTCTTTAACGGGAGGAGGGTGGCATGTTTCCATATCTTTGGGAACACCCCAGAGGAGATGGACATATTCCAGATGTGCTGTAATGTGGGAGCCACAAAGTCAACCATGATGCTCCATAGCTTAGGTGGACAGGGGTCGTCAGGTGACCCAGACTTACAACGACTTAGTTCCTGCATAACCGAGTTCAGAGCTATCGGCTGGAATTGTGCAAGAATTTCACCAGCCGCCTCTTTGACAGCCCAATCTGTCTTCACCGTTCTCCTCTCCGGGCCGAATGACTCATAAATTGGCTTAATTTTACAGTCAAAGAAATCTGAGATGCTATCACACAGTGTGGCCGACGGGGGGACCTCCCTCTCAATACACCTTGGTTTAAAAAAAGACTGAACCACCTTAAAGATTTCCTTACTCGAATGTTCTGCCTGCTGAATTGTATCTGCAAAGAACTGTTTTTTTGCCTTTCTAACAGCCTTCTGCAGTTTTTTGGAGGCTTCCTTATATCTGGCTTTTTCTAGGGTCCCGTAGTTTACCCTCCAAAGCCTCTCCAGCCTCTTACATGCTGCCTTCTCTACTCTAAGGTCCTGTGAGAACCAGGGAGCGGAAGGGGAATCCCACTTGGATATTACGCGTTTTGCCGGTGCAATGGATAACACCATATTCCCGATCCAGTCATTAAACAGCTGTGCATCTATATTGACATTCGAGGTTACGGTTGGTATATTCTGAGCCAGAACTGGGCCCATAGTGGCAGGGACTAACTTCTTCCATTGTCTCTTCACAAAGGAGCACTTGCTTGGCATAGGTCTATCAGCCGCTATATTTAGTTTGAATGGAATAAGCGAGTGGTCTGACCAGACTAACGGCAATGGCGTCTCTACCGCCACATTTTTAATGTTGGAGAAAATTAAATCAAGCGTATGACCCGCTCTATGTGTAGGGCCATCGTTGATAAGTCTCAAGTTGGCTGCATTTAATGTGGCCCTCAGTGTCTCTGCAGGGGCGCAGCCCTCCTTATCCATATGGATGTTAAAATCCCCGACAATGAGGAATTGAGGATGCAGGAGGGAACTCTGAACGATAGTATCCATCGGAGTTGTCAGGTTGGGATCATCCCCACCCGGGGGAGCGGTATATAACTAATCCTGCTAGGGATAGCTGAGGTCCCACCTGAAAGCAGAAATGTAGCCCCTCCAGTCCCGGAATCCGGGTAGGAGCGGAGGATGTTAGTGTAAGCTGCTCCTTAAATATAACAGCCACACCTCCTCCTCTTCTAGTGCCTGTCCGGTTAGAAAAACACATTTTATATCCTGGGGGTACTGCCAGCGCAATGGCGGTCACATTATCCTCATTGAGCCAGGTCTCTGTTAAGAACAGAGCATCCCACTCGTGCCCTTCCAGTAACAATCAAATGTCATCTGCATGCTTGGGTAAAGATCTACAATTCAGAAGGCCAGCTCTAAAGCCTCTGCAAATGGGCGGTTTGGGTTTAGAATACCCCTCTGCCCTTACCTCGCCCATCGCTCCTAATGATTTCCCGCACGCCCCACATGCCTGAGGGAGGGCGGCAGCCCCTAGGTCTGTCCTGTGAGCGCAGCAATCAGCCGCGGTGTTGAGTGCCCACAGATCTTCACGCGACCATACGATCCTCCCCTTAGAAGCACCCTCACTGGCACCCTCACTATTGGTAGAAGCACTCCACTATCAGTCAGATAAGATGGACGTCCAGCTGACTCTTTTAGATACCCTGGCTGTTTTTGTGGTCGCTATCGATGGGAAGCTGGGTACACTAAATACACTGCTACAAAATAGGCAGGACCAAGCCCAAAATAAGAATGTGGAATATGGATGCGGCCCCATTATTGACAAACTGGCCATACTACCATCAATGTTGAGCGACCTATGTACACAAATAAAAAAGCCCTTGCAAAGAAAAGACAGCTATTTGTGTAACAGACAAGCAGATGTCGAAGTGGACAAGCATCCCCTTGATAGCTGTATTGTGAATTTAACTGATAAAACAAAAAGCACAGGAACGTTAATCATTATGAAAAACGAGTGTCCGGGGGCAAAGGACATACAGATTTTCAAAAACCAAAATGAAGAAGCTAAAGATGTAATAACAGCAGAAGATCGACGGCCTGCAGCTTCAATGGTAGACAAGGTGGAGAAGCAACTTAACACAAAACAAAGGCGGGCGAAAAAACGCAAAGGTAGAAATCAAAAAATAAACCTAGCTCGAGAGGGATTCAGGCGTCTCTTCGGGTCAACGTCTCAATCGGATGAATGTGAATCCAATTTCTTAGACGACACTAGTAAAAATGAAGAAGGGGAGCCCAAAAAGGAAACAAATAAAATTGTAAAAGTAGATGTTCTGCTTCAAAGAGAGACTAATAGATCGTCTCCGCCAACAGTGAATGAAAATAAAATCAAAGAGTCAGCCCAGAACCAGCCAGTAAAGCAGAACTCCACGAATCGATCGATCACTGTCACTGCAATGAACTCTACTGAAACAAATGGAACAAAGCATAGGTGAAAAAGCGCACAGAAAATACAACCGAAAACAACGAAATGGGAACCTAAAGAATCAGACGAAAATCGACTGGTACTTAGCAGACGAACATCAAAATCTATTGACTCAAGAGCAAACCAGAGAAATTACACTAAGACACATGAAAGGGGTGCAGGAATTGAAGCAGCATTCCACGACTAGGGAGATGTGAAACCAAAGTCAACCTTAGGAGGGCAACAAACTCTCCGCCAGGAAGGGTGTGATGATGTAACACCTCTTTCTGATCAAGCATTAGTGAGCACACCGCAAGGACATGAATTTGTACAAGGACAAAATGATGACAACAAAAACAATAGCAGCATGGAAACAATAATAGGTGCAACAAATATTATATGGTTTAACCCGGACTACACTTCAAAAGGAAAGCACAACATATTGAATAGAGGCAACATCTTACGGCTGCTAGCTCACATTCCATCCAAAGCAGGTGTGACAACTCAGGACTTGGCTTCTATTGAATTTATAACAGAAGTTGGAACGAAGGCTGAGAAAACAAAAGCAACATGGATAACACCTTTAGTTGTACAAAACATACTGGCAGAAACTACAACCTTTAAAAATTGGGAATAACAATTGCCCCCTACGTAAAACCAAAATATCCTGATCTACTAATTCCAGCAGCAATAGATGGGGAACAGAACTTCTCCAATAGGTTTGGATCAACAGTACTTAGAGGAGCCAAAGGGATAGACGGAGTAAGAAGCGTGGAAGATCTCAAAGTTAGGGGCCGCATTTCAGATGGCGCACCATTAGGTTCATTCGACCTAAGATGGATATCGAGAACAATAAATAATCAGTCAAATTGACTAACGAAAAACCTCCCGAAAACAAGCAGGTAAAACCAATTTAGAATATGCTCATGGAACATCAACGGTCTCGCCTCTAAAATATCTGATCCAGAATTTGTTAGCTATCTACAATCCTTTGATATTGTGTCCCTGCAAGAAACATGGCAACTAGAGCCTCCGCACCTGCATGGATTTCTACGCTTCTTCACCAGTGCGGTGATAGCAGCAAAATATGGCCATCTACAAGGGGGCCTAGTAACTTACGCTTCAACTGCAAGTGTCTATGAGATCAAGGAACTAGGATCAATCACTCCAGATCTAAAGATAATACATTTATCCACCTCCAAACTAGGCAAGAAGGGCACAAATTTTATACTGATCAACGTCTACATACACCCAAAAATGAAAGGTTGTAAAAGAACTATGAAAAAGCCTGGAGGAAATTATAAACGATACTCCGACAACGGACGTTATGATCACTGGGGACTTCAACCTTAATCTGATGGGAACCTCAACAAATGATGAGAATCACTATCAAAACATAGCCTGGAACATACCGTATTAAGAGCCTCCACAAACATCCAAATATACAAAGTTAGGAGAGGAGGTGTTAGAGAATCTTGAGTGCTATAACCTCCCAGCATTAAATGGGAGATTCATCGGAGACGCTCCATCAGCGTGTACATTTCATACAACAAGATTTAGCAAAATATTGGATTACACTCTTATGTCACTATCCTTATTCCGTCATATTGCCTCATTCCAAATAGAGGGAAAAATCTGACAGCGACCATTGTCCTCAGGAAATCATACTTAACATCAGCAAACCTAAATTTGAGCAATCACTGGTACAGAATGATCTAATTTATACCATCAATTACAAAAGGATTAAGTATTTGGTAGTCAAGGATGGAGACCTACAAGAAATGGCAAAGCTACACTTTGATGGGAGAATTGGAGCAAGTGAGGTTGAGAAATGGGAGAGTTTTACAACCACCATGGCAGGTTACACTACAACTCCAAAGCTCCAATATGTACAGAAGGACAGCAATTTGACCTCTTTCACAAAAGATCACAAAGTAAAGATAAAACGTATAAAAAAATGTATCTTTCAAAAAATGCGCCAACTTAGGCATCTCCCAAGAGATACGGTGAGACACAACCATCTACGAGAATTAAAGGCATCCCTGAAAAAAACAAAATGGGAAGCGAATAGAGCAATGGAGGACAATCTGTGGGCAAAATTATATGCAGACACCAAGCAGAATAATGGGGCAACATTTTGGAAAACAATCAATTCCTTTATAAACCCTAGGCATGATGGAGCCTCCTCAAATATCTCCGAACATACATGGGTGAACCATCTTAAAGATCATTTCGCACAACACACAATCTACGATTTGGCGACAGAAAATTATGGCAACAAATCAATACCACGGTGCGACACTCAATACAAACAAATAGGCTGAATTACGAGCACAGGTGTGACAAAACTACAAAAGATAATCGGGCGCCAAATCAAAAAAGGCAGGAGAGAGGGGGCGCCAGGCCCGAATTGAATCCCTCCCATTCTCTATAAACTGAACGAAAAGGAATGGGCTGAAGCCCTCGAGCCATTGTTTTTGGAAATTAAACATCTTAATGTACTACCTGTCTCCTGGAAGGGCTCTACTATTTCCCCAATCTTCAAGGCAGGGGACAAATCTCTACCACGCAACTACAGACTGGTTGCCCTTAAGGATAACGAGGCAAAGTATTTTGCTGGGATACTTTTGGAGGAATTGCAGGCCTGGGCCACAGAAAACTCTCTAATTCCTGTAAACCAGACTGGTTTTGCTAAATCTGTAGGGACAACAACAAATATTTTGGCTATGGGTCTGCTAATTGACAAAGCAAAAATAACTAAAATGCCAATCCAATTGTGCTTTATAGATTACAACCATATCAATCGGAATCTTCTATGGTCAAAACTGAAGAGATGGGGAATACCAAAGCCTTTGTTAGACCTGCTGATTAACTTGCACAGCGAAACATGGGTACAGGTGAAGCTGGGCGACGGCTCCCATTTGTCAAGACGCATCCCAACATACAAGGGTCTTAAACAAAGATGTGTCCTGGCCCCAACGCTTTTTAACCTGTTCTTGGGAGATCTCATTCCAGTGCTTAACAATTGCAACTCTCATGCACCAAAACTAGGAGGTCAAATACTGCCCACGTTACTATATGCAGATGACTTGGTTTTAATCAGTCATACAAAAATAGGGATGCAAAATCTTGTGGATGCAACAAAAAGAAACTTTGATGAGAATCACCTGACAATAAACTTGGAGAAGACCAAAACAATGTCAATCAACCAGACAGGAAAAACACCATACAGCTGGTTTTGGAATAACACCCGTATAGAAGATACAACAGTGTACAAGTACTTAGGGGTCAAAATTGATAGCAGTGGCCAGCTTATCATCCAAAAAGAAAGCATCAGAGGAAAGGGCATTGCTATAGCAATCTCGCTAAAAAAACTAAATGGCAGACTCACCAGCCCATCTCTTCTTCCCCTGGCGCAAGTTATACGAGCCAAACTCTTGCCTACAATTACTTATGGTAGCGAAGTACAAAGAGGAAGAGATGCAGCAATTCTGGATTAAACTGTGACAGCTGCATACAGAATCATCTTCGGCCTGCCAAAATATACCTCCCGGCTCAACTCAGGCTAGAGTTTGGTGGCCAGAAGCAGTCTCTTGCAAGACAGGGGGCGAACATACCCACGTGGGACACAGTCAGGAAGGCCAAAAAGGGAACCTTAAATAGCTTCTTATGGTTGGAGCTACAGCGAAACACGGCCTCGCCAGCTGCCAAATACTTGGAAAAAAGCCTGGCGAACCTAGGCATACAGGAGCTGTGGAACACCTCTACTAATCATACCACGGTGAAAAGATTAGTGAAGAAAACAACAAAATATCTTTCATGGATTGAAGATAAGGTGACTGTTGCCAAGAGGTCACACGGATGGTTTATTATAAATTCCTACTCTAAACAGGGCCAAAAGAGTTACCTTGTCCTGGGGTGCTCAAGAACTACAAAATTGAAGTTTTTGAAATTCAGATTGGGCCTGTTACCTTGCATAACCCACCTCCCACATTGGCTGAGGGACAAATGGGGTTTCCTCTGTCATTTATGTGGCAAGGCAATTGAGGACATGCCACATTTGCTGTGTTCCTACGACAAATTGCTAGAGGAAAGAAAACGCATGTTGAAATTCCAGTTCAACCAACGAGGAATACGCACTCGAAGGCTTGCAGTTCTTGCCTGCTTCGCACCCGACAACCCGCAGTTGAACTGCAGCTTGGTGAAGTTTATGAAGGAGGTGGAGAAAATGATGCAGAAACTTGACCCTCAACTTAGTTACGTAGTTACTCGATCAAGCTGAACTATATTTAAAATGTTTGTTTAATATTATTAAATCTACGAAGGTGGCGGAAAGAGGATGCTGGAACTCGACCTTCTTTTTTAAGCTCACAATGAAAATTGAAATCAAGTTGAACTTCATTTGTCAATCTGTATTTAATCATCATGATTTTAAAAAGGAACTATATCGTTTCATATGTAATATTAAGATTATGGAGAAAATGTACAGTATATATATGTTGGTTTTTTTTAAATGGAGAAATTGCAATGGTTTTTATTAACTATGCAAATACAATTTACTTACTTACTTACTTACTCTCATGTATAGTCATTTATATACTCCAACACTCACATATACTGCCTTAAAACATATGTAGTTTATTTAATATTTATTTGAGGGATTTCTAAAGCGCACCATCACCTAACAGGCATCTTGGCGCTAGTAACACGGCAACCATAACGACGGGGAGGAGGCATAGAAAGAAAAAAACAGATCTAGTTCTTAGGAAATAACCACGTTTTTAATTTCTTTCTGAAAGCAAGAAGATCATCATGTTGTCTGAGTGCAATAGGTAGAGTATTCCACAACCTGGCCGCAGCGACCCCAAATGATCTACCCCCGCTCTAGCTTTTTTAAAGCGGGGTACTTTTATAAGCTTGCCCCCAGCGGAGCGAAGCATTCTGTTGGGAACGTACCATTTGAATTTTTTCTGAAAGGAGACAGGACCCTTCCCATGTAGAGCCTTAAACACTAGGCATAGGGATTTAAATTTAATTCTTTGTCTCACGGGGAGCCAGTGCAGCTCCGCCAGTGCTCCAGAGGCAGACGATCTCCTCGGCCAACCTAGTACCAATTTGGCCGCGGCAGATTGCATCCGCTGTAACCTGTCAAAGAGGAATGCGGAGGATTCAAGGAGCAAAGCATTACAATAGTCCACCCGACTAAGGATCGTACTGCGTGCTATCAGGACGCGGGCTTGATGGGGTAAAAGAGGGAAAATCTTCCTCAGTGAATGAACAATAGCCAGGCAGCAGCTCACCACCTTCGCCACATGTGCCTCCAAAGAGAGGTTGCAATCAAATGTTACCCCCAGGTTGCGCACTGTCTTGACCGGCTGGCCAGGATTGGGGAACTCTGGGGGCCACAGGTTCCTGAGCGGCCCTGCTGTGTGTCTGTGCACCTCAAAATGCATCATCTCTGTTTTGGCTATATTAAACTGTGATGAATTCTCCCTCAGCCACTGTGACATGTCTTCTAAACATTCTTGAAACCCTTCTACTGAGATGGACTGGTCTCCCTCCAGGGAGAAAATAAGTTGCGTATCATCAGCGTAATTGATGACCTTGATGTTAAATCGCTTGATGATCGCCAGCAAGGGTCTCAAGTAGAAATTAAAAAGAATAGGGCTGATGGCTGAGCCCTGAGGTACCCCATGTCGGACCTGAGTGGAGGCAGATTGGTAAGGGGGAAGAGAGACCACCTGCTGTCTCCCTGAGAGGAAAGAGTGAAACCACCTAAGGGCCACTCCAGTCACTCCCACCTCTCTCAGCCGGTTCAGAAGGATGTTATGGTTTACCGTATCAAAGGCGGCAGACAGGTCCAGCAGAATCAACACTGCTGCCTGACCACTATCTGCCTGCCCCCGAAGCTCATCCATTACGGTCACCAATGCCGTCTCAGTACCATGAACCGGTCAGAACCCAAACTGCTCCTCCTCCAGATGTTTAGCCAGCTCTAAATGTGTGGACAGTGTGCCACTTACTACCCGCTCAACTATTTTGGCCGGGAAAGGGAGAAGAGATATCGGTCTAAAGTTTTTTAGGCATTCTGAATCAAGGGAGTTTTTTTTTAGCAATGGCGTTACCACCGCCTGCTTCCATTGGCGTGGCACTACCCCATCTGCAAGAGACTGATTGCAGATCTTACACAGTGGTGGAAAGAGTTCTACCCCGAACTCCTTCCACATTTTACAAGGCAGTGGGTCCAGGGGAGAGCCAGACACAATACTGTCTGCTATCTTATAAAAATCCTCAATCTGTAAAAGGGGAAATTCCGAGAGTGCCCCCAGGGCAACCTCTACCGTACTGTCATTCTCTGCCATCTCACCCATGTCTTTAGTGAGGGGTAGCTGCTTGTTCACTACTTTCAACGGAGAGGATGTCTTCTCCAACTCCTCAATGATATTAGCGACTTTATAGCGGAAAAAGTCGGCAAGACTATCACAAAGCCTCTGGGATGGCAGGAATTCATTTTTACAGCATTCAGGTTTAGTCAGGCTGTTAAGGATTTTAAAGATACAACGAGAGCTGTTCGAGGCCCTAAGAATCTTAGAAGCGAAGATATCAGCCTTCGCTCTCTTGATGACCTTTCTATAATCCACAATCTTTGCTCTCCAGGCCAGTTTGTCCTCCACTAGATATTTCCGCCTCCAAGTTCTCTCGGCCCGGTTGCACTCAAGCTTTAGTTTTTTCAGCTCCTCCCCAAACCAGGGGGCAGAAGGCCTCCCCCTGCTCTGAAAGGCCTTGAGGGGCACAAGGGCGTCCAGGGTCAACTTAATCTCTTTACAGAGAGCGTTGTAGTCTCCTCCACCTGGGCCTCAGACAGGAGGCAGTTATCCACCGAGAACACTTCCCCCAGACCTTTCCTCTGTGTCAAGGCCCTCCAGTCTCTGCCCACAGGGTTCGTCCTCTGCTTGCCTTCCCTTATGTCCCAACTGGCCATATTCAAAAAGAATTTGACCAAGAAGTGGTCAGTCCAGTCCATCGGGAGAACATCCCCCGTATATAGCTGCTCATCTACTGCAAAGATGAGATCTAGCATATGTCCCCCCGAGTGGGTGGCTACAGAGACCTGTTGACGCAGTCCCAGCCCCTCACATGAATGGATAATATTGGACAGACCTATGTCAAGGGAGCCATTTGGCCAGAGGTTAAAATCACCCAGGATTAACACTCTCCGGTGAGTAGCCGCCATATTAGTAAAAGTTTCCAGCAAGAGTTGCTGCTGCAGCAGACTAAAAAAGCCCGGAGGGTGATAGCAAATGATCCCTGTCAGAGACTGACCAAGCTCATTCACAAAGGTAAAACCAAGGAGTTCAACCCCGGCGACAAGGTCAATGTCAAGGATCTTTAAGTTCAGGGTGTCTCTATAAATTAACCCCAACCCTCCCCCTTTCCCCTCCAGCCTGGGCTTATGCAATATTTTGAAGCCCGGTGGGCAGGCTAGTCCAAAATCAACCTCACAGTCCAGCCACGTCCAGGTCTCGGTCATACATAACACCTCCAGTTCGTGAGCTTCTATTAATAGCTGAATTTCAGTCCTATGTTTAGGTAGGGACCGCACATTCAGCAGCCCACAAGGGATGATGTCCTTGGTCAAAAAGTCGGACTAAGGACCTGCAGTTCCTACCAGACCCAGATCACCTCTGCTACTAGCCCCTCTGTTAAGTTTATGCAACGCGGCAGACGTACACCTTATGCTGTTTCCCTGGCCTTGGGTCCCAAGCGGCAGGGGAGGGGCAGCCTGTCCGGCGCCGAGCGCGTCCTTAGCGCGGATGGGCGCAGACGGGCTCGCCTTTGGCGAGCCTTCGGCGCGCCGTCAGCGTGCCCGCTGAGCTCGCCCGCTGCGTGCTCGCAATTCCATGCAGCTATCTCCTGTGCCCCCTCCAACTGGGACGCTAGCTACCGGAAGGGCGGGACCAATCGCACGGACGGTCCCAGCCAATCGGAGCAGCGTTAGGAATCAGACCGGGAAGAGGCAAAAGACTCCACCGACCTCTCCCGAGTTAATACTCTCAACCTCTGTATGCCGAGTGAAATGAAAACAGTCAGGAACTGAGGAAGAGATGCCGTGGGAAATAAACAGTAAAAGAGCCTCACAGAAAGCTTACAATAAAAACACCGTAAAAACACAGTTCAATCAATAATTATAAAAGTGTCCTCTCACGACACAGTATCGCATTACACAAACAGCAGAGAGAAGTTAAAATCTCGCTTTAATCAGCGCACAAAGCTCCCTGCAGCGGAATAGCCTCAGTTATTTACAAAGTGTGGCGCGCTCGCAATTCCGTGCAGCTATATCCTGTGCCCCCTCCAACTGGGACGCTAGCTACCGGAAGGGCGGGACCAATCGCACGGACGGTCCCAGCCAATCGGAGCAGCGTTAGGAATCAGACCGGGAAGAGGCAAAAGACTCCACCGATCTCTCCCGAGTTAATGCTCCACCCCTCTGTATGCCGAGTGAAATGAAAACAATCAGGAACTGAGGAAAAGATTCTGTCGGAAATAAACAGTAAAAGAGCCTCACAGAAAGCTTAAAATAAAAACACCGTAAAAACACAGTTCAATCAACAATTATAAAAGTGTCCTCTCACGACACAGCATCGCATTACACAAACAGCAGAGAGAAGATAAAATCTCGCTTTAATCAGCGCACAAAGCTCCCTGCAGCGGAATAGCCTCAGTTACTTACAAACATATACCACTGACACATTCATTCACTCACCAACACACCCATAGACACACTCACACACCTTTACAACCCTTCACAGATGCACTCTTGAACCCATACACCCAGTGAATCACTCATACATCTATGCACAAAGTCACACCCCACACCTTCCCACACAGAAACTCAGGTCACCCATACATATACTCAGACAACAAATCAATAACCCATATAGACACTCATGTAGCTACTCACCAACCCACGCAGCCGCTTACACACCAACTGAGAGACTAATACAGACTTTCACACAGTTTAGTCACTAACCCATGCATTCAGTAAGACACGTTCAATCACTCACTTATACAGTCAGTCACGCACCTACTAAATAATCCCGTCAGGCACTTGTAAATCCACTCATTCTTCAAAACACCTTGGCATAGATATATATGCAAAATATTTAAACTTTACAGAAATACATATTTACTGGATGATGTCATCAGTGATGTAATTTGAGATGTGACGTCATCAGCAGTGCATTGCGGGCGCACGAGTTATAGTTAGCTCAACTAACTATAGCTGGTGAATTTCTCTGGTTTTATATGAGTCAAATGTTCAACAAACTATAACGCCCCTGAAACCTATGGGTTTTTTCAGTGAATATATATATATATATATATATATATAAATATACATACACATATATATATATACAAATGCATATATATATGAGTGTGTGTGCATGCATGTGAGTATCTTTGTTAATGTATGTATATGTCCTCATACAATCATATATGAGTGAGTGTATTTGTGTCTATGTGTTTCTGTATGTTTGTGTGCGAGTGTATGTGAGGACAGATATGTCTAGGTGTGTGAGTGTCTGTATGAGTGCATGTATTTAGTATTATTGCTTTCTCCATGTTTCGGTCCTTGACATGTAAGCTATATTATTTTGCTGCATCGATATTTCTCACACAATATTCTGACGTACAAGTGACGCAGCAGTGGTCCTGGAATAAAGTGTGTGGAGGAAAGGCCACACCTGCACATTGAAAAGCACAGCAAAGCAAACCTTTCATCCTGCAGGACAAGCAGAGAGCACAAGACAGTGGACAAACACCCTCAGGTGTCTTAATAAAGAGAAGGAAAAGGCAGACACTAGCTAAGTGGGGCTACCTCTGAGGTCTGGCTCAACAGTAATGGACACCAGCCTCATGGAAGGCACACAGACAGTGCTTAATTTGAGCTGGTCCATTCGGGTGCTTGGCACCAGCACCTAATTGTCAACACCATACATGGAACAGTCTACCACATGGTGGTGCTGCTCATCTAATTTAGAGATGAGAAGAAAAACGGTTGCTTAGGAATACAATATGTATTAAAATTGCTAATACCTGCCTCCCCAGCCATTCCTTTATCTTTGGGGACCTGGAATAATCTGAACTGTCGCATTTACATGCGAGAGAGAGAGATGGTTAGTAGTTGTTTTGGCAGTGATGACAAGGGGAAGGGGTGGTGCAAACTGCAGTGGCCTCCTGGTCAGAGCCCTGGCACTTAACATTTTACAAATTAAGCACTGCACACAGAAGAAGTGCTGCACAATGCAAGGACTTTCGGAATACCTAGTAACAATCAAATGTGGTAATCCCAAAAGGCAATGCCCTGGTAGAACACGAACCAAGCAGAAACGGGAAATGACCAGCTGCAGACCCTGTCTGTTTTGGTTAGGAACAAGACAATGTGAGAGAGGCGGGGAGAGCATGTGGCCTTACGGCTAGAACGGTCAACCTCTAAGCTAGGGAACCGGGGCGAGTCTCGGCAACAACACTCAACATCCTGTGTTTCTGGCCAAATCACTCAATCTCCCGGTGCCTAACAAAAAACAAGCATTTGCAATGCAATAGGTCTCGCATTTATGAGAGTTTTAGCTAGTGGCAATGCAATAGCTTAAACTCTTGCAAATACAAGACCTATTGCATTTGATGTTTGTTTACTAGCACCCATGCGGCGCTTTCACATTCATGGAGGCCACGCCCCCTTTTTTAGACAAGCACGTCTAAAGAAAGGGGCATGGCCGACATTAAAGTGAAACCGCAGCATGGGGCGCTTTGACAAAAAAAGAATCTGTTTGTCAAGTTGACAAACAGATGGTTTTTGGGGGGGTAAAAGCACCCATGCCGCTATTTCACTTTAAAAGCGGCTGCACACCGTTCTTTAGACACGGCTTGTCTAAAGAAAGGGGCGCGACCTCCATGAAAGTGAAAGCGCTGCATGGGCGCTAGTAAACAACAAACAAAAAACAAAAAAATAAGTATGCGTGGTCGCTATACTCAAAACAGACGCGCTGGTAAAAAAAATAAAGAAACACCGCCGCTATAGTTATAGCAGACCGCCATTAATAAATAAAATATAAGCGGGCAGTGTGCTGCGACGGAGTGGGTGGAATTGGGGCAAAACATTAAATAAAATGGTGCTGAGAGGCTAGATAAAGCAGACAGTGTAACAAGACAGATAAAAGGTCCAGTCGTTATGGAAGGTTACAAATGCAGACAAGGCGGTACCAAATGAGAGATTAAAAAGCCTAATAACGACTTGGAAGCCAGCATTCATGAAGTTCAATCACACAAGTCAATTAAAAATATGGACGGAGAGGGGGCGGGGCTTCAAAGCCATACTCCACAACTGCATGACTCGCAGCAGCGCATGTGCTGCTCCCATGCTTGACCTAAAAAGGGGTACTGTGAAATAAAATATTCGCCTAAAATGATTTAGTTAAGTGGGGAGGCCTGGATTGGTTTCCGGTTTTCTGGTTTCACATTGTGCAATACTGCCACTAGATGGGTATCCCTTCCTCGCTCCTGTTTTACATCAAACTTTAACGCTTTGTCCTGGTGTATGAGGTTATAGCATGCTACACAAGCAGAAACCACATGATAACTGAACACGTTTTGGGCTGAGGATCCAAAATAGCCTTGAGCCTCGCCAGGCATCTGGCTAGAGCCTATAGTGGCTGGCTCAGCTTTGGCAGACATCTTGTTAAAAAAAAAAGTTACCTTTTACAGAAGATTTGAGCAGCACCGGCTCTTGATATTGGCTAAATGGGGTGGCCTTAGATTTAGATCTATGGACAGACCCTTCTCGGAGGTTCTGTCTGTGCCTGCCCTCCTACTGGCTGTAAGTCCTCCAAAGTCCTCCTCCTAGCCAACCTTCCTTACGTCATGGCGCGAGCCTCTCTCTCCTTGCCTGTCGGGGCACCCCTATGCTTCTGCACATGTGAGAAGGGAATATGCCAACAGAGAATGCGTGTAGTAAGTAGTCTGGAGTACGCCGTCGAGCAACCACTCTTAATGGAAGAAACCAAGCTCCCTGCAGCCACCTCGCTGCTAAGGCGGCAGGTTCTTCTTGTACATGAAACAAACGCCTCTGAGCCCCTGCAGGCATTGTGCTGCCAGCCATTGGTGAAGCCCTTACCTAAACATGGACTTCCTACTCCAGCACGGTAATGGTCACCTATGCTGCTGCTGCCCAGGGTTGGATTGGGATTCAAAATCGTCCCGGGCACGCTAAAAAAATGTAAAATTGTATTTAAAAAAATGGTGGGTACAGAAAAATGCACAGATTCGTTTACACTGGTGACGGAAAACAAGTGAGATCACTTCTGCTCAGGCCCCCTGCCCCGCTAGGTATGCATACATTAATGGGCCTGCCCTGCGAGAGAAAGAAAGTGACACCTCTGCTTGTTGCTAAACCTGAGGTAATGAGCACACATCTGCCTCCAGAAAGGCCACTCAGACACCCACTGGGTCGCTGGCTGTATCCGAACAACAGCGACACCTCCCAAATCTGCCCCAGACTGCTCCAAAAGCAGCCCACAATTGGAACTCGGCACCGGCCCCTCAAGCATTGCCCGAGTGCCCGCGTTACGAATCCGATGCTGCTGCTGCCTAAGGGGCAAGAGCAGGGTAGAACGGGCAAGCTCACAGCAGATGCGAAGAGGTGAAAGCAGAGCTTGCAATGCATGTATAGAGAGGCTATAGAAGGACGCTGCTGGGCCCAATGAGGGTTCAAAACAACGTGCCAGGTGATTCACCCAACTTGCACCGACCTCTGCACCTCACCATGGAAACAGACTTTGATTAAGTTTACGTTGAAACCACCAGAATTTTACCTACCACTTAACCATTCAGCTGTGATGAGTTGATCACCTGTGTTACTACTGCACAAACCAACTGCCCTCAAAAGTTTTAAATGACATGAAACGAGCCCTGCGGGTACTAACCAACAGCGTCCTCTGAGCATACATTTGTGCAGAAGGCGCATGGACCCACAGAGCCACAGAGCCACGTTGGCATTTGCTTTCTTTTTGGGCAGGGACGTCAGTCATGGAAACACTACTTTGACAATATTTAATTCCACAAAGCGTGCGGTTCTTCAATGCACCTTAGTTTAAGAGGCCCCATAGGCGCACTCTCTATGCTGAACCCTTCTATTTTACTCTTATCTGCTATCAGGAAACATAATCACAACAGTCAGTCCAGCAAAGGACCTAAAAGAAAGGCCCAAGCCAGACTCTCTGGGTAGCAATACATTCACAGAACTATGTACACGGACGCCCACTAGAGCCTTGTGTTGAAATACCACTGAGGCGTCAAGTGCACTTGGTTTTGGAAACCAGAAACAACTTAACCTTCCACCAAGTACGCATGTACACATGCAATGACCACATACGAAACGCAATATCTTCTTTTGCATACTGCCAGCACTCCCCCAACCAAAAGCAAAAACGTTATTGTCCTAGTAAAGTGCCTGCCAATTGACACTTCTAGAAGGAGACGCATTTGGGGGGGTCTCTAATGAATTAAAAAAATAAACAGAATCGGTGATGTAGAGCTACATTATAGGGAATACCCCTCTTCCTTCACTAGTTTTTAAGTTAAGCTTCCATGTTATATCTCTTCTGTGGGGTTTGGCAAACCCATCGATTGCCATTGGTTCCTATGTGTGGCATTCAGAAATGCTGACTTCTTATTGGTGCATTTCTGTAAAAGTCCTTCCTTTGTGTGTTTAGCTTTCTTTCCCACAATTTCACTCAGAGAGCTTTTTGGTCAGCCATCACACAGTACAGCATGTGATAGCCTCTCTTCCCTCCTCCCATTTAGCTATTGCAGGTTAAGCGTTTTTTAGTTGTTGTAATTTTATATCGTGGTTAGCGGACCAAAGGTCACTAGTTACGTTACACAAGGGCACATTCATTAATGGTGACCACTTGTCTAGGCCATCGCCCTTCCACACATTCTCTAAACAGCGTATGACATTGTCATTATGGATCATAACAGATTCGGGTTGCAACATTCTCTGACCTGCATACACAAGTACAGTACAATGAATCATTACACCATTAACCCAGAAAAAAGTAAGATTCTTGTACATGGAAGGCAAAAGAACAAAAAACAAATCAAATTAGCAATAGGCTCTACGACAATGAACTCAGCGGAGAAATACAAGTACCTGGGTGTCCAGGTCACAGATTCCGCTCAACCCTCCGCCCACAAAAAAGACCTGATCAACACATCGATGGCCATTACTTATGGTTTATCAAAACTCAATAACAAGTTGGAAAGTCCATCAGCAGAGGGTTTGAAGAAAGGTATCCAAGCTTCACTCCTCCCAGCGCTCACATACGGGCATGAAGCATACCCGGATGCCTGCTCGGAAATCCTGGAGCGGGCACAGTTTGTGGGCTACAAAAAAAAATTCCAACTCCCAAAACATCCTTCTAGAGAGAGACTTAGGCTGGAGTTTGGTCTGGTCAAACCATCACTAACCCTCGATGCTGACCTTTTAAAGTTTTACATTTGAATCCTAAAATCTCCGGAGCAATCTCTGAAGAGCTGTCTCAGAGTTATATTTGAGAAACCTGGCTCTCCGCGGAATACGCAACTCGAGAGATCAATGGCCATTACAGAAATAAACCTAACAGCACTCGATCTGTCTTTTTTTTTTTTGAAGAGTTTTATATAGCGCGAACTTGACCCGAATCGGGTATCAGAGTGCTTTATATAGCACCAGTTATGTTACATGAGGACACATATTCATTTTTGTTAGGCATGAGGAGATTAAGTGATTTGCCCAGAATCACAGGATATTTTAGCGTTGTTACCGAGACTCGAACCCAGATCCCCAGGTCCGAGGTCGAGTGCCCTAGCCTGCAGTTTGGAAAAAGCGAATTAACAAACAAGTCCTATTAGCCTCGTTCCTGCAAGACCAGTAAACACTGAAAACATTTCCTTTACTGATCCTACTAAACGCTTCATATCAGGTTATCAAACCATATCTCTCAGCCTCGTTGAAACTAAAAACCGGAAAAAACATCATGTACATGTGTTAGACCTGGCACCATTGGCATGGGTCTCCCTTCCATTTTTTGCTGTTGCCTCGTGTATTTTTGCTTGTGTTAGATGCTTTGGGCACTGTGCCACTGCTGTACAGTTTCACAGTGCAAGTGCTCCCTACTCTAAATGAATGTATTAATTGGTGATTCCATGTTTGGATATTTGGTTTACTTGTCGGACCCTAGTCTGGTGCACTGAGTGTACCCAGGGCGTGTAAATCCAAATGCTGGTGGTGGGCTTGCAGCACTGGTTGTGCCGCCCACAGAAGCAGCCTTGTAAAATGCGTTTAAGGTCTGCCTTTGAGGGAGCCTGCGTGCAATCAGGTACTGTCATGCTGACTGGGCAAGTGCACCCACTTGCCAGTCCCTAAAACTTCCCTTTTCTTCATATCAGACACCCCTATGGTAGGCCCAAGGGCAGGGTGCATTGTAAGTATAAGGTAGGACAAGCCCTGATGTGTGTGGCATGTCCTAATAGTGAATTACAGCCATTTTCGTTTTTCACTATTGCAAGCCTCCCTGTTCTCCATAGGCTAGAATGGGCAGTTAGATTATTACATTCTTATAATCCTAACTGACTCAGAGGACATGGTAGAAATTCATGATTAGTATGCCTGGACTCAGAATGATATAATACATATTTTAGTGAAGTTGGTTTTAACATTCTGTGTTTGAAAATACCACTTTTAGAAAGTAAGTATTTTCTTGACTAACCTTTCAAGCCTGCCTCTGCTAGGTTGTGTATTCCTTGTCTGGAGTTTGTGAGTGACAGGGCTGGGGGATTCCAAGAGACAGGATGAGTCAGCCCAGTGGTGAATAGAGAGATCTGCATCTAGATGGGAGGGAGGAGTTGCACCTGAACCTTGAATAGGGCTGTGCCTGCCTTCCACAATGCTGGCTCCACCTCCTGGGGTGCGCCTGATGTCTCTGCCCTACACTGTGAAAGGAGCGAAGGAATCATGCCAACAAAGTGCTCCAGGGCTGTTCTTTCTCTCCACAATGCTGGCGCCACCTCCTGTGGGGTGTCTGATGTTCCTGCCCTGCACTGTGAAAGGAAAGAAGGAGTCCTGTAAACAGAGTGCTCAGGAACTGGTTTGGACAAGGCAAAGGCCCCTCTTCCCTCAGAGAACAAATGATTTTGGGGTATAAGTATTGGGACCCTGATCCCATGAAATTAGATCACTTTTGGAATACAAGAAGAAGCCTCTGCTGAGGAGAGGAACTTGAAGAAACTGAGGAGAGACTATTCCTAAGCTGAAGTGCTGCTTAGGGGATTGGCCTGCAGTGGTTGCCTTACTGCCAAAGAGAGGAGAAAGGAACTTTGTGTACTTTGCTTTCAACTTGTGATGGATCTCCAAGGGCTTGGAAAAGAGCTTGCCTCCTGCTGAAGTCTCAGGGACAACAGACTTCACCCCCCCAGCGTTCTTTGGAAGTGCCTGCTGCTGTTTTGGGCCTTCTGAGGGCCTGCATTTCGCAAGGAGCTGGAAGTGCGACTCAACAAAAATGAAGCGTGTCGACGTCACTGCTGCTGCCGTCGCACTTCTGAACAAGAGTGTCGCCGCTGGAGTTGTCGCACTGCATCGCATCAAGAGAAGAGTCTCGCAACGCGGAAGAAGAGTGTCGCCATCACTGTTGCTGCCGTCGCACTTCTTTACAAGGGTGTCGCCCCTGGAACTGTTGTATTGCACCGCATCGAGGAAAGCGCCTCGCATCCCCGAGAAGCGTGCCACCGTTGGAGCTGCTGCCATCGCATTTCTGAACAAATAGGCACCGCTGTAGTTGTCGCATCGTGCGGAAGCTTCATGCCAACGTGGGAGAAGAGTGTCACAGCTGAAGCTGTTGCCGTCGCAATTCTGAACAAGGGTGTCGCCGATGCAGTCCACGCATCGAACCGAGAACTTCTCGCATCCCCGGAGAAGCGTGCCGCATCTGGAAGATCTTCACGTCTTTATTTCTTTGCACCGGAACTTTGCCGCATTTCCCTCGCTGTGACATTGCTTGTCGTGGAAGTGCAACGCATCGTAAGGTACATTGACGCAAAGTGTTGCATCTTAAGAATTGAACTGAACTAAGCTATAACTGCCATCTTAAAGTAACAGGGCCCGATTTGTGGAAAAGTAAATTTTGCCATGTTCTGTGTCCCTACGCCTCATCCATCATATGTTATGTGTGCATGACCAATATGCATATGTTATTCCCCATGTCCGATTAATGACGCAATTCCAGTTGTGTCCACCTCTAGTATGCCAGTTTCCAGTCCTCGTGAATACTACGAATATCAGGCCTATGTAAAGTTATGTTGCCACGTTTCCCAGTGTGCACGTTATTTCATTATAAAGTCCCCGTTTCCAGGCCTCAACAGGGCCCGGACATCAGATTCAGCTCCTGTCTCCTGAAAGCCTCGCTGAGGAGCGATACAGCCCCCACCTGTATCCTCGACCCTTCACTTACTTCCTGCCTCGCAGTGCCCGGTGCAGCCTGGCTCTGCCTCTGAGTCTGCCAAAAGTATGTTATAGTTCCAGCTATCAGTTCAGTCCTCCTCTTCTGCATTCCTAAGCTACTGAACTGCATCAATAGTTTCCGTCATTGTCTAGCCTTTTCGGCTCCACGTTAGAGAAATACTGTATTTAATGGTCATTTAATATTCTTCATCACGCACTACATGTAGAATAATGCATGGTCCAGTCTTAGAGTCAAGTTAGCTTCTCCCCTCATGACTTCTAGTTTATATCAACATGTTCCCTAAACATTAGATACCAGATAGGGTTTAGGTACATGTCGCTCCGACCCTCCAGACTCTAGTCTCTGCTCCTAGCACAGAGTTCGTAGCCCCCAGCTTCTCCTAGTAACACGTCATTGCCAGTTTTCGCGCACCATTAGGTTAGAGGTCCCGGCTCCTTAGGTAGCCCCCTCCAATGTTTCCGCCCCATTTCATGACATATTCTGTTACGTTTGCCTCACATGTCTATGTATACTCCCAGTTACACCTCTTTTTACTGTTATCTTTCGCGACTGCTACGCGTCACGCCTTCTGCTCCACCCACTGCTACGCCTACTGCAATGTAATGCTATATGTTTGCGCTATGTATATAAGTCGATGTATTGTTATTAAAAGTTAGCGCGCTCATCCCAGACCCGGCCCCAGCAGCTGCTGGGTCATCCTATGCAGGTTGTCCTGATCCTGTCCTTATGCTGTAATAAACCTGCAGAAACTCCTACTACCTCGAATCTTGACTCTTATTTTATTGAGCTATCTGTTATTCATTCATTCATTTAAAAATAGATCCGGTATTATTTATTTATATACCACATAATGGCGCCCGAACAGGGACTTGCCCTTTCCCCACGCGTCGGTGAAGCCACGCCGACCCCCTGACCCTCTGCAGCCGTGACGGAACCATACCGGCCACGTGCAGATATTTCTGCTTCAAGTATCCCTCAGGCCCACGGAGGAGACGGAGGAGGCGGTCCAGCATCCGAACGAGACGGTGGAGGAACGCGGCGAGTCCCGACCAGAGCCCAAGCCGAGAGTCCAAGGTCCGAGGTATCCGGAGGCCCACCCGTAACTGAAGTCCGAAGTCCGAAGTTCGTCGTCCGTTGTCCAGTCCCGTCCGAGGCCTTCCGTTCCGTGCTGCCCGGTGAGTACCATTGCTGGGGTAGTATCTAGACAGGACCAATCTAAATTGACTCCTGGTCCGTGGGTTGGTGGTGCCCAGACTCACAAACGAAGTGTTCACCTAGGTGGATACGGGTCTTGATGCGTCCCTTTATGGGACCGGTATGTTCCGTACTGTTACAGCAGTGCATCCAGTAACTCTAGTCTGTTCCGTTCTCGAGAAAATCTGTTCTGTTTCTGTTTTCAGTATTTTCAGGTAATATTCTGTTCGAACTGTTATGTTATGATATTGTTTAATGTATTTCCAATGTCGTGGTATGCCTGAATTGTTTTCCCACTTGTTATTGTTCTTCGTGTATTGTATTGTGTTCCGATTTAAGTTTACAATGCCGCTCTTTTCAAGATTACGTCAGTTAAAAACTAGAAAGGGTCTGTTAGAGGAAGCAGTTCCTGTCCCGCCTAGGGACAGTCCAGGTCATTTTATGTATCAGAAACATGGCATAAGCGCCATAATGTATCTAGATTTATGGGTAGAGTATACCAAACAGTTAGAAGAAAAGTATAGATGGCCCGTATCGGGTACATGGGATGCCGAATGTATCATGCGAGTAGAAGAAGCATTATGGAAAAAGAAAGCCAGACAGTCACAGAAAGATGCCATCGAGTTATGGCGTAAAGAAGCGCATAGAAGAACCGAAAAGGAAGTCAGAAAGTCAGAGTTAAGTAGAGAATCCCAGGAACGAGCCCAAGAAAGAGAATTAATCGAGATAGGTGAACAAGTCAAAGCCGAACAGTCGGACAGACAGAGGCATGCCCTCATTAAGGGTATGTATCCTCTCCTTGCCGAAGGTTTGCCAAAAGCGACCCCAGAGGCATCCAGTAATTTCCCGCCGCCATTAGTTCCGACCAAGCTACGTCACAAACAGACCGCAGCTGATATTTTTATTTCGTCCTATTTGGACGACACAGTCCCAGAATATGCAAATCCTGTTCGCGCTCCGCCAGTCCCTGTAAATCAGGCACTTCCTGCTCCTCCAGACACCGGGGTGCCCTTAACAGCTCCCCCGGCCCAGTCCGCCATACAAGTCCAGCCCACGTTACAATTACCGACTCTGCCAGGACGAAGAATGTCAGTCGACGATTCCAGTTTAGGGGCCGCGGGAGGAGGTCTTCCTCAAACCCCGCCGCCACACAAGCGTTTATCAGCACTCGAATTACATGCTCAAGCATCACAGCGTACTCCTAAAAGTAATAAGTCTGTCACAGAAATCAGACAAGCCCTTGGCGAATGTGTCTATGATCCAGTTCCAGGCGAATACAATATGGTTTTATATTCCGTACGTGTAAGGAGAGTGACCGAGTATCTAGTCACCTTACCGAATATGAAAGAAGATCTAGACAGAATATATCGTTTCATCCGTACAGGGGATGATCCAGAAAGTATTGGCGAGATTATGTCTCAAAGGAAAGCCGAGATCCAGCTCATGATATTAAAGTTCCTGATCAATTGTCTAATAAGAGAACAAGATTACCCGTCTAAAGATTCTGCCGAAATGAGAATCCTGACAAGGTGGAGTGATAATATAGCCGAGGGTAAGCACAAGACCGTCGGTGCCATGGAGAGTATGTACAAGAAAATTCGTAAAGAAATAATAAGGTTACACGAACAGCGTAAAGCAGCACAAGTAAGCGAGAAAGAAAGTATCTCTGATCCTGAAGAGGAAGACGAGAATCCCGTCAGAATAGCGTATGTAGGAAAATCTAGATTTCCAGATCGCCATTTACGCCTAGAACACAAGTCTATTTTTCATCATCAAGCACCAGAACAAGGTTCTCTAGAACAAGTATTTCAAGCTACCGATCACATTCTGAAATCACGAGTCGGTTACAGTGAATTAAGTACCATGCATGAACAAGAACTAGCCCGATCAGCAGTCCGATGGATTACTGATTCTACCACTTTTCCAGACGAAATAGTGGCACAAATGTTTCTGAAATTGCCCCCAGCCGAGCAGCGACTGGTGGGTATGTATATGATTCAGCACCTCATTACTTTGTATGAGGGTCAACATTCTGATCCAGGTCCGTTGCACGATGTCCTGAACGAGTTACTCCAGTATAGATGGAGAGGTCTAGGTACCGATTTAATTAGTGTCATTCTAGAACAGCGCCACAAATACAGAACGTTTCTGAACCCGCATTTTGTTCATGTCTCACCCCCAGAAAGTAAATCATTCTACATAGACAGACAAAATCCGTTACGAGAAGTCCACCCAGTCCAAGGGGCGGGTGGCGTAATGCAACGAGTGTTTGTATACACTCCGATTTCAAAGATGGAACTTCTTGAAATGAAGAAATTAATTCCCTGTCATGACAAAGATCCAGCAGGGTTCCATAGAGAATTAAAAGACATGCTCCGTATGGGAGAATACACTTACCCAGACATCATTAAAATGTTAAAGGTCCTGTTACCCGCAGGGGTATATGAAAAATTAAAGGAAAAAGAATGGGAGGTGGGAGAGAAAAAGATCGATTGGACAGCTCTAGAAGCTGAAGACAAGGCACGAGTACCAGGTACCGGTCTTGGAGATAAATGTAAAGAATTACCAGAATTATTGGTTCAAGTTTTACCCAGATTATTGACAACGAGAAAAGAAGACTGGGATGCAATCTCAGCCTGTAAACAGAAACAAGATGAAGATATTAGTGATTTTTATTCTAGATTTGAAAAATGTTTCAGTATTAATAGTGGTCTCAAGACAAGTAGTGAGTCATACCCTCACCTTTTCGTTACTAAATTAGTCGAGAATTCAAGCCCACAAATTAAAAATCGAGTTTTGAAAGTCGAAAGCACCTGGCAAGCTAATACTCCGTCCCAGATGCTCCAGATGCTCCAGTATCACCAGAATAGAATCAGAGAAGAGCAAGAACACGAGAGAAAACGTATGAAAGACACGAAAATGAAAGTGCTAGTTGCACAATCTGTTCCTCAAGACAGTCAGAAGAGGGGTCCCAATCAAGCCAGTCATCCTGCAGCTCCCGTTAAAGGGAACTGCAATTATTGTAAACAGCCAGGTCATTTTATAAACGAGTGTGCAGTTCTGAAACATAACATAGCTACTGGCAAGACTAAAGAAAGACCACGTCCGCCTAGACAAGAACAAGTTTCACAGACTCCTCAGTCACAAAATGCACAACAGACAGTTACAGTACCGCAGCCTATTGCTGCAACACAGCACGTTACATCACAGATGTACCAGTATGCGCAGTCTGAGTATCCAGAGTACCAGTCATATTCATGAAACAGCCTAGAGAGGGAGGTAGGCTTGCCTCTCATCGAGATACCTGTAGATCAAGAAGGTCCCTATGTTCACAGTCAAGTATTAGGGAAAGACAGAAAGTTTTTGATCGATACAGGGGCAAGTAGGACCACAATTAGTCATGCCGAAGTTCCAGGGGCTCCGCTCTCAGGCTCAAGAAATGTTTCCCTTGGATTTTCAGGAAAGCCAATAGTTAATGAGATATCAAAGCCAGTCACTCTAGAAGTAGGTCCATTGTCCCGTACTACTGATCTGTTACTTACTAAGTCATGTCCAGAAAACCTATTAGGCATTAAGACACTGAAAGAATTAGGTGCAGTTATTTGCTGTTCCCCAGAGGGAATACGTCTGTTCCTACGTGACTTTAAGGGTCACTATGTATTACGAGATTTTGATTCAAGACTGTCTAATGTTCCGCAGCACTTATGGGCGCAAGGTCCAACTGATGTAGGTTACATGCAAATCACACCCCATCGTGTGACTCTCAAACCAGGTGTAGTGTTACCCCGAATCAGACAGTACAGATTGCCACCTGAGGCTGTAGCAGCCTTATCCAAAATTATTGACGAGCTCATGGCTCAAGGAGTAGTTGTAGAAACTGACTCCAATGTATGTAATTCTCCGATCATTCCAGTCATGAAACGTACTGATCCGAATGCACCCCCAGTATATCGATTAGTGATTGATTTACGAGAGCTTAATAAATGTATTATTCCTCAGTACCCAGTTGTCCCAGACATTTCTTCCCTGTTAACAGCCATTGATTCCGAAGCCATGTTTTTCACTGTCATAGACCTCAAGAATGCATTTTTTAGTGTTCCAATTCATCCAGACAGCCAGTTTCTTTTCGGATTTTGTTTAAATGGAAGGAGCTATATGTTTACACGCGCTCCTCAAGGTTTCACAGAAAGTCCTAGTATTTACAGTCAAGCACTCAAGAGACAACTAGACAATATTCACATGCCAACTGACACTGCCCTGCTCCAGTATGTCGATGATCTCCTGATCACAGCCCGTTCTGAACGTGACTGCGAGCGAGCATCCCTTACAGTCCTGTATTTTCTAGCCGAGATGGGGCACAAGGTGTCACCTTCGAAGCTTCAATTCTGTGTCCAGCAAGTGGTATACTTAGGACACTTGCTGTCCAAGAGGGGTAGGCAGTTGACACCCGACCGTATCCAGTTAATAGCGAGTCTTCCCCAGCCCAGAACCCAGAAGGAGGTACGTGCCTTTATCGGCCTTACTTCTTATTGTAGACAATGGATTCCCCAGTATGCATTTCTAGCCAAGCCACTGATACAGTTAACGACACAGGAGGCAGCCGTATCGACTGTCCTCCCTTGGACATCTGACCATACACTTAGTTTCAACGAGTTAAAGAAAGCCCTATGTCAAGCTCCAGTTCTAGCTACACCGAACTACAGTAAGCCTTTTACACTTTTCGTCACTGAACGCGAAGGTACAGCATTATCTGTTCTCACACAAGATCAAGCAGGACAATACAAGCCCTGTGCTTATTTTTCGAGCACATTAGATCCAGTCGCCCAGGCGTTGCCTGCGTGCCTCAAGTCAGTTGCAGCCACAGCACTAGCTATCAGACAAAGTGATTCCATAGTTTTAGGACATTCCCTGACAGTACAAGTTCCACATTCCGTGGAAGTTCTTTTAAACCGAACACAAACACAGCACTTGACAATTGCACGTTTAACAGGTTATGAATTGACACTGTTCCAGCCACATATAGAAATTAGACGCTGCAACGTTCTGAATCCTGCTACACTGTTACCATCAGTTAATTCAAATCCAGACCCACATGATTGTGTGGAAGTAGTTAACATTACGACAAAGCCAAGACAAGACCTGACAGACATTCCGTTACCAGATCCCGACCTGACACTTTATGTGGATGGTTCATGTATGAGAACTAGTACAGGAGAACTAGTCGCCGCGTATGCAGTGACTACTGACACTGAAGTTATTGAAACACACCGTATTGATACCCTGTCCGCTCAAGCAGCAGAGCTGGTTGCTCTGACACAAGCCTGTATACATGCTAAGAACCTGAAAGTTAATGTTTACACAGATTCACGTTACGCATTCGGAGTTGTACACGACTTCGGAGTGCTCTGGCAGGAGAGAGGTTTCATGACTTCTCATGGAACCAAGATTCAGCATGGTCTCCTTATTCAAGCCCTGTTAGATGCCATACATTTACCGACATCCATTGCTATCATGAAGTGCAAAGCACATACGAAAGTTACAGACATTATTTCCCAAGGTAATGATCTAGCAGATCGCACAGCCAAGCTTACAGCACAGACTCCAGACATTCCAGTTAACCTGACACATACTCCAGATCCGATTACATGCATGACAGTTAAGGACCCTACACAAGATGTCATAGATATCCAGTTACATGCTACTCCCAATGAAATCAAGAAATGGTCTGAACAAGGAGGGGTCCAGACAGATCAAGGATGGTTAACGAAGGGTAGAGCCACATGGTTTCTTCCCGATTCGATGGTTCAAGTCATTATCAATACCGCACATAGTCCAGCCCATTTAGGAGAAAAAGCTATGTTAGACAGTATCCAGAACATTTGGTTCAACAAGCATTTACGAGCTGCAGCCAAGCAGAAAGTCCGCACCTGTATGATATGTTGTCAGTTTAATCCAGGTAAAAGTGTCCCGGTGGAACAAGGTGGTTTCCAGCCCCCTGACCACCCTTTTGAGGTCCTCCAGATGGATTATATTCAGATGGAGCGATGTCGAGGTTTCAAGTATGTCCTTGTAGTTGTATGCGCTTTGTCCAGGTGGACAGAAGCATATCCAGTCCCAGATTACACAGCCGCGACCACTGCCAAGCAGTTGGTTCGTGAATTCTTCCCTAGATATGGACTCCCTAGAGTCGTATATTCTGATAACGGCCAGCCATTCTCATCTGAACTGATGAAGCACGTTTCCCTTTTGTTAGGGTACCAGTGGAAGTTCCATTGTGTACGCCATCCTGAAGCAGCCGGTCTCGTAGAGAGACATAATCAGACCCTGAAAATCCGTATTGCCAAAGTCTGTAAAGAAAAAGGTGTGGACTGGCTAGTAGCTCTGCCAGTCGCTTTGTTTTATATGCGCATGGTCGCACATTCCAGATCAGGTCTGTCCCCGTATGAGGTCGTATTCGGCCGCCCCCCTAACATGTGGGGTACTCCTAGACCCCGAAGTATTACCGATGTTTCATGTAATATGCTGACAGATTACCTAGCTTCCTTGATGTCTGCCCTCAACTCATGTCGTTCACAGGTTGCTGCCGCTTTTCCAGACAATACCGAGGTGGCACCGCACGAGATCGTTCCAGGCTCCTTGGTGATGATCAGAAATTTCGACAGATCAAGTCCGCTGGAACCACGTTGGAAAGAGCCACGTCAGGTCCTCCTCACCACCCGTACAGCCGTCAAGTTGGAAGGCAGAAAAGGATGGATCCACCTTTCTCATGTAAAACTTTTTAAAGGACTGAAATCCGTTTCTAAAAACATTTCCCAGGATTTGAAACATTGCCCGAATATTGTTCTTAAGGACTGTCCCGCACAAGACATTATTACAACCCCTCCCTTGTTAGAGAAAACTCCGCAGCAGGAGTATAAGTTAAAGCTCAGGTCTAGTAAAATAAGTCAGTCAGTTTGATTGTATAAGTCCTCCCCTAGGTGAAACGGTTAGACTGTTTCTGACATGTATAAAATAGACCCCCATAGTGAGAGAGTCAGTCAAAGTTCAATCAGATGTATCGTTTTTCTGAGTTTCATATTATTCATCAGCATAATGATTTCCTGCACCAGCTATGCGTTCTATCTGTATTTTCCAGTTCCTCATGTAAATATGTCTGCTAATGCTACAGTAGAGCACACGTTTAGTGATCTGCCTCCTCATGAACTCTCTTACCGCCTCGCTATGCGCAACAACTCATTTATCCGTATGTTACATTACTCACACCAGACCAGCAATGCCACTAATTGTTGGGTGTGTGGTCGACTCCCCCCTTTCCAGACACCGAAAGGAGTTCTGCCACTCTTTCCTTATCCATTCTCACACAATGGTTCGTGTGGAGCATGGTCCACGTTAACGTCATCCTCAACAGATATGTCTTTTCTTAACAGTACATGTTTCTCAGACAAGCAAGGTTTCCCCCACAGAACAGGTTTAGATCTAGAAAATGAAGTATATAATTTAGGTAATTATTCGTCGAATTTCATGGTCCTGAATGTTCAGTCTGATACTACTCCAGACTTACCTGCTATTTCAGTACTACCTGTCAAAGGCGAATTATGTGTCCGTAGTTATGGTTCCGTACATGTAGGTCATAGTGAATGTACTACTGTTATCCAGTATAGTGACAGTGGGAAATCTGTTTTCAAAGCTTCACGTCATTCTTATTTTATTTGTGGTCAGACCGCATATGTTCGTCTGCCCCTCGATTGGGAGGGAACCTGTTACATTGCCTTCCTACTGCCACCTGTTTTTCTAGCCCCATCTGATTATCACAGAAACACACATCTAGTACACATTAGACATAGAAGGGAGTCCCCAATTGTCGATTATACTGAAACTACTCTAGAACAGTATACAGATTTCAATAAAGGTTTCTTCTTCTTTGTAGGACCTGTCCAGAATAGTAAACTGATCCGTAGGTTAACAAGAACCCTTGAAGCTGTAGTAAATGAGACTGCCTCTGCTCTAGGTAACCTAACCGAAGAACAATCTGCTATGAGATTTGTCGTTTTGCAAAATCGTCTCGTCCTTGACGTCATACTGGCCGATAGGGGCGGGGCCTGTAGAGTCATCGGATCTAGTTGCTGCATTTTCATTCCAAATAACGCGCCGTCTGTTTATTCAGCTATAACCAGACTCCATAAAATTGCCCATCTGTTACACCAAGATCCAGGCACCTGGACATGGTCCGGTTGGTTCTGGAATATAATTTCCGCATGGGGATGGAAAGTCCTGTCCTTTCTAGGTATTGCAGTAACGATCATATTTAGCTGCTGCCTCTGTATACAGTGTGGCCCTGCGATTTGCGGCATTTGTGCTACCTCTTGTATTCCTAGTCCCAAGCCCCGTTCTAAATCCCGTTCCAAGACAATTCGAGACGAGCAAATGGTACTGTATGAAATGATAGATGGTATCATGAAAATTGATGTTTCCTGATGGAAACGTAGTGACAAGGAGGGAATGTGGAAAAGTAAATTTTGCCATGTTCTGTGTCCCTACGCCTCATCCATCATATGTTATGTGTGCATGACCAATATGCATATGTTATTCCCCATGTCCGATTAATGACGCAATTCCAGTTGTGTCCACCTCTAGTATGCCAGTTTCCAGTCCTCGTGAATACTACGAATATCAGGCCTATGTAAAGTTATGTTGCCACGTTTCCCAGTGTGCACGTTATTTCATTATAAAGTCCCCGTTTCCAGGCCTCAACAGGGCCCGGACATCAGATTCAGCTCCTGTCTCCTGAAAGCCTCGCTGAGGAGCGATACAGCCCCCACCTGTATCCTCGACCCTTCACTTACTTCCTGCCTCGCAGTGCCCGGTGCAGCCTGGCTCTGCCTCTGAGTCTGCCAAAAGTATGTTATAGTTCCAGCTATCAGTTCAGTCCTCCTCTTCTGCATTCCTAAGCTACTGAACTGCATCAATAGTTTCCGTCATTGTCTAGCCTTTTCGGCTCCACGTTAGAGAAATACTGTATTTAATGGTCATTTAATATTCTTCATCACGCACTACATGTAGAATAATGCATGGTCCAGTCTTAGAGTCAAGTTAGCTTCTCCCCTCATGACTTCTAGTTTATATCAACATGTTCCCTAAACATTAGATACCAGATAGGGTTTAGGTACATGTCGCTCCGACCCTCCAGACTCTAGTCTCTGCTCCTAGCACAGAGTTCGTAGCCCCCAGCTTCTCCTAGTAACACGTCATTGCCAGTTTTCGCGCATCATTAGGTTAGAGGTCCCGGCTCCTTAGGTAGCCCCCTCCAATGTTTCCGCCCCATTTCATGACATATTCTGTTACGTTTGCCTCACATGTCTATGTATACTCCCAGTTACACCTCTTTTTACTGTTATCTTTCGCGACTGCTACGCGTCACGCCTTCTGCTCCACCCACTGCTACGCCTACTGCAATGTAATGCTATATGTTTGCGCTATGTATATAAGTCGATGTATTGTTATTAAAAGTTAGCGCGCTCATCCCAGACCCGGCCCCAGCAGCTGCTGGGTCATCCTATGCAGGTTGTCCTGATCCTGTCCTTATGCTGTAATAAACCTGCAGAAACTCCTACTACCTCGAATCTTGACTCTTATTTTATTGAGCTATCTGTTATTCATTCATTCATTTAAAAATAGATCCGGTATTATTTATTTATATACCACAGATTCACAGAATGAACTTAAGACTTAATCCTAAATTTACTACTATTTTGGTATTCACAGAATACACTTACTACTTTTGGCATTCACAGAATGAACTTACTACTTTTGGTATTCACAGAACTTATGATTTTGTCTTAAGTTTGTCTTAAGACAAACTTAAGACAGACTTAAGACAGACTTAAGAAAAACGTAAGACAGACTTAAGACAAAATCCTAACTTCTGTGAATACCAAAATAGTAGTACGTTTAGGATTGAGTCTTAAATTCATTCTGTGAATCGGGCCCCCAGTATTGTGTTTTTTTGTCGTTTATGGTCTTGTGGTAAATCTATATAAAGTATACTTATTTTTTATATACTTATACTTTATTTTTTTATATAAAACCTTATGTGGTGTCCATCTGTAGTGATGTCACTGGGTTACTGTATGTGGTCACAGTGCCTCTGAGATAACCCTGTCTGCTCGTGCCAAGCTACCAAGGGGGTGAGCAGGGGTTATTGTGTGAGTGTAATCCCTTTATCCTGACTAGAGGCAAGGGTCCCTATTTGTCACAGGTACCTACTCGGACCAACTAGAGACCCCCAAATCTAACAACATGCAACGGTTAGCATTACCAGTAGCCGAATTTTGTCGGGCTTGGGCAAAGGAACACGCAGGAGGAGCTTGTCGACTGTGTAACTACAAACACAAATTATGGCTACATTCCCTGTGCCCCCGCCCGACTTTAGCAAATGAAAGAAGAATCCTTCTTAGGGAACTATACCTGAGCAAAAAAGCAAGCACATGTCTTGAGTCCTGAGCCATATGCTTTACACAAAAAGAACCCCACATCTTGACGCGCTTTGGAAGATTCATACAATCAATCAGGGACACGGGGAGAGGTACAGATTAAGAGATCGGCTTACCATAATTTCACTGCTGTCAGGCTTATCGGTCAAGAGGTCCTACATAGTAATGCTTGCACAAAGGACATTTTATTTTTTTTTTAAATATGTTTATTGCGGAAAACAAGAACATTTATTTATTTATTTATTTTAGCGATTTCTACAGCGCCTGGTGACCCAAGGGTATCCCCGCGCTATGTAACTTGAACCTATTGAGACGGGAGGTAGTTGAGGGGTGTTACTTGGGAAACAAATGGGTCTTAAGTTTTTTGCGGAACGCCAGGAAGTTGGATTCCAATCTGAGGGCCAGGGGGAGTGCGTTCCAGCCTTTGGCCGCCTGAACGGAGAATTGACGGCCTCCTGTGCGGACTTTTTTGAATCTGGGAATGTGGACTCGATTCTCATTTTGCGATCGTAGCACTCTGGTTGCTGTATAGGGTGTAATCATGTTGCTAAGGATCGCTGGGCCGGAACCGTTGTAGAGCTTGTGTGTAATACACATTGCTTTAAAGTGCACCCTTTGGCGAACAGGGAGCCAGTGTAGGGTTTTAAGGGCTGGCTTGGCAGATGTTCTGGAGGGGGTGTTGGTAATCATGCGTGCTGCCGCATTCTGTGTCCGCTGGAGTTTCGAGATGGTAGCCTCGGGGGCTCCCAGATAGACTAGATTGCTGTAGTCTAAGCGGGACAGCACTAGGCCCTGGATAAGGAGCTTTCTGGACATAGGAGGGAGTAGGGGCAGGATTTTACGAGTCTTACGCATGAGCCCAAAACATGTGCCCGAGGTTTTGGTAGCCTGGGTCTTCATCGTGAGTTGTGGCTCTAGCCACACCCCAAGTGTTTTGATTTCAGATTTGGGGGAGGGGATTTCACCAAACACATCGGGCCATATCGTGGGAGGGATAGTTGTCCATTGCTTACCGAGTAACATTACCTCTGTCTTTGTCCCATTCAATTTCAAAGAGGATTCGTTCATCCAATTGTGGATGTTTATGAGGCAGTTAGTCAGGTTTTCAGGATGGTCAATCAGCTGGGACAGGGAGACGACTAGTTGGGTGTCATCGGCGTAACTCACCATTTTGATGTTAAATGGTGTTACCACGTCCTCGAGGGGGGCCATATAGACATTAAAGAGCGTGGGGCTTAGGGAAGAGCCCTGGGGGACGCCGCAAGTGAGTGGGAGGGTGGATGAGTGGTGACTGTCATCCCAGACTTGAAAGGTGCGTCCTGTAAGATAGGATTCGATCCATCCGATAGCTGTCCCGGTAAGTCCTGCCTTCGCCAGTCTGTTCAGAAGGACACGGTGGTTAACCGTATCGAAGGCTGCACTTAGATCCAGGAGGATCACTGCCACTGATCCTCCTGAATCTAGTAAGCCCCTTGCCTCTTCAATCACCGCAAGCAGTGCGGTGTCCGTTCCGTGGCCTGGGCGAAATCCGGTCTGGGATTGTCTGAGTAGTTTGTTTGTTTCCAGGAACTGAGATAATTGGATATTTACCAATTTCTCGGTGACTTTACTAATGCCAGGGAGTAGGGATATTGGCCTATAGTTGGTCAGGTCTGCTGGATCCAGCTGGGGTTTTTTTATGAGTGCTTTGACCACCGCACTCTTCCAGCTGTCGGGGACGATGCCATGGGAAAACGAACAGTTGATGAGGTCCGTAATGGTAGGAACTATTACTGGGGCTACTGTCTTAAGGAACCTGATAGGGGCTGGGTCCAGGGGCGATCCACTTTTCATTTTTACAAGGGTTCGCTCAACCTCTGCAGGGGTGACAGGTCGAAAGGTCTTAAGCGAAGGACGACAGATGCTTTCAAACATTTTGGGGACAGGATTGCTTTCCGTAAGGCTGGGAAGGCTGGAGGGAGGGAGGGAGGCCAGGATACGGGTAATTTTCTCGTTGAAAAAAAATGGCTAACTCGTTACTTCTGTCAACTTTGGGCGTGTTAGAGGAGGAGGTGGTGGGGACCTTGGTCAGCTCTTTGACGATTAAAAAAGATTCTTGGGCTGAATTGGATGCTTCTTGTATACAAGTGGTATAGTAGGAAGCTTTGGCTGATTTGATAGTCTCTTTGTAAATTTTGACCGCAGCCTGGTAGTCTTCTTTGTTGGCATGTTGCCAGGTCTTTCTCCAAAGACGTTCAGCCTTTTTGCAGTTTTTACGGAGTGCTCTTAGCTCTGTGGAATACCATGGAGCTGAGCCATGTTTGCCGTTTTTATTTTCCCTGTTTCTGAGTGGAAGTATGAGGTCTAGGGAGGCGGTAATCCAATCGCTGAATCTTTTGTCTGCTGTATTTGGGTCTTCTGCCTGGGTAGGGATGTTTTTTTCCAGGGTCCGAGTCCATTCGTCCGTGGAGAGTCTGGGCCAGGTCCTATCCTTGCTAAAGGTGGGGGGTGTGCGGTTTTTCTTGGAGGTTACAGGTAATTGGAATGAGACCATAAAGTGGTCTGTCCAGGGGAGGGGTAAGGCCTCTTTGGCTGACATAGTAGGTGAGTTTGTAAGTACGGGGTCTAAGAGGTGGCCCTTGTTGTGGGTGGCTCCGGAGTTTAGTAACCGGATGTCAAGAGCCGCTAGATCTTGAATCAAATCAAGGGCTACTGCGTTGGCCGGGTCTTCAAGGTGGATATTCAAGTCTCCGACTATCATGTAGTTAGAGAAGGAGTGGGCTTGGGTTGTAATTAGGTCCAGAAGCGAACAGATGAATGACAATAAAAGACATATTCCAGGCCCATCCAAAACACAGGCATTTTGATTCAAATTTGACCAAAGTCCACATTCAGGATAAGACACAGCCTTCTGGCCCACATCCCAGAGGCCGGGCGGCGTAACATTGAGGAATGCCACAGAGAAAAACATAACCAATTATATAAACACACCAGGATTTCTAACATCAGCAGTTTCCGTTTTTTAATTTTTTTTATTTTCCCCCCTTTATTCGTGTCATCCATTCCCTTTTCCATGTCTTCCATGTAGCCCACCTACCACCCATCCGCACAGGTGGTTTTGCAATACGAACCCCGTCACACCCAACAACTAAACACTCCCCCCCAAAACGCTGCATCATCATTAGAGTACATGCAAGAGTCAGGTTACTTTCTCATGGCACGATAGGGTGCAGACCTCACACTTACAGTCATTTCTCTGGGAGACAAGACAACTTATAGGGTTACAAGATAGGGAACATCAGTGCGCGCCCATCAGGGCACTACCCCAACACAGGTCCCTCTGTCGTACCTCTCACCACATCCTCTTCGGAATCAGAACCCTCAGGGGTGAACAATTCAGCACTAGTGGCATCCGAGTCATTATCCGGCGTCCCCTCAGCACACATCACGCTCCAAGCCAGGAGGTCCTCCTGCAGTCTCTCATCGCGTCGCGTGTGCTGCATGTGTGTTTCTTCAGCCAGGGACCACTCCCGAACATCTTTAAGCCATAGGGACAGTGCAGGGGCCCTCTGCCCCATCCAAGTGATAGCCACGCGCCGCCGAGCCAACACTAACAGCAACTGCAGGAACTTATAGGACAAGTTCCTCTTTTTGGGCTTGGGCACCAATGCCAGGAGACAATGAATCGGCTCCAGATTAATCCGGAGGCCCGTGACACGGCCGGCGTGTTCCACCACCTCCTTCCAGAGGTAACCGACCTGCGGGCATTCCCAGGCCAGATGAAAGAACCCAGGACTCAGCGTCCCGCATCTAGGGCAGTCATCTCGCCTGTCTGCGGAGATACGCTTCAAGGATACCGGGGTCATGTAGGTGCGATGCATAAAATTAAAGTGGATCAACTTGAACCGTGCATTACCCGAGACTTTCCGGGTCAGAAGCCCGATACGTTTGCGCAGTCCCGGCTCCAAAGCCATCCCCAGATCCGCCTCCCAAGCCGCCCAGGACGGCGCTGTCGGCGGGGCCGAATCCCGCCACATGGCTGAATACAGTAGGGATATCAACTGCTTTCCCCCACCGCAGGAAAGGAGGATGTTAAGGATGTGCGTCAGCGGTGGCGCCTCCGGGAACTGAGGCCAGGTTGTCCTTGCTACCTCCTGGAGTCCCCTATAGTGTAAATATTGTCCCCTGCTCAGGCCAAAGGCCTCCGTGGCTCTCTCAAAAGACACGAAGGAGTCATCCGGATAAAGGTCGGTCAAAGTCTCACGGCCTCCGTCCTGCCATTCCCGGAAGGACACACTCTCCCCCATCAACAACACTGGGGCCAGGATCCACACCAGCAGCTCCCTATGAAAAGGGGGCCCGCTTCAAGATCTTTTCGATAAACCGCTGCCAGACTCCTGCCGTGTGGCGTTCCACATAGGGTAGGGCTTCATCCGCGCCCCGTCCTTGCATCAAAGCCACTTGTAGAGCCTTCTCGTCTGCACTGCCCACCAGGAGCAGTAGTTCCCAGTTGTCAGCAGCGGCGAACCATCTCGCAGCCGGCAGAAGCTGCACTGCGTAGTAGTAGAGGTCAAATCTCGGGGCCTCTAGCCCTCCCTCTTCCCAGCTTCGGACCATGGTATGTAGAGCCACTCTGCTACGTCCGCCTGCCCAGAGTAGAGATGTAAGCAGGGAATTGAGCGTGCGAAATACTCGCGGGGGAGCGGGCATAGTGTATTCTGTAGTACATACAATACGCGAGGCAGCATCACCATTTTGGCGACCGCCAACCGTCCCATGAGCGAAAGAGGGAGCGTATTCCAAAAGGACATGGATTGGTGCAGAGAGCGGATCACTCTTTCAGCGTTGCGGGTTAACAACTGGTCGTGAGACGGAGCCACCTGAATACCCAAATACCGAAAGGCTTCTAGTTCCCAGCGCAGCCCTTGGTACGGGAGGTCTACGTCCGGAGCAACAGCGCATCCCGCCAGAGGAAAAATTAAAGACTTTGCAGGATTAATACGCAGCCCGGAGGCCGCACCAAAGCGGTCTGGCAACCGCAATAAAGCGGGAACCGAGTCCTCTGGGGATGACAGGTAGAACAGAGCGTTGTCCGCATAAAGAGAGACCACGTTCACGGTTTCTCCGACCTTAATACCCCACTGCTCCAGGTCAGTCCGAACAGAGACCGCCAAGGGCTCATTCGCGAAGGCGAAAAGGAGCGGCGACAGGGGGCACCCCTGTCGTGTGCCCCGCTCCAGGGGCCACTCCTCGGAATGGGCCGATCCGAGCCGAACCTTAGCCCAGGGAGTCCCATAGAGCACCCGGATCCAATTACAGAAAATCACCCCCAGCCCTGCTCTCCGGAGCACCTCCAAGAGGTACCCCCAGCTGACAGTGTCAAAGGCCTTAGCGAGGTCTATGGACACCAAGACCTGAGGATCCTCGCTACCTCGCACCTCGTGGAGGACATGATTTAGACGCCGCAGGTTAATCGCGGTGTTACGACCGGGGATAAACCCACACTGATCCCGATGGACCAAATGTGCCATGTGCGGGGCCAGGCGAGTGGCCAACAGCCGGGTATGGATCTTCACGTCCGTTTTGATTAGAGTGATAGGCCGGAATGCTACCGGGTCGCATTTGTCCCCTCCCGGCTTTAAAATCATGCAGACCTCCCCCTGGACAAAGGACATGGTTGGACGACATGTATGTGTAAACAAGAATATGGGACTTTATGCTTTTATACTCTGGTTAAGCAATGATAAAAATAAAGCCGTAATAGCCTCAGGCTGATGGAGTTAAGTTGGGGACTGTAATATATGATATGTAAATGTGATGTGCTAAGTGGCATACTGTGCAGTCTGAAATAAGGAGTTTAAAAATATATATATATATACAATCAATCAGGGACACGTACCAGTCTCCGACCTCGCCCACGCTCAGTCCAAAAGCTGATTTTGGACTACTTCAAACACAGCACCCAGAAAGCACGCTGATTCTGCTTTGCAGCTAAGATTTAGGCATGGAGAAACTCAATGGGCTTTTTCATATAATATTTTAACCCAATCTGATATATAGTCGCAAAGCACAAACACCTTATAAGAGAATCAGGCGCCAAGAAAAGAACCAGAGGTGCTTGAGGAGCACTGAAAGGAAGGAGAATAAGGGCAACCGTGAGTCAATCGGGTCCCACCATTAGGGTTGATCGGATACTTCCGGCCAAAGTGGCAAAGCACTAGCACTTTACAAGAATACTGGGATTAACGTTGATCATGAGTTGGCAAATGACAATGGAGTGGAAGGGAGAACTGGGACAGAGATGAGTCAGCGGGGTGACACCTACTGGGGTGGTCGAAATAGAATGAATCAATGTAAATGTGACAAGCCCCCAGCCACTATATGGAACATAATATCTCTTTTTCTATCAAGAACTTTTAAATTCTACGAACAATGGCTCCACCTTTCCTTTAATTGGTATTTATTGTAATGCAATGGTTTTAATTAACTTATGCAAAGAAAATAAACTTCAAAATAAACTTCAAACCTCCTTTCAACTTGCAAACATTGACATCTCATATCAAGAGGATCTGAGCCTCAATTTAAACGCTGTGCATGCTCAGCTTTTGCATCATCACACAGAAACAAGCATTTGCAATGCCAATCGGTCTCGCTTTTGGGGCCTTATAAGTGTTTAGCTATGAATCAACATGCGAGGCACAGCTACCCAAGTTGCTTCGATGTCAAGAGTTAGACAGTATATTCTCTATATTGAGAAGAGTTGGAGGTGCCACACCTTTTTATGCAAATAAATACCTCCCTGCTTTTGATTCCTCTTTAATTATGGGCATGTTTCACAGCTGATCATTATACACGTCGCCGCCTGCTTGTTTGCAGGAAATGCTGTATTTTGCTGGCGTGTTTTTTAAATGTATTTTTTAACGTGACACTTTCCAGCAGGCAGAAGAGGAAAGAGGCAGCTGGCGCTGCAGTCTCTCACAGGCAGGGTCCGTACCACAAAGCGGTGAAGCGAGGGAGCCTGACTGTAGGCCGAAGCGTGTAGCCCTTATTTTGCAGACTCCAGGAGCTCACTCCGCATCTGCTGACTGGCTTAAAAAACAAGTGAACACAACACCAATTCGCAGTATAGCCCACTCACCCGAGCCCAGTCCTTGCTCACAGGACTGAAGCTATTCGCCACCAGCATGGCTTGCTAGGGAGGCTCCTCTTCCTGCTGAGCTTCAGCCGGCCCCTGGCACCGGTTACTTGTGCGCTTCCCTCTCCAACTTGGTACAGTGGCCGCCATGTCTAGCTGAAGCCATAGGCCACGAGCGATGACTTCAAAGAGGATCTGCTGTCAGTGAAAGTGTGCCGTGGACAGTGAAAAGAGACTACAGCATCAGACATCAAAACATAAACGTCTGTATTGTGTATGTGTTGTGCATATTGCCATGTGTTGGTTAGGCAAAATGTTGCGCGACACCAAAAAAGAGTGCAATCACCCAGCCAATCCCACAACAAACAAGCATTTCTTAATGCAATAGGACTCTTATGTATGCGAGACTTATTGCTTTTTTCAAACGGGAGGGTGGGGGTCTGGGAAGGCACCAATGGGAGTTGGGGCAGTTAGGGGGGCCAAAATGTCACGGAGGGAGGGGGTGGGGGGGGACACAGGGCAAAAATAGTTTTGGAGTAAAGGGGCCAATAGCCAGGGAAAGATATAAATGACAACATGGCTGGCATTTGTATAGTTTCCGTTAGTATGGCCACCGCTATTTTTATTGTATTTTGTATGTTGTGTTTTTATGGACCTGTATCTTTTATCGTAACTTGTATGTTGTGCTTTTATGGACTTGTTTCTTGCTCCGAATAAAGCATTATGAAATAAATGACAACATGGCTGTCAGAAGGAGGGACTAACAAGCCAAAAATTAATCAAAATGCATCATTTATGATGAAGCGAATCAAAAAATATGGCTGGAAAGTGGGCGGGGCTTTCCACCACTATGGTGTATACTGCATGCCTCGTAAAGCGAACAGCGCATGTGCCGCAACGCTAGGCGAGACCTAAAAATAACTGTGTAGTAAAGACACTCAGAGCTACTTTTCAGCTCCTATGAGGCTCACTGCTGTGTGTACATGCCTGTGGAGAATGTTTCACAAACCAGGAGACACGTCTGCATTAGGACATTTAGGGTTTATTTACAAGCCCCTTACGCCACTTTTGCGTAATTTTTAACATGGGAAAAGTGACATACAGGTGGTGCAAGGGGCTTGTAAATAAGCCCCTTAGAGTGCGTGCACTCTCATATCACAAGATATATACTGGACAGAACCTTCTGTGCACTTCACGTCCTGCGTCCCTACCAACCAGTGACCTCTTCACTGTTTCCTTACTGTATCCGACTCAATCATTGGCTGTAATTCACTCTGAAAGAGGAATGGCATTCTCACACTCTGGTATATCTACCGAGCTGCTCGACATGTCTGCTTTTGTTAGAAATCTAAATGTACTCTTACTGTCATAAGCCTCAATTTTAGAACTTCATTACTCTTTTCCCACCTCACTCTTCCTCCACTTCGGCTCACTTGAGGAATACAGAGTAATTGTTCTGTCGTGAGAGGAGGCCGTTAAGGGCAGGGTATTAATGTGCCTGAACATATCTGCGGATGCATGTTATAGGCAAGTGAGACGCAGGGGCGTAGCTTCGGAGGGGAGGGTGGGGAGGCATCGGGGGGTAGGGAGGATGTGTAGAGATCATGTTTGCGCTATATAAAACTTTATAAATAAATAAATAAATTACACCTAATAAATTTATTTTCTGATAAAGAGTTTGTTGCAGGGGCTTTCAGTCGGGTATGGTGAGGTATAGTTCGGATTTCACCAGGAATTTACTCACAAAGATGCAAACACACTCTTCCTCTCTGTTCTCTCTGTTTTGAAAGGCTAACAAATATCTGTAATTTTACAAAATATTATGTTTTTTTCACTTATTCACTTATTCACTTAGCATTCCTAGCAATCCAAATTCCTCTCCCTTGTTCCTGCCTCCTAGCCGCCGTCATGCACCTTGCTTGTTGCATAATGTATTATAACAGTACATGTCAGCGTGATTGTTGGAAAATCTAAAGTCCCCCATCTTACCGACCAATCAACGACCCTGGCCAGACCTTCAAGCCTCAATCAGTCTTTACACGTTTCCAGTGCTTTTTGTTCACCACAGTCAGTAAGTATCCCCTGCCTTCCATTCCCATCACAGCCACCTAGCTTTTCGTTCAGCAATGGAAACAAGGAAGCATATACTTGGCCAGAATTTTTAAAGCCAAGTTTAAACATATACAAAAGTGTTTGGAGGCTTATAACTGAAGGAGAGCTGCGCCTTGACACCTCCGGACTAAGGGCCCGATTCACAGAATGAACTTAAGACTCAATCCTAAACTTACTACTATTTTGGTATTCACAGAATGCACTTACTACTTTTGGCATTCACAGAATTAACTTACTACTTTTGGTATTCACAGAATGAACTTACTACTTTTGGTATTCACAGAAGTTAGGATTTTGTCTTAAGTTTGTCTTAAGACAAACTTAAGACAGACTTAAGACAGACTTAAGACAAAATCCTAACTTAAGTCTGTCTTAAGTCTGTCTTAAGTTTGTCTTAAGTCTGTCTTAAGTTTGTCTTAAGACAAACCTAAGACAAAATCCTAACTTCTATTAATACCAAAAGTAGTAAGTTAATTCTGTGAATGCCAAAAGTAGTAAGTGCATTCTGTGAGTACCAAAATAATAGTAAGTTTAGGATTGAGTCTTAAGTTCAATCTGTGAATCGGGCCCTAAGTTTGCGCTTTATAAGATCAATATTCATTCATTCATCCATGGGGAAATGAACAGGTAATATGTCCTCCATCCTCATATCTCTATAGACTGTGCTGGAGGTAATTCCATCATTGGAACGAGTCTGTATAGGTAGGATGACAGTGGTCCTTCAATATTAAAAAGCCACGTGCAGACCCAGGGAAAGGACTGTGCTCTACAACAGAGTAATCCTACACTGGAGTGGGCCCCTTCTTGGAGTCGGCATTCTCCACCCATATAGAAATGTTAAAAGAAGTTATGTCGTCTGCATTTGTACAACGCACAATATCCTATTAGTATGGCCTCATTGCACCTTCCACAGTTTCAATGACTTTCCACATCTGATGTACTGTACAGAATGAGATGCTACCACAATGTTAAGAGGTAAGTTGAAAACTCCTTAGAACTGAGAGGCAGCTGCCTAGGACAAATCCAGGAGAAGAAGTGTGGCTCAATGGTTAGAGCGGCAGACCTTGATGCAAAACTCTGGCCTGGGACCAGGGTTCGAATCCTGCCTCGGCGGGTCTCGGGGTCAAAATTCCTCGAACCTGATATTCTCTCCTCGGTGCCTATTGTAATCATGGGTCCCACGCTGCAACTCTGGGCAATAGCTTGCTTAGTCTCCCCAACAGCGCTGGGATGCCATGGCTTCACCATGGGGGTGCCCAGGAGTGGACACTTCACAGGGAAAAACCAGGAAGGGTTCCTACAGCGGTATGAGTACAGCGCCAAGAAACCTCTGGGTAGTTTACGTTTTTATTTTTTTATTTTTTCTGTCTCCACATCTATGCAAGCCATGCTTGTGCAAACTAAATGAAGCACTGGCAAAGTCAGTAACTCTTGCCTTGCGAAGCAGTTTTAAAAAAAAATTGCAAACCGGTACCACAAAAAAGAAAACATACCCCCACCAAAATATGGCAGCCATTTGTTTCCAATTAACATTTTACATTTAAAAAGGCGTTTAAAGATGTGGCTGTTTTACTTTTTTTTTTTTTTTTACTAAAAAACCTTTCGGTTGTTCCATGCATTTTATTATTATTGTTGTTATTGCTTGTGAAGGAGATGAGATTACATCACCACCTAACCAAGCACTCAGATAGCAGGCAGCTAAAGTGTTTCCATGTGACTTAAACCTTTTTTTAACATCAACTATAAAAAGGAATGGAAATTAAATCACAATCTGACTGGGGACCGGGAAGGCAGGCAAAACAAATAACCGATATTTAAAGTTTATATAAAAAATAAAGAATATAAAAAAGCACACTTTGAACCAACTTTGTCTGGGAAGAGATTGTAAACAATGTGCACAGGCTGTGTGTGGTGACTCAAAAGTGAAAGTAAATAAAGGGTAAAGTGGGCTGCCCCATGCTGCATGCTTAGGCGGGGGGAGCACAATATGAACGAGAATTGAATATACTAATGGATGAAGCTCCCTAACCAAAAGCCTTACATTATGTACGATTTTTTTTGTTACAAAAAACAGTAGTCTGGTGATATAGCAACAGCTGTCTTAAGTCCTACAAAATATAGGGAAACAACTCTGGAGGAATAGGTCAGATGTCAGCAAACACTCATGCTGGAAATTCCATGCTACATAGGTTGATGATACATATCCTCTACGTTTTGTCACAATCCTTTGTTTTTATATAGTTTACCAGCAGATCCATTATGGGTGACGTGAGATGAACTGGTAAACAGGGATGCTTATTCACCAAAATTCCAGGGCAACACAAGAAAAAAAGTCATACATTCTTTGAACCCAATGATATCAGAGGAATAGTTGTCCCTGAATTAAAAGAAAAACAACATATGTGCAAGATTGATAAAATAAACAAATTAAACTAGATAAGAGTATATATTAGTTAAGACTCATCGATTAACTAAGATGCTGCAGTAATAGTCCTAAAGCATGGCCATAAAATGCGAAGGGTGCAGACATCACAGGACCAATTACAGCTTCAAATGCACAACTGCAGCCAGAAAATGCAAACAACTGCATCAAAATCCCAGACACAGCCATTGTATGTTCAAGCACAACCCAAATGCCAAGTCATAGATTTAAATGCTCAGGCACATTCTCAAATGAAGAAAACCCCATATACTCAAATGCGCACAGCCACAAATGTCCACGCACAGCCACCGCCATATATCAGCCAGATTGTCAATCAATCAATCAATCATGCCATTTGTATAGCGCACTACTCACCCGGGAGGGTCTCAAGGCGCTTGGGGGGAGGGGTATGCTACTACTCGAACAGCCAGGTCTTGAGTTGTTTCCTGAAGGCGAGATGGTCCTGGGTCAGCCGAAGGTGGATGGGGAGGGAGTTCCAAGTCTTGGCAGCCAGGTAAGAGAAGGATCTTCCTCCGGCGGTGGCTCTTCGGATGCGTGGTACGGCTGCGAGGGCAAGGCTGGTGGACCGTAGCTGGCGGGTGGGCGTGTAGAAGGTCAGGCGGTCGTTGAGGTACTTGGGGCCCAGGTCGTGGAGAGACTTGTGCGCGTGGGTGAGGAGCCGGAACGTGATCCTCTTGTCGACGGGGAGCCAGTGCAGATTCCTCAGGTGGCTGGAGATGTGGCTGCGTTGTGGGACATCCAGGATGAGTCGGGCGGAGGCGTTCTGGATGCGCTGGAGTCTTTTCTGTAGCTTGGCTGTGGTTCCGGCGTAGAGGGCATTTCCGTAGTCCAGTCGGCTGGTGACGAGTGCCTGGGTGACAGTCTTCCTGGTCTCGGTCGGGATCCAGCGGAAGATCTTGCGAAGCATACGCAGGGTGTTGAAGCACGATGAGGAGAAGGCGTTGACTTGTTTGGTCATCGAGAGGGAGGGGTCCAGGATGAAGCCCAGGTTGTGTGCGTGGTCGGTTGGCTTGGGTGCGGTGCCCAGGGCTGGGGGCCACCAGGAGTCGTCCCAGGCGGAGGGCGGAGATCCCAGGATGAGGACTTCCGTCTTGTCCGAGTTCAGTTTCAGGCGGCTGTCCTTCATCCACTCGGCGACGTCTTTCATCCCTTTGTGTAGGCAGGTTCTGGCGGTGTCGGGGTCTCTGGTGAGGGAGAGGATCAGCTGGGTGTCGTCGGCGTAAGAGATGATGTTGAGGTTGTGCTGGTGTGCGATGGCTGCGAGAGGTTTCATGTAGATGTTGAAGAGGGTGGGGCTGAGTGAAGATCCTTGCGGGACGCCGCAGATGACTTCGGTGGCCTCGGAGCGAAACGGGGGGAGGCGGACTCTTTGTGTTCTTCCGGCGAGGAACGAGATGATCCACTCCAGTGCCTTCTCTTGGATACCGATGTTGCTGAGGCGCTGGACTAGGGTGCGGTGGCAGACCATGTCGAACACAGCGGAGAGGTCCAGGAGGATGAGGGCCACTGTTTCCCCCTTGTCGAGCAGGGTCCGGATGTCGTCGGTGGCTGCGATGAGGGCGGTCTCAGTGCTGTGGTTGGCTCTGAAGCCGGACTGCGAGGGGTCGAGGGATCCGTTCGTCTCGAGGAAGGCGGTCAGCTGTCTGTTGACGATCTTCTCGATGACTTTAGCAGGAAAAGGGAGGAGCGAGATGGGGCGGAAGTTTTTGAGATCGGTGGGGTCCGCTGTAGGTTTCTTCAGGAGGGCGCTGATCTCGGCGTGCTTCCAGCTCTCCGGGAAGGTGGCGGTGTTGAAGGAGGCGTTGATGATGTTCCGGAGTTGGGGTGCGATGGTGGAGTCGGCCTTGTTGAAGACGTGGTGTGGGCAGGGGTCGGTCGGTGATCCGGAGTGGATGGTGTTCATCGTGCGGGCTGTGTCTTCGGTGGTCACCGTGGTCCAGGTGCGAAGGGTGGCGGTGGGGGGCGTTGGTTCGACGGTTGGGTGCGTGGGTGGGGCGCCCAAGCTGTTGTGGATGTCGGCGATCTTGCGGTGGAAGAACGAGGCGAGGGAGTCGCAGAGGTCTTGTGACGGAGTGATGTCGTTGGTGCCGGTACTGGGGTTGGAGAACTCCTTGACGATAGTGAAGAGCTCTTTGCTGTCGTGGGCGTTGTTGTCCAGTCGTTCCTTCAGGGATTTCTTCTTGGTGGTGCGGATGAGCTGGTGGTGCTTGCGGGTAGCGTGTTTGAGGGCGGTCATGTTGTCGGTGCTCCGGTCGAGGAGCCAGGCTTTCTCGAGGGTGCGGCAGGTCTTCTTGGAGTCCTTGAGGTCGTCTGTGAACCAGGATGCCTTCTTGCTTCTGGGTCTGCTGGGAGGGTTCTTTAGTGGCGCGAGGTCGTCGGCGCAGGCGGTCAGCCACTGTGTGAAGTTGCGGGCTGCTTCGTTGGGGTCCGTTGTGTTGGCGGGTGGGCTCTGGCTGAGGGAGGTGGTGAGCTGGTCTGCGGTGATCTTGCTCCAATTCCTGTGAGGTACCTGTTGCGGGTGGTGGTGAGTCGTGGATCTTTTGAAGCTGAAGTGGACGCAGCTGTGGTCGGTCCAGTGGAGTCCGGTGGCGTGGCTGAAGGTGATGTACTTGCTGGAAGAGAAGACGGGATCAAGCGTATGGCCGGCGTAGTGGGTGGGGGTGTTGAACAGTTGCTTGAGTCCGAGGTTGGCGAGGTTTTCCAGCAGGGCGGTGGTGTTGCGGTCCTTGTTGTTCTCCAGGTGGAAGCTGAGGTCCCCGAGGAGGATGTAGTCAGTGGAGGGGAGGGCGTGCGGGCTGATGAAGTCTGTGATGTCTTTGCTGAATGGTGTGCGTGGTCCCGGGGGTCTGTAGACGAGGGTGCCTCTGAGGGTCGTCTTAGGGTCGGTGTGAATCTGGAAGTGGAGATGTTCGGCTGCGGCAAAGGAGTCGTTGGCGTCGGTCGTGATGCGGATGGTGTTCCTGTGGACGATGGCGATGCCACCTCCGGTCTGGTTGATGCGGTCCCTCCTGATGATCTTGTACCCGTCCGGGATGGCGATGGCGATGTCGGGTGCAGAGGAGGCGTTCATCCAGGTTTCGGTGAGGAAGACGACGTCCGGTGATGTAGCGTCGAGGAGGTTCCAGAGTTCCACGGCGTGTCTGTGGACGGAGCGGGTGTTGATCAGGATGCACTTGAGGTGGTTGCTGCTGGTGTTTGTCTTGGCGGGTGCGGGGCAGGTTCGGAGGCAGGTGAACTTGCAGGTGCAGCAGGTGAAGGGTCCGTGGGTGCGTCTCGGGGTGGTTTGGCAGCAGGCGTGGGTCCGGCCGGCATTGAGTGCGTTGAGAGTGGCGGCGTCGTAGGTCAGTCGGGTCATCTTGCCTCGGCGGGGAGGGCCAGGGGTCATGGCGCTGGGCGCGGGCCAGGCACGGACGGGCGCAGACGGGCTTACCTTTGGCGCACCTTCGGCCCTCAATCGGCGCTCCGGCTGCGCGCGTCCGCTGCGCGGTCGCTCTGGGGGCGTCATAAGTAAGGAGCCGGGAGGGAGGAGCAGCTGGGTGGCGGGAGCGGGCGGCGAATGGAATCACAGGGGGGCGGGGACGCAGGGAGGCAGCGGCGGGAAATTCCAAGAAGCAGCAGGCAGCGGGAAATTCCCAGGAGCAGCGGGAAATTCCCAGGAGCAGCGGCCAGCGAGCGAAGGAATCTGCAGGCAGGAGGCGGCAAAGGCAGGCAGGAGCGGCAGCAGTGAGTGGGGCGACCAAGCCCTGTGGAGGGCTGAGCGGTCCCAGCCTGATTGTAAGTCAGGCTGGGCAGTGTTAAGTGGTTTCGTGTTCACAGCGTCATTAAAGCCAGGAACCAACCCAACTCTAATCAGCTGAGTTCTAACCAGCTTTATCCCTTCTAAAAAAGATCATTCGAGACCTAACAGCTAGCCAGGTCCACTCTGTGCACTCAGTATTTCAATACATCACTTTTTCCCCTCAAAATACATCATAGTAATCAAAGGCATACCAAATGTGCAGGTATATAGCCTCAGGCGAACATCCTTGTCCCATAAGACACAGGTAGTACCTCAAATCACATAAGACACTTCAGTTATAGAAAATACCCAGGGGCAGATTTACAAGCCCCTTGCGCCACCGCTGCATCACTTTTCGTGACGTATGGGTGGCGCATTTCACTGCTCCATATTTACTAGGACAGGGAAAGCCACCCTGTGTGACTTTTCCTGTCCGTGTAAATACGGCCCCTTTACACGCAACACTTTGCGTGAAAGTGGTGTGTCATGGGTGTTGCTGTGGGTGTTCCCACGCAACACCAATGGAACCTGACACGTTTCCAAATTTATGAGGAATCTTAAACCTGGAAATGCATCAAAATGCTACGCCACCCTAGGGTTGGTGTAGCGAGGCGCTAAGAGGAGAAATGTTTTCATTTCTCCTAGTTTTTTTTCTCTTTCAATGCGTGATGCATTCTGCAGCACGCATTGAAAGAGGAAAATGCCTGTAGAGATTCTTTTTTTGCAGGAATTTTGGCCGTGGCTACGGTGAATCTTTTGTCTCCCCAGGAAACCTTGTGGGTGCGGGGGACCGTCAGGAGATTGGATGATGAGGACCGTAGAGTTCTGCAAGGTGTGTGCATGGACAAGGCTCTCCTTATACAGAAGGGACCTGATTGATGGATTGCTTTATAGGCTATGCAAAATGCCTTGAATTTAATACGGTTGTGGATTGTGAGCCAATGTAACTTTTTCACCTCTGCTGAGATGGGTTGGTGCTTGGGAGTGCCTGTGATGATCCTGGCGGCAGCGTTTTGTATCAGCTGTAATTTTCTGATGACCTTTTTCTGCGCGTTCAGGAGTAGTCCATTGCAATAAACTATTTTTGTCATTACCAGGGAGCTTATCAGGGGTTTTCCTCTTTTGGGGGATGGAATGGAAGTAGTTTTTTGATTACTCTTAGTGTATAGAAGGCTGAGGAGGTGATGGCATTTGCGTGAGCTAAGAAGGAGAGTTTGTTATCGAAGAGGACACCGAGGTTTCTTACTTTCTATACTGGAGGTGGGGGAGGGGGCTAGTTCAGGGGGTCACCATGAAGGGGACCATGTGGGGTATAGGTTGCCGAAGATCATAACCTCCGTCTTGTCTGAGTTTAATTTTAAGCAGTTTTTGGCCATTCAGGAGCTGATGTCGACCATGGCTGCTTGGAAGCTGGCTGCTATTTCTCCTCCGTTGTTATTAATGGCTAGAACCAGTTGTGTGTCATCGGCGTATGTGGTTAGCCTCATCCCGTGAGTTTTGATGGTTTTGGCCAGGTCCGACACATAGATATTAAATATTGTCGAACTGAGGGAGGATCCCTGAGGCTCCCTACATGGGAGAGTGAAGGTGGAGGAGTTGAACTTTCCGAAGCTCACAAGCTGGGATCGGTTGGACAGGAAGGAGGACAGTAGTTCTTTTGCCTTGTGCGTGATGCCCATCTCCACGACACGACCGATCAATGTGGCATGATCGACTGTGTCGAAGGCTGCCGACAGGTCCAGCAGGACTATGAGTGCTGTTCCGCCTAGGTCTCTTGTGGCTCTGATCTCATCTGCGGCTTTGATGAGCGCCGTTTCGGTGCCATGGCCTGTCCTGAACCCAAATTGTGGTTCGTCAAGGAGGTTATTGTCCTCAATAAAATAGGCTAGCTGTGTTTTCATTAATTTTCCGAAAATTTTGGCTGGGAAAGGGAGGGCAGTGATCGGTCTGTAATTTTTGGGATCTGAAGGGTCGAGTTGTTTTTTTTTTAGGAGGGGTTTAATGATTGCCTTTTTCCAGGTTTCTGGGTAGATACCTGAGTTGAACATCGTATTGCATATTTCCGTGAGTTTGGGTGCTAGGAGGTCTGGGATGAGTTTGGATACCGAGGTGGAAATGGGGTCGGTGGGTGAGCCTGACTTGATGGTGAGGATGAGGTCGTGAACTTGTGAGTTGTCAACTTGATTGAACTGAGTGAAGGAGGGGGTAATGCTCCCATTGATGTCTGAAGAGAGCGAAGGGGACCTTTGGTAGGAATACAAAGTTATCGTATATGGAGCTTGCCTTAGTTTGAAAAGCCCTAGATAAAGAGTTGTACAGTTCTTGGGAGAAAGCAAGTGGGGGATTGGTTCTTGAACCGGAAAGTTTGGTGACTACCTGGAAGAGGATTGTTGCTATATTTTAAAGGGCAGCAGCCTTTGTTTAGGGCTATAGGTGCCACTCCCCTTTGTCCCTGCAGCCAGCTGTTGTCTGTTGCCATACTCAGATTTCCAACTTTTTCAGACAGTGAGTGACATCAGTCTGGAGCAAGGCCCCAAAGGCACCAGTGGAAACTGGGAGGACTGAAGCATACCCTGCAGGCAGAGGCCCCTCAGTGATCCACAGAACCCTGGCTGGCGGCAGACTCTGAGTCTTGGCTCTGGTCGTGTGCTCTATTTCCTAGCTTGTCTCACATATCATAGTTTGAAGTTTACAGTTTCACAGAACAAGGTGAAGGACATAGAAAATCTGTTCAGCCACTGAGCACAAAGCACCCGATGGAGGCAGGTCACCTGTTGCATGAGCTGGTGGCGACGGAATCCTCGCCATCTCATGCCATGAAAGAGGACCTTGCTTCTCTCTCATAACTGCAGTCTCATGGGAAAGCTGAGAAGTACATGTGAAACAACAAAGAAAACACACTAGCGTTGAGTCAACCCCTTCACTTAGGAAATTGGAAGGAGTCAAAATTTGAGAGAATGCTCTCAGTGGTAATCATTGCTTACATATATGACGCGATGCTCAAGGGTTGGCGCGCAGAGAAGCAGGGCTCAAGGCCAGCGTGTAGGTCCCCCTTCTCCAGACAGCCAGACCCTGCGTATTCAAGCGAATTATTTTTGTTTCATTCCAAAGTAGCACAACAAGAATTTGCAAGGCAATAAGCTGTGCATTTACGCGTCACCTATTGCATTGCAAACGTTAGTTATCACGGACAACGGGAGTGAGGGTGGGGGGAGGGCACGGACAACAGGAGTGCGGGTTGGGGGTGGGGGTGAGAAGGCACGGACAACGGGAGGGAGGGGAGAGTAGAGAAGGCAGTATGAGAACCTCATTAAAGAAAGTAGTGATCACAGTCTAAATTACACGTACTATGTAACACTCAATGTAAAGGGGCCAGTAGCCATGGGAGGATACAAATGACGACATGGCCATAATAAGGATTGGCTAACAAGCATAGTAACGAATCAGAAGACAGCATTTACAAAGGACAAACACACAAGCCAATGAAAAATAAGGGCGGGGGAGTGGGCATGGCTTCTCTCCGTACTGAACTATCACAGCTCTTCGCAGAGCAGCGCTTGCGCGCTGGCTCACGCTCGACCTAAAAATATTCAGATTTGTTGAGACAGAATGTGAAGTATCATGGATACATCGCTGACCTTTCATACCATGGTCATGTTTTTCTGGTGCCTCTAAATTGGGGTTCTGCAGTATTATCTCATTCATATGTGAACACCACAATCTTAAAGTATCCCTGACAAACAAAGATGTAAAGTTCCTGCACAAGGAGAGTCAGCCTGGAGGTTTTCTCTCACTGTGTCATTTGTGGAAAATTGGAAAGAGGATGCCTGTATAGTAATATTATATGTTTACACTGGAGAACATTTTGCTCCAGTACAACTAGCTCTTCAGAAATATACGTGTCAGAATACATGTTTTTATATGTCTGTCATAAATACATATATTGCAAAAATATATAATTTTTGCATTCATCTACAATGAACTGGCCTTTCGAATGTAGCGCAAACCGGACCCGAGGGTCGCCAGTTACGTTCCACAAGGACACATTCATTATTTGGTAGCTACAGGAAGATTAAGGGGCAGATTTACAAGCCCCTTGCGCCACTTTTGCGTCACTTTCCCATGTTAAAAGTGACGCAAAAGTAGCGCAAGGGGCTTGTAAATCTGCCCCTAAGTGACTTTCCCAGAATCACCGGACAATCTTTGTTTTATGGTGCTCATTCGACTGCAGCTGTGCACCCACCGCTAGTTTCTCATGTTCTTGCAAGCTGCTGCTCTCTTCTTCAGCAATTCAAATGTAAGTTCTCAACGTTTTATTACATACAGTAGAAATGAAAGGCACTTTGTGGATATTTCTGTCACCCTCCCTGCAGCTGGAGGAAAATGATGTAGCAATAATGGCGCACATGTACAGATGTGGGAGGAACTAAAATGAACTATGTTGATTTTTCTGTCACTCTGTGTAACTCAAACAAAAAGAAAGAGCCTTGTGTTAATAAACCATAAGAGTGAAGCCGAAAATAAGTGAAATTAAAACTCGTTGCAAAATCGTTCTCTTCCAACTACATACGGTTTCCTGGCAATCTAGAGTTTCCACCTTCTTGAATCGTGGAAACTCTTCTATTTTTGTTTTTTCTTCAACCATGTGGTCACTGCATTGTGGGCCTTGTAGTTTGGCCTTTTATCACGGGCGCAATAAGAAATTTATCTTCCTTACGTTTCTGTGCACCCATGATAATAAGCTACATAGCTAAAAACCTATAAGGTCCTAAAGGCGCAACCGATTGCATTGCAAATGCTTGTTTCCTTTGCAGCGCTTTTTGAAACAGACTCTCGCTGTAGATAAGTAGTAATCCATCTTAGCGGTGTTAATTCTGTCGACTGTAGAAAGATGAAATACTGGGGAGCCTGATTCACAGAACTACATCCTAAACTTACTACCATTTTGGTATTCACAGAAGGCACTTACTCATTTTGGTATTCACAGAAGGCACTTACTCATTTCGGTATTCACAGAAGTTAGGACTACTAACTTTAGGACTCCTAATGCCTTCTGTGAATACCCAAAGTCTTAAAGTTAGGATTTTTCTCTGCTTAGGAGTAGTAAAGTTAGGACTCCTAAACACGTGCACCCGCCATTCTCTCTCTCTCCCCGTGCAGTCCAATTCTGAAATCCTAAAGGGAAAGATCGGGGGACTGTGCCACGCAACCTTCCACTCGTTCCAAACAAGAGAGTATTCTCGCATCAAGCCACCAAGCCTTAATTTCAGCAGCCACCTACCATCTGGCAGCCAAGTCCAGGCCACCTTAAACTAGATGAGTGCCAGAGCGTGCCTTTAAGCATCGCGGGGAACACTCCTTGAACTCCGGCCTCCGCACTCCCAGAAGTCAGGAATGGGACAGCAGGCACCAGAACTAGCTCCAACTCCTCCTGGAAGAATCATCAATCAGAGAAGCATAGTTGGCTGTGGTCCGAATGCACACATTCCTGGGGGGGGGAGTTGTCAACCCTCACACTTCTACCACAGGCCACTTAATTTGCATTTCGAAAGGACTTGTGCCCCGTGTAAAGAAAAATACATGTGCAATGCTATAGGTCTCGCATTTAAATGCTAGACCTATGGCATTGCAAACAAACGGCCACCGTTGTCCCGGCTGCTTTCAAAGTGAAAGCGGGCATGGCCACTGAATGTAAGCAAAGCACATTGTTGTGCCTAAAGTAGGAGAAACTCAATAAAGAAAATAGTACACATACCCTGTAACAACCAAGTAAAGGGGCCAGTAGCCATGGGAGGTTACAAATAAAGAAAAGGCGGGACTGCCTAGCCTATTAAGAAATCAGAAGCCAGCATTTACGAATAAGACAAAGACACAAGCCAATGACAAATATGGGCGAGGGAGTGGGCGGAGCTTCTCTTTCTTACTCCACTACAACGGATTGCCAGAGCAGCGCTTGTGCACTGGCTCAGTCTCGACCTAATGAATGTGTCCATCTGTAATGAAACTGGTGCTCACATAAAGCGCATGATACCTGATATCTTTGGGTCAAGTACGTGCTATACTAAACTCTTTAAAAAAAATTAAATGAATGCAATTTATCTTATGTGGCCACATTCCTCAGACCTCATATCAGAGAATTCAATTCAGATCCCCAAATCCTAAGCAAAAAACAAAAACAGAACTTAAGTGTACACTTCTACATTGAAGATAACTATCTATCAATAACAGCTCAGCTGCTGTTCTCGACCTTGATTTCGACACACTCATTCGGAAGAACTGTCGCAACCATACGGCCAAAACTCACCTCCCAACTATTTTACACTTAGAAAGGATCACCAAGGCAAAATAGGAGAGGGTGGCTCCCCATCCATCCACAAAATCCATCATCCCTTGCGCCTGTATCCCGCATCAAAATTATACATATTTTTAACAGCAAGCAAAGACATCCATTATTACCTCAACAGAACCTAGATTCATGACTAGACGTCACTCAAGGAAACAAGTTTATATTTGTGGAAGAGGTCACAGAACTTTTCACTTCTCATCTCTTACACTCTAAAGACACCATGTATTAGGAATATCAAGATTAGGTGGAAATACTTCAAAGCCGGTCTCACTTCAGCTCTCCGCTTTCCTTTTTAGCCAGCGATCTGATCCAACACAGTGATAAACGTACCCACATATAGCAAAATAATTTATTTTTGAAAAACAAAAACTAATAATACCCACCCAAAGAGTGTTTTTTCCCTGGAAATGGGAGTCATTTTTTTCTGTCTGTGATTACCATTTTTTTCCTGGCAGTGATGGACAGAAATAAAAGCCATCAGACCATTCTCTGCAAACAAGGTGAGCTGTTTGATGGCTTTACTTCGAGGAATATTACTTAGTTGGACTATCTAACTAAGTGAACTCTCACGACAGAGCTGCAGGGGTACCAGAATCAGGAGACTGATGGGCGATCCAACTCCTATTTGAGCAGACTGACCGACGGATTGACTGACAAGGTATTCCATCACGTCTAAGACTAGTACCCTTTTTGTCAAACTCTAAATTGGGCCCGTTCCTTGCAAGGTGATTGCTGAGAAAATTGGACATTTTTCTCTGCTCCCGTAACCATATCTTTTCCTGGTGTTATGGCTTCTTAAAGGCGCTGATTCCGTATGAGGACCGTACCCAATTATACCAAAAGATAGATTCACCAGGTGCTATTTCCACTCTAAAATCTTGTCTAGATCAGAGAAACAAAAGCATATAAAATTCAACCCCCTTAAAACTGAATGTCTCATTCTGATCCTCGAAAACAAATAAGTCCAATACACAAGATTGGATCTAGGGCTTAAAAATGATGACTTCGCTAGAAAAAAAAACCTTTCGTCAAATCCCAGGGCTTTCTACTAGATAACATTTTTCACCTTAAAATTAGGATCTGAAACACCCATTGTCAAATCATGATCTCAAACAAGGGTTGAGGTCTTTATGATCTTTGGCCTGGGGTATGAGTGAATGAATGAATACACACTTGTATAGTGGCATGGCTACCCGAGGGCATCCCAGCGCTTCCTGGGTATGGATCATGTATCCTCATTGACCTCCCTAAAAAGGATCTTACAGTGGTGGTCCATGCTGCTTATTTTGTGAGTCATGCAAAAAGATCCACCCAAATCACTCCTGCACTCTCTGGTCTGAAAGTTTCCCCTTGGGAGCAGGCTGATCATTCTGAACCACAGGGCTCTGAAATCAAACGCCCAAAATATCTTGCACAAAAAAGTCAAGATCTCAAAATATCCATATTCACAAATTCCAGGAGTCCGGACACGCTATAATAAAAAAAAAACTCTAGGGGCCAGATGTAGGTAGCCAAATACCGGTCGGTAACGGCCGAATTCGGCCGTTACCGACCGGTATTTGGCTACCGAGATGTAGGGGCAGGTAAACTGGGCAAATCGGTAATTTTACCGAATCTGTAAATATACCGGTCGGTAAATTTACCGACCGGTATTTTTACAGAATCGGTAAAATTGATATGTAGGTGGGACTCTTCTGAGTCCCACAAGGCCTAAGAAATCGGTATTTTACCATCAAATTCAATTTGATGGTGAAATACCGATTCAGGTGTGCATGCACATGTGTGCATGCACACCTGTGCCATATGACAGGCAGACCTGCCCTTAGGGCAGGTATGCCTGCCATATGGCCCCCGAACCTTTTTTGGGGGTGCTAGAGGGTGTCAAAGTGACACCCCCTGCACCCTTGCCAAAAATCGGTATTTACCGATCGGTAAATACCGACCAGTAATGCCCCATTCATTCCTATGGGCTTCAAAGCCCATAGGAATGAATGGAGCATTACCGGTCGGTATTTACCGAATCGGTAAATACCGATTCTTAACGATTCGGTAAATGGAACATCTGGATGTTCCTACATACCCCCACTTCTTATTTACCGATTCTTAATTACCGAATCGGTAAAATTCGGTAATTAAGAATCGGTAAATAAGTTTTACCTACATCTGGCCCTAGATTTTTATCTAACCAGTCCCTAAGGATTTGAAACTTACTTCCTGCCCAGCTTAGAAAATTGCTTTCCTTCTGCATCTTTAGGAAGTCACCTAGGGCCAGATGTAGGTAGGGTTTTACCGGTCGGTAACGGCCGAATTCGGCCGTTACCGACCGGTAAAAGGATTTTGAGATGTAGGGGGCAGAATCGGTAAATTTACCATTCGGTAAATTTACCGATCGGTAATTTTACCGATTCTGTAAATATACCGGTCGGTATATTTACCGACCGGTATTTTTACAGATTCGTTAAAATTGATATGTAGGTGGGACTCTTATGAGTCCCACAAGGCCTAAGAAATCGGTATTTTACCATCAAATTTAATTTGATGGTGAAATACCGATTCAGGTGTGCATGCACATGTGTGCATGCACACCTGTGCCATATGACAGGCAGACCTGCCCTTAGGGCAGGTCTGCCTGCCATATGGCCCCCGACCCTTTTTTGGGGGTGCTAGAGGGTGTCAAAGTGACACCCCCTGCACCCTTGTCAAAATCGGTATTTACCGATTCGGTAAATACCGACCGGTAATGCCCCATTCATTCCTATGGGCTTCAAAGCCCATAGGAATGAATGGAGCATTACCGGTCGGTATTTACCGATTCGGTAAATACCGATTTTTACCGAATCGGTAAAATGCACATCTGGATGGACCTACATGTCCACCCTTCATATTTACCGATTCTTAATTACCGAATCGGTAAAATTCGGTAATTAAGAATCGGTAAATATTTTTTACCTACATCTGGGCCCTAGTGACTTTACCTAGTCATCATCAGGTTATCCGCTAGATTACTTCGATTGTCACTAATACACTATTCCTGATCTGTGCCTTAGTGCACCCTTACGTGCTTGGTCACCGAGCAAGCCAGCACTGTGCGCTTCATCACAAGCATGCACTGCTCCAAGTGGCAACAACGCACTAGTGAAAGGCAAACTAGGTGTTTGAATCTGCTGCTCTGCCACTGACCGAAGGCAGGTACCAAGCTTAAGTTTCAAGGAGGATCCCTCGGCAGGTGGGTGTAATGAGTGACTGCACCAGCATCTAGGGTGCTTAGGGGTTGTCTGAGATTTCAGTCCCCCTTTGCAATCAGAGCCCTCCCTGGAAACACTGACGGCATGCCACCTCATAGGTGTTGATCACTCACTGACCCTCCTGACAACTAGTTTAGTACACACTCTTGGGTATTTTTTACACACATAGAAAGACAGACCACTATTTGGTATTAGGGGGCTGTAGCTTATTTTATGTCATCAGCCATAAACCTCTGAAGTAGCGGGTGAAACATAACAATTGTTTTACTTACTCGAAGTACCTTGGAATAAAAATGTGAACTTTGTAGAATAAGACGTTAGGATTTTGCGTCGTCCCCGGATTACATCCGGACTACTCAATCTCCATAGTTATACCCTCCTTTTCTACCTTAATAAGTAGATTGAGGACTGAACCTGTAATTTGTACGTAGGTCATGTAATCACACTTCGAATAAAATCGAGTTTCACGGTAGTTTGTGCTCGAAATGGCGTAGGAGCGAGAGCAGCTCCCGGTAGTCACACATTCATCAAGGTGAGCCCGAGCCCGCCTCAGCGCCCAGAGACATTGGCGCTGAGGCGGACTCACCTTGTTGAAAGCTAGGAAAGACGCAAAATCCGGCTGAAACATGTCGACAAATTTGCAGGGTGGAGGGGTGAACGGTTCATAATTCAACCTATTCACCACCATCCTCTGGTCTGAGATACCTTTTTAACCCTCCCTGGCCGGGGAGTCCGTGAATAAAGTTGGTGTTTGGATATCTCTGAGTTAGTTTTACACTATATTTGTTTGTCTGCACTTATTCTTTGCTTGATCCCTACTCTTCTATGTGTTTGTGTTGTCTTGCCCACCCTATTGCTCCACCCCGTGCATTGGTCTGCTCAGGGATGTGTACAGCAGTCTAATGATGAGGCATGTCACAATTTATTGTGGGTGCGGGCAGTTTTTCAAACATTGCCAAAAAACCTCTTAAAAAAACATTTTTCTCACTCCTACTTCTTTGTATGTGACTAGTCATTTATAGAGGAGGTCGAAGTAAGAGTTCCCCTCCTCCCTCTTTCATTGTGTAGAACACAGTGGAAGTGTTCCTCAGGCTGCAGAGACCTAAAAGCTCAGGGTGGGACAATGGAAGTGTTCCTCAGGCTGCAGAGACCTAAAAGCTCAGGCTGGGACAGTGGAAGTGTTCCTCAGGCTGCAGAGACCTAAAAGCTCAGGCTGGGACAGTGGAAGTGTTCCTCAGGCTGCAGAGACCTAAAAGCTCAGGGTGGGACAATGGAAGTGTTCCTCAGGCTGCAGAGACCTAAAAGCTCAGGGTGGGACAATGGAAGTGTTCCTCAGGCTGCAGAGACCTAAAAGCTCAGGCTGGGACAGTGGAAGCAATCCTCGAGCTAAGCAGGTCTAAATGCTCAGGCTGGGACAGTGGAAGTGTTCCACAGACTGCAGAGACCTAAAAGCTCAGGCTGGGACAGTGGAAGCAATCCTCGAGCTAAGCAGGTCTAAATGCTCAGGCTGGGACAGTGGAAGTGTTCCACAGACTGCAGAGACCTAAAAGCTCAGGCTGGGACAGTGGAAGCAATCCTCGAGCTAAGCAGGTCTAAATGCTCAGGCTGGGACAGTGGAAGTGTTCCACAGACTGCAGAGACCTAAAAGCTCAGGCTGGGACTGTGGAAGCAATCCTCGAGCTAAGCAGGTCTAAATGCTCAGGCTGGGACAGTGGAAGTGTTCCACAGACTGCAGAGACCTAAAAGCTCAGGCTGGGACAGTGGAAGCAATCCTCGAGCTAAGCAGGTCTAAATGCTCAGGCTGGGACAATGGAAGTATTCCTCAGGCTGCAGAGACCTAAAAGCTCAGGCTGGGACAGTGGAAGCAATCCTCGAGCTAAGCAGGTCTAAATGCTCAGGCTGGGACAGTGGAAGTGTTCCACAGACTGCAGAGACCTAAAAGCTCAGGCTGGGACAGTGGAAGCAATCCTCGAGCTAAGCAGGTCTAAATGCTCAGGCTGGGACAGTGGAAGTGTTCCACAGACTGCAGAGACCTAAAAGCTCAGGCTGGGACAGTGGAAACAATCCTCGAGCTAAGCAGGTCTAAATGCTCAGGCTGGGACAGTGGAAGTGTTCCACAGGCTGCAGAGACCTAAAAGCTCAGGCTGGGACAGTGGAAGCAATCCTCGAGCTAAGCAGGTCTAAATGCTCAGGCTGGGACAGTGGAAGTGTTCCTCAGGCTGCAGAGACCTAAAAGCTCAGGCTGGGACAGTGGAAGCAATCCTCGAGCTAAGCAGGTCTAAATGCTCAGGCTGGGACAGTGGAAGTGTTCCTCAGGCTGCAGAGACCTAAAAGCTCAGGCTGGGACAGTGGAAGCAATCCTCGAGCTAAGCAGGTCTAAATGCTCAGGCTGGGACAGTGGAAGTGTTCCACATACTGCAGAGACCTAAAAGCTCAGGCTGGGACAGTGGAAGCAATCCTCGAGCTAAGCAGGTCTAAAAGCTCAGGCTGGGACAGTGGAAGTGTTCCACAGACTGCAGAGACCTAAAAGCTCAGGCTGGGACAGTGGAAGCAATCCTCGAGCTAAGCAGGTCTAAATGCTCAGGCTGGGTCAGTGGAAGTGTTCCACAGACTGAAGAGACCTAAAAGCTCAGGCTGGGACAGTGGAAGCAATCCTCGAGCTAAGCAGGTCTAAATGCTCAGGCTGGGACAGTGGAAGTGTTCCACAGACTGCAGAGACCTAAAAGCTCAGGCTGGGACAGTGGAAGCAATCCTCGAGCTAAGCAGGTCTAAATGCTCAGGCTGGGACAGTGGCAGTGTTCCACAGACTGCAGAGACCTAAAAGCTCAGGCTGGGACAGTGGAAGCAATCCTCGAGCTAAGCAGGTCTAAATGCTCAGGCTGGGACAGTGGAAGTGTTCCACAGACTGCAGAGACCTAAAAACTCAGGCTGGGACAGTGGAAGCAATCCTCGAGCTAAGCAGGTCTAAATGCTCAGGCTGGGACAGTGGAAGTGTTCCACAGACTGCAGATACCTAAAAGCTCAGGCTGGGACAGTGGAAGCAATCCTCGAGCTAAGCAGGTCTAAATGCTCAGGCTGGGACAGTGGAAGTGTTCCACAGACTGCAGAGACCTAAAAGCTCAGGCTGGGACAGTGGAAGCAATCCTCGAGCTAAGCAGGTCTAAATGCTCAGGCTGGGACAGTGGAAGTGTTCCACAGACTGCAGAGACCTAAAAGCTCAGGCTGGGACAGTGGAAGCAATCCTCGAGCTAAGCAGGTCTAAATGCTCAGGCTGGGACAGTGGAAGTGTTCCACAGACTGCAGAGACCTAAAAGCTCAGGCTGGGACAGTGGAAGCAATCCTCGAGCTAAGCAGGTCTAAATGCTCAGGCTGGGACAGTGGAAGTGTTCCACAGACTGCAGAGACCTAAAAGCTCAGGCTGGGACAGTGGAAGCAATCCTCGAGCTAAGCAGGTCTAAATGCTCAGGCTGGGACAGTGGAAGTGTTCCACAGACTGCAGAGACCTAAAAGCTCAGGCTGGGACAGTGGAAGCAATCCTCGAGCTAAGCAGGTCTAAATGCTCAGGCTGGGACAGTGGAAGTGTTCCACAGACTGCAGAGACCTAAAAGCTCAGGCTGGGACAGTGGAAGCAATCCTCGAGCTAAGCAGGTCTAAATGCTCAGGCTGGGACAGTGGAAGTGTTCCACAGACTGCAGAGACCTAAAAGCTCAGGCTGGGACAGTGGAAGCAATCCTCGAGCTAAGCAGGTCTAAATGCTCAGGCTGGGACAGTGGAAGTGTTCCACAGACTGCAGAGACCTAAAAGCTCAGGCTGGGACAGTGGAAGCAATCCTCGAGCTAAGCAGGTCTAAATGCTCAGGCTGGGACAGTGGAAGTGTTCCACAGACTGCAGAGACCTAAAAGCTCAGGCTGGGACAGTGGAAGCAATCCTCGAGCTAAGCAGGTCTAAATGCTCAGGCTGGGACAGTGGAAGTGTTCCACAGACTGCAGAGACCTAAAAGCTCAGGCTGGGACAGTGGAAGCAATCCTCGAGCTAAGCAGGTCTAAATGCTCAGGCCGGGACAGTGGAAGTGTTCCACAGACTGCAGAGACCTAAAAGCTCAGGCTGGGACAGTGGAAGCAATCCTCGAGCTAAGCAGGTCTAAATGCTCAGGCCGGGACAGTGGAAGTGTTCCACAGACTGCAGAGACCTAAAAGCTCAGGCTGGGACAGTGGAAGCAATCCTCGAGCTAAGCAGGTCTAAATGCTCAGGCCGGGACAGTGGAAGTGTTCCACAGACTGCAGAGACCTAAAAGCTCAGGCTGGGACAGTGGAAGCAATCCTCGAGCTAAGCAGGTCTAAATGCTCAGGCCGGGACAGTGGAAGTGTTCCACAGACTGCAGAGACCTAAAAGCTCAGGCTGGGACAGTGGAAGCAATCCTCGAGCTAAGCAGGTCTAAATGCTCAGGCCGGGACAGTGGAAGTGTTCCACAGACTGCAGAGACCTAAAAGCTCAGGCTGGGACAGTGGAAGCAATCCTCGAGCTAAGCAGGTCTAAATGCTCAGGCCGGGACAGTGGAAGTGTTCCACAGACTGCAGAGACCTAAAAGCTCAGGCTGGGACAGTGGAAGCAATCCTCGAGCTAAGCAGGTCTAAATGCTCAGGCCGGGACAGTGGAAGTGTTCCACAGACTGCAGAGACCTAAAAGCTCAGGCTGGGACAGTGGAAGCAATCCTCGAGCTAAGCAGGTCTAAATGCTCAGGCCGGGACAGTGGAAGTGTTCCACAGACTGCAGAGACCTAAAAGCTCAGGCTGGGACAGTGGAAGCAATCCTCAAGCTAAGCAGGTCTAAATGCTCAGGCTGGGACAGTGGAAGTGTTCCACAGACTGCAGAGACCTAAATGCTCAGGCTGGGACAGTGGAAGTGTTCCACAGACTGCAGAGACCTAAATGCTCAGGCTGGGACAGTGGAAGTGTTCCACAGACTGCAGAGACCTAAAAGCTCAGGCTGGGACAGTGGAAGCAATCCTCGAGCTAAGCTTTCAATCTTGGAGCTTTCAGGAAACATTTAAAGACACATCGGTTCCTGACTATCTACTACCTGCATTTTTTGTTTGTTTATTGACCTCTGGTTCCTGGCTTTTGGTAAGAACACAAGCGCGGAGATACCCCTTCGGGGGTCGAATTCCTGCGCTATACAAGAAAATAAATAAATAACTAAATGAATAAGCAGGTCTAAATGCTCAGGCTGGGACAGTGGAAGTGTTCCACATACTGCAGAGACCTAAAAGCTCAGGCTGGGACAGTGGAAGCAATCCTCAAGCTAAGCAGGTCTAAATGCTTAGGCTGGGACAGTGGTAAAGCTCCTCAGGCTACACAGACCTAAACGCTCAGGCTGGGACAGTGGAAGTGTTCCTTAGGCTGCACAGACCTAAATGCTCAGAGTAGGACAGTGGAAGCATTCCTCAGGGTACACAGACCTAAAAGTTCAGAGTAGGACAGTGGAAGCATTCCTCAGGCTGCACAGCCCTAAAAGCTCAGGCTGGGACAGTGGAAGTGTTCCTTAGGCTGCACAGACCTAAATGCTCAGAGTAGGACAGTGGAAGCATTCCTCAGGGTACACAGACCTAAAAGTTCAGAGTAGGACAGTGGAAGCATTCCTCAGGCTGCACAGCCCTAAAAGCTCAGGCTGGGACAGTGGAAGTGTTCCTCAGGCTGCACAGACCTAAAAGCTCAGGGTGGGACAGTGGAAGCAATCATCGTGCTACGCAGGTCTACATGCTCAGTCTGGGGCAGTGGAAGAGCTCCTCAGGCTACATTGGCCTATACGCTCACGATGGGACAGTGGAAGCATTTATCAGGCTATGCAGCCCGATAAGCTCAGGCCCCCGACAGAGAAAGAGTTCCACAGGATATGCAGGTCTTAAAGACTCAGGTGTTGGATGGTAGGGGCAGTCTACAAGCTGCACAGCTTAAACAGGTTCAGGGTTTGGACACAAAGCACTTTTCAGGATTCATAGATCTTAATGGTTAACGTTTTAAAGTCTGGATTTGCTTCACACAAAAAAGGCATATCAGAGTCTTAAACATTGGTCAGCAAAACAAACACTTGAGCTCTACAATCTTACAAGTTCACACCTTCAAAAGAGCAGCTATCCTTTGTATGGATGTTTGTATGTATATATGTGGTATTGCTATGGAACAAACCTAGCCGAAGGCAGCTGACACAAGAGGTGTAGGTACAGAAGGGAACAGACAGAAATGCTGGGCACTCTTACCTGCACCACAGGCTGCTGCCTCCACTCCCTCCTGCCTTCGCAGTCGCTGCCCGTGAACTTCACGCAGCATCTTATAAACTTGCCCTTGGCACACGGTGCCACTTCCTGCCCCTTCTTTAACTCTGTGTTTATTTGCAGACTTTCAACACACAAGGGTGGAGCAGGTTAAAAATTCGTGGTTGGTTTCACTTCAAAGCAAATATTTCACCTTCTCCCTGTAAGATCAAATGAGGTCAGAGTACAACTTGTGTTAACTTCTTAGGTGTCATATCTGACTCAGAAGGTAAATATGAATGTCGTGGGGGCTTCACAGACTTATGGACCTCCCGCCTCAGGGCTGTGGTGCCTCGGGACCGCCAGAGGTAGGCATCCTTTGGAGCAGCAAAAGGAAAAGAAAGAACAATGAATCCATGGGAGTTCCCCCAGGATTTCTCCTGATATTGTATGTGCGAGGTGATTGTGCCTTGATACCAAAAATAACTTTACTACAGACATATGGACTAGTTGTGGTCATAATTGTGCAAACGTCTGATCTCTAATGGAGTGGCAATGCTAAAATCAATCTGCGTGAATCTCAGGTTTGTAATGGAGTGGCATTGCGAAAATCAATCTGCGTGAATCTCAGGTTTGTAATGGAGTGGCAATGCTAAAATCAATCTGTATGAATCTCAGGTTTGTAACAGAGTGGCAATGCTAAAATCAATCTGTATGAATCTCTGGTTTGTAATGGAGTGGCAATGCTAAAATCAATCTGCGTGAATCTCAGGTTTGTAATGGAGAGGCAATGCTAAAATCAATCTGTATGAATCTCTGGTTTGTAATGGAGTGGCAATGCTAAAATCAATCTGTATGAATCTCTGGTTTGTAATGGAGTGGCAATGCTAAAATCAATCTGCGTGAATCTCAGGTTTGTAATGGAGTGGCAATGCTAAAATCAATCTGTATGAATCTCAGGTTTGTAATAGAGTGGCAATGCTAAAATCAATCTGTATGAATCTCTGGTTTGTAATGGAGTGGCAATGCTAAAATCAATCTGCGTGAATCTCTGGTTTGTAATGGAGTGGCAATGCTAAAATCAATTTTGTGTATCTCTGGTTTGTAATGGAGTGGCAATGCTAAAATCAATCTGTATTAATCTCATGTTTGTAATAGAGTGGCAATGCTAAAATCAATCTGTATGAATCTCTGGTTTGGAATCGAGTGGCAATGCTAAACTCAATCTGTGTGTATCTCTGGTTTGTAATAGAGTGGCAATGCTAACATCAATCTGAATGAATCTCTGGTTTGTAATGGAGTGGCAATGCTAAACCCAATCTGTGTGTATCTCTGGTTTGTAATGGAGTGGCTATGCTAAAATCAATCTGTATGAATCTCTGGTTTGTAATGGAGTGGCAATGCTTAACTCAATCTGTGTGTATCTCTGGTTTGTAATAGAGTGGCAATGCTTAACTCAATCTGTGTGTATCTCTGGTTTGTAATAGAGTGGCAATGCTAAAATTAATCTGTGTGATTCTGGTTTGTAATGGAGTGGCAATGCTAAAATCAATTTTGTGTATCTCTGGTTTGTAATGGAGTGGCAATGCTAAAATCAATCTGTATTAATCTCAGGTTTGTAATAGAGTGGCAATGCTAAAATCAATCTGTATGAATCTCTGGTTTGTAATGGAGTGGCAATGCTAAACCCATTCTGTGTGTATCTCTGGTTTGTAATGGAGTGGCTATGCTAAAATCAATCTGTATGAATCTCTGGTTTGTAATGGAGTGGCAATGTTAAAATAAATCTGTGTGATTCTGGTTTGTAATAGAGTGGCAATGCTAAAATCAATCTGTATGAATCTCTGGTTTGTAATGGAGTGGCAATGCTGCAGTCAATCTGCGTGAATCTCTGGTTTGTAATGGAGTGGCAATGCTAAAATCAATCTGTGTGTATCTCTGGTTTGTAATAGAGTGGCTATGCTAAAATCAATCTGTATGAATCTCTGGTTTGTAATGGAGTGGCAATGCTGAAATCAAAGAGCGTGAATCTCTGGTTTGTAATGGAGTGGCAATGCTAAAATCAATCTGCGTGAATCTCAGGTTTGTAATGGAGTGGCAATGCTAAAATCAATTTTGTGTATCTCTGGTTTGTAATGGAGTGGCAATGCTAAAATCAATCTGTATTAATCTCAGGTTTGTAATAGAGTGGCAATGCTAAAATCAATCTGTATGAATCTCTGGTTTGTAATGGAGTGGCAATGCTAAACCCAATCTGTGTGTATCTCTGGTTTGTAATGGAGTGGCTATGCTAAAATCAATCTGTATGAATCTCTGGTTTGTAATGGAGTGGCAATGCTAAAATAAATCTGTGTGATTCTGGTTTGTAATAGAGTGGCAATGCTAAAATCAATCTGTATGAATCTCAGGTTTGTATTGGAGAGGCAATGGTAAAATCAATCTGCTTAGAATCTCTAGGTTTGTAATGGAGAGGCAATGCTAAAATCAATCTGCATGAATCTCTGGTTTGTAATGGAGTGGCAATGCTGAAATCAAAGAGCGTGAATCTCTGGTTTGTAATGGAGTGGCAATGCTAAAATCAATCTGCGTGAATCTCAGGTTTGTAATAGAGTGGCAATGCAAAAATCAATCTGCATGAATCTCTGGATTGTAATGGAGTGGCAATGCTAAAATCAATCTGTATGAATCTCTGGTTTGTAATGGAGTGGCAATGCTGAAATCAAAGAGCGTGAATCTCTGGTTTGTAATGGAGTGGCAATGCTAAAATCAATCTGCGTGAAGCTCAGGTTTGTAATGGAGTGGCAATGCTAAAATCAATTTTGTGTATCTCTGGTTTGTAATGGAGTGGCAATGCTAAAATCAATCTGCGTGAATCTCTGGATTGTAATAGAGTGGCAATGCAAAAATCAATCTGTATGAATCTCAGGTTTGTAATAGAGTGGCAATGCAAAAATCAATCTGTATGAATCTCAGGTTTGTAATAGAGTGGCAATGCTAAAATCAATCTGTATGAATCTCTGGTTTGGATTGGAGTGGCAATGCTCAAATCAATCTGCGTGAATCTCAGGTTTGTAATAGAGTGGCAATGCTTAACTCAATCTGTGTGTATCTCTGGTTTGTAATAGAGTGGCAATGCTAAAATCAATCTGTGTGATTCTGGTTTGTAATGGAGTGGCAATGCTAAAATCAATCTGTGTGTATCTCTGGTTTGTAATAGAGTGGCAATGCTTAACTCAATCTGTGTGTATCTCTGGTTTGTAAAAGAGTGGCAATGCTTAACTCAATCTGTGTGTATCTCTGGTTTGTAATAGAGTGGCAATGCTAAAATCAATCTGTGTGATTCTGGTTTGTAATGGAGTGGCAATGCTAAAATCAATCTGCATGAATCTCTGGATTGTAATGGAGTGGCAATGCTAAAATCAATCTGTGTGTATCTCTGGTTTGTAATAGAGTGGCAATGCTTAACTCAATCTGTGTGTATCTCTGGTTTGTAATAGAGTGGCAATGCTTAACTCAATCTGTGTGTATCTCTGGTTTGTAATAGAGTGGCAATGCTGAACTCAATCTGTGTGTATCTCTGGTTTGTAATAGAGTGGCAATGCTAAAATCAATCTGTGTGATTCTGGTTTGTAATGGAGTGGCAATGCTAAAATCAATCTGCATGAATCTCTGGATTGTAATGGAGTGGCAATGCTAAAATCAATCTGTATGAATCTCTGGTTTGTAATGGAGTGGCAATGCTAAAATCAATCTGTGTGTATCTCTGGTTTGTAATAGAGTGGCAATGCTAAAATCAATCTGTATGAATCTCTGGTTTGTAATGGAGTGGCAATGCTAAAATCAATCGGTGTGTATCTCTGGTTTGTAATGGAGTGGCAATGCTGAAATCAAAGAGCGTGAATCTCTGGTTTGTAATGGAGTGGCAATGCTAAAATCAATCTGCGTGAATCTCAGGTTTGTAATGGAGTGGCAATGCTGAAATCAAAGAGCGTGAATCTCTGGTTTGTAATGGAGTGGCAATGCTAAAATCAATCTGCGTGAATCTCAGGTTTGTAATGGAGTGGCAATGCTAAAATCAATTTTGTGTATCTCTGGTTTGTAATGGAGTGGCAATGCTAAAATCAATCTGCGTGAATCTCTGGATTGTAATAGAGTGGCAATGCTAAAATCAATCTGCGTGAATCTCAGGTTTGTAATAGAGTGGCAATGCTAAAATCAATCTGTGTGTATCTCTGGTTTGTAATAGAGTGGCAATGCTAAAATCAATCTGCGTGAATCTCAGGTTTGTAATGGAGTGGCAATGCTAAATCAATCTGTATGAATCTCAGGTTTGTAATAGAGTGGCAATGCTAAAATCAATCTGTATGAATCTCAGGTTTGTAATCGAGTGGCAATGCTTAACTCAATCTGTGTGTATCTCTGGTTTGTAATGGAGTGGCAATGCTAAAATCAATCTGCGTGAATCTCAGGTTTGTAATGGAGTGGCAATGCTAAAATCAATCTGCATGAATCTTTGGTTTGTAATCGAGTGGCAATGCTAAAATCAATCTGTATGAATCTCAGGTTTGTAATAGAGTGGCAATGCTAAAATCAATCTGCGTGAATCTCAGGTTTGTAATGGAGTGGCAATGCTAAAATCAATCTGTATGAATCTCAGGTTTGTAATAGAGTGGCAATGCTAAAATCAATCTGTGTGAATCTCTGGTTTGTAATGGAGAGGCAATGCTAAAATCAATCTGTATGAATCTCAGGTTTGTAATAGAGTGGCAATGCTAAAATCAATCTGTGTGAATCTCTGGTTTGTAATGGAGAGGCAATGCTAAAATAAATCTGTGTGAATCTCTGGTTTGTAATGGAGAGGCAATGCTAAAATCAATCTGTGTGAATCTCTGGTTTGTAATGGAGAGGCAATGCTAAAATAAATCTGTGTGTATCTCTGGTTTGTAATGGAGTGGTAATGCTAAAATCAATCTGCCTGAATCTCAGGTTTGTAATAGAGTGGCAATGCTAAAATCAATCTGTGTGTATCTCTGGTTTGTAATGTAGGGAAAAGCTAAAATCAATGTGTGTGTATCTCTGGTTTGTAATAGAGTGGCAATGCTAAAATCAATCTGCGTAAATGTCTGGATTGTAATGGAGTGGCAATGCTAAAATCAATCTGTGTGTATCTCTGGTTTGTAATAGAGTGGCAATGCTAAAATCAATCTGAATGAATCTCTGGTTTGTAATGGAGTGGCAATGCTAAAATCAATCTGTATGAATCTCTGGTTTGTAATGGAGTGGCAATGCTAAAATCAATCTGCGTGAATCTCTGGTTTGTAATGGAGTGGCAATGCTAAAATCAATCTGCATGAATCCCTGGTTTGTAATGGAGTGGCAATGCTGCAGTCAATCTGCGTGTATCTCTGGTTTGTAATAGAGTGGCAATGCTAACATCAATCTGAATGAATCTCTGGTTTGTAATGAAGTGGCAATGCTAAACCCAATCTGTGTGTATCTCTGGTTTGTAATGGAGTGGCTATGCTAAAATCAATATGTATGAATCTCTGGTTTGTAATGGAGTGGCAATGCTAAAATCAATCTGTGTGTATCTCTGGTTTGTAATAGAGTGGCAATGCTAAAATCAATCTGTGTGATTCTGGTTTGTAATGGAGTGGCAATGCTAAAATCAATCTGCATGAATCTCTGGATTGTAATGGAGTGGCAATGCTAAAATCAATCTGTATGAATCTCAGGCTTGTAATAGAGTGGCAATGCTAAAATCAATCTGTATGAATCTCTGGTTTATAATTGAGTGGCAATGCTAAAATCAATCTGCGTGAATCTCAGGTTTGTAATGGAGAGGCAATGCTAAAATAAATCTGTGTGTATCTCTGGTTTGTAATGGAGTGGTAATGCTAAAATCAATCTGCCTGAATCTCAGGTTTGTAATGGAGTGGCATTGCGAAAATCAATCTGCGTGAATCTCAGGTTTGTAATGGAGTGGCAATGCTAAAATCAATCTGTGTGAATCTCTGGTTTGTAATGGAGAGGCAATGCTAAAATAAATCTGTGTGTATCTCTGGTTTGTAATGGAGTGGTAATGCTAAAATCAATCTGCCTGAATCTCAGGTTTGTAATAGAGTGGCAATGCTAAAATCAATCTGTGTGTATCTCTGGTTTGTAATGTAGGGAAAAGCTAAAATCAATGTGTGTGTATCTCTGGTTTGTAATAGAGTGGCAATGCTAAAATCAATCTGCGTAAATGTCTGGATTGTAATGGAGTGGCAATGCTAAAATCCATCTGCATGAATCTCTGGTTTGTAATCGAGTGGCAATGCTAAACTCAATCTGTGTGTATCTCTGGTTTGTAATAGAGTGGCAATGCTAACATCAATCTGAATGAATCTCTGGTTTGTAATGGAGTGGCAATGCTAAAATCAATCTGTGTGATTCTGGTTTGTAATGGAGTGGCAATGCTAAAATCAATCTGCATGAATCTCTGGATTGTAATGGAGTGGCAATGCTAAAATCAATCTGTATGAATCTCTGGTTTGTAATGGAGTGGCAATGCTGCAGTCAATCTGCGTGAATCTCTGGTTTGTAATGGAGTGGCAATGCTAAAATCAATCTGTGTGTATCTCTGGTTTGTAATAGAGTGCCAATGCTAAAATCAATCTGTGTGTATCTCTGGTTTGTAATAGAGTGGCAATGCTAAAATCAATCTGTGTGTATCTCTGGTTTGTAATAGAGTGCCAATGCTAAAATCAATCTGTGTGTATCTCTGGTTTGTAATAGAGTGCCAATGCTAAAATCAATCTGTGTGTATCTCTGGTTTGTAATAGAGTGCCAATGCTAAAATAAATCTGTGTGTCTCTCTGGTTTGTAATAGAATGGCAATGCTAAAATCAATCTGTGTGTATCTCTGGTTTGTAATAGAGTGCCAATGCTAAAATCAATCTGTGTGTATCTCTGGTTTGTAATAGAGTGGCAATGCTAAAATCAATCTGTGTGTATCTCTGGTTTGTAATGGAGTGGCAATGCTAAAATCAATCTGTATGAATCTCTGGTTTGTAATGGAGTGGCAATGCTGAAATCAAAGAGCGTGAATCTCTGGTTTGTAATGGAGTGGCAATGCTGAAATCAAAGAGCATGAATCTCTGGTTTGTAATGGATTGGCAATGCTAAACTCAATCTGTGTGTATCTCTGGTTTGTAATAGAGTGGCAATGCTAAAATCAATCTGTGTGATTCTGGTTTGTGATGGAGTGGCAATGCTAAAATCAATCTGCATGAATCTCTGGATTGTAATGGAGTGGCAATGCTAAAATCAATCTGTATGAATCTCAGGTTTGTAATAGAGTGGCAATGCTAAAATCAATCTGTGTAAATCTCTGGTTTGTAATGGAGTGGCAATGCTAAAATCAATCTGCGTGAATCTCTGGTTTGTAATGGAGTGGCAATGCTAAAATCAATTTTGTGTATCTCTGGTTTGTAATGGAGTGGCAATGCTAAAATCAATCTGTATTAATCTCATGTTTGTAATAGAGTGGCAATGCTAAAATCAATCTGTATGAATCTCTGGTTTGGAATCGAGTGGCAATGCTAAACTCAATCTGTGTGTATCTCTGGTTTGTAATAGAGTGGCAATGCTAACATCAATCTGAATGAATCTCTGGTTTGTAATGGAGTGGCAATGCTAAACCCAATCTGTGTGTATCTCTGGTTTGTAATGGAGTGGCTATGCTAAAATCAATCTGTATGAATCTCTGGTTTGTAATGGAGTGGCAATGCTTAACTCAATCTGTGTGTATCTCTGGTTTGTAATAGAGTGGCAATGCTTAACTCAATCTGTGTGTATCTCTGGTTTGTAATAGAGTGGCAATGCTAAAATTAATCTGTGTGATTCTGGTTTGTAATGGAGTGGCAATGCTAAAATCAATTTTGTGTATCTCTGGTTTGTAATGGAGTGGCAATGCTAAAATCAATCTGTATTAATCTCAGGTTTGTAATAGAGTGGCAATGCTAAAATCAATCTGTATGAATCTCTGGTTTGTAATGGAGTGGCAATGCTAAACCCATTCTGTGTGTATCTCTGGTTTGTAATGGAGTGGCTATGCTAAAATCAATCTGTATGAATCTCTGGTTTGTAATGGAGTGGCAATGTTAAAATAAATCTGTGTGATTCTGGTTTGTAATAGAGTGGCAATGCTAAAATCAATCTGTATGAATCTCTGGTTTGTAATGGAGTGGCAATGCTGCAGTCAATCTGCGTGAATCTCTGGTTTGTAATGGAGTGGCAATGCTAAAATCAATCTGTGTGTATCTCTGGTTTGTAATAGAGTGGCTATGCTAAAATCAATCTGTATGAATCTCTGGTTTGTAATGGAGTGGCAATGCTAAAATCAAAGAGCGTGAATCTCTGGTTTGTAATGGAGTGGCAATGCTGAAATCAAAGAGCGTGAATCTCTGGTTTGTAATGGAGTGGCAATGCTAAAATCAATCTGCGTGAATCTCAGGTTTGTAATGGAGTGGCAATGCTAAAATCAATTTTGTGTATCTCTGGTTTGTAATGGAGTGGCAATGCTAAAATCAATCTGTATTAATCTCAGGTTTGTAATAGAGTGGCAATGCTAAAATCAATCTGTATGAATCTCTGGTTTGTAATGGAGTGGCAATGCTAAACCCAATCTGTGTGTATCTCTGGTTTGTAATGGAGTGGCTATGCTAAAATCAATCTGTATGAATCTCTGGTTTGTAATGGAGTGGCAATGCTAAAATAAATCTGTGTGATTCTGGTTTGTAATAGAGTGGCAATGCTAAAATCAATCTGTATGAATCTCAGGTTTGTATTGGAGAGGCAATGCTAAAATCAATCTGCTTAGAATCTCTAGGTTTGTAATGGAGAGGCAATGCTAAAATCAATCTGCATGAATCTCTGGTTTGTAATGGAGTGGCAATGCTGAAATCAAAGAGCGTGAATCTCTGGTTTGTAATGGAGTGGCAATGCTAAAATCAATCTGCGTGAATCTCAGGTTTGTAATAGAGTGGCAATGCAAAAATCAATCTGCATGAATCTCTGGATTGTAATGGAGTGGCAATGCTAAAATCAATCTGTATGAATCTCTGGTTTGTAATGGAGTGGCAATGCTGAAATCAAAGAGCGTGAATCTCTGGTTTGTAATGGAGTGGCAATGCTAAAATCAATCTGCGTGAAGCTCAGGTTTGTAATGGAGTGGCAATGCTAAAATCAATTTTGTGTATCTCTGGTTTGTAATGGAGTGGCAATGCTAAAATCAATCTGCGTGAATCTCTGGATTGTAATAGAGTGGCAATGCAAAAATCAATCTGTATGAATCTCAGGTTTGTAATAGAGTGGCAATGCAAAAATCAATCTGTATGAATCTCAGGTTTGTAATAGAGTGGCAATGCTAAAATCAATCTGTATGAATCTCTGGTTTGGATTGGAGTGGCAATGCTCAAATCAATCTGCGTGAATCTCAGGTTTGTAATAGAGTGGCAATGCTTAACTCAATCTGTGTGTATCTCTGGTTTGTAATAGAGTGGCAATGCTAAAATCAATCTGTGTGATTCTGGTTTGTAATGGAGTGGCAATGCTAAAATCAATCTGTGTGTATCTCTGGTTTGTAATAGAGTGGCAATGCTTAACTCAATCTGTGTGTATCTCTGGTTTGTAAAAGAGTGGCAATGCTTAACTCAATCTGTGTGTATCTCTGGTTTGTAATAGAGTGGCAATGCTAAAATCAATCTGTGTGATTCTGGTTTGTAATGGAGTGGCAATGCTAAAATCAATCTGCATGAATCTCTGGATTGTAATGGAGTGGCAATGCTAAAATCAATCTGTGTGTATCTCTGGTTTGTAATAGAGTGGCAATGCTTAACTCAATCTGTGTGTATCTCTGGTTTGTAATAGAGTGGCAATGCTTAACTCAATCTGTGTGTATCTCTGGTTTGTAATAGAGTGGCAATGCTGAACTCAATCTGTGTGTATCTCTGGTTTGTAATAGAGTGGCAATGCTAAAATCAATCTGTGTGATTCTGGTTTGTAATGGAGTGGCAATGCTAAAATCAATCTGCATGCATCTCTGGATTGTAATGGAGTGGCAATGCTAAAATCAATCTGTATGAATCTCTGGTTTGTAATGGAGTGGCAATGCTAAAATCAATCTGTGTGTATCTCTGGTTTGTAATAGAGTGGCAATGCTAAAATCAATCTGTATGAATCTCTGGTTTGTAATGGAGTGGCAATGCTAAAATCAATCGGTGTGTATCTCTGGTTTGTAATGGAGTGGCAATGCTGAAATCAAAGAGCGTGAATCTCTGGTTTGTAATGGAGTGGCAATGCTAAAATCAATCTGCGTGAATCTCAGGTTTGTAATGGAGTGGCAATGCTGAAATCAAAGAGCGTGAATCTCTGGTTTGTAATGGAGTGGCAATGCTAAAATCAATCTGCGTGAATCTCAGGTTTGTAATGGAGTGGCAATGCTAAAATCAATTTTGTGTATCTCTGGTTTGTAATGGAGTGGCAATGCTAAAATCAATCTGCGTGAATCTCTGGATTGTAATAGAGTGGCAATGCTAAAATCAATCTGCGTGAATCTCAGGTTTGTAATAGAGTGGCAATGCTAAAATCAATCTGTGTGTATCTCTGGTTTGTAATAGAGTGGCAATGCTAAAATCAATCTGCGTGAATCTCAGGTTTGTAATGGAGTGGCAATGCTAAATCAATCTGTATGAATCTCAGGTTTGTAATAGAGTGGCAATGCTAAAATCAATCTGTATGAATCTCAGGTTTGTAATCGAGTGGCAATGCTTAACTCAATCTGTGTGTATCTCTGGTTTGTAATGGAGTGGCAATGCTAAAATCAATCTGCGTGAATCTCAGGTTTGTAATGGAGTGGCAATGCTAAAATCAATCTGTGTGTATCTCTGGTTTGTAATGGAGTGGCAATGCTAAAATCAATCTGCATGAATCTTTGGTTTGTAATCGAGTGGCAATGCTAAAATCAATCTGTATGAATCTCAGGTTTGTAATAGAGTGGCAATGCTAAAATCAATCTGCGTGAATCTCAGGTTTGTAATGGAGTGGCAATGCTAAAATCAATCTGTATGAATCTCAGGTTTGTAATAGAGTGGCAATGCTAAAATCAATCTGTGTGAATCTCTGGTTTGTAATGGAGAGGCAATGCTAAAATCAATCTGTATGAATCTCAGGTTTGTAATAGAGTGGCAATGCTAAAATCAATCTGTGTGAATCTCTGGTTTGTAATGGAGAGGCAATGCTAAAATAAATCTGTGTGAATCTCTGGTTTGTAATGGAGAGGCAATGCTAAAATCAATCTGTGTGAATCTCTGGTTTGTAATGGAGAGGCAATGCTAAAATAAATCTGTGTGTATCTCTGGTTTGTAATGGAGTGGTAATGCTAAAATCAATCTGCCTGAATCTCAGGTTTGTAATAGAGTGGCAATGCTAAAATCAATCTGTGTGTATCTCTGGTTTGTAATGTAGGGAAAAGCTAAAATCAATGTGTGTGTATCTCTGGTTTGTAATAGAGTGGCAATGCTAAAATCAATCTGCGTAAATGTCTGGATTGTAATGGAGTGGCAATGCTAAAATCAATCTGTGTGTATCTCTGGTTTGTAATAGAGTGGCAATGCTAAAATCAATCTGAATGAATCTCTGGTTTGTAATGGAGTGGCAATGCTAAAATCAATCTGTATGAATCTCTGGTTTGTAATGGAGTGGCAATGCTAAAATCAATCTGCGTGAATCTCTGGTTTGTAATGGAGTGGCAATGCTAAAATCAATCTGCATGAATCCCTGGTTTGTAATGGAGTGGCAATGCTGCAGTCAATCTGCGTGTATCTCTGGTTTGTAATAGAGTGGCAATGCTAACATCAATCTGAATGAATCTCTGGTTTGTAATGGAGTGGCAATGCTAAACCCAATCTGTGTGTATCTCTGGTTTGTAATGGAGTGGCTATGCTAAAATCAATATGTATGAATCTCTGGTTTGTAATGGAGTGGCAATGCTAAAATCAATCTGTGTGTATCTCTGGTTTGTAATAGAGTGCAATGCTAAAATCAATCTGTGTGATTCTGGTTTGTAATGGAGTGGCAATGCTAAAATCAATCTGCATGAATCTCTGGATTGTAATGGAGTGGCAATGCTAAAATCAATCTGTATGAATCTCAGGCTTGTAATAGAGTGGCAATGCTAAAATCAATCTGTATGAATCTCTGGTTTATAATTGAGTGGCAATGCTAAAATCAATCTGCGTGAATCTCAGGTTTGTAATGGAGAGGCAATGCTAAAATAAATCTGTGTGTATCTCTGGTTTGTAATGGAGTGGTAATGCTAAAATCAATCTGCCTGAATCTCAGGTTTGTAATGGAGTGGCATTGCGAAAATCAATCTGCGTGAATCTCAGGTTTGTAATGGAGTGGCAATGCTAAAATCAATCTGTGTGAATCTCTGGTTTGTAATGGAGAGGCAATGCTAAAATAAATCTGTGTGTATCTCTGGTTTGTAATGGAGTGGTAATGCTAAAATCAATCTGCCTGAATCTCAGGTTTGTAATAGAGTGGCAATGCTAAAATCAATCTGTGTGTATCTCTGGTTTGTAATGTAGGGAAAAGCTAAAATCAATGTGTGTGTATCTCTGGTTTGTAATAGAGTGGCAATGCTAAAATCAATCTGCGTAAATGTCTGGATTGTAATGGAGTGGCAATGCTAAAATCAATCTGCATGAATCTCTGGTTTGTAATCGAGTGGCAATGCTAAACTCAATCTGTGTGTATCTCTGGTTTGTAATAGAGTGGCAATGCTAACATCAATCTGAATGAATCTCTGGTTTGTAATGGAGTGGCAATGCTAAAATCAATCTGTGTGATTCTGGTTTGTAATGGAGTGGCAATGCTAAAATCAATCTGCATGAATCTCTGGATTGTAATGGAGTGGCAATGCTAAAATCAATCTGTATGAATCTCTGGTTTGTAATGGAGTGGCAATGCTGCAGTCAATCTGCGTGAATCTCTGGTTTGTAATGGAGTGGCAATGCTAAAATCAATCTGTGTGTATCTCTGGTTTGTAATAGAGTGCCAATGCTAAAATCAATCTGTGTGTATCTCTGGTTTGTAATAGAGTGGCAATGCTAAAATCAATCTGTGTGTATCTCTGGTTTGTAATAGAGTGCCAATGCTAAAATCAATCTGTGTGTATCTCTGGTTTGTAATAGAGTGCCAATGCTAAAATCAATCTGTGTGTATCTCTGGTTTGTAATAGAGTGCCAATGCTAAAATAAATCTGTGTGTCTCTCTGGTTTGTAATAGAATGGCAATGCTAAAATCAATCTGTGTGTATCTCTGGTTTGTAATAGAGTGCCAATGCTAAAATCAATCTGTGTGTATCTCTGGTTTGTAATAGAGTGGCAATGCTAAAATCAATCTGTGTGTATCTCTGGTTTGTAATGGAGTGGCAATGCTAAAATCAATCTGTATGAATCTCTGGTTTGTAATGGAGTGGCAATGCTGAAATCAAAGAGCGTGAATCTCTGGTTTGTAATGGAGTGGCAATGCTGAAATCAAAGAGCATGAATCTCTGGTTTGTAATGGATTGGCAATGCTAAACTCAATCTGTGTGTATCTCTGGTTTGTAATAGAGTGGCAATGCTAAAATCAATCTGTGTGATTCTGGTTTGTGATGGAGTGGCAATGCTAAAATCAATCTGCATGAATCTCTGGATTGTAATGGAGTGGCAATGCTAAAATCAATCTGTATGAATCTCAGGTTTGTAATAGAGTGGCAATGCTAAAATCAATCTGTGTAAATCTCTGGTTTGTAATGGAGAGGCAATGCTAAAATAAATCTGTGTGTATCTCTGGTTTGTAATGGAGTGGTAATGCTAAAATCAATCTGCCTGAATCTCAGGTTTGTAATGGAGTGGCATTGCGAAAATCAATCTGTGTGAATCTCAGGTTTGTAATGGAGTGGCAATGCTAAAATCAATCTGTGTGAATCTCTGGTTTGTAATGTAGGGAAAAGCTAAAATCAATGTGTGTGTATCTCTGGTTTCTAATAGAGTGGCAATGCTAAAATCAATCTGCGTAAATGTCTGGATTGTAATGGAGTGGCAATGCTAAAATCAATCTGCATGAATCTCTGGTTTGTAATGGAGTGGCAATGCTAAACTCAATCTGTGTGTATCTCTGGTTTGTAATAAAGTGGCAATGCTAACATCAATCTGAATGAATCTCTGGTTTGTAATGGAGTGGCAATGCTAAACCCAATCTGTGTGTATCTCGGGTTTGTAATGGAGTGGCTATGCTAAAATCAATCTGTATGAATCTCTGGTTTGTAATGGAGTGGCAATGCTAAATTCAATCTGTGTGTATCTCTGGTTTGTAATAGAGTGCCAATGCTAAAATCAATCTGTGTGTATCTCTGGTTTGTAATAGAGTGGCAATGCTAAAATCAATCTGTGTGTATCTCTGGTTTGTAATGGAGTGGCAATGCTAAAATCAATCTGTATGAATCTCTGGTTTGTAATGGAGTGGCAATGCTGAAATCAAAGAGCGTGAATCTCTGGTTTGTAATGGAGTGGCAATGCTGAAATCAAAGAGCATGAATCTCTGGTTTGTAATGGATTGGCAATGCTAAACTCAATCTGTGTGTATCTCTGGTTTGTAATAGAGTGGCAATGCTAAAATCAATCTGTGTGATTCTGGTTTGTGATGGAGTGGCAATGCTAAAATCAATCTGCATGAATCTCTGGATTGTAATGGAGTGGCAATGCTAAAATCAATCTGTATGAATCTCAGGTTTGTAATAGAGTGGCAATGCTAAAATCAATCTGTGTGAATCTCTGGTTTGTAATGGAGAGGCAATGCTAAAATAAATCTGTGTGTATCTCTGGTTTGTAATGGAGTGGTAATGCTAAAATCAATCTGCCTGAATCTCAGGTTTGTAATGGAGTGGCATTGCGAAAATCAATCTGTGTGAATCTCAGGTTTGTAATGGAGTGGCAATGCTAAAATCAATCTGTGTGAATCTCTGGTTTGTAATGTAGGGAAAAGCTAAAATCAATGTGTGTGTATCTCTGGTTTCTAATAGAGTGGCAATGCTAAAATCAATCTGCGTAAATGTCTGGATTGTAATGGAGTGGCAATGCTAAAATCAATCTGCATGAATCTCTGGTTTGTAATGGAGTGGCAATGCTAAACTCAATCTGTGTGTATCTCTGGTTTGTAATAAAGTGGCAATGCTAACATCAATCTGAATGAATCTCTGGTTTGTAATGGAGTGGCAATGCTAAACCCAATCTGTGTGTATCTCGGGTTTGTAATGGAGTGGCTATGCTAAAATCAATCTGTATGAATCTCTGGTTTGTAATGGAGTGGCAATGCTAAATTCAATCTGTGTGTATCTCTGGTTTGTAATAGAGTGGCAATGCTAAAATCAATCTGTGTGATTCTGGTCTGTAATGGAGTGGCAATGCTAAAATCAATCTGCATGAATCTCTGGATTGTAATGGAGTGGCAATGCTAAAATCAATCTGTATGAATCTCTGGATTGTAATGGAGTGGCAATGCTAAAATCAATCTGTGTGTATCTCTGGTTTGTAATGGAGTGGCAATGCTAAAATCAATCTGTATGAATCTCTGGTTTGTAATGGAGTGGCAATGCTGAAATTAAAGAGCGGGAATCTCTGGTTTGTAATGGAGTGGCAATGCTAAAATCAATCTGTATGAATCTCTGGTTTGTAATGGAGTGGCAATGCTAAAATCAATCTGTATGAATCTCTGGTTTGTAATGGAGTGGCAATGCTAAAATAAATCTGTGTGTCTCTCTGGTTTGTAATAGAATGGCAATGCTAAAAGCAATCTGTGAGTATCTCTGGTTTGTAATAGAGTGGCAATGCTATCAATCTGTATGAATCTCTGGTTTCTAATGGAGTGTCAATGCTAAACTCAATCCGTGGGTATCTCTGGTTTTTATTAGAGTGGCAATGCTAAAATCAATATGTAAGAATCTCTGGTTTGTAATGGAGTGGCAATGCTAAACTCAATCTGTGTGTATCTCTGGTTTGTAATGGAGTGGCAATGCTAAAATCAATTTGTATGAATATCTGGTTTGTAATAGAATGGCAATGCTAAAATCAATCTGTGTGTATCTCTGGTTTGTAATGGAGTGGCAATGCTAAAATCAATCTGTATGAATCTCTGGTTTGTAATGGATTGGCAATGCTAAAATCAATCTGTGTGTATCTCTGGTTTGTAATAGAGTGGTAATGCTAAAATCAATCCGTGTGTAACTCTGGTTTGTAATGGAGTGGCAATGCTAAAATCAATCCGTATGAATCTCTGGTTTGTAATGGAGTGGCAGTGCTAAACTCAATCTGCGTGAATCTCTGGATTGTAATAGAGTGGCAATGCTAAAATCAATCTGTACGAATCTCTGGTTTGTAATGGAGTGGCAATGCTGAAATCAATCTGTGTGTATATCTGGTTTGTAATAGAGTGGCAATGCTAAAATCAATCTGTGTGTATCTCTGGTTTGCAATAGAGTGGCAATGCTAAAATCAATCTGTATGAATCTCTGGTTTGTAATGGAGTGGCAATGCTAAACTCAATCTGCATGAATCTCTGGATTGTAATGGAGTGGCAATGCTAAAATCAATCTGTATGAATCTCTGGTTTGTAATGGGTGGCAATGTTAAAATGAATCTGCGTGAATCCCTGGTTTGTAATGGAGTGGCAATGCTAAAATCAATCTGTATGAATCTCAGGTTTGTAATGGAGTGGTAATTCTAAAATAAATCTGCATGAGTCACAGGTTTGTATTGGAGTGGCAATGCTAAACTCAATCTGCGTGAATCTCTGGTTTGTAATGGAGTGGCAATGCTAAAATCAATCTGCTTAGAATCTTTAGGTTTGTAATGGAGAGGCAATGCTAAAATCAATCTGCGTGAATCTCTGGTTTGTAATGGAGTGGCAATGCTAAAATCAATCTGCATCAATATCAGGTTTGTAATGGAGTGGCAATGCTAAAATCAATCTGCGTGAATCTCTGGTTTGTAATAGAGTGGCAATGCCAAAATCAGTCTTCGTGAATCTCTGGTTTGTAATCGAGTGGCAATGCTAAAATCAATCTGCTTAGAATCTCTAGGTTTGTAATGGAGTGGCAATGCTAAAATCAATCTGCGTGAATCTCTGGTTTGTAATTGAGTAGCAATGCAAAAAATCAATCTGCCTCAATCTCTGGTTTGTAATGGAGTGGCAATGCCAAAATCAATCTGCCTGAATCCCTAGTTTGTAATGGAGTGGCAATGCTAAAATCAATCTGCATAAATCTCTGGTTTGTAATGGAGTGGCAATGCTAAACTCAATCTGCGTGAATCTTTGATTTGTAATGGAGTGGCAATGCTAAAATCAATCTGTGTGAAGCTCTGGTTTGTAATGGAGCGGAAATGTTAAAACTAATGTGCGTGAATCTCTGGTTTGTGAAGTAGAGGCAATGCCAAAATCAATCTGCGTGATGCTCTGGTTTGCAATCGAGAGGCAATGCTAAAATCAATCTGCTTAAATCCCTGGTTTTTAATGGAGTGGAAATGTTAAACCAATCTGCATCATTCTCTTTGTATGAAGTGGCAATGCTGAAATCAAATTGCTTGAATCTCTGGGTTGGAATGGAGTGGCAATGCTAATTTCAATCTGCGTGAATCCCTGGTTTGTAATAGAGTGGAAATGTTAAAACCAATCTGCTTGATTCTCTGGTTTGTAATGAAGTTACAAGGCTGAAATCATTTTGCATGAATCTCTGGGTTGGAATGGAGTGGCAATGCTAATTTCAATCTGCGGAAATCTCTAATCTGTAATGAAGGGACAATGCTAAAACCAACCAGTGCAAATTTGTGGTCATTAATAGAGAGGTAATACTAACATCAATCTGTGCGAATCTCTGGTATGTAATGGAGTGGCAATGCTAAATTTAATCTGCGTGAACTTGTGGTCTGTAATGGAGTGGAAATGCTAAAATGAATTTGCATGAATCTCTGGTCTGAAATGGAGTAGCAATGCTGCATACAATCAGCACAAGCAAAAAGTCTGCACTTTGAAAACTTTGCTCAGATACACTTTAGTCTAAGGAATGAAGTATATAGCCCCTTTTCTGTGGCTAATGATGTACAGCAGGTAAAGGTGAAAATTGACCCCCTCCCCCATCCTCAGGCTGGTGGGTTAGTATATCCCATACATCTCTTAGTAAAAGATGCAATTTTGCTTGCACATACTGAGAATGTGGATCACACTCTGCTTAACCTCTTCAGTGCTGCGCAAATTTCGCTGCAGTGCTGAAGGGTTTAAAATCGTATTGGCTCATTACAGAAATGTTCCGTAATCAGCACCGGAGCACCGACGCTGATGACGGAACCGTTCCGTCATGAGCATGGAAGGGGTTAAGTCATTTGCTAATTATTACAGCAAGAAAACGTTAGTGGTATTTCAAGAATATGGAATTTGTAGGCCTTCTTTGGAAACTGTTTCCCATTTTGATTCAGTGTGTAGATGTTGGACCTGGCCCTTTATCCTGGGTCACCCCCAAACTTTTTGCCTTCTTCCTCCCCTTTTTGCTGAATTAGTTTCTGTTGGCTTTACTACACTGGCCACTTTACCGTTGCTAACCAGTGCTAAAGCGCATATGCTCTGTACAGAAAACATGGTAACCTTGGCTTGTCCACAATTGACGTATTTGATTTACATAAGTCCCTAGTAAAGTATGCCACATGTGTCCAGGGCATGTAAATTAAATGCTACTAGGGGCCTGCAACACTGAATGTGCAACCCACTTAAGTAGCTATTTAAACATGACTCAGGTCTGCCATTGTAGAGCCTGTATGTGCAGTTTTAAATGGCCATGTCGACCTGGCAAGCTAATACTCTTGCCAGGCCATAACCTTCCTTTTTAATACATAGAAGCCACCCCTAAGGTATGCCTTAGACAGCCCCCTTGGCAGGGTGTAGTGTATTTAAAAAGATGGATATGTACTTATTACATGTCCAGGTAGTGAAAAACTCTAACATTTGTTTTTTACGACTGCAAGCCCTATCTTGCCCTTAGGTTAACATTGGGATTACCTTATTCTATCTTATAAGTGTAATTTACAATTGGGACAAGATGGAATTTTTGAGTTTGGTGTCTCTGTACTAACAATTTAAAATCACAACTTATGGTGAAGTCAGATTTCATATTGTAAGTCTGAAAAGGCCACATTTATTAAGTCGGCATTTTCTTACTTTAAACATTATGTGCCTCTGCCTGCCTCTGAATATACATCTGGGGTGGGAGACTGCTGGGCATTGTGCATACCCTCTAGACAGTCAAACAAAAAATGGATCTGATGTGTGCCATTCACTTCCTGTTGGCGAATCACCAGGCGGATTGGGAGAGTGGAGCTGACACGTGCGCCTAAATAGAGCTGTGCCTGTCCCCACGCAAAGAGCTGCATACCCTCCTGTAGTAAGTCTGGAGGCAGGGAAGACAGGGACCTTGTGTACTTCAAAAGGCCTCTTTAAAGTCTCCCCCACTTCAAAGACACAACAGGGTATATATACTGAACCCCTGACTCCACCACTTCAGTACACTTCTGGATCTGAGAACATTCTGACAGGAAGAAGGACTGTTGTGCTGGCAGGAGGGTCTGCCACACTGCTGAACTGCTTTGCTGTGTAGGCCTGCACCTCTGTCTCTTGCCTGGGAGTGAGAAGGACTGGAGCTGCAGCTCTACATCCTCTGAGAACTTAAGTGATTCCACAGGCTTGCTGGATTGCCTCCTGTTTTGATGTCTTCGGGCCATCAAAGACTTTCTTCAACTCAGCTTCAGCTGCTGGAATCTGCCAACTGTGAATCCTGCCCTGCCAAGAGCTACCAATCCAGTCCTGGGACTTGAAAGTGGAATTCTGCAGATGTGTTTCTGGAAAACAAAATTGCAGTGACGACTTTGTGCTGATCAGAACAGACGCAATGCCCTTTAATGCTGACGTAACAGTGATTCAATGACATCCCTGCACGGTTCAACAACTTTGCAGGACCCGACTGCGAGGCTTGACAGTAATACAGTGCTTGCATTGTAAGGGGTTCAACAATGACGTGGGACCCGACTGTGAGGCTCGACGACACATCTACCCAACTGCATGGATCATAACTGATGCAATGAGTCTGCAACACAGATGCTTGGTCCATTCAAGGTACTTTTTCAGCAGGCCTTGTGTGGGTCCTGTAGCTGGCCTGCCCTACATCATGGTCAGCCTGAACTTTGGATTTACCCCAGTTTAGTGCAACCTCGAGTCATCCCTAAGCACTATTGGCTTTTAAGCACTATAGTGCAGTTTTTTCTTTAAAACGTCATAGCTCAAGTTCTACTTATTGGATTATTGTCATTTTGGTCTTGTTTTACTCATAAAATATTCTTTATGTTTCTAAGCTGGTGTGGAGTCTTTTGTGGTGTTTTTATAGTATTATTGTAATGTAAGTGTAGCACAAATACTTTACACATTGCCTCTTAAGTTAAGCCTGACTGCTCTGTAAACGTCGGCCAGAAGTTTAAGATCTACCTATATCTGGAACCAGCTGCCCATTTCCATAAAGAGCAGCTCTTCACTCTTATCCTTCAGAAAGGTGCTAAAAACCTGGCTCTTTAACAACTGATCCATCTTGTATATACCGCCAGCACTGCTCGGATCTTCAGTTTCTAAGGCCAAGACGCCCTCAGGCATTCGCTGCGCTCTACAAATATGCAAATTTAATCAAATCAGATCAAATCTGTGCCAAGCTACCAGAAGGTGAACACAGGGTTAATTTAGGTTGTGTATCTGCCCTACCCTGACTAAGTTTTTGGTCCCTTCTTGGACAGTGTTAGACCTGGCACCTTGGCGTGAGTTTCCCTTCCACTTTTTGCTGATGTGCCTCAGATGTTTTTGCTGGTGTCCGCTGCTCAGGGCACTGCGCCACGGCCAATCCGTGCCGCAGTGCAAGTGCTCCCAATGTAAAGTGTAACTGTGATTGATGTTCCTGATTGGTACATTGGATTTACTGTCAGTCCCCAGTAAAGTGCACCAGGAGTGCCAGGGCTTGTAAATGCCAATACTGCGAGTGGGCCTGCAGCGCTGGTTGCGCCACCCACGGAAGCAGCCTTTTAAAATGTGTCTAGGGTCTGCCATTGCAGAACCTGCGTGCAGTCTGGTACTGTCAAGCTGGCTGGGCAAGTGCACACACTTGCTAGCCCCTAAACCTTCCCTTTGTTTCATATTAGTCACCCCTTTGGTAGGCCCAAGGGCAGGGTGCATTGTAAGTGTAAGGTAGGACATGCTCTGATGTGTGGGGCATGTCCTAATAGTGAATTACAGCCAAATTCGTTTTTCACTATTGTAAGGCTACCTGTTCTCTTAGGCCAGATGGCTGCTGGAATTATTACACTCTATAATCCCAGCAGGCTCAGGGAACATGGTATGCCTGAACTCAGAATAATAAAATACTTCTTTTAGTAAAGTTTATTTTAATATCCTGTGTTTGCAAATGCTACTTTTAGAAAGTTAGCATTTGCTTGCCTAACCATTTCAGCCCGCCTCTGCTTGGATGTTTATCTGACTGTCTGGGATATGTGAGGGACAGGGCTGGGGGATGACAGGTGGTGAATGCAAGGATTACACCTTAGTGGGAGGTAGGAGTGTCCCTGGACTCTGAATAGGGCTGTGCTCTGCTACCACAATGCTGGCTCTGCCCCCTGGGGAGCGACTGATGACTCAGCCGTCACCTGGCCCGGGAAGGGCGAAGCACTGTCATCAAGGTACTCCTGGCTGCCCCTATCCACACAATGCTGGCTCCACCTCCTGTGGAGCGTCTGATGTGCCTGCCCCTCACACTGAAAGCAGAAGCCAGAGTACACCCAACAAAGTACTCAGAGACTGAAAGGAGTTATGCAAAGGCCCCCCTGGCCTGTGAGAACAAAGAAAATGCTGTATAAAAGTAGGAGCCCTGCTCCTTGTAAATCAGAATCCTGTTTCCCACAAAGAACCTCTGCCCGACTAGAAGGAGAAGAAGACGCTGGAAGGACTGGCCTGCTGCTTGCCTTGCTGAGGAAGGAGAGGAGAAGACTTATTGAAAAGACTTTGCTGACTTGTGCTTGAAACTTTCTCCAAGGGATTGACTGAGCTTGCCCCCTGACCTGAGCCACAGGATCATCTGGCTCAATCTGCTCTCTGCCCGTCTGCCGGTATCTGTGAGGATTTCTGTCCCCGCCGGAGCCGTGACCCTGGTGCCCCCAGCCCCTCCTCGAGGCCATGACCAACTATGTTTCCCCGTCCCCACCGAGGGAGATCCCCGCTCCGCCGAGCCGCTCTTCCCCCGCTGTGGGAAATTGCCATGTCACCTCACCTTGGAGGCTCGCTGGTGTGCCCCCCAGGCTCCCGCCTGAAGCCCCCACCGGACCCCAAAGACCCAGAGAACAGATCCCCCGAAGTCCGGACGCCTCCTCCCATGGATCTTCACCGGGCTCGGGGCCCGCAATGTTTTATTTCCCCATACGCTGATCACAAAGGTACCTGCCTACCTCTGAGAAGGCCCTGGGTTAGGCCCTGGGTTTCTCCTCGAGTCCCCTCTCATCGCCTTCCTGCTCCTCACTGCAGCTGAGAGCCCCCACCTCCGGAAAAGGCCCAGGGTTTCTCAAGGCCCCTCTCTGGTCTCCATTCAACCCGCACCGCAAGATGCGTGAGTCGCGGTAGGGTCTCGCTCATTTTCACCGGGGAAAGCGCACAGAAGTGCTAAGAAGCGGCCAGGGAGTCCTAAAGAGGCCTCAGGGACTAAGAACAGTCTAAAAGAACTAAGAGAACCGTTTTTGAAGTAAAAGAGACTAAGAAGCAATATTTGAACTGTAAGCAAAGAGAACACTGGCCTATTTACAACCTTGTGGCTTAGAAAAACGTTATTAATGGTCTTGTGATAAATACTTGCCTGCATATATATTTTTACATAAAGAGAACGTATTTTTATATAACTACAGCCTGGTGTCCATTTGTGGGGGGATTGGTAAATTTACTGTGTGTGTTATTACAAATGCTTAACTCAGAAACGCCTGGAGAATAGCCTTGGCTGCTCATGCCACGCACCTAGAGGGTGAGCAAGGGTAATTCTAAGGGGTCATCCTTCGCCCTGACTTAGAGGAGAGGGTCCCTGCTTGTCACAAGTGAATACTTGCGCCAACCAGAGACCCCCAATTCTAACATTAGACGCAGCGGTGAGGATTTGCGAATTTGAATTTGTAGTTGACATACAGTGAATTGCTGATCACCACATAGTGAGAGCAGACCTATAACGCAGCCACAGATTTCCATTTTTTAATTTTGTGAGACATCTGCCATTACTGAAGCCATGCCTGGCTCACTCCCTGCTGGAAGAACACCCTCTGTCTTCTCTGGAGAAGATGAAGTAGATTGGAGAGAAGAAGCACTGAGGAGCTTAACAAATGATCATCTGAAAGAGCTCTGCGGAAAGTTCAGAATTCCCCAAACAGGATGCAAAAACAAAACCCTGCTTGTTAAGGCGCAGAGAGCCTGGAAGGAGTCGAGGGAACCACAGAATGCGGTGGATGTGATACCACCAGATGGCATTGTGGAGCCCAGCAGAGGCCTGTCACCAGAGGAGCTGGCAGACAGGGCAGCAGACAGGGCACATGCAATGGAGATGGCAAAATTAGCTAGGCAACTAGAAATGGAGAAGCAAAAATTGGAAATGGACAAGCAAAGATTGGCCATGGAGGCGCAGCAACACCAGCTGGACCATGACCTAAGATTGAAGGAGTTGGAGCTGAGAGGTTTGGGAACAACTCCTTCTGGTGGCAGCACAACACCGGTGCAGGTAGAGTCCAGGGTGTACATACCCAAAGATGTAGTTAAGGAGTTCTTTAAGGGGGATGACATAGGACAGTGGTTTAGGGCATATGAGGTAGCCATGTCCTCCCACCGGGTCCCTGACAAGGATTGGGGAGCGGGGTTGTGGGGGAGGTTCCGTAGCGAAGGGCGGGACACCCTACTAGATTTGCCCACTGAAGAACAAAGTTCCTATCCCCGCATGAAAGAGGCTTTAATGACCAGGTATGGGCTTACCCCTGAGATGCACAGACAGAAGTTCAGGGAGAGTGTAAAGCGTCCTGGGAGTACGTATGTGGAGTATGTGACTGGTTTTTGCAGAGCACTGGATGGTTGGGTGACGGGAAGCAACGTAAGTCATTTTCAAGGCCTTCTTGATTTTATTGCATGGGAGCACTTGTCACAACATTGTTTTTCTGAGCTACGCCAGCAACTGATTGGTAGCAAGCTGTCCAACCTGAGGAAGCTTGAGGAGGAGGCGGACCGCTGGCTCAGCACCAGGGTCCACAAGGGTCCCCCGGGAGACTCCGCCAAGGGTGGGCAGGGTCCCCAGCAGAAGAGTGGGGGGGACAGGGCTAAACAAAGAGGGTTCCAATGAGGCCCCCAAAGTAATCCCCAAGGGAACCAGCAGAGAGGTTCTCAGCCTCCCCCACCCCCAAAGCAGACCGGGGCCCCCGACAGGTAGGCCTGTTCCAAAGGGGCTCTTCAATTGTTTCAGGTGTGGTGACCCGGGTCACATTGCCAGTGACCCCAAGTGTCGCCTGTTTGGTAAACAAGCACCCACTGGTGCTCCACCCCGGCAAGTAGCTAGTGTTAATTTGGGGGAAGAAGTAGTAGTCCCCGGGGGTGGAGGTCCTGTCCAGATGACCCTAGTCTCTCTAGGAGACAGTGAGATGGTCCCTAAGAACTATCTGCCCTCTAACACTAAAAAATATGGGCAGGTGGTGACCATCAATGGTAAGAAAGCTGAGGCTCTTAGAGATACAGGAGCCAGTGTGACTGCAGTGAGGCAGCACCTGGTGTCTCAAGAGCAGGTTGTACCCCATGCCTACTGTAGGGTTATCAATGCTGATAATTCAGAGAGTCAGTGTCCGATGGCTCAAGTTCCCTTCGAGTGGGGGGGTCTCTGGTACTCTGCAGGTCTGTGTGAGGAAAGCCATGCCTGTAGACTGTTTGCTAGGGAATGACTTGGAAGACTCCCCTTGGGAAAAGGTGGAGAAGATGACTCACCTGAGGATGGTGGGTCTGCCTGACTGGGCGTGCGTGACCACCCGGTCAATGGCCGCCAGTAGGAGTGCTCAAGAGATCCTGGGGCCTGAAGGAGAGGCCCAGGAACCGGCCTTAGGGAGAAGGCGCAGGGGGCGCGGGAAACCGGCCCCTGAAGTTCCCACGGTCTAGGAGGAATCAGACCTTGAGGGGGATGCCCTGGAGCCTACAGGGGAACAGATTGCTGAACTGGGGGACCTGCCTGAGCTGACCCATTGGCAGCAAGAAGGAGGTCCCTCCAGGGAGGAATTCTGCAGGGAGCAGAAAGAATGCCCTTCTCTCGTGGGTATGCGGCAGCAGGCTGCAGACCAGGCCAATGGTGTTCAGGCCAAGACACATTATGTGTACTGGGAGAATGACCTCCTGTATTCAGAGCCTAAGGCTGCTGAACCTGGGTCAGCCTGTGTGCTGGTGATACCCCAGCAGTTCATAGCCTTCCTACTGGGGCTGACTCATGTTGTGCCGTTAGCAGGAAATTTGGGGATGGACAAGACCTAAGCCAGGCTTGTCACCCACTTTTATTGGCCCCAAATGCACAAGAGCTCAGATGCTCACTGTAGATCTTGTCAGACTTACCAGGCAAGTGGTAAGAGCGGAGGGAGGCACAAGGCTCCTCTGCAACCCTTCCCCGTGGTCAGTACTCCATTCCAGCGAGTGGGTATTGACATTGTTGGGCCTCTGGACCCCAAGACAGCCATGGGCAACAGGTTCATCCTGGTCTTGGTGGACCATGCCACCCGGTACCCTGAAGCCATCCCTCTGAGGACAGTGACGGCCCCCGTGGTGGGACGGGCACTGATGGGAATTTTCTCACGAGTAGGATTCCCTCTAGAAGTGGTGAGCGACAGGGGCACCAATTTCATATCCAAGTATATGAAATCCCTGTGGCAAGAGTGTGGTGTAACATACAAGTTCACCATCTCTTACCATCCCCAAGGAAATAGATTGGTTGAGAGGTTCAACCGAACCCTGAAGGGCATGATCATGGGCCTGGAAGGTCCAATGAGGCGTAAGTGGGACGTCCGCTTGCCATGCCTTCTCTTTGCATACCGTGAGGTGCCACAGAAGTACCTAGGGTTCAGCCCCTTTGAACTGCTGTATGGTCAACCAGTGAGAGGACCTCTGAGTTTGGTAAAGGAAGGCTGGGAGCAATCTCCCAGGAAGCCTCCCCTGAATGTATACAGTTACATGCTGGCCTTCAGAAACCAGACCAGGTGATTCAGACAACTTGCTGAGACAAATCTGGAAGCCAGCCAGGAAGAGATGAAGCGGTGGTACGACCAGAATGCCATTCTGGTAGAGCTTCAATCTGGGCAAAAGGTGTGGGTCTTGGCCCCAGTGGAGCCTTGCGCACTTCAGGATAAGTGGACAGGTCCATTTGAGGTTGTGGAGCGCAAGAGTCCTGTAACCTACTTGGTGGACATGCAGTCTCCCAGGAACCCTTTGAGGGTCCTACATTTTAACCGCCTTAAGCCCCACTTGGAGAGGTCCAAAGTGGGCATGTTGTTGGCAACTGATGATGGAATGGAGGAGGAGTATGAGCCTCTTCCTGACCTCTTGGTAGCCTCTGAGAAAGATGGGTCAGTGGATGGAGTTAACCTCTCACCCACCCTGACGCCTGAGCAACAGGAAGACTGCCGCCAATTGCTGGGGCAGTTTCCAGATCTGTTCTCCCTGGTTCCTGGTGTCACAGATTGGTGCGTCCATGACGTGGACACAGGAGACAGCTTACCTGTGAGGCATAAGGCCTACAGAGTAACTGACAGGGTCAGAGCCAGCATCAAGGAGGAGGTCTCCAAAATGCTTGCTCTTAGGGTGGTTGAGTCCTCCAGCAGTCCTTGGTCCAGCCCCGTGGTCTTGGTCCCAAAGGCTGCTGCGCCGGGAGCCACACCTGAACTCTGTGTGGACTACAGAGGGCTCAATTCAGTCACGAAGACTGACGCGCACCCTATCCCCAGAGCTGATGAGCTCATTGATCGGCTAGGGGCTGCCCGGTTCCTCAGCACGTTTGATTTAACGTCTGGGTACTGGCAGATCGCCTTGACCGATGGGGCCAAAGAGAGGTCAGCATTCTCTACACCAGATGGGCATTTCCAGTTCCGGGTTATGCCATTTGGAATGAAGAATGCCCCAGCCACCTTTCAGAGGTTGGTCAACCAGGTGTTGGTTGGGCTGGATGAGTTCAGTGCCGCCTACCTGGATGACATCGCAGTGTTCAGTGTCACCTGGCCAGAACACCTGCGACACCTCTGGGAAGTGTTGATGGCACTGCGCAAAGCAGGCCTCACAATCAAGGCAAGCAAGTGCCAGATTGGGCAGGGTTCAGTGGTGTACTTGGTACACCAAGTGGGGAGTGGCGAGGTAGCACCCTTGCAACCCAAAATTGAGACCATCCTGGCTTGGAAACCCCCCAAGACCCACACTGCAGTAAGAGCCTTCCTGGGGCTCACTGGGTACTACAGGAGGTTTGTCAAGGTCTATGGCACTATTGTGACCCCCTTGACAGAGCTGACTTCCAAGAAGCAGCCCAAGAATGTGATCTGGACTGACACCTGTCAGAAGGCTTTTGACACCCTGAAAACTGCCATGTGCACGGCGCCCGTGCTCTTGGCTCCTGATTTATCCAAGGAATTTCTAGTGCAAACAGACGCTTCAGAGCATGGTGTAGGGGCTGTTCTCTCACAGATGACAGAGGAGGGCTTGGACCAACCTGTAGCCTTTATCAGTAGGAGGTTACTTCCCCGGGAACGTAGGTGGAGTGCAATAGAGCGAGAAGCATTTGCTGTGGTCTGGGCGCTGAAGAAGCTAAGACCCTACTTGTTTGGTTCTCACTTCCGGGTTCAGACAGACCACAGGCCCCTCAGATGGTTGATGCAAATGAGGGGTGAAAACCCAAAGCTGTTGAGGTGGTCTATCTCCCTACAGGGTATGGACTTCACAGTGGAACATCGCCCTGGCACAGATCACGCCAATGCTGATGGTCTGTCCAGGATTTTCCGCCTTAGTGATGAGGAACTCCCTGGGGAAGGGTAGTTCCCCCCACATTTCAGCTGGAGGGGACACGTGTTAGACCTGGCACCTTGGCGTGAGTTTCCCTTCCACTTTTTGCTGATGTGCCTCAGATGTTTTTGCTGGTGTCCGCTGCTCAGGGCACTGCGCCACGGCCAATCCGTGCCGCAGTGCAAGTGCTCCCAATGTAAAGTGTAACTGTGATTGATGTTCCTGATTGGTACATTGGATTTACTGTCCGTCCCCAGTAAAGTGCACCAGGAGTGCCAGGGCTTGTAAATGCCAATACTGCCTGCAGCGCTGGTTGTGCCACCCACAGAAGCAGCCTTTTAAAATGTGTCTAGGGCCTGCCATTGCAGAACCTGCGTGCAGTCTGGTACTGTCATGCTGGCTGGGCAAGAGCACACACTTGCCAGACCCTAAACCTTCCCTTTGCTTCATATTAGTCACCCCTCTGGTAGGCCCAAGGGCAGGGTGCATTGTAAGTGTAAGGTAGGACATGCTCTGATGTGTGGGGCATGTCCTAATAGTGAATTACAGCCAAATTCGTTATTCACTATCGTAAGGCTACATGTTCTCTTAGGCCAGATGGGCTGCTGGAATTATTACACTCTATAATCCCAGCAGGCTCAGGGAACATGGTAGAAAATAAAGTTTAGTATGCCTGAACTCGGAATAATAAAATACTTCTTTTAGTAAAGTTTATTTTAATATCCTGTGTTTGCAAATGCTACTTTTAGAAAGTTAGCATTTGCTTGCCTAACCATTTCAACCCGCCTCTGCTTGGATGTGCATCTGACTGTCTGGGATATGTGAGTGACAGGGCTGGGGGATGACAGGTGGTGAATGCAAGGATTACACCTTAGTGGGAGGTGGGAGTGCCCCTGGACTCTGAATAGGGCTGTGCTCTGCTACCACAATGCTGGGTCCGCCCCCTGGGGAGCGACTGATGACTCAGCCGGCACCTGGCCCAGGAAGGGCATAGCACTGTCATCAAGGTACTCCTGGCTGCCCCTGTCCACACAATGCTGGCTCCACCTCCTGTGGAGCGTCTGATGTGCCTGCCCCTCACACTGAAAGCAGAAGCCAGAGTACACCCAACAAAGTACTTAGAGACTGAAAGGAGTTATGCAAAGGCCCCCCTGGCCTGTGAGAACAAAGAAAATGCTGTATAAAAGTAGGAGCCCTACTCCTTGTAAATCAGAATCCTGTTTCCCACAAAGACCCTCTGCCCGACTAGACGGAGAAGAAGACGCTGGAAGGAGTGGCCTGCTGCTTGCCTTGCTGAGGAAGGAGAGGAGAAGACTTATTGACAAGACTTTGCTGACTTGTGCTTGAAACTTTCTCCAAGGGCTTGACTGAGCTTGCCCCCTGACCTGAGCCACAGGATCATCTGGCTCAACCTGCTCTCTGCCCGTCTGCCGGTATCTGTGAGGATTTCTGCCCCCGCCGGAGCGGTGACCCTGGTGCCCCCAGCCCCTACTCGAGGCCGGGACCAACTGTGTTTCCCCGTCCCCACCGAGGGAGAGCCCTGCTCCGCTGAGCCGCCCTTCCCCCGCTGTGGGAAATCGCCGTGTCACATCGCCTTGGAGGCTCGCTGGTGAGCCCCCCAGGCTCCCGCCTGAAGCCCCCACCGGACCCCAAAGACCCAGAGAACAGATCCCCCGAATTCCAGACGCCTCCTCCCAAGCAAGGATCTTCACCGGGCTCGGGGCCTGCAACGTTTTATTTCCCCATACGCTGATCACAAAGGTACCTGCCTACCTCTGAGAAGGCCCTGGGTTAGGCCCTTGGTTTCTTCGAGGCTGAGAGCCCCCACCTCTGGAAAAGGCCCTGGGTTAGGCCCTGGGTTTCTCCTCGAGGCTCCTCTCATCGCCTCCCTGCTCCTCACTGCAGCTGAGAGCCCCCACCTCCGGAAAAGGCCCAGGGTTTCTTAAGGCCCCTCTCTGGTCTCCATTCAACCTCCACCGCGAGATGCGTGAGTCGCGGTAGGGTCTCGCTCATTTTCACCGGGATAAGCGCACAGAAGCGCTAAGAAGCGGCCAGGGAGTCCTAAATAGGCCTCAGGGACTAAGAACAGTCTAAAAAAACTAAGAGAACCTTTTTTGAAGTAAAAGAGACTAAGAAGCAATATTTGAACTGTAAGCAAAGAGAACACTGGCCTATTTCCAACCTTGTGGCTTTGAAAAACGTTATTAATGGTCTTGTGATAAATACTTGCCTGCATATATATTTTTACATGAAGAGAACTTATTTTTATATAACTACAGCCTGGTGTCCATTTGCTTAACTCAGAAACGCCTGGAGAATAGCCTTGGCTGCTCACCCCACGCACCTAGAGGGTGAGCAAGGGTAATTCTAAGGGGTCATCCTTCGCCCTGACTTAGAGCAGAGGGTCCCTGCTTGTCACAAGTGAATACTTGCGCCAACCAGAGACCCCCAATTCTAACAGACAGGGTGCAAACCTTTGCCAATTAGAGATCCAATTTATAACAGTAGAATATACTCAGGTAGAGGATACTGGCTTGAGAGCCTGACCTCTTTCTCCGGGGCAATCACGGGATTTCAGCTTTGCTTGGAGGCTGTGGCATTATATGAAGTGGAATTTGGTGGCTGGATGTGCTCTATATTCTTCTTAGGTTGGGAACTTTGCAAAAACAACAATTGATGGACAGAATGCAGAACAATGTCATACAATCACCCCAGTACAGAGATCTGGGCCTAAATCCATCGTTTTTCTGCTCACCATGCTATTTCAGTTTGAACCAAGCCATATGCAAATCAGTCTTGAGCCTGCGCCCAATGGGAACAGTCCAGTCCGACCTGCCAGGCCAGGTCCTCCCTGGTATGGCATGGTGAGCAACAAAACATCCCTTTAGTTTGTTACTCCCTAGCACACGTTTAGTATTGTAAATAGTTGTTAAATACAAGTGTTTTCACAGTTCAATTCATACAACATAAAATAAATTTCTAAATCCTTTTGTTCAGGGTTTTGTTGTTCTTTATTGATGGAGATGTCACAGCCGACACGTGTTTCGTCGTTCTGGGGAATGTAACCCCCGACTTTTTCAAGGCTGTTTAAAGAAAATGGTAATGTTGTAGCACATTACTGTAGAATACGACAATTGTTCACGTTTCATAAACAACATTAAATACTTGTTAGGATAAGGCGGTGGTGCAAATCCAGTTACTTCTTCATAAGCATGCTACTATTCAATCTAGAGGATTGCCACATTTCGTGCCTGCTTAATGATATTGTTAAGGATTTGTGTACAATATGGTGTTTCTTAACATCATCTAAGAATATGAGCCCATTGAGAGGAATGGAGAGACCGGTGAGGGTGTAATTATCATTTATCCAGGGCGTGACATGCAAGCTCTTATCGGTGTGATTTATCGTGGGTTCATGCTTAATTAAGAACCATGCTATTTGATACCTATTCTCCGTTGTTGAAGTTCGTTCTGTCAGAAGAAATATTGAAGCAAAGTATAAGTCTGAAGTCGTCCTGGTTGGGACCACTTATTTACACAAAGGTAATATTTTTTAGAGTAACCCTACTTACGTAGATTGAGGTGATACTTCCAACCCTCAATGGGGTTCTGATATTGATGTCGTTTTTCTTATTATTCCAGTTTCATTGATGTGAACTTCAAATCATGGTTCACTCTCTGCAAGCTGTAATTAATATCAAACATTACTTGATAGCAATTATAGATTTTACTGTGTACACAGAATCTCTATTTCTGTCAAATAGAATACACTGTCTAGCCTTCCAAGCGTTTTTATTAGGTCTTTAGTATGTGAAAAACTCTGTTTGTATATCCCTATATGGTGCTCTTACTGGTGCTCTACCGTTATATGGCGGGGTGGGAGGTTTAACTCCCGTGTGAAATGTTCACACGTTTATTGCGCCAGCTGTGCTTCTTAACGTGTGATATTAATGCGTCTAATTAATACATTGTGCTCCCCTCCTGTCTGTCCCCATATTGGTCGCTAGTTAGGAAGGTGTTAATTCTGTTTGAATTCCTCCGCGTTTCTTACCCCATTGTGCTTATTATAGAGTGATCTCGAAACGCCCGATTATTTCGAAGTGCTCCTCTCATGTCCGTCCCCTCGTATCTAAACATGTACATTGCTGCCCCCTCCGTTACGCATAGGCGCGTGTGTATCTCTATTCCCTCGGTCGTTAACAGACCTAAGCATTCTCTCGTCTTACCTTTTAGTTGTTTTCTTAGCGGGATTGAAATTCGTCCCTTCTGCTTCGTGTAAGAGGCAGCGTTAATTTCAAAGTACTGGCGCCATATATTTTCAGAGGAAGTATGACCCGGTAGTTAACCGGCTTCACTTCCTGTTTGCCTCGCACACTAGCCTTATTTTTGATAGCAAATCCGGCCGCCATTTTAGAGTGTCTATTTGGCGGTGCAAAACGGTACCGGTTTGTGAATTGGTCCATTATTGCCACATTATTTATATATTTTCTTATTATTTTTTACCTCTGTATTAAGAACGGTTACGTTTTATAGTTATTGGATACACCTATTCAGGCAAATCCCGCCACATATATGTGTATCACAACTTCCTATTCGAGTTCTGTTAATTAGTTAGTATATTTTATTTTATTTTATTTTATTTTTCCTTGGGAAGCTAATTATCCCAACTTAATAGGGTGTAAAAGTCGATTTGATGTATTTCACTTCAGTTTATATTCGGCTCATTTTTGAAATACCCCGTGATACATGTGTGAGGGCTTCGAATTATTGGTGGTTGTGGACCCATCCTCCTGTGTTTCCCTTCGTGCTTGTGTGCTGTGTGATTATCACACTTATTTAATGAGTTTTATGTTGGGCCAGTCACTACTGCTATCGAATTCTCCATCTCGCATGGGCTCAGAACATTTGTTGTGCCATTAAGTGGCCTAATGTTATGTTCAGTGATACAGATATACCATCTACTTATGTTCTGTTACTTTAACACAGAATTTTCTTAACAGAAATGCATTATTTTTCATTAGTACTAATTCATCCACACTTCATACATTCCTTATTCCATGCAACTTCCTTCCTCAGTGATTCTTTAGTTTTCGCTGGTATTGTGTACGGTTGTGTTGTGTTCATGTACCCAAAAAATAATGTAGCTCCTGGTCAATGTTAAGACCCATCTCTACACTTTTCAGAGTCATTATCCAGATGGCCTCTCTTCTTCGCAGGGCTAATTCCCTATTACCCCCTCTTGGATGGATTGGTACATGTTCTATCCCAAAGTACTGGAACGAGTGACTCGATGTTTGTGCAGGACATATTGACATGTGGGCTGCCACTGGGTAGCGCATATCACCTTGTTTGACCGCCCTGATATGTTCGTTTATTCTGTCTCTTAGCATTCTTTTAGTGCTCCCTACATATCTTTTGCCGCATTTGCAGTCTAGGGCATAAACCACAAATTTGCTGCAACAATTGATAGTCGTCAATATTCGGTATTCTTCATTGTGTGGTCCTTTGAATCCCTTTATCTTTTTGTAGGCCCATTTACATGCTGCGCACATTCCACAGCCATAGAACCCTGGGTCTGTCAGCCAGCAGTTTTTGGTTCTCTTCCCCGGGTAACTTGGGCTCAGTATGTTCCTCAGTGTTGTGCCTTTTCTATATGTTAGTGTTGGCCTTTCTGTTATGTGTTTTTTTTAAATCGTATCTTTGCTAAGTAGGTGCCAGTGTTTGTTTAGACTTCTACGTAAGACATGAGCCCAGTTATTATAACATGTCACCATTCTCACGGTTCCTTGTTTGTTTACCTGTTTGGGCTTTTCTGTTAGTGTGTCTGTTCTGGATAGTTTGTTTATTCTACTTTCAGCTTTTTGTAGTACCTTCTGACTATACCCTCTGTTCCTGAATCTTTTGATTGTTCCTTGTTTTTGTGTTTCAAATTCATGTCTTACGTAGAAGTAAATGGGCCTACAAAAAGATAAAGGGATTCAAAGGACCACACAATGAAGAATACCGAATATTGACGACTATCAATTGTTGCAGCAAATTTGTGGTTTATGCCCTAGACTGCAAATGCGGCAAAAGATATGTAGGGAGCACTAAAAGAATGCTAAGAGACAGAATAAACTAACATATCAGGGCGGTCAAACAAGGTGATATGCGCTACCCAGTGGCAGCCCACATGTCAATATGTCCTGCACAAACATCGAGTCACTCGTTCCAGTACTTTGGGATAGAACATGTACCAATCCATCCAAGAGGGGGTAATAGGGAATTAGCCCTGCGAAGAAGAGAGGCCATCTGGATAATGACTCTGAAAAGTGTAGAGATGGGTCTTAACATTGACCAGGAGCTACATTATTTTTTGGGTACATGAACACAACACAACCGTACACAATACCAGCGAAAACTAAAGAATCACTGAGGAAGGAAGTTGCATGGAATAAGGAATGTATGAAGTGTGGATGAATTAGTACTAATGAAAAATAATGCATTTCTGTTAAGAAAATTCTGTGTTAAAGTAACAGAACATAAGTAGATGGTATATCTGTATCACTGAACATAACATTAGGCCACTTAATGGCACAACAAATGTTCTGAGCCCATGCGAGATGGAGAATTCGATAGCAGTAGTGACTGGCCCAACATAAAACTCATTAAATAAGTGTGATAATCACACAGCACACAAGCACGAAGGGAAACACAGGAGGATGGGTCCACAACCACCAATAATTCGAAGCCCTCACGCATGTATCACGGGGTATTTCAAAAATGAGCCGAATATAAACTGAAGTGAAATACATCAAATCGACTTTTACACCCTATTAAGTTGGGATAATTAGCTTCCCAAGGAAAAATAAAATAAAATAAAATATACTAACTAATTAACAGAACTCGAATAGGAAGTTGTGATACACATATATGTGGCGGGATTTGCCTGAATAGGTGTATCCAATAACTATAAAACGTAACCGTTCTTAATACAGAGGTAAAAAATAATAAGAAAATATATAAATAATGTGGCAATAATGGACCAATTCACAAACCGGTACCGTTTTGCACCGCCAAATAGACACTCTAAAATGGCGGCCGGATTTGCTATCAAAAATAAGGCTAGTGTGCGAGGCAAACAGGAAGTGAAGCCGGTTAGCTACCGGGTCATACTTCCTCTGAAAATATATGGCGCCAGTACTTTGAAATTAACGCTGCCTCTTACACGAAGCAGAAGGGACGAATTTCAATCCCGCTAAGAAAACAACTAAAAGGTAAGACGAGAGAATGCTTAGGTCTGTTAACGACCGAGGGAATAGAGATACACACGCGCCTATGCGTAACGGAGGGGGCAGCAATGTACATGTTTAGATACGAGGGGACGGACATGAGAGGAGCACTTCGAAATAATCGGGCGTTTCGAGATCACTCTATAATAAGCACAATGGGGTAAGAAACGCGGAGGAATTCAAACAGAATTAACACCTTCCTAACTAGCGACCAATATGGGGACAGACAGGAGGGGAGCACAATGTATTAATTAGACGCATTAATATCACACGTTAAGAAGCACAGCTGGCGCAATAAACGTGTGAACATTTCACACGGGAGTTAAACCTCCCACCCCGCCATATAACGGTAGAGCACCAGTAAGAGCACCATATAGGGATATACAAACAGAGTTTTTCACATACTAAAGACCTAATAAAAACGCTTGGAAGGCTAGACAGTGTATTCTATTTGACAGAAATAGAGATTCTGTGTACACAGTAAAATCTATAATTGCTATCAAGTAATGTTTGATATTAATTACAGCTTGCAGAGAGTGAACCATGATTTGAAGTTCACATCAATGAAACTGGAATAATAAGAAAAACGACATCAATATCAGAACCCCATTGAGGGTTGGAAGTATCACCTCAATCTACGTAAGTAGGGTTACTCTAAAAAATATTACCTTTGTGTAAATAAGTGGTCCCAACCAGGACGACTTCAGACTTATACTTTGCTTCAATATTTCTTCTGACAGAACGAACTTCAACAACGGAGAATAGGTATCAAATAGGATGGTTCTTAATTAAGCATGAACCCACGATAAATCACACCGATAAGAGCTTGCATGTCACGCCCTGGATAAATGATAATTACACCCTCACCGGTCTCTCCATTCCTCTCAATGGGCTCATATTCTTAGATGATGTTAAGAAACACCATATTGTACACAAATCCTTAACAATATCATTAAGCAGGCACGAAATGTGGCAATCCTCTAGATTGAATAGTAGCATGCTTATGAAGAAGTAACTGGATTTGCACCACCGCCTTATCCTAACAAGTATTTAATGTTGTTTATGAAACGTGAACAATTGTCGTATTCTACAGTAATGTGCTACAACATTACCATTTTCTTTAAACAGCCTTGAAAAAGTCGGGGGTTACATTCCCCAGAACGACGAAACACGTGCCGGCTGTGACATCTCCATCAATAAAGAACAACAAAACCCTGAACAAAAGGATTTAGAAATTTATTTTATGTTGTATGAATTGAACTGTGAAAACACTTGTATTTAACAACTATTTACAATACTAAACGTGTGCTAGGGAGTAACAAGCTTTTGTGGCATCGCCTGACTGGAAGAGGGAAAGTGGTTCTCTTCTCCTTTTAGCACCGTTATCAATTATTGCTCAAGTATATATAAGGAAAGTGCACATCTCCCAGTGGCGCCTTTAACCTAGTACAAACTACCACTATTCCAGAAACCAACAAAACATCCCTGTTGGTTAGTCCATGATGGTGCTTGTGGGCTCCTCCCTTGTGGCAAAAGCGGTGGTAAGACAAAGAGAAGAAACTAGTACAAGTAAAGTTGCCCATGTTGTGGTATGGCTTATTTTGAAGTGGTGTAAACAAATCTTGGCCACACAGTGTCTGTGGAGGGCTCTGGGCTATTCCTTGGAAGAATTCTTGCATGTCATATCTTGGACCATGCATGATGTCCCATTGACTCTTTGACCATATGTCATCAAGAATTTCCATAGCGCTTATGCTCAACTTGAATCATTCTTTTTTTCATTAAGCTTTTCCTCTTTTTGTTAAATTTAATAGTTGCGCCTGTGACTTAATCAATTTTAAGTTGTATATTGGTAGTGATGGGAATTTATTGAAACCCTATGCACCTATAAATGTGATTATGAGTAAAGTACAGACAAATGTTTAGTGTGACCAACAAATATTTACATAATCCTCACTGAAGGGAACTGTATGCAGATTCACCTCATACATTTTCATAGTAGAGTGCCTGCAAACTTCACTGACCCACTGGTGGTGGGACGACAAGCGCAGCCCTGTCCTGTTGTATCTTAAGCGACTCCACTGTGCTGTCACCCAAGGTACAAAGGGCGTGTGTCGCTTGGATGCTGGTCAAAGTTTGTCACCTGCTGGTGTCACCTTCCCTACCTTTACAGGGCAGCGCGTCCTATCTTGGCCCAGGGCCGTCTCAGTCTATTTGTGCTAGGCGAAGGATAGGCAGGATTATTTTATTCTGATGGCAGTGCTGACTGCAGTGTGCTGAAGGTTCAAGTCATCACATTTGGACAGACAGGAAGGAGGGATGTAGATATTTAAATGTAAATATTAATGGTGGTGAGGCAGGAGAGCCCTGTCCTTCTTCTGGGGTCAGCTCATGCAACCATTGCTTGAGGACTAAAACAGAGGTGGCTAGTGACTGAGTTTTCAATGTGGGGGGCAGGTGGCGGGTGGGGGAGGGTCGGTGAATTCCCTGGTGCATACTGAGCTGAGCTAGTGAGAGAATATGTCAGTTCCCAGGCAGGTTCTGAGAGAAGGAAGGTTCTTTCTTCCACCTGAACATTTTGAAATATTAAAATTAAAAGAGCATTTTGTGGCATCAGTTGTGAAGACTTTGGCTGAATATATGTTTCAGGCAGTTTTGAAAGGGCTCTCAGGGATAAACCAGTACTTGTAAGGTGTGTCAGATGCACACAGTGTTCTTCCTAAGTACTCAACCAGAATATCTAAATCAGAATATCATCTGGCACAAATACTATGTCATAAGCAGGTTCTGTCTATCAAAAAGGAGAACAAAACGTAATCTATTGACATTTTGCACCATTGGAGTTAATTATAAACAAGCAGTTGCAATGCAATCTGTCTCGCCTTTGGGACCTTATATGTATTTAGCTATGCAGCACATTAGACTGGGTGCTGTAACATCTATTGTTCTTTAACATGGAGGGAAAGTAAGCACCAAACCGTGTGACATACCAGATATGGGAACACATGGAGAGAAATATTGCCTTTCGGCTGGTAATGGTATCAAAACTCTGTTTTTAATATAAAATCAGGGCCTTCGGTGGTCATATTCCCGAAAATAAAAAATTTGAAAAAAGTATTGTTGTCTACGGGTGCTTGTGGAACAAAATTTCTACGGACTGGAATCTAGAGAATGCTAAAGTGATTCTGGTATTTTATTGGCCTCTGCTGGTCGTTTTCTATCAAGGCAGTTAAATAGAGGCAGTTGAACAAGCAGAAATCAATTCTGGTATTTTACTGACCTCTACTGGTCATTTCCTATCAAGACAGTTAAATAGAGGCAGTTGAACAGAAAAAAAAGTCCCTAAGTGGACGCAGACAAGTCCTAGGGCTGATCTCCAGAGCCTATAAAGTACATACACATTTAAGTATATACTAATGTATATACAAGAGGTCTTGCATGCTCGACCTAAAAATCTACACCCAACAGAACAAGGTTTTTGTACAGGGTTTTTAGGAAACAATGTTTATATCAGAAAGTATTTTGTATACAATATCCTGATTTGAATCCTCCCTCTAATTTTCATTAATTTCCCCATTTATAATCACCCAGTTCAATTAAGATTCTACCAAGAATGGACAGGATAGGAAACTCAAAAGCTAGTTATCTTCCAGTATCTCAGCCTCTTGACAACAGAGCAACCCTTCACATTAGACCAAACGTGCAATCTCATACAGTGGTGCTCAGGTTGCAGGTCCCTTAAAAAATTGAGGAAGCATAGAGGCTTAGGCCAAAGATAACACTGATTAAGAGAATAATATAAAAAGTAATAAATGTAGATGAGGAATAGCAAGAGTTAAGAATCAACAGCCATAGCAGCAAGTGCCCTCTGAGACCAAAGAAACTATCGTAGAAATAAATATGCACAACTTAGCATGAATGAGCTGTCATCTTTGGCCGAGAAAATAGAGGAAGTTCTCCATACACCAATTCTCCAAATGTCTGGAGGAGGTAGCAGCTTGGATGTCCAACTATTGTTTGAAGCTCAATGGAAACAAAACAGAAGTGTTGATCGTGGGAAAGGCCCCATCCATTTGGACATTTGCTTGGTGGCCTGAGACATTAGGCCAACTACCAACTCGGAATGAAGAAATAAAAAACCTCGGAGTGTGGTTCGACTCCAAACTGACATTTGAGAGCCAAATCCATAAAGTGACAGGGAAATGCTTTGGGACGCTGAAAGTCCTGAGAAAAGTCATTGCCTGTTACCCATCAATGCAAGGAAAATGATAGTTCATGCCTTGGTCACCTCCCAGATGGATTATGGCAATGTTCTATATCTGACTGCATCCAAAAAAGGGCTGACTAAACACCAATCGAAACAAAAATGCGGCAACCCGCCTAGTGTTGAACCTCCCAAAAAGAACATCCACAACAAAAGCTCTGGCAAACCTACACTGGCTACAGGTGGAGAAGAGAATTGTGTTTAAAGCAATGTGTTACTGACACCGAATCCTGTCAAAGAAAGGTGCAACAACTGATTACATCCTATACACCAAGCCGAAACCTTCGATCCAAAAGCAGGGCATTGGGGATGGTGCCAAGAAGACAGAAAGCAAGAATGGATGCTTGGTCCATCAGATATCTGGCAGCAAAAACCTGGAATACACTGCCTGCAGACGTAAGAGCAGAACCCCGCGAAACCACCTTTCTCAAAAATCTAAAAACATGGCTGTTCCCACTATCAATCCAGAGCAGTTCCATGAGAACCACTGTCACATGCCCCTAGATTTGTGTCTCCACGCCACCTCACTGAGTCTGCTAGCTAGCACAGTACACACAGTGGTGTAACCAAGCGCTTTATAAATGGATAAATAAATACTTTATTTTTACATGCTTGGAGATGTTAACTGATGTGCTCTGAATCGGAAGGGTGTTGTGCCAAGACCTAACAAGCATTGGCAAAGCCAATAGGTCTCGTCTTTGAGACTTTTGCTATTGCCTTCTGCTCACGCTGTACAGCATGGGCATTGTCGACTTTTGATTGATTTATACCCATGCTTTATATGAGCGTGACTGCTGTGGCTAAGCTGTGGAATTCTCTGCCTATGGAACTCAGGCAGATTGATCACCTGCCTGCTTTTAGAAGGCAGCTAAAAACTTGGCTTTTTCCACGCGTGCCTTAATTTCCAGCCGCCTCCAACTGCCTTTTCTCTTTGCTTTTGTGACTGCCAGCGCCAGGATGCCTGTTGAGGTGATAGCGCGCTCTATAAGTACAATAAATAAATAATAAATAAATAAACTATGGCAAAAAATAATAATAATAAAAAAAGAATTATGATACGTCCAGCACTAATGTACTTTTTTTTAATTGCATTTTTAGTTCGTTTTAGCCACACTGCAAATCATCTGTGCTGATGTACAGCATGGGTACAAAACATTGCCAAAGCCAATAGCTCTCATAGACAAGACCTATTGGCTTTGCCAATGCTTGTTTGAACTCAGTCTCTATGTCTAACAAAAAGGTAATTTCCCACCTTTCTTTCCAGTTTCATGCATAGCCTTAGTATTTCAAAGCGAACCAACAATGGTATAAGTAGTTTACAAGCAAACCATGACATCCTGTGGGGGCACTAAAGCAAGTACACAGATGCAGGGAGCGCTCACTGACATTGTGAATCTCATAGTGATACTGATACAGTCACACTGACAGGAAAAAACAAACAGAGGGACATGACACATGTGCACCGACACTGATATGACACCGAGGCGCTGAATCGGGAACACTGACAAGCCCAAAACACTATTGTTGGCACAGGGTCAGTGACACAAAGATGCTATGACACATGGATAGTGACACTTACACCAGGAAGTGGCACGTTCAAGGACATAAGCGTGGATTCATTGCCACTGGGGCACTGGCACAAAATCACCAACACTGACAAAATGAAGTTGCCAGGGGAGACACAGACAATGCAGCAACAAGACTTGCAAAGGATGCAGATTGTGGTTGGGGAGATACTGGGACACAAGGACACTAACACAATTGTACTGATAGGATACACTTGCTCCGTGCCAGGATGCCCTCGCCACTGACAGTACGCTTTACAAATACACGTAACACAATACACATTGACAGGGAAACGCAGGGATATCAATACTGGCATTGACATGCAGGCACAGACATTGGGGAGTCCACTGCTGCCACTGAGACACAGCCACAAATACAATCAGACCCTGACACTGGTGTGGTTACTCTTGTGTGGGGACACTGACATCAAAACAGTGACAAAGACACAGACACTGAGGTGGGGATAGTTGTCCTGTGATGCTGACACTGCGACACTGAAACCTGCAACTGTACACGCATGGAAACAAGGGCGCGAACACTGACACTGGGACATTGACCTTTGGGCACCGGTCTGTAGGCACTAAGGGACAGACATTGTGACTAACAGTGGGAGACTGAACTTCAATTGACAATGGGACATGGGGACAGAGAGCCAGGGGACACTTACACTGGCGCTGAAACTTACACAAGGTCCCTGACACTGGGAAAAGAGCACACAATGGCACTAATGCATGTCACAAAGTCTATGCAAGGGAGACAGACCTGGTGATCAAGGACATAAGAACAAGTGTATGGTCCCAACTAAGCAGAGGGGTTTATTTACAAGTTACATGGAAACATACCATTATTAAACCCCTGTTAAAAAAAGCTAACGCAGACCCATCACAACTAGCTAATTACCGCCCCATTGCTGCCTTGTGAATAAGCTGGTGGAAAAACATGTTAATAGATCATTGGTAGAATTTCTAGAAACTAACCAATGCCCCCACCCAACCCAGATGGTATTCCGAGCACAACACAGCATGGAATCTGCCCTGGTGGTGTTAGTGGAGGAAATTAGGGTATCATTAGATCAGGGGAAATCAGCTGCCTTACTCCTCTTGGACCTGAGTGCTGCCTTCGATACGGTAGACCACCACATTTTACGAAGGAGAGTCTCGGCCATCGGGATAGAGGGAACTACGCTCAAGTGGTCAGCATCGTTCCTGGAGGGATGAACATTTCAAGTTTTAGAGTATACTACCTACTCTAAGACGATGTCAATGTGTTGTGGGGTACCACAGGGCTCCTCGCTATGCCCAACAATTTTCAATGTGTATATGGAGCCACTAGCAGAGATTGTCCAAGAATTCAACATCTTCATGACATCTTATGCGGACGACACTCAACTGGTGATTTCCCTGGACCCAAAAAACAGTAGGGACTCCAAGAGATTATCACCCTGTATGGAAAGAGTCAAGGAATGGATGACAAAAAGCTGATTAAAACTAAACAGGGACAACACCAAGCTAATGGTCCTTGGGAAGAAGCAAATCCCCAGGCCTTGCATAAGCTGGCCAGAATGTCTAGGTAGCCCTCCTGTACCTATAGAAACTATTAAAAAATCTGTGTTTCTGGCTAGACAAGATTCTCTCTATGGCAATACAAGCCAAGAAAGTCGCATCAACCAACTTTGGACTTCTAAGAAGTCGCCAAAAGATCCTAGATCGAATCCTTATGCAGCATAGGAAGACGGAAGTCCACTCTCTGGTCACTTTACGGTTGGATTATGGAAACGCACTATTCCTGGGGGCACCAAAATATGTAACCCAAGGACTGCAAGTGGTCCAGAATGCAACATCAAGACTACTGTGCAATAACCATCTCACATACTCTCTCTTTGCTGCTGCAGTGGCCGCAGTTAAGTCATTTTATTTCATTATTGTGATTTAATGGTTAATGCTTAATGTTGGTGATTGGCAACGCTGACTGCGTTGCACACGCTATGCGGGAGCTCTACATCACGCTCAAGTGTTACCATGGAGCGGGAGAGGGACGCGGGGTACATGCGCTTATCGCTCCCTGACCTCTCGCATTGCCAGGTCTCAGCACATGCCTAGTAAGGCCGTAATTGTTGTTTTTTTCCATTCGGCTCACAGTGCGCCCCTCAAGAGCACCACCGTACAGCATCTGTCCCTTTGAGCACCCGGTGGGGCAAATTAACGTTGAAGAGGGCCGCACCCTAGGATAGCAGGTGCCTCCCTCCACAGAATATCCTGGCAACTTGACTGGAGGACTTTTGGACCCTACTTGTCCTGCATTACAGTGAGCTTGCACCTTATTGGGGCTAACTCTCCCCCTTTGAACCTCCTCTGAACCTGTTAAAACAGGAACTTGATTAAAAAGAAAGCATGGCTTATCAAAAAATATTGGGAACGGCTATCTGGAGTATTCAGAAGTCCCCTTCGAACAAGATATGGAGGAGCGCCTTGTTGAGGCACTTGATTCCCAAGTGCAATGTTCGGTGAATCAGGCATTAATCAAAGCCTTGCACCCCTTTACACAACCACTTCAAACATATAGCCGGTGTGAAATACTGGGCATGGTCTAAGCATGACTTTACTTTGCATGAGGTGGGCTTTGCCCACAGTACTTGCAAGGGGTCCTCGGCTGAGGTCCTTCCACAACTGGCACAATCAGTCCTACAAGAGCTCAAATATGAAAGTACTGAAGATTCGGGATCCTTCAGGTTCCCTAGAAGTTCCACCTTCACCTTCGAACCCTCCACCTCCTTATCGGAGTCTTCCTTGGATCACAAGGAACTTCCAGGATGCTCTGGACAGGCCACCAAACATAAACGCAAGGTGTGCCATACTCAGTCAGATTTTCCACCTAGCAGTAACCTTTTTTTCGATCCGAAGCAGATCATTCATCTCAGATCTACAGAGTGGTTCCCATGTATGGAGCTGGCGCACTATGTCCAGGCTAACTTGTGCCAAGGGTTTGAAAAAGAATTGCGCAACACGTTACGTTGCGAAGGCCCACAACCTTCATGGGGAAAGTGGCTGACACACCAGAACTCGATCCGAATATGTCCACTTTTAAAAAAAGTTTCTTAAGGGCCCCAAGAAAGGTCTCGACAGAGCATGGAGAAACTGCCAGTACTAGATACCTCTGGCCCCATCACGAAGATCATAGATTTGTCGGTTCAGACCAAAGACAATGATGCCCAACTGGACCCGGGGGAAATTCTAGAATGGGCCTAAAGAGCCCTGTGCCTTCTAAGCAATGCTAATTGCGATTTATGCACGGAGCACTGCAAATCAGTATTGATGCACATCGATCCTCAATTGGCAGACCAGGCTTCCAACAAAGCAGACACTTTAGCGAACTGTCTATTATCTGGCGATAAGTGTGTCAAAGAACTTGGAAAATACGTATCGACCTTCGCAGCCGTAGATAAAGCACAGACATCACTCAAAAAAGGTCCCTTGGGGCGTTTTGTCAGAGCTGGATGCTATTGTCGGCGAGTAGCAGGCCGTAGATTTCATCAGGCCGCAAGTGGATATGCTCCTAGAGGAGGAGGCGGCCCACAACGGCAATCAAACTTTTACCCAACACAAAACCGTGGTGGCAGAGGTCTTAGCCGTAGAGGAGGCTATAGAGGCGGAGACAACAACACAGATACTGATTACTCAGGTGAGCCTCCTTCCTCATTCAGAGGACAAGGTAGGGGGGTGAATTCAATTGTTTTTGCACAATTGGGTAACGATATCTCAAGATCCTTGGGTTTTGCAAACAGATCAAGGGCTCCGCCTGGAATTTTATTCAACACCAACCCAGAACACCCAACTGTTTCCTATTCATTTTTCCCATGCAGAAATGTCTTTCATAGACGACAATGTTCACTGGGGGCATACACTTTCTAGACCTTCTCCTAGAAGGTGACTGGCTGGTCCAGTTAGATATAAAAGGATGCATACCTAGCAGTTTCCATCTTTGCCCCGCATCGCAGATTTCTGCAGTTCCAATGGCGTCATCGAAGGTACGAATTCATCGCCATGCCATTTGGCCTTTCAACAGCCCCTTGGTGTTTCACCAAGCTTCTTCGACCCGTAGTTCAATACTTAAGACAACGAGGGGTTCCTTTGATTCTATATCTGAACGATATTTTCATCATGGCTCAGGACTAAGACACGTTCCTGACGCACCTTGCCTGGACAGGTCATCTGCTACAAGACCTGGGTTTTGTTCTAAACAGAGAAAAGTCTCTCATGACCCCATCTCAAATATAGGATTTTCTGGGCTTCTAAGTGGACTCTATCAGAGCCCAACTTCTCCTCCCATTGCGCAAGTGTGTCAATCAAGAAGGAATTGAGGAGAGCGCATGCCTCTTCGACAATATCCTTGAGGACCCTTGCTCGACTTGTGGGCCGATTAGCGAGTTCCATTCAGGTGATATTTCCAAGCTTGTTACATTATCGGGCCATACAGTGCTCAAAAATATTACACCTGCACAAGGGCTTATCTTATTCGGAAAAGATTCTGTTGATGGAGGAGGTCAGGACAGAAATGAATTGGTGGCTGGAGCACATGGACACCTGGAACGGCAGAGCAATTTTTTCCTTCAGTACCGGAAGTTGTGATAGAATCGGATGCCAGCCGGTTGGGCTGGCGTGCTCGTTGTGGCTCAATGGAGACGTGAGGTCGGTGGTAATCCGAGGAACTAGAAATTCCCATCAACTGTCTGGAATTGTTAGCAGGATCCTTTGCAATCCAGACCTTAGCCCCACACAGGACAAGTTGTTGCATCCTCTTACGGATGGACAATGTGTCAGCGGTCCGTTATATCAACCACTTAGGAGTAACCATATCCGTTTACTAGTGGAAATAGCCAAAGATATTTGGCACTTTTGCCTCCAGAATCAAATCTCGGTGATGTCAGAATACATTCCGGGCTCGACCAATGTCAGAGCAGACTGGAATTCCCGCCTCCTTCGGGATTTCAGCGCATGGAAATCGCACCCTCAAGTATTTCAGAGTATGAATGGCCCCAGCCTATTGGTCTTCTGAATCAAAATTTAAAATGTTTTATCACAAACCAGTGGTGGATGAAGCGTCTAATATTGTGGCACAGCTTTAAACTAGCATAATCCGAAGCCTCCGTCTCCTGACATAGAATATCACATTGTCTAGCTATCGCGTCAAAGAATTTTCAATTCTTTTAAGGACACAGAAGTGAGAATTATCCTGCCCGATAGTGGCTCAGTAGAAAGGTTTTCTTTACTGATCAGGACTGAAGATGTTTTGATGATGTTGAATCTATGTTGTTTAAATGCATATATATTCTCCCACTCTCATTATTATGTAGTGGTTTGAGGAAGGAAGTATTACTGCTTTACCTTTTGTTTCAGGTACAGAAACTAAGGTGTCCTGAAGACCAGAGAGATCTTTGGTGCAGTACGAAATATTATCGAAGGAAGGATTGAACATTCACAGTTGTTCTAGTTCCAAGTTAGAGATACGAATCTGGATTTCGAGAGGATTCATGTTGATTTGGTCACAAGAACTGTTGAAAATGACTGTTGAGGACTGATATTAAAGAAAGATGAAGTGAGATGGTTATATCAGTTTATATATATGTACCTTGCTACAATGATTGGTGGATACAGGACTGGTGGGGCTTATGTGAAATGTAGTTTTTTACTTTATTAAAATGTGATTGGTTGCTGTGTTTTACGTAGTAAAAGAAACAGAAGCTTAATCCTTGCCTCCGTGTCCTTAATAGAATTGAAAATTCTTTGACGCAATAGCTAGAAAATGTTATAATGCTCAGCATCCAGACCTGTTTTATGCTGCACCTATTCCTTGGGGCCAAGGACCACAAAACATCCCCCCTTGGCTACAAGGCTCCTTATAAATTGTTGACTCCCAGAGAACTGGCTGGGTTTCAGTATTCAGTCAGTGCAGAAGCCTGGCTTTGTAGTAGCTTCGCCGCACTGCCACCTCCCCACTTTCCTTCAGGGAGGGTGCATGTTTTCACTGGCTGCTGGGTAATGTGCGTCACTTCCTGTTGTCCTGCTGCCTACAGAGCAGCAAGTTCTTTCTACACCTAGGCTGCTCCTTGGTGTGTTTGTGTTGGGCGAAGGTTAACCACAGATATTTTATTTGATCAGTTGTTGCACTGTGCTTAAGGTCAAAGCCACCTCATTAAGGTGATGAGGAGGGAAGGGCTTTGAGATGCAAAAGCAAATAAACCACACTTAGCAGGTTGTTTGTTCAGATTAGTGACACAGGAGAACCCTTTTCAGTGCCCTCATGCGGTGAGTGCCCATCAGTGGTATGCAACCTGGCTCCTCTGTAGCAGTATAGCTGCAGCTAGGGCAATTTTTAGGTCTGGCTCGACAGGGCATGCTACAGACCTCAACAGACCATGCCAGAGCTGCCAATTTGTCTCTTCACTTATGTGTGACATTTCCACAGTTTCAGTGTGCCTAGGTGGGACATTTTCATGCAATATGTGTGACTCTATGATTGACACTTCTAACAAAATAATGCAATTGCCAATGACCATGCAATACTGCTTATTTTTAAGTTACCCCTGTTATTGCAATATAATGGACTAAGCATTCTACCAATACAAAAATGTTTCAATATTTCAGGTTATTTCAGAACCTCCTTACCTGTGCAAATACATTGCTCTCCTTTGTCTTCCCCTGTGTCTAGAATCTCTCTTCTTTCCTCCTCTCCCACAGAGGGGGGCATATTACCAAGAAACAGCGTTAAAATTATCGCTGCTTTAGTGGCGGGAAACTGCTGCTAAAGCGGCGATAATGGGCTTGATAATACGCCCTTGTGAATTCCATAGAAGCCCATGTTCTGGTGTGAACATGGGCTTCTATTGGAATTCTCTACAGCATATTATCAAGCCCATTATCGCTGCTTTAGCGGCATTTTCCTGCCGCTAAAGCAGCGATATAAATGCCGCTAAAGCAGCGATACTCTCAACTCCGTTCTTGATAATATGCCCCAGGGTATACAGCTTTTTTCTCTTTATTCTTCTCCTTTCATAATACTTCACTTTCGTTCTTCTTTCTCCAGGGTACATTTCTCCTTATTATTCCAGTGTCTCTCTGTTCACAAATCTATTTGTGCTCCTTTCTGCAGTCTTTCTTTTTCTCCATCTTCTCAATTTTCCTCTCTCTGGTGTCTTTTGTGGTTTGTACCCTTCTCTGTTGTTACTTACCTTCCCTTCTACAGTCTTCTCTCCAATCATCTCTAGCGCCTCTCTAATCCTCCCCTCCATCCTTAGAAACCAGAAAGACGGTCACACAGGCACTCGTCACCAGCCGACTGGACTACGGGAACACCCTCTACACCGGAACCACAGCCAAACTTCAGAAGAGACTCCAACGCATCCAGAACGCCTCTGCACGACTCATCCTAGACATCCCCCGACACAGCCACATCTCCGGACACCTGAGAGACCTGCACTGGCTCCCCGTCAACAAGAGAATCACGTTCCGACTCCTCACCCACGCACACAAGGCCCTCCACAACCTGGGCCCCAGGTACCTCAACAACCGCCTGACCGTCTACACTCCCACCCGACAGCTGCGATCGACCAGCCATGCCCTCGCCGCCGTTCCACGCATTCGAAGAGCCACAATGGGAGGAAGATCCTTCTCCTACCTGGCAGCCAAGACTTGGAACTCCCTCCCCATCCACCTCCGTCTGACCCAAGACCACCTCTCCTTCAGGAAGCAACTCACGACCTGGCTGTTTAAGCAGTAGCAGACCCCCCTCCCCCTAGCGCCTTGAGACCCTCCGGGTGAGTAGCGCGCTATACATATTTCTTGATTGATTGATTGGTTGATTACTCTAGAATCTTGCTAAAAGATGCACTATATAAAGCTGAAGCTGTATATGGTGTCTTCCTTGCAATCTCCCTCCATCCCACCTCTCTCTAAACTCTGCCCCACTCTTTCCTGTCTCTCAGTTGATGTCTGGCTCCACAGTTCTCCAGTCACCCTGCTCTCTTCAGCTCTTCATTGTCTCTTGCATCCTTCCCTCCAAAATATTTGGCTTTGTCAATCTCCTAGAAGTCTCTCCTCTTCCTCATCTCTCAAGCGAGCTGTTCCTCCATTCCCTACTGCCCCGCATCCCCCACCATTTGCTTTTTTCCTCCAATCCTCTGTGCTCTCTTTTCTTCATATCTGAGGCTCAGGAGTCACATGCTTGCTGACTGGCTGAGCCAGGGTCGGCATTAGCGCTGGTGGCGCACAGTGTGAGGATGTTAGTTGGTGCCCCCCAATGACCACCTCCACCTCCCTCACTATCACCCTTTAACAGTGCCCCTCAAGTCTCCATAACCACCCTCTCTCAGATGCATTTAATTCATTTTATACCGTCACTCATAAAAGTGAAGGGTGTCAGAGCACTTTACATCACACAAACATTACACATCAGTGTATAGGAAATGTTACATAAGATAGAGGACTACAAGGGGTAGGAGTCACATGTAATCCATCCTGATAGGCAGTATGGTTAAAGAGCACTTGGTCTGGAGAAGCACACACTAAGGGCCCGATTACGATCTCGCTTAGAAGGACTATGGACCGCATCCGTCAACAGCGAGCCCGACACATTGCCCTGTTTTCCGAACGACTCGTACCACTGTACGAGCAAGCAAGTACGATGCGTATATAGCCTTGTGCTCCGAACGACTCGTACCTGTCATTGATGCCTTCTGGACGACTCTGACATGGCTGACTCGCACTGCGCAATGGGGCCGATTTCTGAGCGAGCAAGTACGATGAGCGCGTCTGTCAGTTAGATACACTCGCTCCTGTTAAGACATCGCGTTTGCCGGAGACGTACTTTGGGGGTTTGTAGCGGGCCCCCCTTCACCCATAGCCCTACAAATCGGTCCCTGGGGGAGACCCAAGGGTCCCTCTACACATGCATGCATGTTGCGGGGGGCACCGAGGCATTGCCACGACAGGGGGCACCCTTTTCTGTGAACTACCTTTTTTTTCTCTATGGACGCGATGTACAACAGGCTCCCATAGACTTCAATGGGACTCCGAGCGACTCAGGTCCAACAGCGCCCAATTGCATCGTACTCGGTCGCTCAGAGCCCCACAGCCCGAGTCATTCGGATAGCTCTACGGGCCCAAGTCGGAAGTAGGGCTTTCACAGTGAGATCGTAGTCGGGCCCTAAGAATTTAAAATGTAACACCATGGTTAGAGGTTCTCTTTAATAATCAGAATTTATTTCTATCCAAATAAACTCTTCTTCCAGCATTAGGATATTGAAAGATTGGGGCATAAATCATAACATCTAATCTATAACTTGTAGTTTGCATGCAGCTCTTTGATGACAGTTAATAGCTCACTGTTCTATGTTAGGATTATAATTTATAAACTGCATGTAACAAAAGGATCTCTCAGACAAAAGCAGTAACCCACTGAGCACAATAATCACATTGGCCTTTTTATTGTTGCCTGAAAATTGCTGGAGGCCAGGAAGTCAGCAGCAGGGGCTTTAAGAACCATAATATACTTCAAACACGACGCCCCCACACACAGTCAGCAGGGTCGTACTGCCCTGGAGCCGGCTCTGGGATGAGCAGCAGTAAAGATGCATTGCTCGGCCTGGCTCTGGAGTGGAGAGCTTGAGCAGCCTCAACCAGATCAGGATGAGGAGAGGAGATAGAAGGCACCGCAGGGAGGTCAAGCACCGGCTACAGACAGGCTGTGAAGGATTGTGAGCCAGACAATGCAGGCTACAGGCACAGCATGTCTTAAATATGAGCAATAAAGAACTTTAAGACATTCATTGCTCACGCCCTAACACTTGTCAAATATGTGTTATTTTGCCCTGGTATTTGGCAGAGTGCATTGAAAGGCGTCAGGGTCACGGGTGACACGTGACACTTGGCAGGGCTGCGTCAGATTCCTTAGGTGTGATCAATGTATAATGAAAGTTTTAGCAAAGCAAGTAGGCCTTACTTACATACAGTGAAAAGCATGTGTTAAAGACAATAGGCTTTGAAGGGTGGATTATTACACTGTGCTTTAGCCTGTAGGCACGTATTTTGTGGCAGAGAATCGGACATGTTACCGTAGTAATCAAGAGGTTTATTTATGTGCCCTTGAATCATTTTTGCACCACTGGTGCGTCAGTTTTTGTGACGCACCAGCGGTGTAAAAAATGAGCTATGTTGCTCCATATTTACAGAGTGACGCATCTAGGTAGATGTGTCACTTTGTAAACCCCTGCGCCACATTATACCTGTGCCAGGTATAATGTATGCAGGGGGGGGTTCCGACGCAGGAAAGGGTCGTAGAAGTGACACTGCGCCACTTCTAGGACGCAAATGCGTCAATATCTTATGCCTGCCTCATGGTAAGCGTAAGACTGACGAAGGCACATTCACCATGGGACTTGCCCATTTGTGAATCGCACATTGCTGGAGTTGCGTCACTTTTGTGACACACTCCAGCAATGCGTCCATTTTGCTCTACAGATACGTCAGAAATACTGACTTATCTATAACTCCCTGCGACATGATGCATCATACTGTAAATATGATGCATCATTGGTGTCGCAAGGAGGACGCAATGAAAAGTGACACATTGCTGTTTTCTCGTAGCGATGCGTCACTTTTCATAAATGAGGGCCCAAGTGTCTTTGTGTTGGTGGCTCATCCGGTGCCTAATTTGTTAGCGCCTAAGGTTTTGCTCAGAAGCCATTGGCCGGTGATGTCGTCGGTTGGGTGCCTATGCATGCCATGGTTGGGCAGACTTCATGCTTCCTTAATCCACCACCAAACAATCCCTGCCCCTTTACAAAACTTGCAGGTTCCTTTTTATCTCTGCTTTCTCCCTTTGTTACTGTTTTGTGTCTTTCCCTTCCTCCTTTTTTCTTCCTTTTATGTTTTTTTTCTCTCTTACTCTGCCTCAAAGTCTGTTGAAAGAACGAATATAACTGTCTGTCCCCAACAAACTAGTGACGGTGGGCCCCAGCTGGAACCACTGGCTCAAATAAAGCACTGGACCACCCAAACAAACAACGGTGATAGAAGATATCTACTAGGCTAACACTTCATTGGCCATATTAGTTGTGATTTTATATTGTTTTAACCACTGTAAGTTTGTACATATTTGTAATTTTCCTGCGGTATACCGGATAGTTACCTGGTAGGAGGGCTCATAACCAACATAGTTGGTCTGAGTTTGTTATGGTGACAAACCAGTGATTAAAGCTATAGACCTGATTGTTTATAATCAAAAGAAACAATAAAGCTAGTAGGCGAGACTTTGTGAAAGCATATGTTAAAGTCAACAGGCATTTCAGAGTGGATTTCTATTACCTGTAGTAAATCCTACACATAGGTGTTTTGTTGAACGGAACCTCGCAGATTACCCTAGATGGCAAGGATTTTGGTTCTGGTTTCCCCATCTGGCAAACCAAGGGTATCGAAGTCAGGATCCTTGTTAGGCCCTCTAACAAGAGATCGTTTTTAGGTCGAGCCAGTAGCAGCGTGCATGCGCTGCTCTGGCGAGACTATATGTAAACAGTAAAAGGGCTTTTGAAAGCTCACCACACGCTTGTGTGTGTAGTTTGTTTTCGTTGAGAGGCTATTCGCCTTTGCGTGTGTTTTTCTGAGAAAGACAGCACACAAATGGACAAAGGCGGGTGCATGTCCCGCCTTTGCTCTGCCCACGGCCTCTTGCTTGCAGTTACCCGCACAGGCCACATCTGTATTCAATTAGTGTGCACATATGCGTGCGCGATAATTGAAAACAGATTGCTCGTTGTAGCGCGCGCATGTGCATGCACCACTCGCGGGCTTGTTTCCAACCCCACTACCTCAGTTTCTGTTTCGGAATGTTTCTACCTACTGTGCTGGACACATTCACAGCCAGAGGTGCCCGGAGCCCGGGCTTCCACCGTATCCTTTCGCCAGCATGTGCCCCTACAACAGGCAGCAGCGTTTCCGGAAGTGCCTCCCCCCTCCAGGAAAAAGATACGATAAAGAAACTTCTTTTTATGACCCGCATAAACCAACGTTGTAGCTTGAGGGCACAGAGGGCTGCTGTTTCTCATTCTTACCTTCAGTCACTGTCTCTGCCCCAGCCTAGAGCGTATATCTGCCCTTCGGCGGGCTGGTATGGTGCCACTCCTACGCCTGTCTGTGAACACCTCTGTCTCGAGGTGGTCTACAATGTACATCTGCCCTTTTGGGGTGGGGGGCATGGTGCCACTTGTAAGTGTGTCCATGTGCACCATCTACACACCTCTGCGGATTGGGCCGATGTCCTGTGTGGCCATTTCCGCTTCTCCCTTCAGCACCTCTGTGTGCACTGGTTCTGCTCCTGGGGGCCTCTACATTACGTATGTGAACAAACGCAGAAGGGAAGAGGGTGTGTGATTGCTTGTTTTACGTACTGTGCGTTACTTTAGGTGCCACCACTACCTTCCTGACTTGGCAGCTGTGGTTGGACCCACCTCAGCACCTCGTGGGCAGAGCTGGTAGACAACCCTGGTTGTGATGGAGGGCAGACGTGGAAAGCTGTCTCACTGTGCGGGTTAGAACCTGTTACCCGAGGCCAGCCTTCCAAGTGCTTGCCATCGGCTGCACTCGCCCAGCGGCACAGTCTGGGATCTGGGGCGAATAACCACAAATGCAGGGGCACAGCTTCAGGGGGCTTGTACACCGCCCTAATGAACAGGGGCATAGGTTGGTCAGTAAGAATGGTGGGGGGGAGGGGAGAGTTTAAGATTTACCGACAGTCAGGCTGGCGCATAATGTTAAAATACATTATTGGACATGCGGGGTGCACGTGAAAAAGTGAAAAAGTGAATCCGTGAAAATTCATCTGCTTACACTCCACTGGCTCCCGGTAGAGGCCAGAATAAAATTCAAGACACTTGTCATTACTCACAGAATACAGCATAATGAAGGAAGGCCCAAAAAAATCAAGAACCTAGTCTCGCCCTACACCCCCAAGAGGCAGCTGCGGCCTAGCACGGAAGAACGCTTAATTCAGTCAAAGGTTAGGAGGGAGAAATGGGGAGGACGATCTTTCTCCCACTTAGCTCCAAAATTGTGGAACCTGCTCCCAGTGGAATTCAGACGGATAGACAGGGTACTTCAGTTCCGTAAAGAGATTAAGACCTGGCTGTTCAAGCAATATCTTTAAGGCATGGCCTGTCCTTACTTAGTATCCGACCGCTAGCGTTGGGAAGCCTCTGGGTAGCCATGCGCTTTGCAAGTCCCTATAATAGTAATAGTAATAATAATAATGTGAGCGGCCTAAGGAGCAGTGGGAAGGGGGAGGAATGCGGAGTGACAGGGGTGCTTAAAGAGAAAAAAATAACAAAAATTTTTTAGGTCTTTCAAAACGAAGAGGGAGGGTGTGTGCTTTTTTGTCTGTTCATGTAAAAATTCTTGATGAAATACGACAGACATCTCACAAACTAAAAGCACCTGTACCCAGCCATGTATCAGAAAATATATTTATTAGGGCATATAAAACCCACTGCTAATAAATGTATTATTTAGTGAATAATTGGACAAATATAAAAAACAAGAAAAGGGAGCAGGGTATGAATACCCTGACCCCCTGGGCCTGCTCAGGTGGTCCCACAAGGACCCCCAGAGCCAATAAAAGCATTTTCTTTTAATAATTTTCATGCTGAGGTCGCGAATCCCGCTGAAATTATAAAAAAAATTAAGCACATGCTCCCGTGCTTCATTTTAATGAGGCCCCCGGGTGGGCTAGGTGCCTGGGGCATTGTGAATAAATGACGGGGACCCGCGGGAACCCCCGCAGCCCCAGGGACCGCCACCTCCCTGTGGCTATGCTCATTATGTGTGGGCCCGGGGACCGCCACCTCCCCAGGGCTTATTTGAAAATGTAATGTGTTGGACTTGGCCCTCTCTGCAGGGTCATCCCTGAACTTTTTGCCTTCCTCCAATATTCTCTCTGACCTGTTTCTGTTGGTTTAATGCCTCTGGGCACTTTACCACTGCTGTCCAGTGCTAAAGTGCATATGCTCTCCCTACTGTAAAATGTGTACATTGATTGGTTTCCATGATTGGCTTATTTGGTTTACTGTCAGTCCCCAGGAAAGTGCACCAGGAGTGCCAGGGCTTGTAAATACAAATGCTGCTGGTGGGCTTGCAGCACTGGTTGTGCCACCCACAGAAGCAGCCTTTTAAAATATGTCTAAGGTCTGCCATTTCAAAACCTGCGCGCAGTCTGGTACTGTCATGCTGACTGCGCAAGTACACCTACTTGCCAGTCCCTAAACCTTCCCTTAACTTCATATTAGTCACCCCTATGGTAGGCCCAAGAGCAGGGTGCATTATAAGCATAAGGTAGGACAAGCCCTGATGTGTATGGCTTGTCCTAATAGTGAATTACAGCCATTTTCGTTTTTCACTATTGTAAGGCTACCTGTTCTCATAGGCCAGAATGGGCTGCTGGAATTATTACACTCTATAATCCCAGCAGGCTCAGGGAACATGATATAAAGTCAAGTTTAGTACGCCTAAACTCAGAATAATAAAATACATCTTTTAGTAACGTTTATTTTAATATCCTGTGTTTGCAAATACTACTTTTAGAAAGTTAGTATTTGCTTACCTGACCATTTCAGCCCGCCTCTGCTAGGATGTGTATCTGCTGTCTGGTTTCTGTGAGTGACAGGGCTGGGGGATTCCAGGGGACAGTCTGGGCTGCCAGGGGTGAATAGAGGGATTACCTCCAGGATAGGTGGGAGGAGTGCCCCTTGACTCTGAATAGGGCTGTGCTCTGCCACCACAATGCTGGCTCCATCCCCTGGAGAGCGTCTGATGTCCCTGACCTGCTCTCTGAAAGAAGAAGCCAGAGTCTGCAAAACAAAGTGCTCCAGAGCTGAATTGGACTATGCAAAGGCCCCCCTGGCCTGAAAAGACAAAAGAAATGGTGTATAAAAAGAGGAGCTCTGCTCCTACCAAATCAGATCCTGTTTTACCACAACGAACCTATGCCCAACTAGAAGGACCAAGAAGAAGCTGAAGGACTGGCCTGCAGTGGTGCCTTGCTGAGGAAGGTGAGGAAAAGACCAGAAAGGACTTTGTTTTATTGTGCTTTAAACTATCTCCAAGGGCTTGATTGAGCTTGCCCCCTGAACTGAACCCCAGGACCAGTGGGTTCATTGTGCCTTCGCTCGTCTTCAATTGAGCCATGTGTTTCCTTCCCCGCCGGAGCCGAGTCCTGTGCACCTTCATCCCTCCTAGGGCCGTGACACCCAGGAGCCTGGCCGCCCTTGCCCGCTGAGAGACCTGCTCGTGCAGAGTCACTCTCTCCCCATCGGGCTGGGCCTCCTGCTCCCCTGTCACCTCGCCTGCTATTTGGAGCGTGTTGTGTGCTCCCTCACCCCTCCCGCCGGAATCCTGCTGGAGCGCGATCTACGCCCCGGACGGCCACCCGTAAGATTGCACGTACCCGGCCACCACGGTCCGTACTGGAGGCCCTGGGCCGCACCTGCCTGCCGGAAGCCACCCGCTAACTGAAGATCCGAAGGTACGCTGGTTCGCCGAAACGCACTGAAGGAGTACGACGCGTACCCCTGACGTGCGCTGCTTCACCCTGTACTCCCCTCAATGGAGTCTGCACCGCACCAGTGACGCCGCGAACACCCAAGAACAGCACCACTGAACTCGACAGGAGTTCGCCACGGACTTGGGGTCCGCAACATTCTGATTTCCCCGCATCATTGTTTTGGCACGAATGAGTCGTACGGTCGCCCTACGACGCGTACTCCACCCTTAAGCCGATCGCACCGTACGCTCCGCCCCACAAGACGCGTGAGCTTCAATCGGCCTGCCTGCCTCGTCCCGCACAGAATACGCTAGCACGTGGCGCGGCGCACAGTCATCCACGAACTGTGCCACAAGGTCAGGGCCCGCTTGAGCAAGGTGGGGGGATCGTGTTTTAACCTTGAAATTGACTAAATCAGTACTATTTAAGAACTTTAAAAGAACACTTGCCGCTTTCACATCCTGTGGCCTCATTGATAAATGTTATATGGTCGTGTGATAACCCTGCATAAACTAAGTATTTTTATATAAAGCCTACGTATTTTTGATACAAAATCTTATGCCTGGTGCCCATTTGTGGTGGGTCATTGTATTGGCTGTATGTGGTCATAAATGCTTAACTGACTTAGCGCCCTGAGGATTAGCCTTGACTGCTCGCGCCACGCAACGTAAAGGGTGAGCTGGGGTTATTCTTAAGGGGTAGTTCTCTTGCCCTGACTAGAGGAGAGGGTCCCTGTTTGTCACAAGTGCATACCTGTGCCAAGCAGAGACCCCAATTCTAACATAATGTGTGGGGGGTCCCACCACCTCACGCTGCCCCGGTTACCGCCACCTCCCCAGGGCTTCATTAAATAAGGGTGGGCGGCCTCACGGCCCCCCAAGCCCCGGGGGCTGCCACCTACCAGGGGCTGTCAAAATTAATTAGTGGAGGGGGGGCTCAAGACCCCACACTGCTCCAGGGACCACCACCTCCATGGGGCTTTAAATGTTGGGAGGGGGGCCATGTGTCCCCCCTCCTGGAGCCCTTGATTGCCCTGGGGACCGCCATCCCTCAGGGCTGGCTCCTGCAGTGTCCCAGGGTGCCCAGCCCTGGGACACTGCTGTTTGCTATGGCAGGGTGGGAGACGTGCGTCTCCCCCTGCCATAGAAAACTCTGGTTTGCTTCATTGAAGCGAGATTAGGGAAACCTGTTCTATAGAACAATGAATAAAGGCAGGTATAAAAACACATGACAGTGATAATGCGTACTCCTATGATGCGTCCCTAACCAGAAGTAGCTAAGTGTACCTAGCATGTATGTAAGTGTAGAGCCAAAAATCACCTTAGGATAAAGCCAACCCCATTAACTGAAGTGAGAGACTGTGGAACTCCATCTTGGTCTCGAGATGGACATCCCGCAAGGGATGTAAGACCACTGCGAGCTGGAGTGTCTGCGTGCAGGAACCTCCGTGTCTTGCGTCAGTATGTCAGCAATGGAAGTCCTTTTTCTCCTCTGTCTGCCTCAGCAAAGATATGGTGTTTATATACCAAAGTGGTACCCTTGGGGGTTCTACCTTGCTGTGTCATGTCGGACTAGAATGACGCAAGGAATGACCCTTATACATAGTTATTATGCAGGAGATGGATGTCCTGCTGAGATTCCAAGAATCTTCATGCATAATGAATGTGTCTAGTTTTCAGAAAATAAAACACGTAATTTAACCCGTTCGGTGTGTCGGATGGCCCAGTGGGCGTCTGCGGAGGACGGCCAGGGGTCGTCCGAAACACGCCCACTCATTAATTCACCCGCACCGCGGCAGAATTCGAGCTGCGGTCAACGGGTTAAGCAGTACCGTAGCTAGGTAAAAGGTCAGTACCAAGAACCGTTAAGTAGTGTAATGGCTGGGGAGATATAGGTGAAAGGTTTGGTTAATATCTAAGTCTATATCGTAGTACCTGTATAAAACATAACAATGCCTTAAATGCAACAGGCATAATGTGGCACATGGATCCCAAACTTACATCTGCACCTATTGTTTAAGGTAATAAAACAGAGGGTGCTACAATGAGGCAAAGAATCACCACCTGGAGCGAGGAATGAGTGAATTGAAGGTCTGCAAGTCAGATATAGTGCTTAAGAAACCATTTCACTTTTTAGAGCAAGGCAACCCCTTTGCAACCAGTGATGTTAACGAGAAAATACTGGATTTGAGTGCTTAATGAATGACTTCGGCTGAAGACTCACAGTTCGCTGACTCATTGTCTTGAAAGTTTGAAAAAGAGACGACATCACACTCACATCAGACAAAAGAGGGGCACGCTTCCTTAAGGATGCTCGTGAGATGATGGGGAAATCAAGGCAACGTGTAGAACAACGTCTCAGTAAGGGGATGTAGACCGGCTAATGAGATTCTGACTGCATAAGCCTCCTGCTAAACTACAGCCAAACTGCATACTAACCAGTCTGGTGGAGCAGGGAGATGATTTGGAAGTTCTTGATGGGATTCTGCCACCATCTGCATCATGCAGCTGTCGCAGGCTGGTCAACCCTCCCGATGTGCCGAAATATATTTCATGAGGGTGAGTAAACACAGATTCTAGCATTTCTGTGTTTCAGGCAAGTTCTCTCTGTTCCACTAAGCCTCGATGCACCGACATAATAAGAAGAGAAAAAGTTGCGCAGTAAGTGTTTGCATAAAGCATTCACGGCAACGTTCCTGGTAGTCCCCTTCCTCGCGCCCCTCCATTACCATGGTCACATTGTATCATCTCCTGCCGGTATAATGTTGCGCCCATGTTGGTATCGAACCTGGTTCCTGGTTCCATTATAGGCCGCGCTGGCCATTAGCACCATGCAGCACTGAGGCGCCTTCATATGACGTCACCAGTGCCGCCCGTCTTCATGGTGAAACCGATGAAGGACCCCTGCCTTGGCTCGCGCCTGCCCCTGGAGCGACTAAGAGGCGCCCGCTTCTATTTGCAGGGGGCGCCTGGTCAGGAGCGGCAACCAAAGAGCAGCCTTGACTCCGTCCACTCTTTCGTCATGAATAAATTAATCCCTGTACACCTACCAAAAACGTATGTGTCCGTCTGTAACGTATATGGCTTCTAGGTAAAGCGCTCTAATACCTACAGAACAAGTTGACACTGTATAAAAAAAGCATAAATAAATGCAAACAACTGACAGGTCTTTTACCGGGCAGCGGGTTCATAGAGCGGTATTCACCCGGCCCTTGTGTAGGCAAAGCATGGGCCCCTGATAACTAGCAGGGCAGGGCGTCTATAAAAAAAACAAGCATTTACAATGCAATGGTCTCGGCATTGTTAAATTTAGAGCTATTGGCATTGCTCATGATATTATTTTTATTTATGTTTTTGTTTTTAAAACATATAAATAAATGGCATTGTCATTTACAATGCCAATAGCTTAATCTCTCGCAAATGCGAGACCTATTGCATTTGCACCCACACACAGAGCCACACACACAAAGCCACCCATGAACAAATACAGATCCACACACACAGTCATTCACATAGAGCCACCCACACACCAGTCAAGTTTAGAATTTGTATAGCGCACTACTCACCCAGAGGGTCTCAAGGCGATTGAGGGAGGGGAGGTACTTTACTTATCGAATATCCAAGTTTTTAGTTGTTTTCTGAAGGAGAGGTGGTTCTGTGTAAGGCGGAGGTGGATGGGGAGAGAATTCCAGGTCTTGGCCGCTAAGTAGGAGAAGGATCTTCCCCCCATGCTGGATCTTTGGATGCGAGGAATTGCGGCGAGGGCTTGATTGGACGATCGTAGTTGGCGGGTGGGGGTGTAAAAGGACAGTCGCGTGTTGAGGTATTCGGGTCCTAGGTCGTAGAGGGCTTTGTGTGCGTGGGTGAGGAGACGGAACGTTATTCTCTTGTTGACGGGGAGCCAGTGGAGATCTTTCAGGTGGCCGGAAATGTGAGCTTGGCGGGGGATGTCTAGGATGAGTCTGGCTGATGCGTTTTGGATGCGTTGGAATTTTTTCTGTATTTTGGCTGTGGTTCCAGCGTAAAGGGTGTTTCCGTAGTCCAGTCGGCTCACACACAGAGCCACCCACACATAGAGCCACCTACAAAAAAAGCTACCCACAGAGCCCCACATAGAGCCCCCCACACACACCCAGAGCCACACACACACCGAGAGCCCCACACACACACACACAGAGTGCCCCACACACACACACACACAGAGTCCCACACACACACACACATACACAGAGAGCCCCACACACAGAGCCCCCCCCCACACACACACACAGAGCCCCCCACCCCCCACACACACACAGAGCACCACACACACACAGAGAGACACACACACACACACACAGAGACACACACACACACACAGAGAGACACACACACACAGACACACAGAGAGCCACACACACACACAGAGAGCCACACACACACACAGAGCCACACACACACACAGAGCCACACACACACAAAGCCACACACACATACCCCCCACACACACACACAGAGCCCCCCACACACACACACACACAGCCCCTCACACACAGAGCCCCACACACACACACAGAGTGCCCCACACACACACACACAGAGCCCCACACACAGAGAGAGAGCCACGCACACACAGAGAGAGCCACACACAAACACACAGAGCCACACACACAGAGAAAGAGCCACACACACACCGAGAGCCCCCCCACACACAGAGAGAGCCCCACACACACAGATAGTCCTACACACACACAGAGAGCCCCACACACACAAACACACAGAGCCCCCCCCACACACACACACAGCCCCCCCACACACACACAAAGCACTACACACACAAAGAGAGCCCCACACACACAGAGAGAGCCCCACACACACACAGAGAGCCACACACACACACAGAGCCACACACACACACAGAGCCACACACACACAGAGCCACACACACACAGAGTTACACACACAGAGCCACACACACAGAGCCCCCCACACACACAGAGCCCCCACACACACACAGAGCCCCCCCACACACACAGAGCCCCCCCACACAGAGCCCCACACACACACACAGAGAGCCACACACACACAGAAAGAGCCACACACACACAGAGAGCCACACACACACAGAGAGCCACACACACACACAGAGCCACACACACACACACAGCCACACACACAGAGCCACACACACACAGAGCCACACACACACAGAGCCACACACACACAGAGCCACACACACACAGAAAGCCACACACACATAGCCCCCCCACACACAAAGAGCCCCCCACACACACACAGAGCCCCCCCATATACACACAGAGCCCCAGACACACACATAGAGTGCTCCACACACACACAGAGCCCCCCACACACACAGAGCCTCTCACACACACACAGAGCCCCACATACACACAGAGCCTCACATACACACAGAGCCCCCCACACACACAGAGCCCCACACACACAGAGCCCCACACATACACAGAGCCCCCCCACACACACAGAGCCCTACACATAGACACAGAGCCCCCCACACACACAGAGCCCCCCACACACACAGAGCCCCCCACACATACAGAGCCCCCCCACACACACAGAGCCCCCCACACACAGAGCCCCCCCATACACACAGAGCCCCCCACACACAGAGCCCCCCCACACACAGAGCCCCCCACACACATAGAGCCCCCCACACAGGGAACAGAGGCCAGAAAAAACGATCACACACACACAGAGCCCTCTAAACACACACACACACACAAACACACACACAGAGCCCCCCCCCCACACACACACAGAGACCCACACACAGGGAACAGAGGCCAGAAAAAACTATCACAACGAGGGAACAGAGGGCCGGAAAAACAGGGGAACAGAGGGCCGGAAAAACAGGGGAACAGAGGGCAAGAAAAACTAGGGAACAGAGGGCAGGAAAAAGAGATCACAACGAGGGAACAGAGGGCAAGAAAAACAGATCGCAATGAGGGAACAGAGGGCAGAAAAAACGGGGGAACAGAGGGCAAAAAAACGAGAGAACAGAGGGCAGAAAAACGAGAGAACAGAGGGCAGGAAAAACGAGAGAACAGAGGGCAGGAAAAACGAGAGAACAGAGGGCCGCAAAAACAGGGGAACAGAGGGCCGGAAAAACAGGGGAACAGAGGGCCTGAAAAACAGGGGAACAAAGGGCCGGAAAAACAGGGGAACAGAGGGCCGGAAAAACAGATCACAAGCACAAGCAGGCCCAACTACACACACACACACACATGTGCACCGAGGACGCACCCTGTAGATCTGCTCAAGGGCGAACTCCGCATCGCAGGAGCTCGGCTGCTGCAGGTATTCCAGGGGTGGCAGGACGGCGGCAGCGGCTCCTCTCCGGCGGCCGCCCCGGTTCCTCCGGCGGCTGCTCAGCCCCAGAGGCGGCCCCGCTATCTCCCTTATTCGGACTCTGCAAGGGGGTCATCATTCAGACGTTGTCCCCTCTCCAGCCCACCCCCCGTTCTTGGACTTTGCTCTCCTCTTTTAGTTCTGACGTGCTGATGCTTTGCTGGGTTACGCCCGCACTCTGAGCTTGCCTTGGGCCGTCGGCCTCTTCCGCTATGGGCTCGCTTCCGAGATGGGGGTAGGGTGCGAGGCCTCACTAATAGGGTAGTTGAATATGGCGCTTTCTCCTGCCTTCTGGGGTCTGGCCCTGGTGTAGGCCCGTCAGTGTCCAGATCACGCCGTAGCAGTTCGCTGCCCCCTGCTGTTTAGCGCGGTATATACCTTCGCTGGTAATTTATTTGCATCTGGGCCCCGCTCTTCAGTCGCTTCTGATCTCCCACCACATTGCCCAGGAGTTTGTGGCCTCGCTGCCTTCACTGAGCAGGGTAGGCCTACCTCACTATCCGCAGGCCGCTTCTGAGCACAGGCGTTCCGCACTACCCTCTGTGCCGATCGTCCTGCGGGAACCAGGCCGGCGTTCTCATTGCTGGCGCTCTCACCTCCGCTCGTCACCGACCATTGTGCATGGGTGCCACTATCCATTGGCCGACCTGGCTGCTGCAGGCAGCTTGAGAGAGACGCAGGGTCGCCTCACTCTCCCGGTCTTCCGGTAATCTCGCCAGTCCCCAGGGTCTGTTCCACAGCTCACAGCAAGTAGTTCTAGAAGTGGGGGGATAAAAATACAGTTAGCTCCAAAAACAGGAGGGCAGTCGAACACCACCATGTTTCTCCGAGGCGAGACAGAAATGCCTCGGAGAAACCAGCGTCTTTTTTGGGATTGAGGGGCGTGTTTTCTTTCTCTCCTCTTCCCATCGGCTGAAATGTAAAATTCCGACCAATGGAAACAGGAGAGATAGAAAACAGAAAGAAGCGAAAAAACACACCCCTGAATCCCAAAAAGACGGGGCTTGAACGGACAGACGCCCCTCTCGTCCAATGGCTGGCCTCCGTTTAGGAAGCCAGCCAATGGAGAAGAGGGGTGGGTTCAAGCCCCCATACTGTAAACAAATTTCTCGCCAGCGAGACTGCGCAAGCGCAGCCTACGCAGGCCAAGACCTAACAATGGGAGGAGGGAAGAAAGGCCATCACACGTGTAGTATTCCTATTAGTCTGTAAGTACTGCACTTCCTTGTAGAATGTCTGGCACATGCTGGTATAATAATAATAATAATAATAATAATAATAATAATAATAATAATAATAATCCACATTTGAATGTTATTGTTCTCTCTTGGGTTAACATTCGAAGAGTGGGGAGTTGGGAGTAAGAATATCTTCTTCATGGATTGTGGATGTATAAGCTGTTTGTTACCAATAAACATCATCTTCTTCATGAACCCTGCTCTTCATTACTTCATAAATTGGCGACGATTGGGATTTCAAAAGAAGAATTAAGGAAATTTTAAGAAGAAAAAGAAGTCTTCTAAAGGAAAAAGAACAGACAGCGTTCACTTGTATTTAAGGTATTGTTTTGCTATGTGATGTGATTGCACCAGCGGCGGATATATATAATGGGCTTTGATTGCATCAGCGCCTGCTTCATTGCATATTCAGATTTTTTTTTTCTATGTATTCAAGAAAAGAAAATGTGCTTTTAATTGACACGCTGTTGTTTTTAATAGCGTAAAATAGCGTGGCACTTTCTGCATTTTTATTAGCTTCTGTTTCTTGCTTTTTCCGTGGTTTATTTTAATTTTAAATGTGTTTTATTAATTTCACCAACCAAAGCATCAATAGACATCATAGAGCAATATAAAGGCATCAGGCATACACAGCTGGCGGGACAGACAAGCATGTCTTCCCTCAGGACGTAATGACGATTGAGGTTTAAATGCCCAAAGGGAATATAGATGTCAGAAAAGCGACTAGTGACCGCCGTGAGACAATGCATTTGAAAATCAACAACCAAACCCATCCCCCCCCGCAAACCAGTCCCCCCTCCCCCACTCCCTCCAGTGTGCCAAGTGCCGGCATATATTTCGCCAGTGGACCAATGTTGATCTGAGGGAAGAACCGAGTGTTCAATGAGGGTCTCGTGGAACATCAGTGAGGCGTAGGACTCGGAGATACCTAGGGCAAGTGACTTCATTGAATTCTCCAGACAGAAGAGACAGTAGTGGAAGCCATGTTTTACGGAAAGTGGTGGCCGAATTCGTGACCGTGGCTTTGTATGCGTTCCATTACCAGGGTGAACCATAGTTTATGTAGCCACCCCGTACGTGTGGGCCTAGTGGTGGAACCCCACAAGGACAAGACATGCTGTGTGGCTGCTTGCATTGCGATCCCCATTTGACGACCCCTCATTGATTTTAGTGGGAAGGTGAGTGCATTGGGTAGGCCAAGGATGGTATAGGCCGGGAACCGTGGGATATCCGTATCAAAGGTGGAGTCAATGTCATCTAGTATTGCCTCCCAATAACTCCAAAGTTCCGGGCAGTCCCAGAGAAGATGGGTCAGTGTGCCCTGTGCTCCGCAACCCCTCCAACACAGCGCGCTACGCGCCGGATTATCTTTGTGTAAGCGGACTGGGGTGAGGTGCCAATACATTGCTAGCTTCACCGCCGCTTCCCTGGCTGTTGTATTGCGAGTGGTGTGTGAGGCCCTATAATACACATCCCTCCATTCTTTAGGAGTTAGCGTCCTCCCCAGCTCAGCCTCCCAACGTATCTGAGCTGGTGCTTTATCCGGACTAGGTGGTAGTGCGAGCATCTTGTAAATTTCGGAGATGAGATGTTTGTCCGTGTCTTTAGTAAGAAGCCACTTCTCGAAGGTTGTCATTGGGCGCCCTACCAGTGTAGCAGTCGGAGGGGTGTTGAGCCAGTGTCGAAGTTGAAAGTATTGGAAAAAGTGTGGGTCTTCTATTCCATATCCTTGTTTAATATCAGAAAGGGGCAGAAAGCCCTGTGTGTCAAAAAGATCTCCGGCGCGGCGACACTCAGTACCGCGCCATTGTGAGAATGCTCGTGGATCATTGCCCGGAGGAAATTCCGGGTTGTCTAATAAGGGAGTGAATGGGCACGGGAAGGTTGTCAGACCCCTCTTGATGGCAACACTATCCCAGACCTTCAAAGGCGTGCGGGTGATAGGGGATTGTAACAGGTAACGCGGCCGATGCTGTTTGGTAAGGAAAGGGATCCTCCAAAGCGGGGATTGAGCCATGGCCCTATCCTGGAAGAGCCATCTTTTCTCCGATTCCGGCCTGTACCACTCCACCAGGTAGCGGAGCTGAGAGGCTTGAAAGTACCGAAGCAGGTTCGGGACACCAAGGCCCCCCTCGTCCACACTCCTAAATGCTAGCTGTTTGCTGATACGTGCTCGCTGACCTTTCCAGATGAAGTTGTGGAGATCGGCCTGTAGGTCCTTTAGGGCGCCCGCCGGTGGCATGACCGGGAGGGTCTGAAAAAGATAGAGGATTCTAGGCAGGACGGAAATCTTCACCGCCGCGACCCTCCCTAAAAGAGAGAGAGGTTGTTTCGACCAGCGTGCGAGATCCGCCCGAATCTGGGTTGTCAAGGAGTTGTAATTAGTATGGATTGTGGAATCCGTTGAGGAGGTGAGAGTGATTCCCAGGTACGGAACCAGTGTGGAAAGCTGGAGACCGCTTCCCCCGGCGACGGCGGAGTCACTGGACTGCGTATTTTTCCCCAGCGGCAAAATCAGGGATTTCCCTCTGTTGACGCGCAAACCCGAAACGGAACCAAATTTGTCGAGTTCCTCCGTAAAGGCTGGTATAGAGCGGGCGGGATGGCCGAGGGCCACTATGACGTCATCAGCGTAGAGGCTGATCGTGTGGGGCTCGTGGCCAAAGGTGATGCCGTGAATGTCAGGATTATCCCGGACCTTCTGTGCCAGAGGTTCTATGTATAGGGCAAACAGAAGGGGGGAAAGAGGGCACCCCTGTCTGGTACCTCGCTGGATTTCAAATGGGTCAGAGCGGAAGCTGCCTAGCCGGACCCTGGCTTGGGGATTGCAGTAACAACTAGCGATCCAAGCTTGAAATCTATCCCCCATCCCGAAGCGCTGCAGGACCCGTTGTAAATAAGGCCATTCCACGAGGTCAAACGCTTTTTCAGCGTCAATACTAAGTAACGCGGAGTCTGAGGATTGGAAGTGAGTCTTGTCAATCAGGTGCAGCAACCTTTTGGTGTTGTCACTGCATTGTCGATTAGACACAAAGCCTGACTGGTCCGGTTCCAAAATCCCCGGTAAGCAAGGGCCCAGACGCGCGGCGAGAATACCAGTGAAAAGCTTCAGATCGAGGTTCAGTAATGAGATCGGGCGGAAGGCAGAGCAATGCGTGGGTTTCTTACCCAGTTTGGGCAGAAATATCACCTCAGCAGCCAACATATCCGGGGGTATGGAGCCCGGGCCCTCAAAAGAGTTAAAGAGGCGGGTAAGCACCGGAGCCACCTGTGAGCCATAGGTCTTATAGAAACCCGCTGAGAAGCCGTCGGGCCCTGGGGATTTAAGCGGACGTAGCCGGGATATGGCCGCTAATACCTCATCCTGGCGAATAGGGGCTTCCAAGGCATCTTTGTTCGCCCGGGAGACTTCGGTTACCGCTGCTGTATCCAGGTATGCTTCTATATCCTCGGGGGATGTCTCCTCATGCCCCGTATAACGAGGCATAGTAAGCTCGGAACGACTCGGCGATCTGGGCGTCCTCCGTGAGAACCGCGCCAGTATCGTCTACCAGGCCAGTGATCTTGGAGCGTTGGGTCTTGGACTTCAAGGCACTAGCCAGCAAGCGACCGGTTTTGTTACCGCCGCCGTGGTTTATTTTAACACCTTATGGTGTTATTGGCAAGCGAAGAGTTACAGTGGAAAGCTTTGGCATTATTTAAAAGTCAACCACTGGTTTAACAGGAGCGCGAAGTCACCTTACCTAATCGTTCCGATATTCTTTTAATGACGGAGGCATCCACGCAGAGCTTGACGCTGGATTCCATCTTCTGAGGAGGACGTTCAACCACGTTGTTTTACGCGATGATGTCAGACATACGGCGGCCATTTTAGAGGCTCTTTTGTTTACATCTCTATTACCACAGGAACATAGTCTTTCTACAGGATCGGTCCTCGTTTTATAACGCTAGGAAGTATTAGTTGGGGATTTGTTCTAAGCTTCTTTCGTTTCAGCTGTCGTTTTACAGTGAACTGAGTGGAATCACAAGTAAGACGCTTTGCTTATGCTGACTTAATACTTTTTTTTGTTGCCTCGTTTACTTGCAAGGATTAATATTATAGATTACAGATTCAGTATTTCAAGAAAGAAAACATCAAACAGACATTTAAAAAAAAAAGAAACATCTGATCTTGAACCTCGGTGACTACTTTTCTTATATTAGTTCATTATTTTGTAATCATTTCTTTCATTGCAGGTCTGAATTGGACATTGTGCTATTGTGTTTTGCGTCTTATTTTATTTGCAGTAATATGTCTAATATTGTCGCACCTCCACATTTTCAACCAGCTGCAGGTGAACCTAAAATGGAATGGGATCTTTGGTATCCTATGTTCTTACAAGGGATGCTAAGGGTCTAGAAGGGACTACGAATATCTGTACACTCAAAAGTAGTGTGAAGGGGTAACCAAAGTGAGGAGAGATAAGGACAGCAAAAATTGTGTGAAAAAGTATGAGAAAGATGAGAAAAATACCCATCAGCCCACCTTTTCTGATGGGTATTTTTCTCATCTTTCTCATACTTTTTCACACAATTTTTGCTGTCCTTATCTCTCCTCACTTTGGCTACCCCTTCACACTACTTTTGAGGGTACAGATATTCGTAGTCCCTTCTAGACCCTTAGCATCCCTTGTGTGTTTTTGCTAGGTAGATTGGGGGATAGGATGCAAGCTGGTCTTTAAAGATTCTCCCCTTAGACCCTCCTTCACATTTTGTTTTCTATCCTATGTTCTTAGCCTATGTTGATGTATTAGAAGAAGATGGTTGTTCCACTAAAAGAAAATTAGCTCTTTTAAGGAATTGTTTGGGAGGGGCAGGTTTAAAGGAATTAGCAAATATACCTGCCATAGAAAGTTCAGGCGACACTAATGTTTTTGAATCTACTGTTCAACAGATGAAAATTAGATTTGGTAGAAAATTTAATACCGTCATGGAAAGGTTTAAATTCTATTCACGAGCTCAAAGGGACGAGGAATCCATTGAGGATTACGTAGCAGCTCTTGTGCTTTTGAGACCATTAATTTTGAGCATGTTTTAAGGGACCAAATCATGATGAATACCAAAAGTAAGAAAATCCAAGAACGTTTATGGATGGGTACTGAGTCTTCTCTTACTGCTGAACTAAATATTGCTAAAGGGATTGAACAATCTGAGAAGTTTGTAAGTGAAATCAGAGGTCAAGTGGTTAAACCTAAAGAGGTAATCCCTGAAGTATCTGTAGTGAAGGATCATACCAATCCTAAAAAGAATTCTTATTTTCCTTCAAAGAAAGATACTATGGTTAGAGACAAAAACTCGTTTGGAAAAGAATTTCAAGTAGTTTGTTACAGATGTGGTGGTTTAGACCATGTAGGAAGTTATAGAGGTTGTCCTGCCTGGAATAAAATGTGCATTAAATGCAAAAGACCTGGCCATTTTAGCAAAGTTTGCAAGTCTGTCCAGAAAGTAAACTTTGTTACTTATGATGGGGATGAATATCAGAACCAGATTCCAGAAATCAACAGTATTTTGTGCGCTAATGATAGCGAGTATAAACGTTTTCCTAAAGATATAATATCAATTGATGGTAGGGAAATTTCTTTGTTTATTGATTCTTGTGCTTGGTATAGTATTATTGGAAGGGACGTATTTGACAAATTTTGGAAAAACAAAAAGTTATTCCCGTCTGATGTTCAACCAGGGGGTTATACTGGACATAAAATTGATCTGGAGGGTTTTATGTGGGTTGATTTAATGTTTAAAAACAGAAGAACTAGAGGCAAAGTCTACATTGCCACTAAAGGTGTGTCGATTCTTGGTTGGCCTCATCAACAGGAAATGGGCATCAAATTAGATCCTAATGCTTCTTCGCCTGTGTACATTGTGCCTTCTGATACTGAAGAATTCACTAATATTCTAAAGGATACATTTTCTGCGATCTTTTCAGACACCCTTGGGGAATTCCATTTTTTTTTTGCATAAAATTGTTCTCAAACAAGATGCTATTCCCATTAGGCACAGGGTAAGAAATGTACCTTTAGCGTGTTGAGACAAATTAAAGATCATTCTGTCTGCTTTAGTAGCAAAAAAGATTATTGAGCCGGTGGAATCTTCTCCATGGGTTTCTCCGGTGGTTTTATCTCTTAAAAGCAATGGCGAACTTCGTCTATGTGTAGATCTCCGCAGTTTAAACAAGGAGATCTGGATAGATAGACATCTTTTACCTCACATACATGAGCTCATTTCAACTTTGTCTGGTGCCTGCATTTTTTCTACTATTGATTTTGCTAGCGCTTACCACCAAGTACTACTGCATAAGGATTCGAAATTTTTAACAACTTTTATCACACCTGAAGGTATGTTTCAATTTTGCCGCATGCCATTCGGTTTGGCTAGTGCAGCGTCAGTCTTTCAAAGACTCATGAAGGAAGTGTTGGAAGGCTGTGAGGGTGCGGTGGCGTTTCAAGATGATATCTTGATTTTTGGAAAATATGTTAAAGACCATGATAAAAATTTAGACTTAGTATTGAAACGTGTACAGGACAAAGGTTTAACTTTAAAATGTGCTAAATGTAAATTTAGACAAAACAAAGTAGAGTACTTGGGACATGAAATCTCCAGCAATGGTATAAAGCCAAAATTTAACCATATCCAAAGTATTTCCAATGCTCCTTCTCCGTCAACCAGAGAACAACTTGTATCATTTCTTGGTCTCACGGAGTTTTATAGCAAATTTGTACAGGATTATTCGTCTAAAGTTCATGTGTTAAGGTCTATGTTAAAGAAAAATGTAAAATTTGCATGGAAAGACGAACATCAAGGTGCTTTTGAATTACTTAAAAAAGAAATAGTAAATGCTCCTTTTCTAAGACCTTTTGAAGTTGGGAAAGAATGCATTGTTGCTGTAGATGCAAGCAATGTTGGGTTGGGTTCAGTTTTGATGCTAAGTAACAAAGGTGAGGAGTATGTGGTTTCATATGCGTCCAGAACTTTGCGGGACCTGAATATAATTATTCTACCATGGAAAAAGAATTGTTAGCATGTACGTGGGCTGCACAGCATTTTTGGCAATTTTTGTGGGGCACAACATTTCGCTTATGGATGGATCATAAGCCTTTAATCAACATGTTAGCTGCTGGTGGTGGAAGAGCGCTTACTGCTCGGTTAGCACGTCTAGCTGCTAAGTTACAAGAGTTTCAATGTGTAGTTGAGTATGTTCCAGGTTGTTTAGATGTACATGCAGACTGTATGTCTCGTTTGCCGTTACTCGATACACATAATTCTTTTGAGGGTATTGATCTAGATGTTGCGTACACTATTGATGATGTTAACAATGGAGATTCTAATGTTTCTTCTGATGCTATTTCTGAATCTAAGTGGAAGGCGGCAATGTGCAAGGATGTTTCTTTGTCTAATGTTGTTAAATGTATTCAAATTGGATGGCCTGAGGAAAGGAAGTTAACTGGGGATTTGTTGTCCTTCTGTAAGATAAAGGATGAACTTATGTTTTCACAGGGTTTTGTTACTAGAGGTGACAAAGTTGTTCCTCCACTTGACATGAGAAAAAAAATGATTTCAATGGCTCACGAAGGACATATGGGTATGTCCAGTACGAAAAGACGCATCAGAGAGTTTTATTGGTGGCCAGGTGTTGATGCCATGGTTGACAAATGGGTTCATTTGTGTTCTCCTTGTTCTAATAGTGACAAATCTGTCAAAGCTCTTTCTACTTTAGTTTCTCCTATTGAGTATGTTTCCAATCCCTGGAAGAAACTAGGTATTGATATTATTGGTCCTCACAATTTGTGTCCCAATAAAGAGGTATATGCGTTGGTTCTAATTGATTATTTCTCAAAATGGCCGGAGTTGAAAGTTGTGGAAAAATTTGGTTCTATTCAGGTCATTGAGTTTTTAGATGAAATTTTTTTGTTGTGAAGGCATTCCTGCGAAGATTGTTTCGGACAACGGTCCACAATTTATTAGCAAAGATTTTGTTTCTTTTTTTGATAGATGTGGTATTGTTCATAAAAGAGTATCTAATTATAATCCAATGGCCAATGGTCAGGTAGAACGTTTCAACAGGGTTATTAAAGATTCTATCCAATTAACTATTGGAAATGGTTTGGAGTGGAGGAAAGCTCTGCGTGCTGCCATATTGTCGTATCGCGTTGCTCCCAATTCTGTCACTGGTGTCTCGCCATTTGAGATGTGGCGTGGAAGAAAACCTGGATCAAAATTGTTGACCTTGGTGGATGAAAATTAAATTACCACATGATTCTAGCTTTGATTTGTCTCAAGTTAAGGATAAGGTTCAGACTTATCAAATGAAAATGAAAGGCAATGTTTGGGCACGCTCTTGTCATGTTCCAAAGATAGGAATTGGGAATTTTGTGCGTGTTAAATTCGGAGATTTACTTGGAAAGCAATGTCCTAAATGGTCCAATCCTTGTAGGGTAATTGACGTTTTCAGCAGAGCTGTTAGAGTTGAAGGTGGTAAAATCTGGAATTTTAGACGTATCTCCTTGTGCAAAGAGGTGTATCCTAATAATATTTCTCAACCTCAACCTAATGTGCAAGCTTCACGGTCTGATTTGCAGAAATTTCGGGGGGATGATGAATGCCATTCTGCTTTGTTTGATTCCTTTAAGAATGCATTGTCACCTCTGGTGGATGGAGAATCGCATTCTGGGGATATTGGTAATTTTAGTGAATCATCTCCTCCTATTTGCTCTAACAATACTGAGATTCAAAGTGAGATTGCTAGGGAATCGGGTAGTGATGTAGGGGATTTGAGGAAAAGTTCTCTCATCAAGCATACACCTGTTAAATTGAAAGATTTCATTCACTGATGGTTGTATTTATGATGTTTTATTTGTATGTTTTTTATTGTTTTTTTTGCTTGGAGGAAGGTGTGTAGTATTCCTATTAGTCTGTAAGTACTGCACTTCCTTGTAGAATGTCTGGCACATGCTGGTAGAATGTTATTGTTCTCTCTGGGGTTAACATTCCATGAGTGGGGAGTTGGGAGTAAGAATATCTTCTTCATGGATTGTGGATGTATAAGCTGTTTGTTACCAATAAACGTCATCTTTGTAAAGATTCAGCAAACAGAGAAAATTAAAGAAAGACACTTTATTAAGTGTATAAGTAAAAGACCCACTGGAGAAACAAGGAAAGCGTCTGAGCTGTCCCAAGTGCAACCGTCTTCAAACAGAATACATAAAATTCACCATTCTACATTACAACATAGTGTTCCATAAATGACATACATAAATTCTACAAAGCAAAACCACATGAGCCATCAGAGATGGAAACTAAGAAAAGACTATATTACCACATGTACCTTTTTTATAAAACAAAAAAACAAAATAAAACTACACATCTAAAATAAAATCATCACATTTTTTAGGAATTTTGGAAACTCTTTTATGTGACAACGTGTTATTTTGAACAGAAGGACCAATAAGTTCCTCCTCAATAGAAACAGAGACATTAGATTGCTCGGCAATATTGGATTGCTCAGAACCAACTTCTTGAGAATTGAAACCTACCAAGCAACTATCATAAGAAAGTAGAATTTTGGAGCAACGTTCCTTTCCAAAATTAGCATCATTCCAATGATATACATCATCCTCATCTTTAGCAAAAAACAATTCTTGCCCTGGTTTAAGAAGAATTACTGAACCTTTGCTACACCAGCCCTTCTCGTTGATAAATACAGCAGACTCAGTAACTTTTTCAACTCTAAAAGGATTGGTGAATTTAGATGAACCTTTGGCATTCAAAGTGGGTTTAATGATACGTACCCAATCCCCCACTTTAATTACTTTGTCTTTTGTTTTATGATAAGCATCATGACACATTTTACCTGCATTGCGTGAAACCTGAATATTTTCCTTAGCTCTCACAATAACCTCTTTCATGTTCACATCAAAAGACTCTTTCATGAATTCAGGTTCCAACAATGACTTTTCCTTCCTTCCTCTCATAAGCAAATAAGGAGAAACACCTGTAGAAGTATTAGGAGTTATGTTATAACTCCACAATTTGTCCTTCAAAAACTCAAAAACATCTAAATTACTTTCCAATGCTGCTTGAATCCCTTCCTTAATAAATCTATTTGCCCTCTCCACTTGACCATTGGCCCTAGAACAATATAACGGAGTGGTTATAGATTTAACACCAAATTTCTTCAAAAATGCTCTCATTTTATTAGAAACAAATTGCACTCCATTGTCAGATAAAATGAGATTGAGTGCACCCTCTATTCTGAAAATGTAGTCCAAAAAATCTATTACAGCATCAGTGACAGGATGTTCTACAAAAGTGTAATATATCCATTTTGAAAAAAATTGTCAATGACAACAATTGAAAATATTTTTCCTTCCCCAAACACTCAAAAGGTCCAGAAAAATCAACTGAAATTTCATCCCAAGGTCTGACTGCACCCTCACGAATAGACAAAGGTTGAGCTGAAACTTTCCAATGTTTGTCAGCCTTCACACAAATAGAACAATTGTCAATAAACCTCTCCACACAGGCATCCATACCTGGCCACCAGGACCGAGTTTTAAGAATTTTTTTAGTGCCTGAGATTCATGGATGACCAGAATGAGCCAACATCATAAGTTTGCTCCTCAAACTCACAGGAGGTACAAATAAATTCTGACGCAAAAGAATACCATTTTCAATACTTAATTCATCAGCAAGTTGTGCAAAACACTTCAAATGCTCGTCTAAATTTTTAAAAGGAGGCCATCCCTTGACAACAAACTGTTTCACCCTTTCAAGAATTAAATCCTTATCCATAGCCTCAACCCATTCTTCTATCGAAATAGCAGATTTAACAGAATCAATAGCGTCAACCAAAGCTACAACACATTCATGTTGATCAATATTCTCATTAGTTTACTCCTCCATAGGTGGAAGTCTTGAAAAACAGTCCGCTGTCAAATTTTTCCCACCAGGAATATGTTGGATTTCAAAATTGTACTCTTGTAACCTGGCTATTAATCTCACTAGTCTAGAAGACGCCTTTCCACACCTAATACCAGCCATCATAAAAACAAGGGGTTTGTGATCAGTAACAAGAATAAAAGGTCTTCCCCACAAGAAACACTTGAACTTCTCTACTGCCCAAACACAGGCTAAGGCTTCTTTTTCGATTGTACTATAGTGTTTTTCTGCTCCACGAATAGCTCTTGAAATAAATGAGATAACTCTTTCCCGTCCATCAACCAACTGGGTGAAAACAGCACCCAAACCAATCGCACTAGTATCCACCGTGACAAATGATTTACCTTGAGGATCAAAGGTTTTTAAACCTGGTGCTTTTGAAATAAGTTTCTTCACATTACAAAATGCCTCATCATGTATACTGGTCCAATTAAACTGAACACCTTTCCTCAACAATTGTCTAAGAGGTTCTACTACCAAGGAATAACTCTTAACAAATCTCGAATAGTATTCTCCTAACCCTAAAAAAGAACGCAATGAGTCCTTGTCTTTAGGTGTGCAAATTTTCTCCAGAGTATTAACCAAATCCTCTTTAGGAAAAATGCCATCTGCTATAATCCTATGACCCAAATAATTAATCTCCTCCACCAAAAATTAGCATTTTCCTTTACTTACAGTCATAACCTTCAAACTAAGAATACCAAGTACCTTATTGAGAATGACATTATGTTGTTCACGTCTCAGCAAAAATCAAAATGTCATCTTGAAATGACTGAACTCCTTTAATGCCTTGAAAAAGATTTTCAATTAGCTTTTGGAAAACGCTAGCTGCTGATGCCAGGCCAAACGGCATCCTCACAAATCTGTATAAACCAAAAGGTGTAGTAAACGTAGTCAAGTCTCAGGATGATTCATCCAAAAGTACCTGATGGTATGCAGATCTAAGATCTATTACCGAGAAAAATGTTGCCCCGTTAACAGCTGTTAACATATCCTGGATACGAGGTATAGGATGTGTATCAATTACAATATTTTTATTAAGGGACCTAAAGTCCACACACAATCTTAGATCTTGATTCTTTTTAAGCGCTGTAACAATAGCAGAAACCCATTCAGAACTGTCTGTGGGTTCGATAATACCTTCTAAACACAAAGAATCGAGATGTTCTTTAAGTTTCTATCGAATACCGAGTGGAACCATTCTTACTTTATGTTGCACAGGAACTGCACACTCTTTGAGCTTGATTTTATGCATGTAACCTTTGACTTGACCGACCTCATTCTTAAAAACATCACTATGTTTTTTAAGAATCATTTCTACACTAAACTTTTCCATAGAAATGTTGTTGACATCAAATTCTCCTAATTGTAGAGGGCGGTCAGAACCAGGACATAAATTAACTCCTAACCTGCCCAAATCAAACCACCCCACAATATTCTTCCCATCAATTGCAACATAGATTTTTGTAAAGATCCTTCTACCTTCAAATTCTAAAGAATTTTCAAAATATCCTAACATTGAAATATCAAAATTACCAAAAGCTTTGGGATTCACATCTGAACTCCTAAGCTTAACATTTTTCCAATTATCATTGAAGAACACATCAGACAAAATGGTAATTGGCGAACCAGAATCAGCCATTGCTTCAAAAGCGACTTCATAACAGATAACAATATTCCCCTATGACCTAAACATATTTAGAAATGGCAACCTCTATACTTTAGAAATTATTGTTTAACACAGGGTGGTGACATTAACTTTTTTTCATTTATATTTTTATTGTTTTTTAAGTACAAAATATCATTCATCAATTTATCTTTTTGACATGTACATTTTCATAGTTCATTTTGTAAAACATATAGTGATTCATTTAAGACAATAAAAGACATAACCATACCATGCAGAAGAGACATCTAGGACTAAACAAATATTGCAATTTCACACAACAAACTTTCTCATTCATACTTCATTCACTCATTATTCTGCGTCTGAGGGATCGCAGATTGAAGCGCGAATTTGTTACGCAAGGTCGACGCGTTTCGGCGGTATTGAACCACCTTCCTCAGGACCTTTGTAGCAGAATATACAGATATTCATAAATAGGATTATGACCACTGCATGGTGGGGTATCTGTAACGATAAATAACAAATATTTGTATCTTGAACCTCTTACATTTCTTAAGGTTAATCATACTTAACATCGGTACTATAATTTGAGTTGACCTGTGTTTTCATAAGTGGATGCTACCTCATATAACTAAATCAGATACTTAATATCTTCCATGGTTGATCCAAAACCAGTACGTCAGTACCTATACACACCTCCCAGTGAAAAAATTTTTTTAGTTTTATGAAAAAAGACTCAGAAAGGTGAGAAAGAATAAGAAAAACAAACAATTAACCAAGTTTTTATGACAAAACCCTATCCTTTAAAAAGATCCTCTCGCTTTAAAGTTATATTTCATCTCATTTATTAATTGAATGCAGTTATTACGGAGCTAGAATACAAACGGGTGAGACCCATCCTAGTGTTTTTACCACAAAAAATATTGCGAGTTCTTACCCTGAAATTTTCACTAGGGTGGGACCCTGCTCCAGTCATTAGATCATGTCAAAATAGGAAATGTCATTCATGGAAGTTCCTCTATTAAATAAAAACCAATTGATATCAGTTCACTATGGATGTAGAACATACTGAGGGTCTACTTTAGATTTAGTTATCATTGCTTACCAAGCATGAGAACTGACTGTTCCTCAGTTGGTTACAGTTTCGGGGGTACTTTTGAATTATATATCTTCTTCCAGCAAGACCAGGTTTTCTAAAAAAGCCAACAACATTTCTGAGTCTCGGGTATATGGCGTTAAGGGTAACTATGTATTAAAGGGGTATGAAATACTGATACTAACCTTCTTCCTGCACTTTGTGTCCCAACAGATTATTCTTTTTTCGCCTACTTTTGTTTCGTTGAGTCACTTCTGTGAGTTATCTGGTTTATCTTTTAAAATTGTTTATCCTCAACTGAAACCAAAAAGACAGAGGGAATTGAGGAGTTAAGCCAGTAACCCTACACGGAAAATGGTATAATCATATAGTCAATACTTGGTTCTAGCATGACTAGGGTCGATAGTAAAAACAAGAGCAAAACCGTAATCAACCTCCCCATACGCATCTCTCCTCTACTATGTCTAGAATAGTCCTCTAAGAACTTTCTTTAAAAGAGAATACTGGCTACTCTTTATCTACTATACAGCCTGTGGAGATTATAACCAGTCCCTGGATGACACTTACTTTCTCTCTCTTGGAATACGTATAGACCAACTTCCGCCGATATCCCCTCGAAACTGACCGGGAGCCAAAAGTCACTTACAGCGCGTCTTTCTTTATATACATATTGTTTGGCGCCAAAGTGTTTCGTCACGTGATCGCAATCATGGCAGCCATTATTAAGTGGTGTTACTCTGAATTTCTTTTACTTAAAGTGACGAATGGATGATGGTTTACTATTCCTAATTTCTCACCTTTAAATCCTTGTAAGAGAACCGGTTTAAAGAATCTTAGAAAGATTCTAAGTATACGATGTTTAATTCTGATTATCGCGAATATATCTTACATTCAGGTTGGTCACGTGATCGCGATTATGGCGGCCATTGTTAAGTGGTGTTTTTCTACATTACTTTTTACCTTTGTTGCCGCAAACATGGCCAATCGGTTATTTCCACTTTTTACTCATAAGTTCCATCAAACACGGAAAATTTGGTTATAATTAGAAAGGATTTAAAATATATGATGTTTTTCTCTCAAATTCACAGATGCGTCTCTCATCCTGCAGAGGAGATCAAAGCATCATATATCTTGGTGCCACTATCAGTGTATGCAGAGTTTGTATCCAAGAGAGACACATACCCATCGATGTTAAAATTGGCACTTAACAATTTGAGACCGATGGTCAGTCGGGTGCCCTTATAAAGTACGTTTGTACTTTGAAAAATGGCACTGTTTATATGATTCCAGAGAAGGCTACAGACAACCAGTGATACTGAGTCATCATGCTTAAGCATCAATGTAAACCAGATGTTGCTCACTGTGCACAATCGACCAAACCCATAGATCTAAGAGATGTTCTGTAGAGACATATAATTTTGACTATAGTAGTTGTAAGGGTTCACTTTACCGGTATGTGGCAACGTCACTGCAGATGGTATAGATATGCCATGTCATTCCAATTCATATATCTATTTAAGTATCTGACCTTATAAAAACGACCATGCCTTCTATTTTCAGAGATGAAAGGTGAAGTAGAATCATTCTGTCACGTACCAGGATATATTTTCATTGAGACCCCTTCTGACGCTATCGAAACGAAAAATCCAATAACATTTCCGTTTTTTCCTTGTTCTCTCTAGTTGTTCCCCTTTTCTGCATTGGATTTTTTCCAGAATACACCACTTTAATTCTAATTCATTGTGGTTCAAATCGATACAATGTTGGGTCAAGGGTGCTGATGTCTTACTAGTCCTGACTGACGATTTATGCTCACTAAATCTTTGTCTGAATTCACGTCCTGTCTCGCCTATATATGGTAGACCACACGGGCATACAATATAATAGACGATATTTTTACTTCGGCAATTTGTGAAAGATCTTAGTTCGATGGACGTATTGTTATGTTGGAGACTATTACCTATAATGGCAGAATCACAGGCATGGCAATTGCCACATCTGTGATTGCCACGAATAATATCTCCATTTGTCAGAGTTGTTTGTTTTTCAATTGAATCAGTTTTGGGCCTGGTGTGAACCAACCGGTCTCTTAGATTCTGGTTACGCCTGTATGTCACTAGTGGTTTCTCCAAGATAGCTTCATTCTCAACTTCAAGAATTCTCCAATTCTTGTTAATTATGTTCTTAATTTTGTAGTTGAGGGTAGAATGGTTTATGACACATACGATCTTGTCTTGGGTCTTATTTCTCTTATTTTTAAGAAGGGCATCTCTGTCGTAATATCTCGCCCTCTTGAAGGCCTGACGAACTAAGCGATGGGGGTAACCCCTTTCAACTAGTCGCTCTCGTAGAGATATACTGTAATGATCATAGTCAGTAAGGAATGTGCAGTTTCGTCGAATACGAAGGAATTCCCCAAAGGGAATAGAATCCTTCTGACAGTGAGGGTGAAAACTCTCAAACTGGAGGATGGTATTTTTTGCAGTTGGTTTGCGATAGAGGCTTACTTTCAACTCTCCATCTTTTCCTTCAATCGCAATATCTAAATATTCGACTCTTTCGTGACTGTAATTGGAAGTAAATTTAAGATTTTTATCACTGGCATTAAGCCACAGAATAAAGTCTTCCAATTGTGTTGTGTCGCCATGCCAAATAAAAAAGATATCGTCAATAAAGCGTCTCCATTGGGAGACATTTTCAAAAAATGGGGCATTAGTATTGAAGATGTTCTTCCTCTCCCATTCACCCATGTAGGTGTTTGCCACGCTCGGCGCACAAGATGCGCCCATACTTGTGCCCTTTATCTGCTTAAATAGATTTCCTTCAAACTCAAAGAAATTGTTCAAAAGCACAATTTCCAGACACTGGATGATAAATTCATCTGGTCTGTTGTTGGGATATCTCTGCAATAATGATGTTACTGCCTGTAAAGCTTGACACTGAGGGATGTTGGTGTACAACGCCTCAATGTCAAGGGTCACTAAGATCTCTGTCACAGGGTTAAATGCCAAACCTTCTATTTTATTTATCATATCCCCTGTATCTTTCACAAATGAATCATATTTCTGAGTTAGAGGACATAGAAAGGTGTCTACATATTTAGATAGCGGCTCGGTGTTTGAGCCAATAGTGGAGATAATTGGGCGTAAGGGTGGGTTGATTTCGTTCTTATGCGTCTTAGGAAGACCATACATAGCTGGAGTAATCGGGCAGGACTTATTCAGAAATTGCAGTTCTTTATCACATATGTACCCATTTGAAAAAGCTTCTTGTGTCATTTCTCCAATGGAAACACTAAGTCTATGCATCTCTCTGACATTAGCGGGTCTATAATGTTCTGTATTTGATAACATCGTTCTCATTCTGTTATCATAATCTGACTTATCAAACACTAATATCCCCCCACCCTTATCACAGGGTTTTATCACTAAATCGGTGTTGCTTGCCAGATTTTTTAAAGCTAAATTCTCCTGTTTAGTAAGATTATATTTAAACCTCTGAGGTACGGCTAAGAGTCTATTTATGTCTGTCAAGACTTGTTTCTCAAAGATCTGAACTTCAGGACCCACCATGTCCAAGGTGGGAGAGAAAATGGATGGAGGTTTACATTTTGAAAGATTTTCTTCTTCATCTAATATGTCTCTCCCTTTAAAGTATTTTTTTAATCTGACCTTTCTAAAGAAAGCGTGGAGGTCAACATGTAATTTGAATTTGTCCAATGCAGAGAAAGGAACAAAAGAAAGGCCCTTACTCAGGACTGAAGATTCTTCATCTTTCAATGAACTAGAGGATAAATTATAAATAGGAAGAGTGTCACTACATCTATTATGATCTTGTTTATCCTCTACCACCAATACTGCTGGTTCCTGGTCTTCACATACTGTTGCTGAGGATGTGGGCTCGAAGTATGTGGGCCCCCTCTGTGTTGTTGCCAGTGGACTTGTCTGCCCCTGTATGGGCCCCTTGATAAAAAAAAACCTGTTTTGGAAATTACGCTGTCCTTGTCTTCCTCTGAAAGGTCCAGGGTTATATCTCCCTCCATTAGGGCCTGCATAAGCAAAATTATCACTATCAGACCCAGATGAACCAGTGTCAGAAAAGTTGGTGTAATTTTTCTTATTGGAAACATTAGGTGGATATTCATTAGGATTACCTGCTTGGTAATAGCTTGGATTCAAGTAAGGATAAATCTTCTCCTTGGAGAACCACCTCACATCGTTTTTCAATTTTTCAGTCTTCTTATTGGTTAGATAAATATCAAAATCTTTCATTTCAGTTTGTATTTTCTCTAATTTTGCTTTGGCATCTTCTACTGCATCAGAGGAGTTGAGTTTCTCCTCCAGTTTCTGAATTTCTTCATTTAGTGTAATCAGAATATCTCTGGCGGTCTCTATAATTAATAACATCCAATCTCTGGAAGAGCGATTGGATATCAAAGACCATCTTTCAAGGAATTTACGTATTTCGATGAATAAGGCTGGAGCATTTCTGACTCTAAGGCCCGATGGAATGACCCCTGCCAACAGATATTCCCTCATATAATATGCGTGTGATTCAATGCGTCTCGCTCTCTTCCTGAGATTGAGTAGGTTTTGCCATTCGCTATTGTCACCCAATGTATTATTAGTGGTATTGTTTTTATCTACCACATGACCCAATAAAGAACTAAAGTCTGCATCCGTAAAACCAAAGGTTTCAAGTCTGTCCATGATTTTTTATTTTTTATTTCTAACGTAAAAGACAGACGTGTCTTGTGACCTCACTAATAGATAAATATGCGATAGTCAACAAGAGAGTAAGTAAGGAAATCAAGAGAGAATTTTTTTTTTTTCCAAGACTATAAAGGAGTGACAGAATTACAGAGGTACTGGAATGAATCAACCTGCAAGAAACAGTTAAAGTTCTGTCAGCTGATCCAACAACTGAATCCCACAGTTGAAAAACCGTGACTATATTGACATAAATATGGGACCCCCTGTATATTTACTTTACAGGTCAGGGAAAAGAGGGGAACAACAAAAACATAACAGATAACAATATTACCCTATGACCTAAACATATTTAGAAATGGCAACCTCTATACTTTAGAAATTATTGTTTAACACAGGGTGGTGACATTAACTTTTTTTCATTTATATTTTTATTGTTTTTTAAGTACAAAATATCATTCATCAATTTATCTTTTTGACATGTACATTTTCATAGTTCATTTTGTAAAACATATAGTGATTCATTTAAGACAATAAAAGACATAACCATACCATGCAGAAGAGACATCTAGGACTAAACAAATATTGCAATTTCACACAACAAACTTTCTCATTCATACTTCATTCACTCATTATTCTGCGTCTGAGGGATCGCAGATTGAAGCGCGAATTTGTTACGCAAGGTCGACGCGTTTCGGCGGTATTGAACCACCTTCCTCAGGACCTTTGTAGCAGAATATACAGATATTCATAAATAGGATTATGACCACTGCATGGTCATGTTACTACACCCCCCCTGTTAGAGAAAACTCCGCAACAGGAGTATAAGTTAAAACTCCGGTCTAGTAAAATAAGTCAGTCAGTTTGATTGTCTAAGTCCTCCCCTAGGTGAAACGGTTAGACTGTTTCTGACATGTATAAAATAGACCCCCATAGTGAGAGAGTCAGTCAAAACTCAATTCGATGTATCGTTTTTCTATGTTTCATATTATTTCTCAGCATTATGATTTCCTGCACCAGTTATGCATTTTTCTTGTATTTCCCAGTTCTTCATGTAAATAAGTCTGCTAATGCTACAGTAGAGCACACGTTTAGTGATCTGCCTCCTCATGAACTCTCTTACCGCCTCGCTATGCGAAATAATTCCTTTATCCGCATGTTACATTACTCACACCAGACCAGCAATGCCACTAATTGTTGGGTGTGTGGTCGACTCCCCCCTTTCCAGACACCGAAGGGAGTTCTGCCACTTTTTCCTTATCCATTTTCACATAATGGTTCGTGTGGAGCATGGTCCACGTTAACGTCATCCTCAACAGATATGTCTTTTCTTAACAGTACATGTTTCCCAGACAAGCAAGGTCTCCCCCACAGAACAGGTTTAGATCTAGAAAATGAAGTGTATAATTTAGGTAACTATTCTTCGAATTTCATGGTCCTGAATGTTCAGTCTGATACTACTCCAGACTTACCTGCTATTTCAGTATTACCAGTCAAAGGCGAACTATGTGTCCGAAATTATGGTTCTGTACATGTAGGACATAGTGATTGTACTACTATTGTCAAGTATAGTGACAGTGGGAAATCTATTTTCAAAGCTTCACGTCATTCTTATTTTATTTGTGGTCAAACTGCATATGTTCGTCTGCCCCTCGATTGGGAGGGAACCTGCTACATTGCCTTCCTACTGCCACCTGTTTTCCTAGCCCCATCTGATTATCACAGAAACACACATCTAGTACACATTAGACATAGAAGGGAGTCCCCAATTGTCGATTATACTGAAACTGCTCTAGAACAGTATACAGATTTCAACAGAGGTTTCTTCTTCTTTATAGGACCTATCCAGAATAGTAAACTGATCCGTAGGTTAACAAGAACCCTCGAAGCTGTAGTAAATGAGACTGCCTCTGCTCTAGGTAACTTAACCGAAGAGCAATCTGCTATGACATTTGTCGTTTTACAGAATCGTCTCGTCCTTGACGTCATACTGGCCGATAGGGGCGGGGCCTGTAGAGTCATCGGATCTAGTTGCTGCATTTTCATTCCAAATAACGCGCCGTCTGTTTATTCAGCTATAACCAGACTCCATAAAATTGCCCATCTGTTACACCAAGATCCAGGCACCTGGACATGGTCCGGTTGGTTCTGGAATATAATTTCCGCATGGGGATGGAAAATATTGTCCTTCCTAGGTATTGCAGTAGCGATCATATTCAGCTGCTGCCTCTGTATACAATGTGGCCCTGCGATTTGCGGCATTTGTGCTACCTCTTGTATTCCTAATCCCAAGCCCCGTTCTAAATCCCGTTCCAGGATAATTCGAGACGAGCAAATGATACTGTATGAAATGATAGATGGTATCATGAATATTGATGTTTCCTGATGGAAACGTAGTGACAAGGAGGGAATGTGGAAAAGTAAATTCTGCCATGTTCTGTGTCCCCACGTGTCATCCATCATATGTTATGTGTGCATGATTAATATGCATATGTATTCCCTATGTTCGATTCAAGACGCAATTATAGTTGTGTCCACCTCTAGTATGTCAGTTTCCAGTTCTCGTGAATACTACGAATATCAGGTCTATGTAAAGCTACGTTGCCACGTCTCTCAGTGTGCACGTTATTTCATTGTAAAGTCCCCGTTTCTAGGCCTCAAAAGGGCCTGGACACCAGATTCAGCTCCTGTCTCCTGAAGCCTCGCTGAGGAGCGATACAGCCCCCACCTGTATCCTCGACCCTTCACTTACTTCCTGCCTCGCAGTGCCCGGCTCACCCTGGCTCTGCCTCTGAGTCTGCCAAGAGTATGTTATAGTTTCAGTTATCAGTTCAGTCCTCCTTCTCTGCATTCCTAAGCTACTGAACTGCATCAATAGTTTCCGTCATTGTCTAGCCTTCACGTCTCCACGTTAGAGAAATACTGCATTTAATGATCATTTAATATTCTTCATCACGCACTACATGTAGAATAATGCATGGTCCAGTCTTAGAATCAAGTTAGCCTTTCCCCTCCTGACTTCTAGTTTATATCAACATGTTCTCTAAACATCAGATACTAGATACTGCTTAGGTACATGTCGCCCTGACTCTCCAGACTTCTGTCTCTGCTCCTAGCACAGAGTTCATAGCCCCCAGCTTCTCCTAGTGATACGTCATTGCCAGTTTGCGCGCACCATCAGGTTAGAGGTCCCGGCTCCTTAGGTAGCCCCCTCCATGTTTCCGCCCCATTCATGACATTTTCTGTTACGTTTGCATCACATGTCTATGGTTACACCCACTTTCACCCTTATCTTTCGCGACTGCTACGCGTCACACCCTTTGCTCCACCCACTGCTCCGCCTATCATATGTACTGTAATGCGACTGTTTTACTATATATGCTTGTGTATTGTTATTAAATGCTAGCGCGCTCATCCCAGATCCAGCCCCGGCAGCTGCTGGGCCCTGCCATCCTATTCCTATGCAGGTTGTCCTGTTCCTGTCCTTTATGCTGTAATAAACCTGCGAAACTCCTACTACCTCGAATCTTGACTCTTATTTATTGAGCTATCTGTTATTCATTTATACATTCAAAAATAGGGTATTATTTATTTATTTACCACAAAAAGACCATCGTGATGGTCACTAAAGTGATTAACTGCCCTGTGACTAATCAGAATTGTACAGTTTTCCCGCCATTCGAGTTGCCTGGGGAACCCACTACCTCCTGGACCGTTGTGAGATTCAGGAGGGTACCTGATGGAGGGGGGGTGAAGGGGGAGTGGTGAAGATGGATTGCACAGGATGGAGGTCGCTGGGAATCCAGCAGGTTTCTGCACCAAGTTACCTGTCCTAAAACTAAAAACAAAGATGAAGGTTTTAAAAATATTTTAACACGTAGGGGTTTCTGCAGCAGTGTTTGCCAGTGTGTTGTTTCAGTGCCTGGCTCCGATGTTGGCAGCCTCCGAGGTGCAGAAGCACAGATTCTTGTGCAAACACCACCCGTCGTGCACTCTGCAGACTGAAGTTCCACCCTCTCATGGGAAAGTTACTGGCCCAGGACCACAATTTGACCACGGACTTAACCAAAAGATTACGGGATCAACGCCCGGAGGAGTCAGAGGCAGGGTAAGCTTTTAGTATTGACTCTGGGTATTGTCTGTGAGAGGGCCTCTCCAGAGGGTGCCCAGCCTGCCTCGGGCATCTCCAGAGTGGCCAGACCACCCCATGGGGCCAGGTTAGCACCACGGATTATACACCTGCTTTCTGCTGGTGTTAAGTAGGACAACTACCTGCACCATGAAAGGGAACACAGCCAAGAGCCACACCAGAACACCCACAGGTGCCATAGAATCAATGAGCATGATACAAACATACCCATGAGGGCCACAAGACTCATCGCAACAACGCCCCCCAATCCCGCATCTGAGCAAGTGTGTCCCTGTGGTCATTGTGTTAGCATGATAGGCACAGGCCCTGCAACATCACAGTGTGCTGTCACCTCAGCGTTGGCAGTGAGCCTGGACATATAGCTACGCACGCATCCTCCTGCATGTACAACAGACATGTGCTGGTCCGGCGTACACAGGTCAGCGCAGGGGTGTACCTATCCGGCAAGGGGAAAGGGATGTCTCGGACATGTCCGTGTGCAGGAAGTGGAGTAAGTGTGTCTCTGTGTTCTGGTGTGGCCTGCCACAAGGGACGCAGCAGACGATGTTGTAAAGTGGCATGCACCACCACCAAACGGCACTATCATGGTGTAGAGGGTGCCCAGGCCTCTCCAAGGTGCCCAGCCCACCTCAGGCCTCTCCAACGTGGCAGCCCGCCTCAGGCCTCCCCAGGGTGGCCAACCCACCTCAGGCTTCTCCAGGGTGTCCAGCCAGCCACAGGCCTCTCCAGAGGGTGGCCATCCCTCCTCAAGCCTGTCCAGGTTGGCCCGCCTGCCTCATGCCTCTCCAGAGGTTGGCCAGCCCGCCTCAGGCTACTGGTTTCAGTAATTTCACCCACCGTGGGCCTCTTTCCTACTTAGAGAACTGTGTGCCACCAAGCCTCTCCCAACCCTCTCTCCAACAAACAGAAGTTTGCGCCTCTAAAGCCTTCCCTGACACTCTCTCCTACAAATAGACAGACCTCTGGTCCTACAACGCCTTCCTCTCACTTCACTCCTGCAAACAGTGCCCTGGGCTCCAGGCCTCCCCTAACCCTCTCTTCTACAGACTGAGCTCTGTCCCGCCATGCCTCTATGGCCTCTCTTCTAACGACTGAGCTCTGGCCCGCCATGTCTCTCTGGCCTCTCTTCTACAGACTGAGCTCTGGCCCTCCATGTCTCTCTGGCCTCTCTTCTACTGACTGAGCTCTGGCTCTCCATGTCTCTCTGGCCTCTCTTCTACAGACTGAGCTCTGGCCCGCCATGGCTCTCTGGCTTCTCTTCTACAGACTGAGCTCTGGCCCGCCGTGTCTCTCTGGCCTCTCTTCTACAGACTGAGCTCTGGCCCCGCCATGTCTCTCTGGCCTCCCTTCTATAGACTGAGCTCTGGCCTGCCATATCTCTCTCTGGCCTCTCTCCTACAGACTGAGCTCTGGCCCGCTGTGTCTCTCTGGCCTCCCTTCTACAGACTGAGCTCTGGCCCGCCATATCTCTCTCTGGCCTCTCTCCTACAGACTGAGCTCTGGCCCGCCATATCTCTCTCTGGCCTCTCTTCTACAGACTGAGCTCTGGCCCGCAGGGTCACTCTGGCCTCTCTCTTACAGACTGAGCTCTGGACCGCCCTGGCTCTCTGGCCTCTCTTCTACAGACTGAGCACTGGACCTCTCTGCCCCCTCTGACCTCTCTCCTACATAGTGAACACTAGCCCTCCAAGATTTTTTTCAGGCATATGTATACTCCATGTTCCTGCTTTCACACAAATTAAATGTTTTTCCTATGAGAGAGCAAGAGTAGCAACCACTGCAAGTTCTGTTTAATTCTTTTGTCATGTATATCTTTATTCATCCGGAAATTTCACTTGCTGGCATTGGTTCCATTGCAATAATTTGTTGTAAAGTAGACATGGGTTGTATCACATAATCAATCAATCAGGGGCTTGTATAGTGTGGTTACTCACTCATGAGGGTCTCAAGGCGCGGGGGCTGCTGGTACTTCTGGGTGTAGGATCATTCGAAGAGCCAGTTCTTGAGATCCATCTTGAATTGGGTCAATGACACAGATTGCCTGAGGTGAAGGGGCATGGTGTTCCAGGTCTTGGCGACGAGGTAGGAGAAAGATCTTGCACCGGTTCTGGTATTGTGGATCCTGGGGAAGGAGACCCGGGCAAGTTGGGTGGAACGGAGTTGTCTGGCGGGTACGTGGAATGCGAGGCGGAGGATGAGGTAGGCTGATCCTTTGTCTTGGAGAGCTTTGTAGACATGTGTGAGGACCCTCTTATGAAAAATGAGGATGTTCCCAGTCGCGGCAGGCATTAATCGCAGGTGGTGGGGGTTTTGAGGGGAGGGTTGCGCGGGGAGGGGAGGGTTAATTTAATAATAATAATAATAATAATAATAATAAAAGTACCTGTCCGCTGGCCAGGTCCTCCGTTTTCTTGGCTCCTACTCTCCTGCCTCCAACAGGAAGCAGGCAGCCTCTCTCCTCCCCCTCCCCTCACAACGGTGCAATGGCAGCGTTGTGATTGGTAGGGCCGCCGCCCAGCCAGGGGCTTATAGGGAGGCCATTTTCTTCATGTAGGCTGCATTGTAGTGCCACTAGTCCAGGAGAGTCTGAGCCTGCTTCTGACTCTCACAATTTGTCCCTCTGTCTGGCAGAACATAGCTTGGTGCTAGGGCGAGTTGCAGTCGTGCAGTTCCCGGAGAGTTGCCACAGGTGCAGTTTCCCTCTTTTAGTTTGTGCAAGTCCTGTTGTTGCAGACTAGGTTCTCTTCTTTGTCCTCTTTGATGTAAGTTGGTTCAGAACCGGGGTGTCCCTTAAATCCTAGATTTTGGGGAGTTAAGAGTGAGGGAGCAGGTATCCAATGGGGTACTAGTCCCTGCTGCTAGTCCGACCCTGAGGTGACAACATCCGGGGGAGTGGGTCACCGTTGCTACCCAGAACCCTCTATTCTACCACTTCTAAAAATGGCAGAAACCTTCTTTGGCTGTACAGACCGGGCAGCCCACCCTAGGGGTGTGGCTGGCCTTCTTGGTGTGTACACCTCCTGAAGCACTAATTTTTCCACCTGCCCAGGTGCAAATGGGCCTGGGGGCAGAGGGACAGCTGTTTCTTCCTATGTGAGGCACCCTGTTAGCTCTGGCATTCTTGGTGGCAGCCAGAGCACGGGAAAGGCAGGGAGAACCAGGTGGACAACCTCTAATGTAGCCACCTGGGTACATGCCACATGGTCCTTGGCATGAGAATCGTGTCAGGGGTGATGAGGCACGTTGGTTGATACCAAACACAACATATTTAGGTGGTACCATAATGAAGCTGCCAAACTCAGGTTTGCCTGGGTGACAGCCCATGTTATGCTATGGATCGTCTTTCACCTATAGTGTCCTGTAATGGTAAAGGATAACATAGAGACATATAAGCTTGCACATACATGTCCACACCGTTTAATATAATGAACCCTGCCTCCTGGACTAAGGAGGCGTCCTATAGGGGTGGCGGCCATTGACTGTACCTAAAATGGTGAGGGCAAAGTTGGGTGCGAGCAGTTTACAATGCTCTTGCAGTCTGCAATGGCAGGCCTGCTGTCAGTAACTTACATGAGTTATTGAGGGTGGCACAGACAGTGCTTCAGGCCCTTTCCTCCCCTTTAACACACATTCCATGGGTACCACTGGCACCACGTACTACCGACCTATAAGGTGGTTAAAGTTCTTTGCCAATTGATGTTACCAACTCACACATATCTGTTTTAAGGAGATAGCATTGCCCCTGGGGCCTGATTACCAGGCTTCAGTGCACTGTCAGAGCCAAAAAAACAGAATATAGTCAAATGGCAAAAAGTGGGGCGGGTATCGGCAAAAACGCCTGTTTCCTTACAGCTGGGTTCTCTCTGTCGACAGCCCTGAGGCAGCGAGGGATGAGGCCTTCCACATCATGCATATGCTGCCTTCAACATCCTCTCCTTAGCGACAACCTTGTGGCGATGAGGGCTCAGGCCTTCATCACCCTGCCTGTGCTGTCCCTGAACTCAGCCCTGAGGTAGGGAGGGTCCAACCCTTTGTGCTGTCCGTCATTTCCACCCTCGACACACCTGAGACAGGAGGGCCTGAGAGTTCGAGCCGCCACCAGTGCTGTCCCTCACCACCCTCTCCACGGACTCAGCCTTGGAGCGATGGGGGGGTGGGGTAGAGAAAGCCCTGAGTCCGGGTTGGACAGGGACCGAAAATATCCCCAGGCCAAAATAAAAGTAGCCCCATTAGCGAATTGGATATCCTAAAAAGTAGCCCTCATCTGCAAATCGGGATTGTTTTGAACTTGTAGAGACACACTGTGAGTATTTTGCAAAGTATGCGAGACTGCATGGATTTGTACTTGCTGCAGGCAAAATATGTGGTAAAAACAGGGAAATCAACATAAGAACTGACCCACCGGATCTTAAAACTGGCCCACAAGCAGCCACAAATCGGCCCACACACTGACCCGTCAGACCGGCCCAGCGGGCATTGCCAGGTTGCCCTATGGACCAGTCAAACCCTGCCCTGAGGTGGGCACCAGTGCTGTCTCTCAGCACCTCTGCCTGGCTTGAGTACTCGAGTCCTTTGCTGTCCCTCAGGACACTCTGCCTAGAGACAGCCCTGGGGCAGGGAGTGCCACAGAGCTTCAGCACTTCCTTGCTGCTCTCTCCTCCCTCCAGGCCTCTCATCCCTCCCCTGCTGCTTCCTTCTCCTTCCAAGCCTCTAGTCCCTCCTCTGCTGCTCCCTCCCCCCTCCAGGCCTCTCATCCCTCCCCTGCTGCTTCCTTCTCCTTCCAAGCCTCTAGTCCCTCCTCTGCTGCTCTCTCCCCCCTCCAGGCCTCTCATCCCTCCCCTGCTGCTTCCTTCTCCTTCCAAGCCTCTAGTCCCTCCTCTGCTGCTCTCTCCCCCCTCCAGGCCTCTCATCCCTCCCCTGCTGCTTCCTTCTCCCTCCAGGCGTCTAGTCCCACCCCTGCTGCTCTCTTCTCCCTCCAGGCCTCTCGTCCCTCCCCTGCTGCTCTCTTCTCCCTCCAGGCCTCTTGTCCCTCCCCTGCTCCCTTCTCCCTCCAGACGTCTAGTCCCTCCCCTGCTGCTCTCTTCTCCCTCCAGACGTCTAGTCCCTCCCCTGCTGCTCTCTTCTCCCTCCAGGCCTCTTGTCCCTCCCCTGCTCTCTTCTCCCTCCAGACGTCTAGTCCCTCCCCTGCTGCTCTCTTCTCCCTCCAGGCCTCTCGTCCCTCCCCTGCTGCTCTCTTCTCCCTCCAGGCCTCTTGTCCCTCCCCTGCTCTCTTCTCCCTCTAGACGTCTAGTCCCTCCCCTGCTGCTCTCTTCTCCCTCCAGACGTCTAGTCCCTCCCCTGCTGCTCTCTTCTCCCTCCAGGCCTCTCGTCCCTCCCCTGCTGCTCTCTTCTCCCTCCAGTTGTCTAGTCCCTCCCCTGCTGCTCTCTTCTCCCTCCAGGCCTCTCGTCCCTCCCCTGCTGCTCTCTTCTCCCTCCAGGCCTCTTGTCCCTCCCCTGCTCTCTTCTCCCTCCAGACGTCTAGTCCCTCCCCTGCTGCTCTCTTCTCCCTCCAGACGTCTAGTCCCTCCCCTGCTGCTCTCTTCTCCCTCCAGGCCTCTTGTCCCTCCCCTGCTCTCTTCTCCCTCCAGACGTCTAGTCCCTCCCCTGCTGCTCTCTTCTCCCTCCAGGCCTCTCGTCCCTCCCCTGCTGCTCTCTTCTCCCTCCAGGCCTCTTGTCCCTCCCCTGCTCTCTTCTCCCTCTAGACGTCTAGTCCCTCCCCTGCTGCTCTCTTCTCCCTCCAGACGTCTAGTCCCTCCCCTGCTGCTCTCCTCTCCCTCCAGGCCTCTCGTCCCTCCTCTGCTGCTCTCTTCTCCCTCCAGACGTCTAGTCCCTCCCCTGCTGCTCCCTTCTCCCTCCAGGCCTCTCGTCCCTCCTCTGCTGCTCTCTTCTCCCTCCAGACGTCTAGTCCCTCCCCTGCTGCTCTCTTCTCCCTCCAGGCCTCTTGTCCCTCCCCTGCTCTCTTCTCCCTCCAGACGTCTAGTCCCTCCCCTGCTGCTCTCTCCTCCCTCCAGGCGTCTAGTCCCACCCCTGCTGCTCTCTTCTCCCTCCAGGCCTCTTGTCCCTCCCCTGCTCTCTTCTCCCTCCAGACGTCTAGTCCCTCCCCTGCTGCTCTCTTCTCCCTCCAGGCGTCTAGTCCCACCCCTGCTGCTCTCTTCTCCCTCCAGGCCTCTTGTCCCTCCCCTGCTCTCTTCTCCCTCCAGACGTCTAGTCCCTCCCCTGCTGCTCTCTTCTCCCTCCAGGCCTCTTGTCCCTCCCCTGCTCTCTTCTCCCTCCAGACGTCTAGTCCCTCCCCTGCTGCTCTCTTCTCCCTCCAGACGTCTAGTCCCTCCCCTGCTGCTCTCTTCTCCCTCCAGGCCTCTCGTCCCTCCTCTGCTGCTCTCTTCTCCCTCCAGACGTCTAGTCCCTCCCCTGCTGCTCTCTTCTCCCTCCAGGCCTCTTGTCCCTCGACTGCTCTCTTCTCCCTCCAGACGTCTAGTCCCTCCCCTGCTGCTCTCTCCTCCCTCCAGGCGTCTAGTCCCACCCCTGCTGCTCTCTTCTCCCTCCAGGCCTCTTGTCCCTCCCCTGCTCTCTTCTCCCTCCAGACGTCTAGTCCCTCCCCTGCTGCTCTCTTCTCCCTCCAGGCCTCTTGTCCCTCCCCTGCTCTCTTCTCCCTCCAGACGTCTAGTCCCTCCCCTGCTGCTCTCTTCTCCCTCCAGACGTCTAGTCCCTCCCCTGCTGCTCTCTTCTCCCTCCAGACGTCTAGTCTCTCCCCTGCTGCTCTCTTCTCCCTCCAGGCCCCTCGTCCCTCCCCTGCTCTCTTCTCCCTCCAGACGTCTAGTCCCTCCCCTGCTGCTCTCTTCTCCCTCCAGGCCTCTCGTCCCTCCCCTGCTGCTCTCTTCTCCCTCCAGGCCTCTCGTCCCTCCCCTGCTGCTCTCTTCTCCCTCCAGGCCTCTTGTCCCTCCCCTGCTCTCTTCTCCCTCCAGACGTCTAGTCCCTCCCCTGCTGCTCTCTTCTCCCTCCAGGCCTCTCGTCCCTCCTCTGCTGCTCTCTTCTCCCTCCAGACGTCTAGTCCCTCCCCTGCTGCTCTCTTCTCCCTCCAGGCCTCTTGTCCCTCCCCTGCTCTCTTCTCCCTCCAGACGTCTAGTCCCTCCCCTGCTGCTCTCTTCTCCCTCCAGGCCTCTCATCCCTCTCCTGCTGCTCTCTTCTCCCTCCAGGCCTCTCGTCCCTCCCCTGCTGCTCTCTTCTCCCTCCAGGCCTCTTGTCCCTCCCCTGCTCTCTTCTCCCTCCAGACGTCTAGTCCCTCCCCTGCTGCTCTCTTCTCCCTCCAGGCCTCTCGTCCCTCCTCTGCTGCTCTCTTCTCCCTCCAGACGTCTAGTCCCTCCCCTGCTGCTCTCTTCTCCCTCCAGGCCTCTTGTCCCTCCCCTGCTCTCTTCTCCCTCCAGACATCTAGTCCCTCCCCTGCTGCTCTCTTCTCCCTCCAGGCCTCTTGTCCCTCCCCTGCTCTCTTCTCCCTCCAGACGTCTAGTCCCTCCCCTGCTGCTCTCTCCTCCCTCCAGGCGTCTAGTCCCACCCCTGCTGCTCTCTTCTCCCTCCAGGCCTCTTGTCCCTCCCCTGCTCTCTTCTCCCTCCAGACGTCTAGTCCCTCCCCTGCTGCTCTCTTCTCCCTCCAGGCCTCTTGTCCCTCCCCTGCTCTCTTCTCCCTCCAGACGTCTAGTCCCTCCCCTGCTGCTCTCTTCTCCCTCCAGGCCTCTTGTCCCTCCCCTGCTCTCTTCTCCCTCCAGACGTCTAGTCCCTCCCCTGCTGCTCTCTTCTCCCTCCAGGCCTCTTGTCCCTCCCCTGCTCTCTTCTCCCTCCAGACGTCTAGTCCCTCCCCTGCTGCTCTCTTCTCCCTCCAGGCCTCTTGTCCCTCCCCTGCTCTCTTCTCCCTCCAGGCCTCTCGTCCCTCCTCTGCTGCTCTCTTCTCCCTCCAGACGTCTAGTCCCACCCCTGCTGCTCTCTTCTCCCTCCAGGCCTTCGTCCCTCCCCTGCTGCTCTCTTCTCCCTCCAGGCCTCTCGTCCCTCCCCTGCTGCTCTCTTCTCCCTCCAGGCCTCTCGTCCCTCCCCTGCTGCTCTCTTCTCCCTCCAGGCCTCTTGTCCCTCCCCTGGTCTCTTCTCCCTCCAGACGTCTAGTCCCTCCCCTGCTGCTCTCTTCTCCCTCCAGGCCTCTTGTCCCTCCCCTGCTCTCTTGTCCCTCCAGACGTCTAGTCCCTCCCCTGCTGCTCTCTTCTCCCTCCAGGCCTCTCGTCCCTCCCCTGCTGCTCTCTTCTCCCTCCAGGCCTCTTGTCCCTCCCCTGCTCTCTTCTCCCTCCAGACGTCTAGTCCCTCCCCTGCTGCTCTCTTCTCCCTCCAGGCCTCTTGTCCCTCCCCTGCTCTCTTCTCCCTCCAGACGTCTAGTCCCTCCCCTGCTGCTCTCTTCTCCCTCCAGGCCTCTCGTCCCTCCTCTGCTGCTCTCTTCTCCCTCCAGACCTCTCGTCCCTCCCCTGCTGCTCTCTCCCCCCTCCAGGTCTTTGGTCCCTCCTCTGCTGCTCTCTTCTCCCTCCAGACGTCTAGTCCCTCCCCTGCTGCTCTCTTCTCCCTCCAGGCCTCTCGTCCCTCCTCTGCTGCTCTCTTCTCCCTCCAGACGTCTAGTCCCTCCCCTGCTGCTCTCTTCTCCCTCCAGGCCTCTCGTCCCTCCTCTGCTGCTCTCTCCTCCGTCCAGGCGTCTAGTCCCACCCCTGCTGCTCTCTCCTCCCTCCAGGCCTCTCGTCCCTCCCCTGCTGCTCTCTTCACCCTCCAGGCCTCTTGTCCCTCCCCTGCTCTCTTCTCCCTCCAGACGTCTAGTCCCTCCCCTGCTGCTCTCTTCTCCCTCCAGACGTCTAGTCCCTCCCCTGCTGCTCTCTTCTCCCTCCAGGCCTCTCGTCCCTCCCCTGCTGCTCTCTTCTCCCTCCAGGCCTCTCGTCCCTCCTCTGCTGCTCTCTCCTCCCTCCAGGCGTCTAGTCCCACCCCTGCTGCTCTCTTCTCCCTCCAGGCCTCTCGTCCCTCCCCTGCTGCTCTCTTCTCCCTCCAGGCCTCTCGTCCCTCCCCTGCTGCTCTCTTCTCCCTCCAGGCCTCTCGTCCCTCCCCTGCTGCTCTCTTCTCCCTCCAGGCCTCTTGTCCCTCCCCTGCTCTCTTCTCCCTCCAGACGTCTAGTCCCTCCCCTGCTGCTCTCTTCTCCCTCCAGGCCTCTTGTCCCTCCCCTGCTCTCTTCTCCCTCCAGACGTCTAGTCCCTCCCCTGCTGCTCTCTTCTCCCTCCAGGCCTCTCGTCCCTCCTCTGCTGCTCTCTTCTCCCTCCAGACCTCTCGTCCCTCCCCTGCTGCTCTCTCCCCCCTCCAGGTCTTTGGTCCCTCCTCTGCTGCTCTCTTCTCCCTCCAGACGTCTAGTCCCTCCCCTGCTGCTCTCTTCTCCCTCCAGACGTCTAGTCCCTCCCCTGCTGCTCTCTTCTCCCTCCAGGCCTCTTGTCCCTCCCCTGCTCTCTTCTCCCTCCAGACGTCTAGTCCCTCCCCTGCTGCTCTCTTCTCCCTCCAAACGTCTAGTCCCTCCCCTGCTGCTCTCTTCTCCCTCCAGGCCTCTCGTCCCTCCCCTGCTCTCTTCTCCCTCCAGACGTCTAGTCCCTCCCCTGCTGCTCTCTTCTCCCTCCAGGCCTCTCGTCCCTCCCCTGCTGCTCTCTTCTCCCTCCAGACGTCTAGTCCCTCCCCTGCTGCTCTCTTCTCCCTCCAGGCCTCTTGTCCCTCCCCAGCTCTCTTCTCCCTCCAGACGTCTAGTCCCTCCCCTGCTGCTCTCTTCTCCCTCCAGGCCTCTCATCCCTCCCCTGCTGCTCTCTTCTCCCTCCAGGCCTCTTGTCCCTCCCCTGCTGCTCTCTTCTCCCTCCAGGCCTCTCGTCCCTCCCCTGCTGCTCTCTTCTCCCTCCAGGCCTCTTGTCCCTCCCTGCTCTCTTCTCCCTTTAGACGTCTAGTCCCTCCCCTGCTGCTCTCTTCTCCCTCCAGACGTCTAGTCCCTCCCCTGCTGCTCTCTTCTCCCTCCAGACGTCTAGTCCCTCCCCTGCTGTTCTCTTCTCCCTCCAGGCCTCTCGTCCCTCCTCTGCTGCTCTCTTCTCCCTCCAGGCCTCTTGTCCCTCCCCTGCTCTCTTCTCCCTCCAGACGTCTAGTCCCTCCCCTGCTGCTCTCTTCTCCCTCCAGACGTCTAGTCCCTCCCCTGCTGCTCTCTTCTCCCTCCAGACGTCTCGTCCCTCCCCTGCTGCTCTCTTCTCCCTCCAGGCCTCTTGTCCCTCCCCTGCTCTCTTCTCCCTCCAGACGTCTAGTCCCTCCCCTGCTGCTCTCTTCTCCCTCCAGGCCTCTCGTCCCTCCCCTGCTGCTCTCTTCTCCCTCCAGGCCTCTTGTCCCTCCCCTGCTCTCTTCTCCCTCTAGACGTCTAGTCCCTCCCCTGCTGCTCTCTTCTCCCTCCAGACGTCTAGTCCCTCCCCTGCTGCTCTCTTCTCCCTCCAGGCCTCTCGTCCCTCCCCTGCTGCTCTCTTCTCCCTCCAGTTGTCTAGTCCCTCCCCTGCTGCTCTCTTCTCCCTCCAGGCCTCTCGTCCCTCCCCTGCTGCTCTCTTCTCCCTCCAGGCCTCTCATCCCTCCCCTGCTGCTCTCTTCTCCCTCCAGGCCTCTCATCCCTCCCCTACTTCTCTCTTCCCACTCCAGGCTAGTGTGACCAATCATCTGTAATGAATGTTTTAACTGTCCTTACTTTTAGCCTCTCAGATAAAGAACAAAAGTTCATTTCCACAATTGAGATTCCTCAGCTGACCTGCAAGGGAGTGTCATGAGCTGCATTCCAGAGGGAGGTACAGAAGCCTTGTAGGTTAGAAGTAAGTTTTCATCCAGAGAATGAAAACCAATTCATCCACCAGCTAAAGCCAGGTGCAGCTGACTCCTCTCAAACATGCACGATTCTATCTCCATGGTGCTACTTAAAGGAAAACACTAGGAAGCCTGAAATATGCAATGGAGAAACATAGGAACAAATGAATAAAGGAATACAAGCATTAAGCACTATGTTACAGATATCTTCCAGGTGGGCGAGCCAACAAATTAACAATGAGTACACAGCCAAGGATCTGGCTCAGATTTTAGAGCCCGTGCACGACGAAGCCCTTATATGTTTGCTGTGTAAATCATATAACATATTCATGTAAAATATGATAAAATTCAAGAGAAGTGTTTGTCTTTAGCATGTGAAGCATTGGCTTTGATACATCACATTATAGCATATTAAATTAAAAAAAATAGGTTTTAACACAACTGGTATTCGGAACTCACAGGTACACAATACTTTCCGATACTGGCGGCCCATCTTGTCTGATTTTAGGAATTGTCCCACCTTGTTCTTCTCTCCCTTATTTGCCAATTCTTAGCAACAACCCTTTGAATCAGATGCTGTGGACCGACCACCCACTGGGGCGCATGATGGTCGAAACGTCGACGCATGTCATAGGTCCAGAACCACCAGGATCCCAATAAGAACACTAGGAATCCTTGGTTGCAAATTGCCATCTGGCCAATGCAACACTTGTATATATTTGTATATGTTATCCTTGAATGAAGCAATTCAGATACAAAATGAATGAATTCTGTTATAAATTGCACAATATAATCTCTTGATTTCACGACTTTGTATTTTGAGCATTCATTTCTCAATTTAGGTGTGTATCAGAGAGCACTTGTTCTTGATTGCATTAATAAGCATTGTCAAAGTAATGTGTCTTACCCAACAGAACCACTTTTTTGCTTAACTATTAAATACCCAGGTTCTGAGGGACGGATGTATGACGTTATAACGCATACTTTTACAACGCCTACCTTTACCACGCAATTTTTACAACGCAGGATCCATTACAACGAAGTACCATTACAACGCATGTATTTACAACGAAAACCCAAAACTGACCCTGAACCCTAAAAATACCCTTTTACCCAAAAACCCCAAACTGACCCTGAACCCTAAAAATACCCCTTTACCCAAAAACCCAAAACTGACCCTGAACCCTAAAAATACCCCTTTACCCAAAAACCCAAAACTGACCCTGAACCCTAAAAATACCCCTTTACCCAAAAACTAAAAACTGACCCTGAACCCTAAAAATACCCCTTTACCCAAAAACCCAAAACTGACCCTGAACCCTAAAAATACCCCTTTACCCAAAAACTAAAAACTGACCCTGAACCCTAAAAAGACCCCTTTACCCAAAAACTAAAAACTGACCCTGAACCCTAAAAATACCCTTTTACCCAAAAACCCAAAACTGACCCTGAACTCTAAAAATACCCCCTTACCCAAAAACCCAAAACTGACCCTGAACCCTAAAAATACCCCTTTACCCAAAAACCCAAAACTGACCCTGAACCCTAAAAATACCCCTTTACCCCAAAACCCAAAACTGACCCTGAACCCTAAAAATACCCCTTTACCCAAAAACCCAAACCTTGCCCTGAACCCTAAAAATACCCCTTTACACAAAAACCCAAAACTGACCCTGAACCCTAAAAATACCCCTTTACCCAAAAACCCAAACCTTGCCCAGAACCCTAAAAATACCCCTTTACCCAAAAACCCAAACCTATAATATTTTTAATAAAATTATATACTTACCAATACTTACGTTGTAATAGTATGCGTTGTAAAGGTATCTGCGTTGTAAATACATGCGTTGTAATGGTACTTCGTTGTAATGGATCCTGCGTTGTAAAAATTGCGTGGTAAAGGTAGGTCGTTGTAAAAATTGCGTGGTAATGGTTGTATACCCTGAGGGACACAGGGTTACCCCTTTTTCTTTAATATCAATTCTTTACAGTCCTATCCAGAATTTGCCTCCATCAGGTGCTCTCTCTCTCTCCCTCCAGGCCTCTGTCCCTCCCTCTCTCTCTCTCTCTCTCTCTCTCTCTCTCTCTCTCTCTCTCCAGGCCTCTGCCCCCCTCCCTCGCTCCCTCCAGGCCTCTGTCCCTCCCTCCCTCTCTTTCCAGGCATCTGTCCCCCCCTCCCTCTCACTCTCCAGGCCTCTGTCCCCCCTCCCTCTCACTCTCCAGGCCTCTGTCCCCCCTCCCTCTCTCCCTCGAGGCCTCTGTCCCTCCCTCTCTCTCTCTCTCTCTCCCTCTCCCTCCCTCTCCCTCTCTCTCTCTCTCTCTCTCCAGGCCTCTGCCCCCCCCCCCTCTCTCTCCAGGCCTCTGTCCCTCCCTCCCTCTCTCCCTCCCGGCCTCTGTTCCTCCCTCTCTCTCTCATTCTCCAGGCCTCTGCCCCTCCCTCTCCCTCCCTCTCCAGGCCTCTGTTCCCCCCCCCCTCTCGCTCTCCAGGCCTCTGCCCCCCCTTCCTCTCTCCCTCAAGGCCTCTGTCCCTCCCTCTCTCTCCCTCTCTCCAGACCTCTGTCCCTCCCTCACGCTCTCCCTCCAGGCCTCTGTGCCTCCCTCTCTCTATCTCTCTCTCTCTCTCTCTCTCCAGGCCTCTGTCCCACTGTGTCTCTCTCTCTCTCTCCCTCTCTCTCTCTCTCTCTCTCCAGACCTCTGTCCCTCCCTCACTCTCTCCCTCCAGGCCTCTGTGTCTCCCTCTCTCTCTCTCTCTCTCCCTCCAGGCCTCTGTCCCTCCCTCTCTCTCTCTCTCTCTCTCTCCCTCCAGGCCTCTGTCCCTCTCTCTCTCTCCAGGCCTCTGTCCCTCTTCTCTCTCTCCCTCCAGACCTCTGTCCCTCCCTCCCTCTCTCTCTCTCTCTCTCTCTCCCTCCAGGCCTCTGTCCCTCCCTCTCTCTCTCTCTCTCTCTCTCCCTCCAGGCCTCTGTCCCTCCCTCTCTCTCTCTCTCCAGGCCTCTGTCCCTCTTCTCTCTCTCCCTCCCTCTCTCTCTCTCCAGGCCTCTGTCCCTCCCTCCGTCTCCCCCTCCCTCTCTCCAGGACTCTCGTCCCTCCCCCATTCCTGCCCCTCCCTCGCTGCTAGGTGCTCCAGGTGTAAACACAGGAGCCCTGCGGGCGGACGTGGCGTGCGTGAGGTCGGAGCCAGAGAGTGCATGAAGGCAGCACCGGGGACGGGAGCCCTCTCGCAGGTAAGTCAGGAGGGCCGGGCGTGACTGGGAGGGGTTCGGGGCAGGCAGCACATCTGTGGCTGCAGCCAGCGGTCTCGGCTACTTCTGGCTTTTCCTAGCTGTGGGTGGTTTGAATCCTCAAATACACATGCAAAGGTGAAACTGCAAGTCCCAGAATGCAACTTGCAGGTTACAACAGGCCACAAGTGGCTGGCGGCCCTCTCCACTGTGCAGAACTGGCCTGTTTGTCCATGACTGAGTCCGGTCTGCAGAAAGCAACAGGGGTCAAAGAGAATATATTTGGTGACAATCTGGGAGCTCGAGGATATTCCTCCTACTACCCCCCCCCCCCCCTCCACACACACCCACCCGCACTCACCCCCGCACATTCACGGGAGCTGTTCATGTAGCAAAATCTCAGAGCTTTGGACATGTTTCCTTTTCTTCCCCCAGTTAGAGGAGCAGAGGCCATTGTAAGGGCTGGTGTACCTGTCGGTCCATTATCACTATTAACTATTGCAGGGGTAATGCTGTCCGGGGTTTTACTGCCTGTCCTGTGACCCGCTCTGACCTCATGTCTGTCCTTACCTGCTGTGCGGATGACCCCTGTCAGCCTCTGCCGCCTCCAGGGCACCAGGGCTACCCACACCTGTGCAACAGAACTGCCCTCGACTGCACAGATGTAAGAGGCTTAGGTTTTAGACAGCAGAGCTACCCCTCAACTGCACAGAAGAGCTACCCCTCAACTGCACAGATGTAACAGGCTTAGGTTTTAGACTACTATTGAGAAACCAGCACTGCACCGGGTTCAGTGCTGAATATTTTAGTTGAAACTTATGGCCAACCGACCGTTATTCAATCAAAATACATGAAACAATATATAAAAAATATATTTTTGATTTATTATTTTTATATCTTATTAAATCAATTTATCAAAAATTTACAAAAGACAATTAATTACATGGAAAAAACAATATATACACATTTACAGATCAAAACATATTTGTCCATGGATTATCAAACCACCGATTAATACATAACAAGAGACCCTACTTGAATCTACATCTGCACTTGCGATACAATTGTTTAGAACTCAATTAGATATTACATGTAGATAAAAGGAATGGAAATAAGATGATATTATCAGATCCAATCTCTAAACATTGGTCATAGTTGTTGGCTACCAACGCGTTTCGGCAGAGCCTTCGTCAGGGTTTTCTTTAACAGTGGTTGCCAATGTTATCTGCTCTTTATTATATATGGTTCCTATATGGTCGAATCTGCTTTCTCTTCTGATTTGAAAAGTATATCTGGATTTAGACATTAATCTTCACTCCATAGTAATTGCCTGTATCTAAATGGATGTCATCAGTCTTATCACGTAACTGCCTTTAAATAGAGTGTAGATCTGGGTAATACTCAAGGGATATCGAAGCTACTCCTCGTAAATGAGAGATAATGTATTCACTGGGATGAAAAAATCTCTACTCCTTAATCGCACTTCCTGCTATATATGCATAAGCGGATCTCAAACTCCTTCTATGATATTCTCTCCAAAATCGATCAGAGGCCTTCGCGGGCAGCGAAGCGGTCTTATTTTACTCCAAAACGATGTCCGGCAAGAAGGTTTTAGACTAACCATGGGCCAAGCACTACGCTACGCTCGCGTAGTTTGCGCTACTTTGCACTACGCGAATTGCACATAGCACAGTGCAAACACGCATGGCGTAGGGTCATTTTTTGCTTGCTCGCGGTCCTCAACATAAAGTTGGCGACCGCGAGCATGCAAAATGACATTCCGGCGAGACTTTTTCCTAGTTCGTGATCAGCAACATCAAGTTGCCGATTGCGAGCGTGGAAAATAAACCTCCCGGCGAGATTCTCAACGCGGGGAGATCATGTTTCTCATTGCAAGTGATCGCGTATGCTCGCGACCGCTCGCGATGAGAAACTACCAGTCCGCGTTTAGAAATCAGCTCAAGCGGCAGAAAACGACCGCTTGCACTGTGCAAAATGCAGTTTGCACTGATTGCACAGTGACGGATGCTTGTCCGCACTGTGCAATCAGTGCGAACAGCATTTTGCACAGTGCACTACGCAGTTCACGTAGCTCGCATAGTGCACTTCGCGTGGCCCAACTTCGCGAACTACGCCCAGGCTTATTTTAGACAGGAGAGCTAACCTGAGCAACTGCACAGATGTAAGAGGCTTCAGACAGCAGAGGTACCCCTCAACTGCACAGATGTAACAGGCTTAGGCGTCAGACAGCAGAGCTACCCCTCGACTGCACAGATCTAACAGGCTTAAGCTTCAGACGGCAAACCTACCTGTGACTCCACAGAATAGCTACCCCTCGACTGCACAGATGTAAGGGGCTTTGACGTCAGGCAGCAGACCTATCCGTGACTCCACAGAACAGCTATCCCTCGACTGCACAGATGTAACAGGCTTAGGCGTCAGGCAGCAGAGCTACCCCTCGACTGCACAGAATCGCTACCCTTCAACTGCACAGATGTAACAGGCTTAGTTTCCAGACAGCAGAGCTACCCCTCAACTGCACAGTTGTAAGAGGCTTAGACTTCAGACAGCAGAGCTACCCCTCGACTGCACAGATCTGCTGCCTGACGCCTAAGCCCGTTACATCTGTGCAGTTGATGGGTAGCTATTCTGTGGGTCACAGGTAGGTTTGCTGTCTGAAGCTACCCGTGACTCCACAGAACAGCTACCCCTCGACTGCACAGATGTAACAGGCTTAGGCTTCAGACAGCGGAGCTACCCCTCGACTGCACAGAAGAGCTACCCCTCGACTGCACAGATGTAACAGGCTTCGGTTTTAGACAGCAGAGCTACCGCTCAACTGCACAGATGTAACAGGCTTAGGTTTTAGACAGCAGAGCTACCCCTCAACTGCACAGATGTAACAGGCTTAGGTTTTAGACAGCAGAGCTACCCCGCGACTGCACAGAAGAGCTACCCCTCAACTGCACAGAAGGGCTACCCCTTGACTGCACAGATATAACAGGCTTAGTTACCAGACAGCAGAGCTACCCCTCGACTGCACAGATGTAACAGGCTTAGTTACCAGACAGCAGAGCTACCCCTCAACTGCACAGATGTAAGAGACTTAGGCTTCCAACAGCAGAGCTACCCCTTGACTGCACAGAAGAGCTACCCTTCAACTGCACAGATGTAAGAGGCTTAGGTTTTAGACAGCAGAGCTACCCCTCGACTGCACAGAAGAGCTACCCCTCAACTGCACAGATGTAACAGGCTTAGGTTTTAGACTACTATTGAGAAACCAGCGCTGCACCGGGTTCAGTGCTGAATATTTTAGTTGAAACTTATGACCAACCGACCGTTATTCAATCAAAATACATGAAACAATATATCAAAAATATATTTTTGATTTATTATTTTTGTATCTTATTAAATCAATTTATCAAAAATTTACAAAAGACAATTAATTACATGGAAAAAACAATATATACACATATACAGATCAAAACATATTTGTCCATGGATTATCAAACCACCGATTAATACATAACAAGAGACCCTACTTGAATCTACATCTGCACTTGCGATACAATTGTTTAGAACTCTATTAGATATTACATGTAGATAAAAGGGATGGAAATAAGATGATATTATCAGATCCAATCTCTAAACATTGGTCATAGTTGTTGGCTACCAACGCGTTTCGGCAGAGCCTTCGTCAGGGTTTTCTTTAACAGTGGTTGCCAATGTTATCTGCTCTTTATTATATATGGTTCCTATATGGTCGAATCTGCTTTCTCTTCTGATTTGAAAAGTATATCTGGATTTAGACATTAATCTTCACTCCATAGTAATTGCCTGTATTTAAATGGATGTCATCAGTCTTATCACCTAACTGCCTTTAAATAGAGTGTAGATCTGGGTAATACTCAAGGGATATCGAAGCTGCTCCTCGTAAATGAGAGATAATGTATTCACTGGGATAAAAAAATCTCTACTCCTTAATCGCACTTCCTGCTATATATACATAAGCGGATCTCAAACTCCTTCTATGATATTCTCTCCAAAAACGATCAGAGGCCTTCGCGGTCAGCGCAGCGGTCTTATTTTACTCCAAAACGATGTCCGGCAAGAAGGTTTTAGACTAACCATGGGCCAAGCACTACGCTACGCTCGCGTAGTTTGCGCTACTTTGCACTACGCGAATTGCACAGAGCACAGTGCAAACACGCATAGCGTAGGGTCATTTTTTGCTTGCTCGCGGTCCTCAACATAAAGTTGGCGACCGCGAGCATGCAAAATGACATCCCGGCGAGACTTTTTCCTCGTTCGTGATCAGCAACATCAAGTTGCCGATTGCGAGCGTGGAAAATAAACCTCCCGGCGAGATTCTCAACGCGGGGAGATCATGTTTCTCATTGCAAGTGATCGCGTATGCTCGCGACCGCTCGCGATGAGAAACTACCAGTCCGCGTTTAGAAATCAGCTCAAGCGGCAGAAAACGACCGCTTGCACTGTGCAAAATGAAGTTTGCACTGATTGCACAGTGACGGATGCTTGTCCGCACTGTGCAATCAGTGCGAACAGCATTTTGCACAGTGCACTACGCAGTTCACGTAGCTCGCGTAGTGCACTTTGCGTAGCGCAACTTCGCGAACTACGCCCAGGCTTATTTTAGACAGGAGAGCTAACCTGAGCAACTGCACAGATGTAAGAGGCTTCAGACAGCAGAGGTACCCCTCAACTGCTCAGATGTAACAGGCTTAGGCGTCAGACAGCAGAGCTACCCCTCGACTGCACAGATCTAACAGGCTTAAGCTTCAGACGGCAAACCTACCTGTGACTCCACAGAATAGCTACCCCTCGACTGCACAGATGTAAGGGGCTTTGGCGTCAGGCAGCAGACCTATCCGTGACTCCACAGAACAGCTGTCCCTCGACTGTACAGATGTAACAGGCTTAGGCGTCAGGCAGCAGAGCTACCCCTCGACTGCACAGAAGAGCTACCCTTCAACTGCACAGATGTAACAGGCTTAGTTACCAGACAGCAGAGCTACCCCTCAACTGCACAGTTGTAAGAGGCTTAGACTTCAGACAGCAGAGCTACCCCTCGACTGCACAGATCTGCTGCCTGACGCCTAAGCCCGTTACATCTGTGCAGTTGATGGGTAGCTATTCTGTGGGTCACAGGTAGGTTTGCTGTCTGAAGCTACCCGTGACTCCACAGAACAGCTACCCCTCGACTGCACAGATGTAACAGGCTTAGGCTTCAGACAGCGGAGCTACCCCTCGACTGCACAGAAGAGCTATCCCTCGACTGCACAGATGTAACAGGCTTAGGTTTTAGACAGCAGAGCTACCCCTCAACTGCACAGATGTAACAGGCTTAGGTTTTAGACAGCAGAGCTACCCCTCAACTGTACAGATGTAACAGGCTTAGGTTTTAGACAGCAGAGCTACCCCTCGACTGTACAGATGTAACAGGCTTAGTTACCAGACAGCAGAGCTACCCCTCGACTGCACAGATGTAAGAGACTTAGGCTTCCAACAGCAGAGCTACCCCTTGACTGCACAGAAGAGCTACCCTTCAACTGCACAGATGTAAGAGGCTTAGGTTTTAGACAGCAGAGCTACCCCTCAACTGCACAGATGTAACAGGCTTAGGTTTTAGACAGCAGAGCTACCCCTCAACTGCACAGATGTAAGAGGCTTAGGTTTTAGACAGCAGAGCTACCCCTCGACTGCACAGAAGAGCTACCCCTCAACTGCACAGAAGGGCTGCCCCTCGACTGCACAGATGTAACAGGCTTAGTTACCAGACAGCAGAGCTACCCCTCGACTGCACAGATGTAACAGGCTTAGTTACCACACAGCAGAGCTACCCCTCAACTGCACAGATGTAAGAGACTTCGGCTTCCAACAGCAGAGCTACCCCTTGACTGCACAGAAGAGCTACCCTTCAATTGCACAGATGTAAGAGACTTAGGCTTCTGACAGCAGAGCTACCCCTCGACTGCACAGAAGAGCAACCCCTCGATGGCACAGAAGGGCTACCCCTCGACTGCACAGATGTAACAGGCTTAGGTTTTAGACAGCAGAGCTACCCCTTGACTGCACAGAAGAGCTACCCGACTGCACAGAAGGGCTACCCCTCGACTGCACAGATGTAACAGGCTTAGGTTTTAGACAGCAGAGCTACCCCTCGACTGCACGGATGTAAGAGGCTTCAGACAGCAGAGCTACCCCTCAACTGCACAGATGTAACAGGCTTAGGTTTTAGACAGCAGAGCTACCCCTCAACTGCACAGATGTAATTGGCTTAGGTTTTAGACAGCAGAGCTACCCCTCGACTGCACAGAAGAGCTACCCCTCAACTGCACAGATGTAAGAGACTTAGGCTTCCGACACCAGAGCTAACCCTCGACTGCACAGAAGGGCTACCCCACGACTGCACAGATGTAACAGGCTTAGTTACCAGACAGCAGAGCTACCCGTCGACTGCACAGATGTAACAGGCTTAGTTACCAGACAGCAGAGCTACCCCTCGACTGCACAGATGTAAGAGACTTAGGCTTCCAACAGCAGAGCTACCCCTTGACTGCACAGAAGAGCTACCCTTCAACTGCACAGATGTAAGAGGCTTAGGCTTCCAACAGCAGAGCTACCCCTTGACTGCACAGAAGAGCTACCCTTCAACTGCACAGATGTAAGAGACTTAGCCTTCCGACAGCAGAGCTACCCCTCGACTGCACAGAAGAGCTACCCCTCGATGGCACAGAAGGGCTACCCCTCGACTGCACAGATGTAACAGGCTTAGTTACCCGACAGCAGAGCTACCCCTTGACTGCACAGATGTAAGAGACTTAGGCTTCCAACAGCAGAGCTACCCCTTGACTGCACAGAAGAGCTACCCCTCAACTGCACAGAAGGGCTACCCCTCGACTGCACAGATGTAACAGGCTTAGTTACCTGACAGCAGAGCTACCCCTCGACTGCACAGATGTAACAGGCTTAGTTACCAGACAGCAGAGCTACCACTCAACTGCACAGATGTAAGAGACAGGCTTCCGACAGCAGAGCTACCCCTCGACTGCACAGAAAAGCTACCCCTCGACTGCACAGAAGAGCTACCCCTCGACTGCACAGATGTAACAGGCTTAGTTACCCGACAGCAGAGCTACCTCTCGACTGCACAGATGTAACAGGCTTAGTTACCAGACAGCAGAGCTACCCCTCGACTGCACAGATGTAAGAGACTTAGGCTTCCGGCAGCAGAGCTACCCCTCGACTGCACAGAAGAGCTACCCCTCGATGGCACAGATGTAAAAGGCTTAGGTTTTAGACAGCAGAGCTACCCCTCGACTGTACAGATGTAACAGGCTTAGTTACCAGACAGCAGAGCTACCCCTCGACTGCACAGATGTAAGAGACTTAGGCTTCCGACAGCAGAGATACCCCTCGACTGAACAGAAGAGCTACCCCTCGATGGCACAGAAGGGCTACCCCTTGACTGCACAGATGTAACAGGCTTAGTTACCCGACAGCAGAGCTACCCCTTGACTGCACAGAAGAGCTACCCCTCAACTGCACAGATGTAAGAGGCTTAGGTTTTAGACAGCAGAGCTACCCCTCGACTGCACAGAAGAGCTACCCCTCGACTGCACTGATGTAACCGTCTTAATTACCACACAGCAGAGCTACCTCTCAACTGCACAGATGTAAGAGACTTAGGCTTCCAACAGAAGAGCTACCCCTCGACTGCACAGAAGAGCTACCCCTCAACTGCACAGATGTAAGAGACTTAGGTTTTAGACAGCAGAGCTACCCCTCGACTGTACAGAAGAGCTACCCCTCGACTGTACAGAAGAGCTACCCCTCTACTGCACAGAAGAGCTACCCCTTGACTGCACAGATGTAAGAGGCTTAGGTTTTAGACAGCAGAGCTACCCCTCGACTGCACAGATGTAAGAGACTTAGGCTTCCAACAGCAGAGCTACCCCTCGACTGCACAGCAGAGCTACCCCTCGACTGCACAGATGTAAGAGGCTTATGCTTCAGAAAGCAGAGCTACCCCTCGACTGCACAGAAGAGCTACCCCTTGACTGCACAGATGTAAGAGGCTTAGGTTTTAGACAGCAGAGCTACCCCTCGACTGCACAGATGTAAGAGACTTAGGCTTCCAACAGCAGAGCTACCCCTCGACTGCACAGAAGAGCTACCCCTTGACTGCACAGATGTACGAGGCTTAGGTTTTAGACAGGAGAGCTACCCCTCGACTGCACATATGTAAGAGACTTAGGCTTCCAACAGCAGAGCTACCCCTCGACTGCACAGCAGAGCTACCCCTCGACTGCACAGATGTAAGAGGCTTACGCTTCAGAAAGCAGAGCTACCCCTCGACTGCACAGAAGAGCTACCCCTTGACTGCACAGATGTAAGAGGCTTAGGTTTTAGACAGCAGAGCTACCCCTCGACTGCACAGATGTAAGAGACTTAGGCTTCCAACAGCAGAGCTACCCCTCGACTGCACAGCAGAGCTACCCCTCGACTGCACAGATGTAAGAGGCTTACGCTTCAGAAAGCAGAGCTACACCTCGACTGCACAGAAGAGCTACCCCTTGACTGCACAGATGTAAGAGGCTTAGGTTTTAGACAGCAGAGCTACCCCTCGACTGCACAGATGTAAGAGACTTAGGCTTCCAACAGCAGAGCTACCCCTCGACTGCACAGCAGAGCTACCCCTCGACTGCACAGATGTAAGAGGCTTTCGTTTCAGAAAGCAGAGCTACCCCTCGACTGCACAGAAGTGCTACCCCTCAACTGCACAGATGTAAGAGGCTTAGGTTTTAGACAGCAGAGCTACCCCTCGACTGTACAGAAGAGCTACCCCTCGACTGTACAGAAGAGCTACCCCTCTACTGCACAGAAGAGCTACCCCTTGACTGCACAGATGTAAGAGGCTTAGGTTTTAGACAGCAGAGCTACCCCTCGACTGCACAGATGTAAGAGACTTAGGCTTCCAACAGCAGAGCTACCCCTCGACTGCACAGCAGAGCTACCCCTCGACTGCACAGATGTAAGAGGCTTATGCTTCAGAAAGCAGAGCTACCCCTCGACTGCACAGAAGAGCTACCCCTTGACTGCACAGATGTAAGAGGCTTAGGTTTTAGACAGCAGAGCTACCCCTCGACTGCACAGATGTAAGAGACTTAGGCTTCCAACAGCAGAGCTACCCCTCGACTGCACAGAAGAGCTACCCCTTGACTGCACAGATGTACGAGGCTTAGGTTTTAGACAGGAGAGCTACCCCTCGACTGCACATATGTAAGAGACTTAGGCTTCCAACAGCAGAGCTACCCCTCGACTGCACAGCAGAGCTACCCCTCGACTGCACAGATGTAAGAGGCTTACGCTTCAGAAAGCAGAGCTACCCCTCGACTGCACAGAAGAGCTACCCCTTGACTGCACAGATGTAAGAGGCTTAGGTTTTAGACAGCAGAGCTACCCCTCGACTGCACAGATGTAAGAGACTTAGGCTTCCAACAGCAGAGCTACCCCTCGACTGCACAGCAGAGCTACCCCTCGACTGCACAGATGTAAGAGGCTTACGCTTCAGAAAGCAGAGCTACACCTCGACTGCACAGAAGAGCTACCCCTTGACTGCACAGATGTAAGAGGCTTAGGTTTTAGACAGCAGAGCTACCCCTCGACTGCACAGATGTAAGAGACTTAGGCTTCCAACAGCAGAGCTACCCCTCGACTGCACAGCAGAGCTACCCCTCGACTGCACAGATGTAAGAGGCTTTCGTTTCAGAAAGCAGAGCTACCCCTCGACTGCACAGAAGTGCTACCCCTCGACTGCACAGATGTAAGAGGCTTAGGTTTTAGACAGCAGAGCTACCCCTCGACTGTACAGATGTAAGAGACTTAGGCTTCCAACAGCAGAGCTACCCCTCGACTGCACAGCAGAGCTACCCCTCGACTGCACAGATGTAAGAGGCTTACGCTTCAGAAAGCAGAGCTACCCCTCGACTGCACAGAAGGGCTACCCCTCGACTGCACAGATGTAAGAGACTTAGGCTTCCAACAGCAGAGCTACCCCTCGACTGCACAGCAGAGCTACCCCTCGACTGCACAGATGTAAGAGGCTTACGCTTCAGAAAGCAGAGCTACCCCTCGACTGCACAGAAGGGCTACCCCTCGACTGCACAGATGTAAGAGGCTTAGGTTTTAGACAGCAGAGCTACCCCTCGACTGTACAGATGTAAGAGACTTAGGCTTCCAACAGCAGAGCTACCCCTCGACTGCACAGCAGAGCTACCCCTCGACTGCACAGATGTAAGAGGCTTACGCTTCAGAAAGCAGAGCTACCCCTCGACTGCACAGAAGGGCTACCCCTCGACTGCACAGATGTAAGAGACTTAGGCTTCAGACAGCAGAGCTACCCCTCGACTGTACAGATGTAAGAGACTTAGGCTTCCAACAGCAGAGCTACCCCTCGACTGCACAGCAGAGCTACCCCTCGACTGCACAGATGTAAGAGGCTTACGCTTCAGAAAGCAGAGCTACCCCTCGACTGCACAGAAGTGCTACCCCTCGACTGCACAGATGTAAGAGGCTTAGGTTTTAGACAGCAGAGCTACCCCTCGACTGTACAGATGTAAGAGACTTAGGCTTCCAACAGCAGAGCTACCCCTCGACTGCACAGCAGAGCTACCCCTCGACTGCACAGATGTAAGAGGCTTACGCTTCAGAAAGCAGAGCTACCCCTCGACTGCACAGAAGGGCTACCCCTCGACTGCACAGATGTAAGAGACTTAGGCTTCAGACAGCAGAGCTACCTCAAGGCTGCACAGATGTAAAAGGCTTAGGCCTCAGACAGCAGAGCTGTCTCTCAAGTCCTTACTGAGATTAACTGGAGTAAAAAAAAAATGATGAGTCAAGAAGTCCAAGACGGCGATAGACTGCATTGTTTTTTCAATTATAGCTTTAATATTTGAATCCTCAGAAATATCTTAAACTGATGGGTTTTTCTAGAGTATCTTCCTTGTGGGGGGTGAGCCTCCATTTTCCTCTAAAAAAACTGCAAATAAGGTGTATTCCTCCTCGCCCCTCACAAGATGTCTGATAACTCTTTATGCATGGAAGCTTCGAGACTTCCACAAGGAAGCGTTATAGCTATAAGTTTTCCCCTTTACCTGGAGCTCTGCATAGGGGTTTGTCTTGCAATTACATTACAAAAGTGTTTCATTATTACCTTTTCTCAACATGCACGAGGCACGAGCTGCTGCACTGCTGCCACGGGCCCAGAGTACTACTTTCAGATGAATTTACCTGCCCGGCCATTGCTCCTATAGGAAAGGTTAATTATCGGTCTAACGCCGCCACCTAGAGGTGCGCTGAAGTATCACAGCGTGGCCAGAACGGGGCTTTTCAATCAATCAAATGCTACTTGTAAAGTGCAGCTTATCACCTGTGAGGGTGTCCAGGCACTGGGCTGCGGGTTGCAGTAGAAGAGCCAGATCTTGATTCTCTTCCTGAAGTCAGTCAACGAGGGTGATGTTCGGAGGCAGAGGGGGAGGGCGTTCCAGAACTTGGCGGCGAGGTGGGCGAAGAAGCATGCTCCAATGCAGCAGCGGCAGATACGTAGGGGCAGATTTACGACTTCTGGCTCATCTCTGCTAATCAGCAGGGATGCGCCAGAACAGTTGCGACACGCCAACCCATCCGTGCACCACCACTGATGCGCGTTGCATCCCCCGGCGGAAAGGCGGCGCATTGCTGGAGTCGCGCCACAAGCACGATGCAGCTCCAGCAAGGCTCGAGGTGCCTCTATGCCTAACATGCTGCGTCAATCCTTACGTCTGCTTCAAGCAGGCACCGGGTTTTGACGCAGCATGGCCGTAAAAGTGACTGAGTGAAATCTTGTAGATTTCACTCAGCCACTTTTCCGAGGTGTTCCTGCGCCGGAATGCCCCCCCCCCCCCCATGCCGGAACGCCCACATGTGGCACAGGGCTTCACAACGTGACGCATCTCCCTAGATGTGCCACATTGTAAATACCCCGCAGCATGGCGCTGGCTTTGCGCCGCCGCTGCGTCACAAAAGTGACGCAACGGCGGTGCAAATGTGGCATACTGGGTTTGTGAATCTACCCCGTGGTGTCTGTGCGAGGGCGAGCGAAGGTTTCTAGATGGTTTGTGGAAATTCAGCCGGCTCAGGTATGCCGGTCCTTGGTCATGAAGGGCTTTTTGTAGGTGCAGGTCTGTATTTTGAACTTCTTTTTGGAAAACAAGGGGGACCCATTAGGTAGCAAAGGACCACGGGTATACGCTACTTTAAGAAACAAAGGTCCTGAGCAAATTAAAGAATTATAAACAAATATAATATATAGAACACAATGGTAGCTATATAATTCTCCTGTCCAGCCGGACCAGGGATTTATTGTCAATGCATAACACAATAAGAAGAAATACAAAACAGTAATCATGGAAGGTAGGGCACAATCCTGTGCCGTACTGGAAAAATAGGGACAGACAAGAGAGAGATTACACAGGCAAAGAAACAGAGCAGCCTGGACACTAGTTATATCAGTGCAAGTAGTGTTCTCCAGAGTAGAACATACACAGTATTTACACAATGGTTTACATGTATGTCTACTTATAAAAGTCGACGACGTTTCGATCCATTTGCTCTAATCTATAAGGATCATCCTCAGGACTAAAAATCAATTGTATTTTGCCTGAATTAAATGATACGCCTGTTTGGAAGGAAACAGGAGGGAAGAAAAAGAACAAGGGTTTCTTTTTAGAAGATCAAAGTGTAAAGGGGGTCAGCATTTCGATTGCTTTTTCACACAGTTACAGTATTCGGAAACGCAGTGAACCATCGGATATCGTGCCGGTATTGTGCCACTACAATCGCCATGTGTAAAAGTGCGAGAATTATCTCTTGATTCGCTATCGGATTCCACGTTGTGAGGGCAGTGTTGGGGAGATGTGGCGTAGAGAGACCACCGTGCAGCGAATTGGCCGAGCTAGGTGACGAACTCACTAGACTGCTGTTATTGGGGTGATAATAGAACGTGCATCCTAACGTCACTGGAGGGTAGTCATACTGTGAAGTTATAGTGCTTGTTGGTTGGCAGCTTACCTCTTTTTGGAGGGGGCTGAATGCTGATTAAGGCATCTGCCGCTTCGGGCAGTCAAGAGGTAATGCAGATTAGGGGACACGGATTTTTTGAAGTCACAATTCCGCTGTAAGGACGAGAGGGGTTTTAGCCAAGAGGCGAATAATATCATGCATTTCAGTTGGCAGTGTGAATGGCGAAACCTTACCGAGTGGGATTTCAGTCTGCAGTCACTGGGTATGGGATTACCCTTGTTTTCGCGCGGTTTCTGAATGAGAAATCCCGCTGTGCAACTGGGAGAGACAAAATTATTAAACTCACAGGGGGCTTCGGATAGGGCGGTAGGTGGGCGAGCGTGGCCACAACTACGCGGGTGAGAAACTTACTGAATTAGCTGATAAAGGTCAGGATTTCAAAGGAAGGTACGTGGCAATCCAACGGGGTACACTTGCCTTATGGTCAGCCTGTGAAGTTACTCGGCAGCCATATTAAGAGACCTGGGATTCGTGGTCAGGTGATCCTGAACCTTGGTCACGCGCTAAGGGTTAGAAAGGTCTAACCGCAGTGACACTGAACCCTGGCGGACATCTTGGAATGGTGAGGGATCGTATGTATAATGGTGAAGAATTAACGAAAAGTGATTATTAAAATACGGCGCAAGTGAGTGAAAGGTGTCCGTGACAGAGGATTTTTATAAAAACATTATACACATTATAAAAGTACACATTTAGATTACGACCGCCTGAACTGCGGTTGTTCAAGTACAGCGCACGTGTCATTCATGGTTTCTAGACTACAATAAGGTAGTCCAGTCCTCAGTTCTATTGAGACCTGTCCGTATAGTATCAAATTGAATTATACTCTTCAATTCCTCCCTATTCAGGAGTTGGGCCAGATTTCCACCTCTCTGTGGTAATTTGACGACCTTCAGGATTGTCCATCTGATATCATCCTCAGTGTGGTCCATTTCCGCGAAATGTTCAACCAGTGGAGCATTGGGAGTCCTGCACCTGATCTGGCTCCTATGTTGACAGATGCGGGTCTTTGCTTTCTGCATAGTCTGCCCCACATACATTTTAGGTCAAGGGCACAATATTGTATAGATAACATTATGAGTGTTACAATTGGAAAAAGATTTTAACTCAACATTGACACCATTATGATAAAAATTTCGTGTCTCAATTGTGTACCCACAGACATTGCATCCACCACATTTCACATGGCCCAGAAGCGGGGGGAGATTCCAATTTGCTTCAATCGTTGTTCTAGGGACAGGGGCGGGTAGTGCTGCTCTGACCAGGTGGTCCTTAAGGTTCTTACTCTTTCGGAAGGCAAAAATGGGTCTCTCTAAGTGGATGGGGCCTGCATTGATCATTGGCCAGTGCTTCAGGATAGATTTTCTGATTTTGTTTGATACCGGCGAAAAGGTAGTAACACAGGCTATTCTTTCTGTTTGGTCACGTACCTTCGGTGTTAATAAGGCCTCCCTAGGGCAATACCATGCCCTTTTAGATGCATTCTTGACCAATCTCCTGGGATACCCACGGTTTTTTAGTTTGTTTGATAGAATGGTGGCCTCCCTGAAGTAGTCAGATTTGCATGAACAATTACGTCTTATTCGTAAAAATTGCGAATAAGGCAGAGAATCTTTTAGTGCCCTGGGGTGATTGCTCCCATAGCTCAGGAGCGTGTTACGCTCCGTAGGCTTTCTGAAGAGACGTGTAAGTAATTCACCTTCTTTGTGGTAGATTGTGAGATCCAAAAATGCAATCTGTGCTTTATCATGCGAGATTGTGAATTGAAGATCAGCACAGTTGTTATCCAGCCAGTGCAGAAAATGATGCAGCGTATTGATGTCCAAATTCCATATGAGGAAAATGTCATCAATATATCGCCACAAAAGTGGTGGGGTATTTCTTTGACCCCACCGCAGCGGCGACAGCCTCATTTTTAAATTTGCTGATGCTTCCATTGTTTCATATTTAACTTTTCATCTTTTTATAATCTTGTCTTAAACCATAGCTTATGCACTGCGCAATCATGTTCATTTAAGTTGTGTGTCTTAAACTTCTCATCATGCAAGGCAAATGCAAATTTTCCAAGTTTCTCATGTAATGGCGGGCCATCCGAACCTCTTGACCAAAAACACGAAATAATGCAAGGTTCCATTCAAGCAGTTTGTTTATTTGTCCAATGCATTTCGGACCCATTGGGTCCTTCGTCAGGGAACATACTGTAAATAACAATAGAACATATATTAGCAACCCACTATTTAACCCATGGTCTCCAATTCTTTAAAACCCTTTTCATATCGTACTGCGTATTAACATACATGTTAATGTCCATGGTTAAGTATTAGTTTTCACATCTTCCACTGACTCGTGTTAAGCAGACGTGCTAGGTGAACCGTGTTGTTCTGCCCCACATGAAATGCTCGATGTTTCCTCTTTTTTTCTTCTACAGAGAACTTTTCTTCATTGGGTGCTAACCCTTACAGGGCTAAATTTGACAATATCACGTAAGAGAAAGAGTTGCACACCGTCTTTTTAAGCCAAGTTTTTTATCTCCTTCTTCAACCATTATTTTTTAACCTTATTTTTTAAGAGTGGCGTGCTCACTGTTTCGTGCCAAGCCCACACAGCACGTGTACAACATAAACACAAAAGTGGTGGGGTATTTCTTCGACCCCACCGCAGCGGCGACAGCCTCATTTTTAAATGTGCTGATGCTTCCATTGTTTCATATTTAACTTTTCATCTTTTTATAATCTTGTCTTAAACCATAGCTTATGCACTGCGCAATCATGTTCATTTAAGTCGTGTGTCTTAAACTTCTCATCATGCAAGGCAAATGCAAATTTTCCAAGTTTCTCATGTAATGGCGGGCCATCTGAACCTCTTGACCAAAAACACGAAATAATGCAAGGTTCCATTCAAGCAGTTTGTTTATTTGTCCAATGCATTTCGGACCCATTGGGTCCTTCGTCAGGGAACATACTGTAAATAACAATAGAACATATATTAGCAACCCACTATTTAACCCATGGTCTCCAATTCTTTAAAACCCTTTTCATATCGTACTGCGTATTAACATACATGTTATTTAAACTTACATATTATTTAGACATATTCATACAGCGCTTAAACGGATATCCTCCTTCTATCTAATTTGTTAATTTAACGTTATCCCCTTCGTGTGCTTACAGAATAAAGAGTTTCTTCATTCTCCCTGGGGGTCAGCTCAGTATCCTCCCTACATTCCTTCTGTGATAACTTTCCACACCCTTTCAACCCACGGTTTTGCTTGCACATGTCAACTGAACCTTCCATCACCCTTCTTCTACCATCTTCTTTCTAATTCACTTCTTCTCTCTACCCGCCCTCATCCTTATTTCTCGAATCTTCACATTCAACATACCTGCTCGGTTAACGTCATCTTCCTGTCCTTTGTGGAAATAAACGCTCTCTCTACTGCGTTGTTCTTCATCATTTTAAACTCCAAGCTCCCGCCTACGTAACTGAGACCCGCCCCTTTACTTAATCCCATAGCATGCACCTGAATAAACAGACACTCGTAGGGGCAACTACATCTCCCATATTCCCTTATGGTGACGTACTATATTATCCAATCCAAAATTCGCACTGCTATAACATAACAATATCTCTATTGCTCTGAAATATCTTGTTTAAACACATAAGTAGTAAAATGTCCACAGTGAATTCATCGAATGTCCATGGTTAAGTATTAGTTTTCACATCTTCCACTGACTCGTGTTAAGCAGACGTGCTAGGTGAACCGTGTTGTTCCGCCCGGCATGAAATGCTCGATGTTTCCTCTTTTTTTCTTCTACAGAGAACTTTTCTTCATTGGGTGCTAACCCTTACAGGGCTAAATTTGACAATATCACGTAAGAGAAAGAGTTGCACACCGTCTTTTTAAGCCAAGTTTTTTATCTCCTTCTTCAACCATTATTTTTTAACCTTATTTTTTAAGAGTGGCGTGCTCACTGTTTCGTGCCAAGCCCACACAGCACATGTACACCATAAACACAAAAGTGGTGGGGTATTTCTTTGACCCCACCGCAGCGGCGACAGCCTCATTTTTAAATGTGCTGATGCTTCCATTGTTTCATATTTAGGGACGGTCTCTCTTACCTCTGCATCAGAAATCATTCCGAACTTTAACCTCTCAACCCATAACCTGCTAAACTCCGAACTTGAACTCCTAAAGAAAGGGCTATCGTTTGTCCCCACAATTCGACCTAATTTTATGGACCTTCAGACGGAACTCTTAAGATTTTTTAGGTTAGTCCGTCTAAAGGCCTTCTTCCAACTCCACCCCTCACCCTCTAGCTACTCAAGTACACCTTTTCGTCCACCATCTACATTTTTGCCCTCTGCCAGCATGATCCCATCTGAGATCGTGACCTTCGAAAAATTAGTTCAAAATGATCTTCAAGCACTAGAAAAGAAAAAATTGTTCATTCCTTACAATATTTCTCGCCAAGAGAAGGATGCCATAAGCACACTAAAGAACAATCCCTCACTAATAATAAAAAGTGAAGACAAGGGCGGCGGGATTGTCCTTCAAAACATTGACTCATACAAAGATGAAATCTTACGACAACTTTCTAACACCGACCACTATCAAAGATTGGCAGGGAACCCCACCAAGGACCTTCAGGAGACTATACTCAGAATCACATCTGAAGCATGTGCTGAAGGATATTTGAGCAAAAAGGAGTTTAATTTCCTTAATGTAAAATCTCCACGTCTACCTGTCATATATACTCTCCCTAAAGTGCACAAGAGCACTAGCAACCCCCCAGGTAGACCAATTGTTTCTGCCTGCGGGTCAGTCCTCGAGCCACTAGGTGCCTTCGTTGATTTCTTTATAAAAGATTTCGTGCCAGGTACCGTTTGCTATGTTAGGGATACCATGGCTATGGTTAACCTAGTTGAACATTACCCCTTTGATCCACTAGTTAGCACACTGTGCACTTTAGACGTAGAGTCATTATATACGAACATCCCTCAAATAGCGGCTCTACTAGTCATCCAGAAAAAACTTGACTCCCGTCCACGGCCACATAAAATCCCAACCCTCTTTATCCTCCAACTTTTGGAGCTCTGCTTGACAAGGAATTTTTTCACCTTTGATAATGCCTTCTACCAACAGATAAAGGGGACATCCATGGGGGCTATTTTTGCCCCGAACCTGGCTATTCTTTTCATGGACGAACTTGAGACCACCGCAATCCTGTCAGACTCTAACCCTTTCTACTCAAGTATTGGGTTGTGGCGGCGATATATTGATGACATTTTCCTCATATGGAATTTGGACATCAATACGCTGCATCATTTTCTGCACTGGCTGGATAACAACTGTGCTGATCTTCACTTCACACTCTCGCATGATAAAGCACAGATTGCATTTTTGGATCTCACAATCTACCACAAAGAAGTTGAATTACTTACACGTCTCTTCAGAAAGCCTACGGAGCGTAACACGCTCCTGAGCTATGGGAGCAATCACCCCAGGGCACTAATAGATTCTCTGCCTTATTCGCAATTTTTACGAATAAGACGTAATTGTTCATGCAAATCTGACTACTTCAGAGAGGCCACCATTCTATCAAACAAACTAAAAAACCGTGGGTATCCAAGGAGATTGGTCAAGAATGCATCTAAAAGGGCATGGTATTGCCCTAGGGAGGCCTTATTAACACCGAAGGTACGTGACCAAACAGAAAGAATAGCCTGTGTTACTACCTTTTCGCCGGTATCAAACAAAATCAGAAAATCTATCCTGAAGCACTGGCCAATGATCAATGCAGGCCCCATCCACTTAGAGAGACCCATTTTTGCCTTCCGAAAGAGTAAGAACCTTAAGGACCACCTGGTCAGAGCAGCGCTACCCGCCCCTGTCCCTAGAACAACGATTGAAGCAAATTGGAATCTCCCCCCGCTTCTGGGCCATGTGAAATGTGGTGGATGCAATGTCTGTGGGTACACAATTGAGACACGAAATTTTGATCATAATGGTGTCAATGTTGAGTTAAAATCTTTTTCCAATTGTAACACTCATAATGTTATCTATACGATATTGTGCCCTTGCCCTTAAATGTATGTGGGGCAGACTACGCAGAAAGCAAAGATCCGCATCTGTCAACATAGGAGCCGGATCAGGTGCAGGACTCCCAATGCTCCACTGGTTGAACATTTCGTGGAAATGGACCACACTGACGATGATATCAGATGGACAATCCTGAAGGTCGTCAAATTACCACAGAGAGGTGGAAATCTGGCCCAACTCCTGAATCGGGAGGAATTGAAGAGTATAATTCAATTTGATACTATATGGACAGGTCTCAATAGAACTGAGGACTGGACTACCTTATTGTAGTCTAGAAACCATGAATGACACGTGCGCTGTACTTGAACAACCGCAGTTCAGGCGGTCGTTATCTAAATGTGTACTTTTATAATGTGTATAATGTTTTTATAAAAATCCTCTGTCACGGACACCTTTCACTCACTTGCGCCGTATTTTAATAATCACTTTTCGTTAATTCTTCACCATTATACATACGATCCCTCACCATTCCAAGATGTCCGCCAGGGTTCAGTGTCACTGCGGTTAGACCTTTCTAACCCTTAGCGCGTGACCAAGGTTCAGGATCACCTGACCACGAATCCCAGGTCTCTTAATATGGCTGCCGAGTAACTTCACAGGCTGACCATAAGGCAAGTGTACCCCGTTGGATTGCCACGGACCTTCCTTTGAAATCCTGTCCTTTATCAGCTAATTCGGTAAGTTTCTCACCCGCGTAGTTGTGGCCACGCTCGCCCACCTACCGCCCTATCCGAAGCCCCCTGTGAGTTTAATATTTTGTCTCTCCCAGTTGCACAGCGGGATTTCTCATCCAGAAACCGCGCGAAAAGAAGGGTAATCCCATACCCAGTGACTGCAGACTGAAATCCCACTCGGTAAGGTTTCGCCATTCACACTGCCAACTGAAATGCATGATATTATTCGCCTCTTGGCTAAAACCCCTCTCGTCCTTACAGCGGAATTGTGACTTCAAAAAATCCGTGTCCCCTAATCTGCATTACCTCTTGACTGCCCGAAGCGGCAGATGCCTTAATCAGCATTCAGCCCCCTCCAAAAAGAGGTAAGCTGCCAACCAACAAGCACTATAACTTCACAGTATGACTACCCTCCAGTGACGTTAGGATGCACGTTCTATTATCACCCCAATAACAGCAGTCTAGTGAGTTCGTCACCTAGCTCGGCCAATTCGCTGCACGGTGGTCTCTCTACGCCACATCTCACCAACACTGCCCTCACAACTTGGAATCCGATAGCGAATCAAGAGATAATTCTCGCACTTTTACACATGGCGATTGTAGTGGCACAATACCGGCACGATATCCGATGGTTCACTGCGTTTCCGAATACTGTAACTGTGTGAAAAAGCAATCGAAATGCTGACCCCCTTTACACTTTGATCTTCTAAAAAGAAACCCTTGTTCTTTTTCTTCCCTCCTGTTTCCTTCCAAACAGGCGTATCATTTAATTCAGGCAAAATACAATTGATTTTTAGTCCTGAGGATGATCCTCATAGATTAGAGCAAATGGATCGAAACATCGTCGACTTTTATAAGTAGACATACATGTAAACCATTGTGTAAATACTGTGTATGTTCTACTCTGGAGAACACTACTTGCACTGATATAACTAGTGTCCAGGCTGCTCTGTTTCTTTGCCTGTGTAATCTCTCTCTTGTCTGTCCCTATTTTTCCAGTACGGCACAGGATTGTGCCCTACCTTCCATGATTACTGTTTTGTATTTCTTCTTATTGTGTTATGCATTGACAATAAATCCCTGGTCCGGCTGGACAGGAGAATTATATAGCTACCATTGTGTTCTATATATTATATTTGTTTATAATTCTTTAATTTGCTCAGGACCTCTGTATTTTGAACTGACATCTTTCCTGGATGCCAGTGCTGCTGCGCTCTGAATCACCTGGAGTCTTCTCATGAGTTCACTGGCGGTGTCTGCATAGTGTGCTGCCATAGTCCGGGCGGCTGGTAATGACGGCTTGCGTCACTGTTTTCCTGGTACCGAGGGGGAGCGATTTGAAGATTCTGCAGAGCATGCAGGTGTGTAAGCAGGCTGAGGAGATGGTGTTGACATGTCCTGTCATGGAGAGCTCACTGTCCAAGATGATGCTGAGTTTGCCAGCGTGGTCTTTCGGTGTGGGGGTGGTTCCAAATTCCGATGGCCACCAGGTGTCGTTTCAAGGGAGGTGTGGCGGACAAAATCAGCACTTTGGCTTTGTCTGTGTTGAGCTTCAGGCAGTTGTTCTTCATCCAGGTGGAGACTTTTCTCATGCAGTTGTGGAAGTTGGACTTTGTCATGGTGGGGTTAGCTGAGAGCGACAGGATGAGCTGGGTGTCGTCCGTGGAAGAAATTATGTTGATTTGGTGGGTTCTGACGATGTCTGCTAGCAGTCATTTAGATGTTGAATAGGGTTGGACTGAGGGATGAACCTTGCGGGACGTCGCTGATGATGCGCTTGGACTGTGAGGTGTAGGAAGGGAGACGGATTCTCTGGGTACACCCTGTGAGGTAAGATGCCATCCATCTAAGTGTGTCGTCTTTGATTCCGATCTGGCACAGTCGTTTGATGAGTGTGTGGTGGGAGATGGTGTCAAAGGCTGTGGAGAGGTCGTGAAGAATCAGGCGGCGGGTGATTCTCCTCTGTCGATCTGTCGTGGTAATCAGGGCCGTCTAGTGCTGCGGTTGGCTCTGAATCTTGATTGGGAGGGGTCTAGTAGGATGTTTCTCTCCAGGTGTTTGATGATTTGGAGGTTGATGGCCTGCTCCAGGACATTGGTGGGAAACTGAAGCAGCGAGATGGGCGGGAGTTCAGGAGATCGCTCAGGTCTGCGGAGGTTTTGTTGAGGAGGGGTCTGACCTCTGAGTGTTTCCCGGTGTTGAGAAAAGTGGCTGAGGTGATGAAGGTGTTAAGGATGGCGGTGAGCTGGTGGCTGATCTTGTTGCTTCTGAGGTTAAAGAGTTGATGAGGGCATGGGTTGAATGATGCTCCAGAGTGGATGGAGTTCATTAAGGCAGTTGTGATTGGTGTGCAGGGCTGTTTCCATGCGGTAAACGGGTGGTCACTGGAGATCTTCTGAGCATCAGAATGTCTGCAGTCACACAAACCATGTACCTTGCCGGCTGAGGTGAAAAAACAATATCCAGGGAAGGGAAGGGTGCAAGAGGGGAATAAAGATTTCACTAGGAAGAAATATGGAGCATGGTGGAAAACATAAGTTAAAACATTATTTATTATATTGTATTACTACATTTTATAGTGCTTACTACTCTGTGTTGGAGTGCTGAAGCACTTGCCTACATGGGTGTGTGGTTGGAGGTGCGCTGTCTTTGTTTTGATCCTGTGTCAAAGTCTTTCCATGTTGAATGTGATGACTACGGGGTGTGGGTAATATGTTACAGGATGCAATGCTGATCGGTGTGATGGGTGAAGAGGTGTGAGAGATGGGCAGACAGTTTATGGTTTTCAGTAAGCTGGTAGTTTTGAACAGCTCTGCAGTCCCCTATATGATGTTTTTTTATGAATGCACTGGGGTGTCCTTCCTTCTAAATATTTAAAAGTCACCCCCTAAGTAGGCCTTAGTGCCCACAAGTAGGTCTGGGCAAAATTTGTATTACATCGGAGTAGTCAGAGTAATTTTAATAATGTGTTTTTTTCTTGTAGCACAAAATTACTGAAAATTATGCAATTACGCTTGCTTGCATAATTGCCTACCCAAGAGTACTGTAACGGAGCACGAGTGGCTGCTGGCTACTTCTGCTTAAGTTCTGTTGCATTTAAATACAATTTGTCGAACGCAAAATTCATTCTCTGGTTCATTATTTAGGGTTACGCTGCTCACATAATTATATGTAATCTCATGCAATTTTGCTGAAATTTCACATAATTACATTACAGCAAATTACGCAAATAATGTCCAACCTTACCCATAAGGCAGGGTATATGCAGTGTATTTAAAAGTAGGACATATAAATGTTTAGTTTTAAGCTTGTCCTACAGCGAAAAAGCCCCAAAAGATACTTTTCTGTGTGAAAGTTATCTGTACAATTGGAAAAAGTGGGTTACTTTATTACATTTAATAATGCTAATTTTGGTTAGGATAGAGTTTGAAATATAATACTAAGACTCTTTTTAATAGGTATTCAAAATCCAATATAATGGTATAATTGAATTTTTAATAACTATTACGGAATAGGTACTTTTAGAACTATACCCTTCCCTGCCTAAAACATCTGCCGGCCCATTTGCATGAGCTCCAACTGTCACCTGGCAGCTGAATAGTCCCTTTGATATGGCACGAAAAACACTTCCAGAGCAGCACAAAGGGCTTGTGTGTGGGGAGGTGGTGTTGTTCCCTTGACAGAATGGCCTGTGGACTGTACCCCGGACCTTGATCAACTTCAAAGGGGCATACCATGTGATAGGTAAATGTTATCAACTTGGCAGACCCTTCCTTTGTGCCCCAGTCAGGCAGGCTCCAAGCCCAGTCGGAGAGGATCTGCCCCTAGACCTAGGTTAGAGTTACCATAGAGGTGGGGTTGCTCATTTCCCTGACCTCACCTCTGAGCTGGGCACACAGGCATCTGCACAAGGGGAGACGTATTTTTGTAGAGAGGGGCACTATGGGATTATTTGCTGTAGGGCACACAGGAAATGCTTAAAAAGTGGGTACGGTTACCCCTTGAAATGTCACCCTTTTAGTTAGGGAGGGACTAGTAGTCACCCACAAGGTGGTGCCAGCAGTAAAAGTAGTATTCCCACTGCCCTCCTCAGATCACTTGCTGGAAGTTTGGACGATCAGAAGAGGACTGTATCTGCTGTCTGGGACCGGAGAAGAACTTAGACGATAGGTGCTGTTACTGAGGTCTTGCAACCCTGGGCTGTATCACAGCACAGTGCTCCTAACATCCTGAGAAACCACAGACTTGGAAACGTTTTGGCTCCAAAGACTCCTGGAGGAGTGGAACAAACCTGTCATTCCATCTTGTTTATGGCGTAACAATACATTTCAAAAACAGCTGCCCTCATCCAACAAAGCAATATTCTAGAATGCCTCTCACAATTCTTAAAGGGGCCATCTTGTTTATGGCGTAACAATACATTAAAAAACAGCTGCCCTCATCCAACAAAGCAACATTCTAGAATGCCTCTCACAAATCTTAAAGGCGCCATCTTATTTATGGTGAAACAATACATTTCAAAAACAGCTGCCCTTATCCAACAAAGCAACATTCTAGAATGCCTCTCACAAATCCTAAAGGGGCCATCTTGTTCATGGCATCACAATACACCTCAAAAACAGCTGCCCTCATCCAACAAAACAACATTCTAGAATGCCTCTCACAAATCTTAAGGGGGCCATCTTGTTTATGGCATAACAATACATTCAAAAAACAGCTGCCCTCATCCAACAAAGCAACATTCTAGAATGCCTCTCACAAATCTTAAAGGTGCCATCTTGTTTATGGTGAAACAATACATTTCAAAAACAGCTGCCCTCATCCAACAAAGCAACATTCTAGAATGCCTCTCACAAATCCTAAAGAGGTCCTCTTGTTTATGGCGTAACAATACATTTCAAAAACAGCTGCCCTCATCCAACAAAGCAACATTCTAGAATGCCTCTCACAAATCTTAAAGGGGCCATCTTGTTCATGGCACCATAATACACCTCAAAAACAGCTGCCCTCATCCAACATAGCAACATTCTAGAATGCCTCTCACAATTCTTAAAGGGGCCATCTTGTTTATGGCGTAACAATACATTTCAAAAACAGCTGCCCTCATCCAACAAAGCAACATTCTAGAATGCCTCTCACAATTCTTAAAGGGGCCATCTTGTTTATGGCGTAACAATACATTTCAAAAACTGCTGCCCTCATCCAATAAAGAAACATTCTAGAATGTCGCTCACAAATCTTAAACGGGCCATCTTGTTCATGGAGTAACAATACATTTCAAAAACTGCTGCCCTCATCCAAGAAAGCAACATTCTAGAATGCCTCTCACAAATCTTAAAGGGACCATCGTGTTCATGGCATCATAATACACCTCAAGAACAGCTGCCCACATCCAACAAAGCAACATTCTAGAATGCCTCTCACAAATCTTAAAGGGGTCATCTTGTTAATGGCGTAACAATACATTTCAAAAACAGGTGCCCTCATCCAACAAAGCAACATCCTAGAATGTCTCTCACAAATCTTAAAGGGGTCATCGTGTTTATGGCATCATAATACACCTCAAAAACTGCTTCCCTCATCCAACAAAGCAACATTCCAGAATGCCTCTCACAAATCTTAAAGGGGCCATCTTGTTTATGGCATCATAATCCACCTCAAAAACAGCTGCCCTCATCCAACAAAGCAACATTCTAGAATGCCTCTCACAAATCCTAAAGGGGCCATCTTGTTTATGGCGTACAATACATTTCAAAAACAGCTGCCCTCATTCAACAAAGCAACATTCTAGAATGCCTCCCACAAATCTTAAAGGGGGCATCATGTTTATGGCATCATAATCCTCTTCAAAAACTGCTGCCCTCATCCAACAAAGAAAGATTCTAGAATGTCGCTCACAAATCTTAAACGGGCCATCTTGTTCATGGCGTAACAATACATTTCAAAAACAGCTGCCCTCATCCAAGAAAGCAACATTCTAGAATGCCTCTCACAAATCTTAAAGGGACCATCGTGTTCATGGCATCATAATACACCTCAAGAACAGCTGCCCACATCCAACAAAGCAACATTCTAGAATGCCTCTCACAAATCTTAAAGGGGTCATCTTGTTAATGGCGTAACAATACATTTCAAAAACTGCTGCCCTCATCCAAGAAAGCAACATTCTAGAATGCCTCTCACAAATCTTAAAGGGACCATCGTGTTCATGGCATCATAATACACCTCAAGAACAGCTGCCCACATCCAACAAAGCAACATTCTAGAATGCCTCTCACAAATCTTAAAGGGGTCATCTTGTTAATGGCGTAACAATACATTTCAAAAACAGGTGCCCTCATCCAACAAAGCAACATCCTAGAATGTCTCTCACAAATCTTAAAGGGGTCATCGTGTTTATGGCATCATAATACACCTCAAAAACTGCTTCCCTCATCCAACAAAGCAACATTCCAGAATGCCTCTCACAAATCTTAAAGGGGCCATCTTGTTTATGGCATCATAATCCACCTCAAAAACAGCTGCCCTCATCCAACAAAGCAACATTCTAGAATGCCTCTCACAAATCCTAAAGGGGCCATCTTGTTTATGGCGTACAATACATTTCAAAAACAGCTGCCCTCATCCAACAAAGCAACATCCTAGAATGTCTCTCACAAATCTTAAAGGGGTCATCGTGTTTATGGCATCATAATACACCTCAAAAACTGCTGCCCTCATCCAACAAAGAAACATTCTAGAATGCAGCTCACAAATCTTAAAGGGGCCATCTTGTTTATGGCGTAACAATACATTTCAAAAACAGTTGCCCTCCTCCAACAAAGGAACATTCTAGAATGCCTCTCACAATTCTTAAAGGGGCCATCTTGTTTATGGCAAAACAATACATTTCAAAAACAGCTGCCCTGATCCAACATAGCAACATTCTAGAATGCCTCTCACAATTCTTAAAGGGGCCATCTTGTTTATGGCGTAACAATACATTTCAAAAATAGCTGCCCTCATCCAACAAAGCAACATTCTAGAATGCCTCTCACAATTCTTAAAGGGGCCATCTTGTTTATGGCGTAACAATACATTTCAAAAACTGCTGCCCTCATCCAACAAAGAAAGATTCTAGAATGTCGCTCACAAATCTTAAACGGGACATCTTGTTCATGGCGTAACAATACATTTCAAAAACAGCTGCCCTCATCCAAGAAAGCAACGTTCTAGAATGCCTCTCACAAATCTTAAAGAGGCCATCTTGTTCATGGCATCATAATACACCTCAAGAACAGCTGCCCACATCCAACAAAGCAACATTCTAGAATGCCTCTCACAAATCTTAAAGGGGCGATCTTGTTAATGGCGTAACAATACATTTCAAAAACAGCTGCCCTCATCCAACAAAGCAACATTCTAGAATGCCTCTCACAAATCTTAAAGGGGCCATCTTGTTTATGGCATCATAATCCACCTCAAACACTGCTGCCCTCATCCAACAAAGAAACATTCTAGAATGCCTCTCACAAATCTTAAAGGGGCCATCTTGTTTATGGCGTAACAATACATTTCAAAAACAGCTGCCCTCATCCAACAAAGAAACATTCCAGAATGCCTCTCACAATTCTTAAAGGGGCCATCTTGTTTATGGCGTAACAATACATTTCAAAAACAGCTGCCCTCATCCAACAAAGCAACATTCTAGAATGCCTCTCACAAATAGTAAAGGGGCCATCTTGTTTAGGGCGTAACAATACATTTCAAAAACAGCTGCCCTCATCCAACAAAGCAACATTCTACAATGCCTCTCACAATTCTTAAAGGGGCCATCTTGTTTATGGCGTAACAATACATTTCAAAAACAGCTGCCCTCATCCAACAAAGCAACATTCTAGAATGCCTCTCACAAATCTTAAAGGGGCCATCTTGTTAATAGCGTAACAATACATTTCAAAAACAGCTGCCCTCATCCAACAAAGCAACATCCTAGAATGTCTCTCACAAATCTTAAAGCGGTCATCTTGTTTATGGCGTAACAATACATTTCAAAAATAGCTGCCCTCATCCAACAAAGCAACATTCTAGAATGCCTGTTGTTAGTGATTGTTAAAGATGCAGGCATGAACAAGGAGACTATTGTACGTCATACTCTATGGTAAAAGTCAACTCTATGTCACCTATGTCATAAGGGGTTTGAGATGGAATGTTGGCTTGGAACTGACCACGGGTGGGTTTCAGATGGTCTCCAGGGAGCTGTGGAGTTGGAAGCCAAACAAACGTGTTTTGAGCACAGCTTGTTCGTGAGTTAACACTACAACAATTGGCGACAAGTTGGTTTTGTTTTCCTCTCCTATGGATGGGCCCTTTAATACTTCTATTCAGAACACAGAGATCCCAATGGCCAAAGAAACTCCCCTGTGGCCCTCCCCTCCGGTCATGCTGCGGTGTCCTGCATATGGAGGACTTAGGTTAACCTGCCTCCCAGCCCATGTGCATAAAGAGATGGCACCCCTCTGCACCGGGTGCAGATAGGGGTGCATGACTTCATAATTCAACTGGCAAAGTTGGTCAACTTTATAAGTTCATGAAGTTTCAAAGTTTACAATGACTGCAAAGCTTCACTTGCAATTGGAAAATGACAGTAACAAAATGTGAGCAATTTTCCTACAGCAAATATGTTTTCTTTGCTTTTTTTAACCACTCAAATTATTTTCGAGGGATTTCAGACGTTGTTTTTTGAAGTTCACCAACATCAGAAAGTGTAAAAGAAAACATTCAAGACGTTGACAAAAGCCAACTACACTTAGGCCGGGATCTGCGTCTCCAGGCCCATCCTGTGCATCTGGCTTCTTTGTAATTCCAGTGGAGTTTCTTTTTTAAAAATAAGTTTAAAAGCTTTATTTCAAATAAAAGGTAGTACGGAGAACAAGAAACCAATGATACAAATTACTTCATTATAAGGGAAAAACATATCGAATGAGAGGTTTATTTACAGAAGAAAAGAAAGCAATTTAAATAAGGGAATAAGGGAGAGGGAAGGAAGGGGGGAGAGGGAAGGAAGGAAGGTAAATATTTGTTGGACTTGGCCCTTTTGGCAGGTTCACCCCGAAACTTTTTGCTCTTTCCTAGCCTGTTTCTGTGACCTGGTGTTGGTGATTTTTAGGCCTCTGCGCACTTTTTCACTGTGGTACAGTGTAAAGTGCGTGAGCTCTCTGTGTATGTGTGGTGAGTGACCTGCCCTCCCATAGGAATGAATGGGGAATATGTATGCCCATGGTAGTTCCTTATGTGTGGGGAGTGCAGGGTCGAGTTTGGTATGTAGGAACTTGTGAGACTGAATGCTGCGCAATGGTATATGCGGCATGATTGTGTCTAGTCTAGAAGTGCCACTTTTAATAGTTGGTATATTTGTGTAATTTGTGCCTGGCGTGTGATTGGCTGGAGCCTGGCCCCAGGAGTGAGCCTGGGCCTGCTTGTGGATTGACTGTCTAGCTTGAGGGTGACAGGGGCTGCAGAGCCCCCAGGAGGTTGTCTGAGTCCGTGGATGAAAGGATGCATCTGCTGCCAGGGAAGTGGGAGGAGATAGCACCTGGGAGTGAATAGGGCTGTGCCTGCCTGACCACAATGCTGGCTCCACCTCTCGCTGGGCGACTGTCACCTCTGTCCCTGATACTGAAAGAGAGAAGGAAGCCAGGAAAGCCCCAGTGCTCCAGCAACACCTAGAACTGGTTTAGACCGGGCTCAGGGCCCACTTGCACAAAGACTTCAAAGGACTTCAAAGACTTTTAGGGGTATAAGAGAAGGACCCCTGACAACAGAAAATTAGATTCTACAATCAAGAGGAACCTCTGCTGGAAGAAGGACTGCTAGAGAACTGAAGGAAGATTGCCTTGCTGTGTGCTTTAAGGGCTGACCTGTTCTGCTGACCAACTGAAGCTGAGGAGGAGAGGGACTTTGCTGTGTGCTGTGACCCTTCCTGCTTGACCTAAGAAAGACTTTGCTGTGTGCTGTGTCTCTGAATCTCCAAGGGCCTGAAAAGAGCTGGTCTCCTGTTTTGCAACCCAGGGATAGAAAGGTTGTTAAGGACTACAAGACTCTGCTTTGTCCCCTGAAGCTGCTGTGGGCTGAAGAGATCGTAAGCTGCTGTGTGCGGTGGAAATCGGGGGCGGCTCGACTAAGAGCTGCTGCTTGCCCCGTGTAGCACGCTGGCTGCTCTCTGATCTGATTGAGAGTGCCGCGCTGACTGCTGCCGCCGTGTTACGAGGTCGACGTGTTCATCGACACGTGTTTGGTGGTGGCCGAAGGGTTGTGAGCTTCCCCAGTGCGGGGCGTGTTGATTCGCCTGCCTGCAGTTCATCGCCGCAGCCCGGGGCCCTGAAATTGATCAAAAGCGGCTGTCTTCGCTCCGAGGTCGCAGAGTCGAGAAAACGAAGGGGCCGCGACCTGATTGGTCGTTCTTCGCCAGGAGCCGCGCTCTGATTGGCCACTGCTGTGGGCCTGCCCCGAGAGCCGCGCTCCGATTCGCTGAGTCGCCCCGCAGAAGCTGTGACGTCAGAAGGGCTTGTCCCGGGAGCCGTGCTATCATTGGCTGACTCCCGGGTTCCTGTGGAGGCTCGCCGGTGGAGCCGCGCTGCGAGTGGCCATCAGCTCAAGGAGTCTACACGTCACGAGGGGCTCGCCTGAAGGGCCGCGCACTGATTGGACCGTGGGAAGGAGCTGCGTCCGAGCCCGTGAGGAGACTCGACCTCGCCGGGGGATCCGTGAGTAGACCCGACCTCGCTGAGGGATCCGTGGGTGTGGGCCTCGTCTTCGAGCAGCCGTCCCAGCCCGCAAGGTGCATCCTAGCTCCCCGCTGCTCGTGGAGTCATTCGAATGGGCGGAGAGCTGACGGGACCTCACGTGACCGCGGGAAAGCTTTACTGAGGTGTGGAGGCGATCCCTCTGATAAACACAGGACGGGCGCCCCAGAACAGCGCTAGAGTTAGCATAGAACTGACTTTGGCAGAACAGCCTCCAGCCATATTTGTTTTAGGAGCCTGAGAGGCTCAAGGGCATGTGTGTACGTTGGACACACTTGTTTAGAGAGGGCTAGTGAGAGCCCAGGCCGCATGTTTGTGGCCAGAGCCTGAGAGCTCCAACGTTTGGGGGCACCTGTTTATTGTCATGAGGGGCTAGTGAGAGATTGTGGTGCAGACTTTGCTCCTAAGGGCCGGTGAGGACCCTGTCGCAGTCTTGACTCACAGCTGCCCACTAATTGCTGGGCACCGTTTAGGTCTTGATTGTTCTCAGGTGCCCAGCAAGTAGTGGGCACCTGCAACGTTTAGGTTTTGCGCCAGTGGCGCACCCCTGATTGGCGCTGCATTGGCAGCACGCCCTGACATTCTGGACACAGGGCTCTTTAATCCCTTTATGAGATGGGGGCTGGTATGTGATTTTATTTAGGCGCAAAGTGATTATCTATGTGATGGTAATTGCCTAATGTGAGTTTGGCGGTACAAAAGGGGGTGGTGATGGACGGAGTATCTGAATCAATCAAACACTCACACCCAGTCAAAAGATCTGGGTTTAATTCATCACCGTTCTTTAGCCCACTCTGCCACCCCAGTTCAGACATGGCTATATGCAAATCAGTCTGCCCCTGTGCCTCATGGGAACAGTCCAGCCCGAACTGCCAAGCCATGTCTTCCCTGGACCGGAAACAAGCTTCCGAGGACCGGTTTCTGGCATTCCAGCCGTCTTCAGCCCGGTTTGCTTGAATCCAGTGGCAAAGTGAGCAAGGGACTCACATCTGAGCATACCCTGCCACACTTATGGCGGCCAAAAGCGGTACAAAAGGGGGTGGTGATGGACGGAGCATCTGAATCAATCAAACACTCACACCCAGTCAAAAGATCTGGGTTTAATCCATCACCGTTCTTTAGCCCACTCTGCCACCCCAGTTCAGACATGGCTATATGTGAGTTTTGCGCAGTGTGGTGTGGTGCTAGGAAATGTAATGCTTTTAATATGATTGCGCACCTTGATCTTACACCTCTGAATGTTTTTAGGCATCATGTGTTTTTCCTTCCCTGCACCTCTGAATGTGTTTATGATGCATCATGTGCCTTATTATTACACCGCTGAATGTGTTTTTATACATCATGTGTTTACCTTTTTCCCTACACCTCTGAATGTTTGATGCATCATGTGTAATGTGTTCTTGCTGATACCCCTAAATGTATTTTATTCTTAGGTGGTTGTTCTTTCCAGTACAGGTGGTCCTAGTAAGGTCCTGGTCCCCTGCGTGACATTCTCCTAAGGTGGTTAGGGTTGCGTAGGTGGTACTTACCTGTTACCAGTAGTTACTGGTTGTGTGCTATTCTTGCTAATTTGTGCTACAGTGATTTTATATCCTTTTATTCTAATTTCTGACAGTATTTCTATTTCTAAAGTGTTGATCCTGACTGTGGCCCTGTCTTGTGAATAATCCCTTGTGAATATTGCCCGTGCCAGTTGGCACAATGTACATGTGCGATTTCTATCTGATGTGATTTTGACAATACAGAAATTATTTTTATATAACCTTGTGTGGAGTTCCTTTTGTGGTGTGCCTAGGATGTTGTTGCTGTTGTGTGCTGGCGCAAATGCTTTACACATTGCCTCCGAGTTTAGCCTTACTGCTCGTGCCAAGCTACCAAGGGGGTGAGCAGGGGTTATCTTGGCGTGTGACTCCCTTGCCCTGACTAGAATGGTGGTTTCTGCCTGGCTTTGGCATCAGCCTTAGCCTACCAGAAATAGCCAGTTCTAACAATATTCTAAAACTAATAAATTAAGAAATTGCATCTTACATCGGAATAAGAAAGATAAAACTAATTAAGCTAATATATGTAGTAATCAAAAAACAGTAAAAGGTAAGGAATTAGGAAAATAAATGTTCAAGGAGGTTTGAAATTTTCAGCATTTAAACGAGCGTTATCAGTTAATACTAAATTATCTAAATAGGTGGTAAGGGGTTACCAAAAGAGATCTCTATTGAGCAAAGGTTTACAAGAGGAGGCAAAAGCAATATCAAGTCGATGCATATGACAGAGGCTATTCCACCAGTATTGAATGGAGAGTTTTGTTAGTGTTTTCCAATTGAGAGTAATGTGTTGGATAGCCAAAGCAAGCATGAGGTCAAAAAGACAATTTTTATGAGGGAGAAGGTCTATGGAATCAGAGAGACTTCCAGAGAAAAGCAGGGGGATAGAATAGGGAATGGAAATATTAAGTAGGCGAGACACTTAGGATCAAACTTTCTCCCAAAAAGAGGAGACTGCAGGGCAGAGAAAAAGAATGTGAAGAAGATCGGCATTAGTTGAACCACAAGTCCAACGGTTTGTATTAATAGAGTGATAGAATTTAGCGATAGAGGTGGGAGTGAGATAAAGCCTATGGTATAGTAAGAACATAGATTGAGTAAGAGAAGCGGAACAAGAGATTTTGAGAGAACGGGACCAAAGTTTGTCCCAAAAAGTAATAGACCATTCCAGTGGAGTTTATACTCTAGCTCTCTGATGTGGGTTAGGCACTGTCTAGCGCTTCTGTTAATAAATTATGAAAACTTGGATGGGTGTCTCACCTTGAACACTGTTTTCCTTCTCCTCTCCCACAGGAATGGAAGGGGCCGCACGGAACCTGGAGAAGATAGACCGAGTCCGACTCCCTTCTTCTGCACGCAATATGTCCATTTTCAGGGTGAGGAGAGACATGGGTCATGCCAGGAGGGAGGTGATATTAAGGGAGAACTGAACGAGTCTTAAGTATGGTGACTCTATCTAGCCAGGGCCTTCATCTTCTTCCTTGTCCCCCATCTCCTGATTTCCCAGGGGCTGCGGCCTGGACAGAAGCGCTACTTATACAGCACTATGCAGGTGTATGATGCTGTGCCGGACCGGGAAATCATGTACGACAAGTACGCCCACAGCCTGCAACGCCAGAACCTTCTGGGTAAGTGACCTGATGAAAGGGGCCACGAAGAACCTGGCCTGTGCTTCTCAGCGCTATCCCAAACCCTAGGAATGTTTACCCTGTGCAGGGTCCAACCCACTCCAGATCTGAGGGGCACTCGCCCCCCAAACATCGGGGGTGTAGGCCTACCAACAATGACTCTGTTGTATATTTAAGCAAACATTCGCCGGCCTACTCAAACCAAAGGTAAAGACAGGTCAATTGCTATTCATTTTATTTCTTTGGTTTCTTTTTTATTAGGTTTCATGTGTTCTAATAGTTCATTATGTGTAAGACTCCCTGTTTTCCGTTTTTACTGATTTTTACAGATAAATACAGACAAGAAAACCATTTATTTTCTTGTCTGTATTTTTTTTAATGTGGATAAAAACGGAAATTGGGTGCTTTTTGAGTGATTCTAAATACACTTTGTCATGACTACCAGGCGAATAACCGTGAGGATTGATAGGTAAGGGGGTTAAAAAAAGGAATTTTAATAAAGAGGCTTAAACAGCAGCAGATATGCACAAGGCTGATACTGAAATGTGCATATTTTCATAAAAGTGCATTGATTTATCTTCTGCGGGTGGTCATGTCACTGATACCACGCAGGCATTCAAGTCCAATTGCATATTTATTGGTTAAATAAATGTGGAAATATACCAGTTTCAGCTTTATTTTTCTCAAAAAACCCTTACTAAAAATGGATAAATACAGATAAAGTTGAAAAAAAGAAATATGGATAAATACAGACGGAAATGTCAAATAAATAAATACCATAAAACCGTGAGCCCTAATTATGTGTAACTGTCAACACGGCATTCCCATTTTGCGTTGCGGAGTTGCACGGCCCCCTGGCAGCGCAGAAAGATGTCATTTCACGGCTATGATGCTTGAGGCCATGAGGGGAAGGATGAGCCCCAAGAAACAAGTCATATTAGTAGATGATGAATCCTATCAACACCTGGCACTAGGGCCTTCGTGCCCTATAAACACCTCTCAGGGCTGTGGGGGTCCAATCTTGAGACCTCTGAAGAATCCACCCCTCGCGTGTCTGCAGCTGAATTCACAGTCTCTGCAGGATGCCCACCGTGGAGAGGGGCGCTCTCGGGTCCTATCAGGCTGGCATTCATCAGTGGAAATAATAAAAGAGAATGACAGTATTATCACACCCGCAGCCGGGTCTGGTGGCTCAGTGCACTAATGCATCCACTGCAGGGGCCTGTGTTCGACTTCATGGTCACAGGTTCAAATCCCGGCGAGTCCACTCAGCCTTTCATCCATCTGAGGTTGATAAAAATGAGTACCATTGAGTTGGGAAACAATAAACATCTGTTATTCAGCGCCTTGAGACCCACGGGTGATAAATGCACTTTACAAATACTCGTGTAATGTTATGTTAGATGCCTTCTCACAATATTTTGTGCCACAACAAGCATTTCCGATAGTTCTGCTCGAGCTCAAAGATCTGCTCTGCTAATCCTGAGAATAGCCCTTGTTTCAGAGTGCAGACATTTTATCTTGATGAAAGTATGAGCAGAACATGTTTCCACCAATTACATTTTTTGTTGAAGATCTCAATATTTTCAGGTACAAGCTTCTTTGTATTTGTGCCACAGAAAAAAGGCAGTGAAATGTTAAGTGGATGTACCCTGCCTTTGGACTCCCCCTCGAAGTACCGCACACAGCTCTTTTGGGAATCTAGGTTTAAGATTTCACTTAAAAACTGAGGGCCTCATTTATGAAAAGTGACGCATCACTGCGAGAAAACAGCAATGCGTCACTTTTCATTGCGCCCTCCTTGCGACACCAATGATGCGTCATATTTACTGTATGACGCATCATGTCGCAAAGAGTTACAAATAGTTCAGTATTTCTGACATATCTGTAGATGCAAAAATGACGCATTGCTGGAGTGTGTCACAAAAGTGACGCAACTCTAGCAATGGGTCATTCACAAATGGGCAAGTCCCATGTGAAATGTGTCTGTGTCAGTCTTACGCAGGTGTAAGATATTGACGCATTTGTGTCCTAGAAGTGGCGCAGTGACATCTTATAGATTTTACTGCTTCACTTCTTCAACCCTTTTTTACTTCAGAACGCCCCCCCTGCATACATTATACCTGGCGCAGGTATAATGTGGCGCAGGGGTTTACAAAATGATGTATCTACCTAGATGCGTCACTTTGTACATATGGTTCAACAAGGCGCATTTTTTACGTCACTGCTGCGTCACAAAAAGTGGCGCACCGGCGGTGTAAAAGTGAAGCAAGGGCTCATAAATAAGCCCCTCAGAGCCCGTTGATGATATAAAGTTATTGGACCATTAATTCTACGATAGTGCAAAACCAGCTGATCAAAAGACAGAACCATTCTGCTGCAGTCAAGAATACCTGTAGGGAGGAGGACTGAATCAAGAGAAGCACAGCAGACGTCGGGCCTTGGCCTGCCCTTGAGGGTGTGCAGACCACCCTGCACAGGCCCACCTGTGGTCTCCTCCGCTGTCAGCCCAGAAGAGCCAGCACAGAAAAGGGACTCAAAGGAGGACAGAGTCGGAGCACCGGCCTCCAGCAGGAGAGGGGTTAACTCGAGCTCCCCAGGTTCTGGCCCCAAACTCCTCCACTTATGTGCACAGAGGAGGGGGCAGCTACACAAATCCTCATGGTATAATACAGCCTGTAGAAAGGCAAAGGGAGAACTTCTCAGAAACATCAAGGAGGGCTTAGGGGGTGAGAAGCTAAGAGAAAGCAGACAGGCATACAAAAAACTAATTGCCCATGCTAAAACTGAATGGGAGGAGAATCAATGGGAGGAGCTTACTAATTCCCTTGCAAAAAGAGACCATCGAATGTTCTGGAGAGTAGTGAACGGGGGGTCGGGGAGCCTCCACTCAGCTATTGAGCCTAACATCGCAGCAGGGGTGTGGCAGGCACACTTTCAATCCCTTTATAGCTCTGAGTTGGGAGAAACTAGGAATGACACCGGTATTGGTCGGGCTGATTACGAGGGGGATTTAATAACAGTGGGGGAGGCTAGGGCAGCAATAGCAGGATTGACTTCGGGTAAGGCGCCAGGATTGGATGCCCGGGGATTTGTTCAAGCAGGAGCCCGATGTTTGGGCCCCCTACCTTGCCGCTCTGTTTAACGGAGTTGTGAGTGGCATGGAAATCCCGAGTACCTGGCTGGGGGCAGAGGTGGTTCCCATATTCAAAAAGGGCTCGCCTCTGCTCCCAGCCAATTACAGACCAATCAGCTTAATTGATGTGCCACAGAAGCTGTTTGCTAGGGTACTGCTGAACCGGCTTCAGGACTGGGCAGAAGAAACGGGGGTCCTTAGTCCCTATCAGGCGGGCTTCAGAAAGGGAATTTCCACAGTAGATCAGGTCTTCCGATTGAACATCATCTATTGGAGGGCAGCGATATTCGAAGGCGGCAGCTTATACACAATATTTGTGGATCTGAGGGCCGCCTTCGACCTGGTGCCCAGAGGGAAACTTTGGAGTGTCCTGGCCGAGATGGGCGTACCCCCGGACATCCTGATAATCTTACAGAGATTGCATCATAATAACTATGCTCGAGTGAGGTGCGGGAGGTCTGGGGAATTGACGGATAGATTCCCCGTTGACAGGGGGGTTAGGCAGGGCTGTGTGTTGGCACCGACCCTGTTTTGCCTCTTCATCAACGGGGTAATCGCCCATCTGAACGGCACTGAATATACTGACGCCCCAAAACTGAACGGCAGCAGGGTGCCTGCAATCATGTTTGCAGACGACACCCTACTGCTGTCTAAAACCCCTATGGGGATCCAGAGGATCCTCGACTCATTTGTGGCCTTTTGCACAGACAGGGGCCTAGAAATTAATGCTGCAAAAACTAAGTTCATGGTCCTGAATCCTAGCCAAAAATTGCGCCCGAATCCATGCCTGGGAGCATCACGGCTAGAGAGAGTCTCCACCTTTGAATACCTAGGTGTAACCCTGAACGAAAGTATGTCCTGGGGACCACATCAGACTAGGGCCAACCTCAAACTAGTACAGACCACTGGGGGTATCACTCGGATGATGAAAGGCTCCACATACCGCCCATTGGGGCCACTCATCCAGATCTACAAGGCACAGGCCAGGGGTGCTACTATGTACGGGGCGGAACTATGGGGCCATACATCTTCCCGCAGTCTGTCCGTAACTGAGAACAACTTTATCAGACAGATAGTTGCACTTCCGCCCAGCACCCCACTACTTCCCCTGAGGCTGGATCTGGGACTGAGACCAATAGCTGACGAACTAGGTCTCAGACCCATAGTCTTCTGGCGAAGGCTATGGAGTAGTCAAGAACTCTCTGTTTATAGGGCGGAATTGAGGGAGCTTTTAACTCATCGTAAAGCATTACAGATCCCCTGGATAAAATATATTCAAAAATCCTGTACGAGACTGGGGTTTCCTGACCTCTGGTCTGATCCTGCTAACGCCCAGTGCTTAATTTGTGCCGGTGCTTTCCGGTGCTTAGCACCGGCACTTAATTGACAGGGCCGGGTCTACACATCCCAAACGTGCGTCACACATGCACATAGATTTTTTTTTTAATTTACCAAGTCTGCCCGTAATAATACTGTGCTCAGCGTGTTCAATCATGCAGGTCACAGTGAGAGGTTAACATTAGATGCCCTGCCTGCACTGAGGCTGCCTGCGTGCCTGCGGTGCCGTCCATTCGTCGTCAAGAGAATAAATGATGTGTACAGTATGTTGCAGTTGCTTGCAGGTGATCATGGTGGCCGCACCCTTGGTTACTAACTGTCACACACACTGATTTATTGGGGCACCAGGGGAGGGCTGGATTTGGTTTCTGTTCTGTTCTGATAGGGGTTAGGGCCTGGCCCACCCAAACAGGAGCCTTGGCCCTCGCAGTGAGGGCTTGAAGGCAGGCGCAACGCGCAGGTCGTGTGTGTCAGCCCGGGGAGACAGCTTCCCGTGCGCACACACACAGACAGTTTAAGATTATCGCAGCCGCACCAAAGTACTTAACAGGTCTTTAAAAGACCATTAACATGTTAATTACGCTTTGTTTACTTTTTTCACCCCTTCATCTCTGCATGGTGAAAGGGGACAAATCCTTTCTTTGACAACGGTAACCTTTGGTAACCTTTGCCTACTGTCCTGCTGCGTTGATATTTCTTTTTCTATGCAGCGCAGCGGAAAGTGGTCTGTTTATTCCTAGTCACCCCCTGACCCCTGCAGCTGCTTATCACATAAGGCAGTGACACAAAATATGACTAATGGAGTAGGTAAGAGAATGTGTTACAAAAAAAAATTCTTTTTAAAATCTGCACAGGCCCAGCAGGACGCATACTTCGTATGTGCTTCATTCAAACAGTTTTTATCATTTCATCATAGCCGATGCTGGTCAACAATAAAACAATACAAAATGGCAATATCCAGATAAAGTTGGTGATTAATGATCCTGCTTTAGAGCAATCGTTTGTCTGTTAGTATTTTTTAGATGCAGACGCACTGTATTTTATGTGGATAGCTCAGTGGGTTACTGCCTTTGTCACAGAGATCCTTGTGTTACTTCAGAAGTTACAATCCTAACAAAAGGCAGTGAACAACGAACTGCCACCAAAGAGCTGCAAACAAACATGAATGGTATAATTAGAACTTCGCTTTTTTTGTTTTGTGATATAGTTAGAACTTCCCTAGTCTTTTCATTATTCTAATGTTGCTAAAATGAGTATGTTTGGGCAGATATACATTTTTATCAGTAAAGCTGACCCCCATGGAATACTCTTTAAATCCTAAGGTTGTGTTTCCCCAGACCAAACCCTCTTAAAATATACTACACCAGAATGGATGACCTATGATTCCTACACCTTGTAATCCTCATTGGCTTATGTGACATTCCCTGTAGACTGATTTACATACTTGCATGATTCATTGTCTCTGTAAGTGTGTGCGTGGTGTAAAGTACTGACACACACTACATTGATATGAGCAGCGTTATACAACAAATTAAATGCATATGAGAGAGGGGATACGTAAAGATGAGGGGCGCTGGTGGAGGGTGCCAGTGAGGGAATCCGAGGAGGAGGTAGTGGGAGGGGCTATGGAGCGAAGAGGGGCACTGTTGGAGGATGACAGTGAGGGAATCCGAGGAAGAGGTCATGGGGTGGAGGGGGAAGCTAGGGAGAGATGAGGGGCACTGGTAGAGGGTGGTAGTGAGGGAGTCTAAGGAGGAGGTCATGAGGGGGATGGGCTACAGAGAGATGAGGGGCGCTGGTGGAGGGTGGCAGTGAGGGAATCCGAAGAGGAGGTCATGGGGTGGAGGAAACTAGGGAGAGATGAGGGGCACCGGTGGATGGTGGTATTGAGGGAGTCCTGATGAGGAGGTCATGAGGGGGAGGGGCTACAGAGAGACGAGGGGCACTGGGGGAGGGTGGCAGTGAAGGAATCCGAGGAGGAGTTCATAAAGGGGAGGGGCTACGGGGAGATGAGGGGCACTTGTGGCGTGTGGCAGTGAGGGAATCCGAGGAAGAGGTCAATAGGGGGGCATGGACGGATGAGGTACACTGTTGGAAGGTGGTAGTAAAGGTATTTATGGAGAAAGAGGTTTTTGGTGCAGCGCCAAAAAAGACTTTTGCATCAGCGCTGAAGCCGGCCCTGTCATGGCCTTTCTGTTTTTGTTTATTTAATTAGCAGTCGGGCCATAAGGGCCACTGTGGAACATACTTTAAAGTGCGTGCTAATTATATTTATTGCTCTATTCAATGTTTTAAGTATGAAGGTGATTTTACTAATGTTTTTACCGGGAGATGGTGCCTGACATGGGGCGGGGCCCAACGTCATCTTTGAGATAAGGTGCACTGGAGAGGCTAATCAAGCTTGTAAGGGAGTGCGTTGAAGAGTCCGTGGTCAGGTGGAGGTAGTAATGAAGAGGGATTCTCCCTGAAGGCTCACACAGAGGGAGCCAGAGAAGTGTCACTTGCCTGATACTCCCACCTCAGAAACCTCCTCTTCCCATCAAAGGAACATTACATAGAAAAAACACTTTTTGTGAGTGATAACATTAAAAAGAGGTTTGGAAAAGTGTGAGTTTTACTGGGCCTTGTAAGACTAAGAAGAGGTAAAGGAGGGCCCTGAAGCAGGCCTGCCTAGACATATATGCGACAAATCGAGCCCGCAGTGTCCCACCCAAATGCGTCCTTGGCCCACCCAATTAAAAATTCCTGGAGCCGGGCCTGTCTGACCCTAACATTACATCCTCTCAATTTTCCTATCTGGGAAAGATGCCAAACAGCAGGCCAGGTTCTAGCGGGTGGGCCGGGTGGGCCAGGCCCACCCAACCAGGAGCCTTGGCCCTCGCAGTGAGGGCTTAAAGGCCGGCATGCAACGCACAGGTTGTGCGTGTCAGCCCGGGCCGAGACAGCTTCCCGTGCGAGCACACACACAAACAGTTTTAGAGATTAGTGCAGCCCGAGTACTTCACAGGTCTTTAAAAGATAATTTACATGTTAATGAGGCTTTGTTTATTTTTTAACCCCTTCATCTCTGCATGGCGAAAGGCGACAAATCCTTTCTTTGACAATGGTAACCTTTGGTAACCTTTGCCTGCTGTCCTGCTGCCTTGATATCTTTTCTATGCAGCGCAGGAAAAATAAGTTTGTTTATTCCTAGTCACCTTTCCTGGCCCCTGCAGCGGCTTATCACATCAGGTTGTGACAAAAAGTTTGACTAATGGAGTAGGTAAGAGAATGTGTTAATTTTTTTTTCTTTTTAAAATCTGCCCAGGCCCAACAGGACACATACTTGTGTGCTTCATTTAACCACATGAATGCTACAGCAATTCATCCTCTGTGCTGCAGATCCATTATTTCCATTGTTCATGACGAGCTGAGCTCGTCATGAGCATGGAAGTGGTTAAACAGTTTTTTTTCATTATCATGGCCGAAGCAGGACAACAATAAGACAATACAAAATGCCCACATAATGCTGGTGATTAATCATTTGTCTGTTAGTAGTTTTTAAATGCAGATGAGCTGTATTTCATGTGGATAGCTCAGTGGGTTACTGCCTTTGTCACAGAGATCCTTGTGTTAACTTGCAGTTCAGAAGTTACAATCCTAACATAGAACAGTGACCAATGAGCTGCATACAAAAATGAATGGTATGGAAAGAACTTCGCTTTTTTTGTTTTGTGATATAGTTAGAACTTCCCCAGCCTTTCATCATTCTAATGTTGCTAAAATGAGTATGTTTGGGCAGATGTACATTTTTATCAGTAAAGCTGACTCCCATGGAATACTCTTTAAATCCTAAGGTTGTGTTTCCCGTGACCAACCCCTCTTAAAATATACTGCCCACCAGTATGGATGACATGTGATTCCTACACTTGTAATCCTCATTGGCTTATGTGACATTCCCTGTAGACTGATTTACATACTTGTATGATTCATTGTCTCTGTATAATGTATGCGTGGTGTAAAGTACTGACATACTACACTGATATGAGAAGCGCTATACAACAATTGAAACGCATATGCGAGAGGGGCTACGTAAAGATGAGGGACCGTGATGGAGGGTGGCAGTGAGGGAATCCGAGGAGGAGGTCGTGGAAGGGGCTATTGAGAGATGAGGGGCACTGTTGGAGGGTGGCAGTGAGGGAATCCGAGGAAGCGGTCATGGGGTGGAGGGAGGAGCTAAGGAGAGATGTTGGGCACTGATGGAGGGTGGTAGTGAGGGAGTCTGAGGAGGAGGTCATGAGGGGGAGGGGCTACAGAGAGATGAGGGGCACTGGTGGAGGGTGGCAGTGAGGGAATCCAATGAGGAGGTCAATAGGGGGGGCGGGCTATGGAGAGATGAGGGGCACTGGTGGAGGGTGGTAGTGAGGGAGTCCGAGGAGGAGTTCATGGGGGGGGGGGCTACGGAGAGATGAGGGGCACTGTTGGAGGGTGGTAGTGAGGGAGTCTGAGGAGGAGGTCATGAGGGGGAGGGGCTACAGAGAGATGAGGGGCACTGGTTGAGGGTGGCAGTGAGGGAATCCGAGGAGGAGGTCATAAGGGGGAGGTGCTATGGGGAGATAAAGGGCACTTGTGGCGTGTGGCACTGAGGGAATCCGAGGAAGATGTCAATAGGGGGGCCATGGAGGGATGAGGGGCACTGTTGGAAGGTGGTAGTAAAGGTATTTACAGAGAAAGAGGTTATTGGTGCTGTGCCAAAAAATACTTTTTACATCAGCGCCGAAGCCGGCCCTGTCATGGCCTTTCTGTTTTTGTTTATTTAATTAGCAGTCGGGCCATAAGGGCTACTGTGGAACATACTTTAAAGTGCGTGCTAATTATATTTACTGCTATATTCAATGTTTTAAGTATGAAGGTGATTTTACTAATGTTTTTACCGGGAAAAATGAAAGTGGAGCCCAATGGTGCCTGATATGGGGCCCAAGGTAATCTCTGAGATAAGGTGCACTGGAGAGGAACAGTAGATAATCAAGCCCGAGAAGTGCCACTTGCCTGATACTCTCACCTCAGAAACCTCCTCTTCCCATCAAAGGAACACTACATCGAAAAAACACTTTTTGATAGTGATCACATTACAAAGATATTTCGAAAAGAGTGAGTTTTACTGGGCCTTGTAAGACTAAGAAGAGATAAAGGAGGGCCCTGAAGGAGGTCTGCCTAGAAATGTATGCGACAAATCGAGCCCGCAGTGGCCCACCAAAATGCACCCTTGGCCCACCCAAATTCACATTCCTGGAGCCGGGCCTGGGGGCTGTACGTGCAGCGCGCGGCATGCGCAGATTTTTTTATTTCATATGACGGCGCGCGCCGCGCCACGCCCCAGCATAACCATCGCAGCTCACTGCTAACCTCCTGGTTATCCGTTGTTGAATCATCCACGAGCCACCGGCGCTGCCCGTACTGCCCCCCACAGATGACGCCGTTGAGGCTGAGCCTGAGGGCAGCCTGTATGCAGCAGGGCAGGCAGGCCAGCAGGCCGCATAATCGTGAAAAAAACATAAGTTATTCACTGAGCCGGACCGCCCACCACGAGTAACGGTAAGGATTAAGTTAAATGAAACATTGATTGAATGAATTAGTTAGTAAACTACCGAGTAGAATAAGTTTGCCCTTATGTGTCTATCTGCTGTTTGAAGGTTCAGGGACGCGCAGGCCTTGGTACCAGTTTTCAGGAATGTAATGTAATGTAATGACTAGAAAATCGCACCTTCGGGTTCATTACAGGACACACATTGCCAATGAAAAGCAAAGCAGGTGTAATTTTCCACGTGAAACGTCTTCGCAATGACGAGCAAACACCCCGAAAGTGCAGTGTGAACATTTATTTCACTGGAAATGCCTCGTTTGGAGCATTTTCAACCCAAAATACTGTGCACACTGACTGCCCTGAGGAAATACCGGTCTTGCGGTATTGGAGAGCAAAGAAGGGTATACAGCAGCGTGAGACTCGTATCCACCCAAGCAGATCTCTGCAGCAGGCGTGTTAACCCCCGAACTACCTCAAAGAGAGACATGTTTCAACCGTATTGGCCCGCGTGAGCTGCCAGGAGTGCTCTCATAGTCTCCATCCTCAGATGTCAGCCCATGCACTGCTCCTTAAAACAGAGGTGCATTGTGGGAGCTGTGTTAATGAGGCACTTCTAGGGTACGTGCACTCGCCAGTCAGGACAGATGTGCGTCATTAGTCTGAGAGCTTATTGGGCATCTCACCCATGCAACATTTATGTCAAGGTAGTATGGTAGCTCACAGTGCCAGCACACTGGTGCACAGCGCAGTTCAGGTGTGGCTCTCTGTAGTGCTGCGAAGCTCAAAGAAATGGGCCCGTTGTGCCGGCTGCAGGGCTCAAGAGGCGTGTAGTGCTGGCATGCTGTGAACCTCTCGATGGGGGATGTCAGTAGGTGATGTTAGACAACAGAGACATGAGTGACTGTCTCAGTGCATTGTGGGGGTGAGTTCAGAGGTGACTCACAAGAGTGCTGTGCATGGCGCAGTTCACAATAGGGGGGACGGCAGCTCCATAAGCTACGATATTATAATACTGATTATTAGGAATAGTAGAATGCAAATGCTGCAATGCATGCATTCAATACATCCATGTTTTCATTCATTCAAAGAATCAGATTCGCTAAAGGCCCACTGGCCGTATCGGTATAATGTGCTGGCCCCGCAGTACTGTACTGGCCTGCGCAGCCTGCGGGAATAGCCTACTCGCCCAGCCGCTCGCTGACTTGCTCAAACATGGCGGCTGGTGTGCGAAGCCGATCCCGATGGTTTCACTTTCTCGGGTCAGACTTGGGTGTGGTGGCGTGGCGTTGTAACCCCAGCCCGGGCAACACTCTGAGGGCAGGGAGACATCACACACCAGCCACACTGAGGCTGCAGACGCAAAGTGTGTGTGCACAAACCCTGTTAGTAGGCGGGGGAGGGGCACGCAGCATTACTGAGACGGCAGTGTGACTTTGTGCAACACTTGGTGGGGGCAGAGGGAGAGACACAATCACACAACTGGTGCCTCGCAGCCTCAGGCAGAGAGTGCTAGAGACTCAGGGGTCAGACTCAGACTGAGTATCACCAGCGAAGCTACAGTGTGTGTGAGCAACGGCAACCCAATCAGAACCAACCCGGTGCCATTCACTGTAAGCATTTACAACGAACGCTCTGTTTGCCTTAAGTGCCCTAGAACAACGGAACATGAGTGGCTGGTGTTTATGTGCTTTTGATTGTTTGCACTTTTATTAACGCAAAACGCATCCTTCTAATTTTGCATAATTATGTTAATTTTGCACACAAATAGTTATGATGCCTCTTTAAAAATCCTGGGAGAAAGCCTCTTTTATGCAAGCCCAACAGGTTATTACGTTTTTCCAGCAGTACCCGAAGAAATCCACTCTGAGAGGTAAACCCCAAAGGAGTAATGATTTTTGCTAGCAGGGAGGTAAAGATTTAGCTAACGAAAGGCCAATACTCAGCCATGCAGGCATCATGCCTTCAGTCATATTTAAATGTCAGGATTGGCATATATGGCGCATGGGATCCTGACGTTTAACTTGATGGATACCTTTGAATTATGGGCAGGGCTTCTGGGAGGCAGTGACTATATAAACTCAGCGCAGGAACTCAGTCAGTGCTTTCCAACGTTTCACAGTTCTTTTGGCTCTTCGATGTGTGCAATTCATCCATCAGCATTCCGTACTCTCACCTTTGTTGTTTTGTTTTATCAGTTCCCTACCCCTCCAGACCCTCTGCCCTGCCTCCCTGTGATACATACCTCTGCTGCAGGTACTACTGCTCTCCATCCTGGTAACCTCTCCATTGGCAAGTTACATCGCAAAGCAATTACATTGCATAACTTCGCTACTCTAGTGAGCCACCTTTCTTCCCCTCAGCGGTTCCAGGGCCTGTCCTTGGCTATTTAGCTCTAGGCCTGATTCTGGGTAGAACAGTGGCTGGCCACAATCTATCATCGGCAAAAGTGAGGCAAGTTTTATGGTGCTGCTTGTGTAACATACGCTACAGATTGCATGGTTTGTTACAGATGTATTTCAAAGTGGGTTGAAGAACCTTCTATTTGAACAGCACTGATCCCTAGTCTAACTACTCCAACAAACCTACCAGCACCATTCAAGGTGATGCCTCAGATCACTCTAACGAACGCAGCTAACAGCATCCAGATGACTTGTTTGTGTTGACTCCCATTGCTGATTTACTTAGTATAATATCATCAGACTTGTTCATTACACTTTATCATTTCCCACCTATCAGGTCTAAGTGGTGTGTGCATACATTTCGCTCTTGTATTTGTTTTTTTACGCTCTCTCACCTTATTGTAACAAGTCCGTACCAGGTCTGATACATGCTATATCAAACTACAAAATATATCACTTAATAAACTGATTCAAGGGAGCAGTGCTTGAGCCCTGACAAGGAAGGAGGAGAGTGGCAGAAACCCAAACATGGAGCAGCCCTGTGAAGAGGGTAGCCACGTTTCCCACAGAAAAATACTAGTCATTTGTTTACTTGTTAAGAGTATGCTAGGGCCAGGACATGATACTTAAAAACAACGTTATGGAAATTCACCTGTGTTCAGTTTTAATGTGGCCTGTCTTTGTTTACTTTAATTATCACTTTGGGATGTTCAATGAGCTTTAGAACACATTTTAAAGTGCTTTCTTCTCATAGTTACAGTTTTAAGGCTTTAATGATAAAAGGTAAAAATACCAGCTTTAAGGTATTTTCCTAATTTGTGTACCGCCTGGAACAATAAAACAAATGCTATAAAAGGTGGCCAGGTGGAAACCCTTCCTGTGAATCATCTGCAATAGCCCAAACCCCAGCCAGGGTCAATCAGATGGGGTCTGGGGGTGACATGGAGAGCCAGCCTGAAATTCACAGAAGTGTGGATTTATTGTTTCACAAAAGAGGAGAGGCCAGAAAGCCCAGCAAGGTTATTTCCAGTGCTGACCATGGACACCTGTACTCTCCCTTCTTGTGCTACAATTGCACTGCCTGCTAAAAGGTGGCATGTTTTTGACTGATGTGGCCATATTACATAAATAGGGCAAAAAAAATACATTAAGGAGCTAAAAGAGGAAGTGGGTGGAGCCAATGGAGGAAGTGGGTGGAGCCAGAGAAAGTAGGTGTGGCCTCCAACAAAAATTTGAGCACCTGCACTTCATATTTTACAAATTAAGCACTGCTAGCGCCTCACCAAACATCTCACGGAGAGCTTTGGTCAATGTTTATCATGAACAGAAACTAGGCATTGCCCTGGATTCCCAGGGGGAGGGGTCATTAACATCTGCATTTGCGTTAAGCAAGGACTCTTATAGGCTGGAGAGGGTTCTGGACGCTATATCCCCCGTGCTGGCCAGGAAGCTGTTTCTCCAATGGAGATATGGCACATTGCCTCTGCGATCTTTTACCAGCTCCTGGTCAACCCCGCCCTCTTCCAAGCAGTGCCCGGCATGCTCCTGTGCCGAGGAAACCGATCTACATGTGGTCCTGTTTTGCACAACTTACAAGGCAGCTAGGAAATATTGGCTCCTTCCACTTATTAGAAACCTTGGTTGTAGGGAGTATCTCCCGATGTACAGAATTTTAAAAACCGACGTCTCAACTCCAATCGTTTTTGCATTAGCAAAATTTCTCTCCAATGTCTGGCACACCCGCACCCGTATCCTGAAGTCGCAGGTTCCCATTTAATTTTAAGCCTACAAATCCAAATGTGATTTTAGTAGTTCAAATTACAGAAATGAACAATTTTACAGTGTATAAATTTGTATTGATTGTGGATGATTTTATAATGGTTGTATATGTTTTATTGTATATCTTTGATGGCCACATGGCCGAAATAAAGATTGCTAAAGTAAAGTTAAGTTAACCTGCGAGGGAGATGGGAGAGAGGGTGCCACACAGTCACAATGAAATCCACAAGTAAGTTTCTAAAAACAAGTTTTGTAAATGCTGCTCAGTATGAACAGGAAATATTTTATCAGAAATTCAGAGAAGTCTTAAGTCCTTCTCAGTGTGATGGTGGCAGTCTGTTGGCCTTTAGGTCGTTTCAGTTTGATAATTTGACTTGAAAGAGCATGGACACCCACAGGACTGAGAGAGTAACCGGTTAGAAATAATGGGGCATATTTACAAGGAGGCTGCGCTGCGGCTGCATCACTGTTTTTGACGTAGTGGTGGCACAGAGTACAGACCCATATCTATGAGGCCACGCAAAGCTACTTGACGTGTATTTCATGGTCTCGTCACTAAGGAGTAAGCAGCGCAATTACTCTGCGTCAAATCGGCATTCCAAGTGCATTGCGATAGGTGTTCCCGCGTAATTTATGAGGGAAGGTGTCCCCTCCCCCACAAAAACACCCTGATTTCAATGCAGAAACCTTTGCACCATGCTGCAAGGGTGCCCGCATTGTCGCTAGTGAGGCAATTGTGCGCCAGCGCAAAGGTAAGGACAAGGATGTGTCGTACTGCTGTAAATACGACACACCCTGCACTTTCCTTATGGCGCGGCGCAGAAAGCTGCCTTCCGTGTTGCGTTGCGTCAATTCCTTGTAAATATGCCCCACTGATTGCAGGTTCTGGCTTCAGACTTCTCGACGCACTGGCCTCATCCTGTACTGGGCAGCGCTGCTGGCCCCCTAAGCATTATGGTGTTTGTAGTCAAATACTGTTGAAGAGGGGAAATAAGGGTCACAGTTCCCTACAGAGGGCCCAGGACAGAGGGCTGGATAGCCCTGGTTGATGGTCTATACCCCAGGAGTGGTAGTAGGCATACGTAAGTGCCACACTGTCACTGCCAAATCCCCAAAAAGGAATTTTTAATTACATTTTGTAAATAAATACTTCTCAGCTAGGTCTTCATTATACGATCCACGTGAAAACCAATGCAGAGGTACTGCCCCTATGGAGCACTGTAATTACCAGGTATGGTATTACCACACTACTGCGGGATACAGGGCTCCTTAGTGCTGCACCAGTGGCGCACTCTAATTACCAGGTGTGATATTACCACCCCTTTATGAGATTCAGAGCTCCTTAGTACTGCACCTGTGAAGCGCTGTAATTACTGAGTGTGATATTACCACAATCCTAATGGATTCAGGGCTCCTCAGTACTGCACCTCAGGAGCACCATAATTACCAAGTCTGGTATTACCACCGCACTATGAGATTCAGGGCTCCTTAGTACTGCCCCTGTGGAGCGTGTAATTACCAGGTGTGGTATTACCACCGCACTATGAGATTCAGGGCTCCTTAGTACTGCACTTGTGGAGCCTGTAATTACCAGGTGTAGTATTACCACCGCACTATGAGATTCAGGGCTTCTTAGTACTGCACTTGTGGAGCATGAAATTACCAGGTGTGGTATTACCACCACACTATGAGATTCAGGGCTCCTTAGTACTGCACTTGTGGAGCGTGTAATTACCAGGTGTGGTATTGCCACTTGTGGAGCGTGTAATTACTAGGTGTGGTATTACCTCCGCGCTATGAGATTCAGGGCTCCTTAGTACTGCACTTGTGGAGCGTGTAATTACCAGGTGTGGTATTACCACCGCGCTATGAGATTCAGGGCTCCTTGGTACTGCACTTGTGGAGCGTGTAATTACCAGGTGTGGTATTACCACCGCACTATGACATTCAGGGCTCCTTAGTACTGCACTTGTGGAGCGTGTAATTACCAGGTGTGGTATTACCACCGCACTATGAGATTCAGGGCTCCTTAGTACTGCACCTGTGGAGCGTGTAATTACCAGGTGTGGTATTACCACTGCACTATGAGATTCAGGGCTCCTTAGTACTGCACCTGTGGAGCGTGTAATTACCAGGTGTGGTATTACCACCACACTATGAGATTCAGGGCTCCTTAGTACTGCACCTGTGGAGCGTGTAATTACAAGGTGTGGTATTACCACCGCACTATGAGATTCAGGGCTCCTTAATACTGCACTTGTGGAGCATGTAATTACCAGGTGTGGTATTACCACCGCACTATGAGATTCAGGGCTCCTTAGTACTGCACTTGTGGAGCATGTAATTACCAGGTGTGTAATTACCACCGCACTATGAGATTCAGGGCTCCTCAGTACTGCACTTGTGGAGCATGTAATTACCAGGTGTGGTATTACCACCGCCCTATGAGATTCAGGGCTCCTTCGCACTGCACCTGTGGAGCATGTAATTACCAGGTGTGGTATTACCACCACACTATGAGATTCAGGGCTCCTTAGCACTGCACTTGTGGAGCATGTAATTACCAGGTGTGGTATTACCACCGCACTATGAGATTCAGGGCTCCTTAGTACTGCACTTGTGGAGCATGTAATTACCAGGTGTGGTATTACCACCGCACTATGAGATTCAGGGCTCCTTAGTACTGCACTTGTGGAGCCTGTAATTACCAGGTGTGGTATTACCACCGCCCTATGAGATTCAGGGCTCCTTAGTACTGCACTTGTGGAGCCTGTAATTACCAGGTGTGGTATTACCACCGCACTATGAGATTCAGGGCTCCTTAGTACTGCACTTGTGGAGCCTGTAATTACCAGGTGTGGTATTACCACCACACTATGAGATTCAGGGCTCCTTAGTACTGCACTTGTGGAGCATGTAATTACCAGGTGTGGTATTACCACCGCACTATAAGACTCAGGGCTCCTTAGTACTGCACTTGTGGAGCATGCAATTACCAGGTGTGCTATTACCACCACACGTGGGGCCCGATTCACAGAATGAATTTAAGACTAAATCCTAAACTTACTACTATTTGGTATTCACAGAATGCACTCACTACTTTCGGGATTCACAGAGTCAACTTACTACTTTTGGGATTCACAGAATAAACTTACTACTTTCGGTATTCACAGAATTGATTTAAGACTACTAACTCTTAGTCCGAACTCGGGCCAGAAATTCTGGCCCGGAGGCGGAGCTTCCGGCTTGGGGTGGAGCTTCCGGACTGGAGGCGGAGCTTCTGGCTTGGGGGCGGAGCTTCCGGCCCGGAGTCGGAGCTTACGTCCCAGAGGTGGAGATTTCAGCCATGGCTAAAATCCCCACCTCTGAGCCGGAAGCTCTGCCTCCAAGCCGCAAGCTCCGACTCCGGGCCGGAAGCTCCGCCCCCAAGCCGGAAGCTCCGCCTCCAAGCCGGAAGCTCTGCCTCCGGGCCGGAATTTCCTGCCCGAGTTCGGACTAAGAGTTAGTAGTCTTAAATCAATTCGATGAATACCGAAAGTAGTACGTTTATTCTGTGAATCCCGAAAGTAGTAAGTTGACTCTGTGAATCCCGAAAGTAGTAAGTGCATTCTGTGAATACCAAATAGTAGTAAGTTTAGGATTTAGTCTTAAGTTCATTCTGTGAATCGGGTCCTATGAGATTCAGGGCTCCTTAGCACTGCAACTGTGGAGCGTGTAATTACCAGGTGTGGTATTACCACCGCACTATGAGATTCAGGGCTCCTTAGTACTGCACTTGTGGAGCATGTAATTACCAGGTGTGGTATTACCACCGCACTATGAGATTCAGGGCTCCTTAGTACTGCACTTGTGGAGCATGTAATTACCAGGTGTGGTATTACCACTGCACTATGAGATTCAGGGCTCCTTAGTACTGCACTTGTGGAGCATGTAATTACCAGGTGTGGTATTACCACCGCACTATGAGATTCACTGCCCCTTAATACTGCACTTGCGGAGCATGTAATTACCAGGTGTGGTATTACCACTGCACTATGAGATTCAGGGCTCCTTAGTACTGCACTTGTGGAGCATGTAATTACCAGGTGTGGTATTGCCACCGCACTATGAGATTCAGGGCTCCTTAGCACTGCAACTGTGAGCGTGTAATTACCAGGTGTGGTATTACCACTGCACTATGAGATTCAGGGCTCCTTAGTACTGCACTTATGGAGCATGTAATTACCAGGTGTGGTATTACCACCGCACTATGAGATTCAGGGCTCCTTAGCACTGCAAGTGGAGCGTGTAATTACCAGGTGTGGTATTACCACCGCACTATGAGATTCAGGGCTCCTTAGCACTGCACTAGTGGAGCATGTAATTAACAGGTGTGGTATTACCACCGCACTATGAGATTTAGGGCTCCTTAGTACTGCACCTGTGGAGTGTGTAATTACCAGGTGTGGTATTACCACTGCACTATGAGATTCAGGGCTCCTTAGTACTGCACCTGTGGAGCATGTAATTAACAGGTGTGGTATTACCACCGCACTATGAGATTCAGGGCTCCTTAGTACTGCACCTGTGGAGCGTGTAATTACCAGGTGTGGTATTACCACAATCCTAAGGGATTCAGGGCTCCTCAGTACTGCGCCTCAGGAGCATTATAATTACCAGGTCTGTTATTACCGCCCCATTATGAGATTCAGGGCTCCTTAGTACTGCACCTGCGGAGCGTGTAATTACCAGGTGTGGTATTACCACCGCACTATGAGATTCAGGGCTCCTTAGTACTGCCCCTGTGGAGCGTGTAATTACCAGGTGTGGTATTACCACCGCACTATGAGATTCAGGGCTCCTTAGTACTGCACTTGTGGAGCGTGTAATTACCAGGTGTGGTATTACCTCCGCGCTATGAGATTCAGGGCTCCTTAGTACTGCACTTGTGGAGCGTGTAATTACCAGGTGTGGTATTAACACCGCGCTATGAGATTCAGGGCTCCTTAGTACTGCACTTGTGGAGCGTGTAATTACCAGGTGTGGTATTACCACCGCACTATGAGATTCAGGGCTCCTTACTACTGCACTTGTGGAGCGTGTAATTACCAGGTGTGGTATTACCACTGCACTTTGAGATTCAGGGCTCCTTAGTACTGCACCTGTGGAGCGTGTAATTACCAGGTGTGGTATTACCACTGCACTATGAGATTCAGGGCTTCTTAGTACTGCACCTGTGGAGCGTGTAATTACCAGGTGTGGTATTACCACCGCACTATGAGATTCAGGGCTCCTTAGTACTGCACCTGTGGAGCGTGTAATTACCAGGTGTGGTATTACCACCGCACTATGAGATTCAGGGCTCCTTAATACTGCACTTGTGGAGCATGTAATTACCAGGTGTGGTATTACCACTGCACTATGAGATTCAGGGCTCCTTAGTACTGCACTTGTGGAGCGTGTAATTACCAGGTGTGGTATTACCACCGCACTATGAGATTCAGGGCTCCTTAGCACTGCACCTGTGGAGCATGTAATTACCAGGTGTAGTATTACCACCGCACTATGAGATTCAGGGCTCCTTAGTACTGCACTTGTGGAGCATGTACTTACCAGGTGTGGTATTACCACCGCACTATGAGATTCAGGGCTCCTTAGTACTGCACCTGTGGAGCGTGTAATTACCAGGTGTGGTATTACCACCGCACTATGAGATTCAGGGCTCTTTAGCACTGCACCTGTGGATCGTGTAATTACCAGGTGTGGTATTACCACCCCACTATGGGATTCAGGGCTCCTCAGCACTGTGATTACCGGGTGTGGTGTTACCACAATCCTACTAGATTCAGGGCTCATTAGTACTGCACCTAAAGAGTACCATAAATATCAGGTCTGGTATTACCACACCACTATGAGATGGACCATCCAGATTACTTGCAGGAGAGCTTCATTAATCCAAGTCGTAGTCTTTGGCCCCCCTATCCTCCTAATGCCCTCACACCCTTATCTCCTTCTAGAATACCTGGGAGCGGTACTTGTGTCTGCTATCTTTTACAAGGCGATGTTCCAGGTGAGGAGGGGATATGAACGGGAGTGGCAACTGGATATTTAGTTATAGAAAAGGAAGACTCTTTTATCAAATGTCACAAGAGACTCTTCCACCTTACCTGTTGTCTCTAGACCCTTCCACCTTGCCTCTCGTCTCAAGACTCTTCCACCTTACCTGTTGTCTCTAGACCCTTCCACCCTATCTGTTGTCTCTAGACTCTCCCAGCTTACCTGTTGTCTTTCAACCCTCCCACCTTACCTGTTGTCTTTAGTACCTCCCACCTTACCTGTTGCCTCTAGCCCCTCCCACCTTACCTGTTGTCTCTAGACTCTTCCACCTTACCTGTTGTCTTTCAACCCTTCCACCTTACCTGTTGTCTCTAGACTCTTCCACCTTACCTGTTGTCTCTAGACCCTTCCACCTTACCTGTTGTCTTTAGTCCCTCCCACCTTACCTGTTGTCTTTAGTCCCTCCCACCTTACCTGTTTTCTCTAGACCCTTCCACCTTACCTGTTGTCTTTAGTCCCTCCCACCTTACCTGTTGTCTCTAGCCCCTCCCACCTTACCCGTTGTCTCTAGCCCCTCCCACCTTCCCTGTTGTCTCTAGCCCCTCCCACCTTACCTGTTGTCTCTAGACCCTTCCACCTTACCTGTTGTCTGTAAACCCTCCCACCGTACCTGTTGTCTCTAGACTCTTCCACCTTACCTGATTCTCTAGACCCTCCCACCTTACCTCTTGTCTCTCGACCCTTCCACCTTACCTGTTCTCTCTAGCCCCTCCCACCTTACCTGTTGTCTCTAGACCCTTCTCACTTACTTGTTGTCTCTTGACCCTTCCACCTAGCCTCTCGTCTCTAGACTCTTCCACCTTACCTGTTGTCTCTAGCCCCTCCCACCTTACCTGTTGTCTCTAGACTCTTCCACCTTACCTGTTGTCTCTAGCCCCTCCCACCTTACCTGTTGTCTCTAGCCCCTCCCACCTTACCTGTTGTCTCTAGACTCTTCCACCTTACCTGTTGTCCCTAGACTCTTCCACCTTACCTGTTGTCTGTAGACCCTTCTCCCTTACCTGTTGTCTCTAGACCCTTCCACCCTACCTGTTGTCTCTAGACTCTTCCACCTTACCTGTTGTCTGTGGACCCTTCTCCCTTACCTGTTGTCTCTAGACCCTTCCACCCTACCTGTTGTCTCTAAAATCTTCCACCTTACCTGTTGTCTTTAGTCCCTCCCACCTTACCTGTTGTCTCTAGACTCTTCCACCTTACCTGTTGTTTCTAGACCCTTCCACCTTACCTGTTGTCTCTAGACCCTTCCACCCTACCTGTTATCTCTAGACCCTTCCACCTTACCTGTTGTCTTTAGTCCCTCCCACCTTACCTGTTGTCTCTAGACCCTTCCACCCTACCTGTTGTCTCTAGACCTTCCCACCTTACCTGTTATCTCTAGACCCTTCCACCTTACCTGTTGTCTTTAGTCCCTCCCACCTTACCTGTTGTCTCTAGACCCTTCCACCTTACCTGTTGTCTCCAGCCCCTCCCACCTTACCTGTTGTCTCCAGCCCCTCCCACCTTACCCGTTGTCTCTAGCCCCTCCCACCTTCCCTGTTGTCTCTAGCCCCTCCCACCTTACCTGTTGTCTCTAGACCCTTCCACCTTACCTGTTGTCTGTAAACCCTCCCACCGTACCTGTTGTCTCTAGACTCTTCCACCTTACCTGATTCTCTAGACCCTCCCACCTTACCCGTTGTCTCTAGCCCCTCCCACCTTACCCGTTGTCTCTAGCCCCTCCCACCTTACCTCTTGTCTCTCGACCCTTCCACCTTACCTGTTCTCTCTAGCCCCTCCCACCTTACCTGTTGTCTCTAGACCCTTCTCACTTACTTGTTGTCTCTTGACCCTTCCACCTAGCCTCTCGTCTCTAGACTCTTCCACCTTACCTGTTGTCTCTAGCCCCTCCCACCTTACCTGTTGTCTCTAGACTCTTCCACCTTACCTGTTGTCTCTAGCCCCTCCCACCTTACCTGTTGTCTCTAGCCCCTCCCACCTTACCTGTTGTCTCTAGACTCTTCCACCTTACCTGTTGTCTCTAGACTCTTCCACCTTACCTGTTGTCTGTAGACCCTTCTCCCTTACCTGTTGTCTCTAGACCCTTCCACCCTACCTGTTGTCTCTAGACTCTTCCACCTTACCTGTTGTCTGTAGACCCTTCTCCCTTACCTGTTGTCTCTAGACCCTTCCACCCTACCTGTTGTCTCTAGACTCTTCCACCTTACCTGTTGTCTGTAGACCCTTCTCCCTTACCTGTTGTCTCTAGACTCTTCCACCTTACCTGTTGTCTCTAGCCCCTCCCACCTTACCTGTTGTCTCTAGCCCCTCCCACCTTACCTGTTGTCTCTAGTCTCTTCCACCTTACCTGTTGTCTCTAGACTCTTCCACCTTACCTGTTGTCTGTAGACCCTTCTCCCTTACCTGTTGTCTTTAGTCCCTCCCACCTTACCTGTTGTCTCTAGACTCTTCCACCTTACCTGCTGTTTCTAAGACCCTTCCACCTTACCTGTTGTCTCTAGACCCTTCCACCCTACCTGTTATCTCTAGACCCTTCCACCTTACCTGTTGTCTTTAGTCCCTCCCACCTTACCTGTTGTCTCTAGCCCCTCCCACCTTACCCGTTGTCTCTAGCCCCTCCCACCTTACCTGTTGTCTCAAGCCCCTCCCACCTTACCTGTTGTCTCTAGACTCTTCCACCTTACCTGTTGTCTCTAGACTCTTCCACCTTACCTGTTGTCTGTAGACCCTTCTCCCTTACCTGTTGTCTCTAGACCCTTCCACCTTACCTGTTGTCTCTAGCCCCTCCCACCTTACCTGTTGTCTGTAGACCCTTCTCCCTTACCTGTTGTCTCTAGACCCTTCCACCTTACCTGTTGTCTCTAGCCCCTCCCACCTTACCTGTTGTCTGTAGACCCTTCTCCCTTACCTGTTGTCTCTAGACCCTTCCACCCTACCTGTTGTCTCTAGACTCTTCCACCTTACCTGTTGTCTGTAGACCCTTCTCCCTTACCTGTTGTCTCTAGACCCTTCCACCCTACCTGTTGTCTCTAGAATCTTCCACCTTACCTGTTGTCTTTAGTCCCTCCCACCTTACCTGTTGTCTCTAGACTCTTCCACCTTACCTGTTGTTTCTAGACCCTTCCACCTTACCTGTTGTCTCTAGACCCTTCCACCCTACCTGTTATCTCTAGACCCTTCCACCTTACCTGTTGTCTTTAGTCCCTCCCACCTTACCTGTTGTCTTTAGTCCCTCCCACCTTACCCGTTGTCTCTAGCCCCTCCCACCTTCCCTGTTGTCTCTAGCCCCTCCCACCTTACCTGTTGTCTGTAAACCCTCCCACCTTACCTCTTGTCTCTCGACCCTTCCACCTTACCTGTTGTCTCTAGCCTCTCCCACCTTACCTGTTGTCTCTAGACTCTTCCACCTTACCGGTTGTCTCTAGACTCTTCTCCCTTACCGGTTGTCTCTAGAATCTTCCACCTTACCTGTTGTCTCTAGACTCTTCCACCTTACCTGTTGTCTCTAGACTCTTCCACCTTACCTGTTGTCTGTAGACCCTTCTCCCTTACCTGTTGTCTGTAGACCCTCCTCCCTTACCTGTTGTCTCTAGAATCTTCCACCTTACCTGTTGTCTCTAGACCCTTCCACCTTACCTGTTGTCTCTAGCCCCTCCCACCTTACCTGTTGTCTCTAGACTCTTCCACCTTACCTGTTGTCTCTAGACTCTTCCACCTTACCTGTTGTCTCTAGACCCTTCCACCCTACCTGTTGTCTGTAGACTCTTCCACCTTACCTGTTGTCTCTAGACCCTTCCACCTTACCTGTTGTCTCTAGCCCCTCCCACCTTACCTGTTGTCTGTAGACCCTTCTCCCTTACCTGTTGTCTCTAGACCCTTCCACCTTACCTGTTGTCTGTAGACTCTTCCACCTTACCTGTTGTCTCTAGACCCTTCCACCTTACCTGTTATCTCTAGCCCCTCCCACCTTACCTGTTGTCTCTAGACCCTTCCACCCTACCTGTTGTCTCTAGCCCCTCCCACCTTACCTGTTGTCTCTAGACTCTTCTCCCTTACCTGTTGTTTCTAGCCCCTCCCACCTTATGTCTATGTCTATGTATTTATTTTTATATAGCGCATAATTCACCAATAGGTCTCAGAGCGCTTGCGAGACAACTGGAGAGAAGAGAACCCAAAGGGGATTAATTACAGACTAAAAAGCCATGTTTTAAGGTTTTTGCGGAAAGTTTTAAGGTTGGGGTCCAGTCTGATGGTTAGTGGTAGTGTGTTCCAGATGGTGGGGCCTATTTTGGAGAAGCTTCTGTCTCCGTTTCTTACGGTCCTGACCTTGGGGACCTTTAAAAGATGTTTAGTAGAAGAGCGCAGGGTTCTCCCGGGACAGTAACCTTGGAGTTTCCGCTGTAGGTATTTTGGTCCGTGTCCGTTGATGGATTTATGCACCAAGCAGCAGATTTTAAATGAAATACGTTTTCTTATGGGGAGCCAATGGAGCGCCTTCAGACATGGGGCTGAAGGTGTGCGGGGTGGGAGGTCTAGAGTCAGCCTTGCCACTGAATTCTGCAGAGTCTGGAGTTTGGTGAGGGCACTGTCGTTCACATCGGCCAATAGCGCATTTCCATAATCAAGACGACTGATTATGAGGCCTTGAATGAGGGGTTTTCGAGAAGCAAGTGGGAGCCACTTAAAAAATTTTCTAAGACTTCTCATTAATCCGATACTTGAATGGACAATTTTGTTTATGTGTGGGGTCAGGGATAGTTTATCATCAATGATGACTCCCAGGTTTCTGACTGTGTTTTTAGGGACAGGGCAGGGGCCTAAGGCCGTAGGCCACCATTCGTCGGACCAGATTTTATTGGCCATGCCAAATAGCATGATCTCTGTTTTTGCAGCATTCAGCATTAAATAATTGTTGTTCATCCATTTTTGAATGTCGATCATGCACTGTTGGAATCTGATTTTGGCATCTGCCGGATTGGGGCCTAAGGTTATCAGAATCTGAGTGTCATCAGCATAGGATATCGTATCAAAGCCGTGTGCTTTGATTACCTTTGCTAGTGGGGATAGATAAACATTAAATAGAGTGGGGCTCAATATGGAGCCCTGCGGTACTCCTTTATCATTTTCCACAAAGGGGGACGAGAATGGACCGATCTTAATCTGAGATTGTCTTCCGGCAAGATAGCTCTGGATCCAACTGTGTGCGCGGCCTCCGACACCGATCTCCGCCAGCCGTCTCAACAAGACGCTATGGGAAATGGTGTCGAAGGCCGCTGACAGATCCAATAGGATCAGGATGGCCGATTGTTTGGCATCCAGGGCCAGCCGGATGTTGTCTACCACCTCTAAAAGCGCGGTCTCAGTGCTGTGGCAGGCTCTAAAGCCCGATTGGGAGGTGTCTAAGATCATGTTGTCTTCTAGATATTTAGTCAGTTGGTTATTTATTAAGGACTCCATGACTTTGCCAAAAAATGGTAAAAGGGAAATAGGGCGGTAGTTAATAGACAGTTTAGGATCAGCATTATTCTTTTTAAGGATGGGTTTCACTGTTGCTTTTTTCCATGTTACCTGATTCTCTAGCCCCTCCCACCTTACCTGTTGTCTCTAGCCCCTCCCACCTTCCCTGTTGTCTCTAGCCCCTCCCACCTTACCTGTTGTCTCTAGACTCTTCTCCCTTACCTGTTGTCCGTAAACCCTCCCACCTTACCTCTTGTCTCTCGACCCTCCCACCCTACCTGTTGTCTCTAGCCCCTCCCACCTTACCTGTTGTCTCTAGACTCTTCTCCCTTACCTGTTGTCTCTAGCCCCTCCCACCTTACCTGTTGTCTCTAGCCCCTCCCACCTTACCTGTTGTCTCTAGCCCCTCCCACCTTACCTGTTGTTTCTAGCCCCTCCCACCTTACCTGTTGTCTCTAGACCCTTCGCTCTTACCTGTTGTCTGTAGACCCTTCTCCCTTACCTGTTGTCTTTAGTACCTCCCACCTTACCTGTTGCCTCTAGCCCCTCCCACCTTACCTGTTGTCTCTAGCCCCTCCCACCTTACCTGTTGTCTCTAGCCCCTCCCACCTTACCTGTTGTCTCTAGCCCCTCCCACCTTACCTGTTGTCTCTAGACTCTTCCACCTTACCTGTTGTCTCTAGCCCCTCCCACCTTACCTGTTGTCTCTAGCCCCTCCCACCTTACCTGTTGTTTCTAGCCCCTCCCACCTTACCTGTTGTCTCTAGACCCTTCGCTCTTACCTGTTGTCTGTAGACCCTTCTCCCTTACCTGTTGTCTTTAGTACCTCCCACCCTACCTGTTGCCTCTAGCCCCTCCCACCTTACCTGTTGTCTCTAGCCCCTCCCACCTTACCTGTTGTCTCTAGCCCCTCCCACCTTACCTGTTGTCTCTAGCCCCTCCCACCTTACCTGTTGTCTCTAGACTCTTCCACCTTACCTGTTGTCTCTAGCCCCTCCCACCTTACCTGTTGTCTCTAGCCCCTCCCACCTTACCTGTTGTTTCTAGCCCCTCCCACCTTACCTGTTGTCTCTAGACCCTTCGCTCTTACCTGTTGTCTGTAGACCCTTCTCCCTTACCTGTTGTCTTTAGTACCTCCCACCTTACCTGTTGCCTCTAGCCCCTCCCACCTTACCTGTTGTCTCTAGCCCCTCCCACCTTACCTGTTGTCTCTAGCCCCTCCCACCTTACCTATTGTCTTTACGCCCTTCTAACCCAATCTGCGGTACTGTAGATTATGAACAAGGTTCCATTTTGCGCATGTGTAAATTAGCAACATTATTTCCACAAGAGAACTTGCAATCTGTGCACACAAAGCTCGCCCCAGAGCACACAGGTTTTACCCGCACAACACATTGTAATCAGAGGGGGGTCTTGGATCGGACGAGTGCCCTGGTGAGGTGCTTAGCCAATAAGCAGAGGTAACTCAAATGCTGGTTGCCCATCCCTTTTGTAACACAGTTTTAAGAGTTCACGCTGCTTCACACCAGTTGGATGTTGGTGCTGGGGAGCATCAAAACACTTTAAGTGATCCAGTGTTCTGCCTGCTTCCCAGCAGTGGGAGCCCAAGAGCTAAACATATGGCCAAACCAGTGGTCCTCACCACAACAGAAACACCTGGGTCTGCAACAAACAAGACAGGAAAAGGCAGAAAAGAGGGCCAGTAGGGGTGGGCATCCCTTTCAAAGGAGGGGTTCCCTGACCCACCTGTGGTGGCATGCTCCATCATTATAAGGAACCAGTCATCTCACATTACAACAGCCAGGAGACCCTCGGATGAAGCAGAGGCTCTGATGCTGCTGCAGACGAGGTGAAATAGGCTGAGCATTGATGTGCGTGTCTAAGGAGGCTGCAGCCAGAAGCTCTCTTGATTAGTCAGGGATGGTCTTTGTTATATCCTAAGGTTTACATTTATATGTATATCAGCCTAGTTCCTCCTAGCTGCTCAGCCAGAGTGAGAGATGGTAACGGAATGTTGGTGGGTACAACAGTCTTCCTCCACAATGGTCCATTAATCGAGTGTATTTCTTGCTCATTGGTCCAGGTTACATCACGTATGCGGATGCGGCGCGCTACTTGTCTGTTCTGATGAGACCAGAGATGGACCACGCCACCACCAAAAGCATCAGAGACAAGAGGGCCAGCAGGAGATGAAAAGCGTCAGAAACCATCCTGGGATTGGGTCATGCCAGGGGTGTGTCGGATGGTGTGTCGCAACAGCATCTTTAAACAGAGCTTGTCATGAACCTACTGTCCTCTCAACAAGAGAGGCTGGAAACTTCTGCTTTATTTTGGTCTCAAATTTACTAAGCTACGAAAAAAGAACTGTGCTGAAAATGTCTTACATAAAATGTAATTCCTGCATTCTGTGAAGACTTATTTTCAAATGAGAAAGTAACAGGCGTGGAAAACGAAGGAGCGCCTGAGTAATTGTGGGAGCCAAGAGATGGAAGGCCATTTCATTAGCAGTGGCCTACAGGGGTAATATTACACTTTTTCATAGGATGAAACAATTTTTTTGCACAAGGTAAATTAAAGTTTTGTCTGTGGAAACATGAATGTCAAGTCCTTAGTTGAGGTGGGCGAGCCACTGAAAGCTCAAGCCGAAGTCTGGCACTGGCTCAGCTCGAGGTCCTTTTGGAACTTCGAGCCCATAACAAGCCGAGCTTTTATCTGCCTTCCTCTCCTACATCACGTAGGCAGCCCTTGAATTTAGCAAACGCTGTCTCCGACACCTCAGAGTACGGGAAAACAAGCTGGGTGTCATCGGCGTATGAGATCGCCGTGACTCCTTAGTTCACAATTAAAGTGAATAGGGGGGCAAGATAAATGTTAAAAAGCAACGGGCTGAGTGCCGATCCCTGTGGGACCCCGCAACCCAGCCGCCTAGGTTTGGAGGAAAAAGCGCCAAGTGCCACCTTCTGTGATCTATTAGACAATTAAGAGTGCAGCCACCCAAGTGCTTGTTCCTGAAGGCCAATCTCCTCCAGTCGCCGTAGTAGTCTGCCGTGGTCGACCGTATCGAAAACGGCAGATAGAACCAGGAGCACCAGCATAGCCGATGCCCCTGAATCTAACGACCACCTGACCGACTCCGCTTCCTCAATCAGGGCGGTCTCGGTGCTAAAACCAGCCCTAAAGCCCGATTGGGTCTCGTGCAAGATCTTATTGTCGTCCGTAAATCTATTCAGTTGGCGCTGAATCAGTTTCTCCATCATTTTGCCTGGTGCCGCCAATAGAGAAATTGGGCGCATGTTACTGAGGGCGTCCGAATCCCCATTCATTTTTTTTTTCAGAGGGAGAAGTGTGGCATGTTACCAACAATCGGGAAACACCCCCGTGGAAATAGACATGTTCCATATATGCCGGAGAATGGGCGCGACTGAATCCGCCATCATACTCCAAAGCTTAGGTGGACATGGGTCATCTGGCGACCCTGATTTACATCTCTTTGTTTCCTGCAAAGCCTCCGAGAGCGAGATTGGATGATATTGACCTAGGGACGCAGGAGAGACACTGGCTTCAGCCATATCCACCATTACCGTGGGATTGGGCTGGGAGAAAGCCCTGTATACTGTCCTGATTTTGTCATCGAAAAATTCCGAGATCCTATCACAGAGAGTTTCAGAAGGGATAACCTCTGTTTCAATGCTTCTGGGTTTAAAAAAAGACTGCACTATTTTTTTGTCTTTTTTATTGATTGTTGAAGCTTGCGGATGGCCATCCTATAACGATTCCTAGCCAATTCGCAATAGTTAACCCTCCATATTCGCTCCAACTTCTTACAGGCTGATTTTTCTGCCCTCAGTTCCGCAGAGAACCAGGGGGCCGAGGGGGATTCCCTCCGTGACATTGCACGTTTAACTGGGGCAATAGTCTCCACCATATCCCCTATCCATTGATTCATAGCCTTTGCATCAGCATTAGTATTAGAAGTCAATGCCGGGGGATTCCGTGCGAGGGCTGGACCAATGGTTTCAGGTTGCAGATTTTTCTATTGTCTATGCAGAAAGGAGCGTCTTCCGACCTCCTGCCCCCCAACTGGTAATGTAACAACGAAGGGGATCAGAGCGTGATCCGACCAAAGTAGCAGCTGTGGTGCCTCAGCTGATAAATCCCTAATGTTGGAAAAAATCAAATCTAGCGTATGTCCCGCTCTGTGCGTGGGCCCAGTGATAGTCAATGACAGGTTGGCGGCGCTCAGAGTAGAAATTAGCTGCTCCGCCAGGGGGCAGTTGGCACTATCGGCATGCACGTTGAAGTCCCCTTCTACTAAAAAATGCGGGTGAGAAAGAGAGCTTTGGACAATAATGTCCATAAGTTCGATTGAGCTGGCCACCATACAGTCAGGGGGTCGGTAAATAACTAGCCCAGCCAGCGACTGTTGAGGGTTAAATTGGAGGCAAAAATTTATCCCTTCCACCCCATGGATTGTAGTCGGCTGTGAGGATGTAAGCGTGTACCTGTCTTTAAAAATGAGAGGCACCCCCCCCCACCCGCCCCTTCTATCGCTATCCCGATTCGAAAAGCACATTCTAAAGCCTTGTGGAACAGCTAGAGCAATGGCGGTCATATTGTGGTCGTTCAGCCATGTTTCTGTCAGAAACATGGCGTCCCACTCCGAGTCCTCCAACAGCAGCCATATATCTTCTGCATGTTTAGCCAGTGATCTGCAATTCAGCAGGCCTGCTCTGAAGGCATACCTGGGACGTCCTGCTATGGCTTTGGGCTTGTGTGTGCGGGTGGAGTTAGCCTTGGTGAGCAACTTCCCGCAGTGCAGACATACCTGAGATAGGCTAGTGTAAGCTAAATCGGCCCTGGCCGCTCTGCAGAACTGTTCTGAATTCAGGGCCAATAGCTCCTCCCTTGACCCCAGCCGCGTTACGGTCGCGGACAGGCGTAGACGGGCTTGCCTTCGGCGCGCCAGCAGCGCGCGTCCGCGGCGCGGCCTCGTGCACATCTCCCTTTAGGGGAGGGTATCCGGGAGTGAAGTGAAAGAGGGGGAGGAGTCGCGTCCCTCCGTTCAAGCGGTACAAACAGCCATGACGGAACGGGGACTGACCAAAGTGCCGGAGGTAGATGTGCAAAGTAGCAATGTGCAAAAGTTCAGCCAATAAATTCGCACATGAAAGTACAAAGATCAGAATTGCTCCAAAATAAATCACAAGTGGTTTTAAAATATTTGTTTAAAAATGCAGCGGTTCTAAGTCATCCAGTTTTTTAGCCTGAATATGGAACAGAACACCTCTCACCACCAGCGCCTAGCTCGCGCTGCTCACACCCTCTATGTTGTAGATTTACATAGCAATTATTTTCAGGGCTTGGCTGGTGCATGGGCTCTAAGTGGCAAGCCAGAACCTAGGTTTGGCTCTCCCTATTACTTCTCTTTTTTCAATCTTCATTATAGCAATAAAATGTTGATCACTCTTCTAGAAGGTAATCGCTTTTTACCTAAACAGTCGGTACAATCTGCAAAGCTTTCAGCAATCTTGCGGTTTCAGTGTTGGATTTTATCACCTGACGTGCTTTGTCACAATGCTGGAGAAATAATAAAGCTTGTCTAAAGGGCATATCCCATATCTGGACTTGGCCTTTCAGTCTGAATGAGGTCTTCTAGAACCAACCATACTGTCCCAGTACTGACAATAGTTAAGCTGTAGGGCTATGCATTAAAGCATCCTCGCTGTCTGCTGATGCTTCATCACCTTCAATAAATATATCGCTGGCCCTGCTACTCTTCCAGAAACCTAGTGGAGAATTGTGGTGCAGCGGCCAGGGCAGCTGACTTCGGAGCACGGGGTTCACAGTTCAATCCCCGGGTCCGGCGGCAGCTCAGCTCAGCACCATGTGACTCTGGGCAATAGCTCACTGATTTCCATGATGGCCCCCAGCGCCTTGAGACCCGTAGTGGTGAATAGTTCGCGCTCTACAAATACGGATTTATCAAGCAAAGACCTTCTGTTCTGAAGCACTCAAGCCGTCTGTTTGAGAATATTACTTTTTTTCAGGTTTGAGTGGGTTTGGAGCCCACTCATGGCTTACCACCCTGTTCTCACTCTCATTTGTCTGCTTTGTGTTTCTCAGCTTGTGTGTGCTTTCCATCCTTTTCTTGTGTTTGTCCCTCCTCTGGAGCATGGCCTCGTTACTTCTGTCCTTCCACTGCTTACTTTTCAGGCACTACTTGTTTCTTTTTAGTTAAATATTCCATTTGTCGGGGAGATGAGGAGATCAAACATTTGTGACGCTTGTTCCACTCACCTGCAGAATTTCCCAATCACATCAGGTTGAGAATTGCTTACAATGAAAAATAAAGACATTCCTCTAGGGCCAATATGTTTTATGGAATTTCCTTCGTGGCACGGTCTAGGATAGGGTTATCTAGACCCTCTGGCAGTGAAGACTTCGTCAACATGAGACAGTGAACTCAATGGACTTTAACTCACACAGCCCACTGAGCATTTACATGAGAAGGGTGCACATTAGGTATTGATCAGTCCTGTAAGACGCACAGGAGTATTGTGATCAATGGACCTCAACCTTCTTTCATCATGAATAGACACACTCAAGAACTCACACTAGGAATCTACTTAATTTAAATCAAAAACTCACCCCAGTGCATACAATATGAAACAGTGGTTAATATAAAGATATATAAGATTAATGGTAACAATGTTTGTCAATAAAAAGTACAGAAAATACTGCAACATTGAAACAATAATTTAGGATTGTTCTGCATTGATTTTCCACCTCCTCTAAGCTAATCTTAGCATTTGAAGGGACCTATTGGGTTTCTTACATGGCCTTGCTCACAACTTAAGAGAACAATGGAGGCAGTATTCAGTAGGAAGACACCTGTTGGTCCTGCCTGAAGACTCAATGTGTCTGTTAGAAGTTTTCAAACAACCAGTTAAAGGAAGTGTAATTACTCCTCGCATTCATATAAAATACAAACCACCACCTTCAGACCCCATTTTATTAGATGTCAATTAACTCATGACTCAATAGCAGTATCTAATGCTAGAAAAAGGGCTAATTCCCAAACAACTGGAGAGGCACCACCAACAGAAAAAGAATCCAAACTCATGGATGCTTCTGGTAAAAGAGTTGCAGCACAAGCAGCTAATCATTGGCGTAAGCTAATAGCCAAGCATTACTAGCAAGGTATGGCAGGGCCCACTGGGACGAAACGGAGGGCCTTCTCCAACATCTCCAAAAGGAGCACAGAAAAAGAGGTCAAGAGATTGTTAATGAAGGCAAACTTATCACCAACAACTCTTAAGTGTGCATTAGATGCAGCCGACACTGCTGCTAGGAGTATAAATACCAATGTCTTAATAATAAGGCATGCATGGTTAAGGGTGTCAGGTTTCAAAGCTAAGGTACAATAGACTATACTGAACCTCCCATTTGACAAGCAACATCTCCTTGGCCCCCAGGTAGACACAAAAAGGAAAATGACACAGGTAGCAAAATCAATGGGAGCTCTTCAAACAAACACCTATAGAAGTTCCTTTCGTATGCCAAATTTTAAACGAAGGGCAAGGACAGCTTCCACAGATACCACTGGTTCACAATATAAAAATCAAGGACCAACCTCAACAACTAAGACCTTCTACAGAGGAAGCAATTTTAAAGCAAGAGGCAAAGGGAACAATACACGTTCCTCAAATACCAACAATAAACAATGACTCCTTTACCTTTCCCCCACAGCACCAAACACCAGTTGGGGGTCATCTTCAACAATTTCTCCAATTCAATTACAACAGACCAATGGTTCTTACACTTTATTCAACATGGTTATTCTCTGGAACTCATAACAACTGCTCCAAATATTCCACCTCGCAAACACAATCTATCAATGCAACACCAAATCCTTCTGCAACAAGAAACAACAGCTCTGTTGCAAAAAAGGAGCAATAGAACCAGTTGCACCCCAATTTCACAGGACAGGGGTATATTCACTATACTTCCTTATTCCCAAAAAGAATGCATCTCTCAGGCCCATTCTAGATCTCAGACCACAAAATCATTACATAATATCAGAACATTTCCATATGGTCACTCTTCAAGAAATCATCCCTTTATCACATAAAGAATACTCCATGGCAACCTTAGATCTAAAGGGCACCTATTTGCATATACCAACTCATCATGCACACCGAAAATACCTCAGAATTCTATTTCAGGGAAATCATTATCAGTTCAAAGGTCTTCCCTTTGGAATCACTACAGTACCAAGAGTATTCACAAAGTGCTTAGCAGTTGTGGCAGCACATCTGCGCAGGGAAAACATTCATGTCTTCACTGTCAACCTACGAAAATCTCATCGCCAGCTGCTACTCAAGCATTTCTAGGGTCTACGCTCAACACAAATTAAGCATTAGCATCCCCAAACACAGAAAGAAATGCAATATACTAGCTTTAATTCAACAATTTCAAATAGGAACTCACATTCGAGCCAAAACATTTCTCAGACTTCTGGGCATGATGGCATCTTGTATTTACATAGCCCCACATGCCAGACTCAACATGAGACCTCTACAACAGTGTCTTTCCCAGCAATGGACTCAGTCATTGGGTCAACTTCACGATCTAGTGTTGGTAAACAACTGCACGTATCGCTGTCTATAATGGTGCAAACCAAAAAATGTATCCAAATGGCGACCGTTCCAAGACCCAGTTGCACAAATAACTCTAACAACAGATGCATCTCTAACAGGATGGTGAGCACATCTCCAACACCTTACTATTTAGGGTCTATGGTATTCCAAACACAAGAATCTCCATATCAATCACCTATCCAGCAAATAAATCTTAATTCACCTACAACACAAAGTTATATGAACAGACAATATAACAACAATGTATTCTTTACAAAAACATGGGGGGGAGGACACTCGCTCCAATTATCTCGCTTTGCTCAGAAAATATGAAAGTTAGCAATACACCACAACATTCATCTGTTAGCAGCAGAACATGTTCCAGGGACAAGCAATCAGTTTGCGTACTTTCTGAGCAGATCACAACAACCAGTTCACTTATGGAAAATGTACCCTAATGTTCTTCAACCATACTTTTGCAAAGAGTATTTCTAGAGATAGACCTCTTTGCAACAAAAGAAAACACGAAATGTCCGCATTTTGCAAGCAGATATCACCACCATTAGTCCAAAGGCAATTCTCTGTGGATGAACTGGTATGGGGTATTTGCATTTGCTTTTCCACCTCTCCCACTACTTCCATTCGTGATCAGGAAACTCAGGCAAAACATCGCTCACCATGATGCTAATAGATCCCACATTGGCTCGACAACCATGGTTCTCAACATTCATGGAACTATCTCTAATAGCACACGAGAAGCTTCACCTCAACCCAGACCTTCTCATGCCGAGCCATGGAACATTAAGACATTTAAATCCCAAAGAAATGAGTCTTGCAATTTGGCTCTTGAAGTGTTATTTAAATTTGCCTCAAGACTGTATAAACATTCTTAAAGAAGCTCATAAACTAACTACAAGGCAATGGTATGCAGCAAAATGGAAACATTTTGTTATATTCTGTCAAACAAAACTTTAATCCATTTCAAGCTAAGGTGCAAACGCTCATTTTTATACCTAATGCATTTACAATTTGCTGGATTAGCATATATTTCTATGAGATTACACCTTGCAGCTATTGCCGCATATCTCCAGAATAAACAACAATATCAGTGTTTAAAATCCTGTTATAAATGCTTTAATGGACTGACTTAAAGGGATAAATCCCCCTAGACGTCCACCTGCCCCAGCGTGGAATCTAAACATTTGCCTGACAAGATTAATGGGTCCTCCTTTTGAACCATTACATTCTTGTCACTTGCATTATCTTTCATGGAAACTTGCTTTTTAAATTGCTATTACTTCTCTTAGAAGAGTCAGTGAAATTCAGGCATTAACCCTAAAACAATTACACAAAGATAGGGTAGTGCTGAGAACGTACCCTAATGTCTACCAAAAGTAGTTTCCAGTTTTCATATTAATCAATACAGTGATTTACCTGTGTTTTTTCCACAACCTGACACAGTTGCAGAAAGTGCATTACACACTTTAGATGTAAAAAGGGCATTAATGTATTACATTGACAGAACTAAATCATTTAGATAAACTAAACAATTGTTTGTTGCCTTTGTACCTCCTCATTTAGGGAAAGCAATTTATAACTCAGACATTTCAAGATCGATAGTTAAATGCATACAGACATGCTATGAAATGGCTAAACTACTTTTACCTGTTACACCAAAAGCACACTCCACTAGAAAAATTGGAGCTTCTATCGCTTTTTTAGGGAACATTCCTATTGCTGATATTTGTAAAGCAGCAACATGGTCTACTCCACACACCTTCACAAGACATTATTGTGTGGATGTATTTGCATGCCAACAAGCCAATGTTGGTCAGGCAGTACTTAAGACTCTTTTTCAGACAACTGCAACCCTCACCGGTTAACCACTGCCTAGAGAGAGGGACTGATTTACAGTCTATGCAAAGCATGTGTATCTACGGCACACATGCCTCAAACCGATTATATTACTTACCCTACAAGCATCTGTCCTTGGCATACAGTGCTGTAGATTCACATGCGCCATCCCTCCTCCCTAAATTCTTGTGTAGGTTGCAGTTCATATACTTTATCTCATATGAACGCATGGCCATCTCAATGCATACATGCACAGCATTCTTTACGTTCTCACCTACCCACGGCAAAACAATCTGAAGATCGCGTCGATGACCATGTGCAGTATTCCCGAGACGAGGAGTCAAACAGCCTGTCTTGAAGAAAACTTCTTGGAACAAAAACAACATGTAATCATCCAAGCCCAACACTAGATGCCGTACTTATGCAAAGCATGTGAATCTACAGCACTACATGCCGAGAACAGATGCTTACAGGGTAAGTAAAATAATCCTTACTGTTTAAAAACAAAAACACAGAGTAAAAAAGTTACCAGTTTCTATGAAATCTTTTGACTATTTAAGAACATTAACTAGAGGATCATGCTATCAAACCATTTTAGAACAAATATGCGAGCAAGCTACATTATGTTGCCATGAAACAGCTATATGAACAATATTTACATTGGTGCATTTCCAATGGAAAATATACGCTTGAATAAATTAATGCATATAATGCAAAACGAGATCCCTAAATGGGAAATATATGAAGATTATATCATAGCCACTAAGATATCCCATTCGTACGTTCCAAAGTTGATCAGCCCCTGGGGGGGAGTGTAGAAAGCATTGCTTAATTTGAGCCAATGGGTTGCACCGGCACTTATTTTTCTCATATCAGGTATTTACCAAGTGCAAGAGAAGGGACGACAGATCAAAAAGATGGAGGGGGAAAAAAGACGGCAAAACCATTATAAACAGAAAGCAGGAACTAGCAAGTGTGAGACTACGGGGCAGGGAATGTTTGGTAGTGGATTAAAGACTACAAGTCTTGGTATTATTCTGTATGCCTATGTTTAATTGCACTGGCCTTCAGCTTCTGAACAGAGCTTCGGCTATTGACACTCTTTCTTTCACAAATTAAACACTGGTGGAAGTATGACATCATCACCCTGCTTCTCTTCCTCTGCAGAGGATGGCATATGTGGGGATACTTTTAAGAACCTTGGTCCAGTCAGGGGTTACTGGGCCTAGATTCTGAGATTCTGGGTCCTTGCCACTGGCATCCTGGGGCTTAACCATACTTTTGGACCCAAACTTGGAGTGTGGGTGAGAAGGCCAAAGGTTACTCAGGGAGGTGGTGTGGGTTTAGAGACTCAGAACTCAACAAACAGCCAATATAAATAAATACATTGTTGTCCAGGCAGAAGTTTGGTTTATCAAAACAAAGTATTTTATTGCACTAGCCTGCAAACAACTTGAATTACTACATATAACATACAAAAGGCATTTTACTGGTGTTAATGAGCACTATACCTACAGGTATTACAGGGAAACTCTGAAAGTAACATGCCATGACCAGTTGCCCTGTAAGGAGAGGATCTCAGTGACATCAGGTGGGGGAACCCATCCTGCTGTTTAGCATGCACACACATTCACTAGTAATTCACTTCTGACTTCTACCTGCTCATTTAGGAGTCAAGTTCGCAGTATTTACTGTCCAAATAGGTTAGGGCAGTCTCCACGTGTGAGAGAAGTGCCCGCACTTGCAAGCTTCGGTCAGTGGTGGCAACGCCAGCACCGGTCTGTTTAGGGTGCGTTGGAGGTGTTGGAGTTCACAGTCGTGGAGATCGTGCTACTTCGGTTATCCTCCAGCCCAACTCCAAAACCTCCCCCCACTGACCCACCCAAACAGATGCCCACCCCTGATTGCAGCAGTAGGCCTTCTAGGCTGGACTTGACTTTACCTTGGCACTTTTTGAGAGTCGAGCCACATCCAGTAGTTGCAGCTTGTCGAAGTGCTTCATGACTTTTTGGCACTTTTTTTTTCAGTGCAACTCATCATCAACAAACTTTACTCGTTTTTTTCAGATAAAACCATAAAAGCCATACAAACATCAATTTAAATCCACGGTTTTACAAAATAACCCAACATTGTGCCTGTTTTAAAATGATTACAATACGATATGATAATGATAAAAAAAACACTGACAGAACTAATCACAGCTTGACCCAAGCCTAATGGCAGCCATCAAAAAACTAAGAGTATACAACACAGTATCATTGGATAAAAGTTGTAAAAAATGAAAGCGGGTCTCACCCTCCTTAAACCAGTCTTTTTAAGAATAGGAATAATAAAAGACTTTCTGGGTTGCCTCATAAAAACTGCAAAACATTAAAAAGTGCATCATGTCCTGAAGAGACCAATCATCGCAGCCACAGGGCATGAGGCACTGACCTCTATGGGTACCACGTGGTTGGGTCAACAGGTAATGAAAACGGTCAAGCCTAAATCTGGTGAGTAAAAAACGATCATGATTGCTTTTGATCCCCAAAAGATATGGTTCAATGGCTTGTACGTTTTTTAATCCAATGTACATATGCACACTTGGCTTACTCAGCTCTGTTGCTTCTCTATCACAACAACGCCTACTAAAAAAAAACACTTTTTGCCCAGGTAAAACCTTTTTGCATATGCCCTCTGGGTTATCAAATAAATCCATCCTTCCCAGGCTTTGGAGGTCACCTCTTACATACTTTAGTCAGCTGATACGATTAACATTGTCAAGGGACAGACAATCCTTTAAAAAATCCTTGCCATGGACAGTGCAACTCATTTTCAGCAGAGTTGCCAGACAGCCTCAATTACAGGGTGTCGGTGTGGCTACTGCTGGTAAGACACGTCTGGGACCCAGACCACCCGCTCTGTACCTTGGTGAGGGGCACACTCCCCATCACAGTAATACACGTTTTTTTTGTTTCAAGTCAAGTTTATTTTATTTAGCAGAGTTACTTAAAACCATTGCTACAAAATATCTCATTGCATGTCATTAGTTTTTAAAATATTAAAACCAGTTAAAAAACACTTTAACCAATTGATGTTTACAGTACATTAAAGGAATAAGCAGTTATCTAACAGCGTCTGACTTTTCCTTGTCAGCTGAATTACTGTCCTGACTTGGCATTTTCCTCTCCACTTGTTTTAAGAATTTTACAAAGCGGCAGTTAAGCTGTGTGTCCTTTGGTGCAAAACGTGTCAGCACAGCCTGTCTCCGTGTGCGAATACCTCTCTGATTAACAAGTGGTTTTAAAAGTGGTCTCCTTTCCTTTGTTAGTTCTTTGCATGTGCAGAGAAGGTGCAGCATATCTTCTTGCGATGTCCCACATATGCGACAATTGGGATCAGATTGTTTTTCAGCCTTTATGGAAAGTGCTTTGTGCATGGCAGCAAGTCTAATCTGTATTTTAAAAATTAAATTTTTGTATATTTGGCAAAACCCGAAGCTAGATACTTTTGTGCAGCCAGGGAGTAATAGGAACTCAAGATCATCCAGCCATGCGGCCTCCTTGTTAGGGCTGCCTTATCTTCAATCCAAGATTGATTCTTTACTATTTTCTTCCTTGATTTTTTAAGGAGGCAATGACTTATAGGAGTTGCCCAAAGTGGACAAGCTAGTTTCTAAATATTTTGCCGCTGGTGATGCTTCTTTCTGTTGTAGCTCAGACCACAAGTGCCAATTTAGGGTACCTGATTTGGATTTCCTTACTTTTTCCCAGAAAATGACTATCGCACCTTTTCTTGCAATGGTCTGTTTTTGAACACCAAACTCGAGCCTAATTTGTGCTGAAGAGACTCGTGTTGGTAAACCAAAAATGATTCTATAAATATTTGCGACCACAACATCCAAGAGCTTCGAGTCCCTTCCCCTCTGTGCCTCGCTCCAATAAGTTATTGTAGGTAGGAGTTGTGCTTGTATAACTTCAACCAGTGGTGCAAGTGAGGGACCCGTCAGTTTGGAATTGAGGTTTCTCATTGAGGTGGCTAGGGCTATGCCCTTCCTTTTAATTGTATATCTTTGGGTTACAAAGTGCCCACCTTTGTCAATGATCACCCCCAAATATTTGTACTCTGTAACCGAGTCTATTTGAGTCTTATCCCAATAGTAAGACTGATGGGTTGTCAGACCCCTTGCAGTCATCGATTCTTCGGAGTAGCGTCGTCTTGCAAGGGCACATCCCATGCCCTTCCTGAGCAGTCAGTCATATCTCTCAGTCAAGATCCGATGATGCTACCCCTCCCCGCAGGATTGTCAGATGTTCCCCAGGTTCTTGTCAGATGTTCCCCAGGTTCTGGTCCTGAACCTGGTAAAGGGAGTTAGCAATCCGCGCCACATCACTGGAGCCCAAAGGGTTCCCCTAGTCATCACTGGTGTGGGACTCCAAGCACCTGGTACGAAAATATCGGGATTTACAATGACTGGAGATTTCTGTTCCATCATTATGCCCAAGTTACAGACAGACTCTGAGCATTCACAATGATTGAACGTTCCTGTTCCATCTTTATACCCAAGTTGCAGACAGACTTTGTGCATTCTAGTAGTTTAGTTCTGTGACCAGTTCTGGGCAGTTCAGTATCTTTGCCATTGCCGTGCAGACTGGTGCAGTCATGGTCTTTGTGAAAAGTGTGAGCAGGGAGGTGAGAGAGAGCATGGAGTCCTCTTACCGGAGAAACCAAAACTAAGGGGGCTAAATATATGTAAGCTATACCACTCAGCTATCTGTTAACCAGCAGGGTAGGGATGGACTGTTGAGGAGGGGGGGGGGGTGCGAGGAAAACAGAGGGCAGGGGAGAAATCCTTGACATCAAAACAACCTGCTGCATCCTCTTCTAAATGCTCCTCAATCAGACAGGACTCTCCAAGTCACATCAACTTTCTTGACTCTCTCCCTCCATCTTATGTGCCACTGGATTTGGCCCTTGTAGCTAGGGTAAAATACACCACAAATACTTCATGCACGCACATGGAACTCGTCTTGCACATGGATGGTGAAAGGACCTGGGTGTAGTGAGTTTCAGACAACTGAAAAACTGGGAGATGCTGATAATTGCTCTATCTAGCAGGTGACAGGTCACATATAAAACATTCCTTAGCTGTATTGTTGATAGTCTTACACCAAAAAGGATCTTCTTCTTCAGTCTACTTTCACCCCTTCACTGCACACGTCGGCCAACGGCCGTCGCTCGTACTACCTCGGTAGTGCTGCACACGTCCGTTGGCTGACGTGGCCCCGCCCACCTATTAGAACGCCCGCACCGCGACGGAATTTGCGCTGCGGTAAAGAGGTTAAGAAAAAACATGAAAATGACAGTCCACCCGCTCACTTAGGTTCTTTCTTTTCATCATCCAAGAAAGCTTATACCACTTATTCATCCTTAGCTAAAGGACAATCCCTCCAAAATCAGCATCACAAGAATTTTTCTTTTAATAGATGACGCTTGTATCGATTTTAAGGGTATGGCAGGTGAGATTGGTATATCCTGAATCGTGCTTCATAAAAAGGTTGAAGAGGATATGGCTTTGTACATTATGTTCAAGTGAACAAGGAAATATTCGTAGACGAGACCTTCATCAACATTAACACCATCGGTGCGGCGCATTTTTCCGCTGTGGGCGAAGTTTTAAAAAACCCACGGTTCATGACGAGCTCAGCTCGTCATGAGCGTACGAGAGGTGTACCTCATGACAAGCTGAGCTCATCATGAGTGTCGAAGGGGTTAATGTGGTTACAAGACTGATGTTGACTAGGGTAGAGTTGTACCCTCCTTTTGGGTAAGATGTCTTTGGTGGCGGAAGAGGCTTCTGCGTCACTGGCAGTGGTTTGGAACAGCTGATGGTGCTGCATTAGATTCTGTCAATAGAATAGTCAAAGAGGTATCTTTCAGGGTCTCGGTAACGGTGACATAGGGCTCTGAAGCCAACCGAGCAATACTTCATTGGTGGTGGGAGATCACCGTAAACAGATTCCTGACCTATAGAGGCAGCTTGAGCATCAAACACTGAACTCCTTCCATATCGCAGAAGGTTTTTGCAGAGCAAACTATCACAATTCTGATTAACATGATCTTGGAGAGAGGCAATATAAATTGACTGAACATTGAGATTGTGGACAAAAAATCATCTTTGTCCCGCACTTTATGCAGGTCTTCAAGATGGACTTTAGAGATGCATGGAATGATCTTTGTGAAGACTGAAACTGCCAAACTCTCCCTGGACTCTGCCTACCAGAAAGAAGGAAGAAGTGGAGATGAAGTATATCAAAGAAGCAACCCTGAAGCCCGCTGGAAAAGCAAGAAAATAATATAGCCTTATAGCCAACTGCTGAGGCCTATAGCGATTGTTAAAGGCCATGAACCTGAGTTATAGGTCCAAGCCACAGGTGAGGGCTTTTTACGAGGTAGAGGACCTTTAACGACTTGTGTAGCCAAATGTAGAAGGGATATAAGGCTATTAGAACATTCCACCCACTAAGGATAGAAATTTTCAAAATTAAAAAGGGAGAAACACGAAGACAAACATTGGAATGCTGGATTGCCGGGCTTATACCAGCCATTCTTAGCCCGGAGGTACTCCACTGTCTTCAATGGAGCTGTCAACATTCCAATGTTCTACTATTTTATCTCATATAGAAAATCTTTGGGAAGATGTTACAATAGCTTTCCTGCATGGTAGGTGGTGCTGACTGCAGTGCAGGTGACACTACTTTAGCCATTTAATGCCACCCTGATGTCCTACGTCATGTTTCTAATCCATTGAAATTCCAAGTCCCTAATGGCTCTCATCAGATCGATAACTTGGAACCTTATTAATTTTCAGGCCTCGGAACAGGGCAGTGGGTGGGATCAGTGAGGAATCTGCAGGTAGAGTAACCACATGAAAATCATTACCAGCGGTAACTTTTTCTTCTTATGGATACTTTTATCTGCAGATTTCTTTCCTTTTTAATAGATACCATAGCACTTCCTTTTTCCAGGATGGAACATTCAGACTAGGATATCCTATAGCTGGTTGTCAGACCTGAACTCTCTAGTCAGGTCGATGTAAAAACTGGCTGCGCTACGAGGATCCAGCCAATGTGATGATCTCTTCTGCTCTTTGGTGGGAGGAGTAGAGGAAAAAAGGTAGAAAGAGTAATAGACTGCCCCATATCAAAACGGGTCATCATCTTGGGCAGGGAATTTGCATTAGCCGCTTCCGTGCGTCTGACATCCCCCGGCCGGTGGGTGTGTGCGGAGGACAACCGGGGGCCGTCCGAACCGTGCATGCATGGAATTCTTCCGCACCGTGGGGGATTTTCGGCCGCAGCGAAGCGGTTAGCACTCAGGACCTTTTTGTCCAGGTAGACGCACGTATTTGGTAGACGAAAACACATTGTTTGCACCTCGCTGACACATCGTGCTGAAGGGATGGCCACCAAGGACAGGTATGAGGGTTAAATATATGAACTGAGTAGAGGTTCACACAGGAGCCTACACGCTTCTATAATCTTAGAACCAAATAAGGGGAGTAACAAATGGTGAAGGAGGAATCTTGCAGGTAAGCACCTTCAAAATCTTGCAACAATCGGAGATTTTAACCCAAGATGGATGATCAGGAAGACAATTGAATGCAGAAAAGGCTGTAATGAAATCTCTATCAACAACCCTACCGGGCCAGATAAAGAGAGAAATGTAACACATCTGACATGTATGCCTTCAAGGGTGTATGCATTCTCTTTTGCACAGCAGCCAACAGAAAGGATCCACCATTTGACGTAAACAGACTTTGTGGAGGAGTGACAAGCTGACAGGATCACATACCATCTCAGGCAGCAGGCGAAAGAAGCTCAGGCATCCCCAGTAATTCTACAGACATGAAGGTGTAGGTTTTGTGGGTTGGGGTGCAGAATTGCCCCTCCGACTGTGGGAGGAGATCTACTGCAAAAGATCACTGAAGTAGAGTACACAGGAAGAGTGCAGGTGCTCTACACATCATACCCGCTTTGCGCTTTCCCTCTGTTCAGGAGCAATCAGAACAGAGTCTCCACCAGATAAGGTATTACTGAAGGTAAGTAACTTGTTAATCTGATAGAGACTTCCAGCCGTGGTCGCTTCTCTTCCTTGGAGAGTTGTGGCGGAGCATAACAAGTAGGCAATGTGATGGACTAGCCTACATGAAAGGGAGTGACAAACTTCGGCCAGAAGGAAGCTCTAGTGCACAGAACCAGCTTGTCTGGATAGATGTTCAGATATGGAGGCTTGGACGTCACAGCCTGAAGCTTACTGACCCTCCGGGAAGATGTTACTGCCACCAGGAAGGCTGTCTTGATGGTAAGGAGCCTGAGAGTACAGTGTGCGATGGCTCAAAGGGAGCGCACATCAGAAAGGTTAGGACCAGATTAAGGTCCAGAGGCATGATAAAAGGCAAAGGTGGAAATGTATTGTAAACCTTACAATAACCTACTCACAACAGGGCTTGAAGAGGGATGGCTGATATGACAACTGCAGAAAGGCTGAGATGGCAGAAAGATAGACCTTTAAGATGCTCAAAGCAGAGCCCTGCTGGGAAAGAGAAAGGATAAAGAGAAGGACCTGACAGAGGGGAGCAGAAAGAGGCTAAACCTGTTTCTCTGCACACCTTGGCACAACTTGCCCCAACATCAGCCATGCACAGTCTTGGTGGAGGGTTGTCTGTCTGCCAAGACAGCATTGCAGACTTCAGGCAGAAGGTCGAAAGCTGTCAACTGCTGTTGCTCAAACTCCATGCTATCCTCAACAGCTCGAGATATTAAACTCTCTGATCCCATTCCAGACCCACAAGCATGATTTGGGCCCGACCGCTCCTGATCTTCTTGAGATCTCTAGGCAGGATTGATATCGGCAGAAAGGTGAAGAGAAGGCCAGAGCTCCACTCGAGATGAAAACCATCTCTGAGCGAGAGCTGCCTTGGAAACTCCAGCGCTCAGAACTGCTGATATTGCGTGTTCTTGGCGGTGGTGAACAGATCTGACCAAGGTTCTCCTCACTGCTGAAAGAGAACCTTCACCACCTCCAGATGGAGACTCCATTCGTGATCCGCTAGGCATCTTCAGCTGAATTCATCCACCGTGGCATTCAGACAGCCCTCAAGGTGTAGAACCACCAGGGACATGTCCTGATGTTCCAGCCATGCCCAGAAACACAGGGCCTCTTGACAAGGGGTCCATGACCCAATCCCACCCTGTGTGTTACACTACCACATAAAGATGGTGTTGTCTATGAACACCTGCACTAGCCAGTTTAACTCAATGAAAATCCTGATATGTCTCTGCGAAAAGCAATCCCTGCAAACCCTTTGTAGGAAGCTGGCTCTGTATATACTATACCAAAGTGAGGTATAGTGTGCACAGAGTCCAGTGGAACACCAAAGGTAGGTGTTACAAAGATAGAATCTTCAAGAAGTCAAGTGGTTGATTCCAAGTAGTAACTTCATTTGTAGGTAAGTTACAAGAAGCTTAGATAAGCCAAGATGGAAATTAGGCTAGGAAGTTTGCCCCACCAGGAGCAGTATATCCTTACTGCTATAACCAATTGATGTTTACAGTACATTAAAGGAATAAGCAGTTGTCTAGCAGCGTCCGACTTTTCCTTGTCAGCTGAATTACTGTCCTGACTTGGCATTTTCCTCTCCACTTGTTTTAAGAATTTTACAAAGCGGCAGTTAAGCTGTGTGTCCTTTGGTGCAAAACGTGTCAGCACAGCCTGTCTCCGTGTGCGAATACCTCTCTGATTAACAAGTGGTTTTAAAAGTGGTCTCCTTTCCTTTGTTAGTTCTTTGCATGTGCAGAGAAGGTGCAGCATATCTTCTTGCGATGTCCCACATATGCGACAATTGGGATCAGATTGTTTTTCAGCCTTTATGGAAAGTGCTTTGTGCATGGCAGCAAGTCTAATCTGTATTTTAAAATTTTTAATTTTGTATATTTGGCAAAACACAAAGCTAGATACTTTTGTGTAGCCAGGGAGGAATAGGAACTCAAGATCATCCAGCCATGCGGCCTCCTTGTAAGGGTGCCTTATCTTCAATCCAAGATTGATTCTTTACTATTTTCTTTGTTGATTTTTTAAGGCGGCAATGACTTATAGGGGTTGCCCAAAGTGGACAAGCTAGTTGCTAAATATTTTGCCGCTGGTGATGCTTCTTTCTGTTGTAGCTCAGACCACAAGTGCCAATTTAGGGTACCTGATTTGGATTTCCTTACTGTGTCCCAGAAAATGACTATCGCACCTTTTCTTGCAATGGTCTGTTTTTAAACACCAAACTCAAGCCTAATTTGTGCTGAAGAGACTCGTGTTGGTAAACCAAAAACTGATTCTATACATTTTTGCGACCACAACATCCAAGAGCTTCGAGTCCCTTCCCCTCTGTGCCTCGCTCCAATAAGGTATTGTAGGTAGGAGTTGTGCTCGTATAACTTCAACCAGTGGTGCAAGTGAGGGACCCGTCAGTTTGGGATTGAGGTTTCTCATTGAGGTGGCTAGGGCTACGCCCTTCCTTTTAATTATATATCTTTGGGTTACAAAGTGCCCGCCTTTGTCAATGATCACCCCCAAATATTTGTACTCTGTAACCGAGTCTATTTGAGTCTTATCCCAATAGTAATACTGATGGGTTGTCAGACCCCATGCAGTCATCGCTTCTTCTGAGTAGTGTCGTCTTGCAAGGGCACATCCCATGCCCTTCCTGTGCAGTCAGTCATATCTCTCAGTCAAGATCCGATGATGCTACCCCTCCCCGCAGGATTGTCAGATGTTCCCCAGGTTCTTGTCAGATGTTCCCCAGGTTCTGGTCCTGAACCTGGTAAAGGGAGTTAGCAATTCGCGCCACATCACTGGAGCCCAAAGTATTCCCCTAGTCACTACTGGTGTGGGACCCCAAGCACCTGGTAAGAAAATATTGGGATTTACAATGACTGGAGATTTCTGTTCCATCATTATGCCCAAGTTGCAGACAGACTTTGTGCATTCTAGTCGTTTAGTTCTGTGACCAGTTCTGGGCAGTTCAGTATCTTTGCCATTGCCATGCAGACTGGTGCAGTCATGGTCTTTGTGAAAAGTGTGAGCAGGGAGGTGAGAGAGAGCATGGAGTCCTCTTACCGGAGAAACCAAAACTAAGGGGGCTAAATATATGTAAGCTATACCACTCAGCTATCTGTTAACCAGCAGGGTAGGGATGGACTGTTGAGGAGGGGGGGGGCGAGGAAAACAGAGGGCAGGGGAGAAATCCTTGACATCAAAACAACCTGCTGCATCCTCTTCTAAATGCTCCTCAATCAGACAGGACTCTCCAAGTCACATCAACTTTCTTGACTCTCTCCCTCCATCTTATGTGCCACTGGATTTGGCCCTTTTAGCTAGGGTAAAATACACCACAACTACTTCATGCACGCACATGGAACTCGTCTTGCACATGGATGGTGAAAGGACCTGGGTGTAGTGAGTTTCAGACAACTGAAAAACTGGGAGATGCTGATAATTGCTCTATCTAGCAGGTAACAGGTAACATATAACACACTCCTTAGCTGTATATTTGATAGTCTTACACCAAGAAGGATCTTCTTCTTCAGTCTACTTTCACCCCTTCGCTGCGCGCGTCGGCCAACGGCCGTCGCTCGTACTACCTCGGTAGTGCGGCACACGTCCGTTGGCCGACGCGGCCCCGCCCACCTATTAGAACGCCCGCACCGCGACGGAATTTGCGCTGCGGTAAAGAGGTTAAGAAAAAACATGAAAATGACAGTCCGCCCGCTCACTTAGGTTCTTTCTTTTCATTATCCAAGAAAGCTTATACCACTTATTCATCCTTAGCTAAAGGACAATCCCTCCAAAATCAGCATCACAAGAATTTTTCTTTTAATAGATGACGCTTGTATCGATTTTAAGGGTATGGCAGGTGAGATTGGTATATCCTGAATCGTGCTTCATAAAAAGGTTGAAGAGGATATGGCTTTGTACATTATGTTCAAGTGAACAAGGAAATATTCGTAAACGAGACCTTCATCAACATTAACACCATCCGTGCGGCGCATTTTCCTGCTATGCGCTGAAGTTTTTAAAAACCCACGGTTCATGACGAGCTCAGCTCGTCATGAGCGTACGAGAGGTGTACCTCATGACGAGCTGAGCTCGTCATGAGCGTCGAAGGGGTTAATGTGGTTACAAGACTGATGTTGACAAGGGTAGAGTTGTACCAATCCTTTTGGGTAAGATGTCTTTGGTGGCGGAAGAGGCTTCTGCGACACTGGCAGTGGTTTGGAACAGCTGATGGTGCTACATTAGATTCTGTCAATAGAATAGTCAAAGAGGTATCTTTCAGGGTCTCGGTAACAGTGACATAGGGCTCTGAAGCCAACCGAGCAATACTTCATTGGTGGTGGGAGATCACCGTAAACAGATTCCTGACCTATAGAGGCAGCTCGAGCATCAAACACTGAACTCCTTCCATATCGCAGAAGGTTTTTGCAGAGCAAACTATCACAATTCTGATTAACATGATCTTGGAGAGAGGCAATATAAATTGACTGAACATTGAGATTGTGGACAAAAAATCATCTTTGTCCCGCACTTTATGCAGGTCTTCAAGATGGACTTTAGAGATGCATGGAATGATCGTTGTGAAGACTGAAACTGCCAAACTCTCCCTGGACTCTGCCTACCAGAAAGAAGGAAGAAGTGGAGATGAAGTATATGAAAGAAGCAACCCTGAAGCCCGCTGGAAAAGCAAGAAAATAATATAGCCTTATAGCCAACTGCTGAGGCCTATAGCGATTGTTAAAGGCCATGAACCTGAGTTATAGGTCCAAGCCACAGGTGAGGGCTTTATATGAGGTAGAGGACCTTTAACGACTTGTGTAGCCAAATGTAGAAGGGATATAAGGCTATTAGAACATTCCACCCACTAAGGATAGAAATTTTCAAAATTAAAAAGGGAGAAACACGAAGACAAACATTGGAATGCTGGAGTGCCGGGCTTATACCAGCCATTATTAGCCCGGAGGTACTCCACTGTCTTCAATGGAGCTGTCAACATTCCAATGTTCTACTATTTTATCTCATATAGAAAATCTTTGGGAAGATGTTACAATAGCTTTCCTGCATGGTAGGTGGTGCTGACTGCAGTGCAGGTGACACTACTTTAGCCATTTAATGCCACCCTGGTGTCCTATGTCATATTTCTAATCCATTTAAATTCCAAGTCCTTAATGGCTCTCATCAGATCGATAACTTGGAACCTTATTAATTTTCAGGCCTCGGAACAGGGGAGTGGGCAGGATCAGTGAGGAATCTGCAGGTAGAGTAACCACATGAAAATCATTACCAGCGGTAACTTTTTCTTCTTATGGATACTTTTATCTGCAGATTTCTTTCCTTTTTAATAGATACCATAGCACTTCCTTTTTCCAGGATGGAACATTCAGACTAGGATATCCTATAGCTGGTTGTCAGACCTGAACTCTCTAGTCAGGTCGATGTAAAAACTGGCTGCGCTACGAGGATCCAGCCAATGTGATGATCTCTTCTGCTCTTTGGTGGGAGGAGTAGAGGAAAAAAGGTAGAAAGAGTAATAGACTGCCCCATATCAAAACGGGTCATCATCTTGGGCAGGGAATTTGCATTAGCCGCTTCCGTGCGTCTGACATCCCCCGGCCGGTGGGTGTGTGCGGAGGACAACCGGGGGCCGTCCGAACCGTGCATGCATGGAATTCTTCCGCACCGTGGGGGATTTTCGGCCGCAGCGAAGCGGTTAGCACTCAGGACCTTTTTGTCCAGGTAGACGCACGTATTTGGTAGACGAAAACACATTGTTTGCACCTCGCTGACACATCGTGCTGAAGGGATGGCCACCAAGGACAGGTATGAGGCTTAAATATATGAACTGAGTAGAGGTTCACACAGGACCCTACACGCTTCTATAATCTTAGAACCAAATAAGGGGAGTAACAAATGGTGAAGGAGGAATCTTGCAGGTAAGCACCTTCAAAATCTTGCAACAATCGGAGATTTTAACCCAAGATGGATGATCAGGAAGACAAATGAATGCAGAAAAGGCTGTAATGAAATCTCTATCCACAACCCTACCGGGCCAGATAAAGAGAGAAATCTAACACATCTGACATGTGTGCCTTCAAGGGTGTATGCATTCTCTTTTGCACAGCAGCCAACAGAAAGGATCCACCATTTGACGTAAACAGACTTCGTGGAGGAGTGACAAGCTGACAGGATCATATACCATCTCAGGCAGCAGGCGAAAGAAGCTCAGGTATCCCCAGTAATTCTACAGACATGAAGGTGTAGGTTTTGTGGGTTGGGGTGCAGAATTGCCCCTCCGACTGTGGGAGGAGATCTACTGCAAAAGATCACTGAAGTAGAGTACACAGGAAGAGTGCAGGTGCTCTACACATCATACCCTCTTTGCGCTTTCCCTCTGTTCAGGAGCAATCAGAACAGAGTCTCCACCAGATAAGGTATTACTGAAGGTAAGTAACTTGTTAATCTGATAGAGACTTCCAGCCGTGGTCGCTTCTCTTCCTTGGAGAGTTGTGGCGGAGCATAACAAGTAGGCAATGTGATGGACTAGCCTACATGAAAGGGAGTGACGACCTTCGGCCAGAAGGAAGCTCTAGTGCACAGAACCAGCTTGTCTGGATAGATGTTCAGATATGGAGGCTTGGATGTCAAAACATGAAGCTTACTGACCCTCCGGGAAGATGTTACTGCCACCAGGAAGGCTGTCTTGATGGTAAAGGAGCCTGAGAGTACAGTGTGCGATGGCCCAAAGGGAGCGCACATCAGAAACGTTAGGACTAGATTAAGGTCCAATTGAGGCATGATGAAAGGCAAAGGTGGAAATGTATTGTAAACCTTACAATAACCTACTCTCAACAGGGCTTGAAGAGGGATGGCTGATATGACAACTGCAGAAAGGCTGAGATGGCAAAAAGTTAGACCTTTAAGATGCTCAAAGCATAGCCCTGCTGGAAAGAGAAAGGATAAAGAGAAGGACCTGACAGAGGGGAGCAGAAAGAGGCTAAACCTGTTTCTCTGCACACCTTGGCACAGCTTGCCCCAACATCAGGCATGCACAGTCTTGGTGGAGGGTTGTCTGTCTGCCAATGCAGCATTGCAGACTTCAGGCAGAAGGTCGAAAGCTGTCAACTGCTGTTGCTCAAACTCCATGCTATCCTCAACAGCTCGAGATATTAAACTCTCTGATCCCATTCCAGACCCACAAGCATGACTTGGGCCCGACCGCTCCTGATCTTCTTGAGATCTCTAGGCAGGATTGATATTGGCAGAAAGGTGAAGAGAAGGCCAGAGCTCCACTCGAGATGAAAACCATCTCTGAGCGAGAGCTGCCTTGGAAACTCCAGCGCTCAGAACTGCTGATATTGCGTGTTCTTGGCGGTGGTGAACAGATCTGACCAAGGTTCTCCTCACTGCTGAAAGAGAACCTTCACCACCTCCAGATGGAGACTACATTCGTGATCCGCTAGGCATCTTCAGCTGAATTCATCCACCGTGGCATTCAGACAGCCCGCAAGGTGTAGAACCACCAGGGACATGTCCTGATGTTCCAGCCATGCCCAGAAACACAGGGCCTCTTGACAAGAGTCCATGACCCAATCCCACCCTGTGTGTTACAGTACCACATAAAGATGGTGTTGTCTATGAACACCTGCACTAGCCAGTTTAATTCAAAGAAAATCCTGATATGTCTCTGCGAAAAGCAATCCCTGCAAACCCTTTGTAGGAAGCTGGCTCTGTATATACAATACCAAAGTGAGGTATAGTGTGCACAAAGTCAAATGGAACACCAAAGGTAGGTGTTACAAAGTTAGAATCTTCAAGAAATCAAGTGGTTGATTCCAAGTAGTAACTTCATTTGTAGGTAAGTTACAGGAAGCTTAGATAAGCCAAGATGTAAATTAGGCTATGAAGTATTTCCCACCAGGAGCAGTATATCCTTACTGCTCAGCCTGCTGACACCAACTGCCTAACCTCAAGCACCCAACATTCTATGCAGTCATCAGGTTTCATGCACAACAAGGCTGAACAGGAGGAAAGGGCAAAGAAAGAAGAAGAGCGTGAAATAAGCTCACAACAGTAGGCAGAGGTAAATTTAGTTAGAACCTTACTCTCTATTTGTGGTAGCCCCCAGTTTGCGTGTAGTGTGTGCTTTAGGGGGAATTGTTAATGTGCGTTTAGCTTTAACGTAACATATTTGCATGCAAATAACTATCCACCGTGCAATAACTGCTTTTGATATAGGATTGCCTTTATACGGTGGTGAAAAAAGCAACAAAGAGTTGTTTGGTTTCCCTAAAAGATTTAGTTCTTTCAATGTAATAAAGTAATGCTCTTTTAACATCTAATGTGTGAAGAGCACATTAAACCACTGAGTCTGGTTGGGGAAAAAACACGGGTAACTCAACAGACTGGTTGAGATGAAAGGCAGAAACGACTTTGGGGAAATATTTGTGGTTAGTCCTAAGAACCAGTTTATTTTAGTGAATTTGTAAAAATGGTGCTTGTATGGTTAGTGCCTGGAGCTCACCAACTCTTCTAAGAGATGTGATGGCTATAAGGAAGGCTACCCTCCAGGTCAGAAATTGTAGCTCACATTGGTGCAACGGCTCAAATGGTGGGCCCATGAGTCTTGTAAGGACAACATTAAGATTCCACACAGGTGAAGGTGGAAGTCTAGGAGGAATGATTCTTTTGAGTCCTTCCATAATGGCTTTGATAGCGGGTACACAAAACAAGGACAAGTGTTGCCTGTTTGGTAGGTAAGCCGCTATTGCAGCAAGATGCAGTTTTATTGATGTATATACTAAGTTAACCCGTTGTAGGTGTAACAGATACCAAATTATGTTTTGAATTGAAGCATTAAGTGGATTGATTTGATTGTTATTACAATAAATGACAAATTGTTTCTATTTTGCTGCATAGTATGCTCTTGTGGTAGGGCGTCTAGCCTCTTTTATGACGTTCATGCAGTCTGGTGGAAGATTAAGGTAGCCAAACTCTATGATTTCAGGTGGCAGATCGCAAGGTTGAGTTGACAGGGATCAGGATGCCTTATCTCTCCATGGTTCTGCGTGAGAAGCTTGGGGGAAAGGTGTAGATTTTGATGCGGAACTACTGATAGTTCCAACAGGGTTGTGAACCAGGGTTGTCGAGCCCATGTGGGAGCAACTAGGATCATTGTGAGGGAATGTTGCTTGAGCTTCCGACCCAGTAATGGAATTAGCAGGAGAGGTGGAAAAGCGTAAGCAAATATCCCTGACAAGTTGATCCAAAGCACATTACCTGTGGACAAAGGGTGTGGATACCTGCATGCAAAGTTTGGGCATTTTGCTTTGCGGTCTGTGGCAGCAGATCTATCTCTGGGCAGCCCCACATTTGAAAAAATGTGAGAAGAACTTGAGGGTGTAGTTCCCATTCGTGGATCTGTTGTCTTTGACGACTGAGCAGATCCGCAATTTGATGGTTTACTCCTGGGAGATGTTCTGCAAGGAGATATATTTTTTGAGGTATGGCCCATCTCCATATACTTTAAGCTAGGTGTGAAAGCTGTACAGAGTATGTCCCCCTGTTTTTGTATGTAGTACATTGCTGTCATGTTGTGTGTACGAACAATGGGCCTGATTCACAGAACTAACTTAAGACAAAATCCTAAACTTACTACTTTTGGTATTCACAGAAGTAAGGATTTTGTCTTAAGTTTGTCTTAAGACAGACTTAAGACAGACTTAAGACAAAATCCTAACTTAAGTCTGTCTTAAGTCTGTCTTAAGACAAACTTAAGACAAAATCCTAACTTCTGTGAATACCAAAAGTAGTAAGTTTAGGATTTTGTCTTAAGTTAGATCTGTGAATCGGGCCCTAGGACAGCTTTGCTCATTAGATGTATCTGAAAAGCTTTCAATTCTAGAAAAATTGCTAGCAGCTCCAGATGGTTTATGTGGAGTTGTTTTTGGTGTAGAGTCCACATGCCTTAAATGGGACGTTTTTGAGGATCAGCTCCCCAACCAGTGAGGGATTCGTCTGCTGTGAGCACCATCTTCGATACCATAAGCCACGAAATCTTAGCAGACCGACTAAAGAATCAAGGATTCCATGACACCTCTATCCGCCTTATGCAGTTAGACCTGAGCAATATGACATTTGTAGTCGAACTGGAATCTTTTGACCTGCCATGTGGGGTACCCCAGGGCTCCCCCCGGAGTCCCACACTTTTGAACATCTATGTGACCCCACTGGCAGAGATCATCAGACAAGGAGGTTTCTCGGCCATATCATAAGGCGATGACTCACAAATAGTGGTCTCAGTCTCAGATAACATCGATGAAACTGCTGACCGCTTTAATGCCTGCATGACGAACATCAGTAGGTGGATGCAAAACAACTGCTTAAAACTGAACGGGCAAAAAAACGGAAGTCCTCCTTCTGGGTGCAAAGACCCCTTTCTGGTCCCCCAGATGGTGGCCCAGTGAAATGGGAGATTGTCCTGAACCAGTAAAAAAAGCTAAGAACTTAGGGTTAATTTTTGATGACAGATTAACCTTTGAGCACCAAATTAACAAACTCACATCGACCTTTTGGGGCATCCTCGAAATGATCAAAAAAATTCAGCGTTTTATTCCACCCGATTCCGTGAAAACAGTAGTCACAGCTTTGGCCCTTTCATGACTCGATTACGGCAATGTTTTATATGTCTGCACACAATCCCAGCTGCTGATGAAGCTCCAGAGGATGCAGAACGCAGCCGTAAGATTGATCCTCAATATACCAAAACATCAATCAGTATCACATCGGCTGAAGGAACTACACTGGCTTTCTGTGGACAAGAGGATAGCGTTCAAGTCCCAGTGTCTAGCATTCAAAGCAGGACAGGGATTAGGTCCCCTTTATTTGAGAACCCAATTAAAAAAATACACCCCTGCCAGAAACTTGGGATCCTCCTAGGCACTTTTACTGAGTACTCCCAGACACAGGCAGGCCCGTTGGGGAGGCAGGAGTTTCATATTAGGGGCAATGAGAATCTGGAACTCCCTGCCGCTACAACTAAAAAACTGCAAATCACTACTCGAATTTAGGAAACAGCTAAAAACATGGCTATTTAATAAATAGAAGAAATCATACATTAACAAAGCAATCGTGGTTTTCTTTTCATCAGCTGGACATTAGACATCTTCGGGTAATCGAGCGCTTAACAAGTCTCCAATCCAATCCAATCTGTGGAACCGGGTAAACGAATGGTCGTCCTTTGGAAAGGTTTTGTGTATTCCACCACTGCAAAGAGAGATGAGTGTGGCTGTCCACCAACACCAGATCGGTTACCTGACCTTGAGCCTAGTTCCACTGACGTGCTAAGCATTCCTGTAGGGGATGCATTTGGAGTCTTGCGTAAGAAACAATTAGAAAGCAAGACGCTATCATTACGATCAACTGCATAAACACACAGTCTGGTAGTGAGTGCTGCATTGAAATTGTGATATTAGGGTTTGCATGTTGCATATTCTGACTGGGTTGGGGTACGCTAGAGCTTTGCAAGTGTCTATTGCGTGTTGGAGGGTTGAAGATGAGACTTGGTGAGGTTGACAGTGAAACACAAGTCGTGAAGCAGCTGAACTGTTTTGTGAGTGTGGCGTAAGGGAAGGCGTGAATGTGGTGTCTTCTTATATGAGCTGCAACTACTGCTAGACACTTGGTGAAGAATCTTGGTGCTGTAGTTACTCCGAAAGGAAGGACCTTGAATTCGTAATGTTGTCTGTCCACCAAGAACCTGAGATATTTCCTGTGCACTGGGTGAATAGGAATATGGAAGTAGGCGTCCTTTAAATCTAGAGTGAAAAGAAAGTCGCCTTGCTGAAGCAACGGGAGCACCTGTTGAAGGGTGATCATGTGGAAGTGGTCCAATTGAATGTAGAGATTTAGTTGTCTGAGGTCTAGTATGGGCCTGAGAGAGGCGTCTTTTTTTGGAATCAAAAAGTATAGGGAGTACACTTCCGTCCTTTGATGACAATGGGATGGGTTCTAACAGAGAGAGAACCTCTTGTTTTAACAGGGAGAGGTGTTCTGACGACATTGCACGCTGTCTTGGGAGGATTGTTGGTGGAGTACTGGTAAGTTCCAGGCAATAACTATGTTGGAAAATTTGTATTACCCACTTGTCTGAGGTGATTGACTCCCAGGCAGGTAGGAACTGTGAGAGACGTCCCATGACAGGAGTGGAATGATCGGGGGTAGTGGAGTGAAGTCACTTTATTGGCAGGGGAAGTGCAGGTGGAGTTACCGCTGCCTCTTCCCTTGCTATTATTTCCTCTGTAACCTCCTCGAAAATAGCCTCTGGAGGAGTTAGATAGGTTGTTCCCTTTGTAAGAGGAGGAGGGATTTTCTGACGACAGTGTTTTTGAGCCACCCCTGTAAAAGGAGCGACAAAAGGAACCCCTGCTAGAAGGCAATTGTAGGGCTCCAATGGATTTAGCAGTTTCTGTGTCTTTCTCTATTCTTTCAAATGAAGTATCTACTGTTGGCCCGAAAAGATGCTCTTTATCAAAGTGTGAATTAAGTATGGAGGATTGTACCTCCTGCTTGAATTCAGAGATTCGAAGCCAAGTGTGTCTCCGCAACAGAATGCTAGTGTTGATAGCACGAGAAGGTGTGTCTGCTGCATCTAGGGCACATTTTATGGAAGTGTTGGTGATGAGCTTCCCTTCTTGAATGAGGTTGTTAGCCTTATTTTTATATTCCTCTGGTAAACGTTGCATGAGTTTTCCCAACTCATCATAACATGACCCTGTTGTAGAGTGCTAACAGAGCCTGAGCATTGACGATGCGCCAATAATTGGCAGCCTGTGAAGCTACTCTCTTGCCAGAGGCATCAATATGTTTTGACTCCTTATCAGGAGGAGGTGTGTTGCCTGTAGTTTGAGAGTTAGCTCTCTTGCGGGCGTTAGAAACAACAAGAGAGGCTAACGGTAACTGGCCATTTATGTATACAGGGTTTGTAGGAGCGGGCTTGAATTGTTTTATCCACCTAGGTGTCAGTATCCTGGCTCTAACTGGGTCTTTGAATACCTCTTTGTATACCTCGTCGGTATGTTTTAACATGCCCTTGAGCATGGGTAGAGAGTTAGTAGACCTTTGCGAGTATGGCATTTCTTCTGCAGCGCTGTAGCATTGCGCAGCCTTGTATTTTTAATCAATCCCGTTTTGTATTTTTGTTAGCATTTTAGTTTAGTATTTTCCCTCGTTTTTAAAAACAAACTATTGGCCACGCTCACCAGCACGCTGCCACTTTCACCTGCATTATAATTTGTGAATACACCGCATTTTGCGGGTCCCTCTCCACAGTCTCGAATTGGGGGCCATATTGAGTGAGGGCTGAGTCATCTCGCGGTCTAGTCCTCGGCTAGGAGGCTGGACCAGCATAAATTGCAGCCATGCCTACGCGCAGCGGGATCGCCGGATTTCCGCCGGAGTTACGCCTGAGTTCAGCCCGTCTGCGCCCGTCCGCGCTGAGGACGGGCTGCAGGACGGGCTGCACATGGTAGGCGTTCTCCTTCCATCCTGTAAGGTAACCAGGCAATACTCCGTGCTGGAACTCAGGGCATTTAAGCCTCCAGTGCAACGGTGTTTTCACCGCTTGTCCCCCGAAGGATTCCGACACTCCCAGCAATGCTTTTCATGTAAGACCTCTTTTCACTGCCCTGATATTAACTCTATTAGATCTCATCCTCGCTCAGGATGTCGCCCTATCCCGATTTCTAAAACTGGGTTTGTAATCAATGCACGATCGCTGATCAAGCATAATGTCGTCTTCCCGATTTTGTGGAAGAAAGACAGCCGGACTGGGTTTTTATTACTGAGACGTGGGCCTCGGAGTCCTCTGGACATGAGTTACTCCTGGCCATTCCTGACGGTTATTCTTTGTATAGACAGGACAGACCACTTTGTAGAGGAGGAGGAATAGCTGTCCTCTGTAAGTCATCTCTCCCCTGTACCACTAAATCGCTGTTAAGACCAGGAGATTGTTTTGAGGCACTCTATTTTAGTATATTATGCGCTCCATCAGTCTCTTTTACTGGGATACTGCTTTATAGGCCGCCTGGCCCGAGGGCGAATTTTTCTTCACAGCTATTGGAAATTTTAGAACCTTACTTTGGAAAGACCTATCTCTCTATCCTGGGTGATTTTAATTTCCATTTGGACGACATTAGTTCCAAGGATACCCAGACACTAACTGAATTACTCAGAGCCTTTGACTTTACTCAGCTAGTGAGTAGTTCAACCCACAAGGCTGGCCATATTCTTGATGGAATATTTTCGAGTGATCTCAGGCTAACTGTTGGCTCGCCTCTGCCTTTGGTCTGGACAGACCATTTTGCTGTGCCATTTGAACTTGTTTTCTCTGACCCCTTTTCATCCAATTCGGCCGCTTCTTCATTTATTCTCAGGAGAAATTTTAGAAATATCACTGACGATACTATTGTTCCTCATATACGGACATTAGAACTTATCTCCCTGAAGGGTGTGGACGAGGCAGCTCAAAAATTTACTGATTCCATTACTAGTGCTGTAGAAAAGCTTTCCCCTGCATCCCTTCGATATGCAGCCCGGCAGAAACCTACCGCACCCTGGTTCTCTGAACATCTGAGACTTTTAAGGCAGGGTTGCAGGAGGAGTGAGAGAAGATGGAGGAAGTCCTGGGATCCGAAAGATCGAGAGACCCTGAAGTCTGATTTACGAGACTACAAACAGAGAGTCATAGTGGAGAAGCAAGAGTATTTTACCAATCTTACAGGTTCCCTAACTTCATCAAGGGAACTCTTCAAAATTGCTGACTCACTATGCTCTCTCAAACTCCCTGACCCTGTGGTCAGCTCCCAGGACCTTTGCAATAACATCTCTGACTTCTTTCATAACAAGATTCTGGACATTCATATCGCCTTAGAAGGACAAAGACATTCCTTGGACAGGGATACTTCCTCTGCTATTTCTAACTTAGATTCCATGGGTGAATTCCCTTCTAAACAATTTGGGCAATTTCCATTACTGTCTCTAGAAGGACTGAGTCTCCTACTTGATAGGACTAAATCCTCTTCCCCTACGGATCCCCTGCCGTTAAAAACTCTGAAGGAGTGCAGGAATAGTATTCTCCCACCTTTGCTAGAAGTTATGAACAGTGCTATCATCCAGGGTTCCTTCCCATCTGTCTGGAAGAAGGCGATTGTGAGGCCTCTTCTGAAGAGGCCTTCTCTTGATCCTGGCATTCTTAAAAATGTTAGGCCCATTTCTCTGCTTCCGGCGCCTGCGAAAATCTTGGAGGCACACCTTAACCTACATCTATCCACTTTTCTGGAGACCAGTGAATACCTGGATCGCACACAGCACGGATTCAGGAAATTTTATAGTACTGAATCCGCTCTCACCGTTGTGGCAGATAACATCCGCCGGAAAGTGGAGAGTGGCCAAACTACTATACTGGTCCTATTAGATCTCACAGCCGCGTTCGATACCCTGTCTCCCGCCATTTTAACATCTCGGCTTAGGGAGGCAGGGGTTTCTGGGCCGGCTCTGAATCTCCTTAACTCCTTTCTCACCGGTAGAGAACAGAGAGTAAAGCTTGGAGACTTCCTCTCCCCTGCCAAGTCGTTGCAATGTGGGGTGCCACAGGGGTCGGCTCTTAGTCCGACCCTGTTTAACATCTACGTGGCCCCCTTTGCTAGGCTAGTAAGATCGCAGGGGATGGAGGTGGTATCCTACGCCGATGACACCCAGATCATGGTGTCTCTGGCCCATTCCTCTGATCATCTATCTGCCATTAGCTTTAGGTCATGCATGCAGCATGTAGCTGACTGGATGATTATCAACTCCTTAAAGCTAAATGGCGATAAGACAGAGGTCTTGGTTTTTGGGAAGGACCAAGATGCTTGGTCGAGTGAGTGGTGGCCTTCGTCTCTTGGTATCTGCCCCACTCCCTCCCAATCAGCCAGAAATCTCGGCGTGGTCTTTGACACCTCACTCTCCATGAAGCTCCAAGTGAATAGGACGGTGGCCACCTGCTGGGGTGTGATCAAGATCCTAAATAGGATCCGTAACTATCTCTCTCTCCAGGCCGCAAGCAGATTGCAGTCGCCCTTGTTGGCTCAAGGCTTGATTATTGCAACTCCTTGTATGCGGAGTCCAACAAGGGCCTTATTCACCGACTGCAAATAGTACAGAACGCAGCAGCACGTTTTGTGTTGACCCTTCCCTTGGCATCTTCTGCCACGACTGCCAGGAGAGACCTTCACTGGCTCCCTGTTCAGTACAGAGTCTCTTTTAAGATTTTATGTCTTACGTATAGAGCACTTAAGGCAGGTGCGGACGACTCACTTGGGTCTCTGCTCTCTCACTATCCTCCAGCTAGATCTCTACAATCTGCTGGTCTCTCCCAATTGGTAGTGCCTCGCATACGGCTAGCCACATGGGGAGCAAGAGCCTTTTCTGTAGTAGCCCCTAAGCTGTGGAACTCTCTTCCAATTGAGGTTAAATCACTTCCCTCAATTGATTTGTTTAAAAAAGCCCTGAAGACGTGGTACTTCATCAAGGCCTATCAATGATGGATTGCTGGGTTGATTTGCTAGCTGTACTATTTGTTTTAGGCGCCTTGACGCCCATGGGGCTAAGTATGCGCACAACAAGACTCACATCATTCATTCATTCATTCATGTGAACGTTTATACCAGGAAATTCTCTTCTGGAGGGTCTGATGTAGTTGCACCCCGTGATATTGGGCAACCCTGTTGATAAGTTTTGTAAAGCAAATGTTGTCATTAAGTGGGGACGGTCTGGAGGGAAACAGGTCAGGTTCATTAGGATGATCTGGATCCTTATCATAATCACCCCATGGATCAATGTCATGTGGTATGTCCGGACCTTTTAGGGTATGATAATCGTCATCCCCATTCCCGTCCCCATCCCCAAAATCGTCATCTTGTGAGTCAGGTGACATTGGAGGTGGTGTAATGTGTACAGAAATAGGAGGAGAGGCAGGCATATAAGGGGGAGAAGGAGTAGTTTCTGTCCTGTAACTCCCGTTCTGTAGTAGGGGTATCTCTGTTATAGTCACAATCAAGTGAATAGTCCCGCCCATGTGCGTGGACCCCGGAGCAATCAAAAATAATCTCTTAAGTTGTCAAAACATGCAGAACTGCACAGACACTTAAGAGAGAATTTAAAGACAGATAATGCAGCCTATATCCACAGGCTACACTGTCCAGTACTTCAACTAGAAATTCCACCAAAATCCACAAACAGCACAGCCTGTCCTGATTTCTCTAAGAGAAAAACCTTGCCTTTAACAGCAAAACCCTCTGGAATGATAGAGAGGAAGAAATGGACAGACACGCCCCCATAGGCTGCCATTATGTGGCTCAGAACAGGATACTGTGCCTTTAAGAGAACTTTCCAGAAGTCTCACAGTATCCCAGAATGCACTGCAGGTCCCTTTTACTTTCAGTTCTTTTAGAAAGCGTAACACGCCAGACCTGTAGCATTCCTTACATGAGTATCTCTCTCCACCAGGGAGGAGGGCGGGCGCTTATGACTATAACAGAGATACCCCTACTACAGAACTGGAGTTACAGGACAGAAACTACTCCTTCTGTAGTAGGGGATCTCTGTGTATAGTCATAATCTAGTGAATAGAATGGCAAGCCCATCCCCACACCAAAGCGGCGGTGGAGAAAAGAGAAATAACTCCACTACTGTGCGAACAGATTTCGCAGCGAAGCCTGCCCAACCTGAGCTTAGCAAAGGTATGGACCGACTTCCAAGTGGCCGCCTTGCAGATTTCTGCAATTGGAACATTACGTAGCAAAGCAGTCGTGGCAGCTTTGCCCCTGGTGGAATGAGCCTTAGGTTTACCCCCTAAGATCTTATTAGCCTTTTGGTAACACAATTGTATACAGGAACAATCCACCTCGAGATGGACTGTTACGAGGTAGCAAGACCGGTCCTGACTGATCCATAATTGATAAACAATTGGTCTGACCTACGAATTTCCTTGGTTTTATCCAGATAAAATTTCAACACCCTCCTAACATCCAGGGAATGCAGGGACCTTTCCGCTGGAGATGAAGGATTCTGAAAAAACGTAGGTAAAGTTATGGTCTGGTTAACATGGAAATCAGATATAACCTTTGGAAGAAATTTAGGGTGAGTACGCATAACAACCTTAGCAGCATGAAATACAGTATAAGGTTCTTGGCAACACAACGCCTGAATTTCACTCACCCTGCGGGTCGATGTAATGGCCACGGGGAACGCCGCCTTCCAGGACAGGTGCTGCAACGAAGCCTTATGAATAGGTTCAATAGGTTCCTTCATCAATCTGGACAGCACCACGTTCAATTCCCATGAAGGCGAAGGAAGCCGGACAGGAGGGATCACTTTCTTCAAGCCTTCCAAAAAATCTTTGATCACAGGGATCTGGAAGAAGGAAGTCTGTGAAGGGCATTTCCTGTAGGCAGTCAGCGCAGCGAGATGAACCTTAATGGAATGGACATTAAGGCCAGATTACGCCAAATGTAGAAGATACGTAAGGATAACATCTTCCTTACACGTCGTCGGGTCATAGTTCTTGGACTTGCACCAGATGCACAATCTCTTCCACTTGTAAGCATAGGAAGTCCTAGTGGAAGGTCGCTTAGCCTCCTTCAGTATGTCCATACAATCTTCTGGTAGATGCAAATGGCCATATTGCACTATCTCAGGAGACATGCCGCCAAACTCAAAGACGAGAGGTTGGGGTGCACCATCTGACCCCCGAACTTCGTGAGAAGGTTCGGCCTGCACGGCAGCCGTATATGAGGAAGGAGAGACCGGTGAAGCAGGTCCGTGAACCACCACTGTCTTCGCCATTCCGGGGCAATCAGGATCATCCGCGCCCTGGACTGGGACAACTTGCTGAGCACCGCCGGAAACAGGGGAATGGGTGGAAAAGCATACAGAAAGCTGTTCGACCAGTTGATCCATAACGCATTCCCCAACATCCCCTGCTGGTAGTACCTGGAGGCGAAGTCTCGGCATTTTCTGTTTTCGGCAGTGGTGAACAGATCTACGTCTGGAGTCCCCCACCTTGCGAAGACTTCTCCTAGCACTTCGTCGTTTATGACCCATTCGTGGTTTTCCTGAATCAGTCTGCTCAGTGCGTCTGCCTGAACATTCTGCACACCTGGTAGATGGGTGGCCGTTATCGTCATTCCTCTGGCCAGAAGCCAGCGCCAGATCGCCTGCGCCTCCTGTGACAGAGTGCGTGATCTCGAGCACCCTTGCTTGTTGAGGTAATACATCGTGGTCGTATTGTCTGTCTGTACAAGCAGAGAGTTGGTCCGGAAGGACGAATGAAAGGCCTGTAATGCCAAGTGAACTGCTCTGAGTTCCAGGAAATTGATGTGGTACGTGGACTTCGTCGGGGACCACGTTCCTTGAATCTGTAAGTCTCTGGAGTGCGCCCCCGAGCCGTGGGGAGACGCATCCCTCACGATAGTCTGTGTGGGAATGTCCTTGTGGAAGGGGACTCCTCTGAGGAGGTTCTCCGCTGAACACCACCACTTCAGAGACTGAAGAGCATGCAGAGACAGTCGTATCTTGTCGTCCCAAGACCCTTTCCTCTGATCCCACTGATCCTCCAAGCACTCCTGCAATGGTCTCATGTGCAGCTGTGCGTGTGGCGTGAGGAAGATACAAGAGGCCATCGACCCCAGTAGAGAAGACACCGTCCTCACTGTTGTAGATGGAGCGGTCATAAGAGCCTGAGCCTTCCGAAGGAGTGATAACCGTCGCTCCTCCGAAGGATTCACGCTTGCTGACATCGTATTGATGGAGGCTCCCAAGTACTGTATGCACTGGACCGGTGTCGGGACAGACTTGGACATGTTGATGTGCAACCCCAGCTTGTTCAAGAGAACACACGTCTTCTGGAAGTGCGCTTGAGCTTCCGAAAAGACGGACGCCTTGATCAACCAATCGTCCAGGTACGGGTAGACAAACACCTTGTTATTCCTTAGGTGTGCACCTACCACTGCCATGCACTTCGAGAATGTTCTGGGCGCAGACTTCAGCCCGAATGGCAGTACTGTGTACAGATAATGATTGGCACCGACTTGGAATCGCAGGAACTTCCTGTGTTTGTGTGCAATGGGCACATGGAAGTGCGCATCCTGTAGGTCTATAGCACATAGCCAGTCTCCCTGTTGCAGCGGAGGATAAATCTGATGCAACGACAGCATGCGAAACTTCTCTCTGCGAATCCACTTGTTTGCTTGTCGCAAATCTAGAATGGGCCTGAACTCGTTCTTGTCCTTCTTGCGAACCAGAAAGAACTGGGAGTACAGCCCTCTGCCCTGCGCCCCAAACCGTCTCTGGAATGGGCAGTAGGTCTTCTTCTCCTTGGGCTTCTCCAGCCCGACCGCCGTTAGGGTCTCGGCCTCCGCCTTCATGCGGGCCATTTCGTCATCCGCATGCTTGCCAAACAGGGTTTTCCCCGAGAAAGGCAGACTGGCCACCCGCTGCTGAGCTTCGGGCTTGAGCGATGTAAGTCGAAGCCAAGCGTGGCGTCGCTGGTTGACACCATGACAGAACCCATGTGCCGCCAGAAGAGACGTATCAGCAGCCGTGCTGATGAGCTGGTTCGACACCAGCATCCCCTCCTTCAGGATCTCTTGAAAGTCCTCTTTCTTCTCTCGGGGAAGGAACTCAGCAAATTGCTGGAGGGACTCCCATAGGGCACGATCGTATCGCCCTAGCAAAGCCGCAGCACTGGCCACCTTCATCGCAGTAGAGGCCGTCCCACTGCCTGCCGAGTCGATCCATCGGCTCTCCTTATCAGGAGGTACAGTAGAAGACGGGGAAGTGGCATGTTGCTTCCTAGCCGCCGTCACTATGACAGAGTCCGGAGTCGGATCCATCCAAAGAAAAGCCAGGTCAGAATCCGGGGCCCTGTACTTCTTAAGGAGCCGAGAGGGAGCGGCCTTCGTCACCGCAGGGGTGAGAAACAACTGCTCTGCGGGCTCTACCAGTCCTGGCACTAGAGGCAGTAAAGGTCGAGACAGGTGTTTTTTATGCAGTGTCTCGAAAATCACGGATGTCGTGGGAGTAGGCACCGTCACCGTGATACCCAACTTAGCTGCACCCCTCAGGAGAACATCCTGGAATGTGCTGATGTCGTCCACCGGAGATACTCTCGTCCCCGGGGATTCCGACAAAGTCGGTGAGTAGGTTCTGGTCCCGGAAGAGTCCGTGCGGGACCGTGATCTTCGTCTCCTGTGACGTCTTCTTGATCTCGTAGACGACTCCGCGATCTCCCCCTCCGACCGGAGCGAGATCGCGACCTCCTTGGCTTCGGGCGCTCCGCCGGCCTCACAGGAGTGGGCGACTTTGGCCCGGCAGGGTCCCTCGGCCGAGGGGTCCCCTTAGGGGGCGTCGGATATCGAGGCAGCGAAGCCGTCCTCGGAGGAACCGGAGGAGGCCTGTCAGCCGGAAGCTGAGGTTGAGGTTGAGGTAGAGGTTGAGGTGGAAGCGGAGGCAGGGTGGGAGCCCGCGGAGGCGGTCCCCTGGGTAAGGGGGCGTAACCGACTTTGGCCTAGAAGGCGTATAGACTTCAGAGTACACCGAGCCCGGTGATCTGCCTCCTTTTCTAGGCTGGGGCGTTGGAGAATCCCCTATCGGCACCTGCCTCCGGCTAGACTGACTCATGGCACCAGAACTCCTTCTGCGCCTCTTTGGCGTCGAAGAACGTCGACCCGACGGCGAGCGTCGGCCCCTCGACGGCGAGCGTCTCTTCCTTGACGGCGAACGCCTCCTCTTTGACGGCGAACGCCTTCGCCTCGACGGCAAATGCCTTCGCCTCGACGGCAACTTTCGCCTCGACGGCGAGCGTCTCCTTGACGCCGAATGCCTGGGTGACTTTGACGTCCTCGACGTCGAGGATCCCCTCAACGACGACCTCCTTCTCTTCGCCAATGGCGAGCGCCTAAGCCGGGCCACCTCTCGACGTCGATTACTCGACGGAGACGACGACGAAATCGTCACCGGTGATCTCGACGGCGATCTATTCAGTTCCCTCGACGCCGAACGTCGACGCCGCTTCAACCCAGAGCCCTGGGGAGACGGGGCACAGACTGTAGTTATCCCTCTCGACGCCGTAGTCGGTGCAATCGACGCCGACGGAGAATGGGGACGTTTGCTGGTCTTCCTGCCCCTGGGGAGCCCCCCAGAGGCCTCAGCATGGGCAGAGGAAGCCCTTCCAGACCCACCTTGCGCCTTCAGTCTTCTGTCTTCCAGGCCTTGGAGCCTGATCTTCATCCTATCTCTCAGGGTCCTGCTAGAGAAGCCCTGCCAGATGTCACACTCCTCTGGGACATGAGATGAGGGAAGGCAGATGATGCACACCTCGTGTGGGTCCGACTTGGCCTTCTTCCTCGAGCACTCTGGGCATTTGTCAAACAATGCAGGCATATTCACAAATAAAGAGTGCACCAAGACACACACAAGGAAGAAACACCAAAGTACTTCAAGAAAAGCACTCAAAAAAACTTGAAAAAAAGTGACAAATCACCAATTAAACCCTTGAAAAGGGAGAGCTCAATGCTCCAAGGTCCTGCTTGCAGGAGCCGGAAAAAAGAACTGAAAGTAAAAGGGACCTGCAGTGCATTCTGGGATACTGTGAGACTTCTGGAAAGTTCTCTTAAAGGCACAGTATCCTGTTCTGAGCCACATAACGGCAGCCTATGGGGGCGTGTCTGTCCATTTCTTCCTCGCTATCATTCCAGAGGGTTTTGCTGTTAAAGGCAAGGTTTTTCTCTTAGAGAAATCTGGACAGGCTGTGCTGTTTGTGGATTTTGGTGGAATTTCTAGTTTAAGTACTGGGCAGTGTAGCCTGTGGATATAGGCTGCATTATCTGTCTTTAAATTCTCTCTTAAGTGTCTGTGCAGTTCTGCATGTTTTGACAACTTAAGAGATTATTTTTGATTGCTCCGGGGTCCACGCACATGGGCGGGACTATTCACTAGATTATGACTATACGCAGAGATCCCCTACTACAGAAGGGTTAGTACCCATATCTCTTTTTTTCTTCATAGGTATAGGGACATCCTGTGGGAGGTCTAACTTCTGTTTTTTAAGAAGAGTAGCCAGAAGGTGTCCTGTTTTTGGATCAATACAAAGTCTTTTTTGCTTTGGATCCAGACGTATGTCTTTGGATGTAAGTTCCTTGGAAGGAGTATCTGTTCCCTTAGGAGTGGAGTTCGGCATCGAAGATTTGGGCTCAGTGTCTTTGGGTGCAGAGTGTTTTGAATCCAAATGCTTAGATTTATTTAGGCTGTGGAATCTTCGGAGTTGTATGTTTCGGCTCCAAATTTTTCAGTGCCGAGGGTGTCAGCTCCGAGCTTTTAGGTGTGGAGTGCTTCGGCTCTGAGGCTTGGACGATTAGGTTTCAGAGTCCTTTGTTTTGGAGGGTTTCGGCTCCAAGGTATTCGGTGTCGAAGGTGTCTTCGGTGCAGAAGGTGTGGGAAGTGGCAGCTGTTTCTCTCTTTATGTTTCGGTGCCGAAGGTGTTGCTTCGGCGCAGGAATGGGGCCGGCTCGCGCTGGAGCCGGAAGGCTTGTGTTTATGTTTCATAGCCGGGCTGGAAGGCGGGGCATCTGAAACTTTTTTCAGCTTCGACCGGAGCCCGAGGACGAGGGTGACACCGGAGCCTTATCTTTGGTTTAAGTGGGCACTTAGGGACGTTGACCTGGAGTGGCATTCAGGTCTTCCTCCATGTCGGAGTCAGCTTCGGACACGGAGACCAGTTCTTCTTCTTCGGCAGGACAGTGTTCTTCGCCAAAGATGTCCGGTACGGAGCCGCTGTTGCGTTGCATCTTGTGGCATTGAGCTCGACGATCACGGATGGTCTTCTTCGATTGGAATGATTGACACGCTTCGCAGGATTGTCTTCGTGTTCCGGGGATAAGCACAGGTTACCAACCTCGTGCAAGTCGGTGCGTGGAAACTTAGCACGACACCCGAGACATAGCTTGAACAGAGTCCGTTCCATCGACTGCTGGAGTGGTCGGCATGGGTAGGCATGACGGCCAGCCTCGAAATTCGCGATCAAAGGTTTTCACAGTGTAGGCGATATGCGTGGAATGGGAAATGGCAATCGAAAGACAATACAGTCAAGGGTAGAGGATTGCTCGTCGAACGGGTTTGAAAACGATACCAAAACGGAGCGCGGCAATACACATCCGAACCCGATGGCAGGAAAAAAACAATCTGGGGATGGGTCAATGCCCATCCGCACTATCACCGAAAGGAGGAGTCACCTACCTCGTGACTGCAAAGACTTCTTCGAACAAAAACAAAGTGCAAACATTCGGACCCAACACCAGATGGCGATCTATGCTAAAGCATATCATCTACAGCTTATATGCCTCGAACATAGTGTTATCGGTTTTGAGGTATTTAGTAGTGGGAGGTGAGGCTCTGGGTGTAGACTCAGGGGTCCCCCAGGGTCAAGGATGCACTCGTTACACCATCAGCGGCACTAGGGAGGCCGGGTGCAGAGTGCTGAGGCCCAATGTTATCCAATGCGGGACAGGGGGCCTCCGGTTGGTGGCTGCTGACAAGCAGGCCACTTGGGTGTGGGAGCACAACTCCTGGACTTTAGCTCAGGGCAAATGGGGAAACAAATTAGCACCAAAGGTGCACCCTCAGTGGCACGAGGGTGGCCAAGTGCAGGGTGCTGTTTCAACGTCGGGGGCCCTGTTGTTTTCAATGGAGAACCTCCGGTTTGCAAAGACACTGCAGGCTTGGGGACAAAAGTCTTCTGGGTGCGACCACCACTTTGAGAGGTAAGTTGGGAACTTAGGGGTTGGTTGGGAACTTAGGGGTTGGTTAGGCACTGTCAGTTTGGGCACATAAGGCCGTGGGGAGTCGGGTGCAGGGGTGCCTTTTGGGGTCAGATCTTCTTACCAGCTCCGCGTCACGGATAGGGGGGCCTTCTGGATTTAGACTGCAGGCGTCGTCTGGGGTCAGTGGACCTCAGGTCAGGTTCGCCGGGGTGACATCCTCGTGGTGTTTGCCCACTCGAGCTCGGGCCGTGGACAGCGGGTGCAGAGTGGTGCGGATTTGTGGTTTCCGGCCAAGGCCAAGGTTGCAGATGAACAAATCTGGTGGTCATGGGAGACAAAGTCTTTGTAGTTAAAGGCAGGCAGGTCCTCCAGAGTTTTTGAGGTTACTGGCTGCAGGACACACCGGGATTTCGCAGCAGCAGGTTCGAGGTGGAGACAGGCCGGTAGGGCTGGGGCAAGTCAGTGGGCGTCTTTCTCTTGTTAGCTGTTACACGGCTGTTCGGTCCTTCTTCTTCTTCTAGTTTCTTCTTCTCTGAGGAAGCAAGGTTCAGGGGTGCCTCTAAATACTAGATTTAGGGGTGTTACAGGTAGGTAAAAGGCAAGGACCAATGGGTACATTCCCTGGGGTGGGTACACTCCCTATTATGCCATCCTCCAGTGGGAGGGGGGCATGAGCCTGTCCCTGGTTGGCTGAGTTGCCCATCTTCAAGATGGCGTGGACTGAGAGTTGTGCTTCACATCGCCTCCCCCACCTGAGGGGTGGAGTAGGAAGAGGTGGGCACACCTCTCTTCCCCACTTGTTTTTCCTGCTGGTTCTCCCACCCAAAGTGGGGGTCAGAACCAGTGGGGACCAGTTGCTGAGAGCAGCAAGTGGCCTGGGGAAGCTCACAAAAATGACAAGCCTTTGAAGCTTCCCCTTCGTGAACCTTGCCCATCTTGGGGGAGGAGGAATGGCACCTCATTTCAGGATGTGCATTGTTTCAGGCCCTAGAGAGCAACATGCTCTCGACCCAGAAAAATGTCTGGTCGTGGTAGCTGAAAACAGCCACTCAGCCTAGACACTAGTGGTAGGTTAGTTTTCAGGGGGCATCTCTAAGATGCCCTCTGTGTGCATTTGTCATTAAATCCCACACTGGCATCAGTGTGGGTTTAATGTGCTGAGAAGTTTGATACCACACTTCTCAGTTTTCAGTATCGCCATTATGGTGCTGTGGAGTTTGTAATGACAAACTCCCAGGACAATATACTCTTAATGGCAGCACTGCATTTACAATGTCCAAGAATGGACTTAGACACTCTAGGGGACAGGACTCATGCACCTGTACCCTCACCACTGGTATAGTGCACCCAGCTAGAGGAGTGACTGACATATGCAAGGGCAGTGGGTTATAGGCATGGCACACAGAGATGTGTGCATGTCGACTCTTCACTTTGTTCTGCACCAAAATACGCAGTCTGCAAAGGCAGTGTGGAAGTGTAATGGTACAGGACCTCTAAGGGTGGCACAATAAGTGCTGCAGCCCTTAGAGGCCTTCTCTGGTCACTTTGCCCTGGGCACCTGTGGTACCATTTACCAGGGGCTGACCTGTGCCCAGAGATCCCAATTTGGTTTAGGATGCAGTTTTACGGAAAGAACATTGGCCCTGGGTACCTGATTAGTACGAACCCAGGACACACTCAGTCAAAGTACATCAGCAATTCAGCAAGAAGTGGGGGCAACCATGCAGAAAGAGAGCACTTTCTCACACCGTTGTCCATAGACAATGTTGGAGGAAGGGGGATAGGGGTAAGGACTACCAACAAGGGGGGATTAATCAATGACTTGCAAGGGACAAATCAATGTACTGCCCAATGTATCTTATTGAATATCCGCTCCATGCGAAAACATAAATACGAAGTGGAGGAACTGATTCAGGCATCCTCCCCAGATATACTTTTCCTGACGGAAACATGGACGGACAACACAGCCGCTCCCGACTGGAACATTGAGGTGCCAGAGGGATATGCCATCATGTCATAGGATAGAGAAAAGGGTTGAGGTGGGGAATAGCCATTATATACCGGGAGCATTTTAAGATACAGACAGAATCTATATCAGTCCTGCCGGCAGAAGCACTACGCTTTTGTATAAAATTAAATAATCTCACTTCGTTTCAGGGACTCCTTATATATCGCCCGCTTGGGGTTAGGCTGGCTTTCACCCAAGCTCTACAGATACTTTTGGAGTCTTGTACAGATTCCCTCCCTCTCACTATTCTGGGTGATTTTAATTATCACCTAGAACTGTCAAATAACTCAGAGTCTGCTAAATTGCTGGATACTTTGGAGGCCTACAGTTTCGGACAACTAGTGACCGGACCGACCCATAAGGCAGGTCATACCTTGGATGGCATCTTTACAAATAATCCAGATATTAAGCTGGGGAACATATCTACCTTAGCTTAGACAAATCATAAGGCTATTCATTTCCCTATTAGAACCATACATCCTATTCGAGAACCCCTCACCAAACCTGGTAAAGTAAAGGTCTGGGGTTGGAATAAGGTTCAGGGTAGTGACTTTGAGGCAGCACTGGTGCTGGTCCTGATCTGCCTTCATCGGATAATAATGCTGCAGCATTCCTGTTTAATGAATGGCTTGAGGTGGCGGCCAGGCAGGTAGCCCCTAAAAAAGTGTTAACAGTAAGGAGGCTAAGGATATCCTCGCCTTGGTACATTCCTCAGCTCAAAGTTCTAAAGGTGGAATTCAGGAGAGCAGAATGCGATAATTGAGGCCAAAGAGCACTATTTTACAATTAAAATTAGAGATGCGGCTAACTCTAATAAGGAATATGCTACTTACCAGTATGCATCTGTTCTTGGCATAGAGGGCTGCAGAGTGGTACATTTATGAATAGATCGCCATCTGGTGTTGGGCTCGGATGATTGCACTTTGTTTTTCTTCTGGAGAAGTCTTTGTCGTCATAGATGACTCCTCCTCTCGGTGTTAGTGCGCATGGGCATCGGCTCCATCCTTAGATTGTTTTGCCATAGTAGGGTTAGATGGAGTAGTGTAGTATAGTACATAAAGATATGCCCATGTAAGTGTATCTAAATAAGATAATGTTGGGACAGACATAGGTTTCCGGGGAGGCCGGGAGGGCATGTACCACTCTGCAGCCCTCTATGCCAAGAACAGATGCATACTGGTAAGTAGCATATTCCGTTCGAGGCATATGGGCTGCAGATGGTACATTTATGAATAGATTGTAAAGCAGTTACCTCCCTAGCGGTGGTCACCAGTGTCTGTCGCAACTGTTTGAAATAGAGTTTTTAATACAGCTTGGCCCACTCTGGCTTGTTGTGCAGCCTGTACATCAACACAGTAGTGCTTTGTGAATGTATGTGGTGTAGACCAAGTTGCTGCTCTACATATGTCATCTAGGGGAATGTTCCCTAAGAATGCCATAGATGCTCCTAGTTTTCGTGTAGAATGAGCTCTAGGAGGAACAGTTAATGTTTTCTTTGCTTTAATGTAACATATTTGTATACATCTTACAATCCATCTAGCGATGCCTGCTTTAGAGATAGGATTGCCCTTATGTGTTGGGGAAAATGCTACAAATAGTTGTTTAGTTTTCCTGAAGTTTTGTGTTCTTTCTATGTAGTACAAAATGGCTCTTTTGACATCTAGTGTATGTAGAGCCCTTTCTGCCACTGTCTGTGGCTTTGGAAAGAAGACTGGTAATTCCACTGGCTGATTGATGTGGAATGCTGAAATTACTTTAGGCAAGAACTTTGGGTTTGTTCTAAGAACCACTTTATTCTGGTGTAACTGTAGGAATGGTTCTTGTATTGTCAATGCCTGTAATTCACTTACTCTCCTGAGTGAGGTAATGGCTATAAGGAAAGCCACCTTCCATGTAAGGAATTGTATTTCGCACCTATGCATAGGTTCGAAGGGTGGCCCCATTAGTCTGGTGAGTACTACGTTGAGGTTCCAGGCTGGGGAAGGTGGTAATCTTGGTGGAATGACTCTTTTAAGGCCTTCCATGAATGCTTTTATCGCTGGTACTCTGAACAGTGATATGTGTTGCCTGTTTTGTAGGTACGCTGCTATAGCTGCTAGATGTACTCTGATAGATGTGTATGCTAGATTACATTGCTGTAAGTGTAATAAGTAGCAAATAATCTCCTTTGTTGATACGTCCAGAGGGTTGATATTGTTATTAGTACAGTGTATAGCAAACCTCTTCCACTTAGCTGCATAACATGCTCTGGTGGTTGGACGTCTCGCTTGTTTAATTATCTCCATGCAATTTGGGGGTAGATCTAAGTACCCAAATTCTAGGATTTCAGGAGCCAGATCGCTAAGTTCAATTGAGTTGGATCTGGGTGCATTATTTCTCCATGGTTCTGTGTAAGGTGCATGGGTAGAATTTGTAGCTTTTGATGTGGCACTTGTGAGAGTTGCAGGAGCGTGGTGAACCACGGCTGTCTTGCCCACGTGGGTGCTACTAGTATCATGGTCATTGAATGTTGTTGCAGCTTCCTGACCACTAATGGGATTAGTGGGAGAGGGGGAAAAGCGTATGCAAATTTGTTGGACCAATTTATCCATAACGCATTGCCCTGCGACAGGTGATGTGGATACCTGGACGCGAAGCTTTGGCATTTTGCGTTCTGATGAGTGGCAAAGAGGTCTATCTCTGGTTGTCCCCATCTTTGGAAGAATAGCTGCAGTATTTGTTGGTGCAGTTCCCATTCGTGTATTTGTTCCGACTGTCTGCTTAAGATGTCTGCTATCTGGTTTTGGACTCCTGGTAGGTGTTCGGCTAACAGATAGATGTTTTGAGGAATGGCCCATCTCCAAATTTCCTGTGCTAGTCTGGATAGTTGGAGAGAGTGCGTCCCCCCCTGTTTTTGAATATAATACATTGCTGTCATGTTGTCTGTTCTGATCAGGACTGCTTTGTTGGTAACATGTATTTGGAAGGCTTTCAATGCTAGAAACACTGCTAGTAGTTCTAGATGATTGATGTGCAGTCTTCTTTCCTGCACACTCCACCTTCCTTGTACTGTGTATTTGTCCATATGTGCTCCCCATCCGGTGAGCGATGCGTCTGCTGTTATTGTCACCTGTGGAATTGGTTCTAGGAACGACCGCCCCTTGGCAATGTTTGTTATGTTCCACCACTTCAGAGAGCGGTGTGTGCGGTCGTCTACCAACACCAGATCTGTAATCTGCCCTTGAGCCTGATTCCACTGTGTCGCTAAGAATTCTTGTAGCGGACGCATTTGTAGTTTGGCATATGGTATTCGCAGTATGCAGGATGACATCATCCCTAATAGCTGCATGAACACTCTTGCTGTTAGTGAGTGTTGTGGCTGAAATCTTTGAATGACTGTAAGCATTGTTTGGATCCTGACTGGGTTGGGGTACACTTTGGCTTTTTCTGTGTCTATAGTAGCCCCCAGATATTGTTGAACCTTGTTTGGTTGTAGGTGTGCCTTTGTGTAGTTCACCGTGAACCCTAGCTGGTGTAGTAGCTGAATTGTCTTTTGTGTGTTTTGAAGACATTCCTCTTGTGACCTGGCCTTTATTAGCCAGTCGTCCAAGTATGGGAAGACATGAATTTGTTGTCTTCTTAGGTGAGCTGCCACCACTGCCAGGCATTTTGTGAACACCCTTGGTGCCGTTGTGACACCAAACGGAAGGACTTTGAACTGATAATGTTGTCCTTCTACCACAAACCTGAGGTATTTCCTGTGGGCTTTGTGAATCGGGATATGAAAGTAAGCGTCTTTTAGATCCAGTGTAGAAAGAAAGTCCCCTTTCTTCAGTAAAGGAAGTACTTGTTGGAGCGTGACCATGTGGAAATGTTCCGAATTTATGTATGCGTTGAGAGGTCTTAGGTCCAGTATTGGCCTTAGAGACCCGTCCTTTTTGGGAATTAGGAAGTATAGGGAGTATACTCCTGTTCCTTGTTGGTGCTGTGGAACTTTCTCTATGGCATGCTTTTCTAGCAGTGATAGTACTTCTTGTTTTAACAGTGTCAGGTGATCTTGTTTCATTGGACGCTGTTTGGGGGGGATGTTTGGTGGGGTAGCTGTGAGTTCTAGGCAATAACCATGTTGGATAATTTGTCTCACCCACCTGTCTGATGTGATGTTTTCCCAGACAGGTAGGAACTGTGATAGGCGTCCCCCGACCGGTGTTATATGGTCTGGGGGGAGCTGTATGAAGTCACTGTTTTGGGGTTGGAGAGTTGCGGTTGTTGTTGTTTCCGCGACCTCTACCCTTGTTGTTGTTACCCCTGTAGCCACCTCTAGAATTACCTCTGGGTGATGTAGGTGTAAAAGAGGTTTGCTGCTGGCTTGTACCTGTATTTTTGAATCCTCCTCTATAGGTGGATCTACGAAAGGAACCTCTTTGTGTCGGCTGTTGCAATGCTCCCATTGATTTAGCCGTTTCGGTATCCTTCTTCATCTTTTCTAGGGCCTCATCTGTCCCTGTGCCGAAAAGTGTTTTCCCATCAAAAGGTTGGTTCAGTAACGATGTTTGTACTTCTTGTTTGAACCCCGATACTCTGAGCCATGCATGTCTCCTTAACATGATGCTTGTGTTTGTAGACCTTGCTGCAGTGTCTGCCGCGTCTAGGGCGCACTTTATTGAAGTGTTAGTAATTAACTTCCCTTCTTGTATGAGTTGATCTGCCCTCTTTTGATGTTCTTTAGGGAGATGTGTGATGAGTTTTTCTAACTCATCATAATGCGCTCTGTCATACCTTGCAAGTAGTGCTTGCGTATTAGCTATGCGCCAGCTGTTTGCCGCTTGAGATGCCACTCTCTTGCCAGAGGCATCTATTAGTTTAGACTCTTTGTCAGGAGGTGGAGCTTCTCCTGTAGATAAAGAGTTTGCTCTCTTCCGAGCGTTTGTGACCACTAGTGAGTCTAGAGGAATTTGCCCTTTAATGTATATTGGGTCTTTTGGAGCTGCCCTATATTTTTTATCGATTCTTGGGTTCAATACCCTAGCCCTCACTGGGTCTTTGAATATCTCTGATGTATGACTGAGAAGGCCCTTAAGCATTGGTAGTGTTCCTGATGTTCTTTGTGCAGTAGGTAGTGTTTCTAATAAGAAGTCCTCTATTTGAGGTTCTGCATGTAGTTCTACCTTATGATATGTTGCTGCTCTATTAATGAGTTGTGCAAACCCAGTATTGTCATCAGGAGGTGAAGGTTTTGAGGGATACAATTCAGGGTCGTTATCATTATCCGATCCTACATTATACTCTTCCCATGGGTCTGCCTCCTCTGGGATTGTGTCTTCATCATCCCCAGGATGTTCCCCCTCCCCTGTGTCACTCTCTACATCTGTTGTAGGTGTAGATGGTCGTGTGGGAGGAATATTTGGCCTATTGTGAGGAAGAGGAGAAGATGGTGTGTGTCTAGGTTTGGGAGAAGAGGGAGGAGTTGTATTCGTCCCCATTGTTCTCTTCTTCGGATGAGTCTTGTCGTCCGAATGTTCATTCTTCCTCTTTTTAGGTAGTTCTGTGACTACCTTGCCAGTCTTTGGGTCAATAAACAGAGTCTTTTGTTTAGGATCATTCCCGTGTTCCTGTGTCGGTACCGCAGTTTTCGGGTCCGAAAGGTGTTTTTTCTTTTGAATGTCCATTTGTATTTTCGGTGCCGAGATTTTATTCGGATCAGATTTCTTCGGTATCGAAGATGTCCCCGGTGTCGAGGGTGTTTTCGACGCCGAAGCGTGCTTCGGTGTCGACATGGTCTGCTTCGACTTCGAGCTTTCCTTGACTTGGAGCTTCGGTGTCGATGTGGTCCGTTTATCGGAACCGGAACCACTATGATGGGAGACCGAGTGTTTCGGTTTCTGTTTCGTTGCCGGGCTCTAAGGCGGGGCGTTGGAAACTTTTTTCGGTTGTCTGACCGGGCTCGAAGGCGGGGTCGATACCGTGGGGGGTCTGTTTTTTGGTAACGGGACGTCGTCACTCACGGTTTGTTGGACGTCGATTTCCTCGACGTCAGACTCGTCCTCTTCAGACCCCGCCTCGTCGGCCTCTTCTTCCTCCTCTTCTGGGTGCTGGTCCTCAAACAGCTCCGGGATTGCTTGTGACTGCATTCTCGATACCTCGTGTCTTCGGGCTCGACGGTTTCTAATCGTCGATTTTGAAGAGAACGCTGCACAGGCCTCACAGTCCCTGGATTCGTGTTCAGGGGACAAGCAGAGGTTGCACACCTCGTGTAGGTCCTTGTGTGGGAACTTAGCACCACACGTTGGACATTTTTTGAATGGAGTCCTTTCCATGGACCCCGGGCTGGACTACGTCGAGTTTCTCGTAGTCGTCGTCCTTCGAACCGCGTCGGTATGGAGTAAAGTCGCGTTCGATAACAATACCGTCGATTTGGAAAGGAATACGCGCCGGTTATAACCTTCTTTGTTGAAGTCGGTCCGGAGCGCTTCGATCCTCATCCGAACCCGATGGCGGAAAAAAACAATCTAAGGATGGAGCCGATGCCCATGCGCACTAACACCGAGAGGAGGAGTCATCTATGACGACAAAGACTTCTCCAGAAGAAAAACAAAGTGCAATCATCCGAGCCCAACACCAGATGGCGATCTATTCATAAATGTACCATCTGCAGCCCATATGCCTCGAACATAACTTTTTAGAGCGGTTCACCTTTTGGCAAAACCACAGCCGGAAAATGCTTTTAAGGCAGACCAGGAGATGTGCAACAAGCTGGCCCTTTTTTTTCAAAACAAGGTCCAAGTAATACATGAGGACCTTTTAAACATGCAGGGATCTTGTGATGCCAATGGGTACTCAGAGGAGGGTCTGTTGCTAACGCAGTGCAGATTGTCCTGCTTTCTAGAAATGGCAAATGAGGAGGTGCAAAAACTGCTCCTTTCTATAAAATCAGGCTCTCCTGAGGACCCATGCCCCCCTGCTATTATCCATTTGTCCTCCAAGAAGATCTGTGAGAGGCTGACGCCCCTCATTAATCAAGTATTGGAGACCAGTTCATATCCTGCATTGTGGAAACAAGTGGCCATTAGACCCTTGCTCAAAAAACCCAACCTGGATCCGCAGGTGCTAAAGAATTATCATCCGATTGCTGGATTACCAATGGTGGCGAAGGTCATTGAGAAATCGTTGAATAAGGTGTTGAGTGACTATCTGAATTTAAACAATTTTCTAGACCCAACACAACATGGCTTTCGTGCCTGTCATTCCACCGAATCGGCCTTGATTGTTGCAACTGAGGAAATACGGAGGGTTGTGGATGGTGGGGGCAGGGCGGTCCTTATTCTCCTAGACCTATCGGCAGCATTTGACACCGTGAATCACACGGTGTTAGTGCAGCGACTGAGGGATCTAGGGGTTGAGGGTTCCGCCCTTGTCCTGCTCTCCTCCTTTCTGGAGGACAGGGAAAAAATTTGGTTTAGGACGGACTCAAATCTGAGAGCTTTCATCTTCCATGCGGGGTTCCGCAGGGATCAGCTTTATCCCCCACACTGTTTAATATATATGTCACCCCGCTGGCTAGGCTCATCAGAAGGTTTGGTTTCGCGTTGGTATCTTACGCTGATGACTCACAACTTGTTATTTCCATCTGCAAGCAGCCTGAGGTCACAGCCGTTAAATTTCATGCCTGCCTATCAAAGATCATTACCTGGATGAACCATAATTTTTTGAAGATCAATACAGATAAAACGGAGGTGATAGAATTTGGAGGGGGACCCCCCGTGTGGAATGATTCATGGTGGCCAGTCGAGGCTGGGAGGTGTCCGTCTCCCGTCTCTAAGGTTAGGAACCTTGGGGTCATCTTTGATTACAAGTTAAATTTCTCCGCCCAGGTTAACAGTCTGACGTCATCCTGTTTCTTTCTCTTAAAAACACTAAGAAAGATTTTCCCATTTATCTCACGTGAGCTTCAAAAGACAGTAATGGTGAGTCTTTTCCTGTTAATGTAATGCCCTTTTTATGGGCATAGACAAAACACAGATGGGAAAGCTTCAGTCTCTTCAGAATGCAGCAGCAAGGTTGCTCCTGAACATCCCCAGGGGTTGCTCAACTTCAGCGGGCATTAAATCGTTGCATTGGTTTCCAGTGCAGCAGCGTGTGGATTTTAAGACCTTGTGCCTGGCTCACAAGGCGCTTTATGGAGGTGGCGCTGACGAGGTTTCCAAATTATTCACGCCCTATACCCCCGTACACCCTCTAAGATCCACTAACCTGGGTCTACTTAAGATGGCTAAGATTAAGCGGGCTAGATGGGGAGGTAGGACATTATCCAACGGGGCAGCGCACCTATGGAACAGACTACCTCTGGATTCCAAGCTGACAGGAAGGTGTTTAGGAAGGACCTGAAGACGCTTCTTTTCTCTGTCATCTAAGCTGTTGAAGCTGCAGTTTTTGGAGCTGTTCACACACATCAGCGTCAAGACGCCACGGCAATCGAGCGCTTTACAATCTTTTATCCTATCCTATCCTATACATTTTACTTTCGTTTGTGGGTTTTACAATTGTTATGCTAGGATGTGTGAATTCCCCCTGCTGAGAGGTACCTCAGTCTCCCGACACATCCGGTTCTTCGATACGTGCAGTCCCTACCAGATCTTATGGTTTGTTTTGGAGTTGTCACATTCTTTAAATATGCATTACAGCATAGGTGATCCCTGATGTTTTAATCTGACTTACACTCTTATTAGTGTACCATGGCTCCTTGTTTGTTTTATTTTATTTAAGGGATTGTGTTTTTAATATTCTGAATGCCCACTATATTTATGATCTCTTAACCTTGATGATGAGGATGACCTGCACTAGCCATCCCTTGATGGAGGGTAGCAAGGCTTTCATTGCCAGCCAGATTGCCATCTCCGAATGTTGATGTGGATTCCGGATTCTGCCAGAGACCAGGGGCCTCTGATGTCCACCTCTCCCAGATACCTGCCCCATCCCAGGACTGATGCATCTGTCACCATTGTCAGATCCAAACGGGGAAGGGAGAGGGGTCTTTCTCTGACCAAATCGCAGTTTGTTAACCACCACTGCAGATCATTTGCAGTTCTCCCCATGATCTGGCCATGTGGGAGAGGTTCACTGATGATGCACCCACTGGAACTGCCGGTCCCACTGCAGAGCCTGCATATGCCAGTGGGAATGTGTCACAAGCATGATGCAATAGGCCATGAGGCCCTTTTTGAGGAGGAAATAATTGAGGCGGTGCAGGTCTAGGATAGGACAAAGGCCTCTGTCCTTCTTGGGAACAGAAATTTGTGGGAACATCAACCACAACCTACTTCTGACACCGGCACCCTCTCTATGGCTCTCTTGGCTAAGAGAGCAGTCATTTCCTGGTGGAGTAAGGAGATATGGTACTCCGTTAGCCTGTCGCAAGCGGGTGGCATGAGTGGAGTCACGAAGGGGAGGGAATCGCCTATGTGTTATTGACCTCCCACTGGAGGTCAATAACATCAGACCCCTGGGTCTGATAACATCCGACCCAGCAGTCAGATGTTATTGACCTCCAGTGGGGCAGATAATGGAGTATCCTCCCTCCTACTGAGTGTTGATGATAGTAAGAGGGCAAAGTAAAGGGGTTTCGAGGCTACGGGTGCTGGGAGTGTGGTGCAAGGGCCTGAACTCTGGCTGACCTACGCAAGGGGTTTGTGAGTACCACGTCTTCAGTCAGACAGAGGCTGGAAAGCTTGCGCATTGCGGTGGCTTGGCGGGTAATGACATGGCTGGAAGACTCTTCCATGGCCGTGAAAGGCAGACTATGGTTAGCGAGGGGCCATGGAAGGGCGCAAGGACCAGGCGTAGCCCTGTTGTCCTTGAAGCGCTCCAGTGCTCAATCCACCTGGACTCCGAAGAGACGGGAGCCATCAAAGGTCATGTCCATAAGAGATGCTTGGACATCGCTGGAAAAACAAGTTCTCAGCCACCGACGAAGAAACCGATCTGCCCAGCGAGTCGGTCATGTCCAGACCACAGCAGATCGTGAACTTAACTGCATCTGCAAAAGCTTGGGAGAGTAGAGCCTGAGCGTCCTCCGAGACTATGGGCAGCACCCACGCAACAGAATCCCACAGTGAATGGGAGTAATGGCCCAAAAGGGACACAGTGCTCTTGGACTGCTGTGCCAGGCTGGTGAAAGACATTTTTTTTCCTAAGGCATCCAGCCTCTTGGATTCCATATACGGTGGAGTGGTAAGGAAAGTGCCAAGAGTTACACAGGAGGTGGAAGCTTGAACAACCAAGTTCTCCGGGGTAGGGTGTTAAGTGAGGAAATTGGGGTCTCCTAAGGCGGGCTGTAGGCAATCGTCCTGTTCACAGGACACCCATGAGGGTGTAATTAAATGGGGTCACTCCCAGCTGAAGCAGCTTGCACCTCTGTCACGACATTAGTCTTGACCGCCACTGACGGTAGGTTAAGGTCCGGGACCCCAGCTGCCCTTATCACCACCACAGTGAAAGATGCTCCCTCCTCCGTAGCCAAGGTAGTAGAGACCATGCCAGTATCTTGAGAGGTGTCCAGTCCACTCGTGCCCACCAAATCCTCACACCAGTCCATCTTTGGGTCTAAGGGCTTATATACTTCAGGGTCCAGAGACCCCTTCCAATCCTCCCTGAGTCCCAGCTCATAGTAATAGAGCTCAGGCTCTGGCCTGGAAGGCATGGCTTCAGTCGGTGCAGGCGTTGGACGGCGCTCCTCCAGCTTCACGGCAGAGTCTGGATGAGAACGGGGACGGTGCCAGAACCGCCGGGAGATTCAGCATCAGGACCGTCCTGGGTAAAGGTCAAGGTGGTATGACCGGCACCAGTCTGAACCCATCCGAGGATTCAAGGGCTCAGACTGGAGCCACAACTGCTGATGGAGAACCAATAGCAGCCCCTCCCCAGCCTGCACCTGCAGGAAAGGAACTGCCCAAATATGAGGTGCTTGGCCTCATGGAGTTGGGTGGGAGTAGCTCCAGCTTCTGAAAGCTTGGGGGGGCTCGGAGCCAGCCCAGGCTCAACCGCGGAGCCAGGCCTCAAATGACAACACTTCCTCGTCTCACCTGGTGACTTCAGCAAAGACGAAGACCTCTTAGACTTCTTACTCTTCTCCTTTCTGTGGGCTTACCAGAGGATGACTGAGTGTGATGAGGACCTTGGGCTCCGGGACCTTCTTTTCGACCGGGATCAAGACCATGGCGGCAACGAACGTCAAGCGGCAAAGTGCTTGAGGGAGCGCTCCCTCAAGGCCTTGGTATGCATGGCATGGCAGTCCACACAGGTCTTCACATTGTGGTCATGCTCGAGACACGAGAGGCAAACAAGGTGCGGGTCAGTCACCGACATCTGGCAGTGAGAGATGACAAAGGGGTTGAATCCGGCCTTCCTATCTGACAGCCTGCCACACACCAGGAGAAGAATACCAATTAAATAAGATTTTCTTTTTTACTTTTTTGTCAAAGTAAAAAAATGACTGGGTATAAGTTTCTATGAATCAGCACCGACTGACACAGAAGAAAAGAACTGATGTCAGTTCTTTGGTGTGGCTCCAATATAGACACTGTGCATGTCACTTCTGGTACGGATGCCACCAATGCCACGTGGAGCCCAACAATACCCCCTACGAGCATGCAGAAGTACAGCTCGCAAATACTTTCCATATCCAGTCTGATGCCTGGATAATTCTAAGATAAGGAATCTACGGCTAGAAGTCTAGGAGATGTATTTGTTACAGAATGTTTGGTTGGTTTCCTTTGCTCATCTATAATTTCTTGCTGTTTTCTGGGAGAGCTCCCCAAAATATTGCTGAATACTGTCCTTGTACACAAGTTCTATAGGCCTGTATCTCCTTAACTCCTTTCTTACGACTTCCTGGATTTATAATAGATCAGTGCAAATCCAGGTAGTGATCGACATGTGCCACCGGGGATCAGTGCTGTCCCTGTGGAAGAAAATCAAAACGAGACAGAGCGAGAAACAAGGGGTAGAACAATAACACAGAGAAATAAATTGTCCAAAAACAAGTATTTATTCTGCATTGTCACATAGTACAAAAAATACAAAACTCAAAATATAGCTGTTCAACGTATCGTCAATGGTCACATAACTGAGTTCAGTAAGCCAAGACATTTCGAAGTTGCCACCTTTTACTTTGTCGTCTTCTCAGTTCTCTAGAGTCTCCCAAACATCTACTCCGTCCCTGCACACCCAATTGTACAACTACTACAAGCACTGACAAATCCAATCAGGCACACATGCACACCCCAGTACAGCTCCTGCAAGCAGTAACCAATCCACCACATGCACAAACAACAATGCCTCACCACTCTATACAACTCCAGCAGGCAATGACCAACAAGCAGGTCTCAAGTCCATGTCACAAAGTACATTTCCTACGGGTGTCAGAGAAGTTTTAACATAGATGATGAATGACTCAACCTCTATGGAGGAAACAGATGCAAGGGGAAGAGAAGGGTGTGCATCCTTCAAGTACATCCTACTATTTGGGCCTATCTAGAGATCGTTATAGGAGTGTGGTACTGTGGTGGGAGTGAAAGGGGATTACCATGCAATCTCAAGGTCTCTTTGTATGGGGATAAATCTTTGGGTTGAAAGTTAATTTTGTATTTGCATCCAAGTTCTGGTCTTGTAGTGCTCTTCACTGCTTGCGCTGCAAATTTGTAAGTAAAGCAAGGACACAACAATTCAGAATGTAAGTCCCAGGCAGGGACCTTGTCTTTGGCTCATGAGCAGCCACACGCGGCACCCCTACATTCTCTTCTGTTGCATGTTACTTTTAGCGTTCTTGGGTGCTCTGCAGCTCAAAAGGACATTGATGCCTACACAGGGTTTCCTTGAACTTGAATGATCAGCAAAATTAAGGGCCAATAAAGAATTGCCTGCGAAGGCAGTTAATTTGGAATGATCAGGTTTTGAAACTATCTGGCTTAGGACGAACTGTAGTATATAAAGTACCCACACCGACTCATGTGGTGAATATCTGAGGCATCCCCAAGCACATACATACCACCTTCTAATCTTTACCACTAACTTAAAATAATGCCCTACGTGTGTTCCTCAATTAAAGGTACTTTGTCGTAACAGGAGATACAACTGCTGGAACAAACTGCAAGGCTCTACAGAAGAGGAAGGAGGTGAGTAGAAAAGGGCCCAGTTCATTTATAGGTTCTGTCAGCTCACCTACATGTAAAATGACTTTAGATTCACATCTGGGCTGCGGCCATCAAGAGTGTATAGGTATTTTGGTCAGTATTCAACCAGCAAGTAATTACCCACTGGTTTGCAATCTGGGTAGACGGTAAACAAACAGAATAAGTGTTGTGGATCTTGAAGCATCCATTATGGACAAGGTCTTGAATAGTAGACACATTTTGCATTACACCAACAGCAGATAACCATTTTCAAGAATCAAACTTTCATTTGAAAACATACTAAAAACTCAATTTTGCGGTGGGAAGCACATTCGGCAGATGGTGGTTATCCTTGTGGCACAAACTCCCCTGGACCCATCATTCACTACACCAGTGTGCAGAGGTTAGTCTGTGACAATATAGTGTAGGAGACTGGGAGACTTCCAGAAAAATAAAATCAGTGCCCTTAATATGCTGGGAACCACTGCCCAGCAGTCATGTGAAGGCCAATTTAGGGTACAAATACGCGAGCACATCTGCTACAGGAAATAGGGTGTCTGCCAAAAACTTTCTTTGACAACAGGATCTTACAATGGAAGAATCAGATATTCTGATGAAGAAACAACCCCCAGATTGACTGTAAATTTTAAATATTCTGAATGGAATATCTGCTCATCAAACTCGAAACCAAGCACAAAGTCTTGCCCTAAACTTTAGTGTCATATAGAGGAACCAAACAAAAGAGGAAGTAAACATTTACTTGTGGGTACAGGCTGTAGCTTCAAATATTCCACTGCTGATGTCTGATTAGTGAAGCTGGAAGGTAGAGGTGCATTTCCAGCTTCTTGTGCACCCTGAGATAGATTTTTGAGCTCAGTAATAGGGTCAATTGTTTGTTTTCATACCCAGATCATAAGAAACAAAATCATCCTACACAAGATGGGTAAGAGCCAGGACGTTGTGTTGCTTGTGGTCCATCGTGATAAAAATATTACCATCTCAAAACACTTTTCTACATCAGGGACTGTTATTTTCTGGCTAAGCCAGATTTCTGGTACAAAGCAACAGAGTTTCAAATTAATCAGTGGATGGTAAAAGGTAAAGCAGCTCCATGGAAGTCAGGCATACTTTCTACCATTACCACTGTCTGGACTTGCATCACAGAATGTTCCTCTTGGTCTAGAATGGGCGATGGAGAAACATACTTTAAGTGAAAACAGTATAAATCTTGTGTAATGTTACTGGTATTTCCCAAAACCGGTTCTTCAGCTCCCTCCCTTCTTCCTCTATGCTCGGGATGGTCATGTGGAGGGCAGTAAGCATAAGTTAGCTGTTTGGCGCCAATATATTTGTCATGACAAAGGGTTTTGTAATCTTCACTTGTGAATCAGGACAACACTTAGAATGAGCATATATTAAATAGATAATACTGCATATTCTCTAAAAAAAAAAAAAAATAGCTCCCACTCTTTTCTGTGGAGGAATACAAGCCTGATGAGATAGGCAAATGGAAATGCACTGAATTCATGGCTTTCTTTCTGGGTCAAAGTGGCACACATCACTGTTTCCTGTGGTACAAACATTCTTTTCTAGAATGAGATGCCATTCTAAATAAGTTAAACCCCCATATTGGTGGCACATGTCAGGCCCTCAGCAATTGTCCACTTGCCTTCTCGCTGCTTTGTGACATGAACTGCCTCAGTTTCTATTTCCTACTTCTCCCTCTTTGTCACTGATTGAACTAGATGACAAAGGTCCACATCAGTTCCTGTATTCAAACCATGACTGTCTTTAAAAGTCAGATTTTTTTTCTAAAACCAGTGGAGCCAAGAGAGTGAGAGGCTGGCGTATGGCAAGCAAGGAAGTTAATGGATTTGGGCAACGAAGATGGTGGACAGGAAACCTTGGCCCCAGGAGAAAACAAAAGGGTGCATGGGAAAAGCATGGGTGAGCTGTACTCACTCACGCTAGGGAACAACGCATGTCAATTTCACCGACAGGAGAAAATGGACTGAAGTAAGGAAGCCAGCAAGCATGGTATGTTGGTGGGTGAAGGCATGGCCTTCAGTGCACTCAGGAACCAAAATGAATAACTGTTGCTTTACAGGGAAAAGTTCAGCCTGCTTTTCCAAAAAGGTTGTCGTAAGAACCCATAAATGTGGACTGAAAATGCAAGACCTCTGGTATTTAACTTGGTCTCATAAAAAGGGCTGAATCCAATCAAAGAATAGTACGCCACTGACCCAACCGCCTGTTCTCTCTTAGAAAAAAATGCTAAAGTATATCTAGCTCCACAAGAATTGGATTATTAGTCTCATGTGCCAAGATGGTTTTACCCACAGCCTTAGTGACCCTCTTCTCATTTCTCTTTCACATGACCTAGGGATTCAAGCACCCTAGGGATGGGATGCAGGCATGCCACTGTTAACAACTCACTTAATATCACTCTTCTAAGTCCACCTCATTTAGCAGCTCCCTGTCTGCTTCCGGTAGTTCAGAACAACAAATTTATTAGATGATCGCACAGATGTAAACAAAAAGAAATCCACTCAGAACGGTCTTGGATGTTGTATGGGCCAGCTGCCAGGTTTTTGGGGCACCTCCCTTGGAGGCAAGTTATAAAATCATGGAAAAATGGAAAACCAAAATTCAGTTCCTCCAGGGCCATGCTTTTGAATCCCACATAGGATTGGCATGAGCAGGAAAACAGTAGGAGTCATAAAACTGGGCCACCAATGCAGAGTCCCTGCCCTCAGGATGTGGGGCTTTAAACAGGTGCCGCGCCATGGACTATGGCAGACAGACATTTGGATGAAACCGAGTTTGAAGCGTTTTACGCTGGTTTGAAGAGTGAAAAGGATGTCCTGGCAGTTATCTATTGGTGTTTACACGACCATAATCAGCCAATGTAGATGCGGTGGAAGTCGTTGGCTCCAAAAGCAGCGTTGCACTTGGGGCATTTCCGCTGGCGGGTGTCGTAGCGCGTCTTGACACACTCGAAGCAGAAGACATGGAAACACTTGGTCAGGACAGCGTCCATCTTGCGCATGTTACAGCAAGGACAGGTTAGGCGGGCCTGTTAGGACGACAAGGGTAGGAGTGAGAAGACATGGAAGTAAACATAGAAAGAGGAGCTAGAGAGAAGAGAACAGACTGAGGGAGGGAGGCATAACAATGGGGGAGGCGAATCAAAGCGACAGAGTGAGCTGGGATAGGTGAAGGGAAAAAGAAACAAAAGACATAACAGAGGCAAAATGAGGATTTGTGAAATGGGGTACAAGGCAGACCATGTATTAGGAGGGACAGAGCGATGAGTGAGAAAGGGAGACAATATAGGAGATACAAAAGTGTGCGGGCAGAGAAGTGTGGGGAAGCATAGGAGAGACTAGGGCAAAATGGGGACAAAGACAGAAGAAAAGACAATCGTGATATGGGTAGAGATAGAAAGAACAAGGTTAAGAGTGTAATCGATGAACAGATCTTCCTACATACACCGTGACAATGTGCCGAATAGCCTACTGTGACCATGGTCTCCAAGTGAATGGGCCACAGTAAGTAAAATTAGAAATAAAATGGAATATGTCCATGTCTTCTGCTGCACAACCATGAGCTCCACGAAAATTGCTGCGTGGACTACTGCTGGCAATTTCAAATTAAAACAAAATAAACACATATAAAAATCTGATCAGTTTGAAGCTAACAGGTTGGACAGTAAGTTAGCAAGAGGCTCTCTTTTCTCATTAGACGGTAAACATGGCCACTTTCAGTTTGAGAGATCCTCACTATCTCCATTACATTGTCTGCCATACAGCTGGTTAACTATCCTTCAGTACACAACTCCAAGGTGAATATCAGGAGCTCGATGTTTTCATGTCCACAATCAGATGCGCTCCATGAAAAAGATTTGTAAATGCCATGATTCAGCAACGATCAGAAGCAAAACAGTAATCAGGGGACACGTTTAACCTGATGCTCAGACCTGTGCATCTCACTCCTCAGCTGAGTCTCAGAGTATGCGCATGCAAGTTCCACCCTGTATGTTATCACTTTCAATGACACTGTAACTGACTGGGTTCTCTGGCATTGCTTCGACCAATGTACAGAGACAGGCCCGAAGCTCCTGAATTTTTATCAGGAAAGTGGACATCTGAACGGGTATAAAATCCATGGGCCCAAGACTGGAGGAGGAAGACAGCTAGAACACACAGGACAGGAATGAGTAAAGGGAAGATGATAATGAATGGAGGCTAGGTTACTTACACGTTACTAGAATTCTCCAGCATTGGTATCTTTCATAGATTTGCCGACTATGCTTCCCAGCTTGACAATGATGAATCTATGAAGGATCCAATGCTGGAGAACAAGTTAGACCATAGAGTAGGGGTGCAGAGGAGTGGCTGCAAGAAGGTCTGGGATAGAACAATGCAAAAAGAACAATTGATGGGCAGAATGCAGAACAATGTCATACATTAACCCCAGTAGAGAGATCTGTGCCTAAATCCATCGTTTTTTTGCTCACCATGCCATTCCAGTTTAGACCCAGCCATATGCAAATCAGTCTTGACCCTGCGCCCCAATGGGAACAGTCCAGCCCGAATTGCCAGGCCAGGTCCTCCCTGGACTGGAAACAAGCATCCCAGTTTCAGGCTTTCAGCCCACATCAGTCAGGAGAGCACCCTTGAGGCACAGGGTTTGATATGGCCATGTATGAACTGGGGTGGCGGAGTGAGCTAAAGAATAATGATGAGTTGACTAGGGGTGAGTGCTTTCAATGTTCAACACTCGGTCCATCATCCCCTTTGGTTTTGCTTTGGTTCAGCAGACCATAATGTAATGGAAGGGGTAAGAGAAATGATTGGGAACAAGGTCATGTGTGAGGGACATCAAGCGAAGGTTGTGTGAGAGAAGATCAGAGAAGTACAAGGAAGACTGCAAAATGAGAACGAAGGAAGCGAAAGTAAAATAAATAAGTGGAAAGAAGAAAGGGCAATAATGTAGAGAGGGCTCATCAATGGCAGTAATCTGAGAAAATAAGTGAGGGAAACATAAGTGGTACGATTAATAAAAGAAGATAACAAAGAAGACACCAGTACAGAGACAGGCATGAGTGAAAGCTAGTCAAGTACAGACCGGCAAGAGCTAAAACAGAGAAGAGCGGAAAGAGTGAAAAAAGAAGAGAGAGAATATCAAACAGGCAACAGTAAAAACCAAGAGACACTGTGGGGTCTGAGAGATGGGGGGTGAGTTAAAGGAGACAGAGTAGAAAATGTGTATGAGAGGCCTCCAGGATTGGGAGAGAAGGCACAATTAAACAAATGAGGGATTGGAATGAATTCAAGCAAATAAGAACATAAAGGCAGTCAAATAAGCGGGCTATCATGAAAATATAGACCAGGCTAGTAAGGGAGCAGAGACGGGAACCGGAGTTGCACTAAAAAGACTGCACAGTCTGTGGCGTGCCTAGTTCTAAAAAGGCAATATGTATCAATGGGCCCTTATAATCACCTTGTATTCTTTGATCTCCTCCATCAAAATCTCGTCACATTTTGGTCCTGTGTCTGGCTTCTTGGTGGTCTCTAGCTTCCTCCGTAGACGCGAGATATCCTCCTGCAAGAGAAGAGCACAATTACAGCGACAGCCACAGGGAATAGGGGTGACGGGATAGGAGTGGTGACGGGGTCCTTAATCCAAAACTCAGGTTCATTACATGCGGGATGAGGGAGGAAAGATCAAGCATATCAGGGATCAAAGAACTGGAAAGATGGGGGAACACCGAAGCTCAAGTGAGGGATTAAATGAGATACTTAATTAAGTTTGTGGGAACCAATTGTACAACACCCATAATCTCAAGAGGGTTGACAACAGTGCACAAAAGCAACAAAAGGAATGAGGGAGAGACCTGCAGCAGCTTTACAAAGATGTGCCCAACTATGGTCCCCATTTGCCTGAAAGGGTGAAGGAAAAGCAAGCAAGGAGAACCAAAGATGTCCATTCACAAACCTGCGCACGCTTGTAGTTGAAGGTGTCCTTCTCCTTTGAGACACTGTTTTCAACTATCTCCTCACGGATACTGCGAAGTTTCTTCTGTAGGGTTTCCAACTGAGCCTTCAGTTCATCTGCCTGCTGGTTGGCCTCCATTGCCTAATGGGCACAAAGGAAAGAGAATGGGTGAAGAGCGTAAAAAGGAGAATGCGAAAATAAAGCAGACTGGAAAGGGGCAGAGAAAGCAAATGGGTCAAAGCAGAGAAGTCTGAAAAAAGTCAGTCAGTCAAGGTAATGTTTATTTAGACCGTGGTCTTTAAACAGTAATAAAAACTATTGCAGTTTAAAACATTCTACAGAACCATTTATACAAAGTTCACAAAATAAATACATTGTTTAAAAAATGGGGTGGCAGTGGAAACGGGTAATTCTTTGGGCGACCCTGCCCTTTAAAAGGTTATATACACTTAAAACAAACATTTTCTCTTAAAAAGCTATATAATTCATCTATTTATAAAATTTCTAAAAGTTATTGCTCATATGCTTTTAGGAAACTTTGTATTACCTTTATATATTTCCCTAATGCAATTGCAATTTCAATAGTAGGCATTTCTGTAAGTAGGTTGACCGCCTGAGCCCGCGTCCTTATATCGTATTTTAAAAATAATGGACGGAGGTATAGTTTACGCTGCTCTAGAATTATTGTACAGTCTAACAGGATGTGCACTATGTCACCTTTTGTACCGAGCCTGCACTTACAAAACTCTTTATGGTCCAACATTTTTATTTTTAATTCTTTGTTTACCAACCATGGGTTTATGCCACTTCATGTTCTTAGTATCTCCTGTCTGTACCAATGGTTTGGTAAAATATCCAGGTAAGGGAACCAGTTTTCATTAGACCATGACTCCATCATGTACTGTACAGATTTTTTCTTGACCAGATGTTCCATGTCTGTTCTTCTAGACGCTTCTTGCCCATGATACTTCAGCTCACTTTTGGCACATTCTACTCGTAAGGATTCTTGGCAGATTCCAACCTTTATATACTCACAGGCCTGCTCAATTGTCTTCCTATTTGCTTTTGCCCACTTTGAATTAGTAGATTGTATCTATCTTCTGCACCATTGGGATACTTTCTGGCCATTCTCATTATACAGGCGTTTCCAAAATCTAATCAAAGCTATTGGGGATTGAGCCCCCCACGCTGTTATTCCTAGCTCAGATCTTATCGCTTGTATCATAGATGAACGTGGCAGAGTCAACAGGGTTTTCAGGCATTTTCCTTCCTCCAGGTCCCAGTCGCCTTTACCGCTCAAATAAAGGACTTCTGCACCATAAAGTACTTGTGAGGGTATCATTGCGCTTAACGCCTTTAACAGCGGACGGTGAGACATATCCCTGTAATCGCGGTTAAAAAATATCAGACCACAGATCGATGTAAGGGCTTTCACTTTCTGAGCCTCAAGATGCACATGCCACTTTAGGGACCTATCAAACCACATCCCTAGATAGCGATATTCATTGACTGATTCCAGTTTCAAGTCACCTAAAAACCAATTAAACTTAATATCTTTTTTTCCAAAGCATAACATTTTTGTCTTTTCCAAGTTTACTGTTAAAAATTTCATTTCACGGTATTGTCTAAAGGAGTTCAGCTTTCTTTGGAGGCCCCGTTCAGTCTGGTCTAGAATTATCAAATCGTCAACAAACAGTAGACAGGGCACTTTTTACCATCCATTCTTGGGCTTGCGCTTCTTTCAACCTCTAGACAGGTAGGTAAATCAGATACAAATATAGAAAATAACTGGGGGGCCAAGACGCAGCCCTGTCTAAGGCCGTTTTCAATTGCTATTTTTGGTGTCAATGACCCCTCAGTATCTTTAATTACTTGTGTCCAGTTACCTCAATGTAATTCTTTTATTATAGCTAGCAGGTCTTCCGGTATGTTTTTATTTACTAGAGTTTCCCAAAGACAGTTCGGATCTACTGAATCGCACGCTGCACGAAAGTCAACGAAACAGCAGCATAGCTTATCATTTTGTTCCGTCGACTTTCGTGCTATTGCCCATAGCACAAAGCAGTGATCTACCCTGGATTGCCCTTCTCTAAAAAAACCCTGTTCAGCAGGTATGATTGAGAACTCCTCTACCCAATCATTTAACCTATTCAGAACTATTTCAGAGAATACTTTTTCACCTATATCTAGCAGATTGATCAGCCTATAATTTTATTATGAATCGGCCTGATTACAGAACCCTTCCAGTTCATTGGGATTCTCCCTTCTGCTAATATTAATTGGATCAATTGGGAAAAGACTCTCGCCCACCACTTTATCTGTGATTTAAGTATTATTGCTGGGAGATTGTCTGGTCCTGCTGCTCGGGTTAATTTCAGATTCAATATTGTATGTTCTACATTCTGTTCAGAGAAATCTGATTTGAAATCTTCCGTTAGGGCTTGCCAAGGCTGGGGCTCTGCAACTACTTGAACACCACTAGGTCCATACAGCTCCTTCAGGTACTTCTCCCAGGCTGCCCCGCTAACGACACAGTTCATTGCTACTGCAGGGGGATCGGCTGCTGCTTTTACCAGCTTCCAGAACTTTCTTACATTTTCTTCAATCGTTTCTAACAGATTTACCCAGCATTTTTCGTTATAAAACCTTTTTGGGCGTGTGACTATCTTTTTATATTCGCTTTTCAATTTATTAAGATATCTTTGTCTTACTCGATTGAACTTTTTCCTTAGACTTCTTGTTACTGTCCTCATTTCCCTTTTTTTATTTTGGCAGTCGGCGGAAAACCATTTAGGTCGGCTAATGGGATTGTTACATCTTTTCTTTTATCTTTTTTTTAGTTCTATTCGGACGCATTGTATTACTTGGTCTATCTTCCCCTCATACCATACCAGATTGTTACTCCCTTGATCCCCCAATTCTGATAGAGCAAGATTTCGCATCGCGACTTGCTCAATTCAAGAACCTCGAAAATCTATTATAATCTCGTAACTTAATTGTTCGTTTTACTAATTTTATGTATTTTGGATGTGCGTAGGTATCATAGAGATGCTTGCCTATGTGTTTTACTAATACGATTAATCCGTGTTTCTAAAATGGCCGCTGCTTGACTTTCCTCTTCTGCGCATGCGTCAGTCACACTCACGTGACTTCATGTAGAGATAGTTTTGGAGGGAAAGGCTGCGCATGCGTAATAAGCAATAAGATGGCTATAACGTGGTGAAGCTTTGTGCTGCTGCTCTTGTGAAATTGTTCGTTGCACTTACCAATAATGCATAGTATATTTTTGTAATGATAAACCTGAAATGTGAAATCATGACATGTAATACATTCATTTATTTTTATGTACTAATTTGTTTTCGCGTACTTTTCATGTATCTTCGGCACTGAGGGGTGAATGGGGATGTGGAGTCCATCTTGGAGGGCAGATCGGCGCATGAGCAGATGCAGTGAAACGGCATTGAAACCAAGCCAAAGAAGGTTGTTGGCAGAGCCTGCCTGGGAACGTGCACCTTCACCCAGCCAGAAGCATCTAGATTATGCTATATTGTAATACATTGTATACATTTTCATTGTATTCCGTGCGACTTCTCGTGGGAACCCCAATCTTGCTAGGCGGCACCTTAGGATGCAAATTAGGCCTTAGAATAGTCTGTTCTGATTGGTGTGTTAACCAAAGCCTACCTTAGGGCCAATCCAAATTGGGGATACTGACATTTTGCAACATTTGGGGGGTGGTACCCTGTCCTAAAACAGTATAACTAGCCTAGGTTTAACTAGAGAAATTGTCCGACTTGTCTGAATAGCTGACCTGTCACTGACCCAACGCACTCAATAGGTGACTTGATACAGAGGTGCTGCGGAGCTCTCTGTCCGAAATCTGACCATAGACTCTGAAGGTTTTACTGAACCTTAAGTGCTGGCGGAGCACTTTTTCTGGGAATTCGCTGACCCAATCGGGGTCCTGATCGATAGCTGCAGAGAGGGTGGAGCGCAGGCGTTGCTTCCGAACTGCGGGTGCTGGTCGTGTCCTGGTGGTCCTGTCCTGATCCGAATCTGGGTTTCCTGTCCTGTCCTGGGGTGTCCATTCTGCACCTGCTGTCTCACTGAGGGTTATCCTTCCTTGAGGGTTTTTCCTGTCCTTCACTGACCCGTGGCCAGGGTTGGTTTTCACACCAGTCTAGGTAAATATCGCTCTGAGTTCTTAAACTGCACCTTTCTATTTTTTCTGTCTTTGCTTCAATAAAGACATACCTTTGCACGTGAATAATTTTCCATGCTTTCTCCTGCAACCATTGCATTTCATAAAGTCGTTTGCATTTGATTTTCATAGCGTGTTCCTATGTTACCCTACCTTTTAGAAATCATTTCTGTATTGCAGTTTGTAACTTTTTGTTATGGTCTTGGTTTTTCTCTCGTGAAACTGACTAAAGTAACTCAGATTTATAGCGTGTTCACTTTGCCCTTATCTTAGTTTTCCTCTCACTTAGCGGGTTCCCTGTCGCACTAGTATTCTATTGATAAAGCTGTATGACTGCTTTTATTTGAATTTAAGATAAAGCTTTCAAAATTTCCAGTTGTCCGTGGTCATTTCATAAAATAAAGTATAAAAGTTGGGTTTGTATTTTGCTGCCTTTCCTTTTACAGCTAGCTCCCTGACCCATAGTGGTCATAGGTACCCATAACGGTGGATGGTAACTTGGGTACACTAGAAGTCATCGAAAGGGAACTCACAATTATTGGTAGTAGATTGTGTGGTCACCTGATCAATGTATATGATAAAGTAAAGTATATGGGCCCGAAGCCAGAAGTGGCGACATTATTGGTCGGGTGACCCGCGATCTCTAGCAGTAATTTTCTGGTAGCAGAGGTATGGTTAGGGACTAATTAAAGGATAGGTAGGACTAGTTAGTCTAGCTAAGTCGGATGCTGCTAACAAGAGTAGGCAATTCGGGTGATCTGATCACTCACTTGAAGAGTTTGCTTTGAAAAATTATGAAATGTTTTAAAATTGTTATTCTTCTTATCATACTGTTATATGTATTAATCCATTCGTACGTAAAACGTCTTGCATGTTGTTAAGAATCCCCAGGGAATTGAATAGCGAGTGGTGAATAGAATCCACTTGCTTTGAGGTCACTGGCCCAAGGAAAGTTGGTGCAGGTTAGGCAGAACTGGAAGCACTAACTAGGGTTTTTCTGAATGTATGATTGAATAAATGTTAGTGACGAGGTTCATTGGCAAAATTCCTACTGTGGCATAACCTAGTGAGGGTCGCACCGGAAGAGTAGCAGGTTCATCGGAGCTCGAGTGAAAGCAAAGGGGTTCGTTAGGGAAACTTTGGGCTCGGATATATCCCGGAAAGGTGGATGAGTCTAGGGGAGTAACAGGTTCTCCAATGCTAGTGTGAAGGGTAGGCAGAAGAGATCTACTCGTAGTAAGTGAAAAGTAAATGGAAGTAGTTTACTTGCAGTAAAACAAATCTTTCTTGTCTAGACACTTGAGCACAGTGGCGAATGTGTATTCGTTGTAAAATAACCAAGCACTAAGCACTTTAGAAAGAAAGAAAGTTTCCGTTACCTTGTGAAGGAGGGAGTCAGTCGCGAAGTTGCTCTGACGTCACTCTGGGCCGCGCGGGGATTGGTAGACGCAGCGGGCTGGTAGCGGAGCTGGAATTGTAAAGGAGGGGCGAGCGCCGGAGCGTGGGAACTGTCTCGCGAAAAGGCCGCGCACCCATTGGTCGAGATTATTTGAACTCGTGCATTTCATTGGTCGCTCGAAAATAATAGACGCACTCGGATTGGAAGGGATTTTGTAAACAAAATCACTCGTAAAATCGTATGTGGCATTCGTATAGACCGCATACCAGACCTGATCCACGTTATATGGGATTTGAGAACGATCAGTGGAAAGGAGTTAAAAACGACATTATGTACGGAACTAAGAGAAAAGTATCTCTTGTAAATAAGGTGAAGAATTATTTCAAAAAGGACAAGCCGATTAAAACTAGAGAAGGTGTTGTCATACCGCAACCTAACACTCCCGCATCTTTCACGATGTTCGATAAAGGGTACAACACATGTGTATGGTTGGAGAATTGGGTGAAATACACGAAATATGACGGAGTATTGGCTTTTCCGTTAGATGGAACATTTAACAGCAGAATTCTATTTAATTTGAGAACCCGAATGAATGATTTACATCCCAGACCTAGATTAACGCAGTATGAAGCGCTAGAGGAATGGGAAATCGAGGCTTTCGAAAGGGATAAGCCACGGATGGACAAAGGGTTAACTAAATTTTATCCAAAGTTGAAGCAGGAAGCACGAGCTGAAAAGATGAAACAGTGGAGGCAGAATATGATAGTGGAGGGATTGTTTCCCATGATGCCAGCAGATGATCCTTCTGGGGGACAGAAACTGTTGGAAAAATCTAAACATTGGGTACCCATCGGAGAGTCGGATGATGAATTATTAGATGACCTATGTACAAGAAGTCCGCCTCCTTATAATGAGGGACATCGACCTTCCAGTGCAGGAGATATTTCCCGAAGACTTCCTCCTCAGGAAGAAGTTAGGTCCGCAAGTGTAGGAGGGGGTTACCACATTCCTCCCTATACCGAGAGTCTAGGACCAGTGGATACCAGAAACATTTACCCCAGAATGTCAGCCAGTGGGGAGACAGGATATTCCCGAGAAGGAGATTTTTGTTCTCGACCTCCCTATGGAGGCGAGGTGAGACCCTCAAGTTCAGGAATGCCGTTATTACAGTCACAATATGAGGAAGAAAGAAGATCCCTAGGTACAGGAAGCTTATTCCCAAGACCAAATTATGGTGAAGGACCTAGTGAGACTCATCCCACTGCCCCAAGTTATGCTCCCACACTAACCCCGCAGGTGTTACATGACAAATCCATAGAGAGATTACTGGAAGAAAAGGAGCGGGAGGTTCTAGCAAAACAGAGGGCTGAGATCATTCAGAAAATGACCCAGTTAAACACCAGTCCTGAAGCATTGACAATCCCAGTAACAATCGGACCCGTGGTTTCTTTGTACGGGGATCGGCATGAAAGTCCAAAACCTCCAGTCATTACTCCCGTAATAGCACAATCCAGACCAGAACCCTTAATTGTAGATGAACAGACGAGTGAGTGTGAATCTGAAGTCTCACTGATGGATCTGCCCATTAGAAATACAGGGAAAAGAATGCAGAAAAGACATAATCCTTTCAATGCGAGGGAGATTCAAATGGAATCGACTTCGGGTACTAGAAGTGTCACTTTGGTCACACCTGAGGAAATAGAAAGATGGAGTCAAGAATTAGAGAAACAAACTTTGCAAATGAAACCTTTAGACCTCTACAAACTGAGAGTAGAAATAGAAGAATTAATGGCAGGAAACGTGGGATTGGACAGATTAAATACCTACTCTGAAGAAGAGCTGTTGTTTATGTGCAAAAGTCTTACCCGCAATGTCCGAGTACTTCATGAAAAATTGACCGATACTGCTGCTAGTATGGGAATAGACATTTCAAAATCGAAACCTTTGCAGAAACCCTACCGAGCAGAATTTTCAGACAAAGATTTGGAAAACCTGAATGTGTCAGGGAAAAAGGCACAGGTCAAGGAACTATTGACAGTATTGCAGAAATGGGGAGACGTGGAAAAATGGAAAGCCAGATGGGCTAGGAAGAAAGATGAGGCCAGGTCTAGGCAGGTAACTCCAGAATTCGCTCTAAGAGAAGCTGAAAAGCCAGAACAGTTATGCCCTATGCGTGAAGTACCAGGGGGAAAATATGTACATGTCCCATGGTCCCGTCAGGATATTGTGTCCTTCACAAATGACTTCCCAAAATTACGAGAAAAACCAGTCGACTGGTACCGGCAGGTAGAGAGATTCGTAAAAGTGCAGAAATGCCTATGGAAAGACCTGGATGGGTTCTTCGACATAGTGGTCCCTGTAGATCTGTGGACTGAGTGTAAAATAGCCATTGCCTGGCCTAGTGAGGAATACCCGAGAGATGACAAAACAGGGGAACCATCGAAGGAAGTGATGAGGAAGTATGAACAAGTAATTCAACATTTGAAAATAAAAGTACCTGCAAAGGAAACTGATTGGACTAAGATAGATAGAACCACGCAGGAAAGGGACGAGACTGTGCATTCCTTTTATGAAAGGCTGTTGCAGGTATTCAAAACATACAGTGGTATAGATAACATCGAGATGAAGGACATGACCCACTTCATTTACAGGTTTGTAAACGGTTTAAGACCCGAAATTTGTCAGTGGATAAAGGTTAATAAAATTTGTTGGCATACCAAAAAGATAGATGAGGTCCTACGGTACGCCAAGTACTGTGAGGACGAAATGGCAGAAAAGAAAAAGGCCCTGAAGGAGAAGGTGATGTGGGCTCAAGTAAAGCTCGCAGAACAGCAAGAAAAGCAACTGAGTAAATTAAATAAAGTTACTCAGAACCAAGGTCCTGGGGGAGGGAATGGAGGAAAGCCCCGACCTAAAATGAGTAGGGAGGAAGCCAAAAAGAAATTTCCCTGCCATCAGTGCGGAGAAATTGGACATTGGCGAGACGAGTGTCCGTATTTACAAAATGATAATGCCCAAACACCTGATTTAATTCCACAGACGCAGAATGAAAAGCAAAGAAATACCCAGCAGCAGGTAAAAACGATTCAAGTGCCTCGAGCGCCAAAGCCTATATTTAAAGGGAAGTCACCACAGGGTGATGATGTAGAAGTCTGGGGAGGCAATGAGGATAGAAATACAGCAACTTCGCAGTATTTGTTGAACGACACCTTTTTCTGTGATGACCAATACTGATGGGGCCTGAGAGGGGAGGACGAGGAGTGCGTACTTGGCGCCTCTTTGCCGGTAGACCAGTCAGGGCCATACATTGAAGGAAAGGTTGATGGAAATGATGTCACCTTTCTATTGGACACTGGTGCTACCCGTTCTACTGTGAGAACAGTGGACGTTCCAAACCTACCCCTCTCGGGAGAAGCAATCCAAGTAGTAGGAGTATCTAATCAATTGATTAGTACACCTGTTACCGAACCCATGGAGATCTCAATTGGAAACTTTAAACAAATGCACAGATTTGTTGTCTGTGATACCAGTCCGGTAAATTTGCTGGGACGTGATTTGCTGTGCAAAATGAATTGTACCATCTTTTGCACACCAAAGGGCGTCGAAATTCAAACACCAGATGAGGACGGTATCTACAAGCTAATGTTAATTAGACCTGACTCAGAAATAAAACGAATGACTATACAGGACTTACCTGAAGAACTCCAGCAGACAGTGAAGTCAGAAGTGTGGGACTTTACTGGAAAGGATGTAGGGTTGATGAAAAACGTGGATCCCATACAAATAACAATGAAAGAAAATGCAGTTTACCCTAACACTAAGCCTTACAAAATGAGTGCCGAAGTGAGAGCAGGTGTTGCCATTGAAGTACAGAAATTGCTAGAAGCAAACATCATACAGGAAGTAATGAGTAGCCCGTGTAATTCACCCATTATGGGCATCAAAAAGCCTAATGGCAAGTATCGAGTAGTGCAGGACCTGAGAAAGGTAAACAAAATTGTGGTTCCTTGCTGTCCCATTGTCCCAAACCCAGCAGTCATCCTGTATCAGATTCCCTGGGATGCTGAATGGTTCACTGTGATAGATCTATGTCATGCTTTCTTTTCGATCCCATTGCATCCAGATAGCAAATTTCTTTTCTCATTTGCTTTCAACAGTAACGTGTATGTTTGGAACAGGGTCCCCCAGGGGTACACAGAAAGCCCCTCTATCTTTAATCAGATCCTGAAAAAATGCCTTGAAACTTTAGTCTTACCTGGAAAATCTGTTTTGGTACAGTACATTGACGACCTATTGGTGGCGTTCAAAAGCCATAGGGATTGCGTGGTTGACACCATTGCCCTACTGAATCACCTGAGTGAAAAGGGACATAAAGTGGCCCCTGAAAAATTACAGTTCTGTTCGAAATCAGTGAAATATCTGGGACACCAGATAGAAAAAGGTATCAGAAAAGTCACCTCAGAGAGAGTCAGGATAATTCAGAATATGCAGTTACCCCGTACTCAGAAAGAAATCAGAATGTTCCTCGGAGTTGTAGGTTATTGCAGGCAATGGATTGTGGGATTTGCAGTTCTTGCAAAACCTTTGATACAAATGACAAAGAAAGGAGCAAAGGACCCAGTTGAATGGAATGACGAGAGCCTAACAGCTTTCACACAGTTGCGAAATTGCCTGTGTACAGCCCCTGCTCTGGGAATGCCTGACTACTCCAAGGAGTTTGGCTTATTCTGTGACACTCGTGACAATTGTGCATTGTCAGTCCTGACTCAGGAGCATGGGTTGACCAGAAGGCCTGTGGCATATTTTTCTGCCACTTTGGATCCAGTGGCTGCTGGACTACCTGGATGTCTAAAAGCTGTAGCTGCAACTTGCACCAGTTTAGAACAAAGTGAGTCTATCATTATGGGACATCCTGTAACTGTATATGTTCCACATGCAGTTGTGATCCTATTGACTCGTACAAAAACTCAGTATCTCACCCCTAGTCGGCTGACTAAATATGAGAGGATTCTCATGGGTGCTGCAAATATCGTTATTACCCGATGTAACATTTTAAACCCTGCCACTCTACTCCCTGACTCAATGGTAATGGAAGAGAAGGGAGATAATGAGCATGACTGCATTAACCTGACAGAGTTCAGTACCAAACCTCGGCCAGACATTAAAGAAACTCCTTTGCCTGTGCATGATGTGGAATGGTTCGTGGATGGTTCCTGCTTAAGACATGAACTAGGAGGCCTAAGTGCTGCCTATGCTGTGGTCATGTTAGGCAAAATTGAAGAAGCATCTTATCTATTTGGAGTAAAGTCTGCACAAGTAGCTGAATTGATCGCCCTGATAAGAGCTTGCAAATTGGGAAAAGACAAAAAAGTAACAGTGTATACTGATAGTCAGTACTGTTACGGGGTTGTGCATGACTTTGGCCAATTATGGCTACAAAGAGAATTCCTGACTTCTTCAGGTACCCCCATTCGGAATGGAAAAGTTGTCCAAGACCTTTTAGAGGCAATCCAATTACCAAAAGAATTGGCAGTGGTCAAATGTGTTGCTCATAAGAAGGGCCTTGACACTGTATCTTTGGGAAATGATTTCGCTGATCGGGTGGCAAAACAATGTGCTAAGGATCGACTGAGAATAAATCCCAATCGGGGTGGGGTTGGAAACAGCTGCCAACTTAGAATGTTTGAAGAAGTGCCTACTTGGGATGAAGTGAGAGAATGGCAGCATGTGACGCCCTGGGAAGAGAAAGAGAAATGGAAAGAACAAGGTTGTAAACCGAGACGTGAGGATGGTGTCATGGTGGGCCCAAATGGTATGCCTGTGTTACCAAGACACCTGCTTGCCCCAATGGCTCGATTGATACATGAGGGATCACACATTGGGAGGGACGCCATGGTTCTGGTATTTCAACAGACTTGGTACAACAATAAATTCAGGAAGGTAGCAGAGTCCCTTTGCCAGAGGTGCTTGACATGTCAGCAGTTCAACGCTGGTAAGAAAACAGAAGTTGAACTGATGAAAATTGGGAGATCAGGGGGTCCCTTTGTGAGAATACAAATTGATTTCATTACCGTGCCTCGTTGTGAGGGAAAAAGATATGTCCTTGTCATTGTCTGCTTATTTTCAAAATGGGTGGAAGCTTACCCTGCCACACAGAATGACGCCATAACAGTAGCTAAGCTCCTACTAAAAGAGTTGATACCTAGATTCGGGGTTCCAGTCTTTATTGACTCAGATAGAGGCGGACATTTTCAGAATGAAATTTTGGCCCAGCTTTGTACAGCATTTGGGATCACACAAAAGCTGCACTGTGCATATCATCCAGAGGCTTCTGGAGTGGTAGAACAGATAAACGGTACCATAAAAAATAGATTGGCAAAAATATGTGATTCTACTGGCTTGAACTGGATAAATGCCTTACCTCTTGTTCTGATGGGACTCAGAAGCATTCCAGATCGAAGAACAGGCCTGAGCCCCCATGAGATATTGATGGGAAGAGTGATGAGACAAGCATGGGTACCAGGATACAAACTGTTAAGCATTTCTGATGATTTGGTACTTGAATACTGCAAGCAACTGGGTGACCAAGTGCGTTCTATCTCTCGCCAGATTGGGGCAGACGCCGTCGCCAACCCGACAACTCCAGTTCACAAATTGGTTCCTGGTGACTGGGTTAAGATAAAGAAGCATACTCGTTCAAGTTGCCTTGCGCCAAGGTGGGGGGAAAAGCGTCAAGTAATCCTGGTAACGACGACAGCAGTGAAGTGTGCAGGCGTTCCCAAGTGGATCCATGCCAGCCATACCCAGAAGGTGATACCAGACGAGGAGCCTGGAGCTGAAGGTCGTCCCGCTGAGGGGTCTACAGACGTTGGTCCTGAAGTAGCTGATATTAGACGGCTGAGCACCAGTCCAGTTGAGGGTCCTTTAGGCGTTGGTCCAGAGGCAGCCGATGACGTATGGCCAAGCACCAGTACTGCCGAGGAGCCCACAGACGTTGGTCCGAAAGTAGCTGATGACGAGCTGCAAAGGATTTGGCCAGAGGATTGGATACCCATAATCGATCTTACTGGAGATCCACTGAGAACAAGAGAGCTAATAAGAGAAGACAGAGAGTGGAATAGAGAGGTCGAGCAAGGCACAGGCGAAGACCCTCAGATCATTGAGATTCACATCAAAACTGAGGACGAAGAAGAAGGTCAGACAGGGACAGAACAAGTGATCGATACTCCTCCACAGACTCCTGATATCGAAAAGGGACAGACTAGACATAGTGTAATAGTTCGAGCAGAAGAAAATCAAGGGATCGAAGTGCTCGAGCAGGATCAGACAGAACTAGGAGAACATGTTCAGGACATAGAAACAGAGACAGTTGAAAGCGAAACACAAAAAATACCTGAACCAGGCCAGCTTAGCGACCAGGCAGAAGAAGTAGATACAAGACCTGGGACTAGTCAGACAGAAAGGGAGAAGACAGAAATTGAAGTGCCACAAACAAGTGAAAATAAAAGGACATTAGAAGAAAGCCAAATAACAGTGCCAGCTAAAAGACTCAAGAAAAAGAAGCACATTGAGCCGAGGTATATTAAAAGACTAAGATTAAGAATAAAAACAGTCCAAGAGAAACTTGCAGACATAAGAAAAAGTCCTCGAATTGCAGAAATACCTGAAGATAACTCCAAGAGAAGGAGTGAAAGAATAAAAAGACAAAACGAAAAATACAAGGATCCGGAGTGGACCTACTTAATCTTGGAAAACTTTGAGGATCTTGATATTACTGACGAAAGTGACGGAGAACCCATTCCTGATTACTCTGCAGAGGAAGAGGAAGAACCGCCGTGAAATTGCTCAGCAATAAAATTACCTGGGAAAAGCTGCAAAGAGGGGTTAAAATTTCCTTCTGAGCCAAAATGTCTGATACAAACGCGAGTGGTAGACCTAGCCGCAGTTGTTGCAAAACATGCTGCAAAGTGTGTATATGTAGTATAGTTATAGTAATATTAATTTGGATAGGATTAACAGTTTTCATTCCCTTTATGGTTAGCAAAAATACTAATATTGACCCTACTCAGATTACCGACACTGAAGAACTGACAACACGAAGTGTAGAAAGACGTGAGAAAGCACTCAGACAGACAAAACGAGACTTAGAAGCATCAGATGAGGAAGGACTACATTACCACGGAGTTAGAAACAAGACACATTTAAATGTTTTCGCAAATTTATTAGTGCATTACGTAGAAACTATGGAAATAGAAGATTGTTATGTCTGCATGAAGCTGCCTACTTCTGTGGCTGAAGGCGTGACATATCATCACCTACCTCTGACCTATGGAATCTCCTGTAGTATTTTAGCAAGCTTATTTTACAAAAGAGGACCGTTACAATACTATTATTCTAATAATGACGTGATCTTTTCTGAACTTCCCATTCGTGGAAATCTGAATCCTGTACATACCAAAAGTGACGTAATACGATATATGGGAGACTATTTTCCGACTATAGGAAATATAGACATAGCTGAAGCACACAGAGATAACTTGACCTGTACATTACATGAACAAGAAAGGAATATGCTACTTACCAGTATGCATCTGTTCTTGGCATAGAGGGCTGCAGAGTGGTACATTTATGAATAGATCGCCATCTGGTGTTGGGCTCGGATGATTGCACTTTGTTTTTCTCTTGGATAAGTCTTTGTCGTCATAGATGACTCCTCCTCTTGGTGTTAGTGCGCATGGGCATCGGCTCCATCCTTAGATTGTTTTGCCATAGTAGGGTTAGATGGAGTAGTGTAGTATAGTACATAAAGATATGCCCATGTAAGTGTATCTAAATAAGATAATGTTGGGACAGACACAGGTTTCCGGGGAGACTGGGAGGGCATGTACCACTCTGCAGCCCTCTATGCCAAGAACAGATGCATACTGGTAAGTAGCATATTCCGTTCGAGGCATATGGGCTGCAGATGGTACATTTATGAATAGATTGTAAAGCAGTTACCTCCCTAGCGGTGGTCACCAGTGTCTGTCGCAACTGTTTGAAATAGAGTCTTTAATACAGCTTGGCCCACTCTGGCTTGTTGTGCAGCCTGTACATCAACACAGTAGTGTTTTGTGAATGTATGTGGTGTAGACCAAGTTGCTGCTCTACATATGTCATCTAGGGGAATGTTCCCTAAGAATGCCATAGATGCTCCTAGTTTTCGTGTAGAATGAGCTCTAGGAGGAACAGTTAATGTTCTCTTTGCTTTGATGTAACATATTTGTATACATCTTACAATCCATCTAGCGATGCCTGCTTTAGAGATAGGATTGCCCTTATGTGTTGGGGAAAATGCTACAAATAGTTGTTTAGTTTTCCTGAAGTTTTGTGTTCTTTCTATGTAGTACAAAATGGCTCTTTTGACATCTAGTGTATGTAGAGCCCTTTCTGCCACCGTCTGTGGCTTTGGAAAGAAGACTGGTAATTCCACTGGCTGATTGATGTGGAATGCTGAAATTACCTTAGGCAAGAACTTTGGGTTTGTTCTAAGAACCACTTTGTTCTGGTGTAACTGTAGGAATGGTTCTTGTATTGTCAATGCCTGTAATTCACTTACTCTCCTGAGTGAGGTAATGGCTATAAGGAAAGCCACCTTCCATGTAAGGAATTGTATTTCGCACCTATGCATAGGTTCGAAGGGTGGCGCCATTAGTCTGGTGAGTACTACGTTGAGGTTCCAGACTGGGGAAGGTGGTAATCTTGGTGGAATGACTCTTTTAAGGCCTTCCATGAATGCCTTTATAGCTGGTACTCTGAACAGTGATATGTGTTGCCTGTTTTGTAGGTACGCTGCTATAGCTGCTAGATGTACTCTGATAGATGTGTACGCTAGATTACATTGCTGTAAGTGTAATAAGTAGCAAATAATCTCCTTTGTTGATACGTCCAGAGGGTTGATATTGTTATTAGTACAGTGTATAGCAAACCTCTTCCACTTAGCTGCATAACATGCTCTGGTGGTTGGACGTCTCGCTTGTTTAATTATCTCCATGCAATTTGGAGGTAGATCTAAGTACCCAAATTCTAGGATTTTAGGAGCCAGATCGCTAAGTTCAATTGAGTTGGATCTGGGTGCATTATTTCTCCATGGTTCTGTGTAAGGTGCATGGGTAGAATTCGTAATTTTTGGTGGGGCACTTGTGAGAGTTGCAGTAGCGTGGTGTACCACGGCTGTCTTGCCCACGTGGGTGCCACTAGTATCATGGTCATTGAATGTTGTTGCAGCTTTCTGACCACTAATGGAATTAGTGGGAGAGGGGGAAAAGCGTATGCAAATTTGTTGGACCAATTTATCCATAACGCATTGCCCTGCGACAGGTGATGTGGATACCTGGACGCGAAGCTTTGGCATTTTGCGTTCTGATGAGTGGCAAAGAGGTCTATCTCTGGTTGTCCCCATCTTTGGAAGAATGGCTGCAGTATTTGTTGGTGCAGTTCCCATTCGTGTATTTGTTCCGACTGTCTGCTTAAGATGTCTGCTATCTGGTTTTGGACTCCTGGTAGGTGTTCGGCTAACAGATAGATGTTTTGAGGAATGGCCCATCTCCAAATTTCCTGTGCTAGTCTGGATAGTTGGAGAGAGTGCGTCCCCCCCTGTTTTTGAATATAATACATTGCTGTCATGTTGTCTGTTCTGATCAGGACTGCTTTGTTGGTAACATGTATCTGGAAGGCTTTCAATGCTAGAAACACTGCTAGTAGTTCTAGATGGTTGATGTGCAGTGTTCTTTCCTGCACACTCCACCTTCCTTGTACTGTGTATTTGTCCATATGTGCTCCCCATCCGGTGAGCGATGCGTCTGCTGTTATTGTCACCTGTGGAATTGGTTCTAGGAACGACCGCCCCTTGGTAATGTTCGTTATGTTCCACCACTTCAGAGAGCGGTGTGTGCGGTCGTCTACCAACACCAGATCTGTAATCTGCCCTTGAGCCTGATTCCACTGTGTCGCTAAGCATTCTTGTAGCGGGCGCATTTGTAGTTTGGCATATGGTATTAGCAGTATGCAGGATGACATCATGCCTAATAGCTGCATGAACACTCTTGCTGTTAATGAGTGTTGTGGCTGAAATCTTTGAATGATTGTAAGCATTGTTTGGATCCTGACTGGGTTGGGGTACACTTTGGCTTTTTCTGTGTCTATAGTAGCCCCCAGATATTGTTGAACCTTGTTTGGTTGTAGGTGTGACTTTGTGTAGTTCACCGTGAACCCTAGCTGGTGTAGTAGCTGAATTGTCTTTTGTGTGTTTTGAAGACATTCCTCTTGTGACCTGGCCTTTATTAGCCAGTCGTCCAAGTATGGGAAGACATGAATTTGTTGTCTTCTTAGGTGAGCTGCTACCACTGCCAGGCATTTTGTGAACACCCTTGGTGCCGTTGTGACACCAAACGGAAGGACTTTGAACTGATAATGTTGTCCTTCTACCACAAACCTGAGGTATTTCCTGTGGGCTTTGTGAATAGGGATATGAAAGTAAGCGTCTTTTAGATCCAGTGTAGAAAGAAAGTCCCCTTTCTTCAGTAAAGGAAGTACTTGTTGGAGCGTGACCATGTGGAAATGTTCCGAATTTATGTATGCGTTGAGAGGTCTTAGGTCCAGTATTGGCCTTAGAGACCCGTCCTTTTTGGGAATTAGGAAGTATAGGGAGTATACTCCTGTTCCTTGTTGTTGCTGTGGAACCTTCTCTATGGCATGCTTTTCTAGCAGTGATAGTACTTCTTGTTTTAACAGTGTCAGGTGATCTTGTTTCATTGGACGCTGTTTGGGGGGGATGTTTGGTGGGGTAGCTGTGAGTTCTAGGCAATAACCATGTTGGATAATTTGTCTTACCCACCTGTCTGATGTGATGTTTTCCCAGACATGTAGGAACTGTGATAGGCGTCCCCCGACCGGTGTTATATGGTCTGGGGGAAGCTCTATGAAGTCACTGTTTTGGGGTTGGAGAGTTGCGGTTGTTTTTGTTTCCGCGACCTCTACCCTTGTTGTTGTTACCCCTGTAGCCACCTCTAGAATTACCTCTGGGTGATGTAGGTGTAAAAGAGGTTTGTTGCTGGTTTGTACCTGTATTTTTGGATCCTCCTCTATAGGTGGATCTACGAAAGGAACCTCTTTGTGTCGGCTGTTGCAATGCTCCCATTGATTTAGCCGTTTCGGTATCCTTCTTCATCTTTTCTAGGGCCTCATCTGTCCCTGTGCCGAAAAGTGTTTTCCCATCAAAAGGTTGGTTCAGTAACGATGTTTGTACCTCTTGTTTGAACCCTGATACTCTGAGCCATGCATGTCTCCTTAACTTGATGCTTGTGTTTGTAGACCTTGCCGCAGTTTCTGCCGCGTCTAGGGCGCACTTTATTGAAGTGTTAGTAATTAACTTCCCTTCTTGTATGAGTTGATCTGCCCTCTTTTGATGTTCTTTACGGAGATGTGTGATGAGTTTTTCTAACTCATCATAATGCGCTCTGTCATACCTTGCAAGTAGTGCTTGCGTATTAGCTATGCGCCAACTGTTTGCCGCTTGAGATGCTACTCTCTTGCCAGAGGCATCTATTAGTTTAGACTCTTTGTCAGGAGGTGGAGCTTCTCCTGTAGATAAAGAGTTTGCTCTCTTGCGAGCGTTTGTGACCACTAGTGAGTCTAGAGGAATTTGCCCTTTAATGTATATTGGGTCTTTTGGAGCTGCCCTATATTTTTTATCGATTCTTGGGTTCAATACCCTAGCCCTCACTGGGTCCTTGAATATCTCTGATGTATGACTGAGAAGGCCCTTAAGCATTGGTAGTGTTCCTGATGTTCTTTGTGCAGTAGGTAGTGTTTCTAATAAGAAGTCCTGTATTTGAGGTTCTGTATGTAGGTCTACCATATGATATGTTGCTGCTCTAGTAATGAGTTGTGCAAACCCAGTATTGTCATCAGGAGGTGAAGGTTTTGAGGGATACGATTCAGGGTCGGTATCATTATCTGACCCTACATTATACTCTTCCCATGGGTCTGCCTCCTCTGGGATTGTGTCCTCATCATCCCCAGGATGTTCCCCCTCCCCTGTGTCACTCTCTACATCTGTTGTAGGTGTAGATGGTCGTGTGGGAGGAATATTTGGCCTATTGTGAGGAAGAGGAGAAGATGGTGTGTGAGGTTTGGGAGAAGAGGGAGGAGTTGTATTCGTCCCCATTGTTCTCTTCTTCGGATGAGTCTTGTCGTCCGAATGTTCATTCTTCCTCTTTTTAGGTAGTTCTGTGACTACCTTGCCAGTCTTTGGGTCAATAAACAAAGTCTTTTGTTTAGGATCAGTCCCGTGTTCCTGTGTCGGTACCGCAGTTTTCGGTTCCGAAAGGTGTTTTTTCTTTTGAATGTCCATTTGTATTTTCGGTGCCGAGATTTTGTTCGGATCCGATTTCTTCGGTATCGAAGATGTCCCCGGTGTCGAGGGTGTTTTCGACGCCGAAGCGTGCTTCGGTGTCGACATGGACTGCTTCGACTTCGAGCTTTCCTTGACTTGGTGCTTCGGTGTCGATGTGGTCCGTTTATCGGAACCGGAACCACTATGATGGGAGACCGAGTGTCTCGGTTTCTGTTTCGTTGCCGGGCTCGAAGGCGGGGCGTTGGAAACTTTTTTCGGTTGTCTGACCGGGCTCGAGGGCGGGGTCGACACCGTGCGGGGTCTGTTCTTTGGTAAAGGGACGTCGTCACTCACGGTTTGTTGGACGTCGATTTCCTCGACGTCGGACTCGTCCGCTTCTGACCCCGCCTCGTCGGCCTCTTCTTCCTCCTCTTCTGGGTGCTGGTCCTCGAACAGCTCCGGGATTGCTTGTGACTGCATTCTCGATACCTCGTGTCTTCGGGCTCGACGGTTTCTAATCGTCGATTTTGAAGAGAACGCTGCACAGGCCTCACAGTCCCTGGATTCGTGTTCAGGGGACAAGCAGAGGTTGCACACCTCGTGTAGGTCCTTGTGTGGGAACTTAGCACCACACGTTGGAAATTTTTTGAATGGAGTCCTTTCCATGGACCCCGGGCTGGACTACGTCGAGTTTCTCGTAGTCGTCGTCCTTCGAACCGCGTCGGTATGGAGTAAATTCGCGTTCGATAACGATACCGTCGATTTGGAAAGGAGTACGCGCCGGTTATAACCTTCTTTGTTGAAGTCGGTCCGGAGCGCTTCGATCCTCATCCGAACCCGATGGCGGAAAAAAACAATCTAAGGATGGAGCCGATGCCCATGCGCACTAACACCAAGAGGAGGAGTCATCTATGACGACAAAGACTTCTCCAAGAGAAAAACAAAGTGCAATCATCCGAGCCCAACACCAGATGGCGATCTATTCATAAATGTACCATCTGCAGCCCATATGCCTCGAACAGATATTTTTAAACATGGCAGAGAAAAGAAGGGAGAGTTTCCAAAGGAAGGCAAATGACAAAAGGCAGAAAACACCTAAATGGGCTGAGAACATGGAAAGCACCTCAAATGGCGGGGCAGGGCCTGCTTTGTTGCTGGATTTCGAGAAGAAAGGGAAACTCTGTCTTCATCGCGAGAAGACTAGTTATTATAATAACATTTTCATTGGTTCCAGTCAATGTGAACATAATTACAAGGTAATTGGAGGTTGGGGATTCAAAAATGGGTCAGAGCCTGTGTTTCCTGGAATTTATTATATATGTGGAGACAAGGCTTATTTCAAATTGCCGGACCACTGGTATGGAAGCTGCTATTTTGGCATTGTCTTCCCGAAAATATACCATGTGAATGAAATTTCTGGAAGCAATGAAAATACTAATGGCTTAGTGCGTAGTAAAAGAGAAAGTGTAGGTGAAATAATGGGTAGTATTTTTAGTGCACTGATACCTGGAGTGGGAGTGGTTCTGAACACTCACAGAATTTGCAAATTATCCACTATAGTGGATGTGTTGTCTACTGACACAGCTCATGGATTTCTGCTGGTCAATACTGAAATGGTTGCGATCAGATCAATGGTTTTGCAGAACAGACCTGCTCTTGACACCTTATTAGCAAAAGAGGGCGGAGTCTGCCGGATGTTGAAGGCGCAACATTGTTGCACTTACATTCCGGACAAAAGCGTACAGCTCAAAAGATATGTGAAAAACATTACTAATTTGGAAAAGGAACTCAAACCACTCGAGGTTGACAGTGCATGGAAGAGACTGGTTGATGGTCTCTCCAATGTAGGTCATTGGTTTGCTAGTTTAGGTAAAAGCTTATTGTTAAAGGTACTGATGCCAATTGGAGTGATAGGTCTTATCCTATTTCTCATATTCGTCTGTTGCAAATGTCGCAAACACCAAAAGAAATACCAAGTGAATGCAAGAGGAGTGAAACGAAGTGCAGATGAGCTTGAATTAGAAGAAATGAATAATAAAATGTATAAAAAGGTGAAAAATTCTCACCCTACTTTAAATGAGAAAGAAAAATTGAATCGCCTGTTGGAAGAGATAGAGATGTACAAGGTGTGAAAGAAAGTTGGCATCTGGTTTCATTTTTTGTGATGATAGTAAATATCATCAAAGAGGGGATTGATAGAGCAAGATTTCGCATCGCGACTTGCTCAATTTAAGAACCTCGAAAATCTATTATAATCTCGTAACTTAATTGTTAGTTTTACTAATTTTATGTATTTTGGATGTGCGTGGGTATCATAGAGATGCTTGCCTATGTGTTTTACTAATACGATTAATCCGTGTTTCTAAAATGGCCGCTGCTTGACTTTCCTCTTCTGCGCATGCGTCAGTCACACTCACGTGACTTCGTGTAGAGATAGTTTTGGAGGGAAAGGGTGCGCATGCGTAATAAGCAATAAGATGGCTATAACGTGGTGAAGCTTTGTGCTGCTGCTCTTGTGAAATTGTTCGTTGCACTTACCAATAATGCATAGTATATTTTTGTAATGATAAACCTGAAATGTGAAATCATGACATGTAATACATTCATTTATTTTTATGTACTAATTTGTTTTCGCTTACTTTTCATGTATCTTCGGCACTGAGGGGTGAATGGGGATGGGGAGTCCATCTTGGAGGGCAGATCGGCGCATGAGCAGATGCAGTGAAACGGCATTGAAACCAAGCCAAAGAAGGTTGTTGGCAGAGCCTGCCTGGGAACGTGCACCTTCACCCAGCCAGAAGCATCTAGATTATGCTATATTGTAATACATTGTATAAATTTTCATTGTATTCCGTGCGACTTCTCGTGGGAACCCCAATCTTGCTAGGCGGCACCTTAGGATGCAAATTAGGCCTTAGAATAGTCTGTTCTGATTGGTGTGTTAACCAAAGCCTACCTTAGGACCAATCCAAATTGGGGATTCTGACATTTTGCAACATTTGGGGGGTGGTACCCTGTCCTAAAACAGTATAACTAGCCTAGGTTTAACTAGAGAAATTGTCCGACTTGTCTGAATAGCTGACCTGTCACTGACCCAACGGGTGACTTGATACAGAGGTGCTGCGGAGCTCTCTGTCCGAAATGTGACCATAGACTCTGAAGGTTTTACTGAACCTTAAGTGCTGGCGGAGCACTTTTTCTGGGAATTCGCTGACCCAATCGGGGTCCTGATCGATAGCTGCAGAGAGGGTGGAGCGCAGGCGTTGCTTCCGAACTGCGGGTGCTGGTCGTGTCCTGGTGGTCCTGTCCTGATCCGAATCTGGGTTTCCTGTCCTGTCCTGGGGTGTCCATTCTGCACCTGCTGTCTCACTGAGGGTTATCCTTCCTTGAGGGTTTTTCCTGTCCTTAACTGACCCGTGGCCAGGGTTGATTTTCACACCAGTCTAGGTAAATATCGCTCTAAGTTCTTAAACTGCACCTTTCTATTTTTCTGTCTTTGCTTCAATAAAGACATACCTTTGCACGTGAATAATTTTCCATGCTTTCTCCTGCAATCATTGCATTTCATAAAGTCGTTTGCATTTGATTTTCATAGCGTGTTCCTATGTTACCCTACCTTTTAGAAATCATTTCTGTAATGCAGTTTGTAACTTTTTGTTATGGTCTTGGTTTTTCTCTCGTGAAACTGACTAAAGTAACTCAGATTTATAGCGTGTTCACTTTGCCCTTATCTTAGTTTTCCTCTCACTTAGCGGGTTCCCTGTCGCACTAGTATTCTATTGATAAAGCTGTATGACTGCCTTTTATTTGAATTTAAGATAAAGCTTTCAAAATTTCCAGTTGTCCGTGGTCATTTCATAAAATAAAGTATAAAAGTTGGGTTTGTATTTTGCTGCCTTTCCTTTTACAGCTAGCTCCCTGACCCATCGTGGTCATAGGTACCCATAACGGTGGATGGTAAGTTGGGTACACTAGAAGTCATCGAAAGGGAACTCACAATTATTGGTAGTAGATTGTGTGGTCACCTGATCAATGTATATGATAAAGTAAAGTATATGGGCCCGAAGCCAGAAGTGGCGACATTATTGGTCGGGTGACCCGCGATCTCTAGCAATTCTACCTTATGCTGAAATTTCCTTAGTTTTTCCAAGTATTCTTCCGTCAACCTTGATGATGCTCGCTTGGGGTTGTCAACTTGTTGTGGGGTTACTTTCTCTCTATGTTCCCTAGTTCCCCCATATGTAATCAGTTGCACTTTTCTCTGCACCACTATGCTCTACTGCAATCCATTTCACTTCACTGTATGCCTTTCTACTCTACACCACTCTACTGGATGCCAGTGCAGTCTACCATGCATCACTGCACTCTTCACCTCTGCACCACTTTATTCAATGCGACTGCACTCTATGACACTCTACTCTGCAAGACTGGACTCTTTGCTACTGAACTCAACGTCACTCTACCCTGCACTCTATGCCAATGAACTATACCCCACACTATTCTACTATGTACCAATGCATTCTATGCCAATACACTCAAAGCCACTCTACTCTATTCTAAAACAAACTACTCTACGCCACTGAAGAACAAGTTACTAACCTTCGGTAATGAAATATCAGCAGGAGAAATATATTAAATATAGGTTCCTTACCTTAGAATTACCCCCAGGCATCAGAATGGATCTGGAGATTTTTTTCTTAGTAGTACCCCTGCGCGTCGGTAGGTGTCTATCATCGTCGCCGTGATGACATCGTGGTGCCTACTTAGATGCCACCCCTGTGCTCTGATGTCAGTTCTGACACAACTTTCCACGCCAGAAGAGCAGAGCCATAAAAGACATGGACCAACGGTGCGCCACAACTAGGGACTGCAAGGGAGTACCTATCCCTAGAAGTCAGTATGCAGAGCAGGGATGGGTGGGTGGGGCGGTAAGGAACCCATAACTAATATATGTCTCTTACAGATACATCGTTACCGAAGGTAAGTTACTTGTTCATCTGAAAGAGACCACTAGTTATTGATTCCTTACATTAGAATAGATACCCCAGCAATACCATCCCAGGAGGAGGGTCTGTGAACTAAGTTCACACCAGAAAGTCCTAGAGCACCGAATGGGCAGAATTGCCGTCCCTCCGGACTTAGCTGTCCAGGCAATAATGTCTGGTGAACGTGTGCAAGGATGCCCATGTGGTCGCCTGACCAGATGTCAAGAAGTGGGGCTCCACGTGCAACTGCAGTGGTTGCTGCCAAAGCCCTAGTGGTATAAGCATGCAGCCCTACTGGAGGTTCCTTTATTGCTAAAGTGTAACAGATTTTAATATTTTTATTTATTTATTTATTTAACTTGTAACGCGCAAGAGCTACCCGCAGTGGGTTTACCGGCGCTAGGGATAGACTCAAGAAGAAAGAAGTATCAGGTAATATCAAGCAGACCAGGACAACGGGCAGATCACTCAAAAAGCAAGGTCTTAAGTCCCTTCCGGAACCGCAGCAAGTTATTCTCCAATTTTAAAGCAACTGGTAAAGCGTTCCAGAGCTTGGGACCTAGATGAGCGAAAGACCGCCCACCCATTGTGGCAAGTTTAAATCTTGGGATAATAAAGTCTCCATTCCCAGAAGATCTAAGGGTTCGATGAGTCCTGTATGGTTGAACTAAGTTCTGTAGGTATTTAGGGGCTGTGCCCTGCCTAATCTTGAACAGATAACATAAGGCTTTAAATTTAATCCGGCTTGAGATTGTAAGCCAGTGTAAGTCACGCAGAGCAGAAGATGCTGAAGTTCTCCTAGGAACCTTCCGAAGCAGGCGGGCAGCCGCATTGTGGACTACCTGAAGAATCTTAATGGTTGCAGCATCAGCTCCCAAATAGAGAACATTACCGTAGTCCAGGCGGGAAACAACCAACGCCTGAACAACAGTTCTCTGAGTGGATAGGGGCAGCATCCATAACATTTTCTGGAGCCATCTTAAGGTGGAAAAGCAGATCGCAGCAACCTTTGTAGCCTGCTGCCTCATAGATAACTTGTCGTCAACAAGGAAACCAAGGTTGCGAACCACTGTGGCTGGTTGTGGAAGTGGTCCCATATCACTAGGCCAATGTAGGGGGCCCCATAGATTTTTATTCTTGCCCAATATCACCACCTCTGTCTTCTCCCCGTTTAATTTCAGACAGTTCTTCTGCATCCACTCGGCCACGCGTACCAGGCCGAGCTTTAGAGCAGAAGGGCTGTTCTCATCTCTGCCTGACAGAGAGAAGACAATTTGGGTGTCATCGGCGTAGGAGAATAGCGTCAGCCCCGCTTCCTCCACAATGGTGGCCAGGGGTCTTACTTAGATATTAAACAGTAAGGGGCTGAGTATGGACCCCTGGGGAACACCATAAGCCAATGAGCAGATTGTAGATGTAGCTTTGACCGAGAAAACCTGGAAGATACGCCCACTAAGAAAGGAGGCAATCCAGGCTAAAGCCGGGCCTGCCACTCCCAGGGAGCGGAGAGATCTCAAAAGGTTGGAATGGGACACGGTATCGAACGCGGCACTCAAATCCAGCAGGATGAGTGCCGATGTTTCACCTTGATCGATACCGTGTCGTAGACTCTCCGTAATTCCGAGAAGTGCTGTCTCTGTGGAGTAGTGAGCTCGGAAGCCGGACTGGGATGAGTGTAGAAAACCAGAACTCTCCACTAGATGGTTCAGTTGAGTGTTGACGTGCCTTTCCAGGATTTTCGAAAAGATGGGCAACAGGGATATGGGCCTGAAGTTAGAAGGATTAGAAACATCCGCACCAGCCTTTTTTAGAAGGGGCACCACCATTGCATGTTTCCATGCCTGGGGTACATGAGATTCCTTTAAGGAGGCATTTAACAGTTTTGTAAATACCTGATATAAATTAGGATCAAACGTCTTCAGGATTTTGGCAGGTAAAGGATCGCTGGGAGACCCTGATTTCACACTATTCAAGCACGAAAGGAAGGAGGCATCATCAAATAGTTGCCATTCCGTGAGCTTCACTGAGGTGACGGGAATGTCAGGCAACAACGAAAATCCAGTCTGGGATTTCTCTGCCGAAGGAGTAGAACTCAGTGAATCATAGATGCGCTCAACCTTTGAAATAAAAAACTCCGCCAGCAACTGACATTGAGCCTCATCCAAGGAAGGGGGAATTGGAGTAGTATCAGCTCCTGTTAATTTCCAGACAACGGAAAACAGAACTCGAGGACAATTTTGCGCTTGCGTTACCGTATTCGTAGTATAGGCAGCTCTCGCACTTTTGCACTGCTTATGGTAACCTCTAAGGGCTTCCTTATAGGCCACTTTCCGCGAGACGGAGTAATTACGCCTCCATCTCCTTTCAAGTGCCTTGCAGTTGGCCCGAAGAAGCTTCAACTCCTCTGAGAACCAAGGTACAGGCTGACGATGTGACATGGAACACTTAGATGTCAAAGGGAGCATGGTGTCCACTGCATTGCTCAACCATTTAGATACCACCTCATTTAGCTCTGATATGGGCAGATCAGCCTCTGGAAGAGACCCTAAAAGATGCCCATTAAACTTAGTGGCATCAAGTCTACCCCAGCGACGTATCTGCTCGTCTTTGCCCTTACTGCTCCTGACCTTGATCTTGCTAGGTGGCTAAGAAAAAAAGACGGCATAATGATCAGACCACTCCAAAGGGCGAGCTTCCTGTGAGCAATTATATTCAAGATTTGAAAGAATTGGATCCAACAGATGACCCGCTGAGTGAGTAGGTCTGGAATTACACAGTAAAAGATCAAAGACTTCAAGGTCAGATAGAAGATGTTGACTTATAGTGCAGGACAAGTCTTCAGGATGAAGATTCAAATCTCCAAGAATAGTGAAATTAGCCACCCTCAGCATCAGAGGGGCTAGTGCTTCCACCAGGGAAGACACCCAGAGATTAGCATTGCCAGGAGGGCGATATATCAAGATGCCCGACAAGGTAAATTGAGCATTGATCGTAAGCTTAAAAAGGGCGGCTTTACATCCACGGAGAGGGAAAGCTTCAAGTTGGCAAGTGTACATTGATTTAAAAATTATAGCTATACCCCCCACTTTACCAGTGTCTCTGTCCTTTCTCATTATTACGTAGTCATTCGTGATAGCAGCTGCAATATCTGGCCCAGAGCTCTCATGGAGCCAGGTCTCAGTTAAAAAGCATCCGGATTCTCGTCGACAAGGAAGTCATGGATATTAAACTTATGCTTAGGGAGGGACCTGCAGTTGATGTTCCAAAACTTCAATGGGGGGCGAGCCATTGCAATTTTATTTTTCCTCAGCCTACCGCGTGCTTGAGTACATTCCTTTGCACCTTATCATTTTCCCCATAGAAAAAGCACAGCCCGAGCACATAAAATTGGGTGCTGGTAGGACACACTGAATGCAGTCTGCGCGAGGAACTTGCCTCAATAGTTTGAGTTCTTCACCGGTGTATGTGTAGACATAAGTGGGAGTAGCATCCGAGACGGAAATTAATCCAGACGGTCCAGCCCCTGGGCCCGTCCAGGCTCGGACGGGCGCAGACAGGCTGGACTCAGGCGTGACTCTGGCGTGCGACCGGCGCACCCACTGCGCGCTACCGCTGCGCGCTAGCGAGGCCATCTTAAATACAGCTCTCGAGTGTCCTGCTGGCCACTAGAGCGCATACAAAGATGGCGCCTCCAGGCGTCCCTTTCTTCCCCCAATAAGGCCGCTGAATCGGATTCGGTAGTGCAAGGGATGGGACCCGCTTAAAGAGCAGTGAAATAAACTATTATAATGCGCATATGCAGAATGGTCAGGCTAAAAACAGGGGAAAAGTCAAAGTAATTAAAATAAAATGACAAAACAGGATGTTTTTAAAATCGCGCCAAGAATTATGCTGAAAGCGCAATCACACTCGCACTGAGCATAAAGTCCCTGATATTACCTTTAAGCGAGGGCTAACACTGACAACCCATCAAGAGATGGTATGCTTTTGAACAGCCCGACGTTTCTTGGCACCTACATAGCCAACGATGAATTGATCATCCACCCGTATATCTTTTGGTGCGGTCAAGGTAGAAAGACAGAGCACGTTTGAGGTCCAGACAGTGGAGTCTCTCCTCCTCCTTAGAAGGGTGTGGAGGTGGGAAAAAGGTGGGTTAAGTGATTGTTTGTCCTATGTGAAAATATGTAACCACTTTCAGAAGGAACAAGGGTCTCGTCCTAAGCACCACAAAGAAAAAAGGAAGCTTATAAATAATAATAAATAATAAATAAATATTGAAAGATAGATCCTGAAGCTCACTCACCCTGCGAGCAGAGGTGATGGCAACAAGGAAGGCAGTTATCAGACTGAGGAGCCTGAGAGGACAGTTGTGAAGAGGCTCAAAGGGAGCACACATACGATAAGTTAGAACAAGATTCAAGTCCCACTGGGGCTTTATGGAAGGAGATGGAGGAAAGAGATCAGAGAACCTGCCAGGAGTTGAACCATCAGGGTCATGCCCTGATGTTACAGCCATGTCCGGGGGTGAAGAGCCTCTTGACATAGTGTCCATGACCCCTCCCCACCCTGTTTGTTGCAGTACCACATGGCTGTGGTGTTGTCTGAACACCTGCACCACTTTCCCTTTGAGAGAGGGAAGGAATGCTTTCAGACGCCTCTGATCTCCGCCTCTCCCAGATGGCCGCCCCAGTCCAGGAGTGACGCATCTGTCACCATTGTTCGGTCTGGTTGGGGAAGGGAGAGAGATCTGCCTCCGACCCAAGCTAGGTTCATTAATCACCACTGCAGTTGTAGTGCAGTTCCCTCCGAGATCTGGACAAAGTCGGAAAGATTATCCTGATGCTGTGCCCACTGGAACTTCAGGTCCCACTGCAGACCCAGCATATGCCATCTGGCAGGATCCACCAGCAGGATGCAGGAGGTCATGAGGCCCAGCAGCCTCAGGGTCATTCTCATCGAAATCCGGGAAGAGGCAGAAACATCGGTATCATAGCCTGAATATCCCGGACTCACTGCTTGGGAGGATAGGCCAGAAACTGAACTGTGTCCAGAACACCTCCAATAAAGGGGAGCATCTCAGAGGAAGTCTGGTGTGACTTCGGCACGTTGATAGTGAACCCCAGCGAGTGCAGGAGGTCAGCCATAGTCTGGAGGTGGTAGACGACTGACTGGGGCGAGCCCACCTTAAACATCCAGTCGTCAAGATAGGGGAAGACTGGAACCCCTGATCTGCACAGACAAGCTGCGACCACCGCCATCACTTTCGTAAACATCCGAGGGGCACTGGTAAGGTCAAAGGTAAGCACAGTGAACTGAAAATACTTGTGGCCTACCATGAACCTTAGATAGCATAGCGTCTTTGGGCTGGCAGGATGGAAAAATGGAAATAGGTGTCCTGCAAGTCCAGCGCCACTATCCAGTCTCCAGGGTCGAGGGCAGACAGGACCTGAGCCAACTTGAGCATTCTGAACTTCTCCTTCTGGAGGAAGCGGTTGAGGTCCCTGAGGTCTAGAATAGAATGCAGGCCTTTGTTCTTCTTGGCCACCAGAAAGTAGCGGGAATAGCAACCATGACCTTCTTCTCGAGCAGGGACCCTCTCAATAGCTCCCTTGGCTAAGAGAGCTAAGACTTCCTGGCAGATAAGCGCCAAATGATCCTCCGACATGCGATCGAAAGACGGTGGCATAAAGTGAGAGGTAGTCTCAAGGGGGAGAGAGTAGCCCCTTCAGACTATTTGCAAAACCCACCTGTCCGACGTGATGGATTGCCAGTGGGAGAGGTGATGGCGAAACCTGCCACCCACTGGCCGTTGATGGGCCTGAAACATCGGACTAGGACGTCTTGGAGGCGGCGGAGGGGAGGAAAGGGTGGACTGGCCCGCCCACTGGCTCGCAGACCCGCGAGGTCGCTGGGTCCCACATCTGTGGCCAAGTAGAGGCTGGGCAGCTTGCATGAACCAGTTGCTAGGCTGGGCTGGACGTGGCTGGGCGCATCTTTAGTAGCCAAGAAAAAGACGAAAAGAAGACTGGGGTGATCGGGAAAGTGCAGCGAGGCTCAAAGATCTGGCCATAGCCCGAGAATCTTTAAAGTGCTACAGCGGGGGGGCGTGGCCAGGATGGCGGAGTGAGTGGTCGCATCTGCTGCGAGCTCCTCTGATCCCGGACCCTAGAACCGTCATCTAGCATCGATCTCCCCCGAGCTGCTGTGATCCGGCAGCGGGGGGGTCACGGGATCCCGGCGGAGTCGCCCGGTGTGGGGGCCGGCCCTGTGACGGCCAGAATCGGCATTGCCGGCGCCATTGCAAGGGACGGCTGACCGAAGCCCGGGCCCGTGGCGCAGAGAGGAGCAGCCCCGAGGGGGTGGTGCGGCCGGAGACGCCTGGCCTGGCGACCCTGCCCTGAGGTGGCGGAGAGGCGGACCCGGCCTCGCGGGGGGCCCCGGAGCCGCGAAGACGCAGACGCTGACGGCCGTGAGTGAGGAGGAATCAGTGCAGACCCGGCGGGAGGAGCTACGAGTGGCCGGGGCTGCGGCCTGCATACTGGGCCCTGGCGGGGGCTGGAGAGCGTCGTCGCCCTACCACACGCTCCCTACCATTGGAGCGGAAGCTGGGACCGGACACTGCCGCCACTCGAGGGGACGGCGGCCTGGGGCCCAAACCCGAAGCAAGTAAGGAGCAGCCCCCGGGGAGGTGGCACGACCCAGAAGCGCCTGTCTCGGCGCCCCTGCTGGGAGGTGACAGGAGGCCCGGCCACGAGGGAGGTCCCGGAGTCGAGTGAAGGCTGCCGCCCGAGGGTGCAAGGACACGAGTGCGGGCCCCGGCGGAGGAGCTACGGGAGGCCGGGGCTGCGGCCTACACACTGGGCCTTGGCCAGGGCTGGAGGGGGCCGGAGCTGCGGCCTACACACTGGGCCTCGGCTGAGGTTGGGGAGCGCCCTCGCCCTGCCACGCGCTCCTTGCTACCGGGACGGGATACCGGACTGGAGCACGCACCCGAGGGGGCCTGTTGTGGCCTTTATTTCTGCCATCGGGAGGTGCTGCGAGACACGCCGGCTGCGGCCCATCGCCCAGGCCCCTCTGGCGATTTGGCGATAATTGGGCCTACCAGTGCGGAAGGGGTGACGTTGTGAGGGGCTGAGGTGGAGTAAGCCGCCCCTCTACAGGATTGCTGCTAGAAGAGGAGGAGGGCTACCTGATTTGTGCCTCTGTGACTGCATGGCCCTGGCGGCTTGGGGGTTCGCCTAGAGTGCCTGGTCTTCGGCGCCCGAGGAGGGGACAGCGCGGCGAGCGGGGCTCCCGAGCGCCTGGGTGGCTCCTGGACGGGTGGAGTGACAGTGTGGCGCCCCTCGTTTGCCGCTGGCCCAGCCCTGGGATTGCGGACCCGGCAACGCTGTCCGGCCTAGAAGAGGGGGGGGACGGAGCGTGGTGCATGTGGCTGGGGTGCGGTGCGCCTCGAGAACCAGCAGCAGACTGCCGGTAGCACCCAGGGGAGGAGAGAGGCGACAGCATCGGATTGGCAGCGCCTTATGTGGCCCAGGAACGCGCTACTGCAAGCAGGATGGCCGGCAACAGAGGGCCCAAGAAGGGGGATCGGACCCTACCGGATATGCTGAACAGAAACGCTGCGAGGCAAGATCGAGGGCAGCAATCTTCGAGCCCCCAGGGTGGCTCCCAGGGAGCGCACGGAGGGGAACCCCCGGTCACCAGATCTTTCCTGGAATCTCTTTTCAGCTCCCTGCGGGAAGACTTTCAGACGCTAAAACAAGAGGTGGCTGGTGAAGTGCGGGAGGTGCGACGAGAGGTTGACGGGCTGGGCGAGAGGGTAGCCACGATGGAGGAAGCCGGTCATGCCCGAGACGAAGAGATCTCACAGCTGCAGCAGGAAGTGGTACGGCTACGGGACCAGCAAATTGACATCCAAGCACATGCCGAGGACCTTGAAAACCGGCCCCGGAGAAACAACATTCGCGTCCGGGGAGTTCCTTCCGGAGCAGAGGAGGAAGACATGGCCGGCTTCTTGAGAGACTTATTCAGGGAGGTCCTGGGGGAGCCGGCCGACTTTCCAGTTCGAAATGATAGGGCGCATAGAGTTGGCCTGCGGCGCCGTTCTTCCGCTCCCCCTCCGGATATCCTAGCGTTCCTGCCAGACTACCCTCTGAAGGAACGAATCCTTCGAGAAGCACGATTGAAACCCTCTTTGGAATTTCGGGGTCACCGGGTGGCCCTCTTCCAGGACTTGTCAACGATCACCCTACAGAAACGCCGGGCCTTTAAGATCGCAACTGACTTTCTGAGGGAACATGACACTCGATACTCGTGGGGACATCCTTTCCGCATCATCTTCCGCTGGAACGGGACCCTGCATCAGCTACGCTCTCTCCAAGACACTTGTGGTGTCCTGGGCATCACTGCGACGGACGAGGAAACCCCGACTCCGAATCGCTGGCGCGTCACCAGGGACGGTTGGCAGGCGGTCCCTAGGCGTCGCCCCTCTGCCTCTTCTGCCCGACCGGACTCACCTACCATTCGAGCTGAGATGGACGACGCGGTGAGAGGAGTGGCCAGGGACACGGCGTCTGGAGATATGGCGCTGACTGCTTAAGAAGTACTCCGGGGGGAGATCGTCAACGCTTCTAGTGTAATGCAGGTTTGGGGGTCCTGGGGGAGGGAGGGGGGCGGGGTTGATGCGTAGTGGCTGGACGTCCACTTTTGTGCCTTTCCACAGACTTGTCCGTTAAGGACCGGACTGGGACAATGGGTTCTTTGGGTCAGTTGGGGGACCAGGGGGAGAGGGTAGGGAGGGGAATCGGGGAATTGGATAGTTCAGGGGTTGTTCGGGGGAAGGGGGGAGGGATCCGGGAGTTGGGATGGGGGGGGGAGGGTCGTCCAGTGCACAGTACGAATGTTGGGAGTTTTGAAGATGATCACACGATTTAGTTTGCCTGCGTCAGGAGGCCACATGCACACATGCATATCCCTCTCTGCTTTGCTCCTTTTGATGCCGTTGTGGGCGCCTTTGCGCTCCGCCTTAGCAGGAGGGGTTCCTCTTGCTTGCTGCCTTTCTTCTTTCCATGCCTCTTACTTCCTTTAAGGTAGTCACCCTGAACGTTAGGGGTCTGAACAATCCTGTCAAACGGCGGGCGGTGCTCTCCCTCCTTGAGAATACACACGCTGACATTTGCCTCTTGCAGGAGACGCACCTGCTGCCGCAGGACACACAGCCTGCGCTCCCGTAAGTTCCCGTCACAGTTCTTCTCATCCAGTTCCTCCAAGACTGCAGGGGTGGCAATTCTGGTATCTAGTCACTTTAAAGGGGAGGTCCTCCACAAATTAGCGGAACAGAAGGGTAGGCTGTTGGCGTATCGGTTTAGAATTGGGGGTCTTATGTTTACCATAGGGTCCCTGTATAGCCCTAATGACCGACAAGAACGCTTCCTGCGTACAGCGGTCGAGGATATCACTGCCTCACAAGATAGATATGTCATCATTGGAGGGGATTTCAACATGGTCTTTGATTCGGCTATCGACCGGTCGGCACAGCGCTACCCGCAGGTCGGGGAGCTCCTCGACCTCTGGCGCCACTTGCACCCCACGGACAGGGACTACTCGTACTACTCCCATGCGCACAAGACGTACGCTAGGCTGGACCACTTGTTGGTCACGTCCCCTGTGCAGGCGCTAGTTTCGGGATCGGACATAGGGGTGCTGTCCCTTTCGGGTCACGCCCCGGTAGATGCCACGTTGAGTTTACCCCCAGTGGTTCTCCCCCCTCGGACGTGGCGCCTGCGAGACACCCTGCTGCACAGGAAGGTGGTGGTAGATCGTATTGACGACGCTATCCGGGAATACCTGACGCACAATGACAACACGGACACCGCCCGGGCTACACAGTGGGCGGCATTTAAAGCGGTCCTCAGGGGGGAATTCCTAGCGATCTCCTCGGCTGAAAATAAAGAGAGACAGGCGAAAAGGGAGGAGCTCACCGACACGGTCCGCGAGCTTGAACAGATCCATCGCAGAACGGGGGCCCCTAGAATATGGCGACAGCTTAAAGGTGCAAGGAATGCCCTAGCTGCTCTGGACTTGGACCGAGCGGAGTACGCTGCACTCCGGTTGCGTCACACCTTCTACACAGGGGGTGACCGCTGTGGCAAGTTGCTAGCCAACAGACTTCGAGTAGCACGCCAGAGTCAACTAGTGAAGGCGATCTCTAGCCCTACGGGGACCACGGAAACGGAGGACGCCCACATCGCGGCCGTTTTCCGTGGGTTTTATGAGGACCTTTACACTGGGGAGCCGCCGGATGCGCCGGCCGTGGCCGCGTATTTGGACTCTGTCGCCCTGCCCTCCCTGGACCCCCTACAGGCGGAACACCTGGACAGGGATATTAGGATAGAGGAGGTGATCTCCGCCATTGCCCGGCTTAAGCATGGCAAAGCACCGGGCCCGGACGGGTATACCGCGCTTTTTTACAAAACGTTTTGTGCATCGCTGGCCTCTATCCTTACCCGTCTTTTCAATTCGTTTGCCGCAACGGGGGCTATTCCGCCTGATCTTTTGCGCGCTTCCATCACGTTGATCCCCAAATCCGGGAAGGACCCGACGCTCTGTGGATCGTACAGGCCGATATCTCTGCTGAATGTCGATCTAAAATTGTATACGGGGATCCTAGCCGCTCGCTTGGCCCCGCACTTATCTGGTCTTATAGACCCTGACCAGGCTGGTTTTGTGCCGGGGAGGCAGACGGTTGACAATACGAAACGGATCGTTCACCTGCTCGAGAAGGCCTCCCGGATCCCGGGGGAACATATGATGTTAGCGGTGGACGCTGAGAAGGCGTTCGACCGAGTGCACTGGCCCTACCTGGAACAAGTACTAGTGAAGGTGGGCATAGGGGACAAGTTCCGCTCTATGGTTTTCAACTGCTACAGACGGCCGACTGCAGTAGTTCGGGTGAACGGGTATGCCTCTCGGGATTTTAACATTGAGAGGGGCACCAGGCAGGGGTGTCCACTTTCCCCCCTGCTCTTTGCTCTTTATATGGAGCCGTTCGCCCAACGGATACGGAACAACCCGGCGGTGACCGGCGTGCGGATGGGAGGCTTTACGCACGCTATCAGCCTCTATGCTGATGATGTCATCTTGTCACTTGACGAACCTCGGACAGCCTTGCCGGCCTGCGTCGAGGAGCTGGCCTCCTTTGGCGCGGTGGCGGGGTTTAAACTGAATATGGGGAAGTCGGTGGCTTTGGATGTCTCCCTTGATCCCTCCACCAGGACGGAATTGCAGAGCCGCTTCCCCATGATGTGGTCGTCAGAAGCGATACCCTATCTGGGGATCCAGATAGCGCCCACCTTACCGGCCATGGTGTCGGCCAACTACACGGCGTTAGGTGTTAAAATCCGGGAGGAGCTGGGCCGTTGGAACCGCGGCACCCTTTCCTGGCTGGGCAGGATAGCTGCGGTTAAAAGGACAATTCTCCCGCAGGTGCTATATTTATTCCGGGCCTTGCCGCTCCAACCGCCGGCAGGGTGGATCCCGCAGCTACAAGCGGACGTCTCGCGCTTCGTTTGGCAGGGGAAGAAACCCAGAATGCGTAGAGCACTCTCATTACTGGCCCCTGAGGCGGGAGGATTGGGGATACCTGACTTCCGTAGGTATTTCCAAGCAACGCAGTTGCGTTATCTGGTGGAGTGGAGTAGATGGGAGTCCGATAAACACTGGCTCTTCCAGGACCAGGCAGTGGCGGGGCGACCCCTGCAGGAAGTCCCGTTTTTGCGTCGAACTCATAGACCCAAGAACTTGTACATCTCTTTTGTTACGCGTGTGCCGCTGCGGGTTTGGGATGCAACGGCCACCACGTGCGGCCTCACCTCTTTCCCGTCACCGCTCACGCCGCAGGTGGATAACCCAGATTTCACCCCAGGTATGGAACAGGGGGCGTTCGCACATTGGAGACGGGCGGGATGTAGAGCTCTGTGCCACTTGTATGGCCAGGAGGGGGTGATCCCCTTTGTACAGTTTCGCCAGGAATTTTCACTCCCCGAGACTGAAAGGCACCGCTATATGCAGGCCCGCCATTGGGCTCTCCAGCCACAGGTGAGGGATGCTGCGGATAGGCGCTTCTTGCCATACGAACAATGGCTGCTTACGCGTACTTCGGATTCAAAACTGATTACGGATCTTTATAAGTTACTGCAATCTCCATCCACACACTTCTATAACCCGGGGAGGGAAAGGTGGGAGAGGGAACTGGGAAGGACACTGAGCCCTAAGGACTGGGAGAACATATCTTCTAGAGCAAGACATTCGGCGTACCATATGGGCCTTACTGACACACTAACTAAAGTTTCCACTTATTGGTACTACACGCCGGAACGGGTGCACAAATTTGATCGCAGCAGGGGGGACACATGTTGGAGAGGATGTGGGCACCGAGGTACTCTTACACACATCTTATGGGATTGCCCCCTCCTGGCCACATACTGGAAGGAAGTGCTAGACGACATTGATACGCATTTTGGCATTGAACTGCCGCGCTTCCCCGCCTACATCTTGCTGGGGCTCCCGAATGGTCTAATGTACCCCCTCAGATCTCGTAGGGGTAGGCAGATCGCCATTGCGCTGGGATCAGCGGTTCAAAACATCTTGATACATTGGCGCACTGCCACGATACCCTCTGTTACGGGCTGGCTCCATAGATTGTGGCACGTGTTGGGCATGGAGAAGTTGTCGCTGATGGTGGCTGGGGATATATCGCAATTTTCAGAACTCTGGCAGCCATTTCACTCCCTGTTGTCAATGGAATTTAAAGAAATTACTTGCCCTAAGTACCTCCGCCTCCTGCGGCTCACGAGCCCTGTAACACAAGCCCCGTGAATTGGTGGGGGACACACTCTCCTCGCAGGCGGGGATCCTGATGTTGGCCTTGACTGATGGCGGTGCACTGGACGTGGGGGGGAAGGAGGGAAGGGGGTTGGGATCCGGGAGTTGGGCTGTTGGGGTGCAGGGGGGGAGTTTGGAATGGGAATGTTATCCCACACTGAGCCGGGGCGCTCCAGGTATAGCCGAAAGGGACTGATGCCATACATTGCATTTAACCGTTGTAGCTGGAACTGGGGTTCTCCCCGACTGAACTGAATGTCTCCTGTTGTTGCTACTTGGTCTTTGTGTGTGGTGCTGAAAAAAATACTTTAAACCATAAAGTGCTACAGCGCAGAGTCTGCTTTGACGCCAAAAAGACAACAGCCATCAAAGGGCATGCCCAGCAAAGTTGATTGGACATCCCCCAAAAAGCCAGTTGTCCTCAACTAGGCGTTGCGTCTAAGGGCTACCGACGTGGCCTAGGGAGTCGGTGGTATCTAGTCCAAATCGGACTATGAATTTGGCTGCATCTCTCCTATCCGCCACTGCCTGGGAGAGAACGGCCTGGGCATCCTCGGGGCACTAAGGCAGCACCTGCGCGACCGTATCCCAGATGGTATGGGAATATTTGCCCAAGAGGCACGTGGTATTCACAGACCCTAGGTGATCCAGCTTCTTGGATTCCCTATATGGGGGAGCAGAAGGGAATGCGCACTTTGAAGAAGAGGCTTGGACCACCAAGTTCTCAGGGGAAGGGTGTAGGGGTAGGAAAACTGGGTAGCCCAAGGCTGGGCGATGGGGGCAGGTAATCATTCTTTCTACAGGAGCCCCTGGGCTGGGTTTGGAACAGGAGCCCAGGAGGACGTCAGTGAGGGCTTTGTTGAAGGGCAGAGGAGGATGGCACAGGCTGAAACACCTCTGTCAGGAGGTTAGTCCTGACTGCCACTGAAGGGAGCTCAAGGGCCAAGACCCTGGCTGCCCTTCGCACCACCACATCGCAGGACGCTTCCTCCTCCGTAGCCATGGTAGGTGGAGAAAGCATGCCTAGGTCTGGAGAAGTGTCCAGAACACTGGCGTCACCTAGGTCCTCTCTCCAGTCCGGTTCTTCTAGCTGGACTGCTAATGAGTCTAGCGATCCCTCCCAGTCCTCATCACCACCTTCTGGGCAGAAGGGAACACCAGGGAAAAACAAGAGAATAAAAGTACTCTCCGCTCCATCTTGGGAGTCAGGATGGGTACGGCGCTGATGGGTGGTACAGCCAGCACCGAGGGGTGTCGTCGTCTGGATCAGCGCTGGAGAATGTCGAGTAAGATCAACCAACATCGATCCAGGGGCCATCCCGGGCCTGGAACTGCTGGCATCAAAGGCCAAGGCCCCCGACCGACTCTGCGGGGCCCAGAGGCACGCCGGCAGAGTCAAGACAAGGTGGAGGGATTCATAGAACTTACAAAGTTGGGCATGGGATGCTCTGGCTCCCAGGAATGGGGGAAGCATGGAGTCGTCCCTGAAGTAGGCACCGGAGACGGAGCTTTAGAGCAAAAACGATCCAGGTCCCTCGTTGCATCATCCGACCGACGAGGAGAAGGAGAAGAGGGCCAGTGCTTCTTCACCTTTGTCTTCTTGGACTTACTTGAAAACCTCGAAGACTTGGAGTACGACGAGGTGTGGATGCCCTCAAGACCTTCCTCTTGAACGAGAACAGGAATGACACGGAACCAATAACTTCTCGGACCGCTCCTGCAAAGACTTCGGATTCATAGCCCGGCAGTCTGAGCACAGCTTTGTGTTGCGCTCCACCGTCGTGCGAGATGACGTCTCGTGTTCAGACATGCACTCCTCACAGCCAATTGTGTCTTCAAAATCTGCTGGAGTAACTACGGCAACCAAAAGCAGCACAGACACTTCTAGCACATGGAGACCTCACAGTCAGGAAAGCGTGCCACAGCAAGTCAAGAGTCGGTCAATTCACTTTACCCTGAATAATGCTGCGCCATGAGTCAAGGTAACGGTGCCTCCACTGTGCCTTGGGAACAACCTCTTACGCCGTTACATGGCTTCCATGTAGACCATGAAAATTCATAGCATGTGCCACTTACAACTCTTAAAGGAACAGATAGAGGCATGTACAATACAGTGGTAACATAAGTATGTAACCACAACATAGTACTACGATTCTCAAGGCCCAACGGACTCCTTTGCTAGCAGACAGGTAGTTTGAATATGTGGAAGCTGTTTTTATGGGCGTATTTGTTCAGGTTTTTGTTATATTTCATTGGTATCAAAGCAAATGAGGGATAGGAGCTACCCTGTGTATTTCTATTCCTTTTTCATAGAAATTATTACTATCTTGATATGTTACTATTTGGCAGTGATTTTATACATTGTATGGGTACATCTCTTATACTCACTTAGGTAATTGTGTTAACGGGTTAATTTATGTGTCTTTAGTTATGCTTTTGTGAATTGGTTATTTACATAAATTGCAGTGGGGACTTGATGCTATTTGATAGGCACAATCAGAAATGTCTGATGGTTCAGAGGTGTGTTTTGCTTTTACCAGTTGGCTGCTTCGAACGTTCTGCACCAGACTTGAATGGTCGAAGAAACGGGTGAGGCTGTGTGGGCCAACGGCCGTGCGCAGCATTACCGAGGTAGTGCTCGCGACGACCGTTGGCCGACGGCAGCAGCCAACGGGTTAAGTTATACTTGGGGTATTATGATAGATTGCTAAATCTTGTGAATTTGTTTTAAGATAATTTAGAGTATTGTTGATTATAAAGAGGATGTAAAGTAATTTCCTTACAAAGGTGAGCACATGTAGTTTGTTAAGCTTCGATTTATGTTGAGCTTACACTCACAGGACAGATAACTTTTAAATCTGACTTGCACATTCACTGGATGAGCCTATGAGGACAGGTGATACGTATTTGTTGGAACTTTGTGGTATATCGGACTTTCATCTCCCTCCATTGGGTGTTTAATAATTAATGGACCATAATTGGGTAGAGAAAATCAAAATGTAGGAGGATATTCTTCCTGAATTACTCACCATGTTTTCTTTGAGTACCCAAAAGGTTGGCGTTTTGCAATAGAGGACTTTCTGTTTCTTGATGTAGTCATGTTTAAGTATGTGCCTATTTGTTTAACATGAAAGGAGTCATTTATTGTTATATATTGTGTGATTTTCTAGCCCTGAGGAAGTCTTTGAAGAAGACGAAACACATGTTGGCTAGAGCGGAGGAATATGAAATAAACAAGTATCGACTTTATGAGGAGTTGGCCTTCTTGTTTTCTTGTGCTCGCAGGTCTCTGTTGTTTGATTTCTGTTTGCTTTGTGTCATTCTGTGTCAAAAACTGCCTATGAAGGTTTCAGTGGCAAAGATCTGCCTTCACTTTGATCTCTGCGTCACTGCCCAGTATATTCAATGTGAAATACAACATTGTTGATAGTCAATGCAGATTGATCAAACAGGTGGAGACAAAGTTACAGCCTATTAAGATTTAAAATGTGCTCTACCCAAAGAGGTAGGACAGCAAAGCAAATGCAACTGCCAAACAATGTATAAAATGTGAATTTAGGCATTTTGCTGAGCACCAGGAAGTTGCCTACTGGTTGCTCTGTATCCTTACCAAAAGGCTTAACACAAGTGTAATGCATTCTAGCCGTTCTGTCTCTATCTGAAATAGTAACAGAGGTATCTTGTAACGCTACATGTATGTGAAAAGGGCTAGTAGAAACAAAGAGTGGCGGATTCACCATGAAAAGATTAGTGTGTGCAAAAACAAGAATGGGGTAGATCTGTCAACACTGACCTCCCTATTGTTACTTTCCAGGGCTGGTGTGTGGTATACTAGTGTGACCGTAGAGAGGTGGGGAAGTGGGGGGTGGAGGACGGTAGGGAAAATTACCAACTCATGCACCCACCTTCCTCTTGTTCATCTCTAGGGCCTGTGTCCGGTGGTTTAGCTCTTTCTCCCCAGCGTTAATGTTGCTTTGCAGAAGGTGCTCCTTCTCTTCCAGCTTTCTCACCACCTGTAGCTGAGCATCCACCTAAGAGGGTATAGGAGAAGGCGAGGGACACACATTTGAGAAATGGGGTACAGGGTCACAGCAGGCCAGCAAAATCAACTGAAAATTAATTTTAAAAAAAGATAAAAGGAGGAGCCTGTGGTACCAATTACCAGGGGCTGACCTGTGGCCAGAGATGCCAATTGGGTTTAGGCTTCAATGCAATTTTAGGGAAGGCACATAGGTCCTGGGTGTAGGAAAGTGGGTTTCTGTTGCAGTCACCCCCCCCCACCCCCACTTGTTTCCAGACTACTGATGCACTTGTATCTTGGTGTGCCCTGGGTCCCTGCCAATCAGGTTCCCATGGTCTGTGTTCTTTCCCCAAAACTAACCCAACTGGCATCTCTGGCCACAGGTCAGGCATTGGTAAATGGCACCAAAGGTACCCATGGCACTGTGACCAGGGAATACCTCTAAGGGCTGCAGCACTTATTGTGCTACACCAAAATGAGGTATAGTGTGTAAAGAGTCCAGGTGAACCCAAAGGTAGGCAGAGGTTACAATTAGAGATAAACCTACTCTCCATTTCTGGTAGAGTGGTTGAGCAGTAAAGCAGTATCAGAGGACAGTATTAAGCATTTGATGTACACACTCAGTCGGCAAATGAATTCACACACTCAATAACTGAACTCTGGGCCAAATGTGTTTGTATAAAAATATATACTGTTTTATTTTTAGAACCAAGCAAGCCTGGTACAGGTAAAAATTAAATACTTTTCAGTGATAAGTTAATGGATTTAGAACAGTTTAAAAATGTAATAGAAATTGGACTTTGTTTGATTTACAGGGGATACAGCAGGTTGCAACACTTCGCTAATACAGTACATTGAAATGAATAGGCTTTTTCAGTAAATTACAGGTAAGTTACTTTTTACGTTACTTTTCTAATTCAGAACTCCACACTTAGAAACTTTCTGGAAGAAAATTGTCAATCCTATGGAGGAAAAACAGGTTATCAGTCACAGGTAAGTTATTGACTGGGAGTTAAGGTTTTAGGGTTAGACTCAGGGGTCCTCCAGGGTCAGTGATGCACTCTTGTTACACCCTCAGCGGCACTAGGGCGTCAGGTGCCGAGTGTTGAGGCCCAATGTTATCCAATGGGGGAATAGGGGGCCTACGGTTGGTGGCTGCTGGCAAGCAGACCACTGGGTTGTGGGAGCAAAGCTCCTAGGGGTTAGATCAGGGCAAATGGGGAAACAAAGAAGAACCAAAGGTGCACCCTCAGCGGCACTAGGGTGGCCGGATGCAGGGTGCTGTGTCAACGTTGGCTGCCCTGTTGTTTTCTATGGAGAACCTCTGGTTTGCAAAAGCACTGCAAGCAGGGAGACGAAGGACTTCTGGGTGCGAACACCACTTCGAGAGGTAGGTTGGGAAGTTAAGGGTGGTTAGGCACCATTGGTTTGGGCACACAAGGCTGTGGGGCGTCGGGTGCAGGGGTGCCTTTTGGGGTCGTATCTTCTTACCAGCTCCTTGTCGTGGTTAGGGGGGCCTTCTGGATTTAGGCGTCGGCTGAAAGCTTGAGGAAGGTCAGGGGTCGCCGGATCTCGGGTCAGGATTGCTGGGGTGCCCTCCTCGTGGTGTTTTTCCATTCGAGCTCGGGCCGGGTTCAGCGGGTGCGGAGTGAACTGGATTTGCGGTCTCTGGCTGCTGCCAGAGGTTGCAGTTGAACAAATCTGGTGTTCACGGAAGAAGCAGTCTTTGGAAGTGAAGGCAGGCAGGTCCTTCGGGGTATTTGCTGTTGCTGGCTGCAGGCACACCGGGATTTCGCAGGAGCAGGTTCGAGGGGAGACAGGCTGCAAGGCTCTCTAAGATGCCCTCTGTCGTGCATTTTACATTAAATCCCACACTGACATCAGTGTGGGTTTAATGTGCTGAGAAATTTGATACCAAACGTCTCAGTTTTCAGTGCAGCCATTATGGGGCTGTGGAGTTTGTCATGGCAAACTCCCAGCACCATATGTTGTAAATGTAAATGTTTTTGTACTTGTATAGCGCGCAGCTACCCGGACCGGGTCTCCCGGCGCTTGTACTCATACCGCTAAGGAACCCTTCCTGGTTTTCCTTGTGAAGTGTCCACTCCTGGGCACCCCCATGGTGAAACCAGGCATCCTCGCGCTGTTGTGGAGATTAAACAAGCTATTGCCCAGAGTTGCAGCGTGGGACCCATGATTAGAATAGACACTGAGGCGAGAATATCCGGTCAGAGGAATTTGAGCCCGAAACCCGCCGAGGCGGGAATCGAACCCTGGTCCCGGGCCAGAGCTCTGCATCAAGGTCTGCCGCTCTAACAATTTAGCCACACTTCTCCACCATATACTCTTAATGGCAGCACTGCACTTACAATGCCCAGGAATGGACTTGGGCACTGTAGGGGTACAGGGCTCATGCACCTGTACTCTCACCACTGGCATAGGGCACCCAGCCAGAGGGGTGACTGATTGTTAGACGGGGACCCGGAGGGTCGGCCGAGTACAGGGGGGAGAGGCCTCCGGTGAGGGTCCTCCCCGGTAATCGTACAGACAGGTAACTTCCCCCCCACAGATAGGCACCACACAGGGACGCGTTCTTCACACTTTTATATTTCTTAAGAGCAAGGTAATTGACGGTACAGCAGGACCAGGATACGAGGACCCTGTCAATTCTAGTCTCTTTGGGGGGAAGGGTAGCGGGACAGTCTCAGTACCGGACCGGTACGGGGGTAGCAGGTGTGGAGCTCACAATCCTCGAGCTGATGGTTCGCAAGGAGGGGCCGCGGCAGCGCCAGCAGGCCTTCAAGATGGTTCACGGAAGGATGGGCCGCGGCAGCGCCAGCAGGCCTTCAAGATGGTTCACGAAAGGATGGGCCGCGGCAGCGCCAGCAGGCCTTCAAGATGGTACACGAAAGGATGAGCCGCGGCAGCGCCAGCAGGCCTTCAAGATGGTTCACGAAAGGATGAGCCGCGGCAGCGCCAGCAGGCCTTCAAGATGGTTCACGAAAGGATGGGCCGCGGCAGCGCCAGCAGGCCTTCCAGATGGTTCACGAAAGGATGGGCCGCGGCAGCGCCAGCAGGCCTTCAAGATGAGTTTGTCTCGGTGTCTCTCGACTCCAGGATCCAACTGCCTTCCTGCTCTGGAGCTGCCCCAGTTATAGGCCTGGCGCCCTTTGATGTCCGGACCCTCGCACTTGGAGGTCGGGGGGTCCGGGATGAGGGAGTCCAGACACCCAGCAGGGGGGTGGAGCCAGCGCCCAGGGAGGCTGGGGCGATCGACACCTGGCGGAGGGGAGCCGTTGACACTCCTTCTCCCATTGACCTGCCAAGTGGTCTCTTTACCCCCTGGGTGGATGGTGGTGCCTCGATGTCGGGGCCTGGCTGGGCCCGAGGCCGAGGTCGACCCGAGGCCACGAGGCCTGGTCGAGTAGTGTCCAAAATGGCGGCTGGGCCGGGGACAGGGGTTCTGGAAAGGACCCGGGCCAGCCGATACGGTGGTGTTCAGGAGCCAGGGTTCCGTCGGGGAAGGGCCGGAGGTTGCCCCGGAGGGCTGCGGGGGTGGTTCTTGTCCGGGGAGCAGGAGGAGCAGGGGTCCGCGACCCGCCATGCGGGGAGGGGACAGCCTGGCCACGAGGCCTGTCCAACATGCGTCCCCCCCACCTGAAGGCAGGGAGAGTCAGCAATCCGCTTGGGTACTCTCCTCGCCGAGGCGGAAGAAGCGGGACAGGCCGTCTGCGTTGGCGTGATCTTGGCCTGGGCGGTGCTCCACAGTGAAGTCCATTCCCTGCAGGGAGATGGACCAACGCAACAGCTTCGGGTTTTCTCCCCGCATCTGCATCAGCCATTGCAGGGGTCGGTGATCTGTTTGTACCCGGAAGTGGGTACCGAAGAGATAGGGCCGGAGCTTCTTGAGGGCCCATACTACGGCGAAGGCCTCCCGCTCGATGGTGCTCCAGCGCTGTTCTCGGGCCAGCAGGCGTCGGCTGATGAAGACCACTGGCTGATCGACCCCCTCGGTGTTGAGTGGGGAGAGGACGGCCCCTATGCCATGATCTGAGGCGTCCGTCTGCACTATGAATTCCCGGCTGTAGTCGGGGGCTTGGAGTACGGGGGCGGTGCACATGGCGGACTTCAGGTTCTCAAAGGCCGTCTGACATTCCGGCGTCCAGTTGACTTTCTGGGGGTTCTTTTTGGATGTGAGTTCTGTGAGGGGCCCTACAATGCTGCCATAGTCTTTTACGAAGCGCCGGTAGTACCCGGTGAGCCCCAGGAAGGCTCGGACCTCTGTCTGGGTGACCGGGGGCTCCCAGGCTTGGATGGCGGCAATCTTGAGCTGGAGGGGGGCCACCAGGCCACTTCCCACCTGGTGTCCCAGGTAGGTCACGGACCCTTGGCCGATCGGGCACTTGCTGGCCTTGATGGTTAGCCCGGCCTGCCGGAGGGCGTTCAGGACCTCCCGGAGGTGGTGGAGGTGTTCTGCCCAGTGGCGGCTGTACACAGCAATATCGTCCAAATAGGCGGCGCTGAATTCCTCCAGACCCGCCAAGACTTTGTTCACGAGTCTCTGGAAGGTGGCGGGTGCGTTTTTCATTCCGAATGGCATCACCTTGAAGTGGTAGTGGCCGTCCGGGGTGGAGAAGGCGGATCGCTCCTGGGCACCTGGAGTGAGGCCGATCTGCCAATAGCCCGCTGTTAAATCTAAGATGCTCAGGTAGCGGGCGGCCCCCATGCGGTCGATCAGCTCATCTGCCCGGGGAAGGGGGTGAGCGTCGGTCCTGGTGACGTCGTTCAGACCCCGATAGTCTACACAGAACCTGAGCTCGGGGGTGACGCCCGGGGCGGCGGCCTTGGGGACCAACACGACGGGGCTGGCCCAGGGGCTGTCGGACGGCTCGATCACTCCCAGAGCTAGCATCTTGGAGACTTCCGACTGGATGCAGGCGCGTACTCGATCAGGCACCCTGTACGCCCTGTGTCGGATAGGGGGGCTTATCCCCGGTGTCAATGTCGTGGAGGCACCAGGGGGTGACCCCAGGGATGAGGGAGAACAGGTCGGCAAACTGTAGAAGCAGTTCTCTGCAGTCTTGGCGTTGTGCTGGGGACAGGGCCTCGGAGAGGTGGACTCCCTCCACGGAGCCGTCTTTCTCGAGCGTTTTCAGGAGGTCTGGGAGGGGCTCGGAGTCTTCTTCAGCCCCACTGTCGGTAGCCATCAGGAGGCTAAGTTCAGAGCGTACAAAGTGGGGCTTGAGTCTGTTGGCGTGGAGGACCCGCAGGGGGTTTCGGGGGGACTCCAGGTCCACCAGGTAGGTGACGGGGCCCTTGCGCTCCACCACTTTGAAGGGTCCTGTCCATTTGTCCTGGAGGGCGCAAGGTTCAACCGGGGACATCAACCAGACCTGTTGTCCCGGCTCGAACTCGATGAAGGAGGCATTCTGATCATACCAGCGCTTCATGTCCTCTTGGCTGGCTTCGAGGTTGGCTTTGGCGAGTTCCCTGAACCGCCGGGTCTGGTTACGGAGAGTCAAGAGGTACTTGTATACATCAGGGGGAGTCTTCTGAGGGGCCACCTCCCATCCTTCTTTGACTAGGCTGAGGGGGCCCCGGACGGGGGGTCCATACAAGAGTTCGAACGGGCTGAAGCCCAGGGATTTCTGGGGGACCTCCCTGTAAGCGAACAGGAGGCACGGGAGCAGCACGTCCCATTGGCGACGTAAGGGTTCTTCCAGGCCCATGATCATCCCTTTGAGGGTGCGGTTGAATCGTTCTACTAGTCCGTTCCCTTGCGGGTGATAGGGGGTCGTGAATTTGTAGGTGACCCAGCATTGTTGCCATAGGGACTTCATGTACTTAGAGATAAAGTTTGTGCCCCTGTCACTGACGACTTCTTGGGGGAAGCCCACCCGCGAGAAGATCCCCATCAGGGCTCGGCCCACCACGGGCGCCGTCACGGTCCGGAGAGGTATGGCCTCGGGATAGCGGGTGGCATGGTCCACCAGGACAAGGATGAACGGGTGTCCCTGTGCTGTCCGGGGCTCCAGGGGCCCCACAATGTCTATTCCCACCCGCTCAAAGTGGGTGGTGACGATGGGAAAGGGTTGCAGGGGGACCTTCAGTTTTCGACCGCTTTTCCCGCTGGCCTGGCAGGTGGGGCAGGCCCGGCAGTGGTTCGCTACATCGTTCCGCATCTTCGGCCAGTAGAAGTGGGTCACCAGGCGGCTGTACGTCTTGTCCTGCCCCAGGTGCCCGGCAAGAGGCACATCGTGTGCCAAGTTCAATAGGACGTCTCTGAATCGGAGGGGGACCACCCGCACCCAGCTGGCTCCAAGTTCGGCGATCTTTTGCTCACTATAGAGCAGCTCGTTGTCCCAGTAGATCCAGTGGGCCCCCGATGTATCCCCTGCGCTCTGGGCTATGGCTTGTTGTCGGAGGCCCTCGAGGGAGGGACACGCTCTTTGTTCCTGGCGGAACTGTTCCTGAGTGGGGCCACCTTCTTGGCGCCACTGGGCCAGCTCCGGGAGGTCTGGGGGCTGATCCCGTTCTTCGTCGTCAGACCCCGGAGGACCAGGCTCAGGGGTGGTTTCTTCGGTGACAATCGGTGGGGGAGGCTCGGGCCACTCTGGTTCCTCTTGGCGGGGGATGGCGCGGGCGGCCATGGATCGGGTCGTTACGCAGACCCATTCAGGGAGACCAAGCATCCCCAGGTGCTCCCTCCGTTCAACGGCTGACCAGGGGGAGCTTTCGAGGTCGTTCCCCAGAAGGCAGTCCACCGGTGCATCGTCGCAGACAGTTACTTTTAGCATGCCAGACACCCCCCCCCCCACTCGAAGGGGATGCGGGCCATCTGGCACAGGCTTTCGGAGTTGTCTGCCGACCGCACTGGACAAAGTACATTTGGTAGGATCTGGTCAGGGGTCACCAGGTGGCAGCGGACTGCGGTCACACTGGCCCCTGTGTCACGGAGGGCTTCCGCCCGGCGTCTATTGATTGTGACCCACTGGCTGTATTTCTGCGTGTTGGCGGGGATGGGCGCCCGCGGGACCATGTCCCTCTCTCCTAGACAGACCAGGGACATGGCAGCTGGTTCCCACTCGGGCTGGTACGGCTCGTACTCTTCGGCGTCTTCCTGGCCTAGCTCTTCTCCCAGAGCGGCGGCGGTGATCTGGCGGTTCATGGGACTCTGATTTTTCGGGCAGTTGGGATCATTGGCGTAGTGGCCGGGTCGCTGGCACTTGTGGCAGGTAACGTTGGCGCGGAAACCTGGTCGCGTTGGAGGGCTACCTCTTCCGGCCGGGGGCGGGGGGTTGCTAGTGGAGGGCACGGTGACGGTGTCCCGGCCCCGACCCTGGCCTCCTCCTCCTCCCCGTGGCCGGTGGGGCCCTTGGGAGGCTCTGTTTTGCTCGCTGGGCCAGCTTCGAGGGACTCGGGTGCTTTCCCATCGGTCTGCTTCGATGGCGAGTTTCCGAGGTTCGGTCAGTTTACTATCAAGGAGGTGCTGTCTTAGTTCGACAAAGCAATTATTGGAGAGGTGCTCCCATACAATCAGGTTGAATAATTGCTCGTAGGTGGTGACCTGGCTGCCCTTGATCCATCCCTCAAAGGCTCGGCTAAAAAAGTTCACATACTCCACCCAAGTTGTACCAGGGATCCGTTTGCAGTCCCGAAATCTCTGCCGGTACATCTCGGGCGTGAGCCCATAGCGAGTGAGGAGGGCGGCCTTCATGTGGTCATAGGATGTCATCTGCTGGTCGGGGAGTTGCAGCAGGGCGTCTCTTCCTTCGTTAACGAATTTACCCCATAGCCCGGCTCCCCAGTCGCTCCGTGGAATTCGGTGGGAGGTCATTGCTACCTCGTAGGCTTTAAACCATTGCTGGATATCATCGTTCCGGTAGTATTCCCGGACGACGTCCTTGGGGATGTGGACCTTGGGGTCTGTCGGAGCAGTGGGGCTTGGGTGCCCGGAGACGCCGAGGTCTTTGTTCTGCCGTCAAATTTCTAGCTCCTTCAAGTTGCGCTCATGCTCGTATGCTAGTCTTTTTTCTTCCAGCTCCCTCTGGCTCTTTTTCTCTTCTCGTTCTTCCCTGAGCCGTAAGTGTTCGAGTGTTATTTTTTTCTCTGCCAATTTGAGTTCTCCATCTAAGCGGAGTCGAGCCAGCTCCAATTCGTGGAGCCGGGTTTTCTCCCGTTCTCGGGCCTCTTCGGACGAGAGGCCCGATCTTCTTTCGTCTGCAGGGGTGGTACTTGTTTCGGTGGTCTCGAGGCTTTGATTTTGGGGTGGGGATGTTTCCGTCTCCACCCAAGCTTCTAAGGCGTGCTTGAGGTCATCTTTCGTGCTCAGTCCCGTGGTAGCAATGCCCAGCTCTATGCAAAATTGCTTTAGTTCTTTGTGGCTGTATTCTTCCAGCTTTTCCATCTGAAATGTTTCCGTTGTTCCACTCTCCTTTGTCGTCATGGTTGCTGTGTGTCGTGGGGTGAGTTACTCTCTGTACGATTATGCGTCGGCTCGGATCGCGCCGCTGGCCACCAATGTTAGACGGGGACCCGGAGGGTCGGCCGAGTACAGGGGGGAGAGGCCTCCGGTGAGGGTCCTCCCCGGTAATCGTACAGACAGGTAACTTCCCCCCCACAGATAGGCACCACACAGGGACGCGTTCTTCACACTTTTATATTTCTTAAGAGCAAGGTAATTGACGGTACAGCAGGACCAGGATACGAGGACCCTGTCAATTCTAGTCTCTTTGGGGGGAAGGGTAGCGGGACAGTCTCAGTACCGGACCGGTACGGGGGTAGCAGGTGTGGAGCTCACAATCCTCGAGCTGATGGTTCGCAAGTAGGGGCCGCGGCAGTGCCAGCAGGCCTTCGGGATGGTTCACGAAAGGATGAGCCGCGGCAGCGCCAGCAGGCCTTCAAGATGGTTCACGGAAGGATGGGCCGCGGCAGCGCCAGCAGGCCTTCAAGATGGTTCACGAAAGGATGAGCCGCGGCAGCGCCAGCAGGCCTTCAAGATGGTTCACGAAATGATGGGCCGCGGCAGCGCCAGCAGGCCTTCCAGATGGTTCACGAAAGGATGGGTCGCGGCAGCGCCAGCAGGCCTTCAAGATGAGTTTGTCTCGGTGTCTCTCGACTCCAGGATCCAACTGCCTTCCTGCTCTGGAGCTGCCCCAGTTATAGGCCTGGCGCCCTTTGATGTCCGGACCCTCGCACTTGGAGGTCGGGGGGTCCGGGATGAGGGAGTCCAGACACCCAGCAGGGGGGTGGAGCCAGCGCCCAGGGAGGCTGGGGCGATCGACACCTGGCGGAGGGGAGCCGTTGACACTCCTTCTCCCATTGACCTGCCAAGTGGTCTCTTTACCCCCTGGGTGGATGGTGGTGCCTCGATGTCGGGGCCTGGCTGGGCCCGAGGCCGAGGTCGACCCGAGGCCACGAGGCCTGGTCGAGTAGTGTCCAAAATGGCGGCTGGGCCGGGGACAGGGGTTCTGGAAAGGACCCGGGACAGCCGATACGGTGGTGTTCAGGAGCCAGGGTTCCGTCGGGGAAGGGCCGGAGGTTGCCCCGGAGGGCTGCGGGGGTGGTTCTTGTCCGGGGAGCAGGAGGAGCAGGGGTCCGCGACCCGCCATGCGGGGAGGGGACAGCCTGGCCACGAGGCCTGTCCAACACTGATCAATGCTAGGGCAGTGGTTTGTGGGCATGGCACACAGGGATGTGTTCAAACAACACACGGAGCAAAGTTTCACTCCGACGCCAGGTGCACAGCTTTGCGTTTAAGTTTTTACTGCTTCTTAGCCATCAGTTTTCCCAATTTCAGACAAACTTGTAAAGTCTACTCCAAAGTGTATTTCATCTTCATTTATTTTCTTCATTTTTGAATTCACACATATGAGACGATTACAGTTATAACAGCTTCATATGCCTCGGGTATGCCCATCCAAGCCTTTTCCTGGGCACGTGCATAAACGTAAAACATTCCCAGATGCAACTTGTGGATTACCCAATGCATTTCGGGCTTTGTATAGCCCTTCTTCAGGGGTTTGCTACAGATAAAAGAACGAAGCAATTAGTCTATGGCTTCAAACAACTCTGATTGACACTGTGAATTATTTAAAACAACAAATCCATGTCAGATTTTGGAATCACCCCATGCTTACGCTTTCCCTCTAAACACATAAACCTTAAGGCTCCCACATGCTGACACTGTGCACAGCTTTCAAACCTCCCGCTTTACTATCCTCATGTTGACTCGCCCACGGTACTGAGACATGCCCATCTACTGATTACCCATAACCTTAATTCCCACCTTAGACCACTTTAGTTTACATACCTTCGTTGCTACTTCGTACGTGGATCCTGTCTTAAACAGTTCCAAAGGTAAACTGGTGTTCCCACCCTTTCTCCACTGCATTTAAACTCAGGTGTTGTTATCCCGCCTCTCCTACCTAAACCAATTTTCTGCCACCACCTCGCTGTGTACTTCCAAGAAACTTCATATCCCATAAAACACCACATCTGACAAGATGTATGCATCAACTTTCTGAACCTTCAGATTCCAGACAATTATTTAGAATACCCCGCCCACCCTTCAGCTGTAAATTATAGCGCAAACAATTCCTAACTGCTGATTTGTGTAAAAAACTAGCGTATGAAATGCAACAAAACTCATCAGAGGTAAATCAGTATTAAAACAATGTAACCACAATGGGCAAGTTCTTTTCATGCGTGGTGTTCATGATTTTAATGTCCAAAAGCTTGATAAAAACCAATTGTTCATTGCGCGCACTTTTTTCTTTGTCTGGAATGGCAGACTCATGTGTGGACGTATATCTTGTTTAAAGTTGATTCACCGGTTCTTTTTCGTGGGTGCAGCTTCTAGGTAGAGCAGATGCACACCTCTTTTTTTCATCGATTACAGATATAACAGCTTCATATGCCTCAGGTATGCCCATCTGCATATAAAGCTGTTATAACTGTAATCGTCTCATGTGTGTGAATTCAAAAATGAAGAAAATAAATGAAGATGAAATTTCAATTAGGAGTAGACTTTACAAGTTTGTCTGAAATTGGGAAAACTGATGGCTAAGAAGCAGTAAAAACTTAAACGCAAAGCTGTGCACCTGGCGTCGGAGTGAAACTTTGCTCCGTGTGTTGTTTGATTGTATCTCAGCGTGAAAAGGGCAGATCACGCCCGCTAGGTTGCACGCAAACTGGAAACAAAAGGATAATGGTTATGGAGTCAAGATTACGATGAAAAAAAGAGGTGTGCACTGTAATTCCTGCAATGTCTATTACACAGGGATGTGTGCCATGTCGACTCTTCACTTTGTTCTGCACCAAGACACGCAGCCTGCAAAGGCAGTGTGTGAGTGTCAGGGTACAGGCACATTAAGTGCTGCAGCCCTTAGGGGCCTTCTCTGGTTACAGTGCCCTGGGTACCTGTGGTACCATTTACCAGGGGCTGGCCTGTGGGCCAGAGATGTCAATTAGGTTTAGACTTCAATGCAATTTTAGAGAAGGAGCATAGGCCCTGGGTACCTGATTAGTTGGAGCCCAGGGCATACTCAGTCAAAGAACGTCAGCAATTCAGCAACAAGCATTAGAAATGCAATCGGGTTCGGATTTATTTGAGTTTGAGCTAATGGCATTGTAAATGCCAATGTCTTTTTGCCATGTGTTATGGAGTGTGTGCATGTGGTGTGTAGTGGAAGTATCTTGGTTGAATTGTAATTTTACCAATGGTGGCATGCTGTGCTTTATATGAATATGTTTAAAAGTAAAGTGTACCATACTGCGATTGCTTGGTGGAAAAGTGCACTGCCGGCTGGAGGTGTGTGTGCCTGGTGGAAGGGTGCACTGACGGCTGGTGGGTGTGTGCTTGGTAAAAGCGTGCACAGATGGATGATGGTTGTTGGTGTTTGTGCATGGTGAAAGCATTCATTGACGGCTGGGGGTGTGTTGTTGTGTGTGTTGTTTTCTGTGTGCTGGTGAGTGTGTGGTGGTGAGTCTGTGGGGGTGAGCCTGGGGAGTGAGTGTGGTGGTGAGTGTGTTGTGTTGAGTGGTGACAAGTGTGTGGTGTTGAGAGACTGAGGCGTGTGGTTTGTGTGTGCGTTATGTGTGTGTGGTGTATGTGTGTGTGGTGTTTTCTGCACACTCACACACTGCCCCTACACATTCACACACTGCTCACCCGCACACTCCCAATGTCACCCTGCATAGTCACACACTGTTTACCCTGCACACTCATTCTGCACACTCACACAATGTGCACCCTGACACACTGTCTCTGCAGTCACTCTGCACTCACTGTCACTCTGCACTCACTGTCACTCTGCACTCACTGTCACTCTGCACTCACTGCCACTCTGCACTCTACAGTCACTCTGCACTCTACAGTCACTCTGCACTCTACAGTCACTCTGCACTCTACAGTCACTCTGCACTCTACAGTCACTCTGCACTCTACAGTCACTCTGCACTCTACAGTCACTCTGCACTCACTGTCACTCTGCACTCACTGTCACTCTGCACTCACTGTCACTCTGCACTCACTCTGCACTCACTCTGCACTCACTCTGCACTCACTCTGCACTCACTCTGCACTCACTCTGCACTCACTCTGCACTCACTCTGCACTCACTCTGCACTCACTCTGCACTCACTGCCACTCTGCACTCACTGCCACTCTGCACTCACTGCCACTCTGCACTCACTGCCACTCTGCACTCACTCTGCACTCACTCTGCACTCACTCTGCACTCACTCTGCACTCACTCTGCACTCACTCTGCACTCACTCTGCACTCACTCTGCACTCACTCTGCACTCACTCTGCACTCACTCTGCACTCACTCTGCACTCACTGCCACTCTGCACTCTACAGTCACTCTGCACTCTACAGTCACTCTGCACTCTACAGTCACTCTGCACTCTACAGTCACTCTGCACTCACTGTCACTCTGCACTCACTGTCACTCTGCACTCACTGTCACTCTGCACTCACTGTCACTCTGCACTCACTCTGCACTCACTCTGCACTCACTCTGCACTCACTCTGCACTCACTCTGCACTCACTCTGCACTCACTCTGCACTCACTCTGCACTCACTCTGCACTCACTCTGCACTCACTCTGCACTCACTGCCACTCTGCACTCACTGCCACTCTGCACTCACTGCCACTCTGCACTCACTGCCACTCTGCACTCACTCTGCACTCACTCTGCACTCACTCTGCACTCACTCTGCACTCACTCTGCACTCACTCTGCACTCACTCTGCACTCACTCTGCACTCACTCTGCACTCACTCTGCACTCACTCTGCACTCACTCTGCACTCACTGTCACTCTGCACTCACTGTCACTCTGCACTCACTGTCACTCTGCACTCACTGTCACTCTGCACTCACTGTCACTCTGCACTCACTGTCACTCTGCACTCAGTCTGCACTCGCTGTCACTCTGCACTCAGTCTGCACTCGCTGTCACTCTGCACTCAGTCTGCACTCACTGCCACTCTGCACTCTAAAAATGCACTCTCAATCTGCACTCTCAATCTGCACTCTGCACTCTCAAACTGCACTCTCAAACTGCACTCTCAAACTGCAATCTGATTCTGCACTCTGATTCTGCACTCTCAAACTGCACTCTCATACTGCACTCTCAAACTGCACTCTCAAACTGCACTCTCAAACTGCACTCTCAAACTGCACTCTCAAACTGCACTCTGCACTCTCAATCTGCAGTCTCAACTCTCAAACTGCACTCTCAAACTGCAGTCTCAACTCTCAAACTGCATTTACAAGTTGTGAAATGAATTCTTTGGCAGACTGTTCTAAAAACGACATAATCAAAGTATGTGTTCCGAGTTGCTAGACTTGGGGAGTTCTACAAACTTTCCTACCAATGTTCTTTACTTTATAAAAAATAAAAACAATAAAACTTAGCACACTTCCTCTTTTGCCATCGCGCAAACGCTGCAACTAGCAGGATACATAGATTCCATTCGGGGTTTCTCCCAGAGCTCGGAAGAATAGAATTTAAGTCAAGAACGGAAATCTACTTCTGCTGCTCCGCCTTTCAGCACGACGGTCAATATACAGTCCCCAATGTTGATAGGGCGCGAGCATCTGTATCAGCCCCACGCAGCCCTCGTGACACGCTTTGCCAGGCGCGTCTTACAAGCGCAGCTGTGGGCAGTCAATTTTCTCGCAAACACCAATCCCATTAGGAAAAACAATACCAATAAAAACCCCAAACGAAGGTCCGTAACTGCAAGCAAACAGTTACCTCACCTTTCGTTGTGTCAACAACTGACGGGCTCCTTGAATAATTCCTTTAAAACTCTGCTTGCTGTCTGAAGGAAGTAACAAGGCGCATTATTCAGAGAGAACAAAACTGTTGGAAATTCGTGTGTGGAAAAAAGTTGACGCAGGCGGTATGGGAAAATACAAACAATACAGCAGCCTGTCAGACTATGCTGAAGTTCAACACCACTGCAGGACTCTGCCCAGAAAGCAAACAGTTCTAAAAGGCGCTGCCTGCCAGCTTGCTATTCATTACCTCAGCTCCGAAAACAAAAGCTGCTGCAAAGAAACACATTATAAACTCGAGAGAACAATTCCATTCACACCGGCCACGGACCATTCCAAAAAAAAAATGAAACTGAGATTAAAAGAACAGCCCATGACAGAACGTCAGACTCTTGTTCTTGAACTAATGAAGCCCTTTCCCGGCCTGGCATGGAGCAGCTGCGCGCTGAGCGCTGCTGAATGGTGAACGCGCCCGGCCATCTGGATTCACTTACGGAGGCACCCTGACAGCTCCTAATTATAATTAATGTACTTCTTTGCGCGCACACGAACGAAAAATGCCCAACATGGCGGACGAAAACTACATTTACCCTATCACTTCAAGGCTATTAAAACGACACCACAACGAAGACGAATCACTGGCCAGATGACATAACACACTAAGGAATGTGTGGAATTTGTCTCGCCAAAGCCCTAGGAGATACTTTTTTTTTCTCTTCTTTAACATTAGGATCTCGAAACTCCTCCCACTTAAGTGGGCGGAGGCCGAGCCCTAAAAAGTGGGGGCATACCATGCAGAAAGAGGGCACTTTCTCACAACTACTCCCACATATTAGCTGAAAATCTTCAACGTATGGGTCAGGACTTGTGACCATGGCTTAAAAAAAAAGGGGAAGGTCCAGTAGGCAAGCACAGGTAGTGTGCTGATCCTGCACTTTAGACAACAGTGCTATTGCTGAGCGTGCACCGTTTTTTTTTTACAACTCAGCAATTACACAAAGTATTTTTTTTTACTTGGCAGTCTTCATGGAGATCACAAATAGTGGCAGAAAAACACTGGCTAAAAATAGGCTGGCATGAGAAAAACACAGCCTACTTAATAAAAAAACTCTTCTAGCTTTAAAAAAAGAAATTCTCACCTATTTTTTGATTGCATCAAAACTCTGGTAGAGAAAGTGCAACGTTTGCCAACTCCATGGGCAAGGGTTAACATTTCAGACATCTCCGATTATTACCTGCACCGTATTGCCATGCACAAGTGGATCAGTAGAACTGGCCAAATATCCTCAGACCTCAACTGGGCAACACACCCAAGGTTGCTAGTTCAGTATTAAACCCTCCAATTACAATCTTTGCATATGGTCTGCAGACATGGGTCAGTCACACTCCCACCTGATAAGCAACTGTTCGGCCACCTCTGCTGCGGCTTCATTCCATCCTATATACCTGTGTTTTGAGCGTAAGAAGCTGGTCAGCCAGCTCTTCCTTCTCTTCTTTAAGCAGCTTGTGGATCTGGTTTGACTTAATGCGCTCAGACATCAGTTTGAAGTTCGCATCATCCTTTTCGCGCAGCTGTTGCATAAGGCGGATGTTCTGCTCCTGCATGTCCTCGAAGGCCTGTCCTGTGACGTCCATTTCTGAAAGCAGCGCCTCCTCCTCCTGCTCAAACAAAGAAAGACAGATCAAATATCCCAATAACTAGCTATCCAAACACTCTTATTTACTCTGGCAGATAAATGAGAATTGTGCATGCAAAACTGCTTAGCTCATGAACTTTTCCAACATACTAGTATGTCAATGGGCATGTGTTGGCCTGCCAGACCCCTCTTTAACCTCCCATATCAAAAACATCACTAAATAGGTTAATTCCAGCTCCACAGGTACAGCTTTTCACTCAAGTTTGAGATCTAAGATTTGCTTTCTAACTCTTTTGCTTTAGAGACATGTAAAGGACATGGCCCATTACTCAGCCATAACCCACATTTCTACTAGCCAAAGCCATGTTACATGCTGAAGCCCGTCTTAACATGATATAAGATACTACAACCAAAGGATCACGCTTTCAGCTGTCCCCCTCATTTATAGTCGGCTCTTGGATCTTTTAAAAATGGAGTCTGAGAAAATTGCATTCACCTCCAAAAACTGACAGACCTAAAAAAATAGAACCACATATACAGAGGGTAGCTACCCAGCAGAATATATGTTCACCGAAAACTTGTGGCAAGACATTGGTACAGTCTATGTACAGAAATCGCTTGTACTTCTTCACATTTTCTTCACACCCACTTAGCTCTACATCACTGTCAATATGGTTCATTAAATCAATCACATTTTCAAATACCACAAGGTAAACGTATAATGGCGAAATCTAAATGTAACGCTCTGGTCAAATTGCTAAATCTATGCTTTTGTGTTATTTATCCAACTTCAGCCTGTACACTTTGCTGATAAACTTACCTCAGCAGCTCAGAATTTAAAATGGCACAAAACGTTGGTAACTATGTAGCACTGGTAATCTGATGCCACTTCACCCTGCTGTACAATGAATACAAATCTACAATAGTAACACTGATAGCCTTTTCTGCACCTTTCTACCTTTCAAATAATATATGTGCGTATTTGAAGACAACCTAAGTAGCCAACACCAAGATTGTTAAAATCAGTACTGTTTTGAGATCACAATTTCCAACTATTATCACAAAACTCTTGAATTTTCATCAGGGTTTTAATCAGGAAGAAGACAAACTTTAAAACTCATGACAATATTGGGTTGTTCGTAGGATCTCTGGGGTAGCTTAAGGTTGTCAGGAGGATCCATAGCTCAGCTTTAAATAATAATATTAGAGAAAACAATAAGAAATGTAGAATTCCAATCAACATTTGGAGAGAGCCCATTGTCTAATCATCGTACCACTCTTAAAGGTTAGCATGAGTTTATTCTTCAGTTATTTACACTAGGATGCAAAATTCCATGGGCAGTTACATTGGGAGACCAAATACACCAAGCTGAAATTAATTCATGAAGGACAATAGTATGTATGATGTTGAAAATCTTTTAAAAAGGTCATAAATTAATGAAATATGTTAAATATAAGATGCTCAATGAAATCATTCTGAATATGGATCACCACGATTACTTTCAAACTGATTGATGTTCAAGAAAAACATTTGAGAAACTCTCTTTATGAGCACGGCTAGCTTACCCGCTAATTGAGATGTCTATGGATCTCAGTCTCTACCAATTGTGGCCGGTTTTATTCACCATGTAGTGCACTTTGAGATTAACAACTGATTCTGACCCGCCCACCACCCGCTGCAGGCAACAAACATCTAACTCATGTCTTGATATTAATTGTACAAACTTCCCATCTGAACGAGACCTATGCTATAAAATTGTTCGATAACACTACTGTATAACTGAGAATAAAATAAGAATTAAAAAACAAACACATTGAAAGGTCATCGAGTTCAAAAACAGCCTCAAAGCCAAAATGTGTGACCAATAATTATCACCTCAGACCTAGCTCTTTGTTCCATTTTTAGCTTTTATTATCTCTCTAACTTAAAATAGTCTACATGGCACAACCTTTCAATGGGAGCCCCTGCAAGTCACCCAGAACCCTTTCAATCATACTATGACCTCACACCAAGCAGTAGTTCCTCCATTACGTTAGCGTTGTCTTGTATTTTATCCTTTTCATTTCCGCTGCCATGTTTCGCACTCTTTACTTTGTGCACTCAATATTTTTTATGTGAAGTTTTGCCCATTCTTATGCAAAGCATGTAGATGTACCAGCTTGGGGGGGGGAGAGGGGGGGCTCTCATGTTACGTGCAGCATGTGTTGAGTGTGTCTGTGTCCCTCATCCCCATGCCACCTCCCCTCACCTGCTTGGCGATGGCCAGTTTCTTCTGCAAGTGCTCAATCTGCTCTTCCACTGCCCGGATTTTGCGCAGTGCATCCTCGTCAGCCATCTTCTTACTTTCCTTCTTCTCTTTGTCTTCCAGCTCCCTCAGTCTCTGCCTCAGCTCGTCAAGCTATCAGGAGAGAATGGAGAGGATTCAGATGTGTAGAGAACAGAAAAAGAAAACAGGGAAGGGAGATACAGAATCATAGTCACTGCAATAGAAACTGCATCGCTTGCCAGAAATACCAACATTACAGCTGGGCTCTGCATATTGACCAAATCAAGTCCATACAGTAGCACAAACTAAGGACTGCAGTGCCATAAGGTGAAAAAAACTAAGAACACACAGCCTTTCTCCACAGTCCCCGTTATCAGATGTCAGTAAGGATAGCTCTTCTCAGAGAATCCCAGTCATAAAACATTGACCAATGCCCATCAACCAATAACAGACAACCTCAACATGAGGGAGTACTGACTATCTAACTGAGGCTTAGGAGACCGAGGGTACTTTTGTCCTGAAGAGACCCACTTGTTTAAACATCAACACCATCTCAGAGTTGTCCTTTAAAGTTATCTCTAAAAATAATGAACAATATCCACATTGCACTTGAGATCATCTTGAACAGGGTTCACCCCTGTTTGCATATATGTGTATCATATTGTACAGTTCATAGAACTTTCACTTTTGAGCACTGCACTGTCTATTTGTTAATTGTTGCACTAACCAAGGGGAAAACAATAATAATGTTGTTTTACACTTCGAAATGTCTTTGCTGTTTAATGTATTATGAGAAGTGTGTCCTATGCAGTTTCTCACATATGAGAGCAGACCTGCCAAGAAACAAGACCCACAGAGCGGTCCTTCTAATTCTTGTCATAGCTCGGTTTCCACATTTGGGCACAAAGTGTTTTTGCCTCATGTATATACTACTTCATAAGCTCCTCTGTCCAGAATGACAAACCTCGGCACACACACCCCAGACACTGTCCATGAGGTGTCATGAGCTGCAGTGTCCGGACCAACAAACCCCAGGTACAAGCACACACACCTCAGACACTGTCCTTAAGGGGTCATGGGCGGCACTGTGCAGAACAAACCACAGCTACAAGCCCGCACACACACCTCAGACACTGTCCGTGAGGGGTCCTGGGCTGCACTGTCTGCAACGACATACCAGCCGCAGCATCTATTATTAGCCAACAGTGACTATCAGGCTGTGGAGTGCGTTATTTAACTCCTCGTTCTTGTCCTAATCAGACACCATGGGCTGCATTGCCTCATGCAGCAAATCAACCAACTGCAAACAGACAATTGCTCAACCCTGGCCTCCTCAAGAGACATGAGCTGCATCGCCTCATGCAGCAAATGTCACCCAACCTCAAACAGACAATTCTTATGCCCTGGCCTCCTCAAGAGACATGAGCTGCATCGCCTCATGCAGCAAATCTCATCCGACCGCAAACAGACAATTCCTCAGCCGTGGCCTCCTCAAGAGACATGAGCTGCATCACCTCATACAGCAAATCTCATCCGACCGCCAACAGACAATTCCTCAGCCCTGGCCTCCTCAAGAGACATGAGCTGCATCGCCTCATACAGCAAATCTCATCCGACCGCAAACAGACAATTCCTCAGCCCTGGCCTCCTCAAGAGACATGAGCTGCATCGCCTCATGCAGCAAATCTCATCCGACCGCAAACAGACAATTCCTCAGCCGTGGCCTCCTCAAGAGACATGAGCTGCATCGCCTCATACAGCAAATCTCATCCGACCGCAAACAGAAAATTCCTCAGCCCTGGCCTCCTCAAGAGACATGAGCTGCATCGCCTCATGCAGCAAATCTCATCCGACCGCAAACAGACAATTCCTCAGCCGTTGCCTCCTCAAGAGACATGAGCTGCATCGCCTCATACAGCAAATCTCATCCGACCGCCAACCGACAATTCCTCAGCCCTGGCCTCCTCAAGAGACATGAGCTGCATCGCCTCATACAGCAAATCTCATCCGACCGCCAACAGACAATTCCTCAGCCGTGGCTTCCTCAAGAGACATGAGCTGCATCGCCTCATGCAGCAAATGTCACCCAACCTCAAACAGACAATTCTTATGCCCTGGCCTCAAGAGACATGAGCTGCATCGCCTCATGCAGCAAATGTCACCCAACCTCAAACAGGTAATTCCTCAGCCCTGGCCTCCTCATGCGACATGGGCTGCATTGCCTCATGCAGCAAATCAACCAACTGCAAAAAGACAATTGCTCAACCCTGGCCTCCTCAAGAGACATGAGCTGCATCGCCTCATGCAGCAAACGTCACCCAACCTCAAACAGACAATTCTTATGCCCTGGCCTCCTCAAGAGACATGAGCTGCATCGCCTCATGCAGCAAATCTCATCCGACCGCAAACAGACAATTCCTCAGCCGTGGCCTCCTCAAGAGACATGAGCTGCATCGCCTCATACAGCAAATCTCATCCGACCGCCAACAGACAATTCCTCAGCCCTGGCCTCCTCAAGAGACATGAGCTGCATCGCCTCATACAGCAAATCTCATCCGACCGCCAACAGACAATTCCTCAGCCGTGGCCTCCTTAAGAGACATGAGCTGCATCGCCTCATGCAGCAAATCAACCAACTGCAAACAGACAATTAATCAGCCCTGGCCTCCTCAAGAGACATGAGCTGCATCGCCTCATGCAGCAAATGTCACCCAACCTCAAACAGACAATTCTTATGCCCTGGCCTCCTCAAGAGACATGAGCTGCATCGCCTCATGCAGCAAATGTCACCCAACCTCAAACAGACAATTCTTATGCCCTGGCCTCCTCAAGAGACATGAGCTGCATTGCCTCATGCAGCAAATGTCACCCAACCTCAAACAGGTAATTCCTCAGCCCTGGCCTCCTCATGCGACATGGGCTGCATTGCCTCATGCAGCAAATCAACCAACTGCAAACAGACAATTAATCAGCCCTGGCCTCCTCAAGAGACATGAGCTGCATTGCCTCATGCAGCAAATGTCACCCAACCTCAAACAGACAATTCCTCAGCCCTGGCCTCCTCAAGAGACATGAGCTGCATCGCCTCATGCAGCAAATCTCATCCGACCGCAAACAGACAATTCCTCAGCCGTGGCCTCCTCAAGAGACATGAGCTGCATCGCCTCATACAGCAAATCTCATCTGACCGCAAACAGACAATTCCTCAGCCCTGGCCTCCTCAAGAGACATGAGCTGCATCGCCTCATGCAGCAAATGTCACCCAACCTCAAACAGACAATTCTTATGCCCTGGCATCCTCAAGAGACATGAGCTGCATCGCCTCATGCAGCAAATGTCACCCAACCTCAAACAGACAATTCTTATGCCCTGGCCTCCTCAAGAGACATGAGCTGCATCGCCTCATGCAGCAAATCTCATACTACCTCAAACAGACAATTCTTATGCCCTGGCCTCCTCATGCAACATGGGCTGCATTGCCTCATGCAGCAAATCAACCAACTGCAAACAGACAATTGCTCAACCCTGGCCTCCTCAAGAGACATGAGCTGCATCGCCTCATGCAGCAAATGTCACCCAATCTCAAACAGGCAATTCTTATGCCCTGGCCTACTCAAGAGACATGAGCTGCATCGCCTCATGCAGCAAATCTCATCCGACCGCAAACAGACAATTCCTCAGCCGTGGCCTCCTCAAGAGACATGAGCTGCATCGCCTCATGCAGCAAATCTCATCCGACCGCCAACAGACAATTCCTCAGCCCTGGCCTCCTCAGGAGACATGAGCTGCATCGCCTCACACAGCAAATCTCATCCGACCGCCAACAGACAATTCCTCAGCCCTGGCCTCCTCAAGAGACATGAGCTGCATCGCCTCATACAGCAAATCTCATCCGACCGCCAACAGACAATTCCTCAGCCGTGGCCTCCTCAAGAGACATGAGCTGCATCGCCTCATGCAGCAAATCAACCAACTGCAAACAGACAATTCATCAGCCCTGGCCTCTTCAAGAGACATGAGCTGCATCGCCTCATGCAGCAAATCAACCAACTGCAAACAGACAATTCATCAGCCCTGGCGTCCTCAAGAGACATGAGCTGCATCGCCTCATGCAGCAAATGTCACCCAACCTCAAACAGACAATTCTTATGCCCTGGCCTCCTCAAGAGACATGAGCTGCATCACCTCATGCAGCAAATGTCACCCAACCTCAAACAGGTAATTCCTCAGCCCTGGCCCCCTCAAGGAACGTGAGCTGCATCGCCTCATGCAGCAAATCAACCAACTGCAAACAGACAATTGCTCAACCCAGGCTTCCCTTATGCGACATGAGCTGCATCGCCTCATACAGCAAATCAACCAACTGCAAAGAGACAATTCTTCAGCCCTGGCCTCCTCAAGAGACATGAGCTGCATCGCCTCAGGCAGTAAATGTCATCTGACCTCAAAAAGACAATTCCTCAGCCCTGGCCTCCTCAAGAGACATGAGCTGCATCGCCTCATGCAGCAAATGTCACCCAACCTCAAACAGACAAATCCTCAGCCCTGGCTTCCTCAAGAGACATGAGCTGCATCGCCTCATGCAACAAATGTCACCCAACCTCAAACAGACAAATCCTCAGCCCTGGCTTCCTCAAGAGACATGAGCTGCATCGCCTCATACAGCAAATCAACCAACTGCAAAGAGACAATTCTTCAGCCCTGGCCTCCTCAAGAGACATGAGCTGCATCGCCTCAGGCAGTAAATGTCACCCAACCTCAAACAGACAATTCCTCAGCCCTGGCTTCCTCAAGAGACATGAGCTGCATCGCCTCATGCAGCAAATGTCACCCAACCTCAAACAGATAATTCTTATGCCCTGGCCTCCTCAAGCAAGATGAGCTGCATCGCCTCATGCAGCAAATCAACTAACCATAAACAGACAATTCCTCATCCCCGGTTCCTCATGCGACATAAGCTGCATCGCCTCATGCAGCAAATCAACCAACTGTAAACAGACAATTCCTCAGCCGTGGCCTCCTCAAGAGACATGAGATGCATCGCCTCATGCAGCAAATCTCATCCGACCGCAAACAGGTAATTCCTCAGCCCTGGGCTCCTCAAGAGACATGAGCTGCATCGCCTCAGGCAGTAAATGTCACCCAACCTCAAACAGACAATTCTTATGCCTTGGCCTCCTCAAGCAAGATGAGCTGCATCGCCTCATGCAGCAAATCAACTAACCATAAACAGACAATTCCTCAGCCCTGGCGTCCTCATGCGATATGAGCTGCAGTATCTGATACAACAAAACCTCAGCTGAGGCTAACCTGCTGCACAATGTCACAATATTGCCTCTAGCGCTCGAGCACAAATACAACAAATATTATATAATTTGTACACGCAGACAAAGATCAGCCAAATAATTCCATCTGTTCCATTACAGACCATTTATGTCAGCCCTTGCCACTGACATCATGAGCTGCACTGTCTCTATTCGGTTGACTTTGCGTACACCCTATTGGGCCTCAGGAAGCACATCTTCAACATTAAGTTATAACCCTGCAGCTCATTATAGTACATTTCAGATTTATTATGCATATTTCCAAGTAGGAGATACTTTAGAGACATCAAACCCCAAAGAAGGAATCTTTCTTTAGACCTGTCCTGCTACAGGCAAAATCCCTACCCCAAGTACTTCATCTGGGTATGTTTTTACAATCAATGCAAGGCTATAATGTGTTAAAATATTTGAATATAACAAACAGTACACAAAATGATAACAGCTCATTTGTGCATGTGTAGGTTTGCACCCAAAGTGGGGTGATGTTAACAACTTTTGATTCATTTGAGCTAGAAACACATTTGTCTTCGAGCTGTGCCACCCTGCTCTAATATGTTTTAAGAACATTCTTGTTCTTTTCTCCCCCGCAGCTCAGTAAACTTGGAAGACCAGTGGAGATGTTCCACATGCACGATTTTGGTTTGCTCTTATGTCAGGAGGATACCCAAAGTAAACCCTCATTCTGAGTGAGAGTGGATTTATCCCCACAGCTCAAGCTAAGCAGTGACTGAAGATGGGGTAACCTCATTCTGGTCAGAGACAAAACTTTTTTTTATTCTACTACTCCCGAGGAAGACTGCCTTCCAGCAATACCCTGTAAAAGGTCTGCTCAGAGTTCATAAGTGGAGATCTTTGGCCTTCACATGTTTGGAAGATGTGTGAAAGATACTGGTTGTATGTTTGGGAACGTGCAAGTTAATAATGGACTCACTAAAGCAGGGATAAACTAAATCCCGTATTTGTGGGCTGCACATGATGGTGATCTCCTATGGGCTGGGCTAGAGTTGGCCATCAAACTGCACATACACTCTACATATGCCTCTTCTGAAACCTGGTCTGCTCAGAGGGGTTTGAAGAGCACTCTCATGATAATAACCTCTGCTTTAGAGTAGGTTACTGTGCCTTTATGAAGACCATCCCTCCTGCATTTCCTGGGTTGTGGCCAACTCCCCTGACTAGGGGAACAGAAGGAGCCTTCAGATAGAGAAGAATATACATCACACCTAGGTCAGACACAAATTGCCTCATTTGGACAAAGGGCAGAAAGCCCACAAACATCTGGCATCCGCAACGAGAAGATGCTCCTCCGGGACTGTAGGAGCACTTGAAATTTCAAATGTTACATACTTTCCGATGTACAGCCCTTTTAGCCAAAACTGGATTCACCTTCGCCAAAAGGCACTGAGGAGACTTACACACCCGTGTAAGGAAAGACGGCAATGTACCAGGAGAAGAATCTCTGCTGGGCTCCCAAAGGATATAATACGGTCAATGTCATAAGGAATATGCTACTTACCAGTATGCATCTGTTCTTGGCATGTAGGGCTGCTGACATCCATATCTGTGCATAGATCGCCGCCTAGTGTTGGGTCCGGATGATTCCACATTGTTGTCCTGGAAGAGTCTTCGAAGTATCACGAGATAGGTGGCTCCACTCTCGGACTACAGTGCGCATGGGCATCCTCTCCATCCTCAGATTGTTTTTCGCCATTGTGGCAGAGATGGAGTATTACTCTGGCGGGAAACCGGACAAAGGATAGGGGGTGTAACCACCCCCCTTCCTAGTCCCACCCAGGGGAGGGACCTAGTCAGTAGTGCAGCCCCCCTATAGCAGGATAAAGGTAGGAGCTGGTCCCATTCCAAATTAGATTAATTCTGAACTACTCTACAAGAAGAAACTCTGGACTTCGACGTTCTGCTCCACAGAAGACTGAAGAAATCTCCCTTGGGGGCAAGGAGTGTCCACCCTGCTACTGCAGGCACCATCAAGCGTCCAGCGGCTTCCCTTTGTCGTCTTCCTTCCAGGATCCAGACTTCAGAGCCCGACGAGACCCGGACTCCCAGACCTCTCCGACCTCAACCTACATCTGCAGCACAGCTGAGATCCGTGGGTGCGACGAGACACGTGGGACCGGCCATATTGAAAGAACCTGCACTTCGCTTTCAGCACGACTCCCGAGGTAAACTCGACCAAGTGCTTTGGAGACTGAGAAGCCCCAGCCCCGAGCAGCCCCTGCACCGAAGATCAGCCCTCCAGCATCCACGAGATCTGCGTGGGGCCCTTCTGCTTGTCTGCTGCTCGACGCGTTGTCTGGTCACTTGCCGGCTGGTTAGTGGCCTCCTAGACGACGAACCTTTAAATCTTTGCTGCTGGTCTGGTTGCTCCAGACTGGCCCTTGCTCCCTTCCAAAAGAGGGGCACCCCGGAATCTCCTAGTCTGCTCCAGACATCTTTTCCACTCACCGCATGGGTTGCCTTTGCCAAGGCCTGTTGACTCCAAATCCGGATCCGACACCGCCGACAGCAAGAGCCTGCGTGGGACAGCTCGTGCCTCCATCCTGGTCGTCGAAGACAACTCCTGGTCCACGTGGCTGCAGAGTCAAGCGTCCACTCTTCACCTGATCGCGACAACAGCACCTGGTTCCTTCCTGGTTCCACACCAGTCACTGGCTAGTGACTTTGAACACTGTCCCCTCTGCTTTCAGGTCCTCTTCTTCACCGATCCACCCTTGGATCGCACCGGACATCTTCCTCCTGGTCGCCTGCAGCATCTTTTCTTTCAGGCTCTATTGACTTCAACGCGAGAACCCGACACACTCTGACACCTATGCACCCACAGCCCGTGGGTGAGGTAACAAGAGCATTTCGGTGCTCAAGGGTAGTTTAACTGTCCTAGTGTCCAGTTCCACAGTCGTTTTAGTCCTACCTAGTCAGGATTGTCCGTACTTACCTTTTAACTTGAACTGTACTGTCCATAGACGTTGTTACGCATCTCGCGTGTGAGTTCACACTCTGCACACGCGTTCCGTGGGCCTCCTATTACTTACCTAGAGTTAGTGTAGCGTGGTCCCATCGATCCTACAGCCACTGGACAGCTCCATTCCTTTTATCGACTTTCACATTCCACTTACTTAGTATATGGTTTGTCGTGCCCCTAGGGCACCATCGTAATTTTGTGCAACTTGTCGTATTTTTCTTAAGAGATTGTCATGTGCTTAGCCCTCTGACCTCATAAAGAGTTCAGAGGTGTTGTTATTAATAAATATTGTGTTTATTTTCATAACAACCTGCGTGGTGTTCTTTCATCTGGTATTCAAGGGGTTATATTGTGGTAAAACAGCTGGCTTCACATGCCAAAAGAGTTTAGCCTAAGACTGCTTTGTCCATACTACCATTAGGATATATGGTCTATAAGGTTGACTTACAACCAATCACGATAAGGGTTGTTTGGACTGATACAAGGTGATCACTAGAACTAGTGAGCATCATATATCAGGCCAACTTCTCACATTGTAGGCTAAGTTACATCTTTGGAGGTGCAGTAAGTATCCTATGATGTGTTGAATAGACACGTCTAAAGGATTAATATTGTTGTTGTGACCATATATTACGAAACGTTTCCACTTAGCTGAATAGCATGCTCTAGTGGTTGGACGTCTACCTTCTTTTATAACATTCATGCAGTCTGGAGGAAGGTTAAGATGTCCAAATACTAGGATTTCAGGAGCCAGATCGCAAGGTTGAGCTGAGCTGGGTCCAGGTGCCTGATCTCTCCACGGTTCTGTGTTAAAAGGCGTGGACACAGGTATAGTTTTTGGTGCGGCACTACAGACAGTTGTAGCAGTGTGGTGTACCATGGCTGTCTGGCCCACGTTGGAGCAACTAGGATGAGGGTTAGAGAATGCTGCTGTAGTTTGCGTACTACTAGTGGCATGAGTGGTAGAGGTGGAAAAGCGTAGGCAAATTTGTTTGACCAGTTGATCCATATTGCATTGCCTATGGACAGTGGGTGTGGATATCTGGCGGCGAAGCTTGGGCATTTGTTATTTTCGTGGGTGGCAAAGCGGTCTATCTGAGGTTGTCCCCACATCTGAAAGAATGGTTGAAGAGCTTTCGGATGAAGTTCCCACTCGTGGATCTGTTGTGTCTGACGACTTAACAGGTCTGTTATGGTATTTTGAACTCCTGGGAGATGCTGGGCTAAGAGGAATATGTGTTGAGGTATAGCCCACCGCCATATGTTCTGTGCTAGCTGAGAGAGTTGCAGGGAGTGTGTTCCGCCCGGTTTCTGTATGTAATACATGGCTGTCATGTTGTCCGTGCAGACTAACACAGCTTTGTTTGATACTTGCTGTTGGAAAGCTTTCAGTGCTAGGAATATAGCTAGTAATTCCAGATGATTGATGTGGAGTAACTTTTGTTCCGGAGTCCACCTACCTTGCGTGGTGTGTTGCAGTAGGTGGGACTCCCAGCCGGAGAGCGATGCGTCCGCTTTCAAGATTATTTGAGGAACTGGCTCTTGGAACGATCGTCCCTTGGAAAGGTTTTTGGTGTTCCACCACTGCAGAGAGCGATGAGTCCGACCATCTTCCAACACTAGGACTGTTAATTGACCGTGAGCCTGGTTCCATTGATGTGATAAGCACTCTTGGAGAGGACGCATTTGAAGTCTCGCATGGGGCAGTATGAAAATGCAAGAGGCCATCATCCCTATAAACTGCATAAACACTCGTGCTGGAAGGGAGTGTTGTGGCTGAAACTTTGTGAGAAGAGTTTGCATGCTGGCTATCCTTACTGGAGTGGGATAAGCTAGCGCTGTTGAGGTGTTTATTGTGGCACCGAGGTACTGTTGTACTTTGGATGGTTGCAGATGAGACTTGGTGTGGTTTATTGTAAACCCCAAATTGTGGAGCAGTTGGATTGTGGCATGAGTGTGTTCTACACACTGGTTGTATGAGCTGGCTTTTATGAGCCAGTCGTCGAGGTAGGGGAAGACGTGGATGTGCTGTCTTCGTAAATGTGCTGCCACTCCTGCTAGGCACTTGGTGAATACTCTTAGTGCTGTAGTGACTCCGAATGGGAGTACTTTGAATTGATAGTGCTGCCCGTCTATTACAAATCTCAGCTACTTCCTGAGAGCTTTGTGAATGGGAATGTGGAAGTATGCGTCCTTGAGATCTAGAGTAGCAAGGAAGTCGTTTTGTAATAGGAGAGGAAGGACTTGTTGGAGTGTGACCATGTGAAAATGGTCTGACTGGATGTTGTATATATTTAGCGGCCTGAGGTCTAGAATAGGCCTCATGGAGCCGTCCTTCTTTGGGATAAGAAAGTATAGGGAGTAAACCCCCTTGTTTTGTTGGTGAAGAGGTACTGGTTCTATTAAACTTTTTTCTAGCAAAGATATTACTTCTTGCTTTAACAGTGATAGATGTTCTTGTGACATTGGGCGCTGTTTGGGTGGTATGTTTGGGGGGGGGGGGGGGAGATGTTAGTTCTAGACAGTAACCTGACTGAATAATTTGTCGCACCCACCAGTCTGATGTGTTGTTGATCCAGGCAGGAAGGAACTGTTGCAGTCTTCCCCCCACAGGAGTGGAATGTTGGGGGGGAAGGGAAGGAAAGCCATTGGGTAGGGGTGGAGACAGAGTGTGAGTTGTTGGTTTTGCCTCTGCCTTTGTTGTTGTTACCCCTGTAACCCCCTCTCTGGTAGCCCTTAGTGAATGTGGATTGGCTAGGGTTCTTGTAGGAAGTGGAGGGGCTTTCGGAGAAGTTGCCTCTTGTGTTGCCTCTGTATGATAAGCGATAAACAGATCGTCTGGGAGCTTGCAGCTGCAAGGCTCCCATAGATTTTGCAGTGTCAGTGTATTTTTTCATTTTCTCTAAAGACACATCGACATTAGGGCCAAATAAATGTGACTCATCAAATGGCTGATTGAGGATGGAATTTTTCTACCTCAGGTTTAAAACCTGAAATACGTAGCCAGGCATGTCTACGCAAAAGTGTGCTGGTATTGATTGCCCTTGAGGCAGTATCTGCAGCGTCTAGGGCACAACGAATAGAAGTATTAGTAATATTTTTACCTTCTTGTATGAGGTCATTGGCCCTATTTTTGTATTTGTCTAGTAGATGTTGCATTATGGACTCCAGTTCATCATAATGTGCCCTGCCATAGCTTGCCAAAAACGCTTGGGTATTGGCAATGCGCCAGATGTCTGGTGGTGAGGCCTCACCTGATGTTTGTGAATTGGCACGTTTACGCGCGTTAGAAACTACCAAGGAATCAAAGGGTGCCGGGTCTCTAATGTAAGCTGGATCAGTAGGGGCGGCTTTGTATTTTTTGGGTGAGAACTCGCGCTCTGTCGGGATCTTTTAGGACCTCTGTCGCATGCTTAAGGACCCCTTTAAGCATTGGAAGAATGGCAGTGGACCTTTGTGTATTATCAAATGTGCCTAATAAGAAATCTTCCTCCACAGTATCAGTATGTGTATCTACCCAATGGTACTGGGCAGCCCTCTGGACTAGTTGGTTAAGACCTCTAGTGTCCTCTGGGGGGGGGAAGGCCTGGAGGGATATACATCGTCTTGAGGGACGTAAGGCACATCAGGGGTGTTATAATCATCTCATGGATTAGGTGACTGAGGGGGACTATTGTTCCCGACAGGCTCATAAGCATCCCCGCCTGTGTCATCAGAGTCTGTGTCTACATCATCATCTGGATGAGGGGATGGTGTATGAGAATGATGTGGTGGAGGAGGTGGAAGAGTGTGGGGAAGTGGAGAAGGGACCCTTAATGGAGAGGTTGCAATGTCTCTCTTCTTTGGAGGAAGAGGAAGAGGTGCAGGTAATAGCAGCAACGCACTTAATTACGGCATTGATTGACTGGCCTTCTTTGCAGGGGTATCCCCTGCTATTTGAACATGCTCTTTAACAGAGGAAGAAACAGGACGTGCAGCTTTGTTTTAGTAAAAGTTGACATTGTGATGATCTGCCATAAGCTAGCTGCCTGTGTGTTTGTATCATCAGATGGAGATGGTTTCATGGGATACAGCTCCAAAGACTGGTAATCTGGTCAGTCAATGTTATACTCATGCTACCAGTGTCATCTGTGGATATTAGATCCTCACAAGGTTCAGGCTGATCCAAGTCTGACTGGTCTGGGGACTGGGACTGAATAGCTCAGAGTGTGAGTGAGGGTGTGGGCTCCCAGGGTTTTGTTTTTCGTGTGAATGGAATACATCCTGAGCTCTCTAAAATTGCGGCCTCAAACTTACGGTGACGTTTTTGGAGTCATGTTAACCAGCTGGAGGACAATGTGCTAAAACATGACCTGAGATAAAATCTATATAGATCCTACTGTGCTTTATTTCCGGCTGCTCGCCTTTGTCTTCTGTTGCTGGCGGTGGTTCGCTCAGCATTGAGGATGCTCTCAAGTTAGAGTTCAGATTTTCAGGAGTCGAGGTCGGCTTTCTGGGACAAGATGGCAGCAAGTGGCCCCGACTGCCAAGGCTTCTTTGGAGGCGGCTTGGGGCTTAGCTCTCTCTGGGCTGTTCCTTGCCCTGGAACCAAGACTCTGTTTAAGGTCGAACCCCACAGGAAAGGTCTTCTAAATGTGTTGACTGAAAAACCAAGGAGTGTCCATAGTATTGGGCATAAGTTTCATCAACAGCCCTCGAGAAGAATGTTCTCCAGAGCCATGGGATGAGACATAATCTGGACTCTGCTCCCTGAGTCTCCAGAGTACAGGGTGGCCCACCTCTTTCACTATCCTTGTAGGTTCCTCTACAGCTTTGATGCTGGGTTCTATAATATGATAACGCACCCACTCCATATTACTTCAGTGCCAGTGTGTCTTTATACACCGAAAGTCGTTCCAGGCTGAACAGGTTGGTTCTTTGTGGTCCCCCGGGAGACAGAGGTTATAGACCCAATGCTTGTGAAATTACTGTTGCATTTAGGGCAGTAGATAAAAAGTGCAACATATGATGAGCCCAGGACCAGAGCAAATGGCCTCAGAGTAAAAATCAGCAAATTTATGTAGCAGATTGGGAATTATTAGGTAAGTATTGCAAATGTGTTTATCCAGGTTTCATGTATGTAGGCACTGGTATCTATATAGCACAAATCAAGCTATGAAGCTACTGAGTTGGAGTGCTGCACATTACGTAAGGGGTCGGAAGACTAGCAACAAGATTGTGTACATCAAGTTGGAAATACACAAATACATTTTATAGATATTTAGGCACAGAGTGATTAAGTGATTTGTCCAGAATGACACAATGTTAATCCAAGCACCAAGATCGGGATTCAAACCTGCGTCCCCAGGTTCCAAAAGTGTCAGTCCGAACCGCTAGGCCACATCTCCATGTGCAGCACTGACTAACACAACACATATGGGAAAGATGTGCAGACAGAGCTACTGCACAGCAGGACATACCTCAGCTTTGGATTTCTTCTCTGCTGCCATCAGTTGCACTTTGTCTCTCTGCTCCTTGGGAGCCGAGCGGTACATGTCCAGAAGAAGTTTCATCTCCTTCTGACTTTCCTGAGCTTTCCTGCCAATGAAAAGAAAAAAAACAATAAAGGCCTGAAAAGAGAGAAAGAGAGCTGAAGAGGAAGAACAAGAGAGCCCGAAGACCAGACTCTTTTCAAAGAGCATACCCACCCCACAAGAGATGAATCTATGGATAACTTCCCTCTCTGTAAACAATCATGAATCACATCTCAGGGTTCACATAGGCTGCCCAGCACTCCATTGCTTTTAGCAGATACATTTGTAAAATACAAGTGCCATTAGTTCGCGTACACACAAGCACACACATGGGTTCATCTTGATGGTGAAAGAAGTGACCCATATGGCCATATGCATTCAGGACACTAGTCCTTTGAGACTTGGCTTTCTCTCAGGGGACTAGAGTAGCTAATCAATAGATGCCCTGGGCTCAGCGCACCAGTAACAACTGCCCACTGCGGACAGTCACAGTTGGAAATTCTGCAGAAATGTGCACAGTTTTCTGATCACAATTTAAATTAGGAACCTGTTTTGGTATGTCATAATGAATATAATACTGAATATAACGTCACATGGGCACTGTGTCATGCTAGCGTCACACAATCATCATCACTAGCCAATCACTGTCGAAATACAAGTCAAGAATACATAAAAGGGAAGTATCGATGATATTCAAAACTAGTTTCATGTTTTCCTCTCCATGACCCTAGGGTCTGCCCAGTGGCAGAATTAAAGTATATTGTACTTGTAGGAGGCTGGCTCTGTATATGGTATGCCACTGTGACTCGGAGGTCATACCGTGCACAGAGTTCAGAGGTTCGCCAAATTGTATCCAGGGCTCAATGTAAACACAAAGTGCTCTATTTGTGGTAGTGTGGGCGAGCAGCCTTAGGCCTAACACAGAAGAGAGGAGTGCAAGATATTTGTTGTGCACGCAGTGAAATAAATAACACACAACTCAAAAGGAGATCTACACCAAGTTTAGAAAAATAAGCTTTGCTCAATATTTATTCTAAGACCAAGATCTTCACAAAAAGTTAAGTACGTTTTTAAATAGAAATTCTTTTCAGTTTCAAAAAGTGTACACAATGACATTTTCAGTCTTTGCACTGTTAACCTATGAAGGAAATGCAGTTTTGCAGGTTAAGTAACCAACTTACAGTTCCAAACTTCGGGTTGCAGGGTCAGCAGAGGACAAGGTACAGGTAAGCACAGACACTGCACAGGGGCGGCCAGGTGCACAGGTCAAAGTTGAAGATCAGGCCGAATGTTATCCATTGGAGACTGAGGGTGCTTGAAGACACACTGCTTGCGGGTAAGTAGATCGGTTGCAGGGCTCAAGCTTCAGAGGTTAAAACAAGCACTAGGGAGGCAGAAGGTAGCACCAAACATACACCACCAGCAGCACAGAAGCGGCTAATTGCAGAGTGCAAACAAAGTGCCGGGAGCCCAATACAATTAAATGGAGAAACTCTGTTTGGAAACCAGGCTACAGGCGACGAACTGGAGACTGCACTTAAGAAACCAGCGACAGCAGAGGTAAGTTAAGATGCTGTAGGTCACAGGGACACGGTTGGTCAAGCTCATCAAGGCCCAGGGGCTTTGGGTGCAGGGGTGTCCTTTGATGTCAAGTTTTCTTACCGTAGGCAGTCGGTGACAGCCTTAGGAATAACATTGCAAGAGTCGTTGTGGAGTCCAGGACCTGTCAGTCAATGTTGGAGTTGGACTCAGGATCGCTGGGGAACCTTTTCTGGATCAGTGGGCCACCTGTACACAGGCCGGTGTCGTCGGTTCCAGAGTGGTCAAAGATTGCAGATCCTCCGGTCACCAGAGTCCTTTGAGTTGCTTTCTTGTGGACAGAGCCGCTGTCTTCAGGAGTTCTGGTCTTTCACAAAAGCAGGCAGTCCTCCCAGGGGTTGTGGAGGTCGCTGGCTGCAGGGCAGGAGTCGTTTCTTCGCTGGTTCTTCGAGCGCTGCAGGCAAGCCAGTAGTGCTGGAGCCAAGTCCGTTGGCGTCACTGTCTTTTCTGCACAGCATCTTCTTCTTAGGTCGGCAGAAATTAGTTTCAGGGTCTGAGGGAGAAACCTAAATACTAGATTTAGGGGCGTTTAAAGGGACTGACAGGTAGGGCCAATGGGCACCTTACCTGGGGTGTTTACACCCTCAATAATGCCACCCTCCTGTAGGAGGGGGCATAGCCCCAGTTCAGATTGGAGGAGTCCCACCATCTTCAAGATGGTGGGGACTGAAAGACGTGTTTCACCTCGCCTCCTGCACCTTAGGGGTGGAGATGGCTGAGGTGGGCACATCTCCTATTCTTCCTAGTTTTTCCCACCGGTTTCCGCCCAAAGCGGGGGTGTTAGACCTGGCATCCTTGGCGTGGTTTCCCCTGACTTTTTGCCTCTACCTCCTGTATTTTTCACACTGTGCTAGATTTCGTTTTAACTGGTTTAGATGCTTTGGGCACTTTGCCACTGCTGATCAGTGCCAAAGTGCAAGTACTCCCTGTGTAAATTGTTATTGTGATTGGTTATCCATGATTGGTATATTTGTTTTACCAGTAGTTCCCTAGTAAAGTGCACTGCGTGTGCCAGGGCTGGTAATTCAGATGCTACTAGTGGGCTGGCAGTGTAGTGTAGTTCCTATTATCCCAATAGGCTCTGCGCATCTTCAATAGTATAGACCTAGGGCAGAGGTTAACTAGGTCTTCTACCGACGATATTAGACTTAAAGTTTTGTGTTTGCCAGCTAGCTCAGAGTTCACTAGAAACTTTCTCGAATAGGCAAGGAGGATTTTAACCTCCCTGGATAGACAAGAAGGGATTTAGTTTCTGACAACCATAGAACATGACAACTTTGCTCTCCCCTAATCAAGAGTGTATCTCTAGAGTCGTGTGAAAACAAAAGACGACTTATTTTACTCAGTCAGTTCAGTGCATTCTTAGTTTCACCAGATTGTAGAGAAAAGGAAGAGACGGGCGTGTACAATAAAAAGATGTTATTTATTGATCAGTCTCCTTTCTCATACAAGAGAAATGAATCGCTATTATTGTAATACTTATAGTTAAGTAAAGTGCATACAGTAAAAAAAGAATTATAAAATAATACTGTAAAAGCATTGATATGGTTTCTGAGCCATATGATACTTTAAAATGGATAAAATAGATACATACATATATACATTTGACTAATCATACTCAACTGGTGCTTCTAACCACGCCTACCCCAGTGTACCTGACCTAAGCCTAATACGTGGGCGGGAGTAGATAAGTAGCAGTTTAAGTTAAGTTTGTTTTGCCAAGGGACTGACTCGAGAATTCTCTGCAAGGGGTTATTCAGTTCTGTACCTGAGACCTAGAATGGTGGAGGGCTGGTATCTCTTATCCCAGGTCTTGATATTCCAGCTGCCTGCGAGGGCTGCTTGGAAGCGCCGGAGCTGGATTTCTCAGCAGGAGAAAGGCAGCGTCTCGTTCTCAGCGCGTCAGGAAGATGGGGCAGCGCCTGTGGGCTTCGCTCTCTGCTGGGCTCCTCGACACGTCTCGCTGCTCCAATCTCGTCACCACCGCATGTGTTTGCTTAAGGCAATGTCGGTAATATTTATACCTGAAAGGTGCCGAGATTGACGTAAGGATGGACATATATACGTCAATAAGGATGTCATATGAACGGGCTCGTTCGCACATTCTTTTGCTGAAGTTCTCGGTGAAATAAAAACAATGGCTATGGGAATTTCCCAGGTCGCTGTAGGTTTGATTTGTTTTGAGAACTCCGTATGCCTTATCAGGGGCTGGAGGAATATCGCTTGTCTAATTAGATGGCATGCGTTATGACCTAATCAGATAACGCGCTTCTGTGCCGTGGTGTGGCTTAATCAGATAACGGTTTTTGCACCGTTGGATGGCTGCTAGTTAATTATTAACCAAACCAGGGTCAGGAATAGGGGAATCGATACAGTACCTATAGGAATACATCACACCCACTCCATGTAGACTATGTCCATATTTACAAATCTAGGCATAGTGAAACGAGTAGCGTTTGTGTATACCGTACCACCCCAAAATACATTCATATGTATCCTGAAAAATTGGAACTACGAAATATACGAAACACAATCACATGTACTATCACATGTACTATATGCACAGGCAGTCTAATAATGCTAAACATATAACGCATATTTTAAATTTATCATGAAAAAATGCGAAAAATACACATGAAATGGCTCTTAATACAGAAAAAAAAGGTGCAAGACCATTTCATCACAATCATAAAGGTCTGTATGAGAGTGCTAGAGGATAGCGAATGTCTCGTGACTACCTAAAATAGAAATTTAGTTCTCTAAGAATAATGTCTACTTTAAGCAGAAGATAAGTGTCCCAAAAAATCGTAAATATTTTTGAATAGGGGAAAAAGCTCTTGCAGTCTGAAAAAATGATGAGAAATTTTTTTTCCATATCGCTTTTTAAAAGTTGAAGGCCAAATTCAGCATGTAGGGAACTCCGAGTGCTAGTTTGCTCAAAGTTATTCCTGCTGCTCTGGTGAAAACATCATATCATTTAGACTGTTGAAAAAACTGTCAACAGCTTCTTGCGTAAGTTCCACTAATTCGGAAAAAGTTGTTACCATGCATTCATGAGCTTGAGCATGATTGCCTCCATTGATGTTTTGATCAGCATAGCTGACTGAAGGTCGTACCTGATCGATGCTGCTTTCATCTTGTACTTCACTACCCCTCAATCGTAGTGGCGAAGTCTCCACGAATGCCGTCATCAGGATTGGTAGCCGCTGGGGACAGCACAATGCATGAGCCGTTACCGGACCCAACAAGGTATCTGCGTCCATTGGCACATCCGATTGTAGTGCCAGACAGGTGTCCAACACGCATTCTTCGCCGCATAGCAAGCACCTTAATACAGGCATAACACAACTTTGCCACATTGGTCTAAATGAAAGAGACCAAGTCATGTTCAGGTCTCTAAGCCGGGATAGTCCAAGTATTTTAGTTACCCGGTCCCGGTAGCCAATGGCTAGGATCATTTCTTCCCTTGTCGCAGGTGTTTTGTCTGTGACATGGTTTGCCATAGCGAAATAACAGGATCAAAAATAGAATACCCGCTACTAGTCCCAAAAGGAGTGGAAGTCCGCCAAAAATGGAATGGACAAAGTCTGGAAAAATACCCAGGATGGCTTTGAATGGAGTTAAAGCACCCGAAAACACTGCTTTAAATACACTGGAGACTGTGGTAAATAAATAAATAATACCTCTCTTTTTGACTAGACGTATATCATAACAGATAGCTCAATAAATAAGAGTCAAGATTCGAGGTAGTAGGAGTTTTGCAGGTTTAATACAGCATAAGGACAGGAACAGGACAACCTGCATGGGAATAGGATGACAGGGCCCAGCAGCTGCTGGGGCTGGATCTGGGATGAGCGCGCTGGCTTTTAATAACAATACATGAGCATATATACATAACGCAAACACATAGTATTACATTGCAGTAGGCGTAACAGTGGGTGGAGCAATAGGTGTGACGCGTAGCAGTCGCGAAAGATAAAGGCAAAAGTAGGTGTAACTGGGCGTATACATAGACATGTGGTGCAGACGTAACAGGATATGTCATGAATGGGGCGGAAACCATGGAGGGGGCTACCTGAGGAGCCGGGACCTCTAACCTGATGGTGCGCGCAAACTAGCAATGACGTATCACTAGGAGAAGCTGGGGGCTATGAACTCTGTGCTAGGAGCAGAGACTGAAGTCTGGAGGGTCGGAGCGACATGTACCTAAACCCTATCTAGTATCTGATGTTTAGGGAACATGTTGATATGAACTAGAAGTTAGGAGGGGAAAGGCTAACTTGATTCTAAGACTGGACCATGCATTATTCTACATGTAGTGCGTGATGAAGAATATGAAGAATATGAAATGACCATTAAATGCAGTATTTCTCTAACGTGGAGACGTGAAGGCTAGACAATGACGGAAACTATTGATGCAGTTCAGTAGCTTAGGAATGCAGAGAAGGAGGACTGAACTGATAACTGGAATCATAACATATTCTTGGCAGACTCAGAGACTGAGCCAGGCTGGGCCGGGCACTGCGAGGCAGGAAGTAAGTGAAGGGTCGAGGATACAGGTGGGGGCTGTATCCCTCCTCAGCGAGGCTTCAGGAGACAGGAGCTGAATCTGGTGTCCGGGCCCTTTTGAGGCCTAGAAACGGGGACTTTATAATGGAATAACGTGCACACTGAGAAACGTGGCAACGTAGCTTTACATTGATATTCGTATTATTCACGAGGACTGGAAACTGGCATACTAGAGGGGGACACAACTGTAATTGCGTCATTAATCAGACATGGGGAATGCATATGCATATTTAATCATGCACACATAACATATTATGGATGACACGTAGGGACACAGAACATGGCAAAATTTACTTTTCCACATTCCCTCCTTGTCACTACGTTTCCATCAGGAAACATCAATATTCATGATACCGTCTATCATTTCATACAGTATCATTTGCTCGTCTCGAATTATCCTGGAACGGGATTTAGAACTGGGCTTGGGACTAGGAATACAAGAGGTAGCACAAATGCCGCAAATCGCAGGGCCACATTGTATACAGAGGCAGCAGCTGAATATGATCGCTACTGCTATACCTAGAAAAGACAATATTTTCCATCCCCATGCGGAAATTATATTCCAGAACCAACCGGACCATGTCCAGGTGCCTGGATCTTGGTGTATCAGATGGGCAATTTTATGGAGTCTGGTTATAGCTGAATAAACAGACGGCGCGTTATTTGGAATGAAAATGCAGCAACTAGATCCGATGACTCTACAGGCCCCGCCCCTATCGGCCAGTATGACGTCAAGGACGAGACGATTTTGCAAAACGACAAATCTCATAGCAGATTGCTCTTCGGTTAGGTTACCTAGAGCAGAGGCAGTCTCATTTATCACAGCTTCAAGGGTTCTGGTTAACCTACGGATTAGTTTACTATTCTGGATAGGTCCTATAAAGAAAAAGAAACCTCTGTTGAAATCTGTATACTGTTCTAGAGTAGTTTCAGTATAATCGACAATTGGGGACTCCCTTCTATGTCTAATGTGTACTAGATGTGTATTTCTATGATAATCAGGTGGGGCTAGGAAAACTGGTGGCAGTAGGAAGGCAATGTAACAGGTTCCCTCCCAATCGAGGGGCAGACTAATATATGCGGTTTGACCACAAATAAAATATGAATGACGTGAAGCTTTGAAAATAGATTTCCCACTGTCACTATACTTGACAATAGTAGTACAATCACTATGTCCTACATGTACGGAACCATTATTTCGGACACATAATTCGCCTTTGACTGGTAGTACTGAAATAGCAGGTAAGTCTGGAGTAGTATCAGACTGAACATTCAAGACCATGAAATTCGACGAATAATTACCTAATTTATACACTTCATTTTCTAGATCTAAACCTGTTCGGTGAGGGAGACCTTGCTTGTCTGGGAAACATGTACTGTTAAGAAAAAACATATCTGTTGAGGATGACGTTAACGTAGACCATGCTCCACACGAACCATTATGTGAAAAAGGATAAGGAAAGAGTGGCAGAACTCCCTTCGGTGTCTGGAAAGGGGGGAGTCGACCACACACCCAACAATTAGTGGCATTGCTGGTCTGGTGTGAGTAATGTAACATGCGGATAAATGAGTTATTTCGCATAGCGAGGCGGTAAGAGAGTTCATGAGGGGGCAGATCACTAAACGTGTGCTCTACTGTAGCATTAGCAGACTTATTTACATGTGAAACTGGGAAACATAGGTAAAATGCATAACTGGTGCAGGAAATCATAAGGCTGGAAAACAATATGAAACATAGAAAAACGATACATCGGATTGAGTTTTGACTAACTCTCTCACTATGGGGGTCTATTTTATACATGTCAGAAACAGTCTAACCGTTTCACCTAGGGGAGGACTTAGACAATCAAACTGACTGACTCATTTTACTAGACCTTAATTTCTGTTTATACTCCTGCTGCGGAGTTTTCTCTAACAGGGGAGGGGTTGTAGCAATGTCTTTTGCGGGACAGTCCTTGAGAACAATATTCTGGCAATCCTTTGAATCCTGGGAAATGTTCTTTAAGACGGGTTTCAGTCCATTAAAAAGTTTGACATGAGAAAGGTGTACCCAGCCTTTGCGTCCTTCCAACTTCACGGCTGTACGGGTAGTGAGGAGGACCTGTCGGGGCTCTTTCCATCGAGGCTCCAGCGGACTTGATCTGTCAAAGTTGCGGACCATCACCATGGATCCTGGAACGATTTCATGCGGTGCCACCTCGGTATTGTCTGGAAATGCGGCGGCAACCTGTGAACGACATGAGTTGAGGGCAGACATCAAGGAAGCTAGGTAATCTGTCAGCATATTACTTGAAACATCGGTAATACTTCGGGGTCTAGGAGTACCCCACATGTTAGGGGGGCGGCCGAAAACGACCTCATACGGGGACAGACCTGATCTGGAATGTGCGACCATGCGCATATAAAATAAAGCAACTGGCAGAGCTACTAGCCAGTCCACACCTTTTTCTTTACATATTTTGGCGACTCGGACTTTCAGAGTCTGGTTATGTCTCTCAACGAGACCGGCTGCTTCAGGATGGCGTACACAATGGAACTTCCACTGGTACCCTAACAAAAGGGAAACATGCTTCATGAGTTCAGATGAGAATGGCTGGCCGTTATCAGAATATACGACTCTAGGGAGTCCATAACGGGGGAAGAACTCACGAACCAACTGCTTGGCAGTGGTCGCGGCTGTGTAATCTGGGACTGGATATGCTTCTGTCCACCTGGACAAAGCGCATACAACTACAAGGACATACTTGAAACCTCGACATCGCTCCATCTGAATATAATCCATCTGGAGGACTTCAAAAGGGTGGTCAGGGGGCTGGAAACCACCTTGTTCCACCGGGACACTTTTACCTGGATTAAACTGACAACATATCATACAGGTACGGACTTTCTGCTTAGCTGCAGCTCGTAAATGCTTGTTGAACCAAATGTTCTGGATACTGTCTAACATGGCTTTTTCCCCTAAATGTGCTGGACTATGTGCGGTATTAATAATGACTTGAACCATAGAGTCGGGGAGAAACCATGTGGCTCTACCCTTCGTTAACCATCCTTGATCTGTCTGGACCCCTCCTTGTTCGGACCATTTCTTGATTTCTTCGGGAGTAGCATGTAACTGGATATCTATGACATCTTGAGTAGGGTCCTTAACTGTCATGCATGTAGTCGGATCTGGAGTATGTGTCTGATTAACTTGAATGTCTGGAGTCTGTGCTGTAAGCTTGGCTGTGCGATCTGCTAGATCGTTACCCTGGGAAATAATGTCAGTGACCTTCGTATGTGCTTTGCATTTCATGATAGCAATGGATGTCGGTAAATGTATGGCATCTAACAGAGCTTGAATAAGGAGACCATGCTGAATCTTGGTTCCATGAGAAGTCATGAAACCTCTCTCCTGCCAGAGCACTCCGAAGTCGTGTACAACTCCAAATGCGTAGCGTGAATCTGTGTAAACATTAACTTTCAGGTTCTTGGCGTGTATGCAGGCTTGTGTCAGAGCAACTAGCTCTGCTGCTTGAGCGGACAGAGTATCAATACGGTGTGTCTCAATAACTTTAGTGTCAGTAGTCACTGCATACGCGGCTACTAGTTCTCCTGTACTAGTTCTCATACATGAACCATCCACATAAAGTGTCAGGTCGGGGTCTGGTAACGGAGTATCTGTCAGATCTTGTCTTGGCTTTGTCGTAATGTTAACTACTTCCACACAGTCATGTGGGTCAGGATTCGAAGTAACTGATGGTAACAGTGTAGCAGGATTTAAAATGTTGCAGCGTCTGATTTCTATGTGTGGCTGGAACAGTGTCAATTCATAACCTGTTAAACGTGCAATTGTCAAGTGCTGAGTTTGTGTTCGGTTCAGAAGAACTTCCACAGAATGTGGAACTTGTACTGTCAGAGAGTGTCCTAAAACTATGGAATCACTTTGTCTGATAGCTAGTGCTGTGGCTGCAACTGACTTGAGGCACGCAGGCAAAGCCTGGGCGACTGGATCTAGTGTGCTAGAAAAATAAGCACAGGGCTTGTATTGTCCTGCTTGATCTTGTGTGAGAACAGATAATGCTATACCTTCACGTTCAGTAACGAAAAGTGTAAAAGGCTTACTGTAGTTCGGTGTGGCTAGAACTGGAGCTTGACATAAAGCTTTCTTTAACTCATTGAAAATAAGTGTATGTTCAGATGTCCAAGGGAGAACAGTCGATACGGCTGTCTCCTGTGTCGTTAACTGTATCAGTGGCTTGGCTAGAAATGCATACTGAGGAATCCATTGTCTGCAGTAAGAAGTAAGGCCGATAAAGGCACGTACCTCCTTCTGGGTCTTGGGCTGAGGAAGACTCGCTATTAACTGGATACGGTCTGGTGTCAACTGCCTACCCCTCTTGGACAGTAAGTGTCCTAAGTATACCACTTGCTGGACACAGAATTGAAGCTTCGAAGGGGACACCTTGTGCCCCATCTCGGCCAGGAAATACAGAACCGTTAGTGACGCTCGCTCGCAATCACGTTCAGAACGGGCTGTGATCAGTAGATCATCGACATACTGGAGCAGGGCAGTGTCAGTTGGCATGTGAACATTATCAAGTTGTCTCTTAAGTGCTTGACTGTAAATACTAGGACTTTCTGTGAAACCTTGAGGAGCGCGTGTAAACATATAGCTCCTTCCATTTAAACAGAATCCGAAAAGGAACTGGCTGTCTGGATGAATAGGAACACTGAAAAATGCGTTCTTGAGGTCTATGACAGTGAAGAACGTGGCTTCGGAATCAATGGCTGTCAATAGGGAAGAGATGTCTGGGACAACTGGGTACTGCGGAATAATACATTTATTAAGCTCTCGTAGGTCGATCACTAATCGATATACTGGGGGTGCATTTGGATCAGTACGTTTCATAACTGGAATGATCGGAGAATTGCATACGTTGGAGTCAGTTTCTACAACCACTCCTTGAGCGATGAGCTCGTCAATAATTTTGGATAAGGCTGCTACAGCCTCGGGTGGCAATCTGTACTGTCTGATTCGTGGTAACACTACACCTGGTTTGAGAGTCACACGATAAGGTGTGATTTGCATATAACCTACATCAGTTGGACCTTGCGCCCATAAATGCTGTGGAACATTAGACAGTCTTGAATCAAAATCTCGTAATACATAGTGACCCTTGAAGTCACGTAGGAACAATCGTATTCCCTCTGGGGAACAGCATATAACTGCACCTAACTCTTTCAGTGTTTTAATGCCCAATAGGTTTTCTGGACATGACTTAGTAAGTAACAGATCAGTAGTACGGGACAATGGACCTACTTCTAGAGTAACTGGCTTTGAAATCTCATTTACGATAGGTTTTCCTGAAAATCCAAGGGAAACATTTCTTGAGCCTGAGAGCGGAGCCCCTGGAACTTCGGCATGACTAATTGTGGTCCTACTTGCCCCTGTATCAATCAAAAACTTTCTGTCTTTCCCTAATACTTGACTGTGAACATAGGGACCGTCTTGATCTACAGGTATCTCGATGAGAGGCAAGCCTACCTCCCTCTCTAGGCTGTTTCATGAATACTGCTGGTACTCTGGATACTCAGACTGTGCATACTGGTACATCTGCGATGTAACATGCTGTGTTGCAGCGATAGGCTGCGGTACTGTAACTATCTGTTGTGCATTCTGTGGCTGAGGAGTCTGTGAAACTTGCTCTTGTCTAGGCGGACGTGGTCTTTCCTTAGTCTTACCAGTAGCTATGTTGTGTTTCAGAACTGCACACTCATTTATGAAATGACCTGGCTGTTTACAATAATTGCAGTTCCCTTTAACGGGAGCTGCAGGATGACTGGCTTGATTCGGACCCCTCTTCTGACTGTCTTGAGGAACAGATTGTGCAACTAGTACTTTCATTTTCGTGTCTTTCATACGTTTTCTCTCGTGTTCTTGCTCTTCCCTGATTCTATTCTGGTGGTACTGGAGCATCTGGAGCATCTGGGACGGAGTATTAGCTTGCCAGGTGCTTTCGACTTTCAAAACTCGATTTTTAACTTGTGGGCTTGAATTCTCGACTAATTTAGTAACAAAAAGGTGAGGGTATGACTCACTACTTGTCTTGAGGCCACTATTGATGCTAAAACATTTTTCAAACCTAGAATAGAAATCACTAATATCTTCCTCTTGTTTCTGTTTACAGGCTGAGATTGCATCCCAGTCTTCTTTTCTAGTTGTCAATAATCTGGGTAAAACTTGAATCAATAATTCTGGTAATTCTTTACATTTCTCTCCTAGACCAGTACCTGGTACTCGTGCCTTGTCTTCAGCTTCTAGAACTGCCCAATCGATCTTTTTCTCTCCCACCTCCCATTCTTTTTCCTTTAGCTTTTCATACACCCCTGCGGGCAACAGGACCTTTAACATTTTAATGATATCTGGGTAAGTGTATTCTCCCATACGGAGCATGTCTTTTAATTCTCTATGGAACCCTGCTGGATCTTTGTCATGACAGGGAATTAATTTCTTCATTTCGAGGAGTTCCATCTTTGTAATCGGGGTGTAAACAAACACTCGTTGCATTTCACCGTCCTCTGTCTTAACTGGATGCACTTCTCGTAACGGGTTCTGTCTTTCCATGTAAAATGGTTTACTTTCTGGGGGTGAGACATGAACAAAATGCGGGTTCAGAAACGTTCTATATTTGTGGCGCTGCTCTAGAATGACACTAATTAAGTCGGTACCTAGACCTTTCCATCTATATTGGAGTAACTCGTTCAGGATATCGTGTAACGGACCTGGATCAGAGTGCTGACCCTCATACAGAGTAATGAGGTGCTGGATCATATACATACCCACCAGTCGCTGCTCGGCTGGGGGCAATTTCAGAAACATTTGTGCCACTATTTCGTCTGGAAAAGTGGTAGAATCAGTAATCCATCGGACTGCTGATCGGGCTAGTTCCTGTTCATGCATGGTACTTAACTCACTGTAACCGATTCGTGATTTCAGAATGTGATCGGTAGCTTGGAATACTTGTTCTAGGGAACCTTGTTCTGGTGCTGAATGATGGAAAATTGACTTGTGTTCTAGGCGTAAATGGCGATCTGGAAATCTAGATTTTCCTACATACGCTATTCTGGCGGTATTCTTGTCGTCTTCCTCTTCAGGATCAGAGTTACTTTCTTTCTCGCTTACTTGTGCTGCTTTACGTTGTTCGTGTATCTTTATTATTTCTCTACGGATTTTCTTGTACATACTCTCCATGGCACTAATGGTATTGTGCTTACCCTCGGCTATATTATCACTCCACTTTGTCAGGATTTTCATTTCGGCCTGATCTTTAGACGGGTAATCTTGTTCTCTTATTAGACAGTTAATTAAAAACTTTAATATCATACGCTGGATCTCAGCTTTCCTTTGAGACATGGCATCACTAATACTTTCTGGATCATCCCCTGTACGGATGAAACGATATATTCTGTCTAGATCTTCTTTCATATTGGGTAGGGTGACTAGATACTCGGTCACCCTCCTTACGCGTACTGAATATAAAACCATATTATTCTCGCCTGGGACTGGGTCATAGGCACATTCGCCAAGGGCTTGCCTGATTTCTGCAACAGACTTATTACTCTTGGGAGTACGCTGTGATGCTTGAGCATGTAATTCGAGTGCTGATAAACGCTTGCGTGGCGGCGGGGTTTGAGGAGGACCTCCTCCTGCGGCCCCTAGACTAGAATCGTCGACTGATATTCTTCGTGGTGGAGCGGGAAATTGAAATGCTGGCTGGACCGGGGGTACCGTAGTAGGTACTGCATGGGGTGCCCCGGTGTCTGGAGGAGCAGGATGTGCCTGATTTACAGGGACTGGCGGAGCGCGAACAGGATCTGCATATTCAGGGACTGTGTCGTCCAGATAGGACGAAATAAAAATATCAGCTGCGGTCGGTTTGTGACGTAGCTTGGTCGGAACTAGTGGTGGCGGGAAATTACTGGATGCCTCCGGGGTCGCTTTTGGCAAGCCCTCGGCAAGAAGAGGATACATACCCTTAATAAGGGCATGCCTCTGTCTGTCTGACTGTTCGGCTTTGACTTGTTCACCTATCTCGATTAATTCTTTTTCTTGGGCTCGCTCTAAGGATTCTCTACTTAATTCTGACTTTCTGATTTCTTTTTCAGTTCTTTTATGAGCTTCTTTACGCCATAACTCGATGGCATCTTTCTGTGACTGTCTGGCTTTCTTTTTCCATAATGCTTCTTCTACTCGCATGATGCATTCGGCATCCCATGTACCCGATACGGGCCATCTATACTTTTCTTCTAACTGTTTGGTATACTCCACCCATAAATCTAGATACAATATGGCACTTATGCCATGTTTCTGATACATAAAGTGACCTGGACTGTCCCTGGGCGGGACGGGAACTGCTGCTTCCAGCAGACCCTTTCTAGTTTTTAACTGACGTAACTTGGAAAATATGGGCATGACTGAACTGTAATCTAGACACAATACAATACACAATGAACACGATACTTATACCCCATTCATACCACGACATTGAAATACATGAAAAACATTTAAAATAACAGTTCGAACAGAATACTACCTGGAAATACTGAGAACAGAACACATAAATTTTCTCGAGAACAGAAACTGACTAGAACAGAAACTAGATGCACTGCTGAAACAGTACGAAACTTACCGGTCTCATAAAGAGACACGTCAGGACCCGCATCCACCGAAGTGGACACTTCGTTTGTGGGACTGTGTACCACCAACCCGCAGACCAGAGTCAATTAAATTGACCCTGTCTAGATACCACCCCAGTAACGGTACTCACCGGGCAGCAAGAACGGAAGGCCTCAGACTGGACTGGACTGCTACGACGACGGACGACAAACTTCGGACTTCAGTTACGGGTGGACCTCCGGATACCTCGGACCTTGGACTCTTGGCTTGGGCTCTGGTCGGGACTCGCCGCGTTCCTCCACCGTCTCGTCTGGATGCTGGACCGCCTCCTCCGTCTCCTCCGTGGGCCTGAGGGATACTTGAGCAGAAATATCTGCCACTGCGCAGAAGAGTTCCGTCACGACTGCAGAGGGTCAGGGGGTCGGCGTGGCTTCACCGACGCGTGGGGAAAGGGCAAGTCCCTGTTCGGGCGCCATTATGTGGTAAATAAATAAATAATACCTCTCTTTTTGACTAGACGTATATCATAACAGATAGCTCAATAAATAAGAGTCAAGATTCGAGGTAGTAGGAGTTTTGCAGGTTTAATACAGCATAAGGACAGGAACAGGACAACCTGCATGGGAATAGGATGACAGGGCCCAGCAGCTGCTGGGGCTGGATCTGGGATGAGCGCGCTGGCTTTTAATAACAATACATGAGCATATATACATAACGCAAACACATAGTATTACATTGCAGTAGGCGTAACAGTGGGTGGAGCAATAGGTGTGACGCGTAGCAGTCGCGAAAGATAAAGGCAAAAGTAGGTGTAACTGGGCGTATACATAGACATGTGGTGCAGACGTAACAGGATATGTCATGAATGGGGCGGAAACCATGGAGGGGGCTACCTGAGGAGCCGGGACCTCTAACCTGATGGTGCGCGCAAACTAGCAATGACGTATCACTAGGAGAAGCTGGGGGCTATGAACTCTGTGCTAGGAGCAGAGACTGAAGTCTGGAGGGTCGGAGCGACATGTACCTAAACCCTATCTAGTATCTGATGTTTAGGGAACATGTTGATATGAACTAGAAGTTAGGAGGGGAAAGGCTAACTTGATTCTAAGACTGGACCATGCATTATTCTACATGTAGTGCGTGATGAAGAATATGAAGAATATGAAATGACCATTAAATGCAGTATTTCTCTAACGTGGAGACGTGAAGGCTAGACAATGACGGAAACTATTGATGCAGTTCAGTAGCTTAGGAATGCAGAGAAGGAGGACTGAACTGATAACTGGAATCATAACATATTCTTGGCAGACTCAGAGACTGAGCCAGGCTGGGCCGGGCACTGCGAGGCAGGAAGTAAGTGAAGGGTCGAGGATACAGGTGGGGGCTGTATCCCTCCTCAGCGAGGCTTCAGGAGACAGGAGCTGAATCTGGTGTCCGGGCCCTTTTGAGGCCTAGAAACGGGGACTTTATAATGGAATAACGTGCACACTGAGAAACGTGGCAACGTAGCTTTACATAGGCCTGATATTCGTATTATTCACGAGGACTGGAAACTGGCATACTAGAGGGGGACACAACTGTAATTGCGTCATTAATCAGACATGGGGAATGCATATGCATATTTAATCATGCACACATAACATATTATGGATGACACGTAGGGACACAGAACATGGCAAAATTTACTTTTCCACAAGACACCAGTGGTATCAGAAATATTTAAGATTTCGTTCAGTATTTCTGCGAAATGTATGGGGGAATTAGTTGATAATAATGAATGAATCTCTTCTGTTGTCCTTGCAACTTGGAGATCATACGTTTCTTTTGATGACGTGAGCCTGGTCGGCGTCTGTAGGAGCAAAGTCTTCATTCTGCTTAAAGTATCTATTTGAATAGAAGCAATTTTTAAAATCGGGCCATAACCTTGCCTCCCTGTCTGGAGAATCGTTCGGGAACAATACTCGTTCACAGCACATGACCTTCCTAGTCACGGTTATGAGATAAGGTTTTCCGGGCAGCAAACTACAACATCTGCGATCTACTATTAGAATGTAACTCCCATTCGAGAGTCTCCTAAAGAAAGGTTCTATTTGTGTTGCAGGTGTGCCGAGTTGGTAACATGAAAGGTTATTCGAAGTCCCTTCACAGGCTCCATGCAAGCTAATACCCTGACACAGAAGTGTACCGCTTAGTGATTTTGCACAATTATTGCCACTGAGAAACACTTTCTGGCCTTTATTACTGACACATTCGTGTGTATAGGGCAAGTTCCATATTGACTTAATGTACCCTTTATCCAACCTTTCATACTGGCCTGCCTGTATATATTTTTGGCAGAATTGAAACTGGAAAGTAGTTATCGGAATATTTATTATTCCATGTATTATCCATTCAATGACAGGTCGTTCTGACATTGTCAATGGTAATCTCTCAAGTCTTTCAATGCTCAGAATTGTATAGTCAGCACCCTTCTGTGCCAAACTGATTTGTTTATCAGTAAGGTTAAAGATATTAAATAATGACGTTGTGTTGATTAAACGCCAAGGCACATAGCCAGAACGCAGATTTTGTAACGTCCAGCCAAGCTGTACAATAGAACGCAATTGGGACTGACCGTGTTGTAACATCAGTAAGTCTTGCGATATTATATCGATTGCTGAAGACACAATGCTGTCCAGAGAATATATTCTGGAGGACAGAGTCATTAACCCATTGTCCACCACAGAAAGTGATTTTTCCAAATTAATACGGTCAATTTCCCGTATTTTTTCTGCTGTCTCAATTTGAGTTACTTTCCAAACTTCGTTATAAGCTGCATATATAGAGGCCGCTATGAAACGTTTTTGACGCTGTTTGCGTGGTCCCAATATGAAATCACGCAAGTCAGCACCTTCTGTAAGTAAAGTTAGGTGTTGCTTAATTTCAGCCAGTGTGGACGTTTGTAGCCATTGAAGGCAGAGCTTGCCCACGCTGTAGGTGGTTACTATCCCTGGATGTTGTCTTTGGGAATATCTAGGGTCTGGCCTAGTCAATGTGAACCCCTGTATTTTGTTCAGGAATCTGTCTTGACAGTTATTCGTATCTATGGGCCAGATCAACCATTTTTTCCATTCAGGATGTGTTCTGTTTTGGTTTAATATATGGTTTACGTCTATCTCATCATCTATAGAGCTATTACTGTTCACTGTTGGCTTTGGAATAGACGGTTTGTTCAAATCTTTGATTTTGGCTAAGCCAAGACAGGTAGTTTGTTGAATAGTGTCATTCAAGAATATAATTTGTTCTGGGATCATGCAGGCTCTAAACAATGATTCTATACCTTGTACTTGCCAATCTCTTGTACCCCAAACAGTTTTTGCTTCAATATTATTGTTCCAGAAATCAAACCCAAATGTATTCATTTGTTCAAAGAATGAATCGGAATATATCAATTTTGTGTTTGTAAGCATGGTCTTCATACCTGTCTTATTTGACAATTTGAAATAAAATGTTTCTGCATTACTTGTGTTAAACCCTGAAAAGTATGAATATTTATCATAAAATGTTTTCGAACTATCTTTTGGAGGAGTAGCACAATGTTCCCATTGGTTATAATTTAAAACATTTCTAGGTTGTGCAGATTTATGTAGATAATGGTTACCATAGTGGTTGTAGCAGAACATCTGATCATAATTAGACGAACCCTGCAAATAATCATGTTCTGTGAATTTAGCAGACATCACAAGATCAGACATCATATCATTAATACTTTCAAAGTCCCAATCATCAGCAAATGAGCTTGGTTTTACAAAGTCACTCAATGAGATCTTGAATTGGTGTGGATACTTCAGGATTTCAACCGGACCATAGATCTCATAATCAGTTTTGTCCCATGCTACACCGCCTGGTATAGGATTGGCTGTGAAGTTCACTGAAGAAAGTTCTCTTTTCTCGATGTGTGAAGATGTGTGTGGTTTAAGGACCAAGTTGATTTTCTGGCTTGCTGTGTCCATTTTAGCATATTTTCCTTCAATGAAATGTCCCAAGCATAGTACCATGATGAGCCAAAGAATGAGGATAAATGCACCTAAGGCCACCCAAAATTCAATCCATGGAGAAATCAGATAGGTTTCTTTCAGCTGTTGAAGAAGTTCCTTAGCTTTATCTTTAAAAGTTTTTGTTGATGGCTGTTTCTTTGCTTCACTCAGGTCTTCAGATGAATCATCGAAGTTGATGAAGTAGCCGGATGCTGTTCTGTCAATTGTTCCAATTGCTTTTGGATTTTGCTTTGTTTCATTAGCAAAGTCTGCAGTTACATCATCATAGGTTGTTGTTTCTTGATGAAAAGCTTTGATTTGGGTTTTAAGAGGTTCAAGTTCCATTGCTTTGTTGCATAGTCCTTGTTGATTCACTGTAGATTTTCCAAATGTGATCAGTCTTCCAGTTTGAGCCTCTGTATTCGTAGCAAACATTGGTGTTCTGCTACTTCTTGGGAGTCCACTTGGCCTACTATTTGTTATCGGCCACATGATTGTGGTTTAACCAGGTCGATGGATATGACTCGGTTCTCCTTTTTACCAGCAAGGGGCGGTAGTACTACTGATCTTGTCCCGTTGATAGACAAGACAGGAACTGCTTTTCTGTAAGAAGGCCCAAATTCCTTCTTTACCGCGATTTTTTCTCTGACTATATCCCCGACTTTTGGAATCCAGACAGGCCTTGCTGGGACAGGTGGTTTCTCTTCAGTGGTTGTTGGCTGTTGTTTCAACTTTATGTTGCTCAGGTCTTTTCTTGTTTCATTTAAGTCCTGTAAAATAGCCAAACGATCTTTGATATCAAAGCTTTTGTCATTAACCACTGAAGTCTGACTATCAAGATCTTGGATCATCATTCTAGTCCCGAACAATAGTTCGTACGGACTGAACCCTTTCAGAGAATTCCTTGGCAGGTTATTTAGACTACGTTGGACACTTATTAAATGTTTGACCCACCCAGCTCCCGAACCTAATACCTTTTCCGTTATAGATTGCTTTATGTCTTGGTTTTTTCTTTACACCATCCCGTATCCCTCAGGAAGGAAGTGAGAAGAGTCCCGCTATGCAATGCTCATTTGGCCATGCTTCCCTATAAGCTTGAGGGCTAAAGGGAATACATTATTCAAAACGTAGCAGGCTCCTAGCGTATATGCTATTATAGACTTGCAAATCTTTTTATAACAGTCCAGACGTCAGCCGAGCGCTGGGGTCTACATTATAAGTGAAAATTAGTCTTTTTATGTTAATATGACGCTTTTTCATGATGGGTACTTTCTTATTGTTGTTGTTTATCTGGAGCGAAATGCCATGGCAATAGTCCTCCTCGCTCGCCACTGCGATCTCTGTTACAGTCTGGGCAGTTTTTTACAAAAATGTGATGATGCAGGCTCATGCCTGGCCACCAGTACACTGATTGTAATTCTTCCAGAGAATCTTTTAGCTTAAGGTGTCTGAGACCCTCACCCATATGTGCGTCTGCTATTAACAAGCCTCTCCTGTCCGTGTTTGGAATTACTCTATCCCCCACTCCAGGGATTCGAGCAAAAGGGACTGAGTTTGCATCGATTATGTATGTATAATTGAGTGGATAATTGATCGGTAGCGCTGAACAGTCGCCTTTTGATGACGTTTTTACTGCCAGTACTGTTTCACCGTCAATGTATTTTACTGCACGCTTTTTTGTAGCTACGGAAGCCGATTTACTTGCTACCGCTGTGGCTGTCTCAGCCAATAAATTCCCTGCAACGTGAACGCCATCACGCTGATGACTCAGTGAATGTATCACGTGAGTTTTTGGTAGTTCTTTCTGTAAAAGAACTACTTGTTCCCAGAGCACTTTTTGCTTTATTGTTGCACCTGTGTCATCTTTGTAACCGTTTTTAATCCATTTCTGTAAGTCGTTATTGTATGATTTGACGCAGTAATACGAATCGCACACTATAAGTGTCGGGAATTCGCGATCGGCATTATCTAGCGCCATTTTTAACGCTATTATTTCAGTTTGTTGTTCTGAATTATTTTCCACTGAGTGTGTTTTTGTAAGTAGAGGTCTTAATTTACCTCCGCGCCACACTTCTTTTACAATTTCGCACGTGGCGTTGTAAGCCAGCTCTCCCCAAACTGAGGGTTGAGCATGTCCGTCTGTATATATTACACAGGCGTATTGTCGTAAAGGCAGAATGTCGATTGGCAGAGGGTATTCTCTCTCATATTTTAGAAATTTTAATTCTTTCATTTCCGGGTCATAATAGTATTTTACTTTGTCTGTAGCAACAGAATTTACCCATTGTACCCATTCTGGATTTAGTGCAGTTGTCGGTAAATTACATGGTGTTGTTAATGCCTCAAAAGCTGATTCTGCGGTTCTGACTGTAACCTGTCTACCGTCTGCTTGGCATTTTTCCTTTGCTACAGCTGTTTGAACCGCATGAACAATGCTTTCCTTAATGCTGAACCTTTTTTCAGCTTCTGTCTACAAATGTGATTTGTATGCTATTGGTACCTTCTCTCCCTCATTAGAGGTCAGGTATGTGAATCCGCATCTTCCTGGGATGACTCGAATCACAAGGTTGCGTGTATTGTCACGTGTTTGTAATTTTGTTTTAACTAACATATCTGTTTGTAAAGATCTCAAAATTTCTGTGTGTTTTTGAGTCCAATTGATTCTTTTAAAATCTGGTTTTATAAGATCATAGAGAGGTTTAATTCTCTCTGCATAATTTATAATGTAAGTTCTTCAGAAATGTAGGAAGCCTAGAATTGATTGTAAGTTTTTCAGTGTTCTAGGTGCTTGGATTACAGCACATTTCTCTAGGAAATTGTCAGCCAGGCTTTTGCCTTCACTTGATAGTTCATATCCTAAAAACAGGACTGTTAGATGGGCAATCCTTGACTTTTTAAAGTTGAATTTGTAACCCTCTGCTGCGAACCCAAGTATTATGGTGTTCACTCTTTTCAAGTGAGTATCCAAGTCATCATCTGTTAGATAGATGTCGTCGACATAAGATAATGCCTCGTCATCATATGTTTGTAGTAATTCTGTTACTCTCGCTGAGAATAATCCTGGGCTGTTCTTGAACCCCTGGGGCAAACAACAGAATTTTTTTTGCGTGCCATTTATTGAGAACGCCGTCAAATATCTGCTCTCTGGTGCTATATTTTGACAAAAGAATCCATTAGAAATGTCTAATGTGGTTTTGTATTTTTTGCGCACTATGTTATTCATTAGTGCAGCACTATGCGAGTTTTGTACTGCAAATGTTTTGCAACATGAGTTAAGGTGTCTGTAGTCCAAAACAAGACGATATGAATTGTCTGGCTTGGAGACAGGAAACAAAGGATTGTTCATTTGTGAGGTGCAAGTTTCAATCACCCCCTGGTATTCAAGTTGATCTAGGATCTCTTTTACCTGTTTTTTAGCTTCTTGCTTAATCGGGTACTGCCTCTGTGCAGTAGGTTGTGATTTTAGCTGGATTTTGTGAGGAGGAGAGTCCTCATCCCATCCCACATGATTTTTATATAAGGCAGGGGCTTGAGCTACTGCCCACTTTCTTGCAAGTGTATATTTTTTATGAATTGGAATATTGTTTGAGAAGGCAGGCATAATTATTTCTTCGCCATGTGGGCACTCCCTGACCAACTCTGGAGGCCAGTCTCGTTCAGCTAGAAGGATGTCATAGCCCTTGGAGAGATTATCCCAAAATAGACCCCTTATTTTTCTAGTCTTATCCCCCTCTATACGCAATGTTATTTCATATATTTTATGAGGTTTGCTAACTCTGGTATCTGCAGTTTCCACCTGAATGTATTCATTCGTGTCCACTGTCTCCAGATGATTCATAAGGACTTTGCGAGCTATGCTCACTTCTGCTGCGCTGTCTAGCATTGTCTGAGCCCATTCTCCGTTTTTCAGCTGTGTCTTCAGTATTCTCGGCATTGTTAATTACTTTAATACTGGCTACCTTCTTTTTTGGAAATTGTAATTTTTTATTCAGATGAGCAGGTTCTTTGTCTTTGGACTTGACGTGCTCTTCCCTGTGTTCTGATCGTCCTCTTCTTTCCGATTTCTGCGTTGAAGTCTGAAAAGATTGAGAGGGACGTGTATCAATATCTTGATATCTATCAGGTTTTTTTTTTATATTATCCCTATTTCTAAGGTTGTATTTTTTCACAGAGGGCTCCCTTTGGGGAGACTTGCGTCCTTGGTCAGGAGATCTTTCTCTCCGCCGAGGAGACCTTCCTCTGGACTGGAATCTTTTTTCTTTAGGATTGGATTGTTTATTTCCATCCCAGCTCTTTTTTTGAGTGTTTAAATTATTTTTAATAAATACCTTTTCAGGACTTTCAACTAGTTGGGGTTTCACTGGTATTCCACCCAAACTATCTCTTCCTAGTTCTTCATAGGATTTTTCTATGATTCTGGCAATTTCAGATGGTTGGTCTGCTATATTTGTCTCTTTTAACCTCTGGCGAATCGCCACATTTGCTGCTTCTCCCTTTATGTTGGCTAATAATATTGCAGAGACCTGCTTGAAGTCTTTCAGTAATTTCATACCGAGAGTTAAAGCGGGTTCTGGACCGTATTCATCTTGAATCTGTTTTAGCACATCTGGTATTACTGACATGGATGGTACACCATGTGTTTTTGTGTAAATGGAAGCAAAGACTGTTCCCCAAGTGTCACAGTCGTCCACATGTGGTGCGATTCCCATTGGAAGACAGATAGTCAGAATCCTATGTTTCTCTACAGGGGTGGTATCTGGAAACACCGCCTCTATTTGAGTGATTTTTTGTGCTAGCCAGAAAGGAATTTGTTCCCGTTTTGCGGGTACTTTACCTAGACAGGACTGTATGTTCTGAGGTGTAATTTTATTTGTGTTCCCCTGATGACTTGTCAGCTGTGGAATTTTGATCGCTGGTTGGATTGTTGAAGTCCGCATTACATATTGGACTAATTGTCTATGTATTTTTATTAATTGTTTTAGCTGTGCTAAAAGCTCTGGTGCAGGCATTTCTTCAATGTCTGGATGTGGTGTGTATCCGGCTAGGACCGGCCACGTTGCTCCTGGTCTACCTAGTGGACCGAGCCTGGTGATGTGATTATTATGTTTTAGGGCGCCATTAAACAAGAGCAGGTGCTCTTGGAATTTGAGTGGTATTTCCACCTCCTCGAAAGGAGTGTACTCATTAGGAGGTTCCTCTATTTTGTAATAGTGGAAGTCCTTTGTTACAGCGTTTGCTGCTGGAAAGTTTATCCATGAATAGAATACCTCTGTCTGCCGATATTCGTGTGCCTCTATTACGAATATGACTGTACCACCTCTTGGTGTCAGTCCATTTTCTATAAGTTTTAGGGTTATAGATTTCCTTATGTTGACCGGGATCAGTATTATATCCGGGTCATTTTGCAGCAGAGTATTGTCTGCTACTAGGAGTTCAGCTGCTATTCTAACTGTCTCCCTTTCTTCTTCACTTTCTGTCATTTTACTGACAGGAAGGTTATTCTGTTTGTTTGCAGATCAGGTTTCTATGGAAACAAAGATTAGATGCACAATATTTTGGAACAGTGTATCCTTCAACGTTGAATAAACCAAGAACCATACATAGGAGTCTCCTCCTGCAAGGTTTGGCGCATATGACCTTTCACCCACTCCAGACGTCTTTGGAGTATTATGGGAAAAAAAGGGGTTCTGTGTGAAAAAGCACGACTGAGTTACTCTAATGTCTTGCGTTAATTTTATCGCCTATCCAAACGTTGGGCGCCATGTAGTGTAGTTCCTATTATCCCAATAGGCTCTGCGCATTGGAATAATATCTTCAATAGTATAGACCTAGGGCAGAGGTTAACTAGGTCTTCTACCGACGATATTAGACTTAAAGTTTTGTGTTTGCCAGCTAGCTCAGAGTTCACTAGAAACTTTCTCGAATAGGCAAGGAGGATTTTAACCTCCCTGGATAGACAAGAAGGGATTTAGTTTCTGACAACCATAGAACATGACAACTTTGCTCTCCCCTAATCAAGAGTGTATCTCTAGAGTTGTGTGAAAACAAAAGACGACTTATTTTACTCAGTCAGTTCAGTGCATTCTTAGTTTCACCAGATTGTAGAGAAATGGAAGAGACGGGCGTGTTCAATAAAAAGATGTTATTTATTGATCAGTCTCCTTTCTCATACAAGAGAAATGAATCGCTATTATTGTAATACTTATAGTTAAGTAGGAAGAGACGGGCGTGTTCAATAAAAAGATGTTATTTATTGATCAGTCTCCTTTCTCATACAAGAGAAATGAATCGCTATTATTGTAATACTTATAGTTAAGTAAAGTGCATACAGTAAAAAAAGAATTATAAAATAATACTGTAAAAGCATTGATATGGTTTCTGAGCCATATGATACTTTAAAATGGATAAAATAGATACATACATATATACATTTGACTAATCATACTCAACTGGTGCTTCTAACCACGCCTACCCCAGTGTACCTGACCTAAGCCTAATACGTGGGCGGGAGTAGATAAGTAGCAGTTTAAGTTAAGTTTGTTTTGCCAAGGGACTGACTTGAGAATTCTCTGCAAGGGGTTATTCAGTTCTGTACCTGAGATCTAGAATGGTGGAGGGCTGGTATCTCTTATCCCAGGTCTTGATATTCCAGCTGCCTGCGAGGGCTGCTTGGAAGCGCCGGAGCTGGATTTCTCAGCAGGAGAAAGGCAGCGTCTCGTTCTCAGCGCGTCAGGAAGGCGGGGCAGCGCCTGTGGGCTTCGCTCTCTGCTGGGCTCCTCGGCACGTCTCGCTGCTCCAATCTCATCACCACCGCATGTGTTTGCTTAAGGCAATGTCGGTAATATTTATACCTGAAAGGTGCCGAGATTGACGTAAGGATGGACATATATACGTCAATAAGGATGTCATATGAACGGGCTCGTTCGCACATTCTTTTGCTGAAGTTCTCGGTGAAATCAAAACAATGGCTATGGGAATTTCCCAGGTCGCTGTAGGTTTGATTTGTTTTGAGAACTCCGTATGCTTTATCAGGGGCTGGAGGAATACCGCTTGTCTAATTAGATGGCATGCGTTATGACCTAATCAGATAACGCGCTTCTGTGCCGTGGTGTGGCTTAATCAGGTAACGGTTTTTGCACCGTTGGATGGCTGCTAGTTAATTATTAACCAAACCAGGGTCAGGAATAGGGGAATCGATACAGTACCTATAGGAATACATAACAGCAGCACTGGTTGTGCCACCCACATGAGTAGCGCTGAAAAGAGGTCTCAGGCCTGCCACTGCACTGTGCAGTGCACTGTGCGCAGTTTGTGAACTGCCATGTCGACCTGGCCAGTGCACCCAATTGCCAGGCCTCACCCTTCCCTTTTCTTACACATTAGACACCCCTATGGTAGACCCAAAGTACCCCCTGGGCAGGGTGCCGTGTATGTGAAAGGTAGGACATGTACTAATGTGGGTAACATGCCCTGATAGTGAAATACTGCCAATTTCGTTTTTTACTATTGAAAGGCTATCTTGCCCATAGGCCAGAATGGGGAATGCTGTGTAACATGTTTACCTGCATATCATCCCATAGAAGCAAGATAGAAAATTGAAATCTGGTATCGCTGAACTCAGAATTTAATAACACACCCTTTAGGAAGGATGTTTTTTAAATCCTTTGTTTGAAAAAAGCACTTTCTAGAAAGTGTCTATTTTCTTGTTCAACCTTTCTGTGTGCCTCTGCTTGTTTGTGGATTGACTGTCTGGTTTGAGAGTGACAGGGGGTGGGGTGGCTGCAGGAGTCTGGGTGAGTCAGCACTAGGCTGAATAGACCTATCTGCATTTGGAGTGGTGGGTGGAGTAGCACCTGGGCCTGAATAGGCCTGTGCCTGCCTTCCACAATGCTGGCTCCACCTTCTGAGGTGCGTCTGATGACCCTGGCCCACACTGACAAAGGAATAAGTTGTGCAATGCCAGAGTGCACCCAGAACTGGTTTGGACTGGGTCCAGACCCCTCACACATAGAGAACAAAGACTTTTGGGGTATAAATATGAGAACTGAAGCCCCTGAAATTTAGACTACTTCGTGATCAAGCGGAACCTGTTGCCAAAGAGGACAGCTGAAAAGACTGAGGAGAAGTACTACCCTTGCTGTGTGTCTGGGGCTGGCCTGCAGTTTGCTGTTTCTGCTGAGGCGAGGACAAAGGGGCTTTGCTGCGTACTGTGTCCATCTGAAGAAAAGTCTACAAGGGCCTGAGAAGAGCTGGCCTCTTGCTTTTGAAGTCCCAGGAACAAAAGGACTTCACCCCCAGCTTCCCTAACTTCCTTGCTGGAAGTTCTGAGTTTCCCAGAGGTGCCTGTAACTGTGTGTGAGGCCCTTGCTGTTGGGAGCTGGAAGCGCGACGCAAAGCGGGAGAAGCGTGATGCCGCCGCAGTAGCCGCCGTCGCATCGCCGAGGAAGCACGCCGCCGCTGATCGACATCGCATCACTGGAGTAGAGTGTTGCAGAACCCGTCGTGGCTCAAGAAACCACCGATTTCGCCACACGGCCGTCGGGCGTGCACGCATCTCATCCACGTTGTCACATCACAACAGAGACGCCATTTTATCGCATCAGACCGTCGCAACGCATCAAGGTGCCATCTTTTCGCATCACAACCGGAGCGCAGGATGAATTGAAGCATTGCCTTCTCTGCGACCCTTTTGTGTGTTCTGCGTTATGCATCTAAGGTACTTTGAGAGAAAAGTGTCGCATTTACCATCTACAAGTTTATTTTTGCAACAACCCTTTTTAAAGACCTTCGACTGAGTATCTGTATGTTGGATTGCTATCGTTTTGGTCTCGTTTAGTTTAGATAGAGATGTTATTTTTCTATTTGTGGTGTTTTCACTGTGGTACTGTGAGTGTTGGTACAAATACTATACACATTGCCTTTGGGATAAGCCAGTCTGCACGTGCCAAGCTACCAAGCGGGAGAGCAGGGGTTATCTAAAGTGTGTATCCCCCTTATCCTGACTGGAAGCAAGGGTCCCTATTTGGACAAGGTGCCTATCTTTGCCAACTAGAGACCCCCAGTTCTAACAGGGGGTTTTAACCGGGGCTGCCATCTGCTGCTAGCAGCAGAAGCTGGGGTTCACATTACTAAGGCAGTAGGCCTTTGAAGCTTCCCTCTCGAGCACTGTGCCCATCCTGGTGGAGGATGGGTGACACCTGCACCAGAGATGTTCTTTGTTTTTGGTCCCAGAAAGCAGGGACTTACGACCCAGGGTCCAGAAACATGTATGGTGGTGACAGGCGGCCTGAAGCCAGTCGGTAATCACACTAGGCTTGGTAGGTTTTCAGGGGGCACCTGTGAGGTGCCCCCCTCCCCTCTCCCCCTCGAGGAATTGTTTCAATAAATCCCACGCTGGCATCAGTGTGGATTATTTTGAGAGGATTAGCTGGGTACCAAACAATCCTGGGTTCAGAGAAGCCATTATGGTGCTGGGGAACTCGAGTTGTCGAGTTTCCAGCCCATGTGCTCTCTATGGCTTCCCTGACACTTACAATATCTAAGATCAGACTTAAATATTGTAGGGGCATATCTGCTCATGTAGATATGCCCACACCTGTGATATAGTGCAACCTGCCTTAGGGTTGTAAGGCCTCCTAGAGGAGTGACTTACCTATACCTTAGGCAGTACTGGTTGGCATGGGACTCTGTTGTTTTTGTCTGCACCAGGGTATGCATGCTGCAGTGGCAGTCTGCATGGCCTAGGTGCAAGGTCCCTAGGGACCCCTCTTCAGTCCCAGTGCCCTGGGTAACCAGGCACCATTTACTTGGGACTTAAAGGGGGCCGGAAGGGCCAATTGTGGAACAGTTTTAGGGAAGAAGCACTGGCACAGGGGACGTGGGTGGCAGGGACACAGTGCACTACAATCAAAACCACATCAATATCCAGGCAAAAAGTGGGGGGCTAACCATATCAAAAGAGGCACTTTCTCACAGTACTATGACTGAAAAATCAGGGCTTGTAGCCAGTACCAAGAAATGTGAAGGATTTTATGCATGATTTATTACAAAGTGGTGTCGTCTGACCTGTGCGAGTTTCCACGCACCGTTGTGTATAAAGAGTTTATGAAGCAAAGGCACTGACATTTGTAAAGCCTGGAGCATAAGTAAAGCCATACACTCTCTCTCTTCTTCGTCCAGAGGTGATAGCTGATGAGTGAAACTACATTTTAATCACCCTCAAGACAAATCACAGGGAAGTGCAGGGTGTACCGACAGCCTTCCTTATTTTCTCCCACAAGGTGCGAAGAAAAGAATTCCCACTGGGTCCAGCCTAGGACGGTAACAGAACTGAGTAGATGCTAAACAGACATTCTACTTCTCATAAACAGTTATCACGACACGGAAACTAACAGGCCCTCACTTAGGGTCCCTAGCTCCTTAGGATCCCTGGTTGCCAGCAGTCTTAAAGTTACACCTGGGACATTGACATGGCTGAGGCTAATTCATAAAGATGGTCTGGCCTGCAGGAGTAGAAGACACAACTCCAAGCTCTAAGTAGGAGCGTTGGTATGGGAATAGCCCAGCTAGAGAGAAAAAAGCATGTGTTTCACAGTCGCGTCCATTAGGAGCTGGAGACTGACACTTATGTGTCAGGATTCATACACAAACAAGGGAATGCAGACAAATGAGGACAGTGAGACAGAGCTGGAGGGTACAAGCAACTAAACACATACTGGTCTCTACGGTTGTAGCCGCTGTATTTATAAGAGAGACTTCTGAGGCACAAAGAGATAGAGACCTCAGAGACTGGTTAGAATGCATCCAACCAGAAGAGAATTAAATTAAACCCATCAGGGTAGTGTAAGTAAAGAAAAAAGGAAGAAATAGTAGCCTCACTACTTTCCTCACAGTATGGTTGCCAGTGCTGCAGAGTTTTGCTGTTTGTCGACCATGCACTCCGTTTTTTCCTTCTCCCTGGGTCCTATTCTCCCTGCAGCTTTTGAAGAAGGTTTCCTGTATGGATTCCTTGCCACTTCATTCCTTCAGGGGTGTGGAATTTATTCAAATATCTGCTTGCCGATGGGGCAGGTTGTCTTATAAATCTACTGGTCCTATAACAAAATCCACTTGTCCCTTTTGCACCATGTAATGCAGTGACAAATTATGGCAGCAATCTCATTATATAAGAGCTCTGATATAGTTTCTCCGATTAAGCCCGGGCTCATCCCATAGTAGGGTTTGAATCCTAGCAATTCCATTACGTTGCCACGCTTCCACAGATCTACATACTGGGGCTGATGGTAGTGGTATGTAATAGTTCCAGGGTTGAAAAGCCCATTTGAGTCTTTGCAAACCTTCTAACTTGAATGTTTTAAGGGTTTTCACGAACTCTTATCTAATCTTTTACCCCATACTGAGAAAGACTGGAAATTTACTCCTGACAATGGCAGATGTAAAACTTCCTCCAGAGTTGGGGGAAAAAGTGGTTGGATGGAAAAAGAGCTTGCAAACACTCAGATTTTCGTATGAGCAAATCTACAGATGTACATTTGCTCATGCTAAAAGGCAGTTCACAAATATTATCTAGGAGTACTATTTCTTGGCCTACTTCTATAAACTCTTGTAAATTCACGAAAGTGGTATATCTGCACTTCATACATGGACATATATCGTGGGGGCACTTTTGAGACTTTCTTTAATAATTGGGCCCCTATTTATGTCTGGCGTTAAACATGACATTTTGTGTTTATTAAAAATCGGTCCCTCTCTGCCTATCGGCTGGCTTCACTGTGAGTGACAGCATTCTGCTCTTTCACATGGAGCATATCCGCACAGAGCATAGTTGTGTTCAGTGCCAGGAACTACTGTGGCAATATGTGCTTTTTGAGACCAAAAAAAGTTTTTACTTTTAGCAATGGTTGATACAGTGGTGAAGGCCGGCAGTTCCCACACCAATAAAGTTTTGAAAAAACCATGCCAAAACAAGTCGCACACTGACAAAACCAAAAGGCTGACCACCAATTTAAGACCAACTGGCTTTGCCGAGATTTGTTTATTTTTATGTTTCCCGTAACCTTATTGAAACTAGTTACACTGATTTTCCCATTATAAATATGTTTGGGAAATATCAACACATTGTACTAAATGATGCTGCAAAGAAATGGTCCCTAAAATTATACTGTAATTTAGTGGGATTTTTTTTTTTCCAACTTGCATTTTATTGTGAACATTTTATTATAAGAGCAAAGAATCATCAATCTTGCTTTAAAGCATCTGCAAATATTTGCCTCTAATTAGAGAGCATTATGGGATTGTTATATATAGCCTCATATGGCTTAACTTTGACGTTTTTGTGCTCATTTTATACTGAAACCACTGTCAGTAGTGCTGTCCGATATTACATTTATTTAGAGTGCTCACCCTAATAATAAAGGCTGTGCATTTATGAACCATAAATACAAGCTTGAATAGCATTAACACATGGACCCAAATATGACGATAACTGTAGACAATGCCCTTCCCTGGTTCGTAATGTGGTATTGTAAACAGGCAGCCAAAGGCTTTGTGCTGTAAGGGGTTGGGTCTACTTGTCCAAAGGACAAAACACACATGAAAACTGTTTGTCCTTGACCCCAAACTACATGTCCCGGGTGTCGGGCTATAGGAATTCCACATCCCTGTTCCTTCCTGTTCTCAGTCTTTATTTGGAGAGAAGTGCTATGATTCTTCAATACTTCCAGAGTGTGATTCCTTCAAGAACCTGAAACTTGTCAACAGCTTAATCTTGGCCTGTCTGCTATTGACATGCATGAGTGTGCACAACAACTTACTGAAGCACATACCACTGAATCACTTACCAAAATGCTGTCACATCTAGTGTTCGGAGGACAGGTGATGAAAGTCTCAGTCACTTCCAAAACATGCACAGAGGGAGCCTTATTTAACCAGTCCTCGGGGAGCAGAGACCAGTGCTTGTTTCTCTTCTCTTACCCCCATTTTCCTTGGTGGGGCGGGGCTGAAGGGACATTATGAACAGCCTGGCATCCGTAGATTCCACATAGAGGACTGGTGGACTTGCATTCGAATTCTTGCCTCACATCCCAATTACCCTGACAATACTGACATGATGCTCAACACAGAGAAGTCCTCCCATCACCTCGTTCAGAAGAGTAATTGGGTACCTGGCTGCTCACAGAATCTAGGAATAGAAGTTAGGGCCAGATTTAGATCTTGTCGGACTGGTTACTCCGCCACAATGGCGACGGATATTCTGTCTGCCAAAAATAGATTCCATTATTTCCTATGGCATTTATATTTCGGCGGACGGGTTATGTGTCACCGTTGTCACAGAGCAACCCTTCAGGCCAAGCTCTAAATCAGGCCCTTAGCCTTCGAGATGTAACATTACAATGTCAGAGAAGCTCCAATATGTTCCTGAGAATCTAATGTAGACTCCAGAGATGGATTCTATCCACTAAGCAGTGTCAAGAGCAAGGGTTTGGATGGAGATATAGGCAATGCTATGAAGGTCGCTATCCTCTTCTCCTTCAAGCGGCCCATGGTTACAAGCGTTGCCAAACAAGTTACTTACCTTCGGTAACGATGTATCTGGTAGAGACACAGTCTAGCCGCAGATTCATTAACTTAGAATATCCCCAGGTGTCAGACCGGATCTGGAAAACTTTTTGCCCAGCAGTACCTCTGCACGCCGGGCGGGGGACGCCGCCTGGCTCCGTCCTGACGTCGTCCACGGAAGTGACATCAATGGAGCCTTATAAGACCCCCTCGGAGTGCTGATGTCATTTTTCTGCAGTGAAACTTTTCCGCGCCACAACGCGTAGTCACTACAAAAGCTGTGAGAGTATAGGAACAGTGTGCCAAAAAAGCAACAAAAACCATTGAAACAACAATGATAAGAAACCAACCCATGTTGAAAAGTACTCAACACTTGGAGGGGCTGAAGGAAGCAAACACGCACCTGCCCCAATAAAAATCCCACCAGGCAAAGAACCGTGCCCCCCTAAAGAGGCAACGGCAGTGGATATGAATAACATGACAATCAAAGGACAGAACGCAGCCACAGGATGGAACTGTACGACAGAGTCTGTGAGCAAGGATGCAACTGAAAAGGGGGTAGAGGACTGAAAAGATGTGACTTATAGCCCGTGACCAGAATTAAACAACTACATAGAAGTGGTACCACATCCCCCCCAATGACCTATGCACTGATCATAGTCCAATAGAAGCTGAACCCAAGCGCCTGTAGCAGAGACAAGGAGTCCCCAAATACATGGGGAGACAGACTAGGGTGGAGGAATGGTTAGAAAACATGATAAACTCCATGCCGGAAGAACCCGGATGGAGTAGTAGCAAAAAGCACATAAGGATTAGTTACTTACCTGTAATCCTAGTTCTCTTCCAGGGGTATACTCATTAAAGTCATAAGCACTGAATAATCTCCGCCCATGAGCGGGAACCTGAAACACATAATAATAAATAAATAAATATATATATATATATATATATATATATATATATATATATATATATATATATATAAATATATAACAATAGTACATAGTACTAAACAAATTATACACATATATACGTATAAACCAATAATATGCAACATAACCTATAGGCTAATAAAGCCATCATTACATATTTTCTGCAGTATGAAAATAAACTATATAAACAATGCAATAAACAGGCATGAGCCTAAAAAGCATTCCATAATCAGCAAAAAAACTTTTATTTTCATAAAAGAATTTGTAATAAAAAACAATTAGCCTAAGAAGGCTGCATACAGAAAAATTATCCCTGTACAGAAAATCAGACTGACACCTCGCCTTTAAGGCCTCAGAGAATCTGAACACTTTGCCTTTAAGGCCTCCAGGGGAACTCTGTTCCCATCATGCACCACAGGTGACAGTTAGGTCAGTTCTTTTGTACGGTACAGTAAACTTAGCAGGTATCTGCATCCAGAAATACAATATTACTATATTCAAAAAACCATAAAGCTACTGCTCGCCCGGGGAGGCGGGAGGGTGCTTATGACTTTAATGAGTAAACCCCTGGAAGAGAACTAGGATTACAGGTAAGTAACTAATCCTTCTCTTCCAGGGGATACTCATTAATAGTCATAAGCACTGAATAGAGTAGCAAGCTCATACCCACAAGACGCGGGCGAACCAAAAAATAATAACAACAGCATTAACACACAGATCTCAGCTAAAATTAGCAAATACATTTCTGAGAGATGCTTGCCCAACTTGTGCATCTGCCTGTGTGTCTGAGTCAAGACAATAATGGCGAGTAAAAGTATGCACTGAACGCCAAGTAGCTGCCTTACAGATTTCTGCCATAGAAACATTTCTAAGGAGAGCTGTGGTGGAAGCTTTCCCTCTTGTAGAATGCGCCTTTGGTCTTCCTGACAAAGACCTATTTGACAACTGATAAGCTAGAAGAATACAAGAAACAATCCATCTAGAAATGGACCTCTTAGAGGCTGCAGAGCCTGTATTAATAGGACCATAGTTAATGAACAAACAGTCTGACTATCTCAAAGTCTTTGTTCTGTCCAAGTAAAACTTAAGGACTCTCTTCAGATCTAAGGAGTGAAGAGCCCTTTCAGCAGGACCGGTAGGATTGGGAAAAAAGTAGGCAAGGTTATGGCCTGATTAATATGAAAATCTGAGACTACCTTAGGCAGAAAAGCAGGGTGTGTCCGGAGTACCACTCTATTAGAATGAAACACGGTGAACGGTTTTTTGAAACTCAGAGCCTGGATCTCGCTCACTCTACGAGCAGAAGTAATGGCTACCAGGAACGCTACCTTCCAAGTTAAGTGTTGCAAGGAAGTCTTAATTAAATTGGAGACCAGATCTTGCTAAATGTAAGAGATAAGGCAAAATCACCTGTTCCTGACCATGGATAGGATCAAAACCATTACTCTCACACCACAGATAAAATCGTTTCCATTTAAATCCATAGGATTTCCTTGTAGAAGGCCGCTTCACCTCCTTAAGGATGTGCATATAGTCAGGATTCAACTGCAAGTGTCCATACTGGATGACTTTAGGAGCCATGCTGCCAGGCGTAGGGAGGACAGGTTGGGGTGGAACACTCTCCCCTTCTGCTTGGACTGAAGATCCGGGTGACACGGCAATCTCCTGTGTGGCACTTCCGACAATTGAAGGAGTTCTGGAAACCACCATTGGCATGGCCACTCGGGGGCAATCAGAATCATCCTGGAGTTGGTCTTGTACATCCTGTTGATAACTGTTGGTATCAACGAGGTCGGTGGAAAAGCATATAGTAAGTTCTGACACCAGTCTATCAAAAGGGCATTCCCTTGAGACCCGTTCTGGGGAAACCTGGACGTGAAGACTGGGCATTTTGCGTTTTCCGCGTCTGCGAACTGATTCATATCTGGTATGCCTGGAAAATACTGTTTGTGTCTTCCTCGTTGAGAACCAAATCGTGAGCCTCGACGAAGTCTCTGCTTAGGAAATCCGCTTGCGAGTTGAGGGTTCCCGGCAGATGCACAGCTGTTATCTACAAGTCTCTCGTTAGTAACCAATTCAAGATGGTCTGGGCTTCTATGGATAGAGTCCTGGACCGGGTACCCCCCTGCTTGTTTAAATAATACATTGTAGTTGTATTGTCTGTTTGCACCAGGAGGGACCGAGACTGGAATGATGGAAAGAGGGACTTGAGGGCTAGATGAACCGCCCGCAGCTCCAGCAGGTTGATGTGATAGCCCTTCTCGGAGTCGGACCATAGCCCTTGTACTTGCAGAGGGCCCATATGAGTACCCCAACCCTGGAGTGAAGCGTCTGTGATCAGAGTTTGAACAGGAGGATCTTGATGAAACGGAACTCCTCTCATCAAGTGTGATCTCTTCATCCACCACCTGATGGAGTCCTTGGCGGACTGATGAAGAAGAATTTGATCCTCCCAGCACCCCGTCCTCTGTCTCCACTGATCCTCTAGACACTGTTGCAGAGGACGCATGTGCAATCTTGCATTTAGAACTATGAAGATGCACAATGCCATGGATCCCAGAAGAGAAGATACTTGACGAACTGTCGGATAAGTGGATTGACGAAGAAGTTGACACTTTGACCTGATTGATAACCACCTCTCCTCCGAAGGACACACGTTTTCTCTTTCTGTGTCCAGAAGAGCTCCCAGGTAGTGGATCCGCTGAGTCAGGTTCATAATCGATTTTTTTAAATTGACCTGGAGACCCTACTTGTGCATGAGATGAAGGCAAATGGACAGATGATCTTCCAACAGAGATGGGGACGAACTTTTTAGGAGCCAGTCGTCCAAGTAAGGATAAATGAAAATTCTCTGTTTCCGAAGGAAGGCAGCAACCACCGCCATACACTTGGAAAATGTTCGGGGAGCTGACTTTAGCCCAAATGGAAGTACTGCATACTGGTAGTGATGAACAGACACTTGAAACCTGAGAAATTTGCGATGCCTTTCGGAGATTGGAACATGAAAATATGCATCCTTCAGGTCGATGGAACACATCCAGTCTCCCTGATGTAACTGGGGGAATATTTGATGGAGCGCTAACATTCGAAACTTCTCCTTTCGAATGAATCTGTTCAACTGTCTCAGATCCTGTATGGGCCTGAATTGTGTTTTGGGACCTTTCTTTTTCACCAGGAAAAAACGGGAGTACAGACCTTGGTTTCGCTGTGGACGAGGAACTTTCTCTATGGCTTTCTTGCACAGAAGGATGTTTGCTTCTTTCTGCAAAAGCTTTAGATTGTGATGAAACATTGTCTTCGGACTGATAACGGGAGGAGGTTTCTTGAATTTGAGGAGGTAGCCATTTTGGATAATGCCGATGACCCACCTATCCTTTGTTAATCTTCTACACTCGTCCAAGTATAACGCAATGCTTCCTCCTACCGGAGTGGACCATGGCTGCGGAGGAAGTTTCTTCTCATTGCTTCTGAGGCTGTTTTGCAGCAGAGGACTGTTGTCTGTTTCCTCCCCTGCCTCGCCCAGGTCTGCACTGCTGAAACTGAGACCTCTGTTGGTTCTGGCCTTGATTCTGCAAAGACCAGTTCGACGTTTGCCCACGTTGCTGATACGACCTCTTGTCGTAAGGAAGAAAATTACGGCGGCGGAAGTCTTTCTTCTTCTCCAGGCCCACTGCCTTTTGAGTGTCCAGCTCCGACTTCATCTTGGCCATCTCATAATCCGCATGAGATCCAAATAATGTCGACCCGTTGAAGGATAGGTTAACTATTTTCCTTTGGGCATCTGGCTTAAGACCCGTGAGACGCAGCCAAGCCGACCTTCAGGAGCAGATGCCGTGGGCATAACCGTGCGCTGCAAGATCCGCCGAATCTGCAGCCGCACTTATACTTTGATTTGCCACCAATCCACCTTCTTCAACAATCTCCAGGAAATCTTTCTGATCTTCCTTTGGAAGTTTCTCCTCAAACCTCGCCATAGATTCCCATAACAGGCGATCATAGCGACCCAGCAAAGCCGCAGCACTGGCCACTCATGACAGAACCAGCTGTGTTACACATCCTTCGGCCTAAGGAATCCATATTTTTACTGTTTTTCTCCGGTGGAGCTGATGACAGACGTAGCCGAATGGGCCTTCCTGGCTGCCGCCACTATGAGAGAATCTGGCGGTGGATCTGTGCACAGGAAAAGGGGGTCTTGATCAGGTGCCTTATATTTTTTCACAATTCTTGAGGGCCCTGATCCCACTGTCGCTGGCGTCAAGAATGTCTTCATTGCCGGCTCCAACAAACCGGGCACCAGTGGAAGAAGAAGCCTAGCAGAGTACTTATGATGTAAAGTCTCAAATATGGCAAACGACTTCACCTGGGGCACTATCATAGTAATGTTGAATTTGCTAGCCCCACGACACAATACCTCATTGAAGGTTCCTAAATCATCCACAGGCGAAACCCTAGAGGGTGGCGTTGATGAGATCGTGTAGTATCTGTAAGAAGACCTTGTTGGAGAGGAAGAAGCAGGAGATCTATGTCTTCTTTCAGGGGTAGTAGACCGATGCCTACTGCGCTCCCTAGAGCGTGAACGCCTTCGCACTGGAGATCTGGATCTCCTTGGAGATCCACCAGCCGGTGGTCTCGAAGCCTCCATAGCAAGTGATCTTTGATCAGGCCTTGGTTGCATCTTTCAATGACGGATGCTCTCAAACATCTTGGAGACATGCGTACAGGTGGTGTTTTACGCGCCAGAGAGCCCTCCGGGGAAACCATCACAATCTGTATTCCCATTGAAGAGGAAGAAGCAGATGAGGAAGAACTCCGAATAGAATGCGGAGATCCAGAAGCTGGAGTCTGCACCTCTCTGGGAACCAACTGTCTTTCGCTTGATGCGGACTTCCTTGACGTCGAGTCAGAATGCGCCACCACTGAAGAATCTTGATGTGGAGAGGCTCCGACCACTGGAGATCTGTCCACAGATGCCCTTGACTGCAGGCCGTGTGACGCAGGCCTTGGATGGTCATCCAATACCCTCGACGCCGACTCAGACCTCGACAAAGACCTATGGGAGGTCCGAGAGGCTGTTCTAGAATGCCTCGACGCCGACCGTGAGACAGGTGGCGGAGACCTCGACGTCGAACATTTTCTCGACGCCGACCGGACCTTCGACATCGAACCATGTCTCGACGGCGACCTGGATCGTCTTCTCTTCTCGAGGTCTCGACGTCGTACCTTCATCTCTCGACGTCGATCTGAATTTTTCTCTCGACGTCGACCTCACTCTTCCTCTCGACGTCGACCGCACACTCTCTCTCTCGACGTCGAACGCCTTGCTCTCGACGTCATCCTCACAGCAACCGACACCAGATGTCTCCACGTCGACGAGCTTCTCGACGGCGACCTCGATCTCCGCTTCGACGCAGACTTATGCCTCACCGGCGATGTCCTCGATGTTGATGTAGTTCTCTCTGGTCTCGACGGCGATCTAGGTTTCGACGCCGAACTTACTTTCTTCAAAGTCGACGCCTCCTGATGTCGTTTTTTCTTGCTTTTACCTTCAGGAGAAGCAGATCTTCGACATTTTGACTGAGAAGAGGGCCTTCAAGATGACAATACACTCCTTGCCCCCTTTTCACGACGTCCTTCTCTCTCCATAAGCCCCAAAAGCCGAACCTTTTCTCTTTCCTTCAAAGTTCTGCTGAAAGCTTGAGGCAATGATAACATTTTTCCACATCATGTGTGGAAGGCAGACAAACCACACAAACAGAATGAGGATCTGTTTAGGACATCTTCTTCCCACAGGAAGGACACTTATAGAATAAAGGTGGCATAACTGACTTTTAAAGATTTAGTCAGAAAGGGTAGAAAAACACCACCAATAACCAATACTGTTGCGGGTGGTGGTGGGTCGTTGTTCTTCTGAAGCTGAAGTGGATGCAGCTGTGGTCAGTCCAGTGGAGTCCGGTGGAGTGGCTGAAGGAGATGTGCTTGCTGGAGAAGACGGGGTCAGGCATGTGGCCGGCGTAGTGGGTGGGGGTGCTCACCAGTTGCTTGTTGGCGAGGTTGTCCAGCAGGGTGGTGGTGTTGCTGTCCTTGTTGTTCTCCAGGTGGAAGTTGAGGTCCCCTAGGAGGATGTAGTCAGCGGAGGGGAGGGTGTACGGGCTGATGAAGTCTGCGATGTCTTCGCTGAATTGTGTGCGTGGTCCCGGGGGTCTGTAGATGAGGGTGCCTCGGAGTGTGGTCTTGGGATCGGTGTGTATCTGGAAGTGGAGGTGTTCGGCGGCGGTGAAGGTGTCGTCGGGGTTGGTCGTGATGTGGATGGTGTTCTTGTGTACGATGGCGATGCCTCCTCCAGTCTGGTTGACACGGTCCTTCAGGGTGATCTTGTATCCGTTCGGGATGGATATGGCGATGTCGGGCGCTGAAGAGGCGTTCATCCAGGTTTCTGTAAGGAAGGCGACGTCTGGTGATGTTGTGTCGAGCAGGTTCCAGAGTTCGACGGCGTGTCTGTGGACGGAGCGGGTGTTGAGCAGGATGCACTTGAGGTGGTTGCTGCTGGTGCTCGGCTTGTCGGGTGCGGTGAGGTCCGGATGCAGGTGAACTTGCAGGCTTGGCAGGTAAAGGGTCCGTGGGTGCGTTTCGGGGTGACTCGGTAGCAGGCGGGGTACCGGTCAGGTTTGAGTGCGTTGAGGGTGGTGGTGTCGTAGGTTCGTCGCGTGGGCTGGCATCCTCGGGGGCCAGGGGTCCTGGCGCTGGGCGCGGGCTAGGCGAGGACGGAGCAGACGGGCTTGCCTTTGGCGTGCCTTCGGTGCACAATCGGCGCGAACGCTGCGCGTGAACGCTGCGCGTACGTGCGGGTGCCATTTAAGGCCAAGTGGGAGGGAGGAGCAGCTGGGAGGCGGGAGCGGGGCGGTCAATGGGGACGCAGAAACAGAAGGGGGTGGGGCCGCGGGGAAGCAGCGGCGGGAAACGGGGAGCGGAGGGGGGGTCACACCAGGGGAGCAGTGATACAGCACAAGCGCAAAGACAAACCTACTTACAGAAAGTAAGCACTAAACAGGAATAATACAAAATGTGAACAGAGGGCAAAACGGTCAAGACGGGCGAAAGTGACACAACACGGGCGAGACACAGACCTATTTACAAAAAAGCACTAGACAGGAATAATACCAAATAGTGAACAGAGGGCAAAAACGGTCAAGACGGGCGAGAGAGCGAGCAGCAGCGAGGGGGCGCCGAAGTCAGGGAAGGACCTGTGGCGCTGGGGGAGAGACGCGCCAACAGCTGGTGGGCCATGCGGCGTGGGGGTGTCCTGGGGCAGGTCACCCATGATGGGAACAGAGTTCCCCTGGAGGCCTTAAAGGCAAAGTGTTCAGATTCTCTGAGGCCTTAAAGGCGAGGTGTCAGTCTCATTTTCTGTACAGGGATAATTTTTCTGTATGCAGCCTTCTTAGGCTAATTGCCTTTTATTACAAATTCTTTGATGAAAATAAAAGGTTTTTTGCTGATTATGGAATGCTTTTTAGGCTCATGCCTGTTTATTGCATTGTTTATATAGTTTATTTTCATACTGCAGAAAATATGATATGATGGCTTTATTAGCCTATGGGTTATGTTGGGCTGCATATTATTGATTTATACATATATATGTGTATAATTTGTTTAGTACTATGAACTATTGTTATAGATTTACACATATATATATATTTTATTATGTGTTCCGGGTTCCCGCTCATGGGTGGAGATTATTCAGTACTTATGACTATTAATGAGTACCCCCTGGAGGAGAATCTAGACACCCAAACGAGAATGGGTGGAAAGCTAGCGTGCCTAAAGCAGAAAGAGACACCCTGTCCCTAAGGTGGGTGAACTATAGCACCCCTTAGGAAGACCATGGCCTCCTGAAAGGAGGCAAGGTGGTAGAACCCCAACTGGAAAGGTCCTTGCAGAACGGGGAGGATGGGCGGGCTGTGTCTCTACCCGATACATCGATAATGAAGGTAAGTAACTTGTTCATCTGATAGAGACATCTAGCCGCAGATTCCTTAACTTAGAATATATACCACAGCTACACCCTATGGGAGGAGGGCCTGCGACTGAACCCCACCAAGTTTCCGAAGGAAGCAGACCGTCAAGAACGTAGACCGCAACTAGGTGGGGTCCGCAATGCCAGTGAACCGGACACCAGACCCATAAGGCTCAGTATTACCAGCATAGCTGACACCAGACCCTGGAGGTCAGGGCGGTGCATGAACAAGGGAAGCAAGGTACCACAAGTCATCAGAGGACAACACAAGTCCACTGCCGCCCAGACAGGGACGCAACAAAGGCACAGGACCCGAAAAGTCAGTGCACAATGACAGAATGTCACAGAGTTGCACAAAAAGAGGGAAACTGAGTATAGGACCCCAGGGTCCGAAAGAGACAAAGGTCCAGCGAAGGGATGGCAACAATGGAATGTCAGGACAGAGGGCATCATGCTAAAACTATGACTACCAGGAGGTTTATAGATGTGAATGACAAGAATACACGAAAACCACTCCACACAATGGAGAGCTCAATGAAGCTTAACAGCAACATGTGTGGTCCGACCGAGATGACGGCACAGTAAGAGGTAGCCAACCAGGCAATCGTACCCCTGGGAACAATGACCAAGGGCAAGCCGAACATGCCCAAGACTAGCTCCCCTGAGGGAGAGCGTGGAGAAAAGAAATAGAAACAAATGGGGGACCTGGAACATTCCCCAGGATCCACCGCAGGGAGACCTGCACGCCTACCCCCTCGTGTGCGAACACAGCACACCGAAATGCTGGAAAAGTCAGGACATGACAACCAAAGGTAAACCAGAAGAACGCACTTAGAGAATGGACAGGCGTCCGAAAGGTAGAAACAGAATCGCCGTCTGTGAACCGTAGCAGGACAACAGTCCAACCACAAAGAGGACAGCCCAACCCCCCGATCAGGGAGGGAGACCAACGCCCGCGACACACGTGGTAATTCTGACTATCACACCAAGAAGAAGAAGTCAGTAACATGCAGACATAGAAAGTCTGAAAAAGGGGCATATGTATACACGATGAATTCAGAGATCATCCGAACAATCTGTTGAAACTTGTCGCAGCGGCCAGGAAAAGAACACCTGAGCCGTGTGCGACAATGTCAGGCCGGGGCCCCTCCAAGGGAGACCAGGAACACAACGCAAAATGGAACAGAGGTCCGTTCTGGTAAAAATGTACCACTCATAGGCCAACGCCCAATAGGGTGTGCCCAAGCCTTTCCTAACACCAGGGAAGAAGGCCTCAGCAAGAGAGCGAAGGCAAGACAATGGCTCAAGGAACCCAACGGGACCCCTATGATAACACCTACACATAGTATGGATCACAAGTGGTGACAGAAAGAACCGATCCGGAGCGAACGGAGCGCCCACAGGGACGCGTGCCAATGGCCAAGACCGCCAACGGCGCTTAGGGTAGAAAGAAGGCAGAATAGGAGCCAAAGCAAGGCAGGGGGGACGAGAAAACCCCTCTGGGGCGAGTCGGAAACGGCAGAGCCCCAACAAGACACCAGAGCCAACTGCGTCCACAGATGCCTGAGAATGCCACAGAACAACCGAAGGCAGCGATACAGAAGCACCAGGAGAGGACCATGACAGTCCGTGGGACTCAACCGAGGGTACGTTCCACCACAGCAGGAAGCATGTAACAAGGGGAGATACAGCATAACCATGGGAAAAAATCCCCAGGGGGTGTTGATAATAGCAAGAGAGCTCCACAGGAGCCTCCAAAACTTCCTGGCACGGAAAAGCTACACAATAGCAAACAAAGTGTACGTCACATCCCTATGAAAGCAAGGGACACCTCTTAAGACAAGCTCATAGGCAGAGGTCAATAGAAACACAAACAGCTGGCCCAGCTGCAGTAAAGTAAGGGAAAAAACCTCTGGCTGAACAACCACACAATCGTTATGGGACAAACCTCTTGGACCCAAAGACATAAACAGAAAAAACCGTCACAACACCGTCACACGAAAACATAGATCCACCATAGTGGACTAAACCCCAGGAAGTCAACGAAATCCTGAAAAGAGACGCTGTACTGCCGATTCGGCATGGTCGTCAAACAAATGGGCCCCATCAAAGGGCAGATCTCTGAGTCGCTCCCGAACATTTTCAGGGAAACTTCCATCGCGTAGCAAAGCATGACGACGCAGGGCGCCTGAGCTGGCCATAGCGCGACTCACTGAGTCAGTGGTGTCCACGGCCGACGGGTTGGTAAACTGCGCCATGTCGCAGCCATCCCGAACCAGCTGGAGCAGGTCAGCATGGGGGCCCTCCGGCAAGGAGGGAAGGAGAAGCTCAGAAGAGTCCCAAAGGGGAGAAGTAGCCCAAGCAAACACGCAGATCGTGTTGAGGGAACAAAGGCCGGAACTGGTGAATGCAAAAACATTGAGGCCACATGACTCCAACCACCTAGACTCCCAAGTGGGAGGAAGCAACGGTGGAGGAGAGGAAGGAAGCGCAGCCTGGACTACCGGTCCATGAGCCTTAGGATGAAGAGACAAACAGGCAGGGTCATCTGGAGCCGGTCGGTTGCAATGGGCCACAGCATGGGCAACGGGGTCACCAGACGAGGGTCTGGCCCAAGTCCCCAGAAGGACATCATAAAAGACCTGCCAAAAGGCAAAAGAGGCTCCACATCCACCGAGCCCTGGTGAAGAAGATCCAACAAAGGATCCAAAGGCAGGGAGACAGAGGGCGGCTGGATGTGTAAGACAGGGTCAGCCCTACTAACTGCCCGCGCAAAATCCCCACGGGGTCCGTGGCCATCCGAGGTGGAGACAGCATCCGTTGGGGATGGCTGCAGTCTAATCCGTCCGCCCAAACGACAGCGGCCCTGCAGAGAAATAGGCCAGCCAGTGCCCCATGGGATTCTGTTCTGTGGCGCATGGGAACACCTGTGTGGGCGGGGAGCACACTGGGGTCACGTCCTCCAATAGAGGGACAACCGATGGCGTCGGAAGAGGGCTCAACCACCCGGTGTCAGACCGGCATCGACTCAGCCACCACCAAGGCCAGAGCTGGCGGGGAGGAACGAAGTCGACTCGGAGTCGAACTCCGCGCTGCAGCCACATCCAGCGATGACGCAGGAAGCCCCGCAGGACTGTGCGAAGATGCATCAGGAGGGCTGGACGTCAGAGTGGGATGGCCATCCGGGCCGAGTCCCGATGTCGCAGCAACTCCGGAACCGGAGTCAAGACCCTCAGTCGGCCCCGCTGGCGAACCCCGTACCTTAGTCCCTACCCCCAGTGTGGGGCCCGAAGGCACACCAGGAAGAGGGGGTGACCCAAAGAAGGCCTGGAAAGCCCTAGAATAGGCTTGCATCTGGGTTCGAGTTGCCCCAGCACAAGAAACGGTGGATAGGCGGGGGCCGACTCCTGAGGGCTCACGTCTGGTGAAGACTGAGAGCGGCGGACCCCAGCGCTTGTGCGAGGTAGACATCCTCCGTGACTTCTTCCGGTGTTTACCGGAGGCAGGCGAACAACGTCCACGCAAACGACTCCAGGATCTGTCCCGAGGAGCGACCTCAGCGTGTGAGGAAGAGCTGCGCCTTTTGGAGCCCTCCACTGGGGACGGCAGCCAGCGCGGCAAAGACTCCGACCGGGACATCCAGGCAGACAACAGTTTCATCCGTTGTTCCGGCAGGGACTTCGGCTTCAGCTGCTGGCAGGCGTTGCACTCAGCTGAGTCGTGGTGCTCACCACATTCAGATCTCGAGTGGATCCGTCGCCGACATCTGCCGCAAGCAGGACGCACACGATTTGAAGCCCCCAGGCATCGGCACACTGTTCCAGAGGCGAAAGGCATCACGAAGGCCTGAAAATAGGCAAGTTGAACCACTTAGCTCCGGATCCGCGTTGGGACATGGAAAAGAAGAAAACGGATGTCAGCACGCCTAGGGGTCTTATATGGCAGCATTGACGTCACTTCCATGGATGACTTCAGGACGGAGCCAGGCAACACCGTCCCCCGGCGTGCAGAGGTATTGCTGAGGAAAAAGTTTTCCGGATCCAGTCTGACACCTGGGGATATTCTAAGTTAAGGAATCTGCGGCTAGATTTCTCTATCATATAAATATTTACTGGCTGATGGACAGGACTTCTACAGAATTGTATACCATTGCAGCAGGTATCTACGACCTAAAGCGTACTGCTAACCTTGACCTGGAAACAAATACATTTTGCTGGAATCACTCAAAGACTGACTATTCTGTAATTATTTGAGGGAAATGCACAATTTTGCAATCTGAACCAAGAAGGAACTGTATGATTCAGACAAAATCAATTTATATTCCAGAGATGACATCACTATTACAGACTCCACTCACTTTAGTCCTGTGACACCTGCAAAATTCAAGGCCCTTGAGGACGATATTAATGAACTAAATTGCCCAGCCCCCGCAATACTCACTTAAGATCCGCTTTCAGCTGCTTGATGACATCAGCCTCCCGCCTCTTCCCGTCCTCATGTTTGCTCTTTTCCTTCGAAGACGACTCCCTGTCCTTATCTGGCTCCTTTTGCTTTTCACGGTGTTTCTCCCGCTCCTTCTCCCGCTCACGCTCCTTCTCCCGCTTGTCCCGATCACGGTCTTCCTCCTTCACTTTCACCTCAGGGACATCATCAGAAGGTTTGGCTGCTGCCCCAGGGGCTGTGAAGGGCTCATCCGGGTCTGCCTTGATCTCAAGTGCTTCCTCCTTCACATCTTCCGTGCTGGACTGGGATTGCAGAAGTTGACTGTTGCTACGCTGACGGATCTGTGCAAGTGAGAGAATGACAAAGACTACATGTGTGAGAGCCAAGAGGGGATTTAATATGAATGAAATACAGGAGGACAGAAAGGAAAAACAGTGAGAGAAAAGAGGAAAGGGCACTGGTGGCTTGATTAAGAAATGGAAGAAGGGAAATAACAGAAGTGAGAGAGATGGAGGCGGTTGATGAAAAAAGGTAGAAAAGAAAAGACAGATTGGTAAGTGCTGTGGGAAAAAAAGACAAAAGGAACTAAGGCAAGTAAAGCAATGAGAGAAGATGAAGAAATGGCAAGAAGGGGAAAAAGAGACAAGTAAAATAAAAAGAGAGAGAGAGAAAGAGGAAAAGCAGAAATAGAGAGTAACAATTAGAGCAGGATAACAGATCGTTAATCCAACACATATATAGTCCCGTACATCTCTGCAAGCCTCATAGTTCTAGAAATATAAAATCCCACCCTATTTAGCACTACTTCTGTGATAGCTGTCTTGTTTACAGTCCTCTGAAGTCACTCTACTAGAAGTGCCAAGTTACAACTAATTTAACATGATATCAGTCCCACGCCTCGTACACTTAACAAGTCTAGAACCAGCCAGAATCCCTCTTTTATGCACATACATGAAACCTCTAGTTCCGGCATAAGGTCCCCTCATCAGCAGCCCCACTGTAACATCCCACTGATTCTCCAATGCACACACAGTATCTGTGGTGACCTTTGTTTATAAGACGATAGTGGTGTTGTCACATGGATCGGTATAAAAATATATCTGATCCCTTACAGCACTGCACAGCTCAGTAAAATATAACATTAATTGCAGAGTGTTACTCATCTAATGGATAAAAATATGCATTTATGAAGTATCAGAAGCCTCTTTTAAATGATAGTAGGTCATTTTACGTAATTTATAACTGAGTGTGAACTAAATATGCAAATATATTTGTTCTATTGGTAACATCCAGCAAACCAGAACTTGGAATTTCTTGTAAAAACTAAACTAGAGCACACCGGTCTGTGTCACTCATTTAAATATTAGGTGTAACTAATAGATTTCAATGTCTGTACTAAACAGTAACAACCAATCCAACAAAGGCATACTTCTTTCACTCATGGATAGACCCATATTGTTGTTTATTGCAAATTCGATTCAGTGGTGGCTGATTTCTGCCATTTTGGAATAGGGCACTGTGGGATAGTTTGCAGTAAGGCTGTGAAAAAGCGTCTCTTTTGATATAGTTAGCCCCCACTTTTTGCCTGGTATTTGATGTAGTTTCGATTGTAGTGCACAGGGTCCCTGCCTACCAGGTCCACTGTGCCAGTGCTTCTTCCCTAAATCTATTCTACTATTGGCCCTTCAGGCCCCCCTGTAAGTCCCTAGTCAATGGTGCCTGGGTACCAAGGGCATTGGGACAGAAGAAGGTCCCCTTGGGACCCCTCACCCAGGCCCTGCAGACTGCCACTGCAGCATACATGGCCTGGGGCAGACAAAGCGACTAAGCCGACATGGCACACTGTCTAATGTATAGGTAACTCACCACTCTAGCAGCCCTTTCAGCCCTAAGGCAGATTGCACTATACCACAGCTGTGGGCATATCTGCGTGAGCAGATATGCCCACACAATATTTAAGTCCATTCTAAAATACTGTAAGTACCAGGGAAGCCACAGAGAGTACATGGGCTGGAAAGTCAACATCTCGAGTTCCCCAGCACCATGATGGCTTCTCTGGTACCAAACTACTCCTCTCAATAAACCCACACTGATGCCAGTGTGGGATTTATTGGACCATGTATTCAGAGGGCACCTCAGAGATGTCCCCTGAAAACCTACCAACCCTTTAGGCAGCCAGACACCATCAGACATGTTTCTGGACCCCTGGTTGAGAGCCTCTGCTCTCTGAGACCAGAAACAATGCATATTCTGGGCACAGGTGTCACACCTCCACTCCCAAGATGAGCACAGTGCTCGGGAGGTAAGCTTCACAGGCCTGCCACCAATGTAATGCGACCCCCAGCCTCTGCTGCTAGCAGCAGATGGCAGCGCCCGGTTTACTCTCCCAATTTGGGTGGGAAAACCAGCAAGAAAACTTCTCAGTCCTTGTGATCTTGGAGATGGGGAGACACCTCCAATCAGGGCTAGGACTATGCCCACTTCCACAGGAGGGTGGCATAATTGAGGATGTAGTCACCTCAGGTAGGGTGGCCATTGGCTCTACCTGAAAATCCCTTAAAATTCCCCTAAATTTAGTATTTAAGAGGGTCCATCAGACCCTGAAACCAGTTCCTACCAACCTAAGAAGAAGGACGAAGAAGACGTCCTGCAGCGAAGCCTGAGGACACCTAATGACTTGGCCCCAGCCCTACCAGGCTGTCTCCAGCTTCGAAAAACCCTGCAACAGAAAACAACACCTGTCCTGCAGCCAGCCTGAACGCAAGGAAGACTTTCTGCCCTTTGACAAAGACCAGAACTCCTGAGGACAGCGGATCTGTCCCCAAGAAACCTACACAAAAGACTCTGGTGCCCTACAGAACAGCGAGTCCTGTCCACTCTGCACCGGACGCCTCCGGCCCGAGTCCAGGTGGCCCACCGATCTAGAACAGGTTCTCAGCGATTCTCACCTCATGTCCAGCGTGGCTGACTTTACCTGGACTCCGCGAAGCCGCCTGCAGACTGAATCTGGAGGCTCCGCCCAACCATGACTGGCTCCGGTAAGAAAAATCCGACGTTAAAGGACACCCCTGCACCCGAAGTACCTAAGCCTTGGTGAGCTGAACAGACGGTGTCCCTACGACCCTCAACACCTCAACTTACCTCTGCTGTCCCTGGTCTCCTTTCTGCAGCCTCCGGTGTGACACCTGTAGCCTGTTTGTATAACCATGTTTTCCATTAAATAGCACTGGGCACCCCATGCTGTATTTGCAACCTGCATCCGGCCGCTCCTGTGCCGCTGGTGGTGTATGTTTGGTGCTGTCTTGTGCCCACCCCAACCCCCTGTGCCTGCTCTAACCCCCAAAGCTTGGCCCCTGCAACTGATCTACTGGCTTCAAGCACTGCCAGTCTCCATTGAAATGCATTGGGGTTATCTCTGAATTTGAACTCTGCACCCGGCCGCCCCGTCCGCTGGTGGTGCAGACTTTGTGCTTACCTGACCCTTGCCCTCTGCTGATCTTAAACCCTGAAGACTGGAACTGTAAGTTGGGTACTTACCCATTAAACCTCATTGTTGTTTTCCTCTACAGGATTGCATTGAACTGTCTAAAAATTGCACTGTCGACTTTTGAAAGACTAAAGTATTTTTCCTGAAAAATGTACTTGCCTTTTGGCGAAGATCTTGGTCTTAAAATAAAACTTAAAAAAGCGTATTTTTATAAAATTGGTGTGGATCTCCTTTTTTAGTCGTGTGTCTGTTATTGGTCAATGTGTGTGCAATAAATGCATTTTACTCCTCAGTGTTTGGCCTAAGGCTAGTATCCCACACTGCCACTAATAAGAGCACTTTGTGTTTATATTGCGCCCTGTACACTTCTAGGGTATCTTTGGACTCTGAGCACGGTATAACCACCTAGTGGTATACCATATACAGAGCCAGCTCCCTACAAAGGTGAAACAAGATGTGCTGCAAAATTGGAAAGGTTTTTCTCATTGGATAAGGAGTATCCATGAGTCACCCCCATCCACTGGCTAGTGAAGCCTACAAAGCTGGCACCTCATCCAAAGCTCACCAGAACAGTCTCTGGACCTGCAGAAAAATATAAGAGGACTGGACCTGCTGTTTGCGAGCCATGAGCAGACCTGAAGGGCTAAACCTGTTCCCACCTTCTATAAAGGACTAAGAAGTGGACTTAAAGGTAAATTTGGCGACTTCCCAGTTGCAAGAGGCCTTTTTCCTGAAATGCCCAGCAGACCTGTAGCAACTGGATCTGAACTGAACTCTGGTGGAAATTGCCTGAGTGGGTCCTGGCACTTAAGCACAGTTCCTTGGGTCCTGGGAGTCTTACAAGCGGCCAAAAGCTGCTTCAGAAACTCAGAAAAGTTAAGTCTTAGAAATCGCTTGGACTTCCAAGACCTCTGGAGAGTCAACCTAAACTAATGGCAAAGGTGTCAAATTTCAAAGGAACTTCTTCAGATCCAGCTTCAGGCTTGCCCCGCTAAAGGATTTTGAGCTCCATTAAAAAGAAGGTAAAAACCTTGACCAGGAGAAGGGGTGAACAGTATCCGCTCAACGCGAGAACTTCTGTGGCAACGAAATTCTAATTTCTCCTGCTCTGAGCTTTTCCTGCCAAAACCAACAGCTTCATTGGGTCCTTGCCTAGTAGCTATAACGCTTCAAGAGGACTTTGGCAGATACAGCCAGCAAACTTACCCTGTAGAAGGGTTTTGACTTTCTTTTCAGAGATAAAATCTTTGACTGGGACAACCCCACTTGATGTATCTGACCTACATTCCCTTGTGGTCAGTCTTAAGTCCTGCCTAGTTCTGAGTCAAGTATAAATACAGACTGACTGGCACTTAACTTTTTATTGGCACTTTTTGACTTAAACCTTTACAAATATAAATATCTCCGATTCCACTTATTGGATTTTTTTTAACTCATTAAATTTTTCTCAGCTGGTTTTTAACTGGTTGGTACTGCTAAATTCTTTACAACTTTTCCTAAATTAAGTCTTTCTGCTTTGTTCCACACCTACCATGGGGTAGAGCACAGGTATAAATTATCAAAACTATGTTTTACTTTAACAAGTTTAGTACCTTATTCTGCTTTTCTTCCCTCTGTTTTACCTTTCTTTCTGCTTGTTTTTCTGCCCCCTGTTTTGCCTTTTGTTAGTAGTTTCCACCCTCATCCTGCTGTTTTCCTCCTCACCCACCCAGGGACCCACCCTTCCCCCGGACCAACTTAAAGGAGGCCACAGCGCGACCCCATTTTGCAGGTCCTGTGCCAGCTCCACATTGACACTTCTCCTGTCCAGCTTGCCAGCAGTTCGCTACCCTCTGCTGCATGTCAATATACTGCCCTCTGTTTGTACCTCCTCTGCTCATTTCTTGCTCTGTTTTGCCTGGTCTACTAATTTTTTCTGCCTGTTCTTCTGCCCTCAGTTTTGCCCTTTCTGCTCGTTTTTCTACCCTATGTTTTGCCTTTTTCTGCTCATTTCTTTCCTTTTTCCTGCCATTTGCCCAAGACCTGGCTTTTTGACAGAGAACTCGCACCCCAGTGTACAGATACCCTCAGAGTTGAGAGACCGTGCTCAACAAATGCTGAATGGTTACAGTCATATGTTTAGAAGCTGCTTCCATGCATCTTGTATTTGGTGTTATAGAACATCCTAAGCCATATCGTTAAACAACATTTTCTCACTGCTTGCTGCAAAGCAATCACAGAAAACCCTATACTGGGACGTTTTAAAAGAACAGGACCACAGAGACCTAGTGTTGGGTGTATTTGGTGCTTCTACCTCTTGAAAGCTTGCTCTTTATATGATATATCAAAATTAAATATATCATGCAAAGAGACCAGGGGTTCTCTTATGAGTGAACAGGGCCTTGCTCTAGCAATCCTAAGGTGCTCTTCTAGGGAGTAGTGTGGTCGAGCAGACTTAGGCTTGTCAGAGAGGAGTGCAGGACATCTGCAAATACAGACAACAGTCAATAAATGAGACACGACTAAATAAGGAGCTCCACACCAATTCATAAAAATAACAGGTATCTTTATATTTGTTTGGGCACCAAGTCAAGTCAAAAAAAGTTTATTTGTAACGGTACTCTATTGAGGACCACAAAATAAAATATATACATTATACATTCTCATTTAATACATTTTCAATGAAATTTTCAAAAACTTAAAAATTCTATAGCAAACATATTCATTTGGGGGGTTTTTACAAATTAATAAAAAGTCCTTTGAGTTTACGATCCTACATGATCGGTAAATGGGTATAAGACATAATAACCTTGCCTTCACAATTACTGTATTAGGACATATAAAAAGAAGATGTTCCAAATTCTGATTGCCCCCTTGACAAAAGGTACATAAAGCTGTCTTATCTGATCTCCAGGAAGAGATAAAAGTTAGTACAGGAAGGGTTCCCAGACGCAGCATCATAATTGCGCGCCTTGCACCGTGTATGAGGGTATAGTCTAGATAGGGCAGATATTGCTTATATTCATGGGAGTCTGCATAGGTCTTATACAAAGATAAACTAACACAATGTGAGTGGTCAATGTCATAACTCAATTTAGGGGTGAATTTTTTTAAAAATAGTTTGAGTTGGGCTGGAGACCATGTAGACAATATTTCCACACTTACTTTAGCAAGCTGAAAGGCCTCTCGCATGTTTTTTGAAAAAGTGAGATTGGTAGAACCGATGTTAAATGTCTCAGTTTTTAGTAAACTTCGGAGAGTGCCTTCTTTAGAGTGGAGAAGGTTATAAGCCCACCTTATGATACTAGCTACAGCTGTAGCATAGGCACTCGTGATGTTACATTCCAGTCTCAACGCCTGTACTGGAGTAGATGTGGAGATCTTCAGTAAGTTTTTTAGTATTTTACCTTCAATTAAGTTCATATATGTCCATTGATTAATAGGAATGTATTCCGAAGCATAGGAAATGACCGGCGGAATCTTCGCTCGATAAACTTGAATTAGTGCTGAAAAGTGCCTATGTCCAGTAGCAGAATATAGGCGGGACAAAGCCCCAGCATGTAGGTCACTTTTCCTTTTTAAGTGTTCAATTTGACTGTTGTTACTCGTGTTTTGCGAAAAAATTCTGCCCAGGTAAGTATATTCCTTTACCTGCTCTACTTTCTCCCCTCCCAACTTCCATTCGTATCTCACCCTTTTCTTCTGGTTTGAGAAAGCAACCACTTTGGTCTTACTTATGTTTGGGATTAGGAAATTTTTCCTGGAGTACTGATGTAAAGTGTCTAGGAGATTTTGAAGTCCGAATGGTGTTAGGTCGAACAAGACAATGTCGTCCGCGTACAGCAGGGAGTGAATATACTCATTGGCTATCTTTGGCGGCGTACTTAAACATTGTTGTAGTTTGGATGGTAAATCACTTAAGTACAAAGAAAATAAAATTGGAGCCAAGAGGCACCCTTGTTTTAAGCCATTTGATGTGCAAAATACCCTTGATAGACCCTTATCGCTTCCCATTTGGATACGGCACCAGGTGTCGCTGTGAAGATTCACTATTAAAAGCAATAGCTGTTCCGGTATGCCCATTCTTCTCAGTTTTGACCACAAGGTCGGTCTATCTACTCGATCGAAGGCCGTCGAGTAGTCTATGAACGCTGCATAGATGGTTTGCTTTTTCCCTGATACATATTTATCCAGAATGGTTTGGAAGATCGCTACATTGTCAGTCACTGCATGGTTTGGACGAAATCCAGACTGAAACTTAGGGATTAAACCCAGGGAAAATGCCCAAGTTTTCAGCCTATCCAATATTTCTGCAGCAAAAATCTTCCCGACAGCATCCATGAGGGCAATTTGCCTATAGTTTCCCGGAATGCTTCTTTTTCCTTTTTTATAGATCGGGATAATTATACTCCCCTTCCAGGAGATTGGCATTTTGCCACTATCGATTATATAGTTAAATAGTGGCGAGAGCAGCCGTCCCCACTCTTTGTGGTCAATTTGATAGGCCTTGATAGGTATCTGATCGGGTCCCGACGCACCAGTACTTCTTGCCCTTCTTATGATCGTAGAGACAGACACTGCCGACGTTTTATTAATTTTTATGTCATTCTTTCCCAAACATTGTACTTCAGCCTCACCATTATTAATCAACTTGTTTGGACTATATAGCTCTCGAAGGTAAATTTCCCAGTCTTCTTCTGTAACAGGAGTTGATTCTAACTTTTTCTTGGTTCTAGTCATTATTGCAATCAGGGCCCAATATTTGCGCTGGTTCTTTTGTTTAGCTGCTTGTTGGATTTCAATCCAATTGGTGTCCTGCTTCAGTTTTTTCTGTTTAGTATTTTCTCGTCGTATTTGATTTTTTAATCTATTGATTTCCTTTTTATTTGTAAATGAGAAATTCAAAAACTGGGCACGTATCAACCTGTTGATTTGTTTTACGACTGGTTTATTTGAATTTTTATGTTTACTACTTCGTTTGCTTTTCCTTAATTTTGTTTGTTCTAACTTACTTTGTAGTGCATATTTCAGCCTATTTAATATGCAGTCAAAGTTCTTTATAAGATCAGCTGAGTATGTAGTAGTCAACAGATTAGTTTGGGAGACCAATAGCCTCACGTGGTCCAAATTTTCTGTCCCCCAATAAATTCGGCCCCTCGTTGCGTTTACTTCCAGTTTGGTTTGATGAAATATCGGCTGATACTGGAAAGTGGCTTGTACAATCCATTCAGTTGATAGACATAGGATAGCATGATCACTTTCCTCATTGAATGTGATCGAAAGTTGACTCATTCGATCTTTTTCTCCGATCCCACATATGAAATAGTCAAGGATAGAGGGAGATCCATTACCCTGCCTCGTATACGATGCTGGTTTATCACCATGTATATTACCATTTAAAATTGTCCCGTTGATTCTTGGGAGAAATGATAATAATGCGCGACCTCTCCTATCAGATTTCATTCCTTTTGGGAGTACAGGGAGTGATGTTTCCAAAGATTCCTCATTGAAGAGGAGAGCCCATTTCTTTATTTCGCAGTTTGACATTTTTGCATTCATGTCTCCCATTATAATATAAGGCAAATTGAGTTGGTCTTCAATAATTTGAGAGATGGTCTCCATTAGGCGTTCAAACAACAGATCGCAGTTGATGCTGGGAGGCGCATAGATGTTGAAGAGTAGTAAAAAAGTGGCTGATATTTGGGATTTAAGAGATACCTTTAAGCATTGTAAATTATCCGTATTTGTATTAATTATTTCCTGTGACCAAGAGTAATCTTCTTTTAATAAGATTGCTAGACCGCCTTTGGCATGGCCCCTTCTAGATCTTTTTGCCAAGGTTTCAAATACATAGTATCCTTTTTGTTTAAAAGGGTTAATGTTCCACGTTTCCTGTAAACCAATAATGTCAGGGAGGATTTCAGTTACATACTTCATTTTTTTGTCCGTCTTCCCAGCCAAATTCCAGGACAGTAGCGTCAGACCTTTGCTAAACTTGATATTTTTGAGGTTTAACAGATTTTTTACTATTTAAGGTTTCTGATAACCATGCCCAAGATTTTGTTGAGTTCTCATTATCGGTAGGTCTTAAATCCCTGGACCATACTGACCTCTCACCTTGCTTTACTTGTATTTTTAGCGAGTCTTTTCTTGTGGAATTTGATACTATTTCTCCCCAGAGTGTACTAGTGATTTCGTTTCTTCGGTTAGTTTGTCCTAGGATACCTTTGTTTAAATTATTAGTAGGTGTGGGTTCCACTACGGATATTACATCGTAGCCGTTTTTATGAAGAATTTCCTTCTCCCTGAGTATGATTCCAGGCAGAACTGGCGAAAAAAAGGATACCTGTGCTAGTTTCTTATTCTCTTTATTTGGAAAGAGAACTAGATCAATTTCATTGCTTGTCAGAGAGATCAGAGGTGGCATTTCTTGTAAAAGATTCAGTATTCTACCGCGATTCAATGGCATCTTGTCAATAGGAAACAGTTCCTCTATAATTAAGTGCTTAGATGGAATTCCTTCCCATGGTTGCGTAATAATATTATTCGCTTCTTCAGTAGCCTTAGAATTTCGTTCTGTTGTTCTATATTCTACCACTGGACAGAATTCTTCAGCTTTTGGGTTCAGATGTGTTAACAGCGGAGATTTTTGAATTTCTGAAGAGTTCATCAAGATTTTGGGAGTGAATTTTTGAAATTTCAGTTTATTCCCTTTTTTCCTCTGTATTCTCCTTAGTGGTTTTCTCTTCTTCTTCCCCCTAGCATTTTCCCTCTCATTTCTTTTTTCAGACTGTTCTTGTTGACTATTTTTCTGTTCAGCAGTAACGCCCAATGGCTCTACTTTGTTGTCCCTAATACCCTGATCCTGCTTGTTGTTAGACACTTTGTACGAAAAGATAGGAAAATGCTTATTACTATTTCCAGTAATGGTTTCCGATTCTTCTTTAAACAATTTTTTAAGAGAATATGTAATAAGAGGATTATTCTTCTTTCTTAGTTCCTTTGTTTTGGTCACAATTTTTGCTATGTTATTCGTTTGTGTACTAGCTTCTCGCTGTTTTGGAGTTATATTTACATTGTTTTGAAGATCTTCATCTTTTAATGTTTCGAGTGAATCAGGTTTTTTTGATATGTATTTATTTTGGAATATTTTCTTTTTTTCCTCAACCAAGTATTTCAGTATTCCTATTTGCACGTCCAAAGTGTCATCAGAATTAGCAAGAATTTGACCAAGATGAGTAAGCACTGATTCCAAGATTTCTTGCAGTGTAAAAAGCGCCTTTGAGAGAGGAGAAGTAGTATTTCCAAAGGTTAAATGTGAAAAAATTGGATCAGTAAAGTTGGCCTGGTTAGGGTATAGGATAGGGGATTTTTCTGGTGAGCTGGTTAAAGGATGTATTTGGCTCAATATTATTTCAGATTTATCTTGTTCTGGCTTCATATTCATACTTATAAACACATCAGAGGGTAACTCATAATCCTGTTTACTTATTGGTATTATAGGGGTTATTTGAGCCGTATCTACGGGAGGATTTTGGCCTTTCCCAGTGAAAGAAATATTTGCCAAATTACTTTCAGATTTTGTCTGTCCTTGATTGTCAATAATCTGGACGAAGAGAGGTAGAGAATCGTAATTTTCCTTATTTATAGAAGGTTCTAGCTTATTTTGGTTTTCAGTTGAAAGTGAAGATACAGTTTTTTTCTTAGAAAGGGTAGAAAAATACGTGTTTATAGCTGGAGTACTTGAAATTTGGCCAGGTTTCAATGATTTATCTGCAGTCTTTCTAACAGCTGTTTCAGTCCCCATACGCCTCATATAAATTGTTCGTGAGCGAAGTTTTTTTACAGCCCTCATATTTGGGATCAGAGGTCTAATTAATGGTATGTTAGCCGCAGTTGATTTTATTTAATTATAGGATCTTTATTTCAGATGTCTAATAGAAAATTTTTCCGTCAAACTTAAGATGTATTTACGAATTGGTTTCGGAGTATAGGTTTGGTAGATCCTCAATGGCCAAGCGTAAATGGGGTGGCCCGTCCCGTCCTCGGTCGTCCCCGGACGGCCACAGACGGCCCGCCCTTTGCCCGGGCTTAGCCCCGCGCTTGGTCCCGCACGCGTCCCGCTACGCGTTGACCCGGTTGTAGTATATAATTGTGACTCAGATGGGCGTGTCGCCTGGGGGAAGAGGAACCAGCTGACCCCAGCTGGGATTTCTGGTCCTCGCAGTCCCCCGGGCTTGACGCGCTGTAGTTCTTTTACCCTGGCCTCGACCCTACTGACTCCAGCTGGGAGCGAAGGGCAGAGCTTGCAGATTGCAGCTCACGCTCACACCAGCGAGTCAAGGGGAGGCGCACCACGGGGCACAAAAGGAACACGAGCGTCAGCTCTGGCAGCAGAAGCGGGATACAATCAGCAGTTAGGGATACAGATCCCTCGTCAGGCACAGATGAGCAGCAGTTCAGAGTGAACAGAGAACCGGTGAGTGGCGCCCGCGAAGCGGGTGTCACGAAGCTTTATCCTGCCTCGTCAGTGGTTGTGACTCAGATGGGCGTGTCGCCTGGGGGAAGAGGAACCAGCTGACCCCAGCTGGGATTTCTGGTCCTCGCAGTCCCCCGGGCTTGACGCGCTGTAGTTCTTTTACCCTGGCCTCGACCCTACTGACTCCAGCTGGGAGCGAAGGGCAGAGCTTGCAGATTGCAGCTCACGCTCACACCAGCGAGTCAAGGGGAGGCGCACCACGGGGCACAAAAGGAACACGAGCGTCAGCTCTGGCAGCAGAAGCGGGATACAATCAGCAGTTAGGGATACAGATCCCTCGTCAGGCACAGATGAGCAGCAGTTCAGAGTGAACAGAGAACCGGTGAGTGGCGCCCGCGAAGCGGGTGTCACGAAGCTTTATCCTGCCTCGTCAGTGGTTGTGACTCAGATGGGCGTGTCGCCTGGGGGAAGAGGAACCAGCTGACCCCAGCTGGGATTTCTGGTCCTCGCAGTCCCCCGGGCTTGACGCGCTGTAGTTCTTTTACCCTGGCCTCGACCCTACTGACTCCAGCTGGGAGCGAAGGGCAGAGCTTGCAGATTGCAGCTCACGCTCACACCAGCGAGTCAAGGGGAGGCGCACCACGGGGCACAAAAGGAACACGAGCGTCAGCTCTGGCAGCAGAAGCGGGATACAATCAGCAGTTAGGGATACAGATCCCTCGTCAGGCACAGATGAGCAGCAGTTCAGAGTGAACAGAGAACCGGTGAGTGGCGCCCGCGAAGCGGGTGTCACGAAGCTTTATCCTGCCTCGTCAGTGGTTGTGACTCAGATGGGCGTGTCGCCTGGGGGAAGAGGAACCAGCTGACCCCAGCTGGGATTTCTGGTCCTCGCAGTCCCCCGGGCTTGACGCGCTGTAGTTCTTTTACCCTGGCCTCGACCCTACTGACTCCAGCTGGGAGCGAAGGGCAGAGCTTGCAGATTGCAGCTCACGCTCACACCAGCGAGTCAAGGGGAGGCGCACCACGGGGCACAAAAGGAACACGAGCGTCAGCTCTGGCAGCAGAAGCGGGATACAATCAGCAGTTAGGGATACAGATCCCTCGTCAGGCACAGATGAGCAGCAGTTCAGAGTGAACAGAGAACCGGTGAGTGGCGCCCGCGAAGCGGGTGTCACGAAGCTTTATCCTGCCTCGTCAGTGGTTGTGACTCAGATGGGCGTGTCGCCTGGGGGAAGAGGAACCAGCTGACCCCAGCTGGGATTTCTGGTCCTCGCAGTCCCCCGGGCTTGACGCGCTGTAGTTCTTTTACCCTGGCCTCGACCCTACTGACTCCAGCTGGGAGCGAAGGGCAGAGCTTGCAGATTGCAGCTCACGCTCACACCAGCGAGTCAAGGGGAGGCGCACCACGGGGCACAAAAGGAACACGAGCGTCAGCTCTGGCAGCAGAAGCGGGATACAATCAGCAGTTAGGGATACAGATCCCTCGTCAGGCACAGATGAGCAGCAGTTCAGAGTGAACAGAGAACCGGTGAGTGGCGCCCGCGAAGCGGGTGTCACGAAGCTTTATCCTGCCTCGTCAGTGGTTGTGACTCAGATGGGCGTGTCGCCTGGGGGAAGAGGAACCAGCTGACCCCAGCTGGGATTTCTGGTCCTCGCAGTCCCCCGGGCTTGACGCTCTGTAGTTCTTTTACCCTGGCCTCGACCCTACTGACTCCAGCTGGGAGCGAAGGGCAGAGCTTGCAGATTGCAGCTCACGCTCACACCAGCGAGTCAAGGGGAGGCGCACCACGGGGCACAAAAGGAACACGAGCGTCAGCTCTGGCAGCAGAAGCGGGATACAATCAGCAGTTAGGGATACAGATCCCTCGTCAGGCACAGATGAGCAGCAGTTCAGAGTGAACAGAGAACCGGTGAGTGGCGCCCGCGAAGCGGGTGTCACGAAGCTTTATCCTGCCTCGTCAGTGGTTGTGACTCAGATGGGCGTGTCGCCTGGGGGAAGAGGAACCAGCTGACCCCAGCTGGGATTTCTGGTCCTCGCAGTCCCCCGGGCTTGACGCGCTGTAGTTCTTTTACCCTGGCCTCGACCCTACTGACTCCAGCTGGGAGCGAAGGGCAGAGCTTGCAGATTGCAGCTCACGCTCACACCAGCGAGTCAAGGGGAGGCGCACCACGGGGCACAAAAGGAACACGAGCGTCAGCTCTGGCAGCAGAAGCGGGATACAATCAGCAGTTAGGGATACAGATCCCTCGTCAGGCACAGATGAGCAGCAGTTCAGAGTGAACAGAGAACCGGTGAGTGGCGCCCGCGAAGCGGGTGTCACGAAGCTTTATCCTGCCTCGTCAGTGGTTGTGACTCAGATGGGCGTGTCGCCTGGGGGAAGAGGAACCAGCTGACCCCAGCTGGGATTTCTGGTCCTCGCAGTCCCCCGGGCTTGACGCGCTGTAGTTCTTTTACCCTGGCCTCGACCCTACTGACTCCAGCTGGGAGCGAAGGGCAGAGCTTGCAGATTGCAGCTCACGCTCACACCAGCGAGTCAAGGGGAGGCGCACCACGGGGCACAAAAGGAACACGAGCGTCAGCTCTGGCAGCAGAAGCGGGATACAATCAGCAGTTAGGGATACAGATCCCTCGTCAGGCACAGATGAGCAGCAGTTCAGAGTGAACAGAGAACCGGTGAGTGGCGCCCGCGAAGCGGGTGTCACGAAGCTTTATCCTGCCTCGTCAGTGGTTGTGACTCAGATGGGCGTGTCGCCTGGGGGAAGAGGAACCAGCTGACCCCAGCTGGGATTTCTGGTCCTCGCAGTCCCCCGGGCTTGACGCTCTGTAGTTCTTTTACCCTGGCCTCGACCCTACTGACTCCAGCTGGGAGCGAAGGGCAGAGCTTGCAGATTGCAGCTCACGCTCACACCAGCGAGTCAAGGGGAGGCGCACCACGGGGCACAAAAGGAACACGAGCGTCAGCTCTGGCAGCAGAAGCAGGATACAATCAGCAGTTAGGGATACAGATCCCTCGTCAGGCACAGATGAGCAGCAGTTCAGAGTGAACAGAGAACCGGTGAGTGGCGCCCGCGAAGCGGGTGTCACGAAGCTTTATCCTGCCTCGTCAGTGGTTGTGACTCAGATGGGCGTGTCGCCTGGGGGAAGAGGAACCAGCTGACCCCAGCTGGGATTTCTGGTCCTCGCAGTCCCCCGGGCTTGACGCGCTGTAGTTCTTTTACCCTGGCCTCGACCCTACTGACTCCAGCTGGGAGCGAAGGGCAGAGCTTGCAGATTGCAGCTCACGCTCACACCAGCGAGTCAAGGGGAGGCGCACCACGGGGCACAAAAGGAACACGAGCGTCAGCTCTGGCAGCAGAAGCGGGATACAATCAGCAGTTAGGGATACAGATCCCTCGTCAGGCACAGATGAGCAGCAGTTCAGAGTGAACAGAGAACCGGTGAGTGGTACTTCAATAACCAAAAATAAAAGAGAGGGCGCAGACCAGTAGATGAAATCCCTACCAGCTGCCCACTTCAGGTAACTGAGAATGATTTATCAGCGAAGGCAGGGGTTCCACCAGAACACACAAAAATCCAGGAAACGTATCTTCTGGCTCAGAGCACAATACACACTAGGTAATTACACCTTACCTTGAATGTCACGTACATGAATACCTTCACCGCTTCCCTACAAATGACTTCTTTGCAGGCAGAAACAAAAGGAGAACCTTTCCGGCACAGTAAGAAAGGCAAAGGGAGCGTGAGCTCTGAGTCCCCCAACAATTGGGTGAAGAATGTGAGCGCCGCGGCGATATCAGCTGAGGTCGCGGTTTCCCGACCTCCAAATGCGGGAAGGAAAGCGTCCACTTCACTGTCACTCGCAAAACATAATAATCCGGCTCCTCGTGTGAAATTACAGCAACTACAAGGCCGGCTCGCTGAAGACCAAATCAAGGTAAAACGGCTAATAGCGGTGAAAACAATTACCGCGATTCCTGGCCAAGGCAAAAATGGTGAAGTACACGGAATCCACAGCGGGAAAGAAAGCGTCTGCGCTTCCCCGTAGGAACAAACAATCACAGCTGCAAGGGTTTCACTCGGAACGGAAATGACCAGGTTGATTGACGGGCCTTCTCAGCATTAGCACATTCTAGGCCTTCTACAATTCAACATCGTTGTTTGGGCACCAGAATCATTTAGTTCAGGTAAGTATGTTTTTCAATAGAATGACTTTTGTATTTAAAAAGTCAACAATTAGGATAACATTGCAACTTCTGAAAATGGCACTATGGGAGGAAAAGCAAGTGCGGCATTCAGTTGCAGTACAGCGACGTACAGGACTAGTCTCCAGGAGTTACAGTGAGTGATGTGGAAGGTCTAAAGCAGCACCAAGACAAAACCACCAGCGGCGCTACGGCAGCCGGGTGCAGGGGTGCAAAACAGGGTTGGGTGCCCAATGTTACTATAGAGGGATTGGTCACGGTGTAAAAAGGCTGCAGGTTTTGACTGAGGGGGGCCAGTCGTCTGAACCAACAGTGGAAGCTCACGCCTCACGATCATCGTGGACATAGGGATACCTTTAGTCCTCTTTTCCAAGGCTTAGGGGCGACAGGTGCAGAGGTGTCCGTAGGCGTCGTTTTTTTCTTGCCGGGAGCAGTCGTGATATAGGAGGCCTGCGGGCAGAGGCTGCAGGCGACGTTGGAGAGTTCACCAGGGGTGAAACCAAGGAGGACTTGGTTTCTCGAGGGCTGGAGGACAACAATGGCACCGTTGGCCCACTTCAACTCCGGCTTGGAGCAACAGGTGCAGTGGTGTCTTTTGGCATCGAGTTTCGGACCTCACAAACTCCTCTCAGGCATCTTGGGGCGCCTGCACGATGTTGGGCAGCAGGCTCGCTACTTCATGGGAGGTCTTGGTTCCTAGGTGAAGTGCTGGCAGGTCTCCCGAGCTTTGGACAAGTCATCTTTTGGCACAACTGTTATAGGCAGACCGGCAGGGTTGGTGCCAAGTCAGTTGCTGCAGTTGCGACTCTTTACATCCGTCTTCAAATCGGTCTTCTTTCAGGTCTCCAGTATCTGATTTTCTGGTGCCAAAGGCTCCCCTAAAAACTGAATTTAGATGCGGTAGGGGAATGTAGGATAGTAGCTAATGGTTACTGACTCTTGCAATACACCCCCTATTTGACCACTTGCTGTGGGAAGTGAGCATAACCCTGTCCTAGAATTCCTAAGTTTTTTCATCACAATGATGGCCACTTCAGAAAAGTCATGTCTACGTCAGATTAGGCTACCTGGGGGTGAGGTTTGGGGACTAAGGCCACTGGGCTGGCCCAGGGACTTTCAGAGGACTCAGTTACCCCTAACTCCAGCATCTTCCTGACTTCAGCTCCGATGCTTTACCTGATTTGGTCAGACTGTCTATACAGTTTACATTTGACAGACAGACACATCATGGACACACGTTAGTCTAACCAGGGTTAAGGAAAAAGAGCGCAGCATACTGTTCCAGTACATGCCTGAAGTCAGGTTGCTGTTGGGTAGAGAGGATGTCGGACAAGATTATTCCATCTACTGACCCATCTTTGGGGCTGTTGGAGAGGAGGTCAGGGAAACGCTCGCACTCTTCTTCCTGATCCTCATCAGTGACCATAAGCATGGCCACATCAGCCCTGTCAGGCGGTTTACATGTGTGACTCTCTTGAGATTCCTGCAAGAGCCAAGGTCCACCAGAGAGGAGACCTCACCATTTCTTTCTAGGATAGGGTGGGGTCCACTCCATTTGTCCTGGAGGGCCCTAGAAGCTTCAGGCTCCAAAACCCACACCTCCTGCCCAAGTTGGAAATCCACCAGTGCAGCCTTTTGGTTATACCAGAGCTTTTCCCATGTACTCTTCAATCCTGGAACAAAGGCCAAGCACATAGTCCTCAATGTCTTGCTTGGGTTCTTTGAGAAGTCTCTCCCAATCTTTCTTCACTAGACGCAATGGTCCCCTGACAGGATGACCAAACAGAAGTTCAAAGGGGGAAACATCTCCTCCGTTCTGTGGTACTTCCCTGTAGGCAAAAAGCAGGCATGGTCTAAAAACATCCCATCTGCTTTTGAGTTTTTCAGGGAGACCATCCATCATACTTTTCATGATCGGTTGTATGATGGAACAACGCATTCCGTTGTAACACATGCCTTTATCACGTATCCGTTACAACGTGAATGCCTTTACCATGTATATCCTTTACCAAGCATGTTTTCACAATGCATTTTCATGTAAGACATGCCTGGCTAAGGCATGTTAAAAGTTTTCCCTAACCTCTGCCCTCAGTCCCTAAACCCTAAATCTACATCCCCAGCGCGAACCCTCCCTCTTAAAAAATTCCAGACCTTTCCATAAACCCTAAATCTAGACCCCCAGCGCGACCCCTCTCCCTGTTGCAAAATTCCCAACCCTTCCCTAAACCCTAAATCTAGACCTCCAGCATTACCCCCTCCCTGTTAATAAATACTCAACCCTTCCTAAACCCTAAATCTAGAACCCTGCGCGATCCCCTCCTAGCCTCCAGCCCTTTTAAAAAATACCCAGCCCCCATCCCGAAGCGTAAATCTGTCCCATGGCCCCCTGATCGTTTAAATAAAGTCAACAAAACCCCTTACCTTTTCCTGACGAGGCAATGCACACACATCCTCGAAAGGAAGCGGAAGGATCCCTTCACTCTTCTAACAACGCCAATAGCCTTTACCACGCAAGTACCGTTACCACCATAGGCCTTTACCACGTACGTTGTTAAAAAAATGCTTTGTGAAGGCTATACGTGGTACCAGTGTACCACGTTGTAATGGCTGTTGCGGAATCTCTCAACAACACCATTTGTTTTAAGTGGTATGGGGTAGTGAACTTATAGGTCACTCCACATTCTGCCCACATGTGTTTCAGGTAGCCAGACATGACGTATGTACCTTAGTCTGACACCACCTCCTTAGGAAAGCCCACGCAGGGAAAGATTCCAATGAGGACCCTAGCCACTGCAGGAGCAGTGGCAGTCCTTAGGGGAATTGCCTCAGGGTACCTGGTAAGATGATCTACTACTACCCGTATGAATCTGTTCCATGATGTAGTTGGAGGGTTTAGGCGACCAACCATGTCAATCCCTAACCTTTCAAGGGGAACCCATACCATTTGAAGTGGAATTAAGGGGGGATTTGGGAGGCCACCTCTCGCAACTGGCTGGACAGGTGGCACAGGAGATACAAAACTTCTTCACCTTCTGAGACATTCATGGCGATTTGAAGGGGGTGACTAACCTAGTTCAAGTTTATGCCTGCCCAAGAAGCCCAGCTAGGCTGATGTCATGAGCCAATGTGAGGAGAAACTCTCAATACTACTGAGGCACTACCACTCTCCTAGTGACACCAGGTTTGGGGTCTCTGGCCTCAGTGTAAAGGCGTTCCCTCCTCCCAATAGGTTCTGTGGGAGCCACTGACATCTCCTTTTTCCTGATCAGGAGCCTGCTTTCTCTAGTTTTCAAGACTAGGGCAGGTTTTGGGTCGAGCTGGGATAAAGTGAGAGGAATCGTGGAGTCCTATGGTCTCTGAGAACAGCGTATTGGTTTGACAATGTTTTGTGCTACATAACATTTAATTTGTGGAACTGTGCCGTAAAAGCAATAAAAAGATTTGTAATAAAAAAGTGTAGGACAGGTCATCTGTCCCTGACACACATCTTCCCTAGAGGGTCACCCTGGGCCCATGCGCTCTGCCGTGCAAGGCCCATGTTCCTGTGGCTCAGTTCCCTCTGGGGCTGACAGGTCTTCTCCCGAAGGAGAAAGAGTCTGAGTTGGTGTCTGTTTAGAAGCTAGTTTCACAGTCTTCTTGCCTTTTCTCTTGGAAGGTTGGTCCATTATTCAAGGCTCCAGCTCTTCCTTTTCATCCTGGGTTTTGCATTGTGGTCTTGTTTTTACATGCACCCATTCGGGTATACTCAGCATAGCTACCTGGGTCCTTCTTTCCAGCTCATCCCATGCTGAGGACTCCAGCTCATTGCCTAGTAGATATTCTACAGGTATTGTAGAGAATTCCACCACCTTCTTTTGGTCGGTAACCCCTTCCCATTCTAAGGATGACATGCGATGTACCTTAGCCTGATTATCAGGACTGTGAATGTCTCACCAGTCAGGTATTGTCTTGGAGATATCAGTTTCTCAGTCACCATAGTGACATTTGTATCCCTCATTGCTTCAACTCTAACCTCATTGATATGTGGCTGTTGTCTGTATTTCTCCAGGTTACTGGGCCAGACAGCCATGGCAGCTACATCCACCAAACCCTCTGAAACTAAAGTTGTTTCAGTAAGCTCTCTGACATGGTCAGGGCTCACCTGGGATCCCGTCTGGAGACTTACCACTGCATTTACTAGAGGAATTATTTTTGTTAAGACAGCCAACGTCTCCAGTTTGGTGCCCATTGGTCTTACAATCAGAGCACAAAGTCGTCTTGGGACCGCCGTTCGTACCCTGTTACCCAAGTTTTTGGAGGCCCTTAGAAGTCTCTTTGTTTTTATCTTTTGCCTAGTTACTATCTTTCCCTTGGTGGTGCTTAGCAAACCTCTTTCCTCTGGTCACCCCCAACCAGTGGTAGTTTTGGTCACTCTTGTCTTGACCCAGTAATCTGCCTTTTTCCCCAGCTCTTGGGTAGAAAGTAGACCTAAGTTTACCAGGTACTGATGTAATTTCTCAGGAACACAATTACTCAACAGATACTTTTTCATAATTACATTATAAAGCCCATCATAGTCGTGCCATAGCTGCCTTTCAACCAGCCACCTAGTGACTTCACTGAAAAATTCTGACTCTGCATTTCTCAAGTCTCCCTGAACCTGATCCTGTTTTCTTCAGTGGTGAGTCCAAAGACCTCAATCAGGGTGTCCTTCATGAGGTCATAGGACTCAGTATCTGCCTCATTCACTGTCAGGAACCTATCCCCACACTTTCCAGAGAACAGCTCCCAGAGAAGAGAGCCCCAATACTTCTTGCCGAGCTGCCTCATTTTAGCAGCCCTCCCAAAGGCTGTAGACCATTTGGTGATATCACTCTGAGTATTTTGGGATAATCGCTTTGTGGATTTTAGGGTTGAAAGTTGTATCCTTCTTATTTATGATTTTGCTGCCACCAGAGATGGGTCCTAGGCCCATCTCAGCTCATTCCATTTCTATAACCTGGAGTTTAGCCTCTTGGCTAGTTTACATCATCTATAGACAACAGTTAATCGTAGTATCATTCATAACAGTCAGTAGTTTACATCACTTGATGTTTCGTAGCTAGTTAAGCGTCAATGCTGAAAAAAAGCAAGTAAGGTTAACAGCGCAGAGTGCCTATATGCAATCACATAACACTGACAGCAGCCATATCCAGCACGCAGTCCATCCACCTTAGAATGCGTCCCAAGTTCTGTCCAATGAAATGGAGTGCAATCAACTCCAAAGACCTCATGAGCTCAACTCTCCCCCATCAACTTACCCTTCTGAATCTGCTGAACTGTCACAGTCTGCTTTACTTCTGGTTATCTTCAGAGATCTTTTAGGCCGGTCAGGTCTGCACTTTGCCCCTGGTGCCCGAGTTCTCAGCATGTACTGTATTTCAACCCTGCTTACATTCCGTAAATCCCCCTGAATCACACTGTTTCTAACAGCCATAGTCTATGCCTTCTCCTCTATGAAGGGACTCAGTGGGTCTGTTTCAGTCTATACCATACTTGCCTTGTTTAAATCCCCCTGGGCCTCTCGCAATTTCCTCTTGTATCTCAGCACCTCTCCCTTCAGCTGGTGGTTGTGGTTCTGGAGGCTGCTTATCAGGTGTCGCATTTCCCTGTTTATTGGACCTGAAACAGGGAACACACAGGGAGATCTGCAAAGGTTGGACTCAGCATTCGCAAAACCTTTGGCAAGAGGATCATAAAGCACACAAAGATGTAAAACTGATAGCATGAACAAATAAAAGCTTCTGTAAGATTCATGGAGACACACGTGCACTCAGTGTCATGAAATGTTCCACATCACATATTTAAGAGGGATATGTAACCTTACGCTGAGTAGCACTGAAGGCAAAACAAATGTTAACATCCTGAAATTAGTCAATAGTCGATCAAAATAAAAATTATGCAAGGGAAGATCCTCAAGAAAAAGAACCACTCAGCGATGGGTTTATGCATTCACAAGTCCTGTATGTCAGATTCCAAGCAGAACTGTGGGCCATTAGAATGATCAACAAACCACCAGTTCTGATGTTGTGACCTGTGGCACATTCACATAACCATGTCTTCACTGTATCACAGTTCCTGCATGTACATTAACTATAGTGACAATTGTTGACAGGCTCACAGTAAATAAAACAGTTCATGAAATACTACCAAAGGGACATAAAACTACGAAATGTGCTGTGTGTTCTACTGAGATGATAACATTTCATGGAAGAGCAGATCTGTGATGATCCACAACAGAAAAACTAAGGCATCATGAGATATGCGTGGCAAGACGTGCTGAAGCCTAGATCTGGACATACCAGCTTGCTCGTTGGCAGCAAGTGTCTGCTCAAATTCAATCCGCAGCATCTCGTACTCTTTCCGCACCTGGGCAAGGGTGTCCTCCAGCTGAATCACCTCAGTTCGGAGCTTTTTGTGTAAGGTAACCTCATCCCGCTGGAAGGCAAAGAGCAGAAGGGAAGATTACATTTCTGGCATCTCGACAAAGAAAAGGAAAAAGAAAGCTATCAAACAGGAGATGGTGCAGAAGAAAGAGAGCAGGGAGGAGTAAAAGAAAAAAAAGAGTGCCATAGACAGAGAGAGAGAAGACGAACCTCTATCATCCAAAAGCCCACAAGAGCAAAGACAGTGGGAGAGAACATTAAAAGAAAGCGCAACTAGGGGTGGAAAGGAAAAAGCAATCCTGAGGCAATATTACTAAAAGAACTGCTCGGAAAAAGATGGCGTAGTGCACCCACTGTAAAATCTGAATAAAGCTCAAAGTGGCATAGATGAGGGGCATTACCTCTATGAGATCGACCTGCCGCTGGTGGGTAAGCCGGGTGGCATGCAGGAGTGTGCGAGCCTCATCTAGCTGTGTCTTGAGCTGCAGGCTCTCGTTGTAAAGGACAGAAAACTGAGACTGCATGCAGCGGTACTCCGGAGACTCCTTCACCACCTCTTCTACAGCCATCCGCAGCTCTGCCTGGAAAAGAAACAGAGCAGCATTTTTTTTAGCCTTTTACAGTCATCATGCATACCCTTTACTTGGGTTCAAATGTAATTGAAAACGTCCATATCTGTCCTATTGCAGGGCCATTTTATTAGCAGAAGTAGAAAAACCCACATATATTACAGAAAGAATTGTACCAGTATCCATGTTACTTCTTTACTGATTTCAGCAACAAAAGCAGTGTCTGTTCAGCTTTGGTTGCAAGCCCATGGATGACCAGCTGCTAGCAACTCCCTGATGCCTTGTTGGAAAATTCGCATCTTGTTAGCAGAAGATCTCCTGGACTACAAAGAGCAGTCTTGCCCTCTGATGTTAGGCAAAGTCCAAAGCTTGTGCTACAAACTAGGCCTGCCACTAACCCTTTCATTCTTTGACTACAGCAATACCCTCTAGATGTTTTTTAAAGAAACTGAACCTGATACATACAATACATTCAGATCCAGACAATGGCAAACACTCAGAGACGGGTAGTACTTGCATCTAAACACAATACAGAACACGCCTCCTACGTAGAAATTCTAACAAGCATTGTTCAGCTAGAACCGGCACTGTACAATCAGTACAATGAGCATGACCTGGTGTGTATTATTTCTCTTTCATCTATTCCGTCTCTTGCTGCCCTTGTCTGGGACAAGGAAGCGGAAGATCCTTGCAGATAGCTTTTGTCTAATTAGGATGGCCTAAAGGCACTTAGTATCTGTACTGGCCAAAGGAAATGCTTCCCAGATATAGAAATGTTATGGTAGATCATCTTGTAATTTGTATTGTAGCGGGAAGCCACCACTGAGGCACTGTAGAACTCGCACTAGAGTGCCACGAAGGGAACACTGTGGGTGCTGTGTCCATGAAGTCCTCTACAGACCATAGACCAGTGAAGAGCAGTGTAAAATATCATCAAATGCAAAGCATGCAGAGGGGGGTAAATATTTGCCAAAATGATTATGAAGCCTGTAAACATGCCGGCGCTACCTGAATACGACCACCAAAGGATTTAGGATCCTATGCCAGTCTGACGTTCCTTCCCAAAGGTGTATTCATAGAGCTCAGTGGAACATTAATATCAGGTGTGTGGTGAACCGGAGAAGCAAATGCTAAAAATCTCCTCAAGGCCTAGTCAACAGTCAACAATAAATCTGCTCTGGCCCAAGAGGCGAGCCTGTGCTATATAATGTCTCAGTAGATAGCAGGAGTACAGCAAATTGGGGATTTTAAGAACGACGCAGTGACAATGGCACCTATGGTATCTTATACTAGATTTACTATAATGGTTGGCCTTCACTGGAACGGGAAAAGCTCTGGGAAGATGACTGGACAGGCAGATGTAAGTGATGTCAGAGAAGGTTAAAGAGAACAGGATTTGTTTGGTAAAGAAGGGCTATGCCCGGTCTGCTTTGTACACACCTTAAACTCCTTTTATCTTTAGCCAGACACTTGGAAGAAGTAGTTTCTGTCCTGTAACTCCAGTTCTGTAGTAGGGGTATCTCTGTTATAGTCATAATCTAGTGAATAGTCCCGCCCATGTGCGTGGACCCCGGAGCAATCAAAAATAATCTCTTAAGCTGTCAAACCATGCAGAACTGCATCAACACTTGAGAGAATTTAAAGACAGATAATGCAGCCTATATCCACAGGCTACACTGTCCAGTACTTCAACCAGAAATTCCACCAAAATCCACAAACAGCACAGCCTGTCCAGATTTCTCCATAGAGAAAAACCTTGCCTTTAACAGCAAAACCCTCTGGAATGATAGAGAGGAAGAAGTGGACAGACAAGCCCCATAGGCTGCCATTATGTGGCTCAGAACAGGATACTGTGCCTTTAAGAGTACTTTCCAGAAGTCTCACAGTATCCCAGAATGCACTGCAGGTCCCTTTTACTTTCAGTTCTTTTTGAAGGCATAACACGCCAGACCTGTAGCATTTCTTACATGAATATCTCTCTCCACCGGGGAGGAGGGCGGGCGCTTATGACTATAACAGAGATACCCCTACTACAGAAATGGACTCCTTCTGTAGTAGGGGATCTCTGTGTATAGTCATAATCTAGTGACTAGAATGGCAAGCCCATCCCCACACCAAAGCGGCAGTGGAGGAAAGAGAAATAACACCACTACTGTGCGAAAAGATTTTGCAGCAAAGCCTGCCCAACCTGAGCGTCTGCCCTGGCATCAGTGTCCAGGCAGTAATGCTTAGCAAAGGTATGGACCGACTTACAAGTGGCCGCCTTGCAGATTTCTGCAATTGGAACATTACGGAGCAAAGCAGTCGTGGCAGCTTTGCCCCTGGTGGAATGAGCCTTAGGTTTACCCCCTAAGGTCTTATTAGCCTTTTGGTAACACAATTGTATACAGGACACAATCTACCTCGAGATGGACTGTTTAGAGTTAGCAAGACCTGTCCTGACTGATCCATAATTGATAAACAATTGGTCTGACCTACGAATATCCTTCGTTTTATTCAGATAAAATTTCAACACGCTCCTGACATCCAGGGAATGCAGGGACATTTCCGCTGGAGAGGAAGGATTCTGAAAAAACGTAGGTAAAGTTATGGTCTGGTTAACATGAAAATCGTATATAACTTTTGGAAGAAATTTAGGGCGAGTACGCATAACAACCTTAGCAGCATAAAAAACAGTATAAGGTTCTTGGCAACACAACGCCTGAATTTCACACACCCTGCGGGCCGATGTAATGGCCACGAGGAACGCCGCCTTCCAGGACAGGTGCTGCAACGAAGCCTCATGAATAGGTTCAAAAGGCTCCTTCATCAATCTGGACAGCACCACATTCAATTCCCATGAAGGCGAAGGAAGCCGGACAGGAGGGAACACTTTCTTCAAGCCTTCCAAAAAATCTTTGATCACAGGAATCTGAAAGAAGGAAGTCTGTGAAGAGCATTTCCTGTAGGCAGTCAGCGCCGCCAGATGAACCTTAATGGAATGGACATTAAGGCCACACTGCGCCAGATGTAGAAGATACGGAAGGATGACATCTTCCTTACACGTCATCGGGTCATAGTTCTTGGACTTGCACCAGATGCAAAACCTCTTCCACTTGTAAGCATAAGAAGTCCTAGTGGAAGGTCGCTTAGCCTCCTTCAGTCTTCAGTATGTCCATGCAATCTTCTGGTAGATTCAGATGGCCATATTGCACTATCTCAGGAGCCATGCCGCAAATCTCAAAGACGAGAGGTTGGGGTGCAACATCTGCCCCCCGAACTTCGTGAGAAGGTCCGGCCTGCACGGCAGCCGTATGTGAAGAAGGAGAGACCGGTGAAGCAGGTCTGTGAACCACCACTGTCTTCGCCATTCCGGGGCAATCAGGATCATCCGCGCCCTGGACTGGGACAGTTTGATGAGCACCGCCGGAATCAGGGGAATGGGTGGAAAAGCGTACAGAAAGCTGTTCGACCAGTGGATCCATAACGCATTGCCCAGCGTCCCCGTCTGGTAGTACCTGGAGGCGAAGTCTCGGCATTTGCTGTTTTCGGCGGTGGCGAACAGATCTACGTCTGCAGTCCCCCACCTTGCAAAGACTTCTCCTAGTACTTCGTCGTTTATGACCCATTTGTGGTTTTCCTGAATCAGTCTGCTCAGTGCGTCTGCCTGAACATTCTGCACACCTGTTAGATGGGTAGCCGTTATCGTCAGTCCTCTGGCTAGAAGCCAGTGCCAGATCACCTGCGCCTCCTGCGACAGAGTGCGCGATCTCGACCCCCCCCTGCTTGTTGAGGTAATACATCGTGGTCGTATTGTCAGTCTAAACAAGCAGAGAGTTGGTCCGGAAGGACGGATGAAAGGCCTTCAGTGCCAAGTAAACAGCTCTGAGTTCCAGGAAATTGATGTGGTACGTGGACTCCGTCGGGGACCACATCCCTTGAATCTGTAAGTCTCCGGAGTGCGCCCCCCAGCCGTGGAGAGACGCATCTGTCACGATAGTGTTGTGTTTCTATCTAGGACCCTAATTCGATATTCCTGATTTATGCCCTGATATGGTTATAATAAATAATATCCTTATAGAGGCATAAGAATCATATCCATATTTAGTAATAGCCCATGCAGTCCAAATAGAGGGGAGAGGGTTTGGCCTAACGGCTAAGGCGCTCGACCTCGGACCTGGGGTTCTGGGTTCGAGTCTCGGTAACAACGCCAAAAACCTCCTGTGATTCTGGGCAAATCACTTAATCTCCCCGTGCCTAAAAAAATGAAAGTGTGTCCTCATGTAACGTAACTGGTGCTATGTAAAGCGCTCTGATACCTGATTCGGTGCAAGTCTAGTTCGCGCTATATAAAACTCTGCAAAAAAAAAAATACGGCAAGGCTACTCCCCTAGACTCCTAGAAAGTACAACGCGTTCTTTAAACAAACCAAGCCTCCAGCAGCCCGGGAAATCCACCTGCTCTTGTTTTGATTTGCACATGAACTCCAAGAGTTAAGAAAGAACTATTAGTTCTTAGTGACGTCTTATGTCCAACCTTACGTCAAACCCGGCACCTTTCACGTATAAATATACCAACGTTGCCTTAAGCAAGCACACGGTGGTTTGGAGCAGAGCGGCTATCTACTTGCCCGGAAGCCCAGCTGATGCGAGAGCCGAAGGAAGCCGCCCATCCCTTTTGACGCACTGAGAGAGATGCTGTCTTTTTCTCCAGCCGAGAAAATTCAGCTCCGGTGTTTCCAGTCACCCTTGCGGGTTGCTGGGATATCGAGTCCTGAGAGAGAGATATAAGACCTCCTACATTCTATTACCAAGGTATGGAGCTGACTAAACCCTTGAGAGAATTCTTGATTCAGATCCTTGGTAAAAACCTAACTTAACTTAAACTGCAACTTACTTACTCCTTCCCACGTATTAGGCTTAGGTCAGGTACACCGGGGTAGGCGTATCTTAGAAGCACCAGTTGAGTACGTTAGTCAATGTTTTTATGTGTGTGTATATATTTTATCCATTTTAAAGTATCATATGGCTAAGAAACCATATCAATGCTTTTACAGTATTATTTCATAATACTCCTTTTTCTGTACGTACTTTACTTCATGATAAGTATTGCAATTGTGGCAATTCCTTTCTCTTGCATGAGAAAGAGGACTGCTCAATAAATAACACCTTTTATTGAAAACGCCTGTCTCTCTCTTTCTCTGCACTCTGGTGAAACTAAGTATGCACGATTGACTGAGTGAAATAACCGTCCATTGTTTTCACACGACTCTAAAGATACACTCTTTATTCTGAGGGAGCAAAGTGGTCATGTTTATGCGGTTGTCAGAAGCTAATCCCTTCTTGTCTAAATCCGGGGAGTTAACTCTTTCCTGAACATTCGAGAAAGTTTCTAGCGACCTCTGAGCTAGCTGGCAAAACTAATTAAGTCTAATATAGTCAGTAGAGACCTAGTCGACCTCAGTCCTACGTCTACACTACTGTTTATATCATTCCAATGCGCAGAGCCTATTGGGAATATAGGAACTACACTACATGGCGCCCAACGTTTGGTAAGGCGATAAGCAAGACATTAGAGTAACTCAGTCGTGCTTTTTCACACAGACCCCTTTTTCCCGTAAAAACTCCAAAAGACGTCTGGAGTGGGTAAAAGGTTAAAATCCGCCGGAACTTAGTAGGAAGAGATTCCTATGTATAGTTTTTGGTTTAGTCAACGTTGAAGGATACAGTGTTCCAAAATATTGCGCACCTAATCTTTGTTTCCCTGAAACTTGATCTGCAACAAAACTTTCTGTCAGTAAAATGGGGGGAAGTGAAGACGAAAGAGAGAGAGCTAGGTTAGCAGCTCAACTCCTAGCGGATGACACAAGTCTCCAAGATGAAGACCCGAATGCTATAATCATTCCGGTAAATGTAAGAAGAACTATAACTAAAAAACTTATAGAAAATGGAGTATCATCACGAGGTGGTACAGTCATATTCGTGGTAGAGGCCCATGAATATCGGCAGACAGAGGTATTCTAATCATGGATAAATTTCCCAGCAGCACATGCTGTAACACACGAATTCCACTATTACAAAATAGGGAAACCTCCGGATGAATATGCTCCTTTCGAGGACGTTGAAATCCCACTAACTTACCAAGAGCACCTGCTCTGGTTTAATGGCGCTGTGAAACTGTGGGCTGGACGGACCGGAATAACAGGCGGGGAGGCCGAATGTAGTGAGCTATGGTCAAGGATTTATTTGTTGATAGTGCACACAAAGTCTGGATCAAAAGAATTTGCAGGGAAGAAATGCCGCCGAGAAGCTCCCAGCCGGGAGGGTGTGGATGTTGAGTGGATATCCGGGTTGTGGTCCTCTGCGGGGCTGTTGTCGTCAGGGTACGGCCGGTTGATGGGTCTCCTCGGAGATATGTAAGAGAGAGAGTACAGGGGTTAGTCCCGTCCAGTAAGGACTACTGAGTACTTCCACCGTCACCGGGAAGTGAAGGGCCAGGTTATGAATGTGGGGAAGGTGGGAAGGGTAGGTAGGGATAAGACCAATCAGCAAGCAGGAGGGTAGTGTGATGGGAGGTGTCCGGGATAAGTGCGAGGTTTTTACGTACAGTGCTCGTGATACTTCTCTTAAGGACTAAGGCGAGTGCGGGGTGCTCGTGAGGCTCTATATACAAGATTTTACAGTCAATTACACTATTTACACTAAGGGACACGGAGAAGGATAGAGTGTACTCACGTGCCCCGCCGTAACTCTCATCCGAGTTACGGCCGCTCTCCAGCCACCTCCGGAGGTCGCCACCAATCCTCCGTCCACAGGTCTTCTTCCTCGTTCTCTTCTCCAATCTCCGCCTCCTCTCCGCTCTCCTCCTTCCTTCTGCTCTCCGTCGGGGGTTCCGCGCCATTCGCTGTCTCCTGCCACGAGTCCGCTGGGCTGAACGATGTTTCCCCGTTCCTGCCGTCTTTTCTATGTTCCCGGCGGACTGCAGTGGACGAGCTTCCGGTTCCAGATGGGTCGGGTTCCGGGTCGCCGGCAAGGGTTCCGCTTCCGGTATCCTGTTGGTCTGTTTCCGGGTCTTCGTGGGTTAGCGGATCCTGTGGGCAAAGAGAGGATGTCCGGTGACCAAGGGACGCTGTTCCTCCCGGTGTGGGGGTGTGGCCCCCCCGACTACACCGCCCTTCCGACGAGGTAGGGACCACTGGTCTTCCACAGGCGCCCTAAAACATCAAAATCACATCAGCAGGCTCAGTCCACTAGGTAGACCAGGAGCCACGTGGCCGGTTCTAGCCAGCTACACACCACATCCAGACATTGAAACAATGTCAGACCAGGAACTTTTAGCTCAGCTAAAACTGCTAATTAAAATACATAGACAATTGGTCCAATATGTAATGCGGACTTCAACAGTCCAACCAGCAATAAAAATTCCACAGACCACCCCTCACCAGGGGAACACAAAGAAAATCACACCACAGAATATACAATCAGCCATTGGCAAAATACCCGCAAAACGGGAACAAATTCCATTCTGGTTAGCACAAAAAATCACTCAAATAGAGGCAGTATTTCCTGATACTACACCTACTGAGAAACACAGAATTCCGACTGTCTTCCAATGGGGATCGCACCACATGTGGAGGATTGTGACACTTGGGGCACAGTCTTTGCTTCGATATACACAAAAACACATGGTGTTCCGTCTATGGCGGTAATACCAGATGTGCGAAGACAGATTCAAAATTAATACGGTCCAGAACCTGCTTTAACTCTGGGTATGAAATTACTGAAAGACTTCAAGCAGGTCTCGGCTATATTATTAGCCAACATAAAAGGAGGAGCAGCATCTGTGGCGATCCGCCAGAATTTGAAAGAAACAGATATAGCAGAACAACCATTTGAACTTGTCAGAATCATAGAAAAATCCTATGAAGAACTAGGAAGAGATAGTTTGGTGGGAAACCGGTAAAACCCCAACTAACTGAAAATCCTGAAAAAACCTTTATTAAAAATAATCTGAACACTTCAAAAAAGAGTTGGGATGGTAATAAACAATCTACTCCCAGAGAAAAACGATTCCAGTCCAGAGGAAGGTCTCCTCAATGGAGAGATAGATCTCCGGATCGAGGACACAAGTCTCCCCAGAGGGAGCCCTCTGAGAAAAGATACAACCTTAGAGATAGGGATAAATTGAGAAAACCAGATAGATAAAGATATTGATACACGTCCCTCTCGATCTTTTCAGACTTCCTCACAGAAATCGGAAAGAAGAGGACAGTCAGAACACAAGGAAGAGCACGTAAAGTCCAAAGACAAGGAACCTGCTCATCAAAGTAAAAAATTACAATTTCTAAGAAAGAAGGTAGCCAGTATTAAAATAAAACATGCAGACGATACTGAGGACACAACTGGAAAACGGAGAGTGGGCCCAGACAATGCTAGACAGCGCAGCAGAAGTGACCATAGCTCGCAAGATCCTGATGAATCTTCTGGAGACAGTGGACACAAATGAATACATTCAAGTGGAAACTGCAGACACCAGAGTTAGCAAACCCCATAAATTATACGAAATACCATTGCAAATAGAGGGGGACAAAACTAGGAAAATAAGGGGTCTCTTTTGGAATAACCTTTCGAAAGGCTATGACATCCTGTTAGCTGAGAAAGACTGGCCACCAGAGTTTGTCAGGGAGTGCCCTCATGGCGAAGAAATGATTATGCCTGCCTTCTCAAATCATATTCCAATTCATAAAAAATACACATTAGCAAGAAAATGGGCAGTGGCTAAAGCTCCTGCATTATATAAAAATCATGTAGGATGGGATGAGGATTTTCCTCCTCACAAAATCCAGTTAAAAAATCAACCCACTGCACCAAGGCAGTACCCAGTTTAGCAAGAAGCTAAAAAGCAAGTCAGGGAGATCTTAGATCAACTTGAATATCAGGGGGTGATTGAAACATGCACCTCACAAATGAACAATCCTTTGTTTCCAGTCTCCAAGCCAGACGATTCATATTGTCTAGTTTTGGATTACAGACACCTAAACTCCTGTTGCAAAACATTTGCAGTACAAAAGTCACACAGTGCAGCACTAATGAATAACATTGTGCGTAAAAAGTATAAAACGACGTTAGATATCTCTAATGGATTCTTTTGTCAAAACATTGCACCTGAAAGCAGGTATTTGACCGCTTTCTCAATAATGGGGTCGCAAAAACACTTCTGTCGACTCCCACAGGGATTCAAGAATAGCCCAGGATTATTCTCAGCAAGGGTAACAGAGTTACTACAAATATATGATGATGAGGCAATATCTTATGTCGATGACATCTATCTCACAGATGATGACCTTGAGACACACTTGAAAAGAGTGAACACCATAATACTTGGGTTTGCAGCTGAGGTTTACAAATTCAACTTTAAAAAGTCACGAATTGCCCATCTACCTGTCCTATTTTTAGGATATGAATTATCAAGTGAAGGCAAAAGCCTAGCACAAAACTTCTTAGAGAAGTGTGCTGTACTCCTAGCACCTAAAACGCTGAAGAACTTACAATCAATACTAGGTTTCCTGAATTTCGGAAGACCATGCATTCTAAATTATGCAGAGAGGGTTAAACCTCTCTATGAATTAATAAAACCTGATTTCAAACCAAGCAATTGGACTCAGAAACACACCGAAATTTTAAGATTATTGCAAACAGACATGTTGGCTAAAACAAAATTGCAAACTCGCGAAAACATACGCAACCTTGTAATCCGAGTCATCCCAGGAAGATGCGGATTCACGTACCTGACCTCTAATGAGGGAGAAACTGTACCAATAGCTTACAAATCACATTTGCACACACAAGCTGAAATGAGATTCTGTTCTACTGAAAAAATTCTAATAGCGGTCCAAACTGCTGTAGCAAAAGAAATAGTCCAAGCCCAAGGCAGGAAGATAACTGTTTTAACAGCAGAGTCAGCCCTTGAGGCATTAACAAGCCCACGCAATTTGAATGCTGTGGCATTAGATCCAAAATGGATACAATGGGAAAATTCTCTTGCTGCAGAAGACGTAAAATACTATTTCGACCCGAAAATGAAAAAACTTGAAGATCTAGAATATGAAGAAGAATATCCTCTGCCAATCGAACTTCTGCCTATCGAACAGTACACATGTGTAATCTACATGGACAGATTTGCACAACACTACGATGTAGAGAAAAAATCCTACAACGGAGCGTGCGCGATTGTTAAAGGTTCCTGGCGCTTTGGTAAATTCGGACCAATAGTCACCAAAATTAAATCACTCAGAAACTGTTCAGCTCAGCGAGCTGAAATAAGATCTTTAAAGATGGCGCTTGAAAATGCCGATCGCGAATTCCCCACACTAATAGTGTGCGATTCGCATTACTGCGTCAAGTCTTACAATAATGACATGCAGACATGGATCAAAAACGGTTACAAAGATGACACAGGTGCTACAATAAGGCATAAAAAGCTTTGGGAACAAGTAGTTCTTTTGCAGAAAGAACTACAAAAGACTCACGTGATACTTACACTGAGTCATCAACGTGATGGCGTTCATGTTGCAGGGAATTCATTGGCTAAAAGAGCCACAGCGGAAGCGGTCCAACGGGCTTCCGTAGCCACAAAAAAGCGTTCTAAAAAATACAAAGACGGAGAAACCATGCTAGTGGTAAAAGCCTAATTAAAAGGCGACTATGCAGCATTACCTCTCGGCTATCCACTCAATTATACATACACAATAGATGCAAACTCCGTTCCTTTTGCTCAAGTCCCTGGAGTGGGGGATAGAGTAATTCCAAACACAAACCGGAGAGTCTTTTTAATAGCAGACGCACACATGGGAGAGGGTCTAAGGCACCTAGAGATCGTGAAATCTCTAAAAGAATTACAATCAGAATACTGGTGGCCGGGGATGAGCTTGCAACATTACAAATTTGCAAAAGATTGTCCTCGCTGCAAACAAGATCGCAGTCGTGAACCGGACCAGACTAGTGCCAGGACACCTCTATTAGAAAGCATAAGGCTATCTATACGCAAAAATCCAGCAGGAGAAATGCGATCCCATAAATATTAAGACTAGATTTACTTAAAATGCAGACTCCAGCGCTCGGCTGACGCCAGAACTGTTATACAAAGATTTGCGAGTCTTTACCGGCACATACGCAATTGGCATGCTACATTCTGACCAGTGTCCTGCGTTTAGCTCTAGAACTTACAAGGAGGCCATGGCCAGCATGGGCATTGCATTGCAGTACTCTTCTCCATTCCATCCTGAGGGAAATGCGGTAGTGGAAAGTAAAAAACGGGACATAAAGCAATCTATAATGGCGAGGGTATTAGGTTCGGGTGATGGGTGGGTCAAACATTTAACAAGTGTCCAACGTAGTCTTAACAATCTGCCAAGAAATTCTCTAAATGGTCTCACTCCCTATGAACTATTGTTCGGTACTAGAATGCATATCCAGGACTTAGATAGTCACACTTCAGTGGTAGAAGAAAAAGCCTTTGATATCAAAGACCGTTTGGCTATTTTACAGGACATAAAATGAAACAAGAAGAAGTCTGAGTAATATAAAGTTAAAGCCAACAGCCACTGAAGAGAAACCACCTGTCCCAGCAAGACCTGTCTGGATTCCAAAGATTGGGGATCTAGTCAGAGAGAAGATCGCGGTGAAGAAGGAATTTGGGCCTTCTTACAGAAAAGCAGTACCTGTCTTAGCTGTCAGCGGAACAAGATCAGTAGTACTACCGCCCCTTGCTGGTAAAAAGGAGAACAGAGTTGTATCCATCGACCTGGTAAAACCACAATCATGTGGCCAATAATAAGTAGTAGGCCCAGTGGACTCCCAAGAAATAGCAGAAGACCAAATCTTGCTACAATCCAAGAGGTTCAAACTGAAAGACTAATCACTTTTGATAAACCTGCAGTGAACAAAAAAGGACTATGCAACAAAGCCATGGAACTTGTGCCTCTTGAAACCAAAATTGCAACAGTTCGTCAAGAAACACCTGTCTACAATGATGTAGCATCGGACTATACTAATGTCCCAAAGAAAGATCCAAAGACTAAAGAAAATCTGGAAACAATTCCAACAATTGACAGAACTGCATCTGGCTACTTCATCAATTTCGATGACTTTTCTGATGATCCAAGTGAACATGAAGAAATGCCAGCAACTAAAACTTTCAAAGACAAAGTAATTGAACTTTTTCATCAACTCAAAGAAACATATCTGATTTCTCCATGGATTGAATTTTGGATTGTGTTAGGTGTACTTTTCCTCCTCCTTTGGCTCATCATGGTTCAATGTTTGGGAAAATTCATTGAAGGAAAATACAGTACAATGGACACAGCAAGTCAGAACATCAACTTGGTCCTAAAGCCTCACAAATCATCTCACATCGAGAAAAGAGAACTGTCATCAGTGAACATCACAGCCAATCCAATACCCGGTGGGGTAGCATGGGACAAAACGGATTATGAAATCTATGGCAGTCTATACATTTTTCTTTAATTCTTCAAAATTCTTTCATGTCTCCAAGAAGTTTTAGCAAAATGTTCTAGTAAGTATTTGACTTGTGTATGTGGCCAATAATAAGTAGTAGGCCCAGTGGACTCCCAAGTACTTTCTCTGATGATTAGGACTTTGAAAACATTAATAATATGATGTCAGATTTAGTAATGTCAGCAAAATTCACAGAACATGATTATTTGCAGGGTTCATCAAATTATGAAGAGTTATATTGCTATAATCATTATGGTCATCAATATTTGCATACATCTGCTCAACCTAGAAATGTTTTAAATTATAACCAATGGGAACATTGTGCAACACCGCCTAAAGGCAGCTCGAAAACATTTTATGTGAAATTCCCATACTTCTCAGGGTTTAACAACAGTGATGCAGAAACGTTTTATTTTAAAATGTTAAATAAGACAGAAATGAAAACAATGTTGTTGTTTTTTATATTTATTTTTATTAATTATAACACAAGAGAAGAAATGTACATATCGGGTGTCATCATTTGGAGGAACATACTGTGATGGGGAACGGGCAAATGATTTGAGGATATACACAGCAGTTATAGACATCTGAAAATCAACAATGCCAGCTTAGAGCTGGGGCTAAACAATACAGTACAGATAACCTTAAGCGAACAGCATCGGAACCCGCCCGCCATTAAGACAGGATATTAAAATCTAACATTCGACACCCAGATATGAGGAACTAAGCGGCTCAGGATAATATGCCACATCTCTTGTGAAGAAGGGAAAAGGGAGAAAGAAAGGCCATAGAACATAATAAAGGAAAAATAAAATAAAAAAACCTTAGCCCCCCACCCTGCACCCCTGCAGATGGCTACGACCTAACCCCACTAGCAGCGTGCCTGTCGCCCACTAAAATAAACCCCAAGGAAGGGAAAAGATGGAGGAGGAAATGTCATACAATACAATACGAGCTCCCGGACTCCCCTCCCCCCGCCAAAAGCGGACAGCCCCTACCGTCGTACAAAGCGAAGGAAAGCAGACTAATAAGCAAACAGATAGGGGAGTCACAAACGAAAGAGAAGACCTTCCCGCCCAACCCCCGGCACAACAGAGGCAGCAAATCCCTTATCAAACAGAGCAATTGTACCAAACCCAGACGATCAGACTTCCATCTGGCCCCTACGCTCACAGACACCACCCAGCAGAGCCAAAAGATAGTCACTGTACCGAACTCAGACAATCAAATTAAACCCTGGCCCATCGCACAAACCCCATCCGGTAGGACCGACATAGTAGCAAAAGAGTCAAAACGTTGTAAGAAAAGAAGACCTATACTGCTGGAAAGGGTCAAAAATGTTAAGTCTCGAAGTCTCCCGGATACACGAAAGTCAGTCAGAAAAGTATGAAAGGAAGCCTCCAGAAGCGAAGGAAAAGATGAGTCCTGCGCGGGCGATGATTCTGCCGGTCGTGCTGGTTGTTCAAGGGCTCCGGCAACGTCCCGCTGCACTCGTGCATAGACAAATGGCACCAGGTCTCGATTATGTTCGGGGTTCTCCTCTCGAGTTAGATCAAGCTTCGTGGGGGTCACCGTATATTGCAGGTCTGACACAGGGCTGGAGTCCGGTCTCAAACACACAGTCTCGACGTTTACGGCCAATTTGTAGAAGATAGCCTCCATTTGCAAGTGTAGAGCACCAATGGCGGCCATTACGGTCCCCAGTGATGGTCCACACATCGTCCGATCCATCGCTGCTTGCACGATAACTGAGCAGGTCCTTAACCCCGGAGGCCGGCTACTCCGGGGAAACAAACAGGAGCAGGATGGACGGAAGCGACGGGCGACTTGTAGGCTTGGCGCTCTTTACACTGTTGCCGCGAGCGGGGGCCCAACCCGCGGACCCCGCGGACGCTACATGGTCCCCGGGACCTGGCCCCCCACCCACCTCAGCAAACACGTCTCGACGCCGTCTGTCAAGTATTCGCCGGGACCAGAAACCACCACCAGGATCGAAGAATAAATTTCACTCCGATGAGACCTGACTCCGACAGATACCCGCGGCCGATGTTGTTCAACTGAAACCCGTCTGGGTCAGTACTCGAGGCCCCGGCTTACACACTGGAGTAGGCCCAAAAATGAAAGACGGTGTAACTTCGTCAACCAGTACGAGAAAAACTCCGGGAATGCCCCCCTGGGCTCAGCAACGATTCAGACACCCGGGAGTCGGGCGGGAGGTCAGGATTAATTGCAGGATAGGTCCGCCAGCGACGGAGGTCGACGGAGCCGGGAGCTTATGCGGCCATCTTGTTTGCTAGCGTAGCTCCTCCTCCAATGAAAACAATGTTGACAAACACTAAATTGATATATTCAGAAACATTTTATGAAAAAATGACTACATTTGGTTTTGAATTTTGGAAAAACAACATTGAAACAAAAACCATCTGGGGTACAAAAGACTGGCAGGTCCAAGGTTTAGAAGCATTATTTAGAGCCTGCATGATCCCTGAACAGATAATATTCCTGAATGACACAATTCAGCAGACAACTTGTCTTGGTTTAGCCAAGATAAAAGACTTAAATAAACCGTCTATTCCGAAGGCAATACCTGATAGTAATAGCACTACAGATGTGGAGATAGACGTATCCCATATATTACACCAAAACAGAACAAATCCTGATTGGAAACAATTGGTTGATCTGGCCCACAGACACAAATAACTGTCGAGATAGATTCCTGAACAAAATACAGGGGTTTAAACAGAACAGGCCAGACCCAAGATATTCTCAGAGACAACATCCAGGGATAGTTACAACATACAGTGTAGGGAAACTATGCCTCGAATGGCTACAAAAATCCACACTGGTTGAAATTAAGCAACACTTGACTTTACTTAAAGACGGTGCTGACTTGCAAGATTTCATAATGGGACCTCGCAAACAGCGTCAAAAACGTTTCATAGCGGCTGGTATATAGGCTGCATACAACGAAGCTTGGAAAGAAACACAAATTGAAACGGCAGAAAAAATACGAGAAATTGATCGTATTAATTTGGAAAAATCACTTTCTGTAGTGGACAATGGGTTAATGACTCTGTCCTCCAGAATATATTCACTGGACAGCATTGTATCATCTGCTATTGATATAATAGAGCAGGACTTGCTAATGTTACAACATGGTCAGTCCCAATTGCATTCTATTGTACAGCTTGGCTGGACGTTGCAAAATCTGCGTTCAGGCTACGTGCCATGGCGTTTAATCAACACAACGTCATTATTCTCTATCTTTAACCTTACTGATAAACAAATCAGTTTGGCACAAAAAGGAGCAGACTATACGATTCTGAGCATTGAAAAACTTGAAAGATTACCATTGACAATGTCGGAAAGACCTGTCATTGAATGGATAATACACGGAACAATTACAATTCCGATAACAACTTTCCAGTTTAAATTTTGCCAAGAGTATATACCAGCAGGCCAGTATGAAAGGTTGGGTAAAGGATACATCAAATCAACCTGGGATTTACCTTACACACACAAATGTTATAGTGAAGGAAAAAAGGAAGTATTCCTTAGTGGTAATAATTGTAAAAAATCACCAAGTGGTACACTTCTGTGTCAAGGTATTAACTTGCATGGAGCCTGCGAAGGGTCTTCAAATAACCTTTCATGTCACCTGCATCGCACTCCTGCAAAACAGATAGAGCCATTTTTCAGACAGCTTTCCAACGGCAGTTATGTTCTAATAAGTGACCACAGCTGTTGTGGCATGGTGCCAGGAAAAGCCTATCTTGTATCCGTCACTTCCAGGGTCATTTGCAGTATGCAAGTATTGTATCCACACAGCAATCCAGACATGGAGGCTGCGTTATAGCCTTCTTTGAATATCTCTTCTACTCGAATTGATACTTTAAGCACAATGAAGTCAATTCTTTTACAGACAACTGTGCCTTTAACCTCGTCCAAAGAGACGTATGAACTGCAAGTTGCAAGGACAGCGGCAGAGATACATTCCCATTTATCAACAAATTGCCCCGTCCATTTCGTAGAAATGTTAAGTCAAATCTTAAACATGTCTGATACCAGTGGCATCGCACATGTATTTAAGCCAATTTTTTCGGGATTGTTAGCACCCTTTGAAACAGTTCTGGGCATTTTTCTGAATTTTGTCCATTCGTTATTTGGCGGCCTGCCTCTACTTTTGGGACTCGTAGCAGGAATTTTATTTTTGATCCTTGTGCTCCGATATGTCATGGCAAGCCACAGACAAGACTCCAGGAACGATGAGAGAAACGATCCTAGCTATACGCTACCGGGACCGCATCACTAAAGTCCTCGGATTAGCCCGGCTAAGAGATCTAAGTGCAACACGGCTTCTTTCATTCAGACCAATCTGGCAAAATTGCATCTTATCTGTGCTTCGATGTCTGCTATGCGGAGAAGAATGCGTGTTGGACGTCTGTCTTACACTACCATCAGCAGTACCAATGGATATAGATACCGTGCTAGGTCCGGTAACGACACATGCATCCCCAGCGGTTACCTATTCTGATGACGGCATTCGTTGAGACTTCACCACTACGAGTAGGTGGCGGTGAAGTACGAGAGGAAAGCAGCACCAAACAGGTACAACCTTCTGTGAGCATTGCTGATCCAAACATCGATGATAGCAATCACTCTCACATATGCACTGTTTCAGCATTTTCGAACTTGGTCGAACTTTCACCTGATGTTGTAGACCAATTTTTTGCAAGCCTGTCTGATATGATGTTCTCCGCTGAACAACGAGAATAACTTTTTAAAACAACGAGCACACAGCGTTCCCTGAACTCTGGATTCAGCCTTCAGTTTTTGATAAACACAGCTACTGAAAACATTTGGAACTATTTTTTCCCCTGAAATATTTACCCTTTTTTCTGGCACCAAGTACTCTGCTTAAAGTAGAACTATTCTTAGAGAACAGAGCTTCTATTTTAGGAACTCTTGAGACAATATTTTACCTCAGCCTCTAGCACATGTATAGCATTTGCATAAAATGTGATGAAATGGTCTCGACCTTCTTTTCTGTATACATAGCCATTTCTTGTGTAAATTTCGCAATTCATTCAGCTGATATATATATGCATTTTAACTGAATGATGACACTGCTTGAAAAGCGTACAGTACCAATACTCATTTTCGTGTATTTACCATATACCATTTCAAATGCGAATTATGTATTTTGGGGTGGGTTGGAAAACACACATTCATCGTTATGTTTAATATTGCTTAGTTTTTAGTAATGATGGACATTAATACGTGGAGTGGGTGTTGTGTTTCTATCTAGGACCCTAATTCGATATTCCCGATTCATGCCCTTATATGGTTATAATAAATAATATCCATATAGAGGCATAAGAATCATATTCATATTTAGTAATAGCCCATGCAGTCCAAATACGGCAAGGCTACTCCCATAGACTCCTAGAAAGTACAACGCGTTCTTTAAACGAACCAAGCCTCCAGCAGCCCGGGAAATCCCCCTGCTCTTGTTTTGATTTGCACAAGAACTCCTTGAGTCAAGAAAGAACTGTTAGTTCTTAGTGACGTCTTCTGTCCAACCTTACGTCAAACCCGGCACCTTTCAGGTATAAATATACCAACGTTGCCTTAAGCAAACACACGGTGGTTTGGAGCAGAGCGGCTATCTACTTGCCCGGAAGCCCAGCTGATGCGAGAGCCGAAGGAAGCTGCCCCTCCCCTTTGACGCACTGAGAGACGCTGTCTTTTTCTCCAGCCGAGAAAATCCAGCTCCGGTGTTTCCAGTCACCCTTGCGGGTTGCTGGGATATCGAGTCCTGAGAGAGAGATACAAGACCTCCTACATTCTATTACCAAGGTACGGAGCTGACTAAACCCTTGAGAGAATTCTTGATTCAGATCCTTGGCAAAAACCTAACTTAACTTAAACTGCAACTTACTTACTCCTTCCCACGTATTAGGCTTAGTTCAGGTACACCGGGGTAGGCGTATCTTAGAAGCACCAGTTGAGTACGTTAGTCAATGTTTTTATGTATGTATATATTTTATCCATTTTAAAGTATCATATGGCTAAGAAACCATATCAATGCTTTTACAGTATTATTTCATAATACTCCTTTTTCTGTACGTACTTTACTTCATGATAAGTATTGCAATTGTGGCAATTCATTTCTCTTGCATGAGAAAGAGGACTGCTCAATAAATAACACCTTTTATTGAAAACGCCCGTCTCTCTATTTCTCTGCACTCTGGTGAAACTAAGTATGCACAATTGATTGAGTGAAATAACCGTCTATTGTTTTCACACGACTCTAGAGATACACTCTTTATTCTGAGGGAGCAAAGTTGTCATGTTTATGCGATTGTCAGAAGCTAATCCCTTCTTGTCTAAATCCGGAGAGTTAACTCTTTCCTGAACATTCGAGAAAGTTTCTAGCGACCTCTGAGCTAGCTGGCAAAACTAATTAGTCTAATATAGTCAGTAGAGACCTAGTCGACCTCAGTCCTACGTCTACACTACTGTTTATATTAGTCCAATGCGCAGAGCCTATTGGAAATATAGGAACTACACTACAATAGGCTGCGTGGGAATGTCCTTGTGGAAGGGAACCCCTCTCAGGAGATTCTCTGCCGAACACCACCACTTCAGAGACTGAAGAGCATGCAGAGACAGCCGTATCCTGTCGTCCCAAGATCCTCTCCTCTGATCCCACTGATCCTCCAAGTACTCCTGCAATGGTCTCATGTGCAGCCGTGCGTGTGGTGTGAGGAAGATACAAGAGGCCATTGATCCCAGTAGAGAAGACACCGTCCTCACTGTTGTAGATGGAGCGGTCATAAGAGCCTGAGCCTTCCAACGGAGTGATAATCGTCTCTCCTCCGAAGGAGACACGCTTGCTGACAGCGTATTGATGGAGGCTCCCAAGTACTGTATGCACTGGACCGGAGTCGGGACAGACTTGGACATGTTGATGTGCAACCCCAGCTTGTTCAAGAGAACACACGTCTTCTGGAAGTGCGCTTGAGCTTCCGAGGAGGAGGCCTTTATTAACCAATTGTCCAGGTACGGGTAGAGAAACACCTTGTTCTTCCTCAGGTGAGCAGCTACCACTGCCATGCACTTCGAGAATGTTCTGGGCGCAGACTTCAGCCCGAATAGCAGTACTGTGTACAGATAATGATTGGCGCCGACTTGGAATCGCAGGAACTTCCTGTGTTTGTGTGCAATGGGCACATGGAAGTACGCATCCTGTAGGTCTATAGCGCAGAGCCAGTCTCCCTGTTGCAGCTGAGGATGAATCTGATGCAACGACAGCATGCAAAATTTCTCTCTGCGAATCCACTTGTTTGCTTGTCGCAAATCCAGAATGGGCCTGAACTCGTTCTTGTCCTTCTTGCGAACCAGAAAGAACCGGGAGTACATACCTCTTCCCATTTGAGACAGAGGTACGTCTTCTATCGCCCTTTTCCTTAACAGGATATCTGCCTCCGACTGGAGCTCGCGCAGTTGAAACTGCGAGCTGACTGGTGGAATTGCTGGAGGCAGGCTGGTGAACCGAAGACTGTATCCATTGCAAACAATATTCAGCACCAACTTGTCCTGAGTAATTTTTCTCCACTCTTCCAGAAAAAATTGAACGCTTCCCCCCACCGGAGCGGGTAAGGGATGTAGGGGCAGTAACCGCTCAGGGCCGAGACCCAGCTGGGCCTTTGTTCGCTGCCGCGGACTGCTGGCCGCCTCTACCCTTCTGGCACTTCTGGAAGGGCTTCCGGAACAGCTGCTGCTGTTGTTGCTGCTGTCCCGATGTCTGTCCTCGCCCTCGGCCTTGACCCCTGAACCGTCTCTGGAACGGGCGGTAGGCCTTCTTCTCTTTGGGCTTTTCCAGCCCGACCGCCGTCAGGGTCTCGGCCTCCGCCTTCATGCGGGCCATTTCGTTATCCGCATGTTCGCCAAACAGGGTTTCACCTGAGAAAGGCAGATTGGCCACCCGCTGCTGAGCTTCCGGCTTGAGTGACGTAAGCCGAAGCCACGCGTGGCGCCGCTGGTTGATACCATGACAGTACCCGTGTGCAGCCAGAAGGGTCGTATCCGCAGCCGCGCTGATGAGCTGGTTCGACACCAGCATCCCCTCCTTCAGGACCTCTTGAAAGTCTTCTTTTTTCTCCCGGGGAAGGAACTCAGCGAACTGCTGTAGGGACTCCCATAGGGCACGATCGTACCGCCCTAGCAAAGCCGCAGCACTGGCCGCCTTCATAGCAGTAGAGGCCGTCCCACAGACCTTTCTGCCTGCCGAGTCGATCCATTGGCTCTCCTTATCCGGTACAGTAGAGGACGGGGAGGTGGCATGTTGCACTATGACAGAATCCGGAGTAGGATCCATCCGAAGAAAGGCAGGGTCAGAATCCGGGGCCCTGTACTTCTTAAGGAGCCGCGAGGGAGTGGACTTCGTCACCGCAGGGGTGAGAAACAACTCCTCTGCAGGCTCTACCAGCCCCGGCACTTGGGGTAGTAAAGGTCGAGACCGGTGTTTTTTATGCAGTGTCTCGAAAATCACGGATGTCGTTGGAGTAAGCACCGTCACCCTGATACCCAACTTCGTTGCACCCCTCAGGAGAACATCCTGGAACATGCTGATGTCGTCCACCGGCGATACTCTCGTCCCCGGGGATTCCGACAAGGTCGGTGAGTAGGTTCTGGTCCCGGTGGAATCCCTGCTGGACCGTGACCGTCGCCTCCTGTGACGCCGTCTCGATCTCGTTGAGGACCTGTGACGACTCCGCGATCTCCCCCTCCGACCCGAGCGAGATCGCGATCTCCTTGGCTTTGGGCGCTCAGCCGGCTTCACCGGAGTGGGCGACTTTGGCCTGGCAGGGTCCCTCGGCCGAGGGGTACCCTTAGGGGGCGCCGGGAATCGAGGCAGCGACACGTCCTCGGAGGAACCGGAGGAGGCGGAAGCGGAGGTTGAGGTTGAGGAGGAGGAGGAGGAGGCGGAAGTGGAGGCGGGGTGGGAGCCCGCGGCGGTGGCCCCCTGGGCAATGGAGGAGGGGCCGTAACCGACTTCGGCCTAGAAGGCGGACACACTTCAGAATACACCGAGCCCGGTGATCCACCTTCTTTCCTAGGCTGGGGCGTTGGAGAATTCCCCATAGGCACCTGCCGCCTGCTCGACTGACTCATGGCGCCAGAACTCCTTCTGCGCCTCTTTGACGTCGAAGAACGTCGACTCGACGGTGAGCGTTGGCCCCTCGACGGCGAGCGTCTCCTCCTCGACGCCGAACGCCTCTTCTACGACGTCGAACGCCTTCGTCCCGACGGCGACCTTTGCTTTGCCTCGACGGCGACCTTCGTCTCGACGGTGACCTTCGCCTCGACGGCGATCTTCGTCTCGACGGCGATCTTCGTCTCGACGGCGATCTTAGTCTCGACGGCGAGCGTCTCCTCGACGCCGAACGCCTCCTCGACGACGGCCTTCTTCTCTTCGCCAACGGCGAACGGCGGTGTCGCCTCGACGGCGAGCGCCTACGCCGGGCCACCTCTCGACGTCGAATACTCGACGACGACGCCGACGAAATCGTCACCGGTGATTTCGATGGCGGTCTATTCAGTTCCCTCGACGCCGAGCGTCGACGCCGCTTCAACCCAGAGCCCTGGGGAGACGGGGAACAGACTGCAGTCATCCCTCTCGACGCCGTAGTCGGTGCAATCGACGCCGATGGAGAATGGGGATGCTGGCTTTGGGCGCTCAGCCGGCTTCACCGGAGTGGGCGACTTTGGCATGGCAGGGTCCCTCGGCCGAGGGGTACCCTTAGGGGGCGCCGGGAATCGAGGCAGCGACACGTCCTCGGAGGAACCGGAGGTTGAGGTTGAGGAGGAGGAGGAGGCGGAAGTGGAGGCGGGGTGGGAGCCCGCGGCGGTGGCCCCCTGGGCAATGGAGGAGGGGCCGTAACCGACTTCGGCCTAGAAGGCGGACACACTTCAGAATACACCGAGCCCGGTGATCCACCTTCTTTCCTAGGCTGGGGCGTTGGAGAATTCCCCATAGGCACCTGCCGCCTGCTCGACTGACTCATGGCGCCAGAACTCCTTCTGCGCCTCTTTGACGTCGAAGAACGTCGACTCGACGGTGAGCGTTGGCCCCTCGACGGCGAGCGTCTCCTCCTCGACGCCGAACGCCTCTTCTACGACGTCGAACGCCTTCGTCCCGACGGCGACCTTTGCTTTGCCTCGACGGCGACCTTCGTCTCGACGGTGACCTTCGCCTCGACGGCGATCTTCGTCTCGACGGCGATCTTAGTCTCGACGGCGAGCGTCTCCTCGACGCCGAAAGCCTCCTCGACGACGGCCTTCTTCTCTTCGCCAACGGCGAACGGCGGTGTCGCCTCGACGGCGAACGCCTACGCCGGGCCACCTCTCGACGTCGAATACTCGACGACGACGCCGACGAAATCGTCACCGGTGATTTCGATGGCGGTCTATTCAGTTCCCTCGACGCCGAGCGTCGACGCCGCTTCAACCCAGAGCCCTGGGGAGACGGGGAACAGACTGCAGTCATCCCTCTCGACGCCGTAGTCGGTGCAATCGACGCCAATGGAGAATGGGGATGCTTGCTGGTCTTCCTGCCCCTGGGGAGCCCCCCCCGAGGTCTCAGCATGGGCAGAGGAAGCCCTTCCAGACCCACCTTGTGCCTTCAGTCTTCTGTCTTCCAGGCCTTGGAGCCTGATCTTCAATCTGTCCCTCAGGGTTCTGCTAGAGAAGCCCTGGCAGATGTCACACTCCTCTGGGACATGAGATGAGGGAAGGCAGATAATGCACACCTCGTGTGGGTCCGACTTGGCCTTCTTCCTCGAGCACTCAGGGCATTTGTCAAATAATGCAGGCATATTGGCAAATAAAGAGTGCACCAAGACAAACACAAGGAAGAAACACCAAAGTACTTCAAGAAAAGCACTCAAAAAACTTGAAAACAGTGAAAAATCACCAATTAAACCCTTGAAAAGGGAGAGCTCAATGCTCCAGGGTCCTGCTTGCACGAGCCGGAAAAAAGAACTGAAAGTAAAAGGGACCTGCAGTGCATTCTGGGATACTGTGAGACTTCTGGAAATTTCTCTTAAAGGCACAGTATCCTGTTCTGAGCGACATAATGGCAGCCTATGGGGCTTGTCTGTCCACTTCTTCCTCTCTATCATTCCACAGGGTTTTGCTGTTAAAGGCAAGGTTTTTCTCTTAGAAAACCCTGGACAGGCTGTGCTGTTTGTGGATTTTGGTGGAATTTCTAGTTGAAGTACTGGACAATGTAGCCTGTGGATATAGGCTGCATAATCTGTCTTTAAATTCTCTCTTAAGTGTTGATGCAGTTCTGCATGGTTTGACAGCTTAAGAGATTATTTTTGATTGCTCCGGGGTCCACGCACATGGGCGGGACTATTCACTAGATTATGACTATACACAGAGATCCCCTACTACAGAACCTACGTCTTTCATGGGATTCAGAACCTTGCAAAGGCTGCATTTAGGTGTTTAATGGACAGATGACAGACTGTGCAGTCACTGATCATGCACATCTGACACAGTCAGATGCGATGTCCAGCTAAAGTAGATTAACAAATGGATACTTCAACCAAGAGAAACATTCAGAAACCATTAAGTGAAAATGAAATTAGTGACCACAGTTCCAAACGGCTTTAACCATAAGAAAGTACAAGAGGGTAAAGGCCTGTGCAACACCTGAAAAAGGGGACATCAAAATATGGAGTCTACAACCATAATCTTCCACATCCCAAATGCAGTTCTGCTCCTTTGCCAAAGGTGGGCTCCATCCTGTGCAGCTTCTCTTGGTTAATAAAAAATGGTATGTTTCATCTAACTCATGGATTGCTGTAACTGGTGACTGCTCTATGTGATGAGTTCCGCACTAATTCAATATCTGAAACTGAGAAATAGTAAGGCAGATTACATGCCTGAATCCATTCTTGCATTGAGCAGGCTTATAGAATTGGCTTGAGGGAGTAATGAGCCAAGGCAGTTGCTTGGGCATATTCTCATTCATAATTAACAACATATTAGATGTTGTGCACTAATATTCTCCGAAATTAACTTCAAAAGCTGCCCACCAAGCCACTTACATTTGCATGCAAAATTTAGCAGTTATCATTCCAGACACTCAACAATTACGATTCTTGGGAGATGGCGGATTACTCTGGGATTTAAGGTTTTCACCATCATTTGGAATAACCTCTAAAATATTTTTGGTGCATTTTTCACAATTACAGGTGTATTTTGGCCATCACCTTTGTTTCAGGTGGATCCTGGGAATAAGTGTTTCTATACTGTGGCAAGGAACTGCCAACCTCGTAACTGAGTGACAAGCATTTGAGCCACACATCACAATTATGCCAATTACAGTAATTATCTAAAACTAAAGTGTTTATAGGTGAAACTTGTCTGAGATTCAAACAAGTTTAAGGTTTCCACGACAGACAGACAGACGTGCTAATAAAGGTACATCAGCATAACATTACTATTAGGTCAGCAAGTACCAGTATGAGACCACTAGTTCCTACGACTGCACAATTGTCTTGTGTGTGTTTGTATCAGCAATGAAACAAAGCGTTCCTGCTTTGTTAACACATTAATAAATACAAACCCATTTGGTACACGTTATGGGGTGCACAAGCTTAAAATAGTAAGCACTTGAATGGGTAAAGAGTAACTCTTGAAACAATCACAGTCATGAAGGTACAGCACTTTGATGCAAACTGAAATCAAAATCTTCCAAACAACTAAATGTGTTTTAACAGAGATTTGATCTCTTAAAGTGATAGTGGCAATTAACATGCATTTCTGACAGGATTGGACTACAGTAAGTGCATAAAATGTAAGATCACCAATGTTATGTTATGTATATTTGTATAGTGCACTAATCATCAGTGAGCTAATCAGCAGCATTGAAAGGCATCAAGGCCAGACATGTATAGGTCTGAACGTATAACTGTTTCCTCAAGGTAGCGTTTAGGTCTGAACCACAAACGCTGCCATCACACAGCTGTCGCTCTCAAGCTGGGTTTAGGATTAGGCCTGGACAATCATCCAAAGTAGGCTCAAAGTAAGATTTACTCAAACTTTTAGTTCATGGGTTCCAATTTGCCTTCAGTAATCCTAATTTGAAATCACATTTTGCTACCTTAATTTCCAATAAACCTTAGTTTGTAGTTAAGTGATCCTGGCCTGTAAAGGGACACTATTCCAGGATACTACTGACCCCACTGGCATCTCGATCTGCGGGTATCAGGACCTTAAGGGATCTATGTGTTTGCGACTTCTAATGAAGCCATGTTTTAGCATATCTTCCGCAGGTCTGACACAGCCTGAGAACAGTGGAGCTCTGAGCAATCATGTAATGACACCCTGCTGTCATCCCAGCACCACGACACAGCCATAAGGCAAATTCACAGACATTGGCACCCTTACCCTATGTGACCATAGGAGGAGACTCACCTTGAGCCCGTCGTTATGCGAGGTCACCTCATCCAGATCTTGGCGTAACTTCTCCAGCTCTGTCAGGCGGTTTTCTGCCAGCTCTTTGTTCTCCTCAAGCTCCACGGACATCTCCTCAAACTGGTTTCAAGTTGAAGAAGGGTGTGGAGAAAAGGGAAATGGAACAATGATATTGGAGTAATGAACAGAAGGAAAAATGTGCAAAGGAGAAGAGGACTAGTCAAACATAGAAATAAAGTAAACTCCTCTGTCAGGAGCACATAAGGGTACAGCGCTTACTCCAGCTACGTTTTACTATTTTCAAGTCCATGCCTGAAGCAGAATGACTGCATCGGACCCTTCTGCCCAACTGTGGGTTGTGGGTAGAAGGAGAATAAAGGTGTGTAAGGCAAGAAGCTGACGTTAAGCTGTTATGGGGCAGATGTCTGAGTTTCAAAGAAACAAGGTGGCTCATTGCTTAGTTACCCATTTTAAATTAAGTTTCATGTTGCATATACAACATACAATTAATCATTATGGGTGCTTCAGCATTGCCTAACAGATAGGTTACAAGAGAAACGGAATAGAGCAAACTCTGTAACCCAAGGTCCTAACTAACACATTTGAAACAATAAAATGGAGTCACGTCATATAAACAAGCACAAAACAGGCATGACCAGACAATGCCAGACACCTGTATATCAATTATTAGTTATAAGAGAAACAAACAAGGAACAGAAGGATGGAAACAATACTCATAAATGTTGGACTAAAGTGATGGTGCAGTAGTCAGTGTATCATTTGCATCTCACACAGAACTTTACTGGTGTCTGAACAACAAACACAGGAATAAAAAGCATTTGTGGCTGTTTGATTTAATAAATGGCCTGGGGCAGAGAAATCTATAAGAAACTATATCCTACGTGATTTTAATCAGGGCTAAAGCTCCTTAGTCGGGCAGTTAAAAAAATTAATAGCCTGAGAAAAGCACTAAAGAAGATAAAGGTTAACTAAAAGAGATTTTAAGTCTTTCCTTAAGCAAAAGTTTGCAGGGGTAGGTCTAAGGCTTGGAGGCACATACCTCCACAACAAAGGGGCGAGCAGTGAAAATGCATGTCAACCCATGGGAGTCTTACAACATCTGAGTATGTGTAGTAAGGGCAGGTTGGAAGAAGAGAAGGGAAGAAGGCTCGCTTGAATGACAAGGAAGCCTCTAGCTCTTTAGTGCTGAAAGGAAGTTTCGGTTTTCCTTGGCAAGGTTGACAGAAAATGTGGAGCTTTGAACCTCGATGCCTTAAGGAAGAGGGAGGGCTTATATCTGATCTGCAGAGATTGGGCAGGGTAAAACATTAGAACTGCTAAGTGTGGGTGGGCCACTAGGGCTTTGGTCTTATGCACTCAGCTTCTTCTAACAACTTGTTACGTGTGGTGCAGAGTTCTTGAAGGAGATATGTGTATTTCAGGGCAAAGGTGTTTAACACGTTTTTATACTGCTTGGAAAGTTCTGAGTTAATAAAAATTCTGAATTTTGACTAAAAGCACTTTTGGTCATTTTGCCTCGAAGCATCATAGTGTTTAAGTCATCTGGGTGAAGCTTTGTGAATTTGGCACTGGAACCAGTCAGTGTTTGGAAAGACAGTTACTTTGAGGGAGGATATCTCATCACCAGAGCAGACGCAGTTTCTTGTACGATGAAGAGGGTTTTAGAGCTCCCTTTAAAAGACTTAATTGGTGTAGGAGGACAGCTGTTTGCAGGTTGATCCTTACTTTTAGATGAACTATGTGCTGTTTTTTTTACTCTAGTGCACTGGGCCCTGCCTGCAGGCCAGGCTCCAGTGCATATGATCTGACCCCCAAAGTATATGTACATTGGCTAACACCTGATTGGCATATTTAAATTACCTCTATGTCCCTAGTATATGGTAAAAGAGAAACTCATGCCTAGTACTTTAAATAGCACTAGTGGTCTGCAGTTCCTAATTGCACCACCAGGACAGTAAAAAAGTGAACACATGGCTTTAGGCTTGCCAATGTAGCAGTCTGGAAGCTTTAAAAATGTCAACCCAACATGGCAAAATAAACCCTTTTGGCCTAGTCAAAACCTCCTTTTTAATATTAATAAGCCACCCCACTGGAAGGCCTTGGTAGCCTACAGGGCAGGGTGCTAAATATTTAAAAGGGCATGTTCCTCTTGTGTTTAGCAAGTCCTGACAGTGAAAACTCAAAATTGCTATTTTTCACTGCAGTAAGGCTGGTAGCCCCAATGTCACCGCACTAATTGCTATTTTTCATGAGACTACCAAAGATAGTCCTCCAAGGGATCAAAGAACAAGTTACTTACCTTCAGTAACGATATATCTGTAAGAAACATTAGTTAGTAATAGATTCCTTACCTTAGAATTACCCCGAGGCGCCAGACTGGATCCGGAACGTATTTTCGGCAGCAGTCCCTTTGCATGTCAGAAGTTGGCATCGGTCAGCTCTGCGTCCGTCGTTGGCATTGTGTCGCCGGGATGACATTGCAGCAGCTACTTAGACGCGCGCTGACGTCAGTTCTGTATACGAATTTCCGCGCCAGAAACGCAGAGCCATGCAAGACACTGACCACTGATGCACAAAACTAGGATCCTGAAAGGAAAATCCTTAAACCTAGAAATCAGTTAGCAGAATGGGTGGGGCGGTAAGGAATCTAAAACTAACTAATGTTTCTTACAGATGTATCGTTACTGAAGGTAAGTAACTTGTTCATCTGAAAGAGACAAGTTACTTATAGATTCCTTACCTCAGAATAGATACCCCTGCAATACCAACCCCAGTGGTGGGTCTGCGAACTAAGACAACATAAGAAAGTGCTGGGGAACAGAACAGCCAAAGAAGCGGTCTCTCCGGACCTGAACATCAAGACAGTAGTGTTTTGTAAACGTGTGCAGTGAGGCCCACGTAGCTGCCTGACAGATGTCATTTAGAGGAACGCCTAGTGCCAGAGCAGTAGTCGCTGCCGTTGCCCTGGTAGAATGGCTGCGTAGCCCCACTTGAGGCTCCTTCTTCGCCAGAGAATAGTATGCTTTGATACACAAAACGACCCATCTGGAGAGAGTTCATTTGTGTATTGCCAGACCTTTCTTTGCACCCACGTACCCAATAAAAGCTGGTCATCCACCGGGACTGTTTTGTGTGGTCCAGACAAAAGGAAAGCGCACGTTTTGGGTCCAGACGGTGGAGCCTCTCCTCCTCTTTCGAAGAATGTGGAGGCGGGAAGAAGGAGTGCAAAATGATGGTCGGCCCGATATGAAAGGCAGGAACAACCTTTGGCAAGAAGGATGGACGGGTTCTAAGGACCACTTTCTCCGGATGGACAGACAAGAAAGAAGGTTTTAATGAAAGAGCCTGGAACTCACTCACTCTCCTGGTAGAGGAGATGGAAACCAGGAAGGCAGTCTTAAACGTGAGAAGCCTTAAAGGACAGTTGTGGAGCGGCTAAAAGGAAGCACACAGTAAAAAGGTCAAAACCAGATTCAAGTCCCACTGAGGCATAACAAAAGGAATAGGAGGAAAGAGGTGGGTTATGCCTTTTAGAAAACGATTGACAACTGGGGACTTGAAAAGAGAAGCCTGATCTGGAAGCCGAAGAAAGGCAGAGATGGCCGAGAGATAGCCCTTGATAGTGCCCAGGGCAGAGCCCTGCTGGGCCAAAGAAAGGAGGAACAAGAGAACCTCAGAAAGAGTGGCAGAGAGGGGATCCACAGCCTTTGCTCTGCAACATGCCACTCATTTGTTCCACCGACAGACTTATACCATGTTAGTGGAGGGACGTTTAGCTGCCAAGATTAAATCGCAGACTTCAGGAAGCAGGTCAAACAACCTCAACTGCGGCCGCTCAATCTCCACACAAGGAGGTGGAGTCTGGACAGGTTCGGGTGGAGGATCGTCCCCTGCTGCTGCGTCAGAAGATCCTCCCGAGAAGGCAGTCGGATCGGAGGATCGATGGCCATGTTAAGCAGCTCGGGATACCAGACTCTACGTGCCCAATCCGGAGCAACAAGATTGACTTGGGCCCGGTCGCGCCTGATCTTCTTCAGCACTCTGGGCAGAAGTGGTATATGCGGGAAGGCGTACAACAGACAACAAATCCACTAGCGTCGAAAAGCGTCGCCTAGCGAGTGCCGCCTTGAAAATTCCAATGCGCATAATTGCTGACATTGCGCGTTCTCTTCGGTGGCGAACAGATCTAACCAAGGCTTCCCCCACTGCTGAAAGAGACCTTGCACCACCTCCGAGTGAAGACGCCATTCGTGATCCATCATGCACCTACGGCCGAGTTCGTCTGCCCTAGCGTTCAGGGAACCTGCCAGGTGCTGAAACCACCAAGGATATGCCCTGATGTTCCATCCATATCCAGAGGCGGAGAGCCTACTGACATAGGGTCCACAACCCCACCCCGCTCGGTTTGTTGCAGTACCACATGGCGGTGGTGTTGTCCGTGAACACCTGCACTACCCTTCCCCGGACAGAGGGAAGGAATGTGTTCTGCTGTTCAGCCAGTGAGAGTACAATGTTGGTGTGGATGGTGATTTCACTGGAATGTTAGGTTTGCTGTGAGGCAGAGTGTCAGTTAGATCCTGGGCTGAGCAGCAGAGAGGCTGCTCCTGGTGGGGCTGATTACATCTTTACTGGAAAACCTATCTGACCATCTAAAATCAATAAACTTATCATCTGTAACCTAACCAAGTCTACTGGAACTCCTTGCCTACGACACAACAGCATGCTTTTAGTGCAAGATGAATCGCCTGAAGTTCTAAAAGGTTGATGTGGAGCACGGACTCTGCCGGAGACCAGAGGCCTCTGATCTCCGCCTCTCACATGTGGCCGCCCCATCCCAGATGGGACGCGTCCGTCACCTTTGTGTGGTCTGGTTGGGGAAGGGAGAGGGATCTGCTGTTGACCCAATCCTGTTTCGTGAGCCACCACTGCAGTTGTCAAGCAGTGCCCTCTGACATCTGGATGCAATCGGACAGATTCCCCGGATGCTGTGCCCACTGGAACTTCAGGGCCCACTGCAGAGCCCGCATATGCCACCTGGCATGATCTACCAGCAGAATGCAGGAGGCGATGAGGCACAGCAGCCTCAGAGTCATTCTGACCAAAACCCAGAATAGAGGCTGAAAGATCGGAATCATAGCCCGAATATCCCGGACTCGCTGTTAGGGAGGATAGACCCGAAACCGCGTCATGTCCAGAGCCTCTCCGATGACAAGGAGCTTCTGAGAGGGAATCGGGTGTGACTGTAGTCTGGAGGTGGGAGATGACTGCTTGGAGCTAAGCTGCTATCTACTGTTACCTCTGCCTACCTATGGGGTTCCGCTGGACTCTGAGCACACTATACCTCATTTTGGTATAGTATATACAGAGCCAGCGTTCTACATGTGGCATATCTAATACAATGGAAAAGTGATCGATAAAACGTGGAGTAAATATAGCAAAACAGAATGCTTGTCTCAGGAGCCCATTTGAAGATAGCAGAAAAACGCACATAAACCCTTCTCCCCCTGACTGGAGCTGTAATTGTTATTCATCATTTTGAATCAGGAAGCAGTCTATTTACATTTTCAATCTTTAATGCATTGCGCATTTACAATCCTTATAACACAGCTCACTTTATCACTCACAAAGCCACTACCTTATTGACCTTATCTATTACGTGCTGTGGACTATAAGCATCAAACTTGAATGTAAATAAGGAAACACTAAAGACAGCTATATTATCATCCTACTCTGAGCTAGTTTTGATTGCATGCAGGAAACCGGCTAAGTTATTAGAGCAAATTAGGTAAAAAAAAGAAGGAAAAAAAATAGAGATATGGAAACTACGCACTCAGCTACAGGGCTACAGACACAACAAGCGGATAAGCCTTCTTAATAGTCAATGTCCCATTACTTGCCAGTCCATTCAATGCACAGTCACCACCACTACATGCTGTCCTTATAAGAAGCTGCTACAGGGAGGTGCCCCTCAAACAAACAGGAAAGGAGCAATGTTTCAGAGTGCTCGGTGGTGCTCTTGTGAGAACAGGGTTAGTGTGGATGAACCCCTCCTAATCAGCTGCAATGGGTGCAGACAGTGCCCCAGGTCATTGAAGCGAGCCACTTAAAAACAGACTACTTCTAAGCCATTCGCCAAATTTAAAATATCCAGGTTCTCAGCAGTCATAGGGAAGGTGTATTTCTTAGTAGAAATAATACAGGTCAAAAAAGTGCCAAACTTAGCGGACATTGAAAACCTTTGTCTTAATAGATGTGTTTTATAAACACGACACGAGTACAGTATCTGACTCCACTATGTCTCAACATCTCCTATTCTTCCCTGAATATCTGCAGACCTAGCATCACAATGGTGTTAAACATGGTTTCATCAGTAAAAAATAAATGAACGCAAGGGCCAAGGTTCTTCTTAGTAGTCCACTGCCCCAGACACACTGCAAATGTCATTACTGACTTAAGAGAGTTATAGCCCCCAGCAGTAATACGTACTTCCAGTAATAAGTACTTCCTCCACCATTGTAATCAACAAAATTCAAAAACAGGGCTTGTTTCAAACATAACTACAAACACAGCAAGCAGTAAAATGATGCCCAGGAGGAGATGCGGACAGTTGATTGCTTCCGAGTATTCCCAAGTCTATTCTTGAGCAACTCATCCAGAGCAGGTTTTTTCTTTACATCCTTGGACTTATTGACTACAAGTAACAGAAAGCAAATAAAAAGCCTGGACTACGCAACACAGGCATAAAGAAACTTTGAAGCTTTGGTGCTGTTCAATGTTTACTATGGTGCAGCCTCCTAGCACAAGTGTTTTGTTACTTGAACCTGTGCAGATGGAGCCCATAGGTGATTGGAACTTCTTGGAGCCCTACCCTCCTCTGCTTTTGAATGCAATCAGTTTGTATGCTGCTCGACACCTCGGTCGTGTTACATGCCTGGTGCTTTGCTAACTGAGCTATATGTTGTTCATTATGAGGGGGTAATATATTAAAGTAATTCTGGGCCATAACATACCCCAGTTGGGAATTTCAATTGAATTAGGATCTCTTGTGCCTCTTGGAATTCGATCTTCCAAGTTACTAATTGGTCTTTTGTGACAGATGTGGAGCTTCTATTCTGCGCTCCTCTTAGAGAACATCTAAGTGCTTCTCTTTCCGGTACGTGGCTGATAATCGTCTGGTGCTACTAGCAAGATTAACAGACATCACAGTCCTTGCTGACTGAACTTCGTATGCATTTGTGCACTAAATACTGCCATATGTTTTTTGTATATAGGCCATTATTGGTCAGTCTAAGTTCTTTTGCAACACACTGTCCTGATGATGGCCTTGGTCAATTTCACCATTGGGCTGAAACGTAGACTTTTATCCATGTAATATTGACTGCCTGATGTTTGTTTATTTACAGGATCTAAATTCTGTATTAGGATTTTGATCGATTTTCAATATGGAGTGATCTATTTATTTATTTTGATACATAGTTGGCAGCGTATTACACTTCATAGTTTCTATCAACTCTATTTGCATTGCTTATAAAACTAATGTTTTGGTATTAAACGATTTCAGATCAAAATGTTGGCATGTGAATAATTTAATTGCAGTGATATATGCAATGTGTTAGTCTATTTGGGCTTTTACTTTTTCTTCTTTTAATAGATGTTTTCCTCTTCCTTTTCTCTGGTTTCTAAAGGTCACTTAATTTAGTGGACTTTTTAAAAAGCTCTTTGTGTCAACAATTGTTTTTTATAGTTTCAGTCTAATTCAGCTGAAACAATCCCAAGTGAACCATGGTTATTTGCTGACATAACTTGAAAATCCAGGCACAATCCTCAAAACGTGTGCATGAGAGTGGTAAGGCTTTTTCACCTCTTTCAGCTGCTACACCGGATCTCTGTTAAAAATCTGTTACAAGAGCAAGACGGTACCAGTGCTTCAGAAAGGAGTTCTGGTGTTGATATGCACATGCTGAGCATAGGCTTTGTGAAATAATTAATTCACACTTAAATGTATGGAAGTAATTTTACAAATATATACCTTTCGAGCATTGATTGTAATGGTCCCACCATACACACTGCTCCCTGCTCCGTAAACCTTGTAGCCTTTCGAATTTACCTGCAGGTTGATGAGAGACAAACGGATTGGAAAATATTAGGTTAAGAGGTCATTGAAAGAAGACGGTCACAATGTTCAATATCTCAGAGCTAAAAAATATGACAAATTATCTAACTGACTTATCAACAAAACCATCAAGTTGATTCTTTATACCATGATTTAAAAACACTTACCCACTGTGGAATATTGATAGCAGAACGAATTTAAGTAAAACACGATGAGCCTCATTGGGCTTGTACACACTGAATTGCACATTGGAAGGACAAAATAGCACCTGGTTCGGTTAGGCTTCTTTGAAAGAAGAAATGTATCTACCTCATGCCAAATAGTCCCAAGAACAGAATTTCAGTTCCAGGTGAATGAATACCTTGTACAGGTACTACTGATGTGGGAAGTTGGACAACGATCTTCAGAACAATCTAGCTTTCCCTACAACATCATGACTGCCCGGTCATAAAAGGCTGGTGGTCTATCTTAGCCCAAAATGCGCTTATTAACAGTGAGAAAAAAAAGCCAAGAAACATATGCCACCCAATAATCAAAATGCACTTTTGTTACTAAAGACATAATATGAAAGCATAGAGAAGAATGTGGGTGAAATACCTGCAGCCATTCCTCTGCAATGAACACTTCAGAAAGGGCTACAAACAAAAATATTTGGGAACTGTAGGTCACTTGTTCGCGGCCATTCTCTAGGAGCATGGTGGTCCATCTGTCATACAATGTCTTAGCTCTCCTTTGTGTATCCATTTCACTTATTTTTATGCTTTATGAATGATAATGTTCCATGGGTTCACCTTCTGATCACAAATAAAATACTGAGCACATTGCAAGCGCTGCACTCACCCTCTCCAGTACTTCCGCCAAGTGGCGGTTGAGCCTCTGTTCCCTCTTCCGGATCTTGTCAATGTCCCACTGCAGATCCTCGATCATGGTTTCCAGCACGGACACGCGCGACTCTGCAGTTTCCACCTTCTCCTGTAGCTTAGAGAACTAAACAGGAATTGACGACAATGAAAGGTTGATCAGCTATAAAGGTGGCCTCCGTCACAATGCCTTAGTAATCCTGAATTGGGGCATTCCCAGAGTGTGCAGATTCACTGCATACTGAGCTTCGCCAATTGTGCGCACAATCCCACACTACTGAAACCAGGCCCTGAATGATTTCAATTAAGCTTCAAACAGAGGGTGAATCAACCCTATAAAACAACAAATATAAGTATGAGGTATGGTTTTAAAAAGCTAATAGATTGTGCTATGTTTTAAGTAATGTAGAAGGCACAGGGATGAACATCTGTGAATTTACTATGTAGCATGCTTTTTACTTTGTTCCAGAATATCAAGCACTTTATCCAGTACAGTAAGCACTATCCAAGCTGTGACCTTTACATTTACCTCCTGCATCATTCCATTGTGTTTCTCCTGCAGAAGCTCCGTCAGTTCCTGCAGGCGGCCGTTCTCATGCATCAGGAGTGCATTCAACTCCTTCACAGTCTGCTCCTCCAAGCCAGGGTCTAGAAAGAGATGTGTGGCCAATTAATGCAGAGAATATGCTGTAAACACATGGACAGATGGATAGTAGATATAAATGCTATTTTTTTTTTATGATATTCTTAATTAGAGAATGACAAAATCATTTTAATCACTTACATTCTCCTTCTTGAACAGTCTCAGGACACTGAAATCTTTAACAAACCACCCAAAGAAGCACAAGACATGGAGACAAGAAGAGGGCCAAGAACCCAAGTAGAGCACTAGAAAACACCAGGGACAGTCCAATGAAAGACACCCAATGAGATGCCAAGCACTGAAACCCCAGGCGAGCAAAAGAAAAGGCCAAGGAGAGTGCAAGAAAACATACTCTATGAGAGGGCATCAATCCCAAAGAAAAGCACAAAATAAAGCAAGGAACCTCCCACAAGGAGAAAGCAAAAATGATCAGTAAAGGCGAGCACAGCAAATGAGCTAAAAGGGAACTGCAAGAAAAGACCACCTCCCTCCACCCCCCCAAAGAGAATGAAAGATCAAAACAATGCGAGACTCCAGTGACTAATTACTGCTTAGCACAGTCTTCAAACCAGATGAGCTCTCTGATAATGAGCCAATCATACATGTTTGTCCTCTTCTTTCCTTAGGAAGGTCACAGTGTGGACTCCAAGAAAAGGTGAGCCTGATGGACCCAACCATTTTGCGATTGCAGCCCTGTGATTCCCACAATCCTAGGGTATGCATGAAACCCATTTTGAAAATAGGAAAAGCATATCCAACTCGTAAAATAGGTTAACTGACCCATTTTGAATTTCAATTAGGAAGGGGTGAGAAAGGGGCTTCCCATCCTAACTGCAATTTAGAACAGTAAGTAGCAACGGCTTGCGACTGCAATTGTGTATAAAACTACTGAAAAATCTTAAAAGAACAGATTTGACAAAGATTAGATAATCATGTTAGGCAACCTCACAGGGGAGCAGGCAGTAGACCAGGGTATTAATCTATGACCCCCCCCTCCCACCACCCTCACCCCCCCGACCCCCGCTGATGTGCTCCAAATGAGATTTTATTTTATTTTTTTCGAAAAGCAGCACCAGTTCTTTTAAAGAACACAGGCTCCCATTTAAAAAAATACAAATCCTCTTGGTGAATGCAAATAAAGGCATGATGGTCTGCTGTTTGTTGCAGGCTGCCATCTATGTGTTGGTAGCCAATCACAGGGGGTCGCAAACAGCAAACTTGCCAATTAATATCCCATGCAACTAAACATTTTGCGGTGCCGCCTATATTTAGATTGCATCACAAAATTAAAACTGGTCGCAAATGGACAAGCCTGAAAATGTAGGACTCCTTAGAGGTGCTCAAAGGCGGCATCAGGAAGGCCGCATGAGCACAGTGTTGCAGCCATCCAGATGGGACAGGAATAAGTATAGCACTGCTACTTTGATGTAGGTTTTGGGTACGAAGGTTCCACCATTTTCAGGAGCATGAGCGGTTACCACGCAGTCAGTGTTTTCTTGGTGATGAATTCCTTGAAGGAGAGGTCTTCATCAAAGCTGCATCCAATTGATTGTTCAGTTGCTGTCGTTTGGAGCCCGATGCAATCTAGCCACATATCAGAAAGACAACTACATCTCTAGCTCTCACCTTTGCGGCTTGGGTTGTGAACACAATTTCCCTGATGCAACAAAGATTAATCTCTCTCGCTTGTGCTATTCAGATTGGAAGTATGGAAATATTGCCTCACAACTGTACCTCTCAAACCTGATTCTTAATCTTGGGACATCATGTTGCCATCTTTGTTAAACCTGGCCCAATCATTGTTGTCAGATTTTTGGAGATTGTTTTTCAACTCCTTGACGGATATGTAATGCTCACCTTTACATTTAAGTGGCTGAACAGTGAATAAGCCACTATGGCTGATCTGTCTCTTTAGAACGATGAGTTGCCCCCTCAGATTTGCAAGTACACCTCACCTTTGCTGTTTAGGTTGTGAGACAGGGTCTCTACCCTCGCCTGCATTTTGTCATACACGGCTACAATCTGTGCCACAGCCCGACGAGAGGACTCCACCCGTTCTTGCAGCTGGGTTTCAATCTCCTCACTGCTGCTGCTGGCCAGCGTGGCCAGGAAGGAGAAAGCCGGTTCCAGCTGTCCCTCAACTGCAAAGAACAAGAGAAAAAAGAAAATGTCAGAGACGCGTAGGGACCTGGAAGACAAGAAAAAGAGGAAAAACAGGGAAGTCGAAGCCCAGTTTGGCTGGAAGGATGAAAATAATTTGTGATCCTTCCCTGGAAAGTGCTGTTTGGGGAGCAAATTGGCAGTGAGAATGGAGTTCAGTAAATCAGCCCGGAGCTCAGGAGGCTTTTCCCAAGTTATGTTGATTCTAAATACACATGCAATCCTTAACGTTACTAAAATCGCAAAAATGAGTTTAATACCTAAAAAAACGTCCACAACATCGAACAGTGTAGTAGAAGTCCGCATACTCTGAGCATGCATGGAGGAACACGAGAACCACAGCATAAAATCACGCTTCACCCTGTGCCATTTATTTAGTCTACTAAATGTACATTATTCAAGCTGGGAAGTGCATGTGTAACAAGTGAAAAAAAATAGAGGCCAGACTCCTTTGGTTGCAAATTGCAATCCACAATTGCCTTTCCTCATAAGTGAATGGCTGCACAGCTGTAAACTTTACACCTGAACGCCATCATCCTCAGGCCATTGTGGGGAATAAAGACCTTCTGTGGGTAACTTCCAAAGGAGACCAAGCGATAAACCAGTGTACGAGTGTCTTTTGACTTTTTAAGAAAAGATCAAGGATTTGACTAAAAATGGAATTACATCTGGATGATCATACCAAAAGAACAAAGAAGAAGGAACAGTAATATTGTATCCTGCATTTGGTTCAGACTTAAAAATGTGTTAAACAATAATTTATGACTGTTCTTTTTCACAAATCTAAATTGGAATGAAGACAAAAAAGCTATTAAATCCAGAGCACTTTTAAATTCAAACTCACTTATGAAGTTCAATTCCAAATATGGACTGGAGTCACACACTGCTTTTGTAAGTAATCGTGCACAAAACCTTTCACTAGCATTTAAAGGATCGGGAAAAAAAATGTATTTGAAGAAGTGATATTTTAGACCCTCTGAATAGCAGTTGTAAATTTTAAAAAAGTCATTGATTCAAAGCATAAGCTGTGAAATGAATTTATAGTGTGGTCACAGGTACTTGGAATACGTTTTTAAAATGTTTGAATACATTTACATCAGACGGTGGAGTAACTAAATGATCCCACATATGCTAACTGGGAGCACAACATAGTGAGCTTAAATGGGCAAGGGCTCTTTTGAAATATACAAATGTTACCAAGGAGTATTTTCGGTCCTCAGTGGCGTTTGGAAGGGAGGCGGGGGGGGGGGGGGGGGGGGGGATGCACACATAAAAAGTCACTTAATGACATGGTGTTTTCTTTGTCCTTGGAAAACTATAGGATTTCTTTATCCGAAAACCCTCGATTAGGTTAACATTGCAGACCCTGGGTAATCCTGATGGGCTTCCGAATCTTTTTTATCTGCCTGACCCTGCACTTGGACCTGAACTCCCTGAACCCCCAACACAACGGCCACTAATAATCTATACACGAATCGGCCCGACCCTATCCACATAACGCCGGATATTGAATATACATGACATCCTCCCAATATACCCCAATTACAGGGCTTCACCGCCGTAATTAAACTATATATTACTCCCCGCTAGCGAGGTTGACATGTGGCTAAACCAGCAGCGGGTTAACTTAAGGACGAGAATAAATGCCTCAACTCCGCAAATACGGCACCCTTTTAAGATGGCCGCCACGCATTCGTCTTTGCCCATGTGACCTATGGCGGTAGGCGGAGACTTGACTGGGCGCGCCGGTCCTCCGGTGCTGTTTAAATGACCCGCGCCGCCGAGCTCAGACATCTACTCGAGCTCGGCGGGAATGGGTAGGTCACTGGACACAGACACGGAGGACTGGAGGTGAGTGCGTTAGCGCAGAGTAGGGGGCGGGCACCATGACCATCAGCCTGCATCCCGATTGAGCCTTCAGGCAGTTACTAAGGGGCGCTTTTCTTTACCTTTACCTCTTCCCCTATACCAGCTACTAAACCTTTGGGCTCTGCTCTGATGTACTGCCCCGCCGAACCCTCATGTGGTTATTAGTTCATGACCAATAGGTGAGTAGGGTAGCATATAAGTGTTTCATTTGCATTGCTTTACATATCACTGTGTGAGCTTTTTACTGCATCCAGCTACTATTATAAATGGTGTCCTTACATGAGACCTGCCTATCTCTCCAACACACTATAGGCAGAGAATCACTTTAGAACTGCTGCATTTTAACCTTAATACCTTTTTAAATATTGATTTTAACCCTCACCTTCACCAACCACAGACCCTGCCACAGATAGAGTTATTGCGTGTGCTCTTCACCCTGAACTTTGCACGCTCAATACACAGGGCATGCGGTGGTTATATAGAATCACTCCTAGTACCACCAGCATGGCAATATATTTTTACTTCCTCTGGCCAATGTTGTGACTTGCATATCTGTACTGAATGTAAATTACTGTTGTTTCCTTGTTCCTTCTCTATGTACAGGCATAGGAGAATCCACTGAGGTAACACAACACATATGATACAAGCATGTCGTTGTTGTCTTTGCACTTCACCTTTTGTGTATAGGTCCTGAAGAATCGCGGGTAATCCACCCTTAGCGAGAAACATGTCGACCACACTCACTACTAGTCTCCTCTAGGGTCACACAACCTTTATTAGTTGACACCTAGCGAGCTAGCCCCACTTTTTAATTGCAGCCAAGGGACCCCCAGAATAAAGTCAATTCCGGTACCCTTAGCTACATTTTAATCATCCCATCACAGGAGTATACCATCTGCCCACACACCCCCACTTCACCAATAGGCTGTTGGAAAAAGATCTCCGCTAAAGAGCCCCTCTTTGAGGTGAGCCCGTCGGGGATTGCACCGCCTCCCCGACGAGGAGCAACCGCCAATGATGAAGCATGACACCCTTCTGGGTGTGTGAGGCAATTACGTCCAACATAATGGATGCCCCAGGGTATCATTGGAACACCCTTGGTCACGCCAGATAAATCCTTTCCCCCCCCTACTTTATCTCTCAATAGGAACAGTGCAGCACCCCCCCTTTTTTGCAACTCCAGTACTGTGTACGGACACCCTGCTGCTACTGGACCTTCCACCATCCTGAGTGGTAAATAGTGTCCGCTGACCTCCCTTCTTTTGAAATATGACCCTGCACTTCATCACAAAATTGCAAGTGCAGACTACGATGTCTCCCCCATACTGGGGGGTCCAGTGTGTGGCTGCAAAAATTAAATAAAAGAGAGGATTTTTGTGTATGCCCTTTGAAGATGAAAAGGACTATTATCCATGTTTTAATTAATTGACCTTTGTTTTTAAATTTGCACCATAAAGGTTTAAAACCTTTTTTAAAATATGGGGTCTACATCAAATATAATGCCATCAATTTTTTTATCCAATATACGATGTTTTGATTTTACAGTCTGATTACGACACTTTTTAAAGAGTGTGAAAAATTTGGATAATTGTGAAACGTTGTGATAAGAAACTGAATTGATTTATGGACAACTGTCCTAATAAACATATCGTACTACAACGACTACTTTAAATAATATGTAATGTGTCACATATGCTGGGTTATACGAATACAGACATTTATAATGAATTTCACGACATACAAAACAAATATTTTTTTGGGGCACTAAATATTATCACTTACCCAACAAATCAATGTCCTAAGAATAATTATTTGTCTAGATCCTGTAGGGCTTCAAACTTACTAAAAGCAGGGCCAACCTATGTGCTTGCATAAGGTGTGTAACCCAATAAACTAGTTCACAGAATCAGAATTTATGAACTGCAGGCTACACTAGGAATAATCATTGGAACCCATTGAGTTAATAGTATAATCTGAACCTTGGATTTGCGGTTTACACACAGTGCTGTACAAAAGAAATCTCAACATTGAAACTAAACTGTAAGACTGGGGTTTCACATTGCATGTTAAATAAGCATTGGCAAAGCAGACAGGTCTTACTCTTCAACATACAATGGCATAGCTAATGGGTCTGACTTTTTGTTAGAGGTAGTGTTTGGAAGAACCAAAAGTAAGTAACCTTTTGGAAGCTGGGAGCGAGGTGCCTCTGTTGAATATACTGCATTAGCGAAGTTAGGTTGTATCCTCAAGCAACAAATAGTGGACAGATAATTTTCACAGTGGGTTAGTATTTTTGTTGCAGCCTCGGAAAGCTTAAATGTGTGCATATCTATATTTTGTGGATAAAACAAATCTGGAAATTAAACATTTTATCAATATAGCGAAGTAAAACACATGAACTTGCAAGGGTGATTAGTGGGAAGCCTTAGGCTGAAATAAAGACTAACAGGGCATGCTTGCTAAAAAAAAAAAAGCAGCCATAAACTAACAATTAAAATACCACGACAGTAAATACAATAAACACACAGTGACTCTGAATTTCAGACTACATGTCATGTCTCAGTTAAACAAAAGGACTACTCTAGCACCATCACCAAGGGGAAAACCAACCGGACACTGCAACTAACCAGAACATGTTTTGGCCTTGATGGACACACAATCCAAGCAATGGCAAGCCATGAAAAACCCAAGGGTTGAAGTAGGTTGGTCCAATGCCCGCTGTCTGTACTACTACTTCTACCTTCTTTTTAAAGGATTGTTAGCATTATGCCTCCAAGAATGCTCAAGCTGTCTGGAGCAGGGTGTGAACAGGCTCAGTCAAATGTGAGCAATAAAGGTTTCTATAGAGGGGATGCCACGTTCACACTGGAGGGTTTGAAGTCCAGGTTTAACTTGAAGCAAACGTAGTATCCTGGGAGCTGCACATCAGTAAAGTCGCTGGATGCGCAGTGAATACAGGTGGGTGGGGCCTCTTTGCTAAGGCCAGACCAGGAAAGAGGCTCTGAAGGCCAGTAACAGGTGTCTAAATGGCTCAGATGGAAGTGAGGACTAACCGATATTACTTGAGGATATCAAAGAGCCATTGTAGACAGTCTGAAAGTAAGTTTAAATGGTTTGTGATAGACTCAAAGAGCCAGTAGAGAAAGCGAAGGGAATTTGCCAGGTTGGGCCAAGGGGTCTTTTTAGGGCTGGCTGAGGGGTTATGAGGCTCATCCAACACCTAGAGCGAGTTTGATGTGGGTCATTCGAGGCTGATTAGGGGTCTCATAGGTCCTCTGAGGGCTCGTAGATGTGGCTTACGATAGGCTGAGGTCAACTGAGGTCAACTGAGGGTTTCAGATGGTGGCTCAAGCCTAGAAGAGGGTGATTAATGGACTGATTAATGGACTGAGCACTGGTAGCATGTGCCTGGACAACATCTGAGGGTCAATGGAGGGAATCTGAAGTCTGGTAGAAACTCTTGGTGCTAGAGGAGTGTTCTGGATAGTCAAATGTTGGTTCCCGAGGACTGTCTGATGGTCAAAGGAAAGTGTCTGAGGATTGGCAGATGGTCTTTTATGGTATCTGAGAACTAATTTATGGTTGGTTGTGCTCCAGCTTAGATGACTTTGATGAGTGTATATACAGGTCAAATTAGAATGTGTGACAGCTGGTAGAAATAATCGACTAAGAGCCACTGAAATCCAGCAGAATATAAGTGATGGCAAGTTGAGTGTGAATTGATCAGCTGGAGAAGGCCAAGGGGCTCTTAGTGGGCAGCTGAGTTATTGGCCCTAGTGAAAGATGTCTACAGTGGGTCAGACAATGAGGTTAATAGGGGGTTGGGTGGATGGACAGCCTTGGGTCTCAACACCCTCTACCAGTCTATGCTCCCAGACTTACAGCAGGGCATGTTGGGGACACGACAAACATGGAGGGTCTGCTGCTTCAAGTGTCTCTCCAATGCACGCTATCGGGGCATAAACGCCCCATAGCAGAGCCCTGTGTTCACTACTTCATGCAGACACTCTAGGGGTGAAAAGTCCCAGCACTGTAGAGCAGTGTCCCTGTGCATGGGTCTATGCAGCCCTGGCAACACCTGCTCTCCCTAGGATGCAAGCTTGCATACTTCCTGCTCATGCTGAACCTCTCCGTGAGCGAGGAAAGCCTGCCCGGCTGCATCCTTAGCTATAATATCTGTCCTGTTCAGTTTTCAGAGGCAAAGCTTGTGTGGCTGTTGCCGAGGCCTTGGTCGTTCTGTGTGTGGACGTTTGTACAACTCCTAGAGCGTGTAACAGAGATCCCCATTGCCACCCGACTTGTGCTGTGGATGGTCTGGCACACTTTACATGTATGGGCACGCGCGCGCCACTACATATCAGATGTGAGCAGGTTTCAACAATCACCAGGAAATGCTTTAGTGAGTTATGTGAACCAGGAGGTGGCACCAAAGGATTAGAAGGCAGCTTGGTACAGGAGGCCTCTGTCCCTAGGGCTTCCCCTCACCTCGCTCCCGGTCATCCTTTCGCTCCTGGTTGCTGTCGGAGTCCGGCTCCGGTTCCGGCACGACGAGGGTCTTTTTGCCCTCGGACAGCAGGTCCGCCAGCCCCTGCTCCATGTCATACCGCTTCAGGATGATCTTAATGTTCTCGTCGAACTGTGGGGAAAGTAAGGACACGTCACCACCGATGGGATGAGCTACGGGGCGCAAAGAAGAGCGACAGAAGTAGGGGGTGTTAGAGAGACAGAGAATGAAGGAGAGAAAGAAGAAGAAGAGAAACAAATCACGAGTAAAAGAGAATAAAAAAGAAAGGAATCAGTCACGTGAGAGGAACGCACCTGGCTCCAGTAGCGGTTCACGAGGAGCAGCGAGGCGTCGTCCGTGGCCTGGCGCCGCTCCAGCTTCTCAATGTGCTCGCGCAGCTCATCCTCGATCGCCTGACGCTGGTCCAGCATGTCAGCCAACTTCCGGTTCTTGGTTTGCAAAGTGCGGATGTCCAGCTCTTCCTGGATGAAGAACGGGTGACATATCATCAGAGCTAATGGGGTAACATTTCCTCAGAACAAAAGGGGTGACATACCATCAGGGGTGACATACCATCAGAGGTGACATACCATCAGAGCACAAGGGGTGACATACCATCAGAGGTGACATACCATCAGAGCACAAGGGGTGACATACCATCAGAGGTGACATACCATCAGAGCACAAGGGGTGACATACCATCAGAGCAAAAGGGGTGACATGTCATCAGAGCAAAAGGGGTGACATGTCATCAGAGCAAAAGGGGTGACATATCATCAGAGCAAAAGGGGTGACATACCATCAGAGCACAAGGGGTGACATACCATCAGAGGTGACATACCATCAGAGCACAAGGGGTGACATACCATCAGAGCACAAGGGGTGACATACCATCAGAGGTGACATACCATCAGAGCACAAGGGGTGACATACCATCAGAGCAAAAGGGGTGACATGTCATCAGAGCAAAAGGGGTGACATACCATCAGAGCAAAAGGGGTGACATATCATCAGAGCAAAAGGGGTGACATACCATCAGAGCACAAGGGGTGACATACCATCAGAGGTGACATACCATCAGAGCACAAGGGGTGACATACCATCAGAGCAAAAGGGGTGACATACCATCAGAGCACAAGGGGTGACATACCATCAGAGCAAAAGGGGTGACATGTCATCAGAGCAAAAGGGGTGACATGTCATCAGAGCAAAAGGGGTGACATATCATCAGAGCAAAAGGGGTGACATACCATCAGAGCACAAGGGGTGACATACCATCAGAGCAAAAGGGGTGACATATCAACAGAGCACAAGGGGTGACATACCATCAGCGCACAAGGGGTGACATACCAACAGAGCTAAAGGAGTGACATACCATCAGAGCACAAGGGGTGACATATCATCAGAGCTAATGGGGTAACATTCCCTCAGAGCAAAAGGGGTGACATACCATCAGAGCACAAGGGGTGACATACCATCAGAGCACAAGGGGTGACATACCATCAGAGCAAAAGGGGTGACATGTCATCAGAGCAAAAGGGGTGACATACCATCAGAGCAAAAGGGGTGACATATCATCAGAGCAAAAGGGGTGACATACCATCAGAGCAAAAGGGGTGACATACCATCAGAGCAAAAGGGGTGACATATCATCAGAGCAAAAGGGGTGACATACCATCAGAGCACAAGGGGTGACATACCATCAGAGCAAAAGGGGTGACATATCATCAGAGCAAAAGGGGTGACATACCATCAGAGCAAAAGGGGTGACATACCAACAGAGCACAAGGGGTGACATACCATCAGAGCACAAGGGGTGACATACCATCAGAGCACAAGGGGTGACATACCATCAGAGCAAAAGGGGTGACATACCATCAGAGCAAAAGGGGTGACATACCATCAGAGCAAAAGGGGTGACATACCATCAGAGCAAAAGGGGTGACATACCATCAGAGCAAAAGGGGTGACATACCATCAGAGCAAAAGGGGTGACATACCATCAGAGCAAAAGGGGTGACATACCATCAGAGCAAAAGGGGTGACATACCATCAGAGCAAAAGGGGTGACATACCATCAGAGCAAAAGGGGTGACATACCATCAGAGCAAAAGGGGTGACATACCATCAGAGCAAAAGGGGTGACATACCAACAGAGCACAAGGGGTGACATACCATCAGCGCACAAGGGGTGACATACCAACAGAGCTAAAGGAGTGACATACCATCAGAGCACAAGGGGTGACATATCATCAGAGCTAATGGGGTAACATTCCCTCAGAGCAAAAGGGGTGACATACCATCAGAGCACAAGGGGTGACATACCATCAGAGCAAAAGGGGTGACATACCATCAGAGCAAAAGGGGTGACATGTCATCAGAGCAAAAGGGGTGACATACCATCAGAGCAAAAGGGGTGACATATCATCAGAGCAAAAGGGGTGACATATCATCAGAGCTAATGGGGTAACATTCCCTCAGAGCAAAACGGGTGACATACCAACAGAGCACAAGGGGTGACATACCATCAGCGCACAAGGGGTGACATACCAACAGAGCTAAAGGAGTGACATACCATCAGAGCACAAGGGGTGACATATCATCAGAGCTAATGGGGTAACATTCCCTCAGAGCAAAAGGGGTGACATACCATCAGAGCACAAGGGGTGACATACCATCAGAGCACAAGGGGTGACATACCATCAGAGCACAAGGGGTGACATACCATCAGAGCACAAGGGGTGACATGTCATCAGAGCAAAAGGGGTGACATACCATCAGAGCAAAAGGGGTGATATACCAACAGAGCACAAGGGGTGACATACCATCAGCGCACAAGGGGTGACATACCAACAGAGCTAAAGGAGTGACATACCATCAGAGCACAAGGGGTGACATATCATCAGAGCTAATGGGGTAACATTCCCTCAGAGCAAAAGGGGTGACATACCAACAGAGCACAAGGGGTGACATACCATCAGAGCACAAGGGGTGACATACCATCAGAGCACAAGGGGTGACATGTCATCAGAGCAAAAGGGGTGACATACCATCAGAGCAAAAGGGGTGACATATCATCAGAGCAAAAGGGGTGACATATCATCAGAGCTAATGGGGTAACATTTCCTCAGAACAAAAGGGGTGACATACCATCAGGGGTGACATACCATCAGAGGTGACATACCATCAGAGCACAAGGGGTGACATACCATCAGAGGTGACATACCATCAGAGCACAAGGGGTGACATACCATCAGAGGTGACATACCATCAGAGCACAAGGGGTGACATACCATCAGAGCAAAAGGGGTGACATGTCATCAGAGCAAAAGGGGTGACATACCATCAGAGCAAAAGGGGTGACATATCATCAGAGCAAAAGGGGTGACATACCATCAGAGCACAAGGGGTGACATACCATCAGAGCAAAAGGGGTGACATATCATCAGAGCAAAAGGGGTGACATACCATCAGAGCAAAAGGGGTGACATACCAACAGAGCACAAGGGGTGACATACCATCAGAGCACAAGGGGTGACATACCATCAGAGCACAAGGGGTGACATACCATCAGAGCAAAAGGGGTGACATACCATCAGAGCAAAAGGGGTGACATACCATCAGAGCAAAAGGGGTGACATACCATCAGAGCAAAAGGGGTGACATATCATCAGAGCTAATGGGGTAACATTCCCTCAGAGCAAAAGGGGTGACATACCAACAGAGCACAAGGGGTGACATACCATCAGCGCACAAGGGGTGACATACCAACAGAGCTAAAGGAGTGACATACCATCAGAGCACAAGGGGTGACATATCATCAGAGCTAATGGGGTAACATTCCCTCAGAGCAAAAGGGGTGACATACCATCAGAGCACAAGGGGTGACATACCATCAGAGCAAAAGGGGTGACATGTCATCAGAGCAAAAGGGGTGACATACCATCAGAGCAAAAGGGGTGACATATCATCAGAGCAAAAGGGGTGACATATCATCAGAGCTAATGGGGTAACATTCCCTCAGAGCAAAAGGGGTGACATACCAACAGAGCACAAGGGGTGACATACCATCAGCGCACAAGGGGTGACATACCAACAGAGCTAAAGGAGTGACATACCATCAGAGCACAAGGGGTGACATATCATCAGAGCTAATGGGGTAACATTCCCTCAGAGCAAAAGGGGTGACATACCATCAGAGCACAAGGGGTGACATACCATCAGAGCACAAGGGGTGACATACCATCAGAGCACAAGGGGTGACATGTCATCAGAGCAAAAGGGGTGACATACCATCAGAGCAAAAGGGGTGACATACCAACAGAGCACAAGGGGTGACATACCATCAGCGCACAAGGGGTGACATACCAACAGAGCTAAAGGAGTGACATACCATCAGAGCACAAGGGGTGACATATCATCAGAGCTAATGGGGTAACATTCCCTCAGAGCAAAAGGGGTGACATACCAACAGAGCACAAGGGGTGACATACCATCAGAGCACAAGGGGTGACATACCATCAGAGCACAAGGGGTGACATGTCATCAGAGCAAAAGGGGTGACATACCATCAGAGCAAAAGGGGTGACATATCATCAGAGCAAAAGGGGTGACATATCATCAGAGCTAATGGGGTAACATTTCCTCAGAACAAAAGGGGTGACATACCATCAGGGGTGACATACCATCAGAGGTGACATACCATCAGAGCACAAGGGGTGACATACCATCAGAGGTGACATACCATCAGAGCACAAGGGGTGACATACCATCAGAGGTGACATACCATCAGAGCACAAGGGGTGACATACCATCAGAGCAAAAGGGGTGACATGTCATCAGAGCAAAAGGGGTGACATACCATCAGAGCAAAAGGGGTGACATATCATCAGAGCAAAAGGGGTGACATACCATCAGAGCACAAGGGGTGACATACCATCAGAGCAAAAGGGGTGACATATCATCAGAGCAAAAGGGGTGACATACCATCAGAGCAAAAGGGGTGACATACCAACAGAGCACAAGGGGTGACATACCATCAGAGCACAAGGGGTGACATACCATCAGAGCACAAGGGGTGACATACCATCAGAGCAAAAGGGGTGACATACCATCAGAGCAAAAGGGGTGACATACCATCAGAGCAAAAGGGGTGACATACCATCAGAGCAAAAGGGGTGACATATCATCAGAGCTAATGGGGTAACATTCCCTCAGAGCAAAAGGGGTGACATACCAACAGAGCACAAGGGGTGACATACCATCAGCGCACAAGGGGTGACATACCAACAGAGCTAAAGGAGTGACATACCATCAGAGCACAAGGGGTGACATATCATCAGAGCTAATGGGGTAACATTCCCTCAGAGCAAAAGGGGTGACATACCATCAGAGCACATGGGGTGACATACCATCAGAGCAAAAGGGGTGACATGTCATCAGAGCAAAAGGGGTGACATACCATCAGAGCAAAAGGGGTGACATATCATCAGAGCAAAAGGGGTGACATATCATCAGAGCTAATGGGGTAACATTCCCTCAGAGCAAAAGGGGTGACATACCAACAGAGCACAAGGGGTGACATACCATCAGCGCACAAGGGGTGACATACCAACAGAGCTAAAGGAGTGACATACCATCAGAGCACAAGGGGTGACCTATCATCAGAGCTAATGGGGTAACATTCCCTCAGAGCAAAAGGGGTGACATACCATCAGAGCACAAGGGGTGACATACCATCAGAGCACAAGGGGTGACATACCATCAGAGCACAAGGGGTGACATACCATCAGAGCACAAGGGGTGACATACCATCAGAGCACAAGGGGTGACATGTCATCAGAGCAAAAGGGGTGACATGTCATCAGAGCAAAAGGGGTGACATACCATCAGAGCAAAAGGGGTGACATACCAACAGAGCACAAGGGGTGACATACCATCAGCGCACAAGGGGTGACATACCAACAGAGCTAAAGGAGTGACATACCATCAGAGCACAAGGGGTGACATATCATCAGTGCTAATGGGGTAACATTCCCTCAGAGCAAAAGGGGTAACATTCCCTCAGAGCACAAGGGGTGACATACCATCAGAGCACAAGGGGTGACATACCATCAGAGCACAAGGGGTGACATGTCATCAGAGCAAAAGGGGTGACATACCATCAGAGCAAAAGGGGTGACATATCATCAGAGCAAAAGGGGTGACATATCATCAGAGCTAATGGGGTAACATTCCCTCAGAGCAAAAGGGGTGACATACCAACAGAGCACAAGGGGTGACATACCATCAGCGCACAAGGGGTGACATACCAACAGAGCTAAAGGAGTGACATACCATCAGAGCACAAGGGGTGACATATCATCAGAGTTAATGGGGTAACATTCCCTCAGAGCAAAAGGGGTGACATACCAACAGAGCACAAGGGGTGACATACCATCAGCGCACAAGGGGTGACATACCATCAGCGCACAAGGGGTGACATACCAACAGAGCTAAAGGAGTGACATACCATCAGAGCACAAGGGGTGACATACCATCAGAGCAAAAGGGGTGACATGTCATCAGAGCACAAGGGGTGACATACCATCAGCGCACAAGGGGTGACATACCAACAGAGCTAAAGGAGTGACATACCATCAGAGCACAAGGGGTGACATATCATCAGAGCTAATGGGGTAACATTCCCTCAGAGCAAAAGGGGTGACATACCATCAGAGCACAAGGGGTGACATACCATCAGAGCACAAGGGGTGACATACCATCAGAGCACAAGGGGTGACATACCATCAGAGCACAAGGGGTGACATGTCATCAGAGCAAAAGGGGTGACATACCATCAGAGCAAAAGGGGTGACATACCATCAGAGCAAAAGGGGTGACATACCATCAGAGCAAAAGGGGTGACATACCATCAGAGCAAAAGGGGTGACATATCATCAGAGCAAAAGGGGTGACATATCATCAGAGCTAATGGGGTAACATTCCCTCAGAGCAAAAGGGGTGACATACCAACAGAGCACAAGGGGTGACATACCATCAGCGCACAAGGGGTGACATACCAACAGAGCTAAAGGAGTGACATACCATCAGAGCACAAGGGGTGACATATCATCAGAGCTAATGGGGTAACATTCCCTCAGAGCAAAAGGGGTGACATACCAACAGAGCACAAGGGGTGACATACCATCAGCGCACAAGGGGTGACATACCAACAGAGCTAAAGGAGTGACATACCATCAGAGCACAAGGGGTGACATACCATCAGAGCAAAAGGGGTGACATACCATCAGAGCAAAAGGGGTGACATACCATCAGAGCAAAAGGGGTGACATACCATCAGAGCAAAAGGGGTGACATACCATCAGAGCAAAAGGGGTGACATACCATCAGAGCAAAAGGGGTGACATACCATCAGAGCAAAAGGGGTGACATACCATCAGAGCAAAAGGGGTGACATACCATCAGAGCAAAAGGGGTGACATACCATCAGAGCAAAAGGGGTGACATACCATCAGAGCAAAAAGGGTGACATATCATCAGAGCTAATGGGGTAACATTCCCTCAGAGCAAAAGGGGTGACATACCAACAGAGCACAAGGGGTGACATACCATCAGCGCACAAGGGGTGACATACCAACAGAGCTAAAGGAGTGACATACCATCAGAGCACAAGGGGTGACATATCATCAGAGCTAATGGGGTAACATTCCCTCAGAGCAAAAGGGGTGACATACCAACAGAGCACAAGGGGTGACATACCATCAGCGCACAAGGGGTGACATACCATCAGCGCACAAGGGGTGACATACCATCAGCGCACAAGGGGTGACATACCATCAGCGCACAAGGGGTGACATACCATCAGAGCAAAAGGGGTGACATACCATCAGAGCAAAAGGGGTGACATACCATCAGAGCAAAAGGGGTGACATATCATCAGAGCTAATGGGGTAACATTCCCTCAGAGCAAAAGGGGTGACATACCAACAGAGCACAAGGGGTGACATACCATCAGCGCACAAGGGGTGACATACCATCAGAGCACAAGGGGTGACATACCATCAGAGCAAAAGGGGTGACATATCATCAGAGCAAAAGGGGTGACATACCATCAGAGCACAAGGGGTGACATACCATCAGAGCAAAAGGGGTGACATATCAACAGAGCACAAGGGGTGACATACCATCAGCGCACAAGGGGTGACATACCAACAGAGCTAAAGGAGTGACATACCATCAGAGCACAAGGGGTGACATATCATCAGAGCTAATGGGGTAACATTCCCTCAGAGCAAAAGGGGTGACATACCATCAGAGCACAAGGGGTGACATACCATCAGAGCACAAGGGGTGACATACCATCAGAGCAAAAGGGGTGACATGTCATCAGAGCAAAAGGGGTGACATACCATCAGAGCAAAAGGGGTGACATATCATCAGAGCAAAAGGGGTGACATACCATCAGAGCAAAAGGGGTGACATACCATCAGAGCAAAAGGGGTGACATATCATCAGAGCAAAAGGGGTGACATACCATCAGAGCACAAGGGGTGACATACCATCAGAGCAAAAGGGGTGACATATCATCAGAGCAAAAGGGGTGACATACCATCAGAGCAAAAGGGGTGACATACCAACAGAGCACAAGGGGTGACATACCATCAGAGCACAAGGGGTGACATACCATCAGAGCACAAGGGGTGACATACCATCAGAGCAAAAGGGGTGACATACCATCAGAGCAAAAGGGGTGACATACCATCAGAGCAAAAGGGGTGACATACCATCAGAGCAAAAGGGGTGACATACCATCAGAGCAAAAGGGGTGACATACCATCAGAGCAAAAGGGGTGACATACCATCAGAGCAAAAGGGGTGACATACCATCAGAGCAAAAGGGGTGACATACCATCAGAGCAAAAGGGGTGACATACCATCAGAGCAAAAGGGGTGACATACCATCAGAGCAAAAGGGGTGACATACCATCAGAGCAAAAGGGGTGACATACCAACAGAGCACAAGGGGTGACATACCATCAGCGCACAAGGGGTGACATACCAACAGAGCTAAAGGAGTGACATACCATCAGAGCACAAGGGGTGACATATCATCAGAGCTAATGGGGTAACATTCCCTCAGAGCAAAAGGGGTGACATACCATCAGAGCACAAGGGGTGACATACCATCAGAGCAAAAGGGGTGACATACCATCAGAGCAAAAGGGGTGACATGTCATCAGAGCAAAAGGGGTGACATACCATCAGAGCAAAAGGGGTGACATATCATCAGAGCAAAAGGGGTGACATATCATCAGAGCTAATGGGGTAACATTCCCTCAGAGCAAAAGGGGTGACATACCAACAGAGCACAAGGGGTGACATACCATCAGCGCACAAGGGGTGACATACCAACAGAGCTAAAGGAGTGACATACCATCAGAGCACAAGGGGTGACATATCATCAGAGCTAATGGGGTAACATTCCCTCAGAGCAAAAGGGGTGACATACCATCAGAGCACAAGGGGTGACATACCATCAGAGCACAAGGGGTGACATACCATCAGAGCACAAGGGGTGACATACCATCAGAGCACAAGGGGTGACATACCATCAGAGCACAAGGGGTGACATGTCATCAGAGCAAAAGGGGTGACATACCATCAGAGCAAAAGGGGTGATATACCAACAGAGCACAAGGGGTGACATACCATCAGCGCACAAGGGGTGACATACCAACAGAGCTAAAGGAGTGACATACCATCAGAGCACAAGGGGTGACATATCATCAGAGCTAATGGGGTAACATTCCCTCAGAGCAAAAGGGGTGACATACCAACAGAGCACAAGGGGTGACATACCATCAGAGCACAAGGGGTGACATACCATCAGAGCACAAGGGGTGACATGTCATCAGAGCAAAAGGGGTGACATACCATCAGAGCAAAAGGGGTGACATATCATCAGAGCAAAAGGGGTGACATATCATCAGAGCTAATGGGGTAACATTTCCTCAGAACAAAAGGGGTGACATACCATCAGGGGTGACATACCATCAGAGGTGACATACCATCAGAGCACAAGGGGTGACATACCATCAGAGGTGACATACCATCAGAGCACAAGGGGTGACATACCATCAGAGGTGACATACCATCAGAGCACAAGGGGTGACATACCATCAGAGCAAAAGGGGTGACATGTCATCAGAGCAAAAGGGGTGACATACCATCAGAGCAAAAGGGGTGACATATCATCAGAGCAAAAGGGGTGACATACCATCAGAGCACAAGGGGTGACATACCATCAGAGCAAAAGGGGTGACATATCATCAGAGCAAAAGGGGTGACATACCATCAGAGCAAAAGGGGTGACATACCAACAGAGCACAAGGGGTGACATACCATCAGAGCACAAGGGGTGACATACCATCAGAGCACAAGGGGTGACATACCATCAGAGCAAAAGGGGTGACATACCATCAGAGCAAAAGGGGTGACATACCATCAGAGCAAAAGGGGTGACATACCATCAGAGCAAAAGGGGTGACATATCATCAGAGCTAATGGGGTAACATTCCCTCAGAGCAAAAGGGGTGACATACCATCAGCGCACAAGGGGTGACATACCATCAGCGCACAAGGGGTGACATACCAACAGAGCTAAAGGAGTGACATACCATCAGAGCACAAGGGGTGACATATCATCAGAGCTAATGGGGTAACATTCCCTCAGAGCAAAAGGGGTGACATACCATCAGAGCACAAGGGGTGACATACCATCAGAGCAAAAGGGGTGACATGTCATCAGAGCAAAAGGGGTGACATACCATCAGAGCAAAAGGGGTGACATATCATCAGAGCAAAAGGGGTGACATATCATCAGAGCTAATGGGGTAACATTCCCTCAGAGCAAAAGGGGTGACATACCAACAGAGCACAAGGGGTGACATACCATCAGCGCACAAGGGGTGACATACCAACAGAGCTAAAGGAGTGACATACCATCAGAGCACAAGGGGTGACATATCATCAGAGCTAATGGGGTAACATTCCCTCAGAGCAAAAGGGGTGACATACCATCAGAGCACAAGGGGTGACATACCATCAGAGCACAAGGGGTGACATACCATCAGAGCACAAGGGGTGACATGTCATCAGAGCAAAAGGGGTGACATACCATCAGAGCAAAAGGGGTGACATACCAACAGAGCACAAGGGGTGACATACCATCAGCGCACAAGGGGTGACATACCAACAGAGCTAAAGGAGTGACATACCATCAGAGCACAAGGGGTGACATATCATCAGAGCTAATGGGGTAACATTCCCTCAGAGCAAAAGGGGTGACATACCAACAGAGCACAAGGGGTGACATACCATCAGAGCACAAGGGGTGACATACCATCAGAGCACAAGGGGTGACATACCATCAGAGCACAAGGGGTGACATGTCATCAGAGCAAAAGGGGTGACATACCATCAGAGCAAAAGGGGTGACATATCATCAGAGCAAAAGGGGTGACATATCATCAGAGCTAATGGGGTAACATTTCCTCAGAACAAAAGGGGTGACATACCATCAGGGGTGACATATCATCAGAGGTGACATACCATCAGAGCACAAGGGGTGACATACCATCAGAGGTGACATACCATCAGAGCACAAGGGGTGACATACCATCAGAGGTGACATACCATCAGAGCACAAGGGGTGACATACCATCAGAGCAAAAGGGGTGACATGTCATCAGAGCAAAAGGGGTGACATACCATCAGAGCAAAAGGGGTGACATATCATCAGAGCAAAAGGGGTGACATACCATCAGAGCACAAGGGGTGACATACCATCAGAGCAAAAGGGGTGACATATCATCAGAGCAAAAGGGGTGACATACCATCAGAGCAAAAGGGGTGACATACCAACAGAGCACAAGGGGTGACATACCATCAGAGCACAAGGGGTGACATACCATCAGAGCACAAGGGGTGACATACCATCGGAGCAAAAGGGGTGACATACCATCAGAGCAAAAGGGGTGACATACCATCAGAGCAAAAGGGGTGACATACCATCAGAGCAAAAGGGGTGACATATCATCAGAGCTAATGGGGTAACATTCCCTCAGAGCAAAAGGGGTGACATACCAACAGAGCACAAGGGGTGACATACCATCAGCGCACAAGGGGTGACATACCAACAGAGCTAAAGGAGTGACATACCATCAGAGCACAAGGGGTGACATATCATCAGAGCTAATGGGGTAACATTCCCTCAGAGCAAAAGGGGTGACATACCATCAGAGCACAAGGGGTGACATACCATCAGAGCAAAAGGGGTGACATGTCATCAGAGCAAAAGGGGTGACATACCATCAGAGCAAAAGGGGTGACATATCATCAGAGCAAAAGGGGTGACATATCATCAGAGCTAATGGGGTAACATTCCCTCAGAGCAAAAGGGGTGACATACCAACAGAGCACAAGGGGTGACATACCATCAGCGCACAAGGGGTGACATACCAACAGAGCTAAAGGAGTGACATACCATCAGAGCACAAGGGGTGACATATCATCAGAGCTAATGGGGTAACATTCCCTCAGAGCAAAAGGGGTGACATACCATCAGAGCACAAGGGGTGACATACCATCAGAGCACAAGGGGTGACATACCATCAGAGCACAAGGGGTGACATGTCATCAGAGCAAAAGGGGTGACATGTCATCAGAGCAAAAGGGGTGACATGTCATCAGAGCAAAAGGGGTGACATACCATCAGAGCAAAAGGGGTGACATACCAACAGAGCACAAGGGGTGACATACCATCAGCGCACAAGGGGTGACATACCAACAGAGCTAAAGGAGTGACATACCATCAGAGCACAAGGGGTGACATATCATCAGAGCTAATGGGGTAACATTCCCTCAGAGCAAAAGGGGTAACATTCCCTCAGAGCACAAGGGGTGACATACCATCAGAGCACAAGGGGTGACATACCATCAGAGCACAAGGGGTGACATGTCATCAGAGCAAAAGGGGTGACATACCATCAGAGCAAAAGGGGTGACATATCATCAGAGCAAAAGGGGTGACATATCATCAGAGCTAATGGGGTAACATTCCCTCAGAGCAAAAGGGGTGACATACCAACAGAGCACAAGGGGTGACATACCATCAGCGCACAAGGGGTGACATACCAACAGAGCTAAAGGAGTGACATACCATCAGAGCACAAGGGGTGACATATCATCAGAGCTAATGGGGTAACATTCCCTCAGAGCAAAAGGGGTGACATACCAACAGAGCACAAGGGGTGACATACCATCAGCGCACAAGGGGTGACATACCATCAGCGCACAAGGGGTGACATACCAACAGAGCTAAAGGAGTGACATACCATCAGAGCACAAGGGGTGACATACCATCAGAGCACAAGGGGTGACATGTCATCAGAGCAAAAGGGGTGACATACCATCAGAGCAAAAGGGGTGACATACCATCAGAGCAAAAGGGGTGACATACCATCAGAGCAAAAGGGGTGACATACCATCAGAGCAAAAGGGGTGACATATCATCAGAGCAAAAGGGGTGACATATCATCAGAGCTAATGGGGTAACATTCCCTCAGAGCAAAAGGGGTGACATACCAACAGAGCACAAGGGGTGACATACCATCAGCGCACAAGGGGTGACATACCAACAGAGCTAAAGGAGTGACATACCATCAGAGCACAAGGGGTGACATATCATCAGAGCTAATGGGGTAACATTCCCTCAGAGCAAAAGGGGTGACATACCAACAGAGCACAAGGGGTGACATACCATCAGCGCACAAGGGGTGACATACCAACAGAGCTAAAGGAGTGACATACCATCAGAGCACAAGGGGTGACATACCATCAGAGCAAAAGGGGTGACATACCATCAGAGCAAAAGGGGTGACATACCATCAGAGCAAAAGGGGTGACATACCATCAGAGCAAAAGGGGTGACATACCATCAGAGCAAAAGGGGTGACATACCATCAGAGCAAAAGGGGTGACATACCATCAGAGCAAAAGGGGTGACATACCATCAGAGCAAAAGGGGTGACATACCATCAGAGCAAAAGGGGTGACATACCATCAGAGCAAAAGGGGTGACATATCATCAGAGCTAATGGGGTAACATTCCCTCAGAGCAAAAGGGGTGACATACCAACAGAGCACAAGGGGTGACATACCATCAGCGCACAAGGGGTGACATACCAACAGAGCTAAAGGAGTGACATACCATCAGAGCACAAGGGGTGACATATCATCAGAGCTAATGGGGTAACATTCCCTCAGAGCAAAAGGGGTGACATACCAACAGAGCACAAGGGGTGACATACCATCAGCGCACAAGGGGTGACATACCATCAGCGCACAAGGGGTGACATACCATCAGCGCACAAGGGGTGACATACCATCAGCGCACAAGGGGTGACATACCATCAGAGCAAAAGGGGTGACATACCATCAGAGCAAAAGGGGTGACATACCATCAGAGCAAAAGGGGTGACATATCATCAGAGCTAATGGGGTAACATTCCCTCAGAGCAAAAGGGGTGACATACCAACAGAGCACAAGGGGTGACATACCATCAGCGCACAAGGGGTGACATACCATCAGAGCACAAGGGGTGACATACCATCAGAGCAAAAGGGGTGACATACCATCAGAGCAAAAGGGGTGACATACCATCAGAGCAAAAGGGGTGACATACCATCAGAGCAAAAGGGGTGACATACCATCAGAGCAAAAGGGGTGACATATCATCAGAGCTAATGGGGTAACATTCCCTCAGAGCAAAAGGGGTGACATACCAACAGAGCACAAGGGGTGACATACCATCAGCGCACAAGGGGTGACATACCATCAGAGCAAAAGGGGTGACATACCATCAGAGCAAAAGGGGTGACATACCATCAGAGCAAAAGGGGTGACATACCATCAGAGCAAAAGGGGTGACATACCATCAGAGCAAAAGGGGTGACATACCATCAGAGCTAATGGGGTAACATTCCCTCAGAGCAAAAGGGGTGACATACCAACAGAGCACAAGGGGTGACATACCATCAGCGCACAAGGGGTGACATACCATCAGAGCAAAAGGGGTGACATACCATCAGAGCAAAAGGGGTGACATACCATCAGAGCAAAAGGGGTGACACATCATCAGAGTAATGCAGTTTGACAAGCCCCTAAGCTTTCAATGTCAATCCTGTTCATCTGAAGTATTAAACCCAATTAAAGAAAGAGCTTTAAATCTGATCGGACTAAATGAGATGGGTTGAGGGGGCATGGCCCTTATCTAAATTCCTACAAGTAGTCAATATACGATGAGAATATCCTCATGCCCCTCCCCATCGCGTTTCAGGTGGTTTTAGAAACAGTATTACACTCCTGTAAATTTACTGTTCTCGTCAAACACCTTACTGGTGCCTTTAACAACACCAACCATCCATTCTCACTCAAACAATTCATGCTCAGATGATCCTAAATTGTTTTCCCACTTCTAGACTCCACACCACCACTGCCAATGAACACTCATTTAATGTGATAACAGGCAGGCTGCTCTTCTGTGCGGAGGCAAATGGATCCCTGACAGGGGAAGACAACGGAACTGCAGATTAGACGAGTGTGACGAGAGAGAGGTGGGACACAGGAGTGGGAACGTGAGAGAGAGAGAGAGAGAGAGAGAGCGGTAGTGGAGGACACAAGAGAAAGAATTGGCTATAGTTGGAGGAAAACTGGAAGTAAGGGCTGTGTGCAAGAGGAGAATGGGGGAGATTTTGTCATATTAAAACTGTGAGACACTCCACCAAATAACAAAGAATTGGAAACAAGCTATATAGCGTTCTTTTCTAGCTTGGTGGTATAGTGTTTGCTATATTCATATAATCATCAACTTGATCGTGCATATGTTTCCCCTTTATCTTTACTCCTGAAAAGACAACTTTTATGGTCCCCTGTAACCACTTTCATAGATATATCAGCACAAAAATCTGGTCTACATCATCCCTTAGTGGAAGAAGTTCCCAAACCACCATGAATTGTTTTTTTATTTTTATTTATTTTTTTATTGATCGTTTATGTATAAATTTATTTATCTATCTATATAATCCATTTCTCCTTTTCCTTTAATACTATATTACAGCTATTATTCTATAAAGTGTTGAGTCTATATTGTGTTAAGCCCTCCTACTCTTATATCGCACATGTTATCATAATTACTGTTATACCCTTTCCTCTTCCCTCCTTTTTCTTTCCATAGTTATATTATTCTTTTTCTTTCCATGTGCAACTACTTTGATTGAATCTCTGTTACTATATCTAAATTGTTTATACTTGGTTGTATCTTTTTCAAAATAAAGTTTCTTTGTTCAAACTAAAAAACTGTGAGTCACAACTAGAGTCGAGAGGGGTAAAAGGAGGAGAAATGTGCTACAATCAAATGAGCAAGAGACAGGAAACAGTATGAAGGCCGGGAGCACTGCGAGGCAGACAAGCAAAGTTAGGGAAGAGGTGTTGTACAGATTGCTGTACAGAATTTAGCAAAACAGAGACAGTGGTGACTTGCTAGAAGAGAGAAATGTAATTCAGTAAGAGTGCAGGGATTTCAAGGGGGTCTAAGGCAGAAGAAGGGAGGTAAAAAAGTAAAGTGTAGACCCGGGGTAAGCTATGGAGAATTGATCAGAGAGATATTAAACAGATAAGTTTCAAGTTCTTTGGGGAATTTGATTTCTTGATCACCTCAGATCTAATAGCAGCGGGTGTCAGAAAGACAGTTCCAGAGGAAGTCTATTTGGCAATTTTGGAAATTTTAAATATTTTGGTTTCCCGTCTTAGCTTGTCAATACTTTTTAAGTTCTTTTTTAATACCTGAGATTTTGAGAGATGCGGAGATATTCAAGGTGATTATTATGTATGGCCCTAAAATAATATATCGTACCATTTAGCTGGAGAGGACGTCGGCCCGCGATCCGTGTAACACCGAAGTAATTTGAACACGAGAACGCATTACCTTGAATATTAATCTGAAAACAAAGAGAGTAAGGAGTATCGAATGGAAGAACAAGATGCCTCTATCTCACTAAATAAAAAAGTTGAGGGACATACCATGTACTGAATCGGCAAATACCTACGATACGTTCCCTCGGTAAAAATCAACCGAGTACAAATGAAATTCGTTTCTCCTTCTTGTTTGGATATATCTCGTTTCAGCTGAAGGACATACCATGTACTGAATCGGCAAATACCCTCGATACGCTCCTTCAGTAAAGATCTATCCAGCACAAACGAAAGTCGCGTTTCCTTCATGTTTGGGGAATTAAAGTTGAATCGCCTTGATCTACAATTACACATGGTTCATCACTTTTTTGACATCTTCCTGCACGGGCCAGGATTAGTAAACTGGTTTTAATCGACCCCTGCATACATGGGTTTGGTTGTCTGGAAGAGGTCCTGAAGAAGGTGGCCTTGTGCCGCCGAAACGCGCGTCGACCAAGTGCGGGGTCTCATAGAAGTGTCCTGAGACCTGCAAATTGGCAGGACGTTTCTGCCAATCCAGACTCAGTTCTCTTTTTTCAGACGTTGTGGTTATGAATGTAGTGAGGGTATGATTGTGTGTGACTGCTGTGACAGATTGGGAGTTACCAGGGGCATGAGGATTTGGGTGAATTGTTTTTGTGTATATAGTTATTGTCGTATTTACTTTATTATCTGTTATCCTTTTTGTATGAACCATGAAATTATTTATGAAATTTACATTTGTCAAAATGTCTTTTATGAACTAAGTAATTATGAAAAAAGATAAAAATAAATAAGCAATGATAAATAGAAAATAAAAAATTCTACATTTTTTGAAGAAAATAAACAAGACTATTTTGTATTTGTCACCTGCATTATATCAGGAATGGGATATATACTGACATTGTAATACTGTGGCCATTGAGGGAACACTGCTCTCGTTGTTGTACCTAAAATAATGTATGCCAGCTTGAATTTAATTCTGTGTTGCAGGCGATATGTGCTCTAACTTTCAGGTTCCTGACATTGGTATGGCCGCTGAATGTAGAATGGCTCTTATATGCTTTCAATAAAAGCTGAGAAGGCACCCTGAAGAAACGCTTCCATGTCTTAGTACTTACTTCCGACCACTCTGCCAACAGTACTTTGAGAAGGTTAGAATCGGCTAGGCCTGCCATGCTCCAGCTCCACATAGCCACTGCTATGGTAATCTTCAGTAACACCCCTAAACCTACTCACAGGAGTTTTACTTGAATTCCTCTTCTCCTCACACCTCCTTGTAACTAGCACTAATACTAGTATTCAGATCATTGTGATATTTTAAATAAAAAGGGTTAAGAAACATACATCGATAGTTAACTTTCAAATGTAACACAATTAACTCAGTAGAAGAGACAGATGCTGCATGCAGGGGTGAGAGTCCTTGCATGAAGATGTGCCATTTTGACTCTGTCTGACTTTGTCTGGACTGTTGTGTGTCCTTCTTCAATCTGAGCAATGACCAGCAAGTCCTTGAGAAGCTGCCACAAATCATCAGTTACCCTAGCGCCTGGCACGAGGGATCTATAGTCATCCTCTACTATGGAGGAGGTACACTTTGGGTGAAGATCATCACAATAACAGAGCACCTACTGCGGACAGTCCAGTCTGTCTAGGAGAAAGCACAAGACTGGTTAGAAATGGTGACGCCCTTGTCAGCCGGCCTGGCGAGGCTTTTGTACCTCCATACTGGGAAAGGGAAGCACAAGATCTAAAGGATACTTGAACACTACCCTAAAGCCAAATTACAGGTCTAGGAGAAGAGAAAACATCAGGTCCCTCTACACTATTCTATAGCCCAGCGAGACAGGAGCAAAGGAAACACCCGGAGTTGAGGCCTCCTTTAATAGAACCTGTAGCACACAGGTGACTGATGAAAATAGAAAACCAGGAGCGGATATTGGTTACTCTAGAACATGGGCACTCACAAACTTTAACTCTGGGGCCAAAAATATAGTCTGGTTTGTGGCCGAGGGCCGCACCGATGGGCCGGCAGGTGGGGGCGGAGTTAGGTGGAGGCGGAGTTAGGTGGGGCGGTGGAGGGGGTCCTACTAGAGTAAAAAAAATCACCACATATTCAAAAAATTTCTTGGCAGTGCTGTATTTCAAAAGCAGATGTAACTATAATGCTACAAGGAGGACACAAGAGGGTTGGTTAAGTCTGTACTGTAACGTAATGTTGCATGTATTCACATGCATTGGTTCCTCTCTTTTCTGTGCCTACTTTGACTTTGATACATTCAGAATTATTTATTGCACCATGGTGGGCAATGGGCAAAACGCTCATGTACACACACACACACACACACACTTTCATAGACATACAATTATGTATACGCACACACTCACTTACAAACACACAGTATTTGAGGCAGTTCATGGTTTGTTTTTTTTACACTTACTGGGGCTGTAACTCCCCTCCTATGTATTTTAAGATCCATATAGGTTATAATAACCTGGGTAGCAGGTGCGTAAAGGGCTTCGGCTTCAGCCCCACACCACCCCCACAACCCCACCCCATTGTGTGTCTCAACCCGGGCTGGCACAGCTCGAGCTGCTGTGGGCTCCGCTGGGCGGTGTCTGCAGTCTTATCTCCAGCATGCCCGAGTTGTTCACAAGTCTTTAGCGACCATTTGTATATTTACATACCTTTGTAAACTGGTTACTCATGCTTTTGTGGTTCCAGTACCCCCTGGGACCCACACTCTGCCTTATATTTATATTTTAAATTTACTGCTTTAGTGTGCGAATGTATTACATGAAAAGGATTATAAAATAGGGATGCCATAAGAGAAATGCCAGCCATGTGTCTAAAGAGTCTGCAAAGACCTGGTCTTGACACTTAAGGACCCAGGGATGGTGGGCGGAACACCCCTGCCAAGCCAGCGGTAGCCACCGATGGCCCGGCGGGGGCGATCCTCCCGCCATCCATGCGTGATTGACCCCAGCCATATGACTATGGCTGGGGGGTCCACGGCGGACGGAAAGACCGTCCAGCACTTTTCCGCCAGCCGACTCGTCGACCGGGCGGAAAAGGGGTATAATATGGTGTCGGTGTCTGCAAGACACCGCCATCCATATTATGTTGCCGCCATGGAAAGGCATGCAGTTCTTGCTTTTGGGGCCCTGTTGAGGGCCCCCAGAGTGTTGGAGGAGTGGGGGTGCACCTGGGGGGTACCCATGGTACCCCCCCACATTGCAATGCATTACGTGGCAGGCACCACGTGGTGCCTGCCATGTAGTGCATGGCAATGCTGTGCACAGTCCTTTTACATTGCGAGTGGGTCTGCAGCCAACAGATCCACCCACAAAGTAAAAGGCACAGGAGGTTCCCGCCAGTGTGGGGGGCGCATCCTAATACACATGGCGGGTCTGCCGCAACTTCGGAGGTCGCTCCCTTGCGATGGCGGGTGGCATCGTAATGGAACCCTAAATAGGGTTATAAATAAAAAGTATGTATTCATTTGTAATGTGGCTTTTCTATCTTTGTTCCCTTTAATTATCAGTCATGGATCATTCTGGCAGCCCTAAAACACAACTAAACGCGCTTTCTATTTAAATGTGGTGTTCCAAGTATGCACAAATAAGTGCCGAAAATATATCTTTAGGGGACTGCTTATTTTTGTCCATCTGGGACATCAAAATAATGAGCTGGGAACCCTAATCATAAGACTGGAACTTTGTTGCGGGATCAGCACATTTTATTTATTTTCTACACCCTCGATCCCTGATTAATGCCATAATAGCAATACTTTAACTTAGATCATAAACCCTACGCCGCCAATAACATGCTGAGTAACTTCAAGTGTCTGCGAATGCACTCTGCATTCAGACAAAGGTCTGTGGGCCGCCTAGGAAGGTCTGCCGGGCCATACTAGGAGCACCACGGCTCTAGAAAAAGGAAATGGAGAAAATGTATAACAGGAGCTGTGGGATTTGTGCACTTCTACTCAATTATACAAGAACGTTATGTGAAAACAGCTTAAACTGTTCGAACTTGTTAGGGGGAAATCTGGAAACAAGACCCCACAAAAACAATAGTGGGACTCTGCGATGACGTGCACACTGGAGAAACAAAGACAGATTGAAAACATTGGATTTAGGAAGTCAAGTCCAAGAATGCACATACCGTGGATGAGACTCCACCAAGTTTGATAGTCTCCACTTTGGTACCAGAGTCCTCGACCGCTGCTTTCTTTTCGGGGGGACCAGAGGTGCCCCCATCACTGCTGGACCGCTTGCTGCCAATCCCCGACATCCTGCTCTGTAAATCTGTAAAAGAGTAAAACACAACTCAAGTAGTGAGATACTTTCCAGCTGAGAGCCTTCAGAGTGATTGGATATGCTCTCAAGGCATATTCCGGGTTCATCAGAAACTACAGGAATGTCTTAATTAAGGCTCCCAGTTTTCCGTTTTTACTGGTGTTTACAGATAAATACAGACAGAAAAAACTGATTGGATTTATTTTCAAATATTTAAAAATACTGAAAATAGGTTTTCTTTTGGACGATTCTCACTACTGTTAATCATGCGTGCTGGTCAACAGCTGACTGACACATAGCCTAGTTTAAAAAAAAAAAAAGGTTTCCTTGTGACCCTAGTTTAGCTGCTTAAGCTGTTCTACAATGCAAATGATTGCAGATGACTGCATTGTATTGTAAATGGCTATAACTCATTGGACATTCAAAAATGAGTAAACATTTTTCGGTTAAATAAACGTTGAAATATGCGCATTGCAGCTTCATTTTTTACACTAAGCACAGCATAATTATGAATATGTACAAATAAAATTAGCTAAAAATAAATATGGATAAATACAGACGAAATTGTAAATATATATATATATATATATATATATATATATATATATATATATATATACACACACCATAAAACCGGGAGCCCTAGTCACAATGAATTCTAGTGTAGTTAGTTGTGTTACTGCTGAAGATGTGAAGCATCAAAACTTGGAGGAGAGGTGGGTGATGTGCTACTGTAAATAAAAGTTTGGTATGCCGATTGCTCTGGGTCAACATTCACGGTCTCTTCCATTTACTTTACAGAAGATATATATTCGAACCTCATCTAATACTTTAAATACAAAGAATGTCAGAAAGAGTGAACCTTCCCTCCTCCCAGCACACACACAACACCATAATGAATGGATCTCCTTTGAAACAGCAAATACACTTCGATTGGACCTATTGAAAAGGTTTAAGTTATTAAGTCAGTCCATATGAACTATAATAATGAACGATATTTGTATATATAAAAAAAACAATTTACATTAAATATAGAGTGTACAGTAATAATTTTAAAACAATTGGCAACATTGTTAAATGAATAGCTGTTTCACATAACGTGATACGGCCACAGTTACAAAAGTGCATTAAAAATACATTCAAAATCATATATAACTAAATCTTGAACCACCGTCCTACAGGACGCAGATGAATGCTCTTGCCTCCATAAAACTGCACTATAGCAAACGAAGATGTCAAAGCTCATCTGGCGCTTTCCAATAACACAGGCATTTTTTCCTCCCCAGCAATTTGTGCATAATTTATTTCCTCCATCTAACCTCTGTAGTATTTGGTCCAGTCCCAGATGATGCCTTGTGCCAAATACCTCCAAGCCAACAAAAAGATCTAGGCGGGAGATACCAATTTTGTTTGTGGTGCATGCTTCCAGAAAACATAGAGGTGTAACCATTGAACTAAACTGCCAAGGCCTTATATTTTAAAGCTTGTTGGAACTGGTGGGTGGGTAGAACAACTACTGTCACCCACCACACTTTGCATCACATCTCCAGACAGGGCAGCTCCGTCCTGAAGAACATAATGTAAGACACACTGAAATCACTGCTGTGAGAAAGGTCATGTTTATGTCACCACTCTGCTAATTATTATGCTAGTAAGTAATTGCATTACCTTATCGTCCCCTCCTCCGCCTCCCTTCATTAAGAGAGGGAAACGGGCTCATGGCAATGCAAGTACCAGTAAGTCATTGAAGCAAAACCTGAAAAGGCATACCTCTTTTGGGTCACAGAATTTCGGCAAATATGAAATCGTAAGCGTGTAACAACATGCTCATATGCTGTTCATGCATGCTTTGAAAGAAACCTCGTGCTGCATCATGAAATGTGGCTACATCGGACAAATGTAACGAAAAAAAGAGAAGCAAGGACATAATAGCCTTATATCAAGTCATTTAAGAAAGAAAAAGTTTAACTAGCGTCGCTAATAAGAAAGTGACCCCGTATGATCCCAGTTTATTCCATTATCTGCAGCGATTCACCAATGTAAACAATGAAGATAGAATCACACGCCACAATGGTTCTCCTCTTACACGGAGCCCCGTGTGAGATGCCTGTAATGCTGAGCTTAGCTCGCGTTACCACTTTGACGTGGGTTTGGCTCGTGAGTTTGACTCGCGTCTATATCACGAGCCAAAGCCTGGGACTAGTATTGTTTCCTATTAAAATGTATACCCACGAGCCACGGCCCGTGCATACTATGTTGTGGTTCAAACTACTTCCCTCGTGCATGAACGCCTGAGTCTTTCCGTTAGCCATTGTAACCACCGGCTTCACGGAGACCAGACGTTCATGACGGGTGGAGTTACCTTTCAGAAGAATAAACTTCACTTACCGAATTTCCTGCTTCTTCCTCATTTATAACATATTTTGGCGACGATCGGGAGACTCCACCCCACCCACGCTGATCTTTTTCCCCGATTCAGCACCTCGTCAATTGGTAAAAATCTCATTGGTCGGATGAAGCTATCACTTTCCCAATCAGCGGAGTTGCTTTCCTAAACGTCTTCTACCAGCAACTCTTATTGGGCGGTTTCAATCCCCTTCAACACGACCAACCTCATTGGATATTCCTTCGTGCAACTTTATTGAGGTATCGTGTGAAGACTGTTTACAAGACACGATGACAAGGTACTGTTTTATTTGAAAATATTCCTTGGATTAAGCAAAACCCCAACGATACGCACGTTGTAATTGAAAACATTGCGTGTCACTCCAGCGACACGCACGCTTTCGACTTACAACGCTTTTGTTATTTAAACAATTGCTTTTAAACACTTATGCGTGTCATCTTCAACGATACGCACGTTATTAATGGACCTAAATGTAACCATTGCGTGTCATAGTTGGAACTACAGTTAACCATTATATGTCATTTCAGCGTATCACTGCAGCGATACGCACGCTTTTCATTTTAAATTAGCATATTTACAATGTTATAGAATTAGCATATTTACAACGTTATTGATGAGTTTAGAAACTTAAACTCCTTATTTAAATCACATATACTCATTTTAAAGCTGAATACTTTGGTAGTATTGATTGTGATTTTAATATTTATTAACCTTTTACTTCTGCATTGACTTTGAAAATGGCTAATAACCAATGGCATCAGATTACCCAACCCCCACCTTTCCTGGACAAACCAGGCACTCCAAACATAATTTGGTCTGAGTGGTTCGGGTTGTTTGAGAACCATTTAGTTGCTATTGATGCCGCTGATTATTCTGACAAAAGAAAATTCGCTATTCTCTTTGGTTGTTTGGGACAAGCTGGCCAACGAATCTTCAAAAGTATTGTTCCTATAGCACCCCCCATTGTACAAGATGAGAGTGGGGATAATCCTTGGAATGTATACACTGAAGCCATCGCAAGATTAAAAAAACAATTTTGTGATGAACCTAACATTATGCTAGAGAGGCACAATTTCTATGCCAGAAAACAAAAGGAGAATGAGAAGGTGGAAGAATACATCGCTGCACTCAGAGTATTAGCAATTACTTGCAATTTCGAACCGTCCCCTGATAAATTTATTAGAGACCAGTTCGTATTTAATTGCGCTTCAAGGAAGATTAAGCAGAGAATTCTGGGGTGCAAGAATCCATCTTTAACCGAAGTCATAGACCTTGCTCTTAGCATTGAACGTTCTACCCTAACCAGCAAAGTTGTGATGGATCAACCAAAACAAGGAGTCAATGCTATAGACTGTCATGACTCTGATGAAGAAGAAACTCTGTGTGCCATTTCTAATAAAAACAGAGTTCAATACAGTAAAAATACCCAAAAGAAAAAAACATTCTTTTGTTATAGGTGCGGATCAAAAGACCATATTGGAAACGCTCCAAATTGTCCTGCACTCAAGAAGCGGTGTTCTATTTGTAAAAAAATTGGACACTTTCAAGGGGTTTGCAGATTCGCCAAGAAGCCCCCCAATGTTAATATGGTAGACTTTGATGCATGTTCTGAATCTTTTAAGAACATTGTTGTAACTCTTGATTCTAATGGTGATATTGATTCCATTAAGGGTCCTCTATGCACAGCTATTATTGATAATGTTCACCTTCAAGTCATGGCAGATTCAGGCTCCCCGTATACTATTCTTAGAGATTCAACCTTTTATGAAAAATGGGACAAAAGAATTGAATTGATTGAATCTGATGTTAACCCACTTGCATTTGGTGAGAAGAATATTAACATGCTTGGATATTTCGAAGGATTGGTCCAATGTCTGGGGAGGGAGACCGTCACTAAAATTTATGTAGCAGAAAAAGGTAAAGACATCGTGGGCTGGAAAGATTTAGCCAGGATGGGTCTTTATTTAGTCCCCGGTGATGAGAATCCCATCAAAGTTGGGAAATTACCTACTGTTAAAACTGATTTACCCATTGCTGTAGTTGATAATCATAATACAGAGGTACAAGAAATTATATCAGAATTTAAACCGGTGTTCAAAGAAATGGTAGGGAGTGTCAAAGGATTTGAACACAAGATTAGACTGATACCCGGAGCTCAACCAATAACACATAAAGTTAGAGCAGTTCCACTGAGCGTCAGGTCAGAATTAAAAATAATGTTGGATGATTTGTGTAAACAAGGTATCATTTCTCCCATCAATTCTTCACAATGGGTCGCACCAATTGTAGTCGCACGTAAAAAGACAGGTGAAATCAGATTATGTGCGGATTTACGCTCATTAAATAAGAACATTATTATTGACTGTCACCCAATTCCAAGAATCCACGAGCTTCTGGCTAACATAGGCGACGCTAAATGGTTTTCATTGATCGACCTGAGGTCAGCATACCATCAGGTGCCTTTGACGAAGGAATCCCAAGAACTTACTTCTTTTATTACTCCATTCGGAGCTTTCAAATTCCTTCGCCTCCCTTTTGGTTTAGCGTCTGTTGGAAGCGTTTTCCAGAAGCTGATGGATGTGATGTTCCAAGGAATGACAGGTGTACAGGCATACCCGGATGATATCTTGATATTTGCCAAAACATTAGACGAACATAACATTATCCTCAGGAATGTGCTTTCAATTTTGATGTCTAGAAATATGACAGTTCACTCAAATAAATGCAAATTTGCAGTTAACAAGATTGATTATCTAGGACATACAGTTTCTGACCAAGGTATCACTCCCAAGTTTTCAGTCATTAGAGCCATTGAGGATGCAAAGCCCCCTCCTGATAAAGACGCCTTACGTTCCTTCCTTGGACTAGCAGAATATTATGCAAGGTTTGTCCAGTCATACTCACAACTAGTTGAACCTTTAAGGAAACTTTTGAGGAAAGGATCTAGTTTTGTTTGGACTCAGGAGTTAGACAAGGTTTTTTGTGAGATCAAGAAGTTGATTATTTCTGCAAAAGCCATACATGCCTTCAGGGAGGATGCCATCTCCGTTATCACTGTGGATGCAAGTATTTCGGGTCTAGGGGCAGTACTTACACAGAAGGTTGATGGTCAGGAACAAACTGTGGCGTTTGCGTCTAGGGCACTTAAAGAATTCGAACAGAGGTATAGTACTATCGAGAGGGAAGCCCTGGCTTGCGCATGGGCGGTCCACAAATTTAAAATGTACATTTGGGGTAGGAGATTCGAGTTGGTCACGGATCACAAGCCATTAATTTACATCTTTAATAAATCCAATTCAGCGTCCATGTCAGCACGACTGATGAGAATAGTCTCAAAGTTGCAAGAGTTCAACTTTTCTGTTAAGCATATTGTTGGTGGCAAGAATTTTCGGGCTGATTGCCTATCTAGAATGGCTATGGACAAGGATGATGAGGAGGATTTTCTTGTGGAGGATGTCGAATGCGTAACCTTTGTGGATGCAGTGGATGAAATTAGTGATGTGATTTCCGAGAAGGATTGGAAAGAAGCCACTACCTTAGACAATGTGTTGTTAAAAGTTATCGAATTTACCACCCGTTGCTGGCCTGAACCTAGAAGTTTGAGCGGCGATCTACGCAGTTTTGCTCAAATTTCTGAGGAACTGTCTGTTGAGAACGGCGTAGTACGAAGGGGTGAGAAATTTGTCCCGCCTTTTAAATTGAGAGAGTCTATTATTAATAAGGCCCACCAAGGGCATTTGGGGACAACTAAAACCTCCATGCGCATTAAACAACATTATTGGTGGCCCTCAATAGATGTCCAGGTTAAAAATTTGATTGACTCTTGCCCAGAGTGTTTATTATCCGACAAACATTGGCGCACATTGAAAGTCCCTCTTCATCCGACGGTTTTTCCTAACTCACCCTGGGAGAAAGTTGGAATAGATTTTTCAGGGCCATATTCCATTCTCCAACAAGAGAATAAGTACATTATTCTTTTGGTGGATTATTTTTCAGAGTGGATGTACTTTGATTTTATTAAATCTCCTGATTCAAATTCCACCATAACCTTTCTCAAGAAAGTGTTTGAATTAGAGGGATCTCCCAAGTTTATCGTCACAGATAACGGGACTCATTTTGTCTCGGATAAAATATGCAAATTTTTGGAAAAATTGGACATTAAACAACTCAAAGTCTCTCTTTATTCTCCAGCTTCGAATGGTCTTGTCGAGAGGGGGAATAAAGTGATCAAAGAGGGTGTCCAGACGGCGATTTCTTGCGGTTACAGTGTAGATGAGTTCATAAAACAAAAAGTTTGGCACTATAATACCTCCCCTCATTGCGTAACTGGGGTCTCCCCATTTTCATTACTGAGAGGTAGAGAGAATCGTTCTGTTTTATTTCCTTCCTGGTTGCACCAGGACTCTGCCGGTAAAACTATTGATATAGATTCTGTCAAGAAATCTGTTCTAGAAAAACAGTGTCAAATGAAGTTACAGTTTGATGGCACCTCTGATGGTAAATTGGTGGACCTGCTGGCAGGTGACTGGGTTTTAATCAAGAACCCAGGTAGAGTAATTAAAGGACGTTCAAAATTTTTTGCACCTGTTCAGGTAATTAAAGTGAGTAAAGGAGCAGCCTTTCTGGGAAAAAAGGGTTGGTGGAACAAACGCCAGTTAGTGAAAGTCTCTGATCACCAAGCAGAAATTATCAAAAACAGGAAGTATAATGATAAATCTGGTAATTTGGATTGGAGTTTTTGGATGGATGCGCCTTCTGTTTCTGGTGTCCCTAACCATTCTTACTCACAAAACCCTCATTCTTCGGAGCAGCTTCCTGAGAAGGGTTCACTGGATCCTCCAAACGTTGTCATTAACCAAGATACCCCTATTCACATGAAAGTTTCTTCTTTCGGCAGGCACATCAGGGCTCCTGAGAGGTATAACGAATTCATTAAATTCTAGACTTTTGTCTACTTGTATTTAGCACATATTAATTTCCTGTGTTTTCTCTTTTATTTTGTTGTAAGGGGGAAGGTGATGTAATGCTGAGCTTAGCTCGCGTTACCACTTTGACGTGGGTTTGGCTCGTGAGTTTGACTCGCGTCTATATCACGAGCCAAAGCCTGGGACTAGTATTGTTTCCTATTAAAATGTATACCCACGAGCCACGGCCCGTGCATACTATGTTGTGGTTCAAACTACTTCCCTCGTGCATGAACGCCTGAGTCTTTCCGTTAGCCATTGTAACCACCGGCTTCACGGAGACCAGACGTTCATGACGGGTGGAGTTACCTTTCAGAAGAATAAACTTCACTTACCGAATTTCCTGCTTCTTCCTCATTTATAACAATGCCATAGCAAAAGGATGAATGGCTGTCCATGACCCGGGCTAAGTCTGGTCTGTTCCGCAGGTATCAATTTTAAAGTAAACCGAGAGAAGGGGAGGGTGCGTGAGCACGGCAAGCAGAGAAGTTTAGCTTCCACTGATAAAGGGAGAAGAGAGATGTGTGGCCTAAATGCATCATCTTGATTTTGGCTCCTAAAACTCAAGGTGATACATTCCACATTTTAAACATTCAACAGAAGGCAGACAATTTAGAGGTTTGCAACATGAACATATAATCCCTGGCAGTCGAGTGACATGGGGGTAACTAACATTTCCTTCACATATAACTAGAGTATTCATGTTTCTGGAATAAACACACAAGAACTCGCACCGAATGCTTTACTGGGGCTGCAGTCTGGTGCTAAATGCAACAGTGGTGCCGTCTAGATGCAGTGTTGGTACAGTATCAAGGGACGTGTTTACTGCAGGCCTCGGAGCACTGCGGGTGCAAAGCTTCAGACCAGAGGCAATGTTGATGCACTTCTAAACAAAATACGTTTTCTGTAGTGGATGCCGAGCAGGGACACAGCTGGCTGCAAGGTACACTGCAAGTGGGTGTATTGTGGTGCAGTACTTGTAGATTGTATAATGAAATGTTTAGTGTAAGATGCAGTGATGGCACATTATTGTTGTCAGTTGCACTGAACACACTGGTCCAATGTTTGGTGCAGTGACAAGTGCAATGCTCGACTGGTCTAGTGCTAGAGGCAATGCTTGGAGTGAGCTGCAGCGTTAGATGCATGCATGCTGCCGCGGTAGCTGCAAGAGAAGCATGCAGGTGCAATGACGAGGCCTCAGTGTCTGCACAGCTGGTGCTCTAATAAATGCAATATTAAGTGCAAAGCTAAAAGGTGTCAATTTAGATGCAATTCTCGGCCCAGTACTTTCTACTTCTGGACGTAGCATTAGTAATGTGGTAGTGTTCGACTTCGAAGCATTTCTGGATCTAGAGGCACCTCGGTGGGTGAAGTGTGGTACCAGCTGCAGTGCAGCGCAGGTGCTCGCTGCATACCGTTCTGGAGATGGTGCAGCGCCAGGGACAACGGAGTGTGACGTGCTGGGAGTAATGCTGGTGGTAAGGGGGCCACCTATCTGCTACTTACACGGTCCGTCGGTTACTACAGGTTAACGTCGATTGCCGGTTATCGATCTTTTCACAAACGACATTTGTCCCCAGCTCCAGTACTTCCGGATCACATGACAGCCAATCCCAAGCCTGAATACATTCAGCCGAATAGAAGTGGGAGGGACCCGTAGTGGGTAACATGAACTAGGATTGGGAAATCCCTTGTCTCTGAAGCCAATCCTCAACCGCCGCACAGAATTCCGAGGTGCTGATTGGTTGCGCGGTGCGCACGTGCTACTGCGAGGTACACAAACGACGATCCGTTCGAGCCGAGCATCGCCTGTAAACAATGTAGGCCAGACGGGCGCTGGCTCGGGACCAAGGCTGAGTCAGCGGTGACTCCTGCCGGGTTTTAGAAGCGACAGCAGGTGGTGTGTAGGAGCAATGTCAGCTAAATGACTCCGGGCCGTTGCTGGGACCTTTTTGGGCCTGAGCAGAAATGGAATGGTAGAGCACCCCCCCCCCCAATTTGCATATGGCGTGACATAACATTGATACGATACATTGACTATTAATTCTGTGGCGTTGTTAGAGCGATTTTGCATGAAGCACATTTACTGATGCAACATCAACAGAGACATAAATAATTGCATTGATAAATAGGTTCAAATATTTTTAAAATATAATAAGTGGAAATGCATATTATTGACTGGGGGAGAAAGCTTGGCCCAATTTCTACAAACTATATATCTTTGCTCCAATGTTAACATTTATTCCGGGCAAGTAATTTATTCTATTCATAGGTATGTGGTATTTATATAGTGTGAACCAAACACAAAGGGATTGAAGAGCTGTACTGGGTTAAAGACACAGTACATGTGTGTGAAAAGGGGTATGTGCTTAATGGACTGTTATAACATCATGGTATGGTGAACTTTAAAGAGGTCAGCATTCAGCGGTTTCCTAAATTGGAGCTGGGTTAGCAATATGCTGAGGGATATAATTCCAGATCATTGGTGCATCGATGGAGAAGATCTTTTGCTTTGTTTTTTGCACTTCTTAGTCATTCTACTGAAGGTGTCCTGGCTGTGGGTGTGCCCAGAGACCCCTGGAAATTGTAAACTTGACATTCAAGTTATCAGGGGTGCTGTACTCCAAAAGGAGACTAAGGAGTTCCATCAGGGAGAACTGATGTGGTCATTTTATTCCAAGCCTTATTGAGGCATGATGAAGCATGTAAAATACCCTTAAGGGGTGGTAAACTGGATTGAAATTCCAATGCAGTTTTCCAGACAACCAAAGGCGCAAATGATTTTTGATCAAGAAATATATAAAAAGAAACAGAACAGTTGAAAACTAGAGTCCTATGGAACGTTTCACTCAAGTCACTGTAAAATAAAGCAATGGGATTGAGCGAGGTCACTCTTGAGTTCTGATAAATTCAAATTTCCATTTAAAATGGTACTAGGGGGCGTGGCCACGATGACGGGGGGCGTGGCCAAGATGGCGGCGAGAGCAGACCTGTAACTTCGCTGCTCCCGCCGACGGCCTTACTAGAGCACCGGTTCCGGCGCTCCGGAGCTTTCCTTGCCGGTTCCATGAGTGGCCGGGACTGCGGTAGAAGAAGAGCGGGGCCAGAGACCGTGTCGCGAGGGGAGACCCGCATCCGCCCGGCTGCCTGGCGCTCGTGAGCTGCGGAGCGCCCATCCCTCACCGGGCCTGCGGCGAGGCCCTCCCCGAGCCGGAGTGAGGGGCCGTGCGGCGGAACCCGGGCGCGGATGGTGCAGGACTGCGGCTGTGTACCCTGACTGGCGCCGGCGGCGAGGAGACACCGAAGCTGTGGGCACCGCTGGGGAGGAGTGTGACGAGACCCCAGGGCAGCTGAGAGGAGCGGCAGAGCTGCGGAGCCGCGAGGGGATCCCAGGAGCCGGAATCAAGGCCCGAGGTGAGGCGGAAGCTGCTGGTAACTCGGCCAGTGAGTGGCGGCCGATGAGTGAAGCAGAAGAGGCGCCCTTCAACAGAAGGACCCGGGTGTGATTGCTGAGGCGGACCGGGAGTGCGGAGTGAGCCCTGGCTGCATCGCCCGAGGGCAGTAAGGAGTCCCCGTGGTGTGTCTAGACCTTTGAGTGGTGCTGGCCGGTATCGAGGGCCACAGCTGAGGAGTGGACAGTGCTGGTAGCCCAATGAAGTGAGGGACGGAGCGGGAGAGGAGGCCAGCTGACCCGTGGGCTGTAGCACGGTGAGGAGGACGCTGCGGGGACTGAGGCGGCGGTGGTGTAGAGGCCTGGAGGAGCCATCTTGTGAGAGTAAGGGAGCGCCCGACCGCCCCAGTACTTGCGACGCCAGTGGGGAGAGGACGGACGGAGGGTCCCAGCAGCGAGCGGGAGTGAACACAGTGCCAGCTGCGACAGAAGCGGCAGGGTAGCAGCGCGGACGCCGCGACGGTCTGGAATCGCCCTGCAGGAGCGGCGGGGGGAAAGGCCTAGACCTCGCCACAGAAGGACACCGCGACTCCAGGCCCGAGGAAAATAGAGCAAAGTGCAGACGGCGGGTCCGAACCCATCACAAAAGCGTTTTTGGAGTCCCTCTTTACGTCCCTGCGACATCCACACTTTCAAAACTGAATTCACTAGCGAAATCAAAGAAGTCCGGCGGGATGTGGATGGTCTAGGTAAAAGGGTGGCGGACCTTGAAACCAAAAGCGACAACAAGGACACTGAACTGGCGGCGCTGCAACAAGAAATCATCCGCCTACACGACCAGCAGGTGGATCTTCAGCTCCACATGGAGGATTTGGAGAACCGCTCGAGACGACATGACATCCGCATTCGCAATGTAGCCGTATCAGAGGCTACCCAGGACGTGTTCCGCTATGCCCGGGAACTTTTCAACCATGTACTGGGGCGCCCATTGGACTCGACCCTCCTACTCGATAGGGCGCACAGAACGGGTCCTCCCAGAGCATCGACGGCGCCCCCCGCCCGGATATACTGGTGTGTGTCCAGGATTTTCGTACCAAGGAAGAGATACTGCAGAGGGCACGACAGAAGCACCCGCTCTCATTCCAAGGCACGTCGCCCTTGCTTTTCCAGGACTTGGCGGCCCTCACACTACACAAGCGTCGTCTGTTCAGGCCAGTCACTTTCTACCTACAACAAAAGAAGATTCCATACAGCTGGGGTCACCCCTTCCGTCTAGTCTTCAGGCTGGAGAACAAGCAATACCAGCTGCGGTCGGTTGCAGAGGCATGCCGTCTGCTGGGAATTGAGCAACCGGAGGACGAGGACGAGACTCAGAGAACCACCTCAGAGACAGGGGACCGCAGGCCACAATGGCGCCAACAACGGCGACGGAAAAGAGTGACGAAACCTCCAGCGACAGAAATTGCGGAGGGCCAGCGTGCAGCACTGGAGGCAGTAGCTATTGATGGGGGTGCTGACCCCACAGGGTGAACGACCTAAGCTGATCTGGTGGCATAACTACCCGTTCTATATAGGTTGCCGTCGGCGGGAGAGTGATCCCGAACGCCCTAGTACAACTACCCTGTGTTGAGAGACATTTTCCATTCATCTTTGGATGAAGGACTATCAAAGTTTGTATCTTGGGTTTGTGGGGGGTTGGGGGGTTGTCAAGGGTTTTGTTCATGGTGGGGGGGGGAGTTGTTGGTAAGGGGGGCAACTCCGGATCCGAGTGAATGTTGGCATGAAAGGGTGCGGCGCGCTGCGAAGACCTGAGGGTCCTGGGTGGCCGGGGCTACTGCGAGACGGGCCATGGCTGAAGTTTCGGCCGCCGGGTGTTTTCTCAGAGCGCGGGTGGGGAGAAACTCTTTATGCCTGCGACTGAGTTGTGTGTGCTCACGTTGAATGTGCGTGGGCTTAACAATCCTGTTAAGAGGCGGGCGGTGCTGTCCCTGCTAGAGAATTCGAAAGCATATATCTGTCTCCTCCAGGAAACGCATTTGCTAACTAAAGATTGTCATAGGCTTAAGTCCCGCCACTTTCCTACACAACTTTTCTCATCCACAACCACAAAGACTGCTGGGGTGGCGATCCTGGTCTCCAGGCGATTTAAGGGGGAAGATGCTACACCGGGGGACAGAGATTAAAGGGCGACTCCTATCCTGCAGGTTCTCACTGGGAGCTCACACCTTCACTGTGATTGCGGTTTATGCGCCAAATGAGGGGCAGGAAAAGTTCTTCCATCAAGCGATTAATGAAGCAGCGGCTGCACCTGATAGACACGTTCTGGTGGGGGGGCCTCAACCTAGTTTTTGACAACCTACTTGACAGATCAGCGCAGCGATCCACGCAGGCAGGCACTCTATCGGAAGGGGGACGGAACAGATTGACAGAGCTGGTTATGACGGACTTGTGGCGCTCCTTCCACCCGGCGACCGGGACTACACGTATTACTCCAACGCCCACAAAACCTATGCGCGCCTAGATTACTTTCTAACATCTACTTCATTTAGAGTGCTGGCGTCAAGCGTTGAGATAGGAGCGGCAGCACTTTCCGATCATGCACCTCTCACGGCGGTGTTTACCTTTCCGCCGGCGGGGCGCAGCGCCCGTTGCTGGAGACTGAGGGACTCGTTACTGCACAGACAGGGGGTTGTGGCCAAGATCAAGGAAGCTATAGCTGACTACCTGGTGCACAACCAGCCAACAGACACGTCACATTCGACACATTGGGCAGCACTCAAAGCAGTTATGCGGGGCGAGTTCATTGCAATTGCGGTGGCAGAAAATGCGGAGAGGGCCCGTAAGAGGGAGGGGCTCTCTTCCCGTACGAAGGAATTGGAACAGGTACACCAGAGGACAGGGGCGCCGCGGGTGTGGAAACAGCTGCGCGCAGCGCGTCAACAGTTAGCAGCATTGGACCAGGATTGAGCAGAATACGCGGCACTACGGGTACGACATGCATACTACACAGGAGGCGACAGATGCGGGAGGTTGCTAGGCCGGGTGCTCCGCGAGCAGCAGCAGCGACACTCGGTGCAGGAAATACATACGCAGGAAGGGGTATCAGTGACCGAGGATGGAGCTATAGCGCAGGCATTCAGTGACTTTTATACTACATTATACGAGGGTGCTACTCTGGATCCGGAAGACGGGGCGGCCTTCCTGGACTCGGTGTCCCTTCCGACTTTATCGACAGAACAATCGGAATTCCTTGACAGGGAGATCCGTCCTGAAGAAGTCATTGCTGCAATTGCTCGCCTTAAACTGGCCAAGGCGCCAGGACCGGATGGCTTCACCGCCGCCTTTTACAAAACGTTCTGCCCCCAGATTGCTCCGTTGCTGACTGCCCTCTTTAATTCCTACTTAGAACCCGGCGCCATCCCAAGAGACCTGATGAGTGCCATGATTTCGGTCATTCCAAAACCGGGGAAGGACCGAACGCAATGCGGGGCCTACCGCCCTATATCATTACTTAACGTAGATCTGAAGCTTTACACCAGTATACTGTCGAAACGGCTGGGTCCACTCATGCAAGGTCTGATTGACCCGGACCAAGCTGGCTTTATCCCGGAGCGACAAACGGTCGATAATACAAAACGGACGCTCCACTTAGTGGAACCGGCCTCCAGGCTACCGGGAGAGTTCATGATGTTGGCGATTGATGCGGAGAAGGCCTTCGATCGTGTCCACTGGCCGTATCTGGAACAGGTGCTTGTCAGGGCTGGGTTAGGCACGAAATTTCGTACGTGGATTCTAAATTGCTATACCTTCCCCACAGCGGCGGTTCGGGTGAATGGCTGCTCATCGCCCACATTCCCCATCGAACGCGGAACTCGACAGGGGTGCCCACTCTCACCCCTGCTCTTCGCGCTGTATATGGAACCCCTGGCGCAGGCCATGCGATCGCATCCGACCATTAGAGGGATTAAGTTCGGGGCTTATATTCACACGATCAGCTTATACGCTGATGACGTCTTGCTTTCCTTTGCTTCCCCTGCGGCATCCTTGCCGGCCGGAGTGGCCATCCTGGAAGCGTTTGCAAAGGCTTCTGGCTTTAAGGTTAACATGACGAAGTCGGTGGCCCTTGACCTTTCCCTGGAGGCGCAAACGCGGGCCTCACTAGAAGCGCAATTCCCCTTCCGATGGGCGGACGGCGCAGTCCCCTACCTGGGCATACAATTGGCGGCCACGCTGCCGGAAACGGTGCGTATCAATTACGCTAACCTTAGTCGCACTATCCGCGCGGAGGTCGGGTGGTGGCAGCACCTCCCACTCTCTTGGCTGGGCCGAGTGGCAGCAGTAAAGATGACGATCCTCCCACAAGTTCTATACGTTTTTCGGGCCATTCCGCTTCGTCCCCCGGTGGGATGGATTCGCCGCACACAACCAGAGCTGGCTCAGTTTGTGTGGAACAGGAAACGTCCCAGGCTCAAGCTGCGGCTAGCGATGCTTCCTCCGGAGAGCGGTGGTCTGGGCCTGCCGGATTTACGACTCTACTACCAGGCGACCCAACTCCGGACCCTAGTGGAATGGAGCAAGTGGGAATCGGAGCGCCATTGGTTGTTCCAGGACCAGGCGGTAGCAGGGCGTCCGCTCCAGGAGGTGCCTTTCTTGCATCGTTAACACTGGCCCCCTAATCTTTACGCCTCCTTCATTACGAGGGTAACGCTAGAGGTCTGGGACCGAACTTGCATCCTTCACGACTTGACAACCTTCCCGTCCCCTCTCACACCCCTGTTGGAGAATCCTGACTTCGGACCGGGTAGGGATGTCCAGGCTTTTGCACGGTGGCGCCCAGCAGGATGCCGATGCCTCTTCCATATGTATTTAGGTGAGGGAGTGATGTCTTTTGAGGAATTTCGGAAGACCTATGATCTCCCGGAAGCCGAGCGTCTTCGGTATTTGCAGGTCCGACACTGGGCGCTTCACCCCCTGACTCGTGGGGACGCAACGCGCAAGCTCAGTAAATATGAATACTGGCTTCTTTCGCGCACCACAGATAAGCGACTCATCTCAGACATATACCGACTCCTCCTGGACAGATACTCGCGCGTTTATAATGCAGGACGGGCGAGATGGGAAAGGGAACTAGGGCGGACTCTGCGCAACAAAGAATGGGAGGACATTTACTACCGCGCCCGGCACTCGGCCTACCACATGGGGCTGACCGACACATTTACCAAACTAGTAACCTACTGGTATTACACGCCAGAGCGCTTGTACGAGATGGGCCAAATGGGGGACGCACTCTGCTGGAGGGGTTGCGGGGAAAGGGGCACTCTGACACACCTTTTGTGGGATTGCAGTCATATACAGGGCTATTGGAAATTGATTCTGGATGAAGTCGATGCCCACTTTGAGACGGAGATCTCGCGATTTCCGGCCTATGTCCTATTGGGGCTCCCTAATGCTCTAACCTATCCTTTAAGAGCCCGTAGGGGTCGGTTGATAGTGATAGTGCTGGGCTCCGCAGTGCAGGCCCTGTTGGCCCTGTGGCGTACCACGCAAGTCCCCACTCTTCAGAACTGGCTGTGGCGACTCTGGTCTGTCCTTGGTATGGAAAAACTCTCCTTGGTGAAAGCGGGGGAAGGGACGAAATATGCGGAGCTGTGGCAGCCCTTTCTATCCCTGCTAACCACCGAATTTCGAGAAGTGACCTGTCCTAGGTATTTAAGGTTGCTCCGCTTGTCACAGGTGAATGACGACTCTGGGTGAATGTCTGGGGGATCAGTATGGTGTTGGAAGATGGATCCGGAGGGTGGGAGTGGGGTGGGGGGCTGGGGAATAGGTTAGGGGGATGGGTTAAAGTTTGGTGTTTTTTCCTTTTGTGTCTCTGAGCGCTGGACAAACTCTGCTAGTTGAGCTCGTAGCTCCCAAGGACTATAAGACATTGTGACTTTTGCGTAGGGTGGAGCTCTGCGGATATTGCTAAACATTGGACGCATTGTTATCTGTAAGACACCCTGATATTTCCCAGCTGTGTGTAAGAGCCCTCTTTTTTTTTTGTTTTAGTTTCTTTTTTTCGCAAATAAATAAAAGATTTAATACTAAAATGGTACTAAGCACAGGCTATACCTGAGAAAAGGGCACCAGAGTGCTGCACAAACAAAGCATTATTGTCTAAGGCGTTCTCTGACAGTAATTAGCATTCTGGGAATTTTCATCCCAAACTTACATTATTAAATGTGAATCTACAAGAAGGTAATGAGATGTAGGCTAAAAGATTGTTATTGGCATGTGCCCTGAGCCACGGCTACAAGACTCCTGCCAACCCCTTCTCCAGCCTTTAAAACGTCTAATAATATCAGTGTCCAGGGCCGGACTGGCTATAGCGGACACCGGGCAATCCCCCGGTGCGCCACACGGGTGGGGGCCGTTTTTGGTACATGGCCGTCCCTGTACCAAAAACGGCCGAAAACCGGCCCTGGCAAAGAGCTCGGCAGCACCTCCAACCCCCGAGTCGGGAGGGGGGGGGGCGGTCGAGCACTTTGCCTGGGCCGGTTGTGGTTCCCAGTCCAGCCCTGTCAGTGTCCACTTACAATTTGGCGGCGCCAAAGTACATTTGCCTCCCTTTCTCTCTCCTGTAGCCCGGCTTGTGCCTGCTGAAATTAACCCTTCTCGTTGTCTTCGCTCATCCACCCAAGGGAAATTTTCTGTGCCTAGAGTCAGACTATTCCGGATGGGCGGCCGATCGTTCGCATATCTTAGTCCCTCCTTATGGAACTTCCTCCCTACATCAATTCGGAATGAAATGGTGTATGTCCAATTCCGCAAATCCTTCAAAACCTGGCTTTTTAATCAATAATTGTTAAGCTAGTATCTATTCCTTGGTCTGGTCGGCGCCAGGAAACCCTTTTTGGGTAGCTGTTGCACCGTATAAATTAAATTAATAATAATAATAATAATAACCACAGGGAGTTGAAGAAAGTGAAAGAGGTGACCGGAGCACCCTTGGGTCTTCGAAAAATGGGCTGATGAAATAAAGGGGCAGTGCAGCCCAGAACCATCGAATATGTCCATGCATCCATTTTCTACTGTGACATTGCTGCCTGTGTGGCCAGCCCTATGATCTACACAGATCATTTTTGGCAAAAATGCAAAAACAGTAAAAAGGGCAAGCAAATGGTAGGAAAGTAAAACTATAGTTTAACGTACAAGGGTGTGCGCTAAAAAGGCAGAACTTTCACACTGACACAGGAGAGCACATTATTATGTCCATTTACGTGAATAAACTATTGCATTGTTGGGACATCACATATAAAAATTGATCATACCATTGCACGTGCCACCAACCAAGCTTTCTCTAGGCGCTAAAATAATTGGTGTCTCATTTCATCAACTTGGGATGCCTGGAGTAGTTGTGCTGCAATCCAAAGGGGAAAGCTGCAGCAGTATGCACTCATAAGACAATATAATCAGGGCAGTAGTGCTGCCAAAGGAAGTCGGAAGCTGCATCCTTATGAGTTGATATCACATATGCACAGGCCAATGGTAGAGGTGGTCAAGCCCCTTAGGCCACAAGCCAGAAGCCCAGCACTGGCTCAGCTCGAGGTTCTCTTGGACCCTCATGCATGAAACAAGCCAAGCATTCATGTCTTAAGGACGCCACCTATGGTCTAGCCTTGTGCGTCAACAACACAAACAAAGCAATAACCATTTTGTGTAAAACATGAGAATGAAATACCCATCTCGTACCTGTATTGCACAATCTAAAACCAGAATACCTTTAAATACTCACCTGGTGTGCTAAGGTGAAACTCTTCAGCTGTGTTAAAGAAATATAGTTTTTAGAAACTTGGAAAGACTCTTCAAGTTTTACTTGATGGTTTTGCACAAATTACATGTCTGAAATATTCATGGCTTGCCTTACGCAATGGCTCTTCGAGCCAAGCTAGACCCATGGTTTTGCTCTCCTTGTTAATTTGTTGGCTTACCTATCTCTATAGGCAGTAGTGCTGCCATCTGTAATGGAAAGCCACAAGTCAATGAACCAGCCCTGTTAAGTGCCACATACTTTTTTGTTAGACTAAAACATTATAGGTTATGCTACAGCATCCCAGCCAGACCTGCATACATTCATGCGAATGCGTGGCATTTGGCAGGTCGACAACTAAGCATATCGAAATGGCTTACAGGGTATAGGTGATGGGCGAGGATTATGGTGTGATTACATAAGGGCTTCCTCTGTTAGCACTGTTGTTGTGGTGATTTGGCTGGCAAACACCCCGGCTTGTCTTTGCACAGTAATGTGAATTGCCAAAATTCATGCTGACTGTTAAAGCAGAGCTGCTTAGATGTGTGGGCGAAAGTGTAAATGGCATTATTTAAACATGGGTACCAGCAGAGCATGCAGCTCCTGACTTCCCCAACAGGCTAGATTGCATGCATCTGCTGGCAAACACCAGAGCCCCCTAGAGCTCTATGACCTCCATCTCCAAGGCGCCACTCTATTTTTCCAGATGGCGTGTTGTTCAGCTAGTCCAGAAAAACAAAAGGTTATCACGTTGATGAAAAAATAATAATATAAATTATTCTCAAATTTCTTTGCCAGATTTAACAGTCTTTCAGTGGCCCACTTGGGTAGAAGTTTTGAAACTGGAGCATAATTCAAAGTGTATAAGAATATACTCATAGTATAGCACATATATTTTTTCTAGCTAGGAATGCTTAAACTATAATGTTTTCATCCAAAGTAGTCGTTCTCTTGCAGGATATCTGTCCTGCTGCACTAGACCGTAATGTAACCTGCAGAAGTTGTACCATACAAAACAAGCATTGGCATTGCCAATAGGTCTCGCTTGTGGGACCTTATAAGTATTTAGTTTTGCAGCACAATATGATGAGTGGCGTTGCGTGTGTGAGTGGCGTTGCATGTGTGAGTGGCGTTGCATGTGTGAGTGGCGTTGCGTGTGTGAGTGGCGTTGCGTGGATGAGTGGGGTTGCGTGGATGAGTGGGGTTGCGTGGATGAGTTGCGTGTGTGAGTGGCGTTGCGTGTGTGAGTGGCGTTGCGTGTGTGAGTGGTGTTGCGTGTGTGAGTGGCGTTGCGTGTGTGAGTGGCGTTGCGTGTGTGAGTGGCGTTGCGTGTGTGAGTGGCGTTGCGTGTGTGAGTGGCATTGCGTCGATGAGTGGGGTTGCGTCGATGAGTGGGGTTGCGTGGATGAGTTGCGTTGCGTGTGTGAGTGGCGTTGCTGTGTGTGAATTGCTGGTTGGGGGAGTGGGGGGGGTGGGCGGGGGAGTAGCAGGCAGATGCGAGTGGAGCGCGCGCTGGAGAGGGAGGGGGTGGGAGGACTAGGCAGCGGGAGAGAGGGAGAAAGGAGCGCGAGGGAGGCGTTTTTAGATACATGAAGCCAAAATTACAAGTGAGCATGTAACAAAAGCAAACGTTACGTTACATGAGACAATAGTGACAGTTGTGCAAGTATCAAGAGCAACAAAATACAAGAGGTAGCAAACGATATGCAATAGCATATCTGAGGGAACACGGCCTGGGGGAAGCTGGCTGGGGAGGGGGAGGAGAAATGAAAGGAAGGCTGTGTTTGCGGGGAGAGAGAGGGGAGGTGCTGGTGTGGGAGGGGGGAGGTGCTGGTGTGGGAGGAGTGCTGCTACGGCAAGGCTGTGTTTGCGGGGAGAGAGAGGGGAGGTGCTGGTGTGGGAGGGGGGAGTTGCTGGTGTGGGAGGAGTGCTGCTAGGGGAGGAGAAGCCCTGGCCGTGAATGCTCGTGCATGTTCACGTGAACTGCAAGAAAACGCCGGGCTGAAACCCCTTAGTTTGAAGAGGATTTTGCCGACATGAATTCGATCCTATCCATTCCTGCGGAATGGGACAGGCTCGACCTAAAAAGAGGCACATCCCACCATTTTCAAATAATGTGTATCAACTTTGTTTTATTTCCTTTGAGAATAGGGCGCAATTTCCATGTTCATCAATGGCGCTCAATACTCTACATAGTTAGCAATGTTCCGCATTCATGTTAGTGGGAAGAACTGCATTTTGTCAGACTAGGGAATGCATGGACCATTCCTTACTAAAGGCACAATATAATTGTTAAAAATCAAACTATAAGATAATATATACATGCTCACTGGCAAACCTGCCCAGTTAACCAATATCACTTACACCACAGCGAGCGGTGGTATACCCCTGCAAAGCCCACGGTAGGTGACCCTCTCTTGAGCCTCACAGCAATTGTGTGTTGGTGCGAGGCACAGGGTCGGGGGCCCCTTCCTTAGGCCTCCCAATTGATTGTGAAACAAGCATTGGAAATGCAATAGGTCTCGCAGCATTAGAGTTAGTGCTTTTAGAATTGTTTATGGTTTTTTTGTTGTAAATCTTTAGCATTTTTATTTCTTGTAGCCAATGCTAAAGAATTACAAATCAAAAAAGCCATAAACAATTGTAAAAGCTTTAACTAAAAATCCTCTGAGACCTATTGCACTGTGTGAGGGTGAGGTGTTGAGGGTGAGTGAGGGTGAGGGTGAGTGAGGGGTTGAGGGTGAGTGAGGGGTTGCGGGTGAGTGAGAGTGAGAGTGAGTGAGGGTGAGGGTGAGTGAGGGTGATTGTGAGTTAGGGTGAGGTGTTGAGGGTGGGTGAGGGTGAGGGTGAGGGGTTGAGGGTGAGTGATGATGAGTGAGGGTGAGTGAGGGGTTGAGGGTGAGTGAGGGTGAGTGAGGGTGAGTGAGAGTGAGTGAGGGTGAGGGGTTGAGGGTGAGGTGTTGAGGGTGAGGTGTTGAGGGTGAGGTGTTGAGGGTGAGGTGTTGAGGGTGAGGGGTTGAGGGTGAGTGAGTGTGAGTGAGTGAGGGTGAGGTGTTGAGGGTGAGTGAGTGAGGTTGAGGGGTTGAGAGTGAGTGAGGGTGAGGTGTTGAGGGTGAGGAGTTGAGGGTGAGGGGGTGAGGGGTTGAGGGTGAGGGGTTGAGGGTGAGGGCGAGTGAGGGTGAGGGGGTGAGGGGTTGAGGGGGTGAGGGTGAGGTGTTGAGGGTGAGTGAGTGAGGGTGAGGCTGAGGTGTAGAGTGTGAGTGAGAGTAAGAGTGAGGGTGATTGAGGGTTTCAGTGTTAGTGAGGGTGAGGGGTTGAGGGTGAGTGAGGGTGAGTGAGGGTGAGGGTGAGTGAGGGTGAGGGGTTGAGGGTGAGGGGTTGAGGGTGGGTGAGGGTGAGTGAGGGTGAGGGGTTGAGGGTGAGTGAGGGTGAGGGTGAGTGAGGGTGAGGGTGAGTGAGGGTGAGTGAGGGTGAGGGTGAGTGAGGGTGAGTGAGGGTGAGGGGGTGAGTGAGGGTGAGTGAGGGTGAGGGGGTGAGTGAGGGTGAGTGAGGGTGAGTGAGGGAGGGTGAGGGGTTGAGGGGGAGGGGTCGAGGGGGAGGGGTCGAGGGTGAGTGAGGGTGAGGGGTTGAGGGTGAGTGAGGGTGAGGGGTTGAGGGTGAGTGAGGGTGAGGGGTTGAGGGTGAGGGTGGGTGAGGGTGAGTGAGGGTGAGGGTGGGTGAGGGTGAGGGAGGGTGAGGGGTTGAGGGTGAGTGAGGGTGAGTGAGGGTGAGGGGTTGAGGGTGAGTGAGGGTGAGTGAGGGTGAGGGTGAATGAGGGTGAGGGGTTGAGGGTGAGTGAGGGTGAGGGGTTGAGGGTGGGTGAGGGGTTGAGGGTGAGTGAGGGTGAGGGGTTGAGGGTGAGTGAGGGTGAGGGTGAGTGAGGGTGAGGGTGAGTGAGGGTGAGGGGGTGAGGGTGAGTGAGGGTGAGTGAGGGAGGGTGAGGGGGAGGGGTTGAGGGTGAGGGGTTGAGGGTGAGTGAGGGTGAGGGGTTGAGGGTGAGTGAGGGTGAGGGGTTGAGGGTGAGTGAGGGTGAGGGGTTGAGGGTGAGTGAGGGGTTGAGGGTGAGGGGTTGAGGGTGAGTGAGGGTGAGGTGTTGAGGGTGAGTGAGGGTGAGGTGTTGAGGGTGAGTGAGGGTGAGGGTGAGGGGTAGAGGGTGAGTGAGGGTGAGGGTGAGTGAGGGTGAGGGGTTGAGGATGAGGGGTTGAGGATGAGGGGTTGAGGGTGAGGGGTTGAGGGTGAGTGAGAGGTTGAGGGTCGCTGCATCCCATCTTCCGTATTGGGGAACAAAGGAACGATCCGAGCAAGCTCCCTGTCGGGTCATTCTTAAACGCCCCTTTGAAAGCACGTCAGCGGCAGTGTTGAGCGCCAGAAGGATTCGCTTCAGGGAAGAAGAGCTGGCCGCTTTGTTTCGGCGACTGCAATCCAGGAATGTGAAGTCAGGCGAACTTGAAAAATAAAAGTCTGGAAAAATGAAATCTTTCTGCCCTAATTTCCCCCAAAAGAGCCTCCATTCGCCTTGGTCAGGTTTTACGTTGCACATCTGATAGAAATGCTGGATCGCCATTTACAGGGGCACGTCCTGCCTCTGCGCAGAAAGTACGTTTCTATTTCCAGGAAATAAGTGAGCGGCGCCAGACAGTGATGTCATCCAAGAAGTGCAACAGAGAAGCCACCACCACTGGATGCAGGACGCGTGCCTCGTAAAAGAAGCAACCTAACCCAAATCTGAGAGATCTAATACCGCATTAAAAAACAATGGCAAGTAAAAAAAACAAGCCATAATTGCTGCAAAATACATGTCGGGCGGAACACTATGCTAAGCACAGATTTTTAGCTTAGGTGTGTTTAAGCAACGCACTTAATTACTTTGGCCATGGCCCTCTGTGAGACCACCACCCCTGTGTTTTCATCTCACTTAAAGCCCTGCTGGGGAAACACTTTGAACCTAGCCTGCCTCAGCTTTTAGCGTGTGCTCTGTGGCTGTTTTTCATAAACAATTTCATGTGTCACATCTTTATTGGCGTGTTAATTAAAAAGCATTGCAATTATAGAATAAAAGCAAAAGGGCACTGGCAGTTCAACAGAGCTTTCAGACATATGTATAACCATAGAAGGACATTAAAACGTTTGAGATGAAAAGTGACCATCATCTGCAAGGCTATTTTAGTGCAACTGAGAATGAAAGTGGAATTCGGCACCAGTTTTCAAAGCACCAAACCTTATGGAGATTGCATGCGCCGTGCGACATTCCCAAGAATAAGCATCAGCAGTCCGAAGTAGTAAAACATAAGAGTTCGCTGCACACAGATTCCTACCTTGAGTCGCAACAGCTCCGGCTCAACTAACAATGTAGAGGGGACACTTTGCCAATCAGCGCAGCTCTTCTCATCGGGCCGACCCACGGCGGGAGGCAGACTTGTGCAAACTAGGCACCGTCGAGCCCCTATTTCTCTTGTGAATCACACGTACATGCAAAGCACGCAAAAACTTCTTTGAAGGAACATGGTAGCGACCTATCGACTTTGTCAGTGACTAATTCAAGTTGTTCCGCTGTCTGGCACTTCAGAGCCATTTGGATAGGGCAAGTAGCATAGCGACGGACTTTAACAAAACGGAGGGAAGAGAGGGGAGGGGGGAGGAGAAATGCGACACGGCGGGAAGGGGAGGGGGCGGAGCGGGTCAAATAACCAAACAAGCCGGAGGGAAGAGAGGGGAGGGGGGAGGAGAAATGCGACACGGCGGGAAGGGGAGGGGGCGGAGCGGGTAAACAAAGACGGACGTGCACGCGCTTTTAAGCTCAATGCGCATGCGCATTGAGCTTAAAAGTCACGGGCACTGCAAGGAATCGCCACGATTCCTTGCAGTGTGGATAAAGAGTAGATAAGTCGCAATACTCTCGCCTTGCTCGATGCGCATGCGCATCGACAGGCGAGACCTAAAAAGCAACAGAGCAGCAGAGACAGAGGGGCTGATTTTTCCTCCTCCCCGCCCCTGACCTTCTGTGCAGGGTGTTAATCATCACCCCCACCTCCCCAGACAATCTACCATGCTCTTTGAAGTGCGAGGCAGCGCCACACCTGGCTGCTAAATAGTGCATGGATGGGTGGGGGCGGGCACAAGAGGAGCACACAGCATGTGCAGAAGTACATGTGAGAAGAGTGCTGTGGTCTGTGACTCAACTGATGTGGAGCCCCATGGGATAAGGTGAAGGTGGGGCCCTTGCCTAGCGCGGGCTCTGAAATGACATCCGTCCGTGGAAGAGACATTGAGTGTCTCCATCACTCACGTTCTTCCTTTCTCACCACTTATCTCCAGTCTCCCACGGTTAGCCACCTACAGCCCTTTTCTCTCTGCATCCTTCTGAGTCTTCCATCTGCATATCTCACACATCATTTCTTTCCTCTTCCTCATTTCACTCGTTTTCATGAATAAACCCTCTCCCTTTATCACACACCCACCCATTCTCTTGCCTCACATGTAAACACAACGCATTCTTTTCCTGTAGGACTGTAAACATGTTGACAGCTGTGTACCTCATTCACACGCTTTCATGTAAAATGATAATTACATTTTGCACATATGTAACCATCGCTCTGCGCCCTCTGCAGAGATGCCAAGTATTGGATGAGCATGCAGCCTGACACCTTATCGACTTACCATTAGTACTGTGAGAAATTCACACTGACTTCAGCCTCAACTTCAGAGTCCTCAGTTGTGCCCCATCTTACACACCCACGCATTCCCTGAACCTACATATGCACCTGGAGGAGACTCAGGTCACGGTATGTAATATATAGAAGTTGTGTTGCACAGGGAAAATAAACTTCAGAAACATAACATATGGATAAAGCATATACTCTTAGGGGATGCAAGATGAAGTAAAATGTCAAATGAGAGCAGGGCCTGCATTGCTGACATGGATTACCTTAAGTGTTTACCACATGTCTGTGTACTCTGCAGAGAGGCCGAAGATAGGATGAGCATGTATTCTGAACACCTTATTGACCCACTAACAGGTATTGTGATAAACTCTCACCTCCCTCAGTCTTAACTCCAAAGTTCTCAAACATTCCCAGTCATGCATACCCACCCATTATCTATAGAACTATAGGTGCCCCACTTCACAGTTACCACCATATAAAAGTCATATGTTGAATGGAAATTCACAGAAACCCAGTTTTAAAACGTGAATTGTAATTAGGGACTCAGAATGCATCACGGACATGGATTACCTTGAGGGTGGATGCTATGTGATGCTTTGCTGACGCACTGAAGCTTACATGTGGCTCGGGCAGCAACAGTGGGGTTTGGGGTCCACTGTTGTCTCTACATATCCATTAAGGCACTCTGAGTGGTGGGCAAACAACAGCTGAATCCCAGCAGGACGGCGCACACAAGAGCTCTGTTCGAGAGATCATAGCTCTGAGGCTGCAGCTAAGGGCAGGCAGGATGTGAGCAGAGATGAACTAGGGTTAAAGGATGTGTCTCAGGAGGGTGAGGACATGCATCGTTACAAAGCAAACACATGCGCTCACCTCTGCACGTCAACAGTCTGCAGAGTCAGGCTATCACTGCTCACTAGCATTCTGAAGTCACTGAAACATACATTACCTATACCAGTGCCAGGAGAGGCAGCTTAGAGTGTACTACCACCAATGAATGTCATTCGTCCCAGAGGGGCACCTCTGATCTGTCTTTCTACTGATTACATATAGCCAGGGGGCAGAGCACAGTTTTTTTTTAACCCTCTGACTGTGCAAAATCTTTAATAAGAACATGCTGTCAATTCACAGCTGATGTGTGACGAATGATTGGCCATGGTGTAATGCAGAGCATTTTTAAAAATACATTATAACTCGAGATGCCTGGCGCTTGGCAGGTCTGCAGCCAGCCCGTGGGTGACCCTGCGGGTGATTGACTATATTAAGGCCCACTTTTCAATACTCCACAGCATGGGGCAGCAGCTTTCTAAGATTTGTCTAGTATTGCTGGAGGAAATTTGGCTCAACTGCTATAGCTGCCGACTTTAGAACTAAGGAACCTGGTCCGAAAGCTAGCTTCAGCACAATACCCTGTGGTTCTGGGCAAATCACTTCACTTCACTGTGTGTTAAGACAACAAAAAATGTGCAACGTGCGGCTCATGTAAGGTGCTCTTAAGCCAAGATTGCACTATGTACAGCTGCATAAATAAATCATGAGACTGTGTGGTTGTGTTCAGCTTGTCACCCACAGGCCTTTCAAGTGTCTGTTAGAGTTGCCGCCATTGCATGCCACCCTAATGAAAGTCATATGCCCTTTTACACTTTTAATCTTCAAAAGTAGGCACCTTCCTATATTTTTGTGCATTTTACATCCCACTTTTTCCCACAACCTTTGGGTTCAGTAGCAACATCAGAAGTTCATTTATTTGGTTTATTTGGTTTTAAATAGTGCAGACACTACCCAAAAGTGTTAGAGTGCTTTACAATGGGCAAATCGCATTACACCTATCCACCTAAAGTACAAGTCATATATAGAGTGCGACAGAATGCAAATGGATGCGTGGCTAGGAAGATGTTGAGTAATATTGAGCTCGAGAGGTACGCCTCAAGGCACAGACCATTGCAAAACATAGTAGGTTAAGTGTCGTGCTGAGAGGGGAAACTAAAATACTTTTAGAATAGAAGGGATTTCAGTTTGGATTTAAAGATTGTGAGGGAAGTTGTGGTGTGATTCCAGGATGTAGAGTTTCAGGCTCTGGTCACACTCTTTGAAATGGATTAGGCCATAAATAATTTCTTTTTAAATGTACAGGGTTTTAGAAGCAGCGCTTCAACATTCTGTGATAGTCTAGACCCGCTAGATATTTTTAGCTTGGCAGCCAGCTAGTGTGGAGTAGTTGTTTGTAAAGCCTCGTGAATGATTCAAGCTGTCTTGTACAATGTTCTGACTTCAGTGGAAGCTAGTGGAGTGTTAACAGTACTGGTAAGATGAAGACACTGAGGACAGTTTCACTGTGGTAATCTACATTTGCTTGGCTTTCCTGAATAGACTGAGGACCATAACGTGTAATCTTTCCTGGAGGAGAGGATTCACAGGAACTGAGTCCTGGGCGCTTGTCAGACAGGTTTGCGTAGTGAAGGATGCATAGGGCCATGGTGGTGCAGCCTCCTCCTGCAGCCCTGCCCAGGCTCTGATAGCCTGCATACTCATCCACAGAGCGAGAGACTGTTAGACATGGCCCTTCTTAGAGGAATTTACCCAAAAACATTTTGTGTTTTTCTCCTAGTCTTTGCAGTCTCTCTCCGCATGGCTTTAGGAATCTGGGCAACTTCCCCCTGTACTGAAGAGGGAAGGTGCGCGCGCCCACCTTGGCCGAGCTAGACAGTACTCAATAGGGTTTGGTGCTGTACCTCCATGCGCACTGTTTACAGGTACCCCACATACCCGGGGCATTTACAGCATTTGTTAGTAGTGGGATGATGCACTAAGTGTGCCACCTACTGGATAGCATGTCAACTGTGTATTAGGCCTACCATCGCAGGCCTGTGGGGAGCCATAGCGCCTCTGCCTAAGTTGGCATCACTTAGGCCTCAGCCAACCCTGAGTGGGTCATCCCATACCATGAGGGTACCCCCTCCCCCCATTGAAGTCCTGAAGGGCGTAAGGGGGGGCAGTAGGCTGAAGGCCCGGCGCGTACATATGGCTGTTCTTGGCCCAGATAGTGAGGAACCCCCCACTGGGGGCTTGCCCTGCCTTGGAGTTCTATTCTTCCCATCTTCCTCATCTCATGCTGTTTTGAATACGTGGCCAGCCTGCCATTGCAGGCTTGACGTTGCGCCCTGACACCTTTAGCATTTTAGATAGGTGCCAGGCCTGCCAACGCGGGACGCTGAGTGCATACATTCATCCCTGGTGTTCTAACATCCTGTCCAGGCCTGCCGTTGCAGACCTGTGTCCGCGCGCTTGCTCCGATGGTGCTACTGGCAAGGAGCCCTGTCTGCTTTGGCATGCCGGGTGTGTGCAGTCGCACCCATAAGGGGTCAACCTGTGTTGGGCTGGCCCAGGCAGGGATGTGTGCACACTCTCACCTAAGGTGCCAGGGCCTTGGAGACCTGGTCCAGCCTGGCATTGTAGGCCAGTGTGTGTGCACTGGCATCTATAATGAACAAAGTCATCTGCAGGTGGCCACTGCAGACCACTGTTTGCGCACCCACACCTATGGTGGCCATGACTGTGTGTGCAGCTTGCCATCACAGGCCTATTTATACCCATTAACACCCTTATTAGTTAAACTTATGTCCAGTCTGCTGTTGCAGACTTGGGTGGGCACACTTGGACCCCTGGTGCTCAGGACTATGGGCCTGATTAGGATGGTGGGCGGGCTCATGTCCGCCCACCATCCTAACAAGGATGGGCACCAACCGACAGTGTTGGGGGTCCCACAGTCCAAATTACAATGTGACCGCCACGGTGGCAGTCGCATTGTACAGGTTTTTTATTGCAGTTGGTGCTGCTGGCTGCAGCACCCGCTGCATGGCAAAAAGCGATGTGTAACACATCCCTGTACTACGTGACAGGCACCATGCGGTGCCTGTCACTTGATACGTGTATCTGTTCAGGGACAACAAAGGTGCAACCCCACACCCAAAGAAAAGAGCCCGGGGTGAAGAGGGGCCCGCTACGGGCCTCCAATGTCCATCCCCGCCGGCCTTTCCATGATGGGTGAACTGCCATGGAAAGGCTGGTGGGGAATGAGCATCCTAATCCCTACTGCTGTGCCTGGTAGGCACTGCCACAATTGTATTGTAATAGGGATTGGGAGGCCTCCGCAGCACCGGCGGGCTCAAGTAGCCCGTCAGATGCGTGGCGATTAGGCTTTCGGCCCGGCTGCACACCTCCCGCCATCTAAATCTGGCAGGCAGTAAAGCTGCTTAGGATGGCGGGGAGACCGCCATCCTAATCAGCCCTTATGTGTCCATTCTGCCATTGCAGATCAGTGTGTGCACTAGCTCACATGCGCCCAGGTAGTAAGGAATACCTGTGTGTTTCCACTACCTATAGCACTTACTCTTCCCTTAAGCTAACATGGGGATACAGTTGACACTACTTCGGGCTGCAATAATTGATTGCCGTGGAGCAGCTTCATTATGTTTCCTATTAATGGATTCGCCATGCCAAGTGGTAAAGCTGGTTTTGCCATAACTCACTTAAAAATGTCACTTATAGAATATGGACATATCTATGCTCTAAGAGCCTTGTGTGCCATGATGCCAGAGTCCAGTGGACACCAGAGGTCAGGGGAGCACATTTGTGCATTCTCCGGCAACAGCCATAAACCATAGACCATGAGATACAATGGGACAACAGACCTCTGCCATTTGAGGGCAAGATGGAATAGATAGGAGAGAGAGGTTTTGACAGGTCTCTAGGGGCTGGATCATGGCCCGATTAAAGATTAAGATCTACATTCCACGGTCTCATGGCAGATTGACCTACAATTTAGGGGAGACATCTCTGGTTCAGAGGGAAACCCCTAAACCACCCCTTACTTCAAAGACACACAATATTATAACTATGGGTGCCATCCTTCAGCAAAGGGTGAGATACACTTGTGGGGATGTGGAACCGAAGAACCCGGACTGGGTGGTGCACATTGCCAGAAGACTCTGTTGTGCACATGGATGATTACTGCCATTGAAAGGGACAGCATGCTCTTTCGGAATAGTGGCTGGCTTGGTCTGAAGACGTGCTGAAGTGTGCCTGCCTGAAGTGTGCTCTTCACGGGCCTGTCGGTTGGCCTCCTGTTCTCTTGGCGATCTTAGAGATATCAAAAATTTCCCATGAGGGACCTATACCATCTACCTGACATCCGGAGAGCGGTACCCTCTCAAGTGCCCACATCTAAGTCGTGTGGTTCCCGTATCGCAGGATCCCTGACACTCGTTAGCATCTTGTTGGGAGTCAGCAGATTCACAGGTTGTGGGTTCCAAGGTGACCTGCTTCGCCGATCGTGCCACATCTCTCATGTGTCACGCCAACTCCATACTCAGTGCGTGCGGTATCCGATTCACAGGGTGCGAACCTGGAAGGTGGAGATTTACCCATTATAGTGCCTCATTCTGCCTCATGTGGCTCTGCCGAACTTGCGCCTTTGTGTGTGAACGGACTGGTCTGGTCCAACCTGATCATCGTACACTAGATGTGGTGCCTCCTGTCAATGGAGGTAGGGAATTTGCAACTCTTCATTGTGTGTGACGGGAATTGACTGGTGCAACCCTTATCAATGTGCACCTATCACAGTGCCTCATTTCCAGGGTGGTACGGAATTTGCAACTCATCCTGTTTGAGATCTGAGGTGTCATGTGTGACTTATGCCAAAGTGCACTAGATGCGGTGCCTGGGTTGCCCGGGCAGTACTCTGGTCATCGTGCATCTGTTAGGGTGCCTCCTCCTATCCTCTGTGTTACTCCCCATTCTTTTGTTGTTCCTGTCTTTACCCATATCACGGTGGACCAACTCCCTCTCCACAACTGGCCCCTCCCGAAGACATCTTGGTGCCAAGTAGTAGCAAGAGGGATTGACTGGGTTGAAGAAACACTTCTGAGACAGCTTGTTTATGTCTACCTCCTAATTAAGGCAAAAAGTAAGAGAGGGGTCCAGTAATACCAAAGGGGTAGGACACCAATAGTAAGCACTAAAAACAACAATCCCTTTGGGTTCTTGTTTATACCATCACACACATATTACCTCCATTCATACTGTTCTCTAATACCACTGTAGTCAGCACCAATCAGAACTCCAAAAGATAGTGTAGAAAAGTTCATACATTTTTATTTTTCATTAGATATATATGTTAAAAAAAATATATATATTCCTTTTGTCACTGAGTTAAAAGACTAGCCGTTTACGAGCTTGTCACACAACAAATAAAATCACTAGTACAATAAAAGATTATTTTTCAACAGCAATATTGCAAATATTGGGGAATTATAAGACAGTATTCGGTAAGTCTTAAAACAACCTCCTGTTCATCGTAAGAGAATCTATTCACAAAACAGAACCTTCTATGTCTTCAAAATGTAACATGCTAAACACATAAGTATTCCTTTTCTTAGCTATGGCCTCAATGTTGCTCCAAATATGTTATTTAGGCCACCTATGTTGTGAACAGGAGTTTTTTGTAGAATTATTTATGGGCACAGAAGCGACGCGTTTCGGTGGTATCTATCCACCTTCTTCAGGCTAACAACAAAATTTGATAGTGCAAATCTCCCCTCGATTAATCTAAAAATAACAATAAAATCAATTGATGTTACACCCCAACATTTTGCTCTTCAGTTGCTAATACAGAAAAATGGTATCTCGTTTGCATCCAGATAACATCATATTTGTATTGCATAGATCACCAGATAACAGTTCAATCAATGTTTAATCCCTATTTCATAAAAGATATGAATTTCGACACTACATTTTAAGCTAAAAAATTGGTGCTGTAAAGGGTCTTTTCTGACTCAGATCTCCCAACATTCAACCTAACCATTCTATCCTCACTCTCACACACAATATAGTTCCAACACAGATACCCACCCTTTCGTTCGTGGGAGGAAGGAGAAAACACTCAATTCGTGTGAAGCGGCCAAATATTTAGGACAAGTACATCGGCAATCAGATCCTCACAGAAGGGGTCAGGTTCGATCACCCTAGAATAACATACATTTGTTGGTCAATGCACAACAAAGGGAGAAAGTAAAGGGGTAACTTATCTAAACTGCAATGAGCCAATATTTCTCATATCTCCATTTTATTCATTTTGGGAAAAATAGCTAGTATTATGTGCGTAAAACACGGGCAGTTTTTTATATATATACATATATATAAATCAGGCCTCTATGCTAATAATCCTGTCAAGGAAAAAGTCTGCAAAGCAATTTTACCTATTTCATCGTGTCTCTTAATTTCTTTGTTAGTATTGATTAGAATGTGGATTTGTTTTCATCACACTAGAAGTGGCATCAGTCAGGGACATATGTCTCCTTAATTCCACTAAAATCATGAGGAGACATAGACACGTAAATTAAGTGTTCATTCTCAAACTCACAGAGTATTTTAAATTCAAAGTGGTCCTATTGTGGGAAGTTTACCTGTTTAGTAAAAGAAGCAGATTCAGATAAACGAACTTCAAGGTGGTACGCCGTCCAGGTAACTTTTAAGGGGATCGGGCACTCCACATTTAGCCTGTGTTTATAAGGAAACATCATAATGTTTAGAAGGAGCCCCATATAGCATCCACTAAGTTCTCACATCGCCGGGACCTGTAGCCACCAAGCGTCCCATGCATGGGACAGCCCGCAACTAACTTAGTGTCAATCTAAAGCCGAGTGCGAACCACAATGTGCTATGACCATCACTGCCCCCTAACTGCCTAAACTCGCCCGAAAGCACTCACCGAGATGTCGGCGTTTCCTTCGCTGCCCTTCAATGCTCGTAGCAGCCGTGTATAGAGGACCCCGGAGGCCCCGCACTCGACTTATAAGAACACTTCCTACGTGAGGGCGTTGCGCATAAGGTGCGATAGAAAGCAGACTGGTGAGAGAATGGCCGCCATCTTAAACGGTAGTCGCTATCGCGTACCACCTCATATACAAAGGTGTTACGCTGTCTGTCGACAAACTACAAAAACAGAAGGGAGCTCTGTATCGTCATTTGGGGGCTGTACAGCAGCTGCAGAACAACGGCTCCTGACTGAGTGGGGCTTACCTTGTTTCCTTGCCGCTACCACCGCCGAGAGTCACAGGGAGGCATCATCAGCGCCGCCGCTGCTCCGGGCAAACAACTCCTGGCAGCCTTAGCGGCGCGGTGCACTGCCCACACACCCAGCAGCGCCAGGAGGCGCTTATAATCGGCGCAGCCCTTGGCAGAGCGGGGGAGCACTATATCGTCATCTGGGGGCTGTACAGCAGCTGCAGAACAATGGCTCCTGACTGAGAGGGGCTTACCTTGTTTCCTTGCCGCTACCACCGCCGAGAGTCACAGGGAGGCATCATCAGTGCTGCCGCTGCTCCGGGCATACAACTCCCGGCAGCCCTAGCGGCACGGCGCGCTGCCCACGCACCCAGCAGTGCCTTGAAGCACTTATAATCGGCGCAGCCCTTGTCTCGCGGGATGCCCGCGGGACGCGCCGGGCTAAGCCCGGGCAAAGGGCGGGCCGTCTGTGGCCGTCCGGGGCCGTAGGAGGCCGGGCTGTCCCACGGATATAGTTTTGCTGTTGTGGATTCGCATTCCCCAAGTGAGACTTTTATTCTTTGACATTGGGCAGGGCCCTGTTACAGTCAATATCTTAGTACATATGTTTGTAACCCTTGTATTAGGGTAACTTGTTTTTTACACTTGTTTTGTTCTATTAACTTTTAAGTATCTAAGTACCTATAGTAAGTGTTGATTATGTCTAAAACTAAATCGGACAAAAATGCATCTGGACTGGCCACCATTGACAATTACCTAGTGAAAGTGGTCAACAAAATTAATAATGACTGGAGAGCCTCGCTAGGAAGGGGGAGTCCTCCTGTTTTACACCCAGTCACTCCTACCCCTCTGGTGGAACTACCAGTGGATGACAGCTTTGATCTGGGTAATCGGGTGCCCGTAATAATTGAAGCGCAGGTTCACTCTGAGCTTAATCAGGACATCCCGTATACATCTTTTGAGGTAACGGAGCAGTGTCCCCCAATCCCAGAGCAGTAAGGGCTTGTAGGAAACCACAAACTAAACGTGGGGGAAATCGTAGCAAAAAAAAGAATAGAAACAATCTGATCGCCCCGAACCGGCCCCTCTGGTGGAACTGACCCACAGGAAAGAAAAAGCGCAGCTAGCATAAATATAAACCCTGAGCAATTTGAATTATTAGTCTGTGCTATAGAAGCCAGGATAGAGGCTTAGATGGAAGAGATCATTAAACCCCTAGTGCTTAAATTGGATACTGTTGCTCTAGAAGTTAACAGACTGGGAGGTTTGCCAGCAACACATCTAGCCTCGGCAGGAAGAAATAAGGTTGTCACAAAGGGTCCTGCTGGAGAGGGGCAGGGTTCTAGCAAAAGCATTCTACATCAACCCAGCCAGCTAATCACAGCAACTGAAACTGCTTTGCCTGATCCTACACCAATAATTTGTCAGAATAAACAGGCAATAGCAGTACCAGAGGGTAAATTGGGTTTTAGACAGGTAAAGAAAAGTCGCTTTATTAATCTTCCCCCTGACTGTGCACCCTATGTGGTCGTCCTAACCAATGTCCCGCCTATTGATCATCATCCTGCTCAGCCCCATGAGGAATCTCATGATTCGCTTAAAAACAAAACTGTCTCATGGCTGAACAAGAGATGTGGCTTTCCAATTACCTACTCTGAGCAAATATTGTGCACCAGAAGAATACATTGGATTGGGCCGTCTAGAAAGACATGTAGTGGGGATTGTGTCATTTTTAATTTAAATACCCGCAACATGTTGCAACAGCCTTGCTAAGAGCAGCTTCCCTCGTTTATGATGTGAATAGTGTATGTGTGCGACCACTTGGCTACTTCTACACTCATCTCATTAAAGCTCCTTCTGATCTTAGCAGAAGTAGACCATTCACTCCTATTCATCATCTCGCCCCTGAAGTAACACAATTTAACAATCCTAATAACTACTGTAGGAATGGGTTTAATGTTGTGATGCAAAATAGATCTGATTTACTCTCAGGCCTAGAGGCGTGTGACTGACGCGAGGATTCTGGGGAATAGGGTAGGTAGAGACTGGCAGATTTGGGTGGGATAGAAACCACACGGGAAAAGAGGAGTCACAACAATGTAATTTCCTGGAACATTGCGGGCTTGGGTGCTAAGATGCAGGATTGTAATTGGATTAGGTACATAAAACAGTATCATATAATTTGTTTGCAGGAGACCTGGTCCATTGAATGCAATCATTTTCTAGAAGGGTATAAGGCATTCTACATCCCCGCCACTGCAACCACCAGGGGAAGACCGAAGGGGGGAATTGTTACGTACATTTCTGTTGCACTGACTTGTAAAGTACGTAGAGTACCATCTGCCAACCATGGAATTATTGGTTTAGTTTTATTTGGAGAAAACTGTATAGCTGGTCTGGTTAACTTTTATAATTCTGTCAATTCATGCTCAAATTCTAGTCAAGTATCTGCGTTGAATGTTTTTATTAGCACGTCAATGAAACAGAGTCTTCACAATCTCATGATCATGGGCGACTTTAATGTCCACCCCTGTGGTGACCCCCTTTTTAAGTGTATTCTAGATCTGAACTGTGCACGATCTAATGGGTTACATTTAGAACATACGATTGAGGGGGAACTTTTTAATGATTTACTGAATGATCTGGATGTGACACCGACCATGGCCTTGATGGATCCTGCCAAGAGTTTTGAGATCCCGACTTTTAAGAGGCATGGGAGGGGAACCTTCATTGACTACGTATTAATTTCCTTATCAATGCAGTCTTTTGAGGTCACTTTTACTATTGAAGACAGTGAATTCAGTGACCATAATCCGCTCACTGTTCACCTGATGGGACCGTGGATAGCTAAAGTAGGGCCGAGCCATACTCAGGGTAGGGTGAGCACAACTGATGGGAGACGCCGACTGAGATGGTCTAAGATCACCCCAGATCTGCTGTACAAAGACACCAAAGTCATTTGTGCAGATGAAATCACCACCTGCACTCAAGAAGGCGAACAGCCGAGCAAGGTACTTAGTGCGTTTCAAGGACTCTCGGACAAGGTCTCTCAGCTGTTGTCGGTACCAGTAAAAAACTCAGTCAACGTGGGACCAAAGTGGTTTAACCATGACTGTTCCAAAGCAGCAAGTAACCTAGGGATGGCTCTAGTAGCTAAACCAAGAATACAGGCGTCTGTCCAACTTTGCCGGAAAGAATACAAATCTACTATTGCCAAACGTAAGGAACTCCTAAGGGAAGAGGCCTGGAATGAGATCCTTGATCCCGCCATCTTGAGGTGCAGCTCCAGATTCTGGGCTGTAATGAAAAAACCTTTTTTGGTTCATGAGCCCGGTGACAGCTTAGAATGTTACATACAAAAGGAGGAGTGGGAAGCACACTTCAAGCAATTATACTGCTGCCGGGGGGGCGCTAGAGGGCGCACTGCGGAATGGCTGACTTCTAAGTCGGCTCCGCCGGTCGGGCGCGTTTCCTCGGACCCCTTGCCCTAAATCCACCCCGATTCCCACGCAAATCAGCAGAATGGATGACTGAGGGTCTCGGCTCCGCGCTGTGATGGGGCCAGCAAGAAATTGTGCAGCACGCCGAAGAAATCAGCAAACACCCTCACGGCGCTGAAAGGCTGGCGAAAATGGCGGCGCGTGGCGGTGACGACCGCAGCTGACACCGAGCGATGTCGCCCTCGGACGATCACAGGGCTGTCCTCATCCCAGCGCGCTAGCTGTGGGGAACGAGAGCTGGCGAAAATCAGGTGCGGTGTACCTGTCCAGCGAGCGGATCTCGGAGAGTACTTTGTGCGTTCCACGGCGGCCAAAATGGCGGCGGCGGTGAAACGCAAGGTCGGCGACCCTGCCCCGGACACTGCAAACTCCCCGTTTTCCTGCACCAGCGAATAACCAGGAGCGGGAACGCTCCACAGCGCGGCAGCAGAGGCGGACAGGAGAGAGAAGCGGCTGGGGGCTCGCCGGGGAGTGTGCGGAGGTGAGAGGCTTCCCGTTGCTGCTGCGCGCCGCGCCTGAAGGCGCGAACCAGACCCGCCGTCACTCACGGGACCAATTCCCACGGACAGAGGGATACGGGGACACGCTGCAATTCCCTCAACACTTGCATTATCACGGGACACTCCTGCGCAGTAAAGTGCACTGACCTGTACCACTATGTGGCTGAATGGACAGTCTAATGAATAGATCCACAACGCAGGGGGCGGTTGGGACACAATTACGTCGCACACGGACAACGGCCAAGCCAACAGCTCCAACGAGCCCGACGATCGCTAGCCCAGCTGAATCCCAGGGTACAATGGGGAAGCCCGACAAGCAGCAATCGAAACTGCCCTTTGAGGCGAGAAAGCAAACGATGAAAACGGGAGCTGCTCAGGACGCTGACGGAGAGCAGGTACTGGGGGACGGCGCTGGCATGGAGGCAGTACTAAGGGCTATTCAGCAGAGTCTGCACGATATGAATAACAAAATGGACAGTGTCGTGGCACGGGTGGACTCTTTGTCAAACAAGCTGGAAAACCACGAGGAGAGACTAGTGGAGGCGGAGCAGAGGATCTCCTCGGTGGAAGACCACTCCAGAGACATCGCGAAAACACACAGCGCCATTGACAAGACCCTGGAAACCCTGAAGGCGAAGGTGGAAGACCAGGAAGCGAGGTCCCGCCGCAACAACGTACGCATCTCGGGCCTGCCGGAATCCACCAACACAGGCAAGATGGAGACGTACGTGGAGAGCATGCTAAAAGATATCTTCGGGGCTAGAAGCTTCTCGGACGTCTTCCTGGTCGAACGCGCACATCGTTCCCTGGCCCCCACTCCGAAACCAGGGGCTCCGCCTCGAATAATCATCGCCCGAGTGCTCAACTACAGGGACAGGGACACTATACTCCGACTGGCGAGGGAAAAGGGCGCCATTACTCACCAGGGCAACTCGCTGGAGTTTTACCCAGACCACACTATGGCGGTACAGCAGGCTAGAAAGGAGTTTGCTCCAGTGAAGAAGAAACTTCGAGAGCTGGAAATTGGATATGCGATGTTGTACCCTGCAAAACTAAAAATCCTAACGGATGGCAAGCCGGTGGTTCTCACGACGGTGCAAGCCGCACAGGATTACGTCAAGAACCTCACCAAACGTCGGAAAAATCAGGAGACTGCGGGCAGAATGAGCGACAACGACTGACGGCACGTTGGCTGACATGTGCGCACCATTAGATTGCTTCTACGAAGTTGGCAGCAGGCGACGGACAATTTGAATAGAGTGCATCTACACGTTGTGATCCACGAGACCGAGGTCGTAGCTGCTGACGAACTTTGGAAGGGAGTCATACTTGGCAGTAACGCAGTGAGTACACTTGGGGAGCGTTGATGCAGGGCCAGCACACGGGCTCTGGGTTTCAACTGACTAAAGACATGCGGCCGGCAGGCTGTACTGACTGCACTATCACTGTGAAACCCCGAGACACTGACTACGAGGAAGTGCGGCATTGCCTGCATGTGTTCTGAGACCTCGGAGGGAACCGGGGGGGGATAACACGGGTCATAAAATACTTGCGGAGGATTGGGAGCGAGGTGAGAGGGATAGGGGGTGAATGTTGACAATGTCATTATGTACAAATCGCGCTCGACCACATCCACTATGTGGATGGAGATGTGTGCTTCGGGCGGCACCCCCAGGAGGGTGTTCCCCACAACAAGTTCAATCACAGTTCTGAAGTTAGGGGGGCATGGCTTTGGCAAAGTTTGGGCGCTAAAGTGGGAGGCGGGGGGTTGGGGAAGCTAAGTAGAGTTAATATGTTTGCACTGTGTCTGAGAAGCATTGCGACCTCTTTTGTTGCCTGCACTACGTATGTTGAGAACGCGCTGTTTCACAGGTGGCCACACAGAACACGCGGCGCACAATTTCACCTGATCACGTGCTAATGGCATGCTCTGACACACTCAACTTCATCACGTGGAATGTCAGGGGGCTGGGGAACCCGAAAAAGAAAAGGCAAATGTTTGCGTACTTTGACAGACTTAAGGTAGATGTGGCGTTTCTACAAGAAACACACCTGGCACCCACTTCCACATCCAGGCTGGGGAACAAATGGGCAGAATCCGCCACAGGCGCATACTACTCGACGTACTCCCGAGGCGTCAGTATCTTGATCAAGAAAGGCACTCACTTCAAGATCAAAGACACGTACACTGACACAGGGGGATGATATGTTATAGTGGTGGGCGAGACGAGACACCAAAAACTAGCCCTTGTAAATGTGTATGGCCCGAATGTGGATGATGCAGGGTTTTTTGAAAGGTTATGGCACACTATAGCTGATGTACAAGCGGACAATGTCATCTGGGGGGGGGATTTTAACATAACACTCAGAGACGGGCTCGACAGAGCAACACACACACTAGAGCACCACACTAAGGCGAGGGAAATGCTACTGGACGCAATGTCTAACCTACATGTACGTGACCTGTGGAGGATACTGCACCCAGGGGAAAAGGTTGCCACGCACATAAATGCTGCAAATAGGAGCTGGTCCAGATTAGACTTTTGGCTAGCCACACAGGACGTCCTTGCATGGGTGGAGCAGATAACACACCTCCCGAGAACACTGTCGGATCACGGTCCTGTACTCCTAAAGTTACGGATCCCACGATATGTCCCACCGCCCTACACCTGGCGGTTTAACGCGCAAGCCTTGCGAGATCCACTGTATGTCGATACGGTCCAGAAAGCGATCACCGACTACTTCGAGCTGAATGCCCCCACCACGGAGGACCCGTGCCTCCTGTGGGAAGCGTTTAAAGCGACAATACGAGGCGTGTGTATTAACACGTCCGCTGGCATATTGAAAGATATTCGTCACCAACTTACTAGGAGGGAGGAGATGCTCCGGGACCTGGAACAGCGATACACAACCACAGGAAACACGGCACTATTGAGTGACATTCAGACAATACTGTTGGAATACAACACATTTGCTGATGATGAACTTAAATACATCTTCAAGAGGACAACGGCTAGGAGATATGGGGAAGGGGGTAGACCGGGCAGGGCCCTAGCAGAAAAGATTTGCTCGGGAAGGGCGCCACAACATATAGCGACTATACATACCAAACAGGGCACACGTGCACACGACATGCCGACCATTATGGGTGAATTCAGAGACACCTATGGGGCACTCTATGAGGCCAGGGCTCAAATATCACGGGAGGAGCTACTGGAATACATGGCAGACGTGGAGATCGCCTGGCTGGCGGACGGACACAGGGAATATTTAGCAAGGCCTCTCACGATACAAGAAGTCATAGACACTATCAAAAGACTCCCCAATGGCAAAGCGCCGGGCCCAGACGGCTTCGTCATAGAATTTTACAAAACGTATGAAGACAAGCTAGCAACACATTTGGTGAATTTGTACGAGGCCGCGCATGAAGCCCAGACACTGCCACCGTCCATGAGAGAGGCGTTGATTGTCGCTCTACTAAAGCCGGGCAAAGACGAAGAACACTGCGACTCATACCGCCCCCTCTCCTTAATAAACGTGGACACTAAGATATTAACTAGCATTCTAGCGGACCGACTGAAGCCACTAATGCCGATGTTAATAAGACCAGATCAGGCAGGTTTCATCCCAGATCGGTCGACCACGCACAACACTCGCACCCTTTTTGCTCTGGCACACTACCTGGCCCCAGATATCAACACGGTTGCCGTTTTACTGGACGCGGCCAAGGCGTTCGATACGATTGACTGGCCGTTCTTACACGCTGTCCTAATCCGGATGGGGTTCCCCCCACTATTCATCGGCTGGATCACAATGCTATACTCGGGCCTGTCGGCCCGCATACGTGTAAACAAGCATCTATCGTCCCCAATAAACATCGAGCGAGGCACCAGACAAGGGTGTCCTTTATCGCCAATGCTATTTGCCCTTATACTGGAACCCTTGGCATGTAAAATAAGACAGCACCACCACTATTCAGCTATTCAGTTGCCTACGCGACCCATACACATAGCATTATATGCGGATGACATGGTCCTATACGTAAAAAACCCGGAGACAAATCTCAACCCACTACTGCGGGAATACATTAAATTCGGCCAATACTCGGGACTCCACATCAATTGGAGCAAATCCCTCATACTCCCGCTGACGGACGGTACCCAGCCCACGGCGCTGGACTACCCCCTGGAATGGCAGGAGGAACCGACGAAATATTTGGGTATTTGGTTCCACAGAGATCCGGAGTTGGTCATCCGCACCAACTACGGGAGAGTCATCTCCACGCTGGAAGATAAGGTCAAAAGATGGATTGGACTCCCGCTCTCACTGGCAGACAGACTTGCCATTGTGAAGATGGTGCTCCTGCCCAAATTCTTATATCTCTTCAATAATATACCTATTAAGCCCCCGGCGGAGGTGTTTCGCAACATTAAATCCCTCATGCTCTCCTTAATATGGGCGGGGAAGCAGGCCAGATTGGATCTGCAGACTCTGACACTCCCATACGCTAAAGGGGGTTTCAAGGTGCCAGATATTTACCTATACTACCAGTGTGCACAGGCGCAATTCGCGCATTATTGGTTTCACGAGATTCCTTTTTTAACGCACGTAGCTGTAGAGCATGGTGATGCTGATCCCATCCCACTGACGAGTATCTTAACGCACAAACGTCCCAGACTACATGACCACGACATCAACCCGGTGAACACCACGATAGAAGCGTGGAGGACACTAAGTAAGATGGCACATTGCACACCAATCTACGCACCAACACTCCCCTTAGCTCACCATCCGGCACTATCTGTCACACAAGAACAGGTGGGGATGGATCTTCTTAAACGCGCTGGCATAGACACCCTAGGGGATTTGTATAGAGATGGGCAGTTTGTAACGCTGAACCAACTGACATACATCCAAAATCCAACTCTACTGTTTAGTTTCAACTACTACAGATTACAGAGGGCGGTGAAGGAGCATTTTGTAACTTTCCCAGCAGAACCACAAACACTCGCACCACTGACACTCGTGCTCGACACCCCCTCGGCGTCACACCTGGTGTCTCGACTATACCGCAGCGCGCAATCTAGCAATGGGGGTAACACTGCAAGAGCCAGAGAGAAATGGAACGTAGCACTAGGGGATGACCTCACGGAAGAGGAGTGGGAGGCCACCTGCATGCTAACGGGGATGCTGACACCAAACGGGAATCTTAGACTGATTCATTATAAATATTTACACCACATGTACCACACGCCTGAACGGCTGCACAGATATGGTCTGAGGGACAACTCTAACTGCACTAGGTGCGGACAGGAACACGCGGATTTCATACACTTGGCGTGGCGCTGCGATGCGGTGGCTCAATACTGGGATCAGGTGGTGCGGACACTCAACACTATATTGGGGACACAGTTACCGTGTACTGCTAAAGTCTGTCTCCTTGGGCTGGTGCCGCACCTGAGAGCGAGACGACGTAAGCTTTGTGTGATTGCACTTTTGATGGCGAAGAGGAGAATATCCTTGCATTGGAACAGTAAGCGGAAACCTAAAGTGAAAAACTGGCTGGAGGATTTGACCTATTGTAGAGACACTTTGGTCACATATGAGGAAGAGTTGCCTATGGGGTCCCGCCCCAGAGACTTCTGGGAACCTTTCCAACAGTATCTGGTGTCAGTGGCCTCTGACGACGATGCGTGCTGAGCGCTCAATTGCTACAGGTTGCTTGCTACTCTGAGCTGCAATTGGCGGGGCGATGAGGGAGGGAGAATGTTGTGACACAGTGCTTTGAGTTTTATGGGGGGTTATTATTTTGTTGTTTGTATCATCCTCCCTAGGTTATGGGGGCTTAGGTTGACAAAACTGATAATGTAAGACTGACCAGGCATATACACCATGCAGATGCATTGCCGAAATCCGAGCCTACACTGACACCGAGCACGCGCCGCCGGACCTATGGTTGTCGGCTGATGGGCTGTGTATGGATAAGTCTCTGATTTACTCTTGCATACTGTGCACAGCCGGCCTTCTCAGGTTGTAGGCGATATTGACTGTACTATTTCTATGACAATGTGCAATAAATGTCTTACCCAAAAAAACAAACAAAAAAAAAATAATTATACTGCTGCCGGATGGATGAAGCTTTTATCCTATCGTCTTGCACTACCGGGGAGCAGATTAGCATTGATAGGGGTGAAGTCATTGAGGGTGTTATGGGATTAACAGCCGGGAAAGCACCCGGTCCCGATGGGATCCCCCCAGATCTATTTAAATCTGAACCAACCTTCTGGGTCCCTATACTACAGTCTGTGTTTAACACTGCAGTAAAAAGTGTTTGCTCACAATCGTGGGGGGTTTCTACGATTGTCCCGGTTTTTAAAAAGGGTGACAAGAGTAGCACACACTGTTACAGACCAATTTCATTAATAGACTCTATGGTTAAAATAATAGGAAGGATACTACTGCCGAGACTCTCAGACTGGGTGGTGGAAAACAACATCATGTCCATCTCCCAGTATGGATTCTGCAGTGGTCGCTCAACAATAACTCAATGCCTTAACCTATTTTTAATTTTAAGTAAGTATACAGTGGTTCATAGGGGTACCATCCACCTCGCCTTTATGGACCTGTCTTCGGCTTTCGACTGTGTGAACAGGGGGAAGTTGTGGCAGTCCATGCGGGCGAGGGGGGTGGACAGTGGTATTGTTGATTTCCTCATAGATCTTCACAGCAATACCAGAGCCAATGTCAGATACTCTCAAGATTTGAGCATAACAAACAATTTTGACATTAGAAAGGGGGTCCGTCAAGGATGTATTTTGCCCCCCTTCCTTTTTAACTTTTACATTAATGACTTAGATAGTGTTTTGCAGAAGGTATCGGCTGACTGCCCTAGAGTCGGCAGGCGGGGAATTCCAGTACTTTTATATGCAGATGATGCAGTTTTAATATCCAGAACTGAAAGGGGCCTCCAAGTTTTATTAAATGCTTTTAAGTCCTTCATGACAGATAGAGACCTTATGATTAATAACTCAAAATCATTTGTCATGCAAGTTGGCCAACAACCAAGTAGGAACTTTTTATTTAAAATTGATGAAGCGGTAATCCCAATATCAAAAACGTTCTCCTACCTTGGGGTTCTTTTTGATACCAAACTAAACTGGGGCCCACATCTTGCCAAAAAGAAAGGTGAATTGGTCAGGGTGAATGCCTCCATTTTTAATTTCGCCTCGAAACTGGGGAAAAAACCTACCGGTGCCATGCTGAAACTTTATAATGCTAAATCCGTGGCAATGGCTACATACGGTAGTGAAATATAGGGGTATGTCGGGGATGAGCAGCTGCAGATTGCTGACATTTTTTTTATGAAGCGTCTCCTGTGTGTCCCCGCAGGCACGTCAAATCTTGCTGTACACGAGGAATTGGGGACGCAATATTTATGTGACATTTTCTCCTTACGCCCGTTGACTTGCTGGATAAAACTGTGGCTGAATCCGGATATTCCATTGACACATTTGATTGTGAGGGACTGTTTGTCCCAGGACAAGGGTATCCCATGGATAAAATACCTGAAATCCAGCTTTGGTAGGCTCGGGCGTCTTGATTTGTTTGAACAGCCAAGCCAGATTGTGAAGGGGGACCTGGAGGTAATCAAACGGGCCTTCCTTACGGATAGGAAGAACCAGAGGGAAGGTGTGGAGCTCCAGAAACAAAGTGTGAGAAAATTTGTCATGCTGAAAACGTGTGTAACCACCGAGCCATATTTACTGGGCTCCCTGACCTCTCATGAAAAGTTCCTGTTAACAAGGTTCAGGTTAAATCTCTTTCATCATCTGCTGGCTAGGCCAAAAACTGTTAATTTGAATAAGAATACAGTACCCTGCGGCTGCGACGGAAAGTCTCCGCAGGATATGCTGCATTTTTTTTTTTTATGTAGGTTTGATGAATATCCCCGCAAGCGCTATCTGGTGATTCTTTTAAAAAAAACTCATTTTACTCAGATCAGACCGGCTTTAATGTATTTACAACTTTTACACAGTGATAGTATTCTCCAAATTACTGAATTTTTAAAATTAAGTGTAAAGTTGAGAAAATGTTTGGATCAGTAGTGGATTCTTGCAATGAATTTTCGAATCTCTTGATTTTTATGTAACGAAGACAGCACATTTTAGCACTTCTTGCACTTTATTAGATATGTGTTTACAACAAATGTATTTTTAATTGTGGCATCATTGTATTTGTACTTTTATGGTTTGAACTAAAATCGAAATAAAGTTTATTGACTGACTGACTGACAAACTACAAAAACAGAATGCTTTCGTATCATGTATCTCACAAACAACGATCTATCAGTAATTTATGTGAATGTCCTCTATGCCTTGTAAAGAAGTCCCTTTTTGTTGAAGTATAAACTATGTTTGATAAAAATGAACTAAAATGAAAATTAAGCGAAATAGTATTAAATAATATCATCTAAAAAGTAAGGAAGAATCGCACACACGATCCCATAAACTTGGGTCTCATAATGAACACAAGAGCTGCCATAACAGTCAACAGTTCAATCTGATTGAGCCAGGAAGGATCCGTAGTTATTTCCCATATATAGTTTAAGGGCAATACCAGTTAGGTCACTAAGGCATAAGCCTCTCTCAGCCTACCAGGGATAGGACTGCTTCTGTCTGGCTTGTTCAATCGCCATTTTGTTAACCATTTTATTTCTCAAATTGATCAGCTGCAATAGATCAATAGATTAATGGCAATACCAGTTAGGTCACTAAGACATAAACCTCTCTCAGCCTACCAAAGAAAGGACTTCTTCTGTCTTGATTGTTCAATCGCCATTTTGTTGACCATTTAATTTTTCAAAGCGATCAGCTGCAATAGATCAATATCTAACCAGGATGGAATCCTTAAATTACAGACAACAGATTTGTCATCCTACTATTAATTCAGTCAAAGGTACATTTGAAAGTTAAGTCAGCGATGTTCATAATAGGCACTTTAGAGGGTAGAGTCAGCGATATTCATAAGAGGAACTTATCCCATTCCTCACGTGTTTTCAGACCTTTTCTCATAGTATTGAGTATGGATATATACCACTGCTCCCTTGCCTTTCTTTTGTCTTCCATGTTGCCCCCTCTTTTGTTTAAAATTACCTTCTCTAAAATAAACCACCTAAAGTCTGTTTCACTATGGCCCTGTTCAATGAAAAGGGCCACTAGTGGGGCATTGACTTTTTTTAGTTTTTATTGCAGATCTATGTTCGAGGAGACGTATCCTCAATTCCCTGCTGGTCTCCCCCACATAGGCCAATCCACAAGGGCACCTCAAAAAATATATAATATTTTTGCTGAGAAAGTTGTTTAAGGTATGCGCAACCAAGGTGCTGCCGTTATGTTTCAACTCCTTGGCTACAATGCATTGGGCACATAAAGAGCACATAAAGAGCAATTGCCACATCTGGTATTTCCTGTGGCTTTTGTGTTTTCCAAAATTTTCTGTTTGAGGATTGGTACTTCTCTGTATGTGTGCACTAACTGATTACGTAAATTAGTGTTCCGTTTGTACGCAAAAATTGGTTTTTCAAGTTTCACTATTTCTTCGTTGTTCAGTATGTGCCAGTGTTTATTTATTATGTTTTTAATTTTATTACTGGCTTCATAGAATTGGCTCACAAATACTACCTTGGTCATGGGGTCTTTCTTCTTGGGCCCCTCAAACATGGCCTCTCTGTTATAGAAACGTGCTCTTTTAAAAGAATGTGAGACCAACTTTATCGGATAGCCTCTGTCTCTTAGTTTGAGTTTCAGTATCTCAGAATGCTTGTAAAAATCCTGTAGTTCCGTGCAGTTCTTCCTTAAACGGAGGAACTGACTAAAAGGAATGTTTTCCTTTTGGGATTTAGGATGGAAACTGGAGAAATGGAGCAAGGTGTTCTTGTCCATTGGCTTAGTATATAGTTCTACCTCCAGTTTGCCACCCCTTGCCCCAATCGTGATGTCCAAGTAATCTACACTCACCTTGCTATATTTTGCTGTAAATTTAAGGTTCACGTCTCCCAAATTGAGCCAAGACAGGAATTCCTCCAAAAGTTCTGTTTAGCCAGTCCATATAAAGAGAACATCTTCGATAAAACGATGCCATTCACTAATGTTTTTAGGTCTCGTGTAAGCGAAAGACCTATTGCTGCCTAGTTAGCTCTGAAGGGACCACAGACCGGGGCACGAGCGCCGATTGCACCTCGTGGACGCGCATGCCCAGCCCCGCCTCCCGAGCCGTGCACATCTCAGGTAGTCAGCCATGCCTCTCAGTCGCGCACGCGCACACCAGCTGCCCATACACGCACCAGCCACCCCTAGCCATGCACACACGCACCAGCTACCCACACACGCACCAGCCGCCCCCAGCCCCCCACACACGCACCAGCTGCCCACACACGCACCAGCCGCCCCCAGCCCCGCACACACGCACCAGCTGCCCACACACGCACCAGCCCCCCCCAGCCCCGCACACACGCACCAGCTGCCCACACACGCACCAGCCGCCCTGGCCGCGCACACACGCACCACCAAGTCCCACTCACCGGGTGTCATCTCCTCCGCCTCCATTGAGGTGGCTCACCACTTTTCTGCCGCCACCGCCGGGCTTCCCCTCCGGCATGAGAGCCCCGCGTCACTACTTCCATCTCGGCAAGTCACTTCGTGCACAAGCTTATGGCGGAAGTCCCGCCCCACAGCAAGCATGACGCTGCCGGACTTCCGGATTTCGCGCCAGATCGGGCCGGTGGCTTGCCCGGTACTCAAGCGATTTCCAGGTACTTGTTTGGGGGGGTTATGGCTGATCGGGCACCAGTTTACGATGGGGTGAAACCACATCTCACATTCTGTTTTACCGACACATTAGACAACGTGCTTATTGGAAATTGTGAGGAAAACGAGTTTCCTATAATGTTTACTGTTTTCACTCTGGAGCACGAGAGAGAGGTGAAGGTGTATACGCCTAAATGTAACCTTTTCCTCATGCAGCACTTTGGACTGTCATTTAGCCACTTTCTTAACACTCGCAATGTTGATAGATTGGCCAGCTAAAGACAGGTAAGATGAAATGGCTTATCCCAGGTCATATAACGTAGTCCAGAGGGAAAGCAAGAATATCATTACAGTCCCTTTTCAATTTGGATGACTTAACTGCTGCACCACGGCCAACATTATGAAAACAGTGGAAGGATACCGGAAGTGAGACCCAGCATTCAGCGTTGAACGTGTCCCCTGCCGAATATGAAATTATACAAAGTGCTTCTCTGGCGAGAAACCACACATTGATGCTCTGTCTGAAGGATTCCGCAGAGACAGATAAGCACTAGAGCTCCTTTTACCATTCGAGAGGCTGCCATAGGGTGAAAACATGGTAGATGTGGTTGTAGGTGACAAATGAACACGCAAACAAACCGGAGACCCTCTCCTACAGTGGCAACAAAATACATGGTACGGTTACAGGTAACTGGGTGGCTCCTCTCTATGTAGGCAGAATGCATGGTACACTTAAAGGGGGTAGTGGCCTATACAACATTCCTCCTATGAATTCCTGCTTTAATGTAATCTTATTGTGATACTGGTTCTTTTCCTCTTTAATGTCATCATTATTAGCTGAATTTTGCACCTAACTATTGCTACAGTTCGAAGGATGTTCAGTTATCTCTATACAAGCACTTTCTTCTCTCTTTTTCAAGATATATCCCCTGTCGATTTTATGGCTGTGGTTTTATCTGTTACAAAATTGAACTTTCACGATATGCTGCTACATTTATTTTTTTTAACCCTCTAAAAAGTGAGTGATTCGTCTCTTGTAATTTATGCGAATAATATTCTACGGTAAAGGTCTCTATTTGCGCAACGTAAAATGTTATTTTATCGTGCTATTGTCTTGTAACCTTTTAAGTGGACCTCTTTTCGAGTTCCATACCCTAATAAAAAATGTATTGAATTGCTATGACAGCAGCAGGGGTGATGCAAATGATACAGGAGGCTCTGTGGGCGATGTGCCTGTTCTCACCCAGTAGGGTGAATATATTTGTCATAGGGGCAGGGCTTTAAGTGGGCCGGGTCGTGCTGGTGCTGAGCACCGGCAGTTGTAAAAAGCAGGTGAGGAGACGGGTCCCTATCTGGCTCCCTATTTTTGCCCTCGCCCTCAGGGTGAAAACAAATCTTACCTCTGGACCAGTACCACCCTTCACTGCCTTTGCTTTGAGGTAACTTCAAAGGGACTAGTTTTACTTCTTTCACAGTCTCATTTCAGAATGGAATCATTTCCAATACTATATTCAACGAAGCCATAGTTGGTGCGAATTTTATTTTATGCGACCAACAACCGTTGGCAAAGCCAATAGTCCTGGCTTGTTGTATGTATAATGCTACTTGTTTTATCTGGATATCTGGATGCAGTGATAAAACCAGCAAAATACCAGAGGGACAGCTTACTATGCTAAGCACACATTTTTAGCCTAGGTGTTTTAAAGCCACGCCCTCGGCCAAGCCCCTTTGGGAGACAAACACGTTTTTTCATCCCACTTATAGCCCTGCATAGGGGCTATATGTTTTCTGTTAGTTTTTATTACATGTTCGAATCATGCAGCCATGGTAGTAATAAAGGATTCAATACATTCATTACAAAACAAGGAAATTTGAAAATATCACCACGTTTGGCTTTCGTTGTGTAATGAGTAAAACACACCTTCTATGTTTATTGAAAGACATTTTTAATGTGTTTTGATATGTGCTGCAAGTAGTATATAAGTCAAGAAGCATGTCTTCCCCTAAGCCCCGCCCCCTCGCCACATTTAAATGAGTACCTGCACTCCCCCCCTCCCCCCTTTTTAGGTCTCGCCTGTCAATGCGCATGCGCATTGAGCGGAGCAAGACTATAGGGGCTTAAACAGATTTTTAACTAGACTGGCGATTTGATGCAGTGCATGTGCACTTTAAGCTCAATGCGCAAGCGCAATGAGTTAAAATGCGCGTGCACAGCATCAAATCGCCAGCCATCTGTTGCCCAGCTTGGTGCCGCCAGCAGCTCTTCCCGCTCCACCCCCTGCTGCATCAAAGGCTTTCATGGTCGGCCGGCCGTGCTTTCAGTTTCACGGCCGGCCGGCCGTGTCTCCTTTTCTGTTGCCCAGCTTGTTTTCCTTTAGGGGGTTAGTAATTATATAGATAGATGAGCGCTGTATACAGCTAAAGAATAGAAGGCTCATGAGGTGCTTTAATAGACTTTAAAAAATGTGAGCATAAGCACATTCTATGAATTGTTTTATAGCCCAATCTCTGCTCAAACACTACCTCTTTAATCCCCATCTGCATCCACCACTCTCCCCCTCCCTCACAAGTATTTCCTTGCTGTTCCCATATCCCTCCTTCACATCGCACACCATTTGGCTTCGAGGCTGCCCTCATGTCTAATTTACCACCCTGTGTTTTTATTGCCTTTCTTTGTATTGCGATCCGAACACATTATGCTTCGTTTCATTTGCAACATGCACTGGCGAGCCATGGGCATGCTGCAGCTCCCGATTTATGTAACTGCTACTTTCAAGCTTCTGAACAGAAGCTGCTCGGTTGCAAGTTAAATGATAATTCAACCTCCTACACACACAAACCCACACACAACCCCTCCACTCACACACACACAACCCACACACACAACCCCACTCACAATCACAACCCCACATACACACAACCCCAAACACACACAACCCCCCACACAGACACACCACACCCCCACACAGACACACCACCCCCCACACACACACCCCACACAGACCTCCCCCACACACACACACCCACACACAACCCCCCACACACACAACCCCCCACACAGACACACCACACCCCCACACACACCCCACACAGACCTCCCCCACACACACACACCCACACACACCCACACACAACCCCGCACACAACCCCACACACACACAACCCCCACACACAACTCCACACACACAACCCCACACACACACAACCCCCACACACACAATCCCACACACAACCCCCCACACACACAATCCCACACACAACCCCCCATACACACAACCCCACACACACAACCCCACACGCACAACCCCACACACACACAACCCCACACACGCAACCCCCCACACACACAACCCCCCCACCCACACAACCCCTTCACTCTTGGGCTCCCTCTCCGTGCTTCTCTTCCTTGCTGCACTCTCTGCTCCCTCTCTGTGCTTCTCTCCCCTGCTGCACACTCGTGCTCTCTAGAGATGTGGCCTAACGACCAGAGCTGCCATCTAAGTCACGTAAATACAAAACATGTTGCATTCCAAATGCTATAGGTGTCACCTTCGCGAAAGTTATAACTATTGGCATTGTAAATGACAAAGCTATCAATTTAGCTATTTTAAAAACCAACACATAATTAAAATATTTGTCATTTACAAGACCAATAGCTCCAACTTTTCTAATGCGAGACCTATTGCATTTCCAATGCTTGTTATAAAATGATGTCAATTCATTATAAATATGCTGTTTTTCAAATTCGCCAACGTATAAACAGGCCAGACTAGGGGCGCAAGTTGCGCCCATGCTGGTTCCCTTCTTTTAGCGAAACAATTCATTTTTTAAAAGAAAAATGTTGTTTCTGAGTACTAAGTCAGTGCAAGTAATGATAAAATCTTTACTGACCCCATCCATTGTTGCATTTTCTAGGATTTCCTCTATTACCTGTACCGTGACTTCCTGCGGTATATTTGTTTATAAAGCCTCAATGTCTAGGGTAACTAGACATTGAGTAACTTCACAAAAGGCTTATTTTCTACCAAACTAATAATGTGGGTTGTATCTTTAACGTAAAATTTGAGTTGGCTGACTAGAGATTTGAGGAAAAAATCAATGTACTGGCTGAAGGGCTCTAATATAGAGCCTAAGCAGCTCACTATCAGGCGCATGGGAGGTTTCAGGTGGTCCTTATGTATCTTCGGTAAGCCATAAATGGCTGGGGTCTTGGGGTTGTTGTTAAAAAGTAACCTCTGTTCTTCATCACTAATCCATTCATATTCTTTGGCTGTACCTAACAGATCACTACATTTCTTCTCAAGGAGGGTGAGTTCTTTTTCTTGTACCCTCTCATAATGCATGGTGACATTTAGCAAAGAAAGCATCCTGCTGTCGTAGTCCTTAGTATCAAATATTACAATCCCGCCCCCCTTGTCAGCGGGTTTTATAGTAATGGAGTAATCTTCTTTGAGAGTTCTAATTGCTATTCTTTGAGCCTTCTCTAAGTCGTAATTATGGATAGAATCTTTCTTAATGATATTTTGAATTTCCATTTCTACCACCCTTTCGAATGTTTCAATGTTGTGTCCTACTTGTGCTAAGGATGGAGTGAAATTGGACTTGGGTTTTAGTCCTATAATGTTGTTAGAATCTCTTACAGGTTTGTTTTCAAAGAATCTTCTCAGCCTAATTGTTCTAAAGAAAGATCTCATATCCCTCTCTAACTGAAACCTATTAGTTTTGGCAGTGGGAATGAAACTATACCCTCTCCCCAATACCTCACTCTCGTCTGGGCTGAGGGTTCTACTAGATAGATTGATTATGGGTATCTTATCTATCTCCAGCATTTCTGACGTCTGGAAATTAAGAGACACGACGAAATAGGTAAAATTGCTTTGCAGACTTTTTCCTTGACAGGATTATTAGCATAGAGGCCTGATTTATATATATATATAAAAAAACTGGCCGTGTTTTATGCACATAATACTAGCTATTTTTCCCAAAATTAATAAAATGGAGATATGAGAAATATTGGCTCATTGCAGTTTAGATAAGTTATCCCTTTACTTTCTCCCTTTGTTGTGCATTGACAAACAAATGTATGTTATTCTAGGGTGATCGAACCTGACCCCTTCTGTGAGGATCTGATTGCCGATGTACTTGTCCTAGACATTTGGCCGCTTCACATGAATTGCGTGTTTTCTACTTCCTCCCACGAACGAAAGGGTGGGTATCTGTGTTGGAACTATATTGTGTGTGAGAGTGAGGATAGAAAGGTTTGATTGAATGTTGGGCGATCTGAGTCAGAAAAGACCCTTTACAGCACCAATTTTTGAGCTTAAAATGTAGTGTCGAAATTCATATCTTTTATGAAATAGGGATTAAACATTGATTGAACTGTTATCTGGTGATCTATGCAATACAAATATGATGTTATCTGGATGCAAATGAGATACCATTTTTCTGTATTAGCAACTGAAGAGTAAAATGTTGGGGTGTAACATCAATTGATGTATGTTTTTATTGTTTTTTTTAGATAAATCAATGGGAGATTTGCACTATCAAATTTTGTTGTTAGCCTGAAGAAGGTGGATAGATACCACCGAAACGCGTCGCTTCTGTGCCCATGAAAAATTCTACAAAAAACTCCTGTTCACAACATAGGTGGCCTAAATAACATATTTGGAGCAACATTGAGGCCATACCTAAGAAAAGGAATACTTATGTGTTTAGCATGTTACATTTTGTAGACATAGAAGGTTCTGTTTTGTGAATAGATTCTCTCATGATGAACAGGAGGTTGTTTTAAGACTTGGCGAATACTGTCTTATAATTCCCCGATATTTGCAATATTGCTGTTGAAAAATAATCTTTTATTGTACTAGTGATTTTATTTGTTGTGTGACAAGCTTGTAAACGGCTAGTCTTTTAACTCAGTGACAAAAGGAAAATAAAAATAAAAATGTGTTTTTAACATATGTATCTAATGAAAAATAAAAACTTATGAACTTTTCTACACTATCTTTTGGAGTTCTGATTGGTGCTGACTACAGTGGTATTAGAGTACAGTATGAATGGAGGTAATATGTGTGTGATGGTATAAACAGGAACCCAAAGGGATTGTTGTTTTTAGTACCTCCTAATTAAAACTTGCTATATATTCCCACCTGCTTCCCGAGGACCCAGACTATGTGAATTTGGCCCTGGGAAGCCTAGTGTCCGGGAGGCAGAGTAGGTTATCTTCCATCTGGGGGTATAGGACAATTGGAGTGAATTAGAGGGTGGAGGGAGGCTGGAGCCACAGAGTCTGCAGAATGTTATCCGTTGACCTTATGGATACCAGTGTCAAGCATTAGGGTGCTAAGTGCATATGTGTGCAAGGGCGTTCCGTACAGACTGCTTGTTAGACCTGACATTATTGGCGTGAGTCTCCCTTCCATTTTTGACGGATTGCCTCCTCTGTTTTGACATATTTTTGCTGGTTGTATGTTTTGGGCCCTGTGCCACTGCTAATCAGTGCCACAGTGCAAGTGCTCCCTATGTTAAATTGATATACTGATTGGATTCCATAATTGGCTTATTTGATCTACTGTCAGCCCCTAGTACAGTGCACCATGTGTGCCCAGGGCTTATAGAGCAAATGCTGCTTGTGGGCCTGCAGCACTGGTTGTGCCACCCACAGAAGCAGCTTGTAAAGTGTGTCTCAGGCCTGCCATTGCAAGGCCTGTGTGTAGTCTGTGACCACCGTGTCGACTTGGCCAAGTGCACCCACTTGCCAGTCCTTAAAGCTTGCCTTTGCTTCATATTAGACACCCCTATGGTAGGCCCAAGGGCAGGGTGCATTGTAAGTATAAGCTAGGACATGCTCTGGTGTGTGTAGCATGTTCTAGTGGTGAATTACAGCCATTTTCGTTTTTCACTATTGAAGGCTACCTGTTCTCATAGACTAGAATGGGCAGTGAAGACTGTTACATCCCTACAATCCTAACTGAAATTCGAGTTTAGTATGCATGAACTCAGAATAATAAAATATATCTTTTAGTAAAGTTTATTTTAATATTCTGTGTTTGCAAATACCACTTTTAGAAAGTAGGTATTTGCTTGCCTAACCATTTGAGCCCGCCTCTGCTGACTTGTGTATTCCTTGTCTGGGTTTGTGTGTGACAGGGCTGGGGAAATTCCAGGAGACAGTCTGGGACAGCCCAGTGGTGAATAGGGATATTTACCTCCAGATGGGAGAGGGAAAGTGCACCTGGGACCTGAATAGGGCTGGGCCTTCCCTCCACAATGCTGGCTCCACCCCCTGTGGCTTGTCTGATGTCTCTGCCCTGCACAGTGAAAGGAGAAGGAGAATCCTGTCAACAGAGTGCTCCAGAGCTGCATCTTCCCTCTCCTGTGCTGGCTCCACCTCCTGTGGGGCGTCTGATGTTTCTGCCCTGCACAGTGAAAGGAAGAGAAGAGTCATGTAAGCACAGTGCTCAGGAACTGATTTGAACTAGGCAGACGCCTCTCTGCCTTCAGAGAACAAAGGATTTTGGGGTATAAATATTGGGCCCCAGTCCCACACACTTTAGATCACTTCTGGAACAAGAAACCTTTCTGCCAAGGAGAAGAACCAAGGAAGCTGCAGGAGTTTGGACTGCCCCTCTGCCAGTGTGCTGTTTGCTGGGTTGGCCTGCAGTGGTTATTTCATTGCCATGGGAAAGCAGAAGGAACTTTGTAAGGACTTTCATCTACAGAATATTCTCCAAGGGCTTGAACTGTGCTTGCCTCCTGCTGAAGTCTCAGGGCCAAAAGATTTCACCCCCAGCTCCCTCCTAAATTTCCTTGCTGGGAATTCTGACTCCAGTCACTTGCGTGCCGCTGGGAGCTGGAAGCGCGACGCATCGAGAAGAAGCATGTCGCCGCCGCAGCTGAAATCATCGCAACGCCAGAGAAGCGAGAGTTCGTCGCATCTCCCTGGAAGCGTGTGTCCATCGAAGCTGTCTTTTGTTGCATTGCCGGAGAAGCGCGACGCATCGAGAGAGCTGTCATCGCATCACCGGAGAAGCGCATCGCAGGGCCTGTCGCGGCTCCAAAGTACAGAGTCGTCGCAAGGCTGCCAGGGCGTCATCGCATCGTCATCGCATTGCCGCATCAAGGGCGCCATCTTCTCGCATCGCAACTGGATCATCGCATCGGCATCGCATCAAGGCGCCATCTTGCGCACCGCAACAGGTCGGGAATCTACGCATCACCTCCGCACCAGTAAGGCTCACGACGAGTCCCCCACTCTGGGCAAGCATTGAGGAAGGACGCAACCGTCCCCCCTGGTCACGGAACCGACGCATCTCCCCTTCTGCGAGCCTTTTGTTTACTTTGCGTGCCGCATCCAAGAACTTTGTTGAGAATTTTGTCGCATTTACCAACAACTTGAACTAAGAGACTTCTATCATCCTTTAAGTAACCTTTAGTATAGTATTGTGGATTTTTGTCGTTTGTGGTCTTGTGTTTAAGTCTATATAAAGAATACCTAATTTTATAAAACCTGTGTTGTGTCCATCTGTAGTGCTATCACTGTATTGCTGTGTATATTCACAAATGCTTAACACACTGCCTCTGAGATAAGCCTGTCTGCTCGTGCCAAGCTACCAAGGGGGTGAGCAGGGGTTATTAAGGAGAGAAATCCCCTTGTCCTGACTTAGAAGTAAGGGTCCCTATTTCTTATCTTATCTTATCTTATACGGAATTTGTAGAGCGCACGGTCACCCAGGGGTTTCATGGCGCTGAAGGAACCAGATAGTAGATGGTAAGTAAAGGGCAGAAGGGATAGTGCTCTAACCGTACGCTTGTATGGACAAAGGTGATAACCATTGTGTAGGAAGGTAGATCCCTGACTATGGTTGCCCCCAACTTTTTGCCTGGTGTTTTGCTGGTTTTCTGACTTAGTTGACCTGGGGCCCTGCTATTCAGGACCCCAGGCCTACTGCTCTCTCTGAAAAATGGATTCCATGTACCTTAGGTACATATCTAATCGGATACTGAGTCACCTTATCAGTCCCTGTACAGTGTACCTTAGGTACCCAGGGCATAGGTGTACCCAGGGCCTACCAGGGGCTGCAGCATGTATTATGCCACCCCTGGCTGGCCATCCAAATCTGACACAACTGGCTGCTTGACAGCTGGGGCAAGGTGGTGTAATCACCCTTTGCTTTAGATATAGTATACCTATATCTAACCCTAAAAATGGACACACAGATCTCCTATCAGTCACTCCTATGGCAGGCCTTAACAATCCTGAAGGCAGAGTGCTTGGAATCGTGTGAGATGGTGCTCTGGCATGAGCTGAGCCTGTCTGCGGCTTTCGGGATCCATCCCTTAGCCGTTTCCATGATATCGCATACCATATACTCTTAAGTGCATTATAATCCTCGCGGTTATATGCCAACTCTGGTATCGCTTTATCAAAACATGTCGAGTAAGGTGTCATACGAATTGGAATACTAACCCCTCGCCAATTCTGGCGACGGGGTTAGCATTCCACCCTTCTAGAGGGACACGACATGTATGTAACCTGTAACCCCGGTTAAAGTCAGACAGAGCCATAGCATCCACAAAATGGATGCTGCCACCGAGACACAAGTCTGCCCTCCTGCTGCTGGGAGTCCTCCCAGGGCAGGAGGCAAGGACAATGGGTTTCCTGCCAGGGGCGGTGCCAGCACCGTCCCAGACAGGGTTTTGTGTATTCCAGGTAGGCAGGGCTACAGAGGAAGGTGACTGCAAGTGGCACCCCGGTGCTCACTGTGCATAGGCCGGCTGAAACCAGTTCCAGGGGCACTCCAGCCCCTGGCCTTGGGAAAGCCCGCCAAAGGAGAGGGGTGTAACCACCCCCCTCCTGGTCCCACCCATAGGGCAGGACTTAGTCGCGTGCCAGCCCCCTTTTCCCAGATAAAGGTAGGAGCAGGCCCCCTTCCAAATTAGATCATCTTTGGAATCAAGACACGACTTTCTGCGAAAGGACTTCAAGATTTCTTCTTCAAGATTCTCCCTTGTGACTAAGGAGTAGTCACCCTGCATCCGCAGGCACCATCCTAAGAACACTGCGGTCTGCTGTAAGTCCTTCCTCCGGAATCCGACTGCCCAGCTCGACGAGACCCGGCTTCCCTGGCACCTCCGACCTCTACTCACCTCTACAGCCAAGCTGAGAACTGTGAGTGCGACGAGACCTCAAGGGACCGACTATTGCCAAGACTGCACGACTTCTTCACAGCAAGCCCGCCGAGTAATCTCCTGGCGAGTGCTTTGGGGTCCGAGAAGCCCCAACCCTGAGCAGCTCCAGCACCGAAGAGCAGCCCCCCAGCATCTCCACGATCGGCGTGGGGCCCTTCTGCTTTTTGCTGCTCACCGCGTTGTTTGGCTACTAGCCCGCTGGCTTGTGGCCTTCTGAACGACGCCCGACGACATCACTGCTGCTGGTCTGGTTGCTCCAGACTGGCTCTTGCTCCCTTCCAGAAGAGGAGCACCCCGGACCCTCCTGGTCCACTCAAGACGCCATTTTGAGTCCACCGCGTGGGCTTGAATTAGCCAAGGCTTTGTTGCCCAATCCTGGGTCCTTCGACGCCGACAGCTTCATCCATCGTGGGACAGCTCGCCCCTCCATCCTGGTCGCCGACAACGCCTCCTGGTCCGTGAGATCTGCAGAGCACAGCGTCGCCCACTCACCTAGCCGAGGTGACTACCATCCGGTGCCCTCCTGGTGCCACCTGACTACTGGCTAGTAGTCACGAACTTGGTCCCCTCTGCTTTCAGGTATCATCCATCTTCAAGATCCAGGCTTGGATCACTTCGAACTCTCTTCACTGGTCGCCTGCCAGCATCTTTCTTCCAGGCTCCTGGTTCGTCAACGAGGATTCCCGACGTCTTTTGAGACATATGCAGCTGCAGCCCCTGGGCTAGGTAACTTCGGCATTTCGGTGCCCCAGCATAGCCTCACTATCCAAGGGTCAGGATCCACTGTCGTTTTCTCCCTACCAGGTCGGGTTCGCCCGTGAACACTAACTTTACCTTTACTAGCTATCATAGACTTTGTCCCGCATCTCGCGTGAGAGTGCACACTCTGCACCCGAGTCCCCTGGGCCTCCTAGAAGTAATCTAACGATTCTATAGTCAAGTCCTAGCGATTCCAAAGCCTATTAGTACTGTACGTACCTGCTAGTAATTTCGCATTCCACTTTCAGAGTATATGGTTTTTCGTGCCCCTCGGGCATTTGTGTATACTGTGCTAACTTAAGTATTTTTATAAGAGTTTTGTTGTGTGCTTAGCTCCCTGTCTCATAAAGAGCCAGGGTAGTCTTGTTATAAATAAATACACTGTTTATTTTCATAACAACTTGTGTGGTGTCCTTTCACTGGGTGTTCAAGGGGTAATGTGATGGTAAAACAGCTGGCTTAACACGCCCTCTAGAGTCTTAGCCTTAGACTGCTCGTATCCATGCTACTAGGATAGCTGGTCTATAAGGTTGACTTACAACCAATCATCAATAAGGGTTGTTTGGACTGATATATAGTGATCACTAGAACAGTGAGCACTGCACATCAGGCCAACTTCTCACATTGGTGAGCAGCGGTTGGGATTTGAGCTTGCTGTTGTTTTACCACACATATCCTAAGAATATCTTGTGAAAGATCACATAAGTACTAAAGGTACATATAACTTAGCTTAGAATACTCTGAGTTCTACTGAACCAGCTGTTGTAGCTCGTAGGGCCTAGCACACCCTAAACTACAACTCTAGCAAGGGATCAGTAGGCAAACATATAGTGTAGGTAAGTGCACCACTTACACCTCACTAGAAAAAAGCATGTCTACCCATGGAGAGTCTTCAGAGACTCCCCTTGTGGTTATTGACCCTCCACAGGTCAGTTCAAGATATGCAGCTCTCAGTTTCCAGGAGATGAGACAAGTGTGTACCTCCAGGAAACTGAAACAGGGGTCTAACCCCACCATTCCCTTTCTGATAGGTCTCTTAGAGACCTATGATGCGAGAAAGCTTTCTCAGCTAGATGGGAATATGCCAGCCTTAGAGGGTACCTCTGGAGATCCAGACCTCCACTACACAGCAAATGCAGTTGAGGAGGAGGATCCTGAGGAACTCTCTGGGGATGAGGCAGACAAAGGTCTTGAGGTAGTCAGAAGGCTAACTAGGGCCAACTTAGACTTGCTTGGGCTAGGATCTGGGGGACCCCCAGTACTGACCCTAAGTAGGCCTAACCTTGGAGTTAGGAGAGATAGATCTCTTTCTAGGGACTCCATTAGATCTCTGCACTCTAATGCCTCTTCTCAGGGGAGAAGGAACTCTCCCCAGAGGAGATTGACTTCCCCTCAGAGAAGAGAGCATGAAGCAAGGATGAGACAAGCTAAACTGAGGATTGAAAGGGAAGAACTTGCCCTGGCCAAAGAGAAGCTTGCCTTTGCTAGAGAGCAGCAGATGAGTGGGTTAGCTCCCACTGGTGGCAGCAATCTCCCAAGAGAAAAAGAGAAGGGTTTAGATACTAAACACCTGACAAAGATAGTGCCCCCCTTTAAGCAAGGGGATGACATCCAGAAATGGATGGCTGCTTTGGAGAGGGCCTGCACTGTGCAGGGCATTCCCCAAAGTCAGTGGGCAGCTATACTGTGGCTCTCCTTTGATGGTAAAGGTAGAGACAAGCTCCTCACTAAAAGAGTGGAGGATGCTAATGATTACCAGGTCCTGAAAAATGCACTGGTTGATGGGTTTGGCTTAACCACTGAGCAGTACAGGTTGCTGTTCAGAGACACCCAGAAAACTCAGTCTCAGGACTGGTCTGACTTTGTTGATTGTGCCACTAAGGCTTTGGAAGGCTGGCTACTGGGTAGCAAGGTTACTGACTTCACAGGATTATATAATCTTATTATGAGAGAGCAAGTCTTAAATAATTGTCAGAACCAGTTATTACACCAGCACCTGGTAGACTCTGATTTGACCTCTCCACAAGAATTGGGTAAGAGGGCAGACAAATGGGTCAGAACCAGGATTAGGCCCAAGAACCAAGGTGGTGACCAGAAAAAGGAATCAACCAAGCCTCAAGAGAAGGGTGGGAATAAATCTCCAGATCAAACCACATCAGGGCCCCAACAATCCTCTGAGGGGGGTAGGTCCCAGAATCCTTCTAATAACCAGAAGAAACCTTATTGTTATCCCTGTAAACAGGTGGGCCATTTGAAAACTGACAGCAGTTGCCCAAAGAATAACAATAAGGAGAACATACCCCCAAGTAACATTCCCAAACCTCCTGTTACTACTAGTAGTAATCCCCCAGGTGGTGGGAGTGCCCCCAAGAATTTTGGTGCATTTACTTTGGGAGTTCCTGGGGACTCTGGCCTAACCAGGTCCCCAAACTTAGATACTCTCGTCTGTGAGACTGGCATGGGGTTTGCCAACTTCACAACTTGTCCCAACACTTTGGGCAAGTACAGACAGGAGCCCCTCATCAATGGTATAAAAGTTGAGGCCTATAGAGACACAGGGGCTAGCATCACTATGGTGACTGAGAGTCTAGTCCCCTCAAGGCAACTTTTACCTGGTGCCACATACCAGGTGACCAATATTGATGGAGTACAGAGAGATCATCCCATGGCAGTGGTCAATCTCAGCTGGGGAGGTGTCACTGGCCACAAGAGAGTGGCAGTGTCACCAAACTTGCCTGTAGACTGCCTACTGGGGAATGATTTAGAGCTCTCAGCCTGGGCTGAAGTAGAGCAAGAAACCCATTTTAGAATGGTAAACATCCATGGTAAGGTTAGTGGGGCAGTGGTAGCCACAGCCCCAGTCCAAGATATCCTCCCTGAACAGGTCAGGAGGGCTGTGCCAGTCACAGCCCAATCTCAGACAACTTCCTTCCCAGAACAGGTTGTCAAGGCTGTGATGGTCACAGCCCACACCCAAACTGAGCCCCCTCCTGAAAAGGTTGGGAGAGTTGTGATGGCCACAGCTCAAACTCAGACAGATGATAGTGTTGTGAAGCCTGAAACTATGGATCACTCCACTCAGACAGAGAGCATTGAGGAGGAAGAGAAATCTCCCTCCCACCAGACTTTAGGAAAGGGTCAGCCTCCTCAGGGAACTGATCTGACCCCTTGTGAAGAAACTGCCACAGAGGTAGTCAGGCCTAGCCTGGCAGAACCCCTGATGTCAGTGGACCCTTCCAAGGTGGGACCCAGTCTGGAGCAGGTAACCTGCCCCTCTCTACCCTGCCTCAGTCAGCCCAGGGCTGTAGAGGTCAGGGAGGCCAGTGTTGGACCCCAAAGGGCCCCCTGTCCAAAAGAACTTCCCAATCAACAGATTAAGGGCACTGAAGCTAGTAATCCTAGCCAAGTGAAAATAAAACAGACTCCTGAGGGATCCCCCTTAAATTTAGTTAGGGACCTCCCACAGATGGACACTGTTGGGCACAGCCAAACCTGGGACCTGAGGGCCCCAAACCTGACCTGTCCCTCCAGTAAGCCAAACAGAGGGACCCAACCTCCAGCTGTAGGTAGCCAGAGGTTGACCCTGAGAGTCCAAAACAACTCAGTCTTGGAAAGAAAGGCCTCTATAGTGGAAAATGATTGGAGGAAGCTGAGCCCAAAATTAGTGGAGCCTCACTTCAGTACTCCATTTCAGCACCAGCCTTTTCCTTTGCCAAAACACACCACAGGTAGAGATTTCCTATGGTGGAGACCCTCAGATACCCTTAGGGTGAGGGATTGCTTAGTGGACCATGAGATAGGGGGTAACATTGCCAACTAGAGACCCCCAGATCTAACACTGCTGGATACTTGTCGCACCATAGAGCGGTGCAGAGTTAGTGTGTGAGTAGGAGTTATAGTTGCGCACTGCCTGTTCTTCACAACACTGGCCGGCAGTTACACTGGGGTTTCCCTGGTGGCTCTGGCCCGCAGTGCTACTAAAAAGTTTTCTCCTTTTGTGTATGTACATATTTTTGATATCTATGTTACCTGGGTGTATCCTATTACTGTGTGGGACTGTATTATAAGTATTGCTAGGATGGTCCTCGGCTGGACAGGATGTTGTACCGCATAAGGGGGCTCTCTCTGGAGGGGGTATTAAATTATGAATTGTCCCCAATGTGCATCCTATTGAAATCATAACAATAAGTGTGGGACTAGTACGGCTAGTAGTAGTTCCAAATGTTTTATATGCCCAAAAGTACCTGATGTTCATGTTATAATGATTGAATATGTGTGTGGAATACAAAAACAAAATTCATACATCCTGTGTGAAGTCTCTTCTGAGGTGCTCAATGTATTTATGCGACTGATTGCTGTGCCTTTGCTCTAAATAGTTTCTCTGAATTAAGACTGACTGCTCAGTGCCAACCTACCCAGGTTATACAGCAAGTGTAATAACCCTCCCTTGACGTGAGCGGTAGGTTCTGCATAGCTGGGGGGCATCCCTTCAGCCAGCCAGAAAGTGTAGGTTCCGACAGAGACTATATCCTTAAAGTGTCTAAGGCAGAGGCACAACATACCTTTGAGAACCACAACATAGCAGTTTATCCTGACTACACCAGGAACATGCAGGCACAGAGAAAATCTTACATGGAGGTTGTAGGAAGGTGGATATCTGACTATATGGTTACCCCACCTTTTTGCCTAGTGTTTTGCTGGTTTTCGACTTAGTTTGCCTGGGATCCTGCTATTCAGGGCCCCAGGCTATCTGCTCTCCCTATAAAATGGACTCCAAGTACTTTAGATACACAGGTAATAGGTGCATCCAAGGCCTACCAGCGGCTGCAGCATGTATTATGCCACCCCTGGCTCGCCATCTAAACTGACACCACAGGCTGATCACTCAGCTTGGGTAAGGTGGTGTAATCACCCCTTACTTAGATATAGTATATCTATATCTACCTTATATATAGACACATATGCACCCATAAGTCAGTCTAGAAATTGAAGTTTCAGGTCATTGCTGCGCTAGCGCTTGGGGGCAAATATTGTGTTTATTGCTGCAATTGTTTTTACGGTCCACGCACCTTTTTAAAATTGTTTCCTGGCACTTGCTAACTGCGCGCTGACTCCCCGTTCCACCGCAGCGAATTGATGCTGATTGTTGTGGAGGGAGAATACAGTGCATAGTATTTCCTGGTGGTGCCATTAGCGGGCGGCCATCTTGGCAGGGTGACGCTCTAGCCTTTCCAGGAACCCTGACTACTTAAAGCTTCAGAGCGCCGACGCGCAAGATCTAGAAATCGAAGTTTCAGGTCATTGCTGCGCTAGCGCTTGGGGGCAAATATTGTGTTTATTGCTGCAATTGTTTTTACGGTCCACGCACCTTTTTAAAATTGTTTCCTTGCACTTGCTAACTGCGCGCTGACTCCCCGTTCCACCGCGGCGAATTGATGCTGATTGTTGTGGAGGGAGAATACAGTGCATAGTATTTCCTGGTGGTGCCATTAGCGGGCACCATCTTGGCAGGGTGACGCTCCAGCCTTTCCAAGAACCCAATCTACTTAGGTCACATGTCACCACCGCGCAGCGGTCACGCGCAGCGGGAGCGCCGTAGAAGCGTCGAAGAGGCGCCTAAGAGAAGCCAGTCTGCGCCAGTCCGCGCCCAGCCGTGCCCAGGTACCATGAACCCTGGTCCTGTGGCCGGGAACCTAATCACCTATGATTCCCCATGCCTACACGAGTTAAGATCGGTCGCTAATTCTAAATTTCTGCATTCCATGCGCCTCACTGACACTATGACCAACTGCACTCACTGCATCTGGGAGCTACCATCTAACACCATAGGGACACACTCTACTTATAGCATATGGAGGATGTTCCTCCTCAATTGTAGATCATTGCCTAAACACCATACTGAGCTAGCCCTTCTAATAGAAGAACATAAGCCCTATGTACTCTTCCTAACGGAGACTTGGCTTCAACTGGAAGCCGACCCAGCCACCGTATGGGCAACCCCACAAGGTTACACCATAAAGGAATCTGACCGTAACATGGGCAGAGGAGGTGGCCTAGCCATCATTTATAGAGAACTATATAAGTGTCGTATTACTCCCATCATAACATCAGTCTGTGAAAGCATGTCGTTTTTGCTGGAACTATCCCCGACAAACACCTTTACAGGTCTCCTGGTTTACCGACCACCCGGAATGCTAGGTCAGTTTATTTCGAACATGGCTGACTTAGCTGCCTATTTGGCGCTCACCTTGGCTAACTTTACAGTGCTGGGTGATCTAAACGTACATTTAGATGATCCACTTGACTCCGCAGCCAACAGCCTTCGGCTGAGCTTTCAAGCGATTGATCTGCTTCAAAAGGGATTCCTCCCGACACATAATAAGGGCCATCTTCTAGACCATGTGTACAGCAATCTTGATGCTTTGAACACTGAAACGCCCTTGCCACTACCATGGACTGACCACTATTTAATACCTCTTACTTGGGTAACTGGGAGCTCCTCACCTGCCCAAGAACTTAAAAAACACTGGGGTAGAAAATGGTCTGAACTTTCTTCCACCAAATGGGAATCCGCGCTTGTCAATCTTAAACCTCTGAAGGCTTCCAATCCCGACACGGCCAGTAGTAATTTTGATAACTGGATCCAAAACTCCCTTGACTCAGTCCTCCCGAAAGAACCCATGCACTACATAAAAAGGCAAAAAGTAGCCCCTTGGTATACCTCCAGACTAAGGGACATAAAACAATCATGCTGTAAGCTAGAAAGGGTCTGGAGACAAGATCGTTCACAGCACAGGAAGGCAGATTATAGAGCCACAATTAGGCTTTATAAAACCGAAATCAAGGCGGCTCAAGCCCGGTTTTATGAAACAAAAATCAATTTAGCTGCAAACGCTCCTAAGGAAATTTTCCTGATAGCCAAATCACTGATCCCCCCCCCCCCAGAGTTAGCACCATCAGAAGGGGCACTTGTTCGTTGTAATAATCTAGCAACCTTCTTTTATCAGAAGATTCAGACTATCTATGCATCTTTTGCCTCTGATAAAATCGAACCAGACGCTGCTACAACAGCGAGTTCCATCACCCCGGCCACCTGCATGCTGGAAAAATTCACCCTCCTAGACTCTGTTTCCTTGGATAAAACAATTCCCAATGTCACCTCAGGATCCCCTAGGGACCTAGCACCGTCACAATTTCTTACCTCGGTCATTGACTTAATTCGTCCAGTCATTCTTGATGTTCTTAACACCTCAATCATCTCGGGCATAGTTCCTACATCTTAGAAATGTGCAATGGTTAGGGCTCTCTTAAAAAAAGCCCAATTTGGACCAAAGTAATTTATCCAACTTTCGCCCTATTTCCCTGATGCCCTGGATGAGTAAACTGGTCGAGAAGCACGTTAACAACATCCTAGTGGAACATTTAGAATCCAATGATCTGCTGTGTACCTCCCAGACGGGATTTCGTCCCCAACATGGGACCGAGACAGCCTTGTTGGCAGTGACAGAGGAAACAAGAATTGCGCTAGACCTGGGAGGGAAGGCAGCCATTATATTGTTAGATCTCAGTGCCGCGTTCAACACGGTTAACCATGCCATTTTATTACATCGACTTAATGGCATGGGTGTGTCGGGCGCGGCTCTGACATTGCTCACCTCCTTCCTGGACGAGCGCTTCTTTCAGGTCTTTGAAGGAGAGGTTGTATCCACCAAGCAGCCACTCAGTTGTGGGGTTCCTCAGGGCTCTGCCCTGAGCCCCACACTCTTCAATGTTTACATGAGGCCCCTGGCGGAGATAATCCATCCATTTGGCGTTCGAATTGTCACCTATGCAGACGTCACCCAGCTTGTGGTTTCACTGAATCACGCTGAGGGGTCGTCTAGCACTCTGAGCCCTTGCTTAGAGGCAGTGGCCAGATGGATGGAACTCTCCTGCCTCATACTAAACGGGGGGAAAACAGAAGTCATGTTATTAGGCAATCCTTCACCTACCATCCTGGCCCCTATCTGGCCTATGTGCCTAGGACCCCCCCCCCCTTCTCCCAAACCACAGATAAAAAGCTTAGGAGTTTGGCTGGATAGTTCACTCGATTTTACATTCCAGGCCACCAAAACCTCATCCACCTGTTATGGTCTGATTAGAATGCTCCGGAAGGTTCTCCCTTTGCTTCCGTTCCAGGCGAGAAGAATCATGGTTCAGGCTCTGATACTTTCTCGCCTGGATTACGGTAATGCTCTCTACCTGGGAGCTCCGATGGCTGCGATTAACAAGCTCCAGGTCACCCAAAACTGTGCTGCCCGACTGCTTTTTCAAATTCCACGCTGGCAGTCGGCCAAACCGGCTTTGAGGAAACTGCACTGGCTTCCTGTGGCAGCTAGGATACAGTTTAAAGCCATGTGTCTGACCCAGAAAGCTATATGGAGAACGGGTCCAGCTATAATGCATCCTTTAGTCACCCCGTAACTCCCCCACAGAGCTCTTCGCTCCAGCTCATTACACCTGGCAACCGCCATTAAGATAAACAAAGCCCATTGGGGCGGCCGCTCATTCTCACACAACGCCGCGAGAATATGGAATTCCCTCCCTCTTACCCTCAGAGAGAACAACAATCTGCTGGCATTTAGAAAGCTTTTAAAAACTCATTTGTTCGGAATAACCTGCTAGCGCCCTGTCCTGTCGCCTCTTTGATTCTAGCCAAAGCGCTGCGAGGCCTCAGGGTAGATTATGCGCTATATAAATATAATTTTCATTTCATTCTATGGTAGGCCTCGACAATCCTGGAGGCAGAGTGCTTGTTTTTATGTGAGAGAGTGCCCTAGCATGAGCTGAGCCCCTCTGCAGCTTTCGAGACCATCTCCTTACAGCTGTTCTATGATATAACCATACCATATACTCTTAAGTGCATTATAATCCTCGCGGTTAATGCTAACTTTGGTTTGGCTTTATCAAAACAAGTTGTGTAAGGTGTCAAATACTGTGGAATACTAGCCCCCACCAGTTCTGATGGTGGGGGTAGCATTCCACCCTTCTAGAGGGAAAAGACATGCATGTTCCTGCTTTACCCGGTTAAAGTTAAACAGAGCCCCAGCATCACAAATTGGATGCTGCTGTCACAGACACAAGTCTGACCTCCTGCTGCTGGACGAAACTCCGGCAGGGGAGGCCTGGACAATAGGTTTCCTGTCCAGGCAGATGTGTATTGGGACAGGGAGGGCTGCATCAGCAGATGCTTTTTGAGACACTGCCTGGGGCACACAAGGTGCTCCATGCATAGCCCGGTTCAAACCAGTTGCTGGGGCACTCCAGCCCCGCTCTGGCGCGAAACTGGACAAAGGGAAAGGGGTGTAACCACCCCCTTCCCAGGTCCACCCATAGGAGGGACCTAGCAGGTAATCCAGCCCATTTTCTTAGTATAAAGATAGGAGCTGTGTCCCCAGGACTTCAGATTATCCTGGAACAAAACTTTGATACAGAACTCTTGGACCTTCGATGTTCTATTTTGACTAGAAGACTGAAAACATCTCCCTTGTGGTCAAGGAGTGACCACCCTGTGCAAACAGGCACCACCAGTAACTTGCCGGTCTGCTTTGTCGACGCTCCCACCGGAACTCGAAGACTCAGCAACACAGGAACTGGACTCTCAGACTTCTCTGACTCCGACCCACATCCACAGCAAAGCTGAGACCCGTGGCGAACACGAGAGACGTGGGACTGGACACCCTGGACATCCTGCATTTTGCTAACAGCTCGACTACTGAGGTACCCTCGCAGTTGTGCATTGGGGTACGAGAAGCCCCAGACCCGAGCGCCATTTGCACCGAAGCTCAGCCCTCCACACTCCACGAGTGCCGCGTGGGGCCCGCTCTTGCATTTCAGCTCAACGTGCCTTCCCGGTTGCTAGCCCGCTGGCTAGTGAGCCCCCTGAAGACAAACCTTTGAAACCAAACTGCTTTCCTGATTGCTCCAGGCTTGCTTCAGCTTCCCTGCAAAGGAAAAGCTCCTCAGACCTTGCTGGTCTGCTCCGAAGCCAAACTTCACTTCCTGCGTGGATTGCGTTTGACAAGTCTTGTTGGGTCCAATCCGGATACCGACACCGCAGTCAACTGGATCCTTTGTGGTACGGCTCGAATCCAGCTCCTGGTCATCGTCGACACCTCCTGGCCCTCGTGGCTGCAGAGACAAGCTTCACCTCTTCACCTGAGATCATCGTGGCTTCGCCTGGTTCCTTCCTGGTTCCTTCCTGGTCACTGGCTAGTGACCCAGACTCTGTCCCTTCTCCTTTCAGGTTCTTCATTTCACCGAATCACCCTTGGAACCACCCGGACACTTTTCCTCTGGTCGCCTGCAGCACTTCTTTGCAGATCTCCATAGAAAACGACGACGAAACCCGACACGAAAAGACACCTATGCATCCGGCTTCCCTGGGTGAGGTAACACGAGTACTCCGGTGCTCCCGTGGGTCTTGACTTTCGAAGTGTCCTAATCTAAAGGGGTTTTATCGTAGTCCATCCAGAAGGGCCCTTAAACAGTAACTTTGTAACTTCTTTGTTCTCCATTATAAGTCAATGATAACTCGCGACTGTGTTTAGACACTGCACGCCTCTCCCGTGGGTCTCCTACTTCCTAACCTTTGGTTGTTTAGTGTAGCCTCAACGATTCCCTAGGCCCTAGGCCTACTCACAATTTCTGTAGTGATTCTTATACCACTTACATAATATATGGTTTGTGAGGCCCTAGGGCATAACTGTATTTGTGCAACGTATCGTATGCTAATTGAGTAACTTGTGATGTACTTCAATCTCTGACCTCATAAAGAGTGCAGAGGGGTTGTGTTAGAAATAAATACATATATATTTGATATATACCTTGTGTGGTGTCCTTTCATTTGGTATTCAAGGGATTATAATTGGTAAAACAGCTTGCTTCACATGCTCTCTGAAGTCTTAGCCTATGACTGCTGGTCCATGCTACCACTAGGATAGCTGATCTATAAGGTTGATTTTACAACCATCACCATAAGGGTCGTTTAGACTGGTGCAAGGTGCCCACTAGAATAGTGGACATCATATGCCAGGTTAACTTCTCACAGTGTGTTTTGAGCAACCTGAAAGAGCTGGGATCTGGCTTGAAATTTGGGACTCTGGAAGGGAAAGTGTTCAGCCCTCAGCAGGATGATTCCAATAAAGGATGAGGCGAAGGGTGATGGAGGGGGGAATATTCTGAGCTCTCTTTTGACCCAGCTGGGGCATCAGAGCTGACAGACTCAAACCAGTTGAGGGTCCTCTGCTTTGGATCGGCCCTTGAAAGGTCAACCACTGCTCATAGTTTCAGTCTCTTCCTTTTTTAGCTTTGTTGAGTTCAGATGGGGTTAGAGGATAGTCACCTGAGTAGAGGGTCTGGGGTGGGACTAGTACACAGCCGTTCTATATTCCAGATGAATTAGTGTTACACCTGGGTGGAAAGTCAGTTGGGGAGGGTTCTGAGTCTGTCTTTGGGAAGGTGAAGGGGGTGTTATCACCTCCACTATAGGGGAGAAATGTTGAGTGCTTACAATTATGTGCAACCGGACTGTTTGTTGTTGATTACAATGGGTAAGAGGGACCAAACAAATGCAGCAGCCAGGACTTTTACGGGCACAAAATGTTCTCACTTTGAAATTCCTGACATAAACGTCATATATCATGCCCCCGCTCCTGTCATCCCCCATCTGCGAGCTTCTGTGAGGACATTGGCCTCCGCATGCGGCCATTTAAGTAGCGTGTGGAGCCAGCACAACATTTCGGGAGGCGTCTGTGACTGCCAGGGCATGGCATTCTGATGTTTGAATAGTACCAATGCTAGGTCTACAAATCTGTGGGGATATTTATCTGTCAAATTACATTGAGGACAGCCTCAATTAAGAAGACAGCCTTTTAGAAAGGTTGACTAAAAGATTAGCCCTGGAGGATAGACTCCTGGCTATAGAAAAGGACAGAGCAGAAATGGCGGCAGCAATATGATACCTAGGGACAGAGAGAATTCTTATGACCCCAAAATCTCCAAAGGGATTGTCCCCAAATATGAAGAAGGTAATGACATCACCAAATGGTTCAAAACCGTTTGAGAGGGCTTGTAGAGTGAGAAAAGTGAAAACGTCGCACTGGAGAGCATTGCTTTGGGAACTGTTTACTTGTAACTGCAAGGACAGACTCCTTGCCCTTACTTAATCAACGCTGAGACCTATCACCTCAAGAAGAGCACCCTGATTAAGGTCTTTGGACTCACCACTAGGGAATACAGAATAAGATCAGGGGTCTTACAAAAACTCGAGTCAGTCCTGGGTTGACTTCATAGACTAGTCAGTGAAAATACTAGACGGCTGGTTAACTGGAAGTAAACTGCATGACGACTATGCTGGGCATTATAATTTGTTTATGAAAGAACACATTTTAAGTAATTGCATTAATGAAAAGTTGCATCAGTATCTGGTAGACCTAGGTCCTATTTCTCCCCAAGAATTGATAAAGAAGGCAGACCACTTTGGTGACCAAAGATAGGGGTTAAATCCTCCCAAGGGGGAAGGTGGGTGATCAGCCTAAAAATAAAAAAACAAGCGACTTTTAAAGGCCCCCAACAACCTGCACAGGAGGGTGGGCCCAGACCTATTCACGACCCAGCAGTGGGTACAAAGGTAAACAATGTGATCCCGGAAAGTCCTGCTGTTACAACTGTAAGAAGCTGGGACACAAAACTGGAGACCCTGTCTGTCTCAAAAGAATACTCCTTGTACTCCTCCAGTTAATACTGGTACGGCAAGTATCCAGGTGGGATCAATAGTATGCCCAGAGCAAATCGGGGTCCACACTGAAGCTACTTAAGTGTCTGAGGGTGGGGTAGATTTGGCCTTTCTGGCTGTCTGGCCCTCTAATATGAAGAAGTACCAGCAGCAACCTTTGATTAATGGGACTAGATTAGAAGCCCTGAAGAATACAGGTGCCAGTGTCACCATGGTGATAGAAACACTGTTTCCCCAATATATTACTTAGCTGGAAAAACCTATTCAGTCACTAAACATGTGATAACGTCACATCAGTCCACCCCATGGCTGTGCTGACATTAGAATGCAGTGGGGTTACTGGCCTGAAACAGGTAGTGGTCTCACTCAGGATCCTAGTTGAATGTCTGCTAGGGATTGATCTGGAGGCCTTAGCATGGGCTGAGGTAGAAATGAAAACCCACGCAGCCATGCTGGAAATCCCTGAGTAGGTGTGTGTGTGAAAACAAGGGCACTGAGCCAAGCATCAGGTGAAAAAGAAGTGTTGGAGTCTGGAATAATGGCCCAACCTTCAGAGAGGAAAAGTAAGAAGACTGGGGAACCAGCTTCTGTACAGCAAAGAGCCCAGGACCCCTCCCCTCAGGGAGAGGACTTGTCAACCCAAGAGGGAACTGAGCCTATAGAACTTGAATCTTACCAGGTTTAGTTCCTGGGCCCAGGTGGGCCCAACTTTGCCTTTGACAGAGGGCCTGTCCAACTCTTGAAAACCTGCAACAGAAAGCTGCTGCACAAGAAAAGGGAGATGTCAGAGGCTACTACAGGATCTATTGGGAGGCGGGACTCCTTTTCATTGAGGCCAGAAACCTCCAAACCTGGTACCACTCAGAGAGTGGTTGTGCCTCAGCAGTTTACAGAATTGCTCCACAGATTGGCCCATGAAATCCCCCTAGCTGGTCATCTTGGCCAGGCAAAAACCTGGACTAGCTTGTCCGCCATATCTATTAGCTAAACATGTCCCAGACAGTAAAAGGGTTTGCAGCTCCTGTGTCACCTGTCAAGCCAGTGCAAGACTGATGGCCCCCTTAATTCCACTCCCAGTGGCTGGGGTTTCCTTTGAAAGGGTAGGTGTTGACATACTGGTTCCACTTGAACCTCCCACAGTACCAGGAAACAAATTCATACTGTTAGTAGTGGATCATGCTACCAGACATCCTGAAGCAAGTCCCCTTAGGACGACTACAGCCCCTGCAGCATCTAAAGCCCTCATTGGTATCTTTACCAGGGTAGGGTTTCCTAAGGAGGTAGTATCAGACACAGGTTCCAACTTCATTTCCGCAATCCTGACGTGTGGAATGAGAGTGAGGGGACCTATAAGTTCACTACGCCTTAACATCCACAAACCAATGGCCTTGTTGAAAGGTTCAACAAGACATTGAATGGTATGATCATGAGACTCCCTGAAAAACTCAAGAAGACATGTGATATCCTTTTGCCATGCCTGTTTTTGTCTACAGAGAGGTGCCTCTGAAGGGAGTAGGGTTTCCCCCCTTTGAACTTCTGTTTGGCCATCCTGTTAAGGGACCACTTTGTCTTGTGAAGGAAGGTTTGGAGAAGCCTCTCCAAGAACCTAAAGAGGATATTGTGGACTTTGTACTTGGCCTTTGCTCCAGAATGGCAGGGTACATGGAGAAAGCATCCTACATCCTTGAGGCCAGCAAAGAGCTCCAGAGACTCTGGTATGACCAAATGGTTGCATCTGGTGGAGTTCCAACCAGGGCAGAATATATAAGTTTTGGAGCTGTGGCATCAAGGTCCCTCCAAGACAAATGGAGTGTTCCTTACCCTATCATGGAGAAGACAAGTGAGGTGGACCTGGGGATTAGCAGGAACCCCAAGAGGGTGATCCATATGAACCGCCTGAAACCTTTCTATGACAGGGCTGATGTAACCATGTTGATGGTTTCTGATAAGCATCAGGAGAAAGAGTGTGAGCCTCTCCATGGCCTCCTCTCCTACAGTCCAAAAGATGGATCCGTTGATGGAGTTGCTATTCAGGCACCCTCTCAGCAGGCTGACTGCAGGGAAGTCCTATAGCAGGATGCTGAGCTTTTCTTCTTAACCCCAGGACAGACACTCTGGTGTATCCATGATGTGGTCACTTGGGACCGCATCACTGTCAAACCAAAGATCAATTAGTAGTCTGACCGAGTTACGGAGAGCATCAAAGCTAAATAATAATAATAATAATAGGAAAGTTTATAAAGCGCCTGGTTACGCACACCGGCGTGTCCCCGCGCTGTGGTAAGTGAGAGAAGTGGGTCCCCAATATACTCAGCTGTGCCCTATCTATTGCCCAAATAGATGCGTCTTGAGCTTTCCCCTGAACCTTGCCTCAGATAGCTCTAAGCGTAGCTCCAGTGGTAATTTATTCCAGCTCTTTGCTGCAAGAAACCGGAAGGATCTGCCCCCCATGCGGGTTTTTTTAATTTTTGGGATCTCTAACAGGCCAGTGCCTGTGGATCTCAGAGGTCGAGCTGGTCTATACTGTGTGATGAGGCTCTGTAGAGGCCCTGGTGCTTTGCCTCCCATAATACGGTGGCACATGCCCAGGGCCTTAAACTCAATCCTTCTCCTGACCGGGAGCCAGTGCAGTGCCTGTAACGCGATCTTAGAGGCCGATCTTCTAGGAAGCCTCAGAACCAACCGGGCTGCGGCGTTCTGTAACACCTGCAGGCGGTCATGGCTCCTAACCGTAGCACCCAAATACAGTAGGTTGCCATAGTCCATACATGAGGTGACTAGGGCGTGCACCAGCGTCCATCTAGCCTCCATTGGAAGAATGTCCAGCACCTTCCGCAGAACTTTCAGGATCCCGAAGCACACCCCCACCACCCGCCCAATCTGTGGCGCAAATGTTAAGTCAGAATCGATCCATACGCCCAGATTTTTAGCTTGTTGGCAGGGCACGGGGACTGATCCCAGGCAGGGAGGCCACCATGCAGAGGACCACACAGATGGGCACCCCCCCAACACGAGCACCTCCGTCTTGCTGCCATTCAGTCTCAAGCAGTTGGTAGACATCCACGAGGCAAGCTCCTGCAAGTAAGCAAGATGCGGGAGATAGGGGTTATTGAACCCTCTGAGAGTCCCTAGGCCAGCCCAGTGGTCTGAGTACCCAAGCCTCAGCCACAGGGTGGAAGGAGAGAAATTAGGTTTTGTATGGACTACAGAGGTCTCAATGCTGTCACTAAGACAGATGTACACCCTATACACAGGGATGATGAGCTAATAGGCAAATTAGCTGCAGCCAAATTTCTCAGTAGTTTTGACTTAACTGCAGGGTACTGGCAGATTGGCATTGCCCCAGGAGCCAAAGAAAAGACAGCATTCTTCATACCAGAGGGGCATTATCAGTTTTCTCGTTTGCCCTGTGGCTTAAAGAATGCCCCTGCAACCTTCCAAAGGTTGGCGAATCAAGTCCTTACTGGGTTGGAGCCTTTTAGTGCAGCATATGTTGATGATATTGCTGTCTTTAGCTCCTTCTGGCAGGATCACCTGGTCCACCAGGGGATGGCGTTACAGGCACCGCATTCTGCAGGTCCAATTATTAGGGCATCCTAATGCCAGATAGGGCAGGGCACTTTTGTATACGTGGGCCATCTTGTAGGTGGAGGCCAAGTGCAACCCTTACAACCCAAGATCCAGACAATTCTGGAATGGGCAGCTCCAACAACCCAGACCTAAGTCAGGGCATTCCGTGGCTTGACTGGGTATTGCAGAAGGTTTGTGAAGGGGTATGGATCTATTATAACACCCCTCACAGTGCTCACCCCCATGAAAATGTCCAAGAAATTAAACTGGCCAGTTAATTGTCAAAAGGCTTTTGACACCCTGAAAGAGACAATGTGTTGAACGCCAATTCTCAAAGCAACAGGCCACTCTAAGCAGTTATTGTGCAGGCTGATGCCTCTGAGCTAAGGATAGGGACAGTACTATCCCAAAGAAATGATGATGGCCAAGCCCAGCCTCTTGCTTTGGTTAGCAGGAGGTTACTTCCTTAGGGAATGGTGTTGCAGTGCCATTGAGATCGAGGCATTTGCTGAGGTCTGGTCAATGAAGAAGGTGAGACTGTACCTGTTTGATACCCACTTCCTCATTCAAACCGAACACAGACCTTTCAGATGGTTTATGAAGATGAAAGGTAAGAACCCAAAACGTTTTATGTGGTCCATCTTCCTACAAGGAATGGACTTGTCAGTGGAGCACAGACCTGGGACTGACCATTGCAATGCAGATGGACTTTCTAGGTTCTTCCACTTAGACGATGAAGACTTTCTTGGGAAAGGTTAGTCTCATCCTTTTCCGTTAGATGGAGGTTGTATAGGAAAGTGCCCCTTTTTGCATAGTTACCCCCCACTTTTTGGCTGATTTCTGATGCACTTTGAATGTGCACTGCATACCTGCTAATCAGCTTCCCAGTGCCTGTGTTCTTTCCAAAAACTGTACCTTTGTTTCCACAATTGGCACACCTCTGGCACACCTATAAGTCTCTTGTAAAAGGTACCACTGGTACCATGGGCCTTGTGACTACAGATGATCTTTAAGGGCTGCAGCATGTATTGTGCCACCTTCAGTCAACCCCTCACCAAACACATACCCACTGTCGTCATTGCAGCCTGCATGTTTTGGTGCAGAGAAAACTTAAGAGTTGACATGGCACAACTCCTTCTATGTCATGCCCACATAAACTTCCTATGACATAAGTAAATCACAACGCTAGCATGCCTCACAGCCCCAAGGCAGGGTGCACTCGCGCCGGAGTCGTGCCAGAGTCCTGCCCGTCTGCGCCCGTCAGCGCTAAGGAAGCGCTCAGCGCCAGGAACTCTGCTCTGTCTCAGGTCACTGGAGGTAGGTACTCAAGGGAGGAGCTTCTGAGTATTCGGCATTGGTTCCCACATTGTACATTGATTTTCATAGACTACTTGTTGAAAATCCGCTTGGTCCGTTTACTGATGTAGATCATGGCTATGATCTATTTTGTGATTGGATCACTCGGGCTCTTGATCTTCTGATTCCTGCCACTTGGAGTAAATGCCGCTCCCAAGAGCCCAGCCCTTGGTACGATAGTACCTTGCTGCCTTTGAAAAAAGCTTGTAAACAAGCGGAAAGGTGCTGTCGTAAAACCTTCGAGGCTGAGAAGAAAGCATTGTATCTTTCTAAAGTTAAAATCTATCATAGAGCCATTTGTAGAGCCCGTGCGGCCTACTACGCTCTAGAGTTCAAAAACTGCTCGAATCCCTCGAAGCTGATTTTTAAAGTTCTTAAAGATCTTACTACCACGAGAGCCCCAGCAGCTGAAATCCGCTCGGTGGCCCATTATGAAGACTTAGCGACCTTCTTTCTTGAAAAGATACAGACCATCTACCGCTCCTTCCCTAGTTCCACCTTACTGAGCGAGACCTTGAGGCCCAGCTGCACCACCGATGTAGTTCTTTCGACCCTCCCTGACATGTCCAGGGAAGTATTCGACAGCCTGGCAACAAAGGTAAAATCTGGATCCCCTGCTGACCCACTTAGACCAGCACAGCTGAGAGAATCCTCTACTCGATGTCTGCCCCATGTGCGCCATCTCATTAACCTATCTCTTTCATCAGGCACAGTCCCAATCAAATGGAAACAGGCCTATGTCACTCCCATCCTGAAGAAATCCACATTGGATCCTCTCAAATTAGAGAATTATCGACCTATTTCTCTTCTTCCATGGGCCGCGACGGTCGCTGAGGCCCATGTAAACAACATCTTGTCTGAACATCTGCAGAGGGTCAATATTCTGGACTCTTCCCAGAATGGTTTTCGTGCTGGCCACAGCACCGAGACAGCTCTACTCTCGATGACGGAATATCTGCGGACTGGTGTTACTTGACCTCAGTGCCGCGTTTGACACAGTCTCCCACACGATACTATTGCAACGGTTGGGAGATGCAGGTGTCTCTGGCATAGCCCTTGAATGGTTCAGGTCTTTTCTGGCAGACCGCTCATTCAGGGTCGCCACTTTGCCTTACGAGTCTAAACCTTACCCTTTGGAATTGGGGGTGCCCCAGGGATCGGCATTGAGTCCCACATTATTTAATCTTTATGTGCAGCCGCTGGCTGCGGTCCCAAAGCTGTGGGGTATGACTGTTGTCTCCTACGCTGATGACACGCAGCTGGCGGTTACTCTTAGTGGGAACTCCGACCTCGACGCCCTTAGGTTTCGAAATGGTCTCCTGGCAGTGGCTGGCTGGATGACAGCTAACTGTCTTCAGCTTAATGCAAGAAAACGGAGGTCCTGATCGTGGGCAAGCAAAGCAATCTCTGGGGTGATAATTGGTGGCCCCCAGAGTTAGGAATTACTCCTACCCCGGTCTCGGATGTTAAAAACCTAGGTGTCTGGTTAGACCAAGCCCTTACTCTTTGTGGCCATACAAAAAAAGTAGCAGCGACCTGCTTTGGGATTTTACGTGGCTTGAGGCCCGTATTAAACTTTTTCGATGCTCCTACTAGGCAGCTGATTATTCAGGCAAGCATCTTATCCCGACTTGATTACGCCAGCTCACTCCTGTTAGGGGCCAATCAAGCGGAAATTGTCCGGTTACAGCGTGCACAGAATGCTGCGGCTAGGGCTGTGGTAGGTCTACCGAGGTTCTGCTCTGTAAAAGGAACTATTCGTGCACTCCACTGGCTACCGATGGCACATGGCCTTATGTCTCTCCTTTAAGATTCTCAAGCTATCTTCCCCTCGGATACTTGAGAATCTTCTCAACCCCTATGTCCCCTCACGATCTCTGAGGTCTCTTGGTCAAAATCTGGTTGTTGTCCCACGATTTAGGCTCTGCAGAGTCGGAGGACGTTCCTTTCGTGTTTTAGCTGCCAAACTTTGGAACTCCCTTCCACGTTATATACGTGCTCTTAATGACTTGCTTGAGTTCAGGAGGGCTATCAAAACTTTTCTGTTTCCTCCCGTACCTTAGTATTCTGTGCCCCTGGTTTCTCTGTTGTTTTCTGTAGTGTTGTATTTCTTCTGCCTATCCTAAGCGCCGGGACGCCCCTTTGCTGGGGCAGCTGTGCGCTATATAAGTTTTTTTAACATAACATAACAGTATACCACCAGACAGCTGTACGCGCAATATGCCCCTACAGTGTCTACGTCCATTCTTAGACATTGAAAGTGCAGTGAAGACATATTGAGTACATGGGCTGGGAGGTTGTCATTAGAAGTGTGGCTCAGGGGTTAGAGGCAGCGGACCCGGAAGCTGAGATCGGTCCTGGACCAGGGTTCAATTCCCCGCCTCGGCGGGGTCTTGGGCTAAAAAATTCCACGGACTCGATAATTCTCGCCCCGGTGCCTCCTCGACTCACGGGTTCACACTCTGCGACTCTGGGCAATAGCTTGCTTAATCTCCACAACGGCCCCTCGCGGCGGGATGCCTGACTTTCACCTTGTGGATACCCTGCTATCTCACAGGGGAATACCAGGAAGGGTTCCCTAAGCAAGCGCCGGGAAACCCACTGCGGGTAGCTGTGCGCTATATAAGCTCAACTACATTTACATTTACAAACAGCTCCATGATGGCTTTACTGAGTGCTACGAAGTTTGGTATCAAACTTCTCAGCATAATACATCCACACTGTTGCTGGATCTATTACAAAATTCACTCAGAGGGCATCTTATAGATGCCCTCTGAAAAACGACTACCTCCCTAGTATCCAGCTGACTGGTCTGCACCAGCCTGCCACACTCAGACATGTTTCGGATTCCCTGAGGCGGGAGCCCTTGTGCTCTCGTGGGTCAGGACCAAAGCCTGCTTGGGGTAGAGGTGCTTGTCACCTACCCTCAAGAGGGAGCAGCATTCAGGGTGGTGAGCTTCAAAGGCTTCCTGCCCTTTGTTATGCTAGCCAGGACCTCTCCAGCTAGTGGAGATGCCCGCCTCTTGGAACAAGTCCTGCTTTTGGCAGTAGGGGCGACGGGAAAATTAGGAGTCAGGAGATGTGTGTCCCCTCTCAGCCAGGACCATCTCTAAGGTGACCCTCTTGTAGAAAATCCTCCATATTGGATGAAAGGAGTTTAGCCAATAGAGTTAGGGGATACCCCTCCCTAAAAGGAGGGGACATACAAATGGCATAGTTACCCTAAAGGTAAACAGTCCACTGGCTACCACCTGCCAGTATCTGTAACACTCCTAAATTCTGTATTTAGTGGCACCCCTGAACCTTGATCTTCAGATTCCCAAGACCTAAGAAGAAGAAGGACGAAGAAGACGCCATGCAACCAAGCCTGAAGACAACTACTGATTTCATCCCAGGCTTACTCGCCTTCCTACTGCTTAAAGGCTCTGCAAAGACGACAACGCTTGTCCTGCAGCCAGCGACTTCCAGAAACCGGAGAAAGACTGCTTTTTCTTCAACAAAGACCAGATCTCCTGAGGACAGCAGCTCTGTCCAGAAAAAACCCACCCCAAGTCCAGCTGGAACCACAATGCCTGCCCACGCTGCATCTGAACCCCACAGCCCAGGTCTGAGTGGCTCACCTGTCCATTGAAGTCTCTCCAGCAATACTGACCTCTAAACCATTGGTGGTTGACCTCTTCTGGACTCCATAACAATGCCTGCAGCCTCATCTCAAAGGGCCCCCCTGACCGCAACTGGCTCTGGTAAAGAGGTTCGGATGTCCAAATTGACCCCTGCATCCTCCGCCCCGACTTTGGGGAACCCAGCTGACAGTGCTCAGGCATCCACCGACACCTCTACTTACCTGCCTTGCTGTTGGTCAACTTCATACAGCCTCCTGGTCCAAGCCTGCAGCCTCTTTGTACAACCGAGATTCCCCCTTCAATTGGATTGCGCGCCCGACGTTGATTTGCACCCTGCATCCGGCTGCCCCTGTGCTGCTGCTGGTGTGTAGTTGGTGCTGCCTTCTGGCCCCCACTGCTTGCCTAAACCCCCGGGGCCTGTGGCCTGAAAACCGCTGATGCCTACCTCCAACCAGCACCTCTGTGGGTGCTCGGAGTCTCCATTTACTAACAGTGGGCTCAGTGACCTCTGCACCCGGCAGCCCCAGTGGTGCAGGTGGTGCAGTGCCTACCTTGATCTGACCACTGCCCGGCGATAGTCTAAAACCCAGAAGACTGGATGTGTGAGTCGAGTACTTACCTGTGCATAACTGTTTTCCTCACATAGGATTTCATTGCATTACTTGATATTGCACTATCTTTTAGAATTGCCAAGTACTGCTACTGTTTATTGACACCACAATGTATTTTCTATATCACTGTAAAATATGCGTGTTGTCTTTGCAAACACATTTCTACTGTACCTGAAAAGTATTGCTATTGTTAAACTGATACTGACCTGAACTGAGTTCTGCTTGGTTCTGAAATAAAAGTAGCAAAGCATTATTTTTATACAAAACAATTGGTCTGAGGTTCAGTCTTTGAGCATGTTTAACCATTTCTTGCCTGAGTGTGTACAACAAGTACTTAACACAGTTCTCTGATAAGCCTAACTGCTCAACCACACAATCACAAAAGAGAGTAAGGTATTATCTACTTTAGCCTCTGTGGATCCACTGGACTCTGTGCGCACTACACCTCACTTTGGCATAGTATACACAGAGCCAACTTTCTACACTCCTCACTTCCAGTTCGAGGACTCTAGCATGTTATTCTACCCGGACTTCACCCACACAGTCCAGGAGACCCGCCAGTCCTTCACAGAGGTCAAGAAATTCCTCAGAGCCAGGACCATCAAGTATTCCGTGCTGTTCCCAGCTAAGCTCCAGCTGGGGTTTAATGCTGAAACTAATTTCTTTCAGCAAACGGAGACAGCACTTGTCTTTATTGAACACCAGATAGCTGTAAGGAGGGTGAATCTTCCAGTGGTGGCAGGCTGTGCGGAACCTCCACTCTCAGCAATAATGATTAATCTGCCAACAAGGTGTATCACTTGACCACATTTCTGAAGGCTGTTTTGTATAGTCATGTTCTCCAGATGTTTGTATGGTTAGTTGAAATATGGGTATGGTAATCCTATGTAATTACTTAACGAGATTGAATGTTTTTATTGATTGCATGCTATGATGTTGCTGTAACCCTCACATATACTCTCTGGTTATTATGAGATGTGGACAGTCCACTTGCTTATCAGGTGGCATTTGGTTGAATAGACTGAATAGACAACATGCTAATGCAGTTACATGTGCCCTACCTGGGGTCTAGCCGTGCTCCTTGGTCCCCCTCAATGTGAGATGTGCAGATATGTTCTATGGTGGTTATTTTCTTTATGGGTTTCTAGATTAGGGTACTCTTTGAGAATCAGGGCTGGTGTGGGTGGGGTTGTTGATTCGTCCTTTGCTGCACAGCTCCTCTGACAGATACTATCACAACCCATCTGTTCATAAAATGACTTTTTGAGTTGGCCATAGCTTCAATGGTGAATGCTGTCACCTAAAATATACAAGGAGTGAACACCCCCATAAAGCATGGCAGGTGTTAGCATCCTTGGACAGACACAGGGTGGATGTTGCTATGCTACCGGAGACGCACTGTTCTCCAATGGGTCAACCCACCTTTGACACTGCCTGGCCCGCATCTTTATTTTTCCTCATATTTAACTTACTCTTTGGTGGTGGTCACTCTTATGGAAAACAAAACCTAAATTTTATACGAGTGGAGTGTAGTGCGGACACTACGGGCAGGGTGGTTATCCTGCACCCTAGATGGACAAAAACCTTACTAGTGAATATATATGGCCCCAATATAGGTTGTTCTGCCTACTTTGATCAACTGGTAAAAGTATGCTCCAAATACACTGAACGGCCAACGCATAATTTGATATTCTCTGTGCAACTGGACAGAACGCTGAGAAAACACTATCCCCCTCACTGGCCAACATGGCGCTTAAACGCATAATGCAGCTATGCAATTTAGTGGATGCCTGGCGGGTCTTAAATTTCAATGCCACTGAGCATGGGTTTTACTCTCCAACGCATGACATGTCCTCTCATATTGACATGTGTCTGGCATCTTGGGCTCAAATTCCACGGTAGGTAAGATTGAAATACTTCCTCGTACTTTATGTAATCAATCCCAAGTGATGATGCTATTAGACTGATATCACCCCCACCCCGCCACAGTCCTGCATTTGCTGTCTAAAGGACTCTAAGCTATGTAACGTGATCTTTGGGTCTGAAATAAGAGCCGCCATTACAAACTGCTATAACCTAAATGTTGACTTTGTTGCAGATGGAGGTACTCTCTGGGAAGCTTTAAAAGTATAAATAAGAGGAATGTGTATACCTGAAAGTGCTGGAGTTCTCAAGTCAATTCATAACCGATTGAATTGTTTTGAATCTGACCTCACATTGTTGGAAAATACTTTTAAAAGTACCAATAATAACGCAATCTTAGTCAAGATTGAGGAGGTTCTGTCTGAGTTTAGAAAGGAAGTGGAGCACAAGGTCCTCTATCTGGGTTGAGAGGCAAGCGCCTGCTGCCACAAGGAGGGTGATAGGGCGCTGGACTGAACCCACTATGGTACCATGTTGTATTCTGAGTTTTGATAGTTTTATGCTAGGCTATATACACTCCAGGATCAGGCCCAGACAGAGTTGCTCTTGAAGGTACTTGGACCAAGAGGCACTAGCCAAGCTAAATGGTGTAGTTAAGAAGTTGCTAAACTCCCCACTTACACTTGAATGAATCAGAAAAATGAAGAGGAGTCTCCCTAGGGGGAAGGCTCCAGGAGGTGACAGACCTCCAGTATACTTTTTAGAGCAAATGTACTATACGCCAGCTGGCACCACAGCTTTCAGACATGTACAGTGCAGCACTAACTAAAGGTTCCCTACCCACCCCCCACCACAATGGAGGCAGTCATAACTGTACTGTTAGACCTGGCACCTTGGCGTGAGTTTCCCTTCCACTTTTTGCTGATGTGCCTCAGATGTTTTTGCTGGTGTCCGCTGCTCAGGGCACTGCGCCACGGCCAACCCGTGCCGCAGTGCAAGTGCTCCCTATGAAAAGTGTAACTGTGATTGATATTCCTGATTGGTTCATTGGATTTACTGTCAGTCCCCAGTAAAGTGCACCAGGAGTGCCAGGGCTTGTAAATGCCAATACTGCTAGTGGGCCTGCAGCGCTGGTTGCGCCACCCACAGAAGCAGCCTTTTAAAATCTTTCTAGGGTCTGCCACTGCAGAACCTGCGTGCAGCCTGGTACTGTCATGCTGGCTGGGCAAGTGCACACACTTGCCAGCCCCTAAACCTTCCCTTAACTTCATATTAGTCACCCCTATGGTAGGCCCAAGGGCAGGGTGCATTGGAAGTGTAAGGTAGGACATGCTCTGGTGAGTGTGGCATGTCCTAATAGTGAATTACTGCCAAATTCGTTTTTCACTATTGTAAGGCTACCTGTTACCTTTAGGCCAGATGGGCTGCTGGAATTATTACACACTATAATCCCAGCAGGCTCAGGGAACATGGTAGAAAATAATGTTTAGTATGCCTGAACTCAGAATAATAAAATACTTCTTTTAGTAAAGTTTATTTTAATATCCTGTGTTTGCAAATGCTACTTTTAGAAAGTTAGCATTTGCTTGCCTAACCATTTCAGCCCGCCTCTGCAGTATGTGTATCTGACTGTCTGGGTTGTGTGAGTGACAGGGCTGGGGGATGACAGGTGGTGAATGCAAGGATTACACCTTAGTGGGAGGTAGGAGTGCCCCTGGACTCTTAATCAGGCTGTGCTCTGCCACCACAATGCTGGCTCCGCCCCCTGGGGAGCGACTGATGACTCAGCCTGCACCTGGCACAGGAAGGGCGAAGCACTGTCGTCAAGGTACTCCTGGCTGCCCCTGTCCACACAATGCTGGCTCCACCTCCCTGTGGAGCGTCTGATTTGCCTGCCCCTCACACTGAAAGCCGAAGCCAGAAGTACACCCAACAAGTACTCAGAGACTGAAAGCAGTTATGCAAAGGCCCCCCTGGCCTGAGAAGACAAAAGAAATGCTGTATAAAAGTAGGAGCCCTGCTCCTTGTAAATCAGAATCCTGTTTCCGACAAAGAACCTCTGCCCGACTAGAAGGAGAAGAAGGCGATGGAAGGACTGGCCTGCTGCTTGCCTTGCTGAGAAAGGAGAGAAGACTTTTCTAAAAGACTTTGCTGACTTGTGCTTGAAACTTTTCTCCAAGGGCTTGATTGAGCTTGCCCCCTGAACTGAACCCCAGGACCAGTGGGTTCTCCTGTGCTTGGGCCCGTCTGCTATCTAAGGCCGAGTATTTCCTCCCGCCGGAGGTGAAGTTGCCCCCTCTTGCCCCCTCCTAGGGCCGTGGTACCCGGGAGCCAGCCTGCCCTCTTGCCCTTGAGAGCCTCGCTCCACTCTGAGTCGCTCTCTGCCCCTGGGCTAAGGCCGGCCGCTCCACTACCCCCGCCTGCTTCAAGGAGCGCCTGAGCGCGATTTCAGCCCCTCCCACCGGAATCCCGGGGACGCGAGCTGTCTGCAGCCTGGACGGCCTTCCATGCATTTCCATTGCACCCGGCCTCCCCGCTTTGCTTTGCCCCCCCAGGAGAGGCCGCGTCGCACTAGGAAGGGAGCCCCCTCGCTGTACCGTCGGTACTGAGGACCCCGTGCTGTGTGTCACCTCCCGGAAATCCTCCGCCTTTAGAAGGGATCCCCCTGCACTGCCTGGACCGAGTCGCGCTGGCCGTGCCGACTCGGCCCTCAACGAACGAAAATAAACGCTCCTAAAGACCTCATCGGGCTCGGGGCCCGCAACTTGTTCTTTCCCCGTCCACCGGAGCTGACTTCTGCCGTGGAATCCAAGGAGGAAGTCTGCGCGCCCTAGGAGTCCTCGCGGGTGAGTGAGAGCCGAGCGCGCCCTTCCACACTCCCCGTTTGGGACCCCCAGCCCCCCCCCCTCCCCCTGACTGGAGCCCGGCCCTCGGAGCCTTCCCGCACTGCCGAGCCCGGCTCGCGTCTGACTCTGTCCCCGAGCCGCTGGGAAGAGCCGTACGCGGCGTAGGCATACTCACGCCTGATGCGTGAGCCGCGGTAGGGCCCGGGTCAGTTTCCTCGGAGAGAGCGAGGGAGGTGCTGCGAAGCGCCCCGGAGGCCCAGGGCTGAAGTAAAATCCCCCGAACTGGGGAAGAGAACCACGGGGAAAATAACTGTAACAAAGAGAACTGTCTTGAAAGCAACTGAAACTAAGAGAACTATAAAAGGAGTGATTTAACAAGGAAATCCCCATTTGAACTTGGAACTAAAGAGAAGCTTGCCTATTTACAATCTGTGGCATACAAAAACGTTATTGGTCTTGTAATAAGTCTGAACTGCTCATATATATATATTTTTACATAAAGGAACGTATTTTTATATATTCACAGCCTGGTGTCCATTTGTGGGGGGATTGGTACATTTTACTGTGTGTGTGACTACAAATGCTTAACTGAATAATACCTGAAGAATAGCCTTGGCTGCTCACGCCACGCACCTAGAGGGTGAGCAAGGGTAATTCTAAAGGGGTCATCCTTCGCCCTGACTTAGAGGAGAGGGTCCCTGCTTGTCTCAAGTGCATACTTGCGCCAACAGAGACCCCCAATTCTAACATTGGACGCAGCGGTGAGGATTTGCGAATTTGCATTTGTAGTTGACATACAGTGAATTACTGATCACCACATAGCGAGAGCAGACCTATAACGCAGCCACAGATTTCCATTTTTGATAATTTTGTTGAGACATCTGCCATTGCTGAAGCCATGCCTGGCTCACTCCCTGCTGGAAGAGCACCCTCTGTGATTTCTGGAATTGAAGATGTGGATTGGGAACACGGAGGTCTGGAGGGCTACAAAGTAGAGCAATTGAGAGGCTTCTGTGCAAAGTTCAGAGTTACGCACATGGTGCAAGAAGAAAGCCCAATACATCAAGGCACTGGGAGCCTGGAAAGAGTCTAAGAGTCTAGAGAACCACAGAATGCGGTGGATATCATACCACCAGATGGCATTGTGGAGCCCAGCAGAGGCCTGTCACCAGAGGAGCTGGCAGACAGGGCAGCAGACAGGGCACATGCAATGGAGATGGCAAGATTAGCTGGGCAAATGGAGATGGACAAGCAAAGATTGGTCATGGAGGCGCAGCAACGCCAAATGGAGCATGACCTGAGATTGAAGGAGTTGGAGCTGAGAGGTTTGGGAACAACTCCTTCTGGTGGCAGCACAACGCCGGTGCAGGTAGAGTCCAGGGTGTACATACCCAAAGATGTAGTTAAGGAGTTCTTTGGGGGGGGTGACATAGGACAGTGGTTTAGGGCATATGAGGTAGCCATGTCCTCCCACCGGGTCCCTGACAAGGATTGGGGAGCGGGGTTGTGGGGAAGGTTCCTTAGCGAAAGGCGGGACACCCTCCTAGATTTGCCCCTTGAAGAACTGAGTTCCTACCCCCGCATGAAAGAGGCCTTAATGACCAGGTATGGGCTTACCCCTGAAATGTACAGACAGAAGTTCAGGGAGAGTGTAAAGCGTCCTGGGAATACGTATGTGGAGTATGTGACTGGATTTTGCAAAGCACTGGATGGATGGTTAAAGGGTAGTAAGGTAAATGATTTTCAGGGGCTTTTTGATTTAATTGCATGGGAGCACTTGTCTGATCACTGTTTTCCTGAGCTACGCCAGCACCTGATTGATAGCAAGCTGTCCAACTCGAGGAAGCTTGCTGAGGAGGCGGACCGCTGGCTCAGCACCAGGGTCCACAAGGGTCCAGTGGGAGACTCCGTCAAGGGTGGGCAGGGTCCCCAGCAGAAGAGTGGGGGGGACAGGGATAAACAAAGAGGGTTCCAGCGAGGCCCCCAAAGTAATCCCCAAGGGAACCAGCAGCGAGGTTCTCAGCCACCCCCACCCCCAAAGCAGGATGGGGCCCCGACAGGTAGGCCTGTTCTAAAGGGGCCCTTCAATTGTTTCATATGTGGTGACCCGGGGCACATTGCCAGTGACCCCAAGTGTCGCCTGTTTGGTAAACCAGCACCCACTGGTGCTCCACCCCGGCAAGTAACTAGTGTTCACTTGGGAGAAGAAGTAGTGGTCCCAGGGGGTGGAGATCCTGTCCAGATGACCCTAGTCTCGCTAGGAGACAGTGAGATGGTCCCTGAGAACTACCTGCCCTCTAACACTAAAAAATATGGGCAGGTGGTGACCATCAATGGTAAGAAAGCTGAGGCTCTTAGAGATACAGGAGCCAGTGTGACTGCAGTGAGGCAGCACTTGGTGTCTCAAGAGCAGGTTGTACCCCATGCCTACTGTAGGGTTATCAATGCTGATAATTCAGAGAGTCAGTGTCCGGTGGCTCAAGTTCCCTTCGAGTGGGGGGGGGGTCTCTGGTACTCTGCAGGTCTGTGTGAGGAAAACCATGCCTGTAGACTGTTAGCTAGGGAATGACTTGGAGGACTCCCCTTGGGAAAAGGTGGAGAAGACGACTCACCTGAGGATGGTGGGTCTGCCTGACTGGGCGTGCGTGACCACCCGGTCAATGGCAGCCAGTAGGGGTGCTCAAGGGATCCTGGGGCCTGGAGGAGAGGCCCAGGAACCGGCCTTAGAGAGAAGGCGCAGGGGGCGCGGGAAACCGGCCCCTGAAGTTCCCACGGTCCAGGAGGAAGCAGACCTTGAGGGGGATGGCCTGGAGCCTACTGGGGAACAGATTGCTGAACTGGGGGACCTGCCTGAGCTGACCCATTGGCAGCAAGAAGGAGGCCCCTCCAGGGAAGAATTCTGCAGGGAGCAGAAAGAATGCCCTTCTCTCTTGGGTATGCGCCAGCAGGCTGCAGACCAGGCCAATGGTGTTCAGGCCAAGACACATTATGTGTACTGGGAGAATGACCTCCTGTATTCAGAGCCTAAGGCTGCTGAACCTGGGTCAGCCCATGTGCTGGTGGTACCCCAGAAGTTCAGAGCCTTCCTACTGGGGCTGGCTCATGATGTGCTGTTATCAGGACATTTGGGGGTGGACAAGACCTATGACAGGCTTGTCACCCACTTTTATTGGCCCCAAATGCACAAGAGCTCAGATGTTCATTGTAGATCCTATCAGACTTGCCAGGCAAGTGGTAAGAGCGGAGGGAGGCACAAGCCTCCTCTGCAACCCTTCCCCGTGGTCGGTACGCCATTCCAGCGAGTGGGTATTGACATTGTGGGGCCACTGGACCCCAAGACAGCCATGGGCAACAGGTTCATCCTGGTCTTGGTGGACCATGCCACCCGGTGCCCTGAAGCCATCCCTCTGAGGACAGTGACGGCCCCCGTAGTGGGACGTGCACTGATGGGAATTTTCTCACGAGTGGGATTCCCTCTAGAGGGGGTGAGTGACAGGGGGACCAACTTCATATCCAAGTATATGAAGTCCCTTTGGCAAGAGTGTGGTGTAACCTACAAGTTCACCACCCCTTACCATCCCCAAGGAAATGGGTTGGTTGAGAGATTCAACCGAACCCTGAAAGGCATGATCATGGGCCTGGAAGGTCCAATGAGGCGTAAGTGGGACGTCCTCTTGCCATGCCTTCTCTTTGCATACCGTGAGGTGCCACAGAAGTCCCTAGGGTTCAGCCCCTTTGAACTGCTGTATGGTCACCCAGTGAGAGGACCTCTGAGTTTGGTAAAGGAAGGCTGGGAGCAATCTCCCAGGAAACCTCCCCAGAATGTATACAGTTACATGCTGGCCTTCAGAAACCAGACCAGGCGCTTCAGACAACTTGCTGAGGCAAATCTGGAAGCCAGCCAGGAAGAGATGAAGCGGTGGTACGACCAGAATGCCACTCTGGTAGAGCTTCAGCCTGGACAAAAGGTGTGGGTCTTGGCCCCAGTGGAGCCTTGTGCACTTCAGGATAAGTGGACAGGTCCATTTGAGGTTGTGGAGCGCAAGAGTCCGGTAACCTACTTGTTGGACATGCAGTCTCCCAGGAACCCTTTGAGGGTCCTACATGTTAACCGCCTTAAGCCCCACTTGGAGAGGTCCGAAGTGGGCATGTTGTTGGCAACTGATGATGGAATGGAGGAGGAGTCTGAACCTCTTCCTGACCTCTTGGTAGCCTCTGAGAAAGATGGGTCAGTGGATGGAGTTAACCTCTCACCCACCCTGACGCCTGAGCAACAGGAAGACTGCCGCCAATTGCTGGGGCAGTTTCCAGATCTGTTCTCCCTGGTTCCTGGTGTCACAGATTGGTGCGTCCATGATGTGGACACAGGAGACAGCTTACCTGTGAGGCATAAGGCCTACAGAGTAACTGACAGGGTCAGGGCCTGCATCAAGGAGGAGGTCTCCAAGATGCTTGCTCTTAGGGTGGTTGAGTCCTCCAGCAGTCCTTGGTCCAGCCCCGTGGTCTTGGTCCCAAAGGCTGCTGCGCCGGGAGCCACACCTGAACTCCGGTTCTGTGTGGACTACAGAGGGCTCAATTCAGTCACCAAGACTGACGCGCACCCTATCCCCAGAGCTGATGAGCTCATTGATCGGCTAGGGGCTGCCCGGTTCCTCAGCACGTTTAATTTACCGTCTGGGTACTGGCAGATCGCCTTGACCGATGGGGCAAAAGAGAGGTCAGCATTCTCTACACCAGATGGGCATTTCCAGTTCTGGGTTACGCCATTTGGAATGAAGAATGCCCCTGCCACCTTTCAGAGGTTGGTCAACCAGGTGTTGGTTGGGCTGGATGAGTTCAGTGCCGCCTACCTGGATGACATCGCAGTGTTCAGTGGTACCTGGCCAGAACACCTGCGACACCTCTGGGAAGTGTTGATGGCGCTGCGCAAAGCAGGCTTCACAATCAAGGCAAGCAAGTGCCAGATTGGGCAGGGCTCAGTGGTGTACTTGGGACACCAAGTGGGGAGTAGCAAGGTGGCACCCTTGCAACCCAAAATCGAGACCATCCTGGCTTGGGAGCCCCCTAAGACCAAGACTGCAGTGAGAGCCTTCCTGGGGCTCACTGGGTACTACAGGAGGTTTGTCAAGGGCTTGGCACTATTGTGGCCCCCTTGACAGAGCTGACTTCTAAGAAGCAGCCCAGGAATGTGATTTGGACTGACACCTGTCCGAAGGCTTTTGACACCCTGAAGACTGCCATGTGCACGGCGCCCGTGTTTTTGGCCCCTGATTTCTCCAAGGAATTTCTAGTACAAACAGACGCTTCAGAGCATGGTGTAGCGGCTGTTCTCTCACAGATGACTGAGGAAGGCTGGTACCAACCTGTAGCCTTCATCAGTAGGAGGTTACTTCCACGGGAACGTAGGTGGAGTGCAATAGAGCGAGAAGCATTTGCTGTGGTCTGGGCACTGAAGAAGCTAAGACCCTACTTGTTTGGGTCTCACTTCCGGGTTCAGACAGACCACAGGCCCCTCAGATGGTTGATGCAAATGAGGGGTGAGAACCCAAAGCTGTTGAGGTGGTCCATCTCCCTACAGGGTATGGACTTCACGGTGGAACATCGCCCTGGCACAGATCACGCCAACGCTGACGGTCTGTCCAGGTTTTTCCAACTTAGTGATGAGGAACTCCCTGGGGAAGGGTAGTTCCCCCCACATTTCAGCTGGAGGGGACACGTGTTAGACCTGGCACCTTGGCGTGAGTTTCCCTTCCACTTTTTGCTGATGTGCCTCAGATGTTTTTGCTGGTGTCCGCTGCTCAGGGCACTGCGCCACAGCCAACCCGTGCCGCAGTGCAAATGCTCCCTATGAAAAGTGTAACTGTGATTGATATTCCTGATTGGTTCATTGGATTTACTGTCAGTCCCCAGTAAAGTGCACCAGGAGTGCCAGGCCTTGTAAATGCCAATACTGCTAGTGGGCCTGCAGCGCTGGTTGCGCCACCTACAGAAGCAGCCTTTTAAAATGTGTCTAGGGTCTGCCACTGCAGAACCTGCGTGCAGTCTGGTACTGTCATGCTGGCTGGGCAAGTGCACACACTTGCCAGCCCCTAAACCTTCCCTTAACTTCATATTAGTCACCCCTATGGTAGGCCCAAGGGCAGGGTGCATTGGAAGTGTAAGGTAGGACATGCTCTGGTGAGTGTGGCATGTCCTAATAGTGAATTACTGCCAAATTCGTTTTTCACTATTGTAAGGCTACCTGTTCCCTTTAGGCCAGATGGGCTGCTGGAATTATTACACACTATAATCCCAGCAGGCTCAGGGAACATGGTAGAAAATAATGTTTAGTATGCCTGAACTCAGAATAATAAAATACTTCTTTTAGTAAAGTTTATTTTAATATACTGTGTTTGCAAATGCTACTTTTAGAAAGTTAGCATTTGCTTGCCTAACCATTTCAGCCCGCCTCTTCAGTATGTGTATCTGACTGTCTGGGTTGTGTGAGTGACAGGGCTGGGGGATGACAGGTGGTGAATGCAAGGATTACACCTTAGTGGGAGGTAGGAGTGCCCCTGGACTCTTAATCAGGCTGTGCTCTGCCACCACAATGCTGGCTCCGCCCCCCTGGGGAGCGACTGATGACTCAGCCTGCACCTGGCCCAGGAAGGGCGAAGCACTGTCGTCAAGGTACTCCTGGCTGCCCCTGTCCACACAATGCTGGCTCCACCTCCCTGTGGAGTGTCTGATATTCCTGCCCCTCACACTGAAAGCAGAAGCCAGAAGTACACCCAGCAAGTACTCCGAGACTGAAATCAGTTATGCAAAGGCCCCCCTGGCCTGAGAAGACAAAAGAAATGCTGTATAAAAGTAGGAGCTCTGCTCCTTGTAAATCAGAATCCTGTTTCCCACAAAGAACCTCTGCCCGACTAGAAGGAGAAGAAGACGCTGGAAGGACTGGCCTGCTCCATGCCTTGCTGAGAAAGGAGAGGAGAAGACTTTTCTAAAAGACTTTGCTGACTTGTGCTTGAAACTTTTCTCCAAGGGCTTGATTGAGCTTGCCCCCTGAACTGAACCCCAGGACCAGTGGGTTCTCCTGTGCTTGGGCCCGTCTGCTATCTGAGACCGAGTATTTCCTCCCGCCGGAGGTGAAGTTGCCCCCTCTCGCCCCCTCCTAGGGCCGTGGTACCCGGGAGCCAGCCTGCCCTCTTGCCCTTGAGAGCATCGCTCCACTCGGAGCCGCTCTCTGCCCCTGGGCTAAGGCCGGCCGCTCCTCTACCCCCGCCTGCTTCAAGGAGTGCCTGAGCGCAATTTCAGCCCCTCCCGCCGGAATCCCGGGGACGTGAGCTGTCTGCAGCCTGGACGGCCGTCCTTGCATTTCCCTTGCACCCAGCCGCCCCGCTTTGCTTTGCCCCCCCAGGAGAGGCCGCGCCGCACTAGGAAGGGAGCCCCCTCGCCGTACCGTCGGTACTGAGAGCCCCCACGCTGTGTGTCACCTCCCGGAGATCCTCCGCCTTTAGAAGGGATCCCCCTGCACTGCATGGACCGAGTCGCGCTGGCCGTGCCGACTCGGCCCTCAACGAACGAAAAGAAACGCTCCTAAAGACCTCATCGGGCTCTGGGCCCGCAACTTGTTCTTTCCACGTCCACCGGAGCTGACTTCTGCCGTGGAATCCAAGGAGGAAGTCTGCGTGCCCTAGGAGTTCTCGCGGGTGAGTGAGAGCCGAGCGCGCCCTTCCACACTCCCCGTTTGGGACCCCTAGCCCCCCCCTGACTGGAGCCCGGCCCTCGGAGCCATCCCGCACTGCCGAGCCTGACTCGCGTCTGACTCTGTCCCCGAGCCGCTGGGAAGACCCGTACGCGGCGTAGGCATACTCACGCCTGATGCGTGAGCCGCGGTAGGGCCCGGGTCAGTTTCCTCGGAGAGAGCGAGGGAGGCGCTGCGAAGGCCTCCGGAGGCCCAGGGCTGAACTAAAATCCGCCGAACTGGGGAAGAGAACCACGGGGAAAATAACTGTAACAAAGAGAACTGTCTTGAAAGCAACTGAAACTAAGAGAACTATAAAAGGAGTGATTTAACAAGGAAATCCCCATTTGAACTTGGAACTAAAGAGAAGCTTGCCTATTTACAATCTGTGGCATACAAAAACGTTATTGGTCTTGTAATAAGTCTGAACTGCTCATATATATATATATTTACATAAAGGAACGTATTTTTATATATTCACAGCCTGGTGTCCATTTGTGGGGGGATTGGTACATTTTACTGTGTGTGTGACTACAAATGCTTAACTGAATAATGCCTGAAGAATAGCCTTGGCTGCTCACGCCACGCATCTAGAGGGTGAGCAAGGGTAATTCTAAAGGGGTCATCCTTCGCCCTGACTTAGAGGAGAGGGTCCCTGCTTGTCACAAGTGCATACTTGTGCCAACCAGAGACCCCCAATTCTAACATGTACTGTTTAAACCAAATAGAGATCCCACTATATGAAATCCTCATACAGGCCATTATCACTATTAAACACAGATAATAAAATCCTTGCCACTGTATAGGCACAATACCTCTGGCCACTCGTGCACTTCCTAGGTCTGCTGGAGCAAGCCGGTTTTATCCCTCAGAGATCCACGGCTTTTAATCTAAGGACACTGATGGCGGTCGGCCATAGAGTGGATCTGGGCCTCACCACAGTAGCTGTGCTTCTGGATGCAGAAAAAGCATTTGATACGCTAGAACCACCGCCGGTCATGAGGTTGATATTGTGCCGCATGAGCTGAGCAACTACTTCTTGTCATTGATTAATCTTTTGTAAACTTCCCCCATGGCCTGAATTAGGCTTAAAAAGATGAACTCTGATCTCTTCTGTGTGGGCAGGGGGACCTGACAAAGGTGCCTTCTTTCTCCATTGATTTTTGCAGGTGCCATGGAGCCATTGGCGTGTTTTGTGAGGGAACAACACTCTCACTGAGGCCTGCAGCTTCGAAACAGCTCATTGATTATCTCGATATATGCAAACCTGATTCTGTACGTCCAGCGACCTGAAGAGAACTTACCTTAAATTAATCTGGAAGTCGTGTGTTTTAGGGGGTTTTCAGGATTGCAAACTGATTGGTCCATATCTTAAATATTCCCCCTTACTGACTTTTCTGCGGTCCCTGTTATGGAGTATCCTTTACAATGGAGCCCGGAAGGAGTCAGGCATCTGGGTCGCCAAGATTGGATCCATCTACCCCTTTCCCTGATTGGGCGAATATCACTTAATAAGATGTATTTGGAGGAGCTTACCCGACCCTTGAGGGACAGAGAGCTTGCTGTACCGAGTTTCTACTTATATTACCTAACGGCGCATGCACACTATTTAAAAGTTTGGACCACATTCCAGGCAACTGCTGTGCATGTCAGAGTCAAACGTGCAGTTGTACGCTTCCAGTCGTTAGGGAATGTGTGCATCCAGCGCGTTGGATGCAAGGGGGTGTGGATGTTGTAGCCATGACCTGTAGTGCCTAGTGGGGCGTGGCGCGGCAGATGGCACTCATTATGGCATACTCCCCTCTTCTACCTCTTACAGACAACGCCTACTCCCTCCTACTAAGGAAAAAACTGTACATAAATTGCTACTCAATTTGGTATTGGCTGCGTTGGGAGACCTCATTGTCGAGGGCTTCTTTCTCTCTTTGCAAAGTTTTTGGGACACAGGAGGAGACTCGCCACTAGCATTGCTGGGCTATAAGAGATTGTGTTCTGCCACAGGATTAGCCACCTCTGAGAGTGACCAGGAAGAGAGACAAAGGACTTCCCCCTTCTAAAGCACCTTCCACACTCTGACAACAGTGACTGCAATCCCACAATCCACCCACACCATTCATCAAATGGCAGTTTCAGGCAGACTGAACTGCAGTTCTCTGTATCAATAGAACCTCATTGAATTTCTAAGGGAAAGCCTCTTTCCCCACTTCATTGTCTGAGTTTCCTCCCTTCAGTCTCAGGAATGTCAGCAATACACTTCCAGTGTCTAGAGAAACAACCTTACCTCCATCATAAACATAGGAATAGAACCCACTGGCCCGCCTTACTCTGGCTCACTCAAACACTCATGCAGTGTGTAACATGCATTTCACACCCATGCATCCATGTTCATGGTACTCTGCGCTAGGATTTTGGGTCAATCGTTAGCGCAAATTTATACGAGTGGGCTAGTAGACTCACTTCCATGATGACAGTTAAAAAGTCCTGGTCACGCTAAGGTAACTATAAAACACGGAATGCTGCCACCAATGCTCTTCTCACGAACCTGCGACAGGGCCAGTAGTCCTCTGTCACTATGCTTAGTTCGCCGTTCCATATCCAAAACAGGTCCAGAACTGAGCTCATGTCATAGACAGGCCTAGACCTCCATGCACATGCAAGAATGGCATGAGGTTGGGGCCAAAATTCCAGAAACCAGATATTTACATTTGGGCATGCAGAGGACACAACTGTACACCGTGTAGTGGACATTACTGTCCCAACAAGCAGTACTGAAGGTTAGACAACAAGAGAAATAGATAACATGGAGCTTTGATACTGGATCCAAGGAATACAGTTGTGGAGGGTGACACTGAACAATGTTCCATCTTTTATAGACTAAAGATGCCTTCTATGTAGGGTGGTTGTCAAGCCAGAAACGCTACTCTTTGATGCGTGTGCATTATCTAGCACGTCTGGAAATATGCTTGGAATTGGTCTGCTATTCTCTCTAACATTTTCTGCAGCTTCCATTACCTTTGCAGTTTTGCAACTTTGACATGGTGGACTCCATTATCCCTGAGGATATTATCCTTAATCCAAAGGTGAGACTATCTGTTCTTGGTTTTGCCAGATTCACCCCTAATCATGCCAACTTCATTCTCAGGGAGCTCGCTCTTCTAAAGAAAGTGAAATAGTTTCTTCCAGAAAGCGACTTCATAACTGCTAGTCAAGCCCATGTACCCTTATATATGGATGGATCTGGTAATGCCCTGCTTCTTAGTATCCCAGACTTCACACTTGACCCCTTTAAAGGCATCCTACATGGAACGCCAATTACAGGGAATTACCTTGCCAGCCCGCACCATCCTCAAACCAGGTGCAACACACCACTGCATCTCATGCAGATAGGGTCACCATCACCTGTGGCTTTTGGCACGCCTGTAGTCAGGGCACCACCAGAATGGGGTCTAAAAAGTGTGAAAAGTCAAAAAAACCCTGCAGCTGGTGTTTTCCATCTGTGCACTCAGGATGTGGACAGTATCCCTGTATCCTGAAGGATCACCCCACCGCTGCTCCAATTTAAGACTCAGTTCAAGACAAGACACACCTCTTTAACAACCACTACATGACAATGATGTAACAGTACACTTCTGCTACCAGAATCCTGCTACCTCTGCTATCACGTTTTGACTGTTTCCTTGCCATTGACCCTGTACTGTGCTCCACTGCCTTTTGGCTAGGTTTGTGTTAAACAAAACATGCATAGGTGTTTTCAGTCAGCCCTCTTCATCCATTGGTCTGTAACTGTGTCATTCATTCACGTTGTTCTTCTGCCCACTACAGCATACAGCCTGGGGTAATCGGTCAGTCCACATCAGGTATTGGTTAACTTCACTGTGAGTTATGGCATTAATCCAATTAACAAGGAGCACTTTCGAGCACAAAGTAGTTTCCTTCAGTGCCAAACGCATATGTGCTTTTTGAGATCAAAATATATTTTTGCTTTTAGCAATTTTTTTTTAATTAAGTAGTGCCTGGCAGCTTTACATACAATAAAGTTTTCAAAAACCATAACAAAAGAAAGAAAGCATTTATAAAGCAAACAGGTGGCAGCCAATGCCAGACCTATTGGCAGTAAGAAGTGACTGTCTCTGTCCTGAGTTACCAGCACATACAGTTATGCATAAATGAGTTGGTTTGTGATAGCCCTACATTCATCCTAAAAATTAAATATTTAGTACATTATGAAAATCACGATAGATGTTGATTGCGAGGGCTCTATGGATGTTTCAGCAGTGAAACCGTTGTGCACGCTGTTGAGTATATGTGTGCACCATGAGGAACGTCAGTGTATGGTGGAAGTTAAAATGGAAGGGAATTGTTAGAACATAACATAATATGTGTGTATATGTTCACCCAGAGGGCTGTGCAAATAACGCTGAATAACATTTATTGTTCCCCAACTGTACTAATTGTATTGACCTGAGAAGGATGAAAGGCTGAGTGGCCCATTAGGATTTGAACCTGTGACCATGAAGTCAAGCGCAGGCCCTTTCAGTGGACGCATTAGTCCTCCAAGCTACCAGAATCGGCCAGAAGCGAGGTGCACGGTGGGAGCTCTGCGAATGTCTAAATAGTGGGATACCAGTGTATGTGCACGTCTCAATCGAGGCTCTGAGAATTTGTACAATGGACCTAAACTGTAAAGTTACAACTGCTTTTATACCGTAAATGTAATGTAAAGTATTACATTGCAATATAATTTATAATTAAAGGAGTTCCCACAAATTAAAACTGTTAGTGGTTGTAAATTGTAAATTAAATGTGTAACATAAAGTGGGGCATTGATTGTAATGAGGGGAGAGTGGGGTAGACAGGCTCGCTGGATGCATTCTGTGAGTCTCACAACACCAGCACTAGAGGGCGCTGGCGCTGGAGGGCAGAGGGCACCGAGAGCGGGTGGCAGAAGCGGCTCGTCTCTGCTGTAAGCACCAGGACAGGTATGTATATGATTTATTACCGCTGCCAGTAGTCGCCAGAGCCAGGGCTGTAAGCAGGGCTTGAAATGGAAAAATAAAAATGCAGTTTGAGAAGTGCCTGTACTCTCCTATTAAAGGTATTGTATTTCCCATGAGAAGTGCCGGTACTCTGTACCGGACAGTACCGGCTCATTTAAAGCACTGGAGTGTTTCTGAGCGGCGGCGAGGGGCAGACTCCGGGCATTGAAAGTAAAAGAGATGTTATTTCTCCGGTCGGGTGCCCTGTGCTCCCCTCAACCCCCACCACTCCTACCCCGACCGGTGTCACAACGAGTCTCCGGGGTGGAAGGCCGCGCATTGCACTGTCGGTGTGAGAGAGGCCCCGCGCCCGGTGCTGCTGCGGCTCCACGGGGCCCAGTTCAACCCAGAGCATCCCCCTTGTATGTGGGCCTAGCTGCGGCCTGCGGGGCCTGGGGACGCCGGGGAGGGGGTGAGAAGGGCCGCCTCTGCTGCTGGCTCTCCACAGGGCCTAGTTTCATGCGGAACCGTCCCTTGTGTGGGCCTAGCTGAGGCCTGCGGGTCCGGGGTGGACGAGAAAGGCTGCCTCTCCACAGGCGCCCTCGTGCCTGTGGGGCCGAGGGTGGATGAGAGGGCCGCACCTGCGTCTGGGCCTAGTTCAATCCAGAGCCACCCCCCTTGTAGGTGCATGGGCCTAGCTGCGGCCTGCGGGGCCTGGGGACGCCGGGGAGGGGGGTGAGGAGGACCGCACCTGCCGCTGGCTCTCCACAGTCCAGGCCTTGTTGAATCTAGAGCCATCCCTTGTGTGTGGGCCTCGCTGCTGCCTGTGGCGGGGCCGGGATGCGCGAGAAAGGCCGCACCTGCAGCTGTCTCTCCACAGGGTTTGATGAGAGGGCCGCACCTGCTGATGGGCCGAGGAGAGAGAGGCATGGGGCACAGGCCCGGGGCCTAGCAGCGTGAGAGGAAAGAGTGTCGCATGGGCCCGGCCAGCCAAAGGACCTCGTTCTCTGGGACACGAGGGTAGCTAGTAGTATCCACCCCCAGGCCCGTGGGGAGCAGGCAGGCCGCGGCTGGGTGTGAGGTCAAGACCAGCCTTTAGCACGTGCAGGCTCCTTCAGGATGGACTCTGAAGCTCCCCGCAACGGTCTCCGTACCACCTAGGGCAAAGAATATAGTGTTGAAATTCTTATTTTTTTCCTACTTTTTGTTCGTGTTCGGTTTTTCTTATCAGAGCGCTCCTTATAATCACGCTCAAGGCTCAACTCACCTTTCCAATACCCTCCCACATGATCCGTACATATGCAATTAAAGAGGACACGATGGTGGTGGCGTCAAATATGGTTTCCCCCGTGTACACCCACAACAAAGGCCAGGTGTATGTGAGGTACTAGTAAGGAAGCACAGTATGAGCTACTAGTTAGGAGCCACACGCCTCGGACACTGCAGGGGATGAGGTTCTAGTAAGGAGCCACAGGCCCCGGGCCCAGCAGAGTATAAAGTATTAGTAAGAAGCCACAGGCACCGGGCCCAGCACAGTATGAAGTATTAGTTAGAAGACACAGGCACCACCGGGTCCAGCAGGATATGAGGTACTAGTTAGGAGCCACAGGCCTGAGACACTGCAGGGGATGAGGTTCTAGTAAGGAGCCACAGGCCCCGGGCCCAGCAGAGTATAAAGTATTAGTAAGAAGCCACAGGCACCGGGCCCAGCACAGTATGAAGTATTAGTAAGAAGCCACAGGCACCGGGCCCAGAACAGTTAATGTTAATGTTATCGGATTTCTAGAGCGCATAGCTGCCCGTGAGCGTCCCAGCGCTGAACAAGTACTGATGGAGAGAGAGGGAGAGGCTCATGGGAACAGCCATGTTTTCAAGGATTTTCGAAATGCCAGAAGATTGGGTTGGGCACGGAGGTCAGGGGGGAGGGAATTCCACATCTTGGACGCATTGTAGGAAAAACGCCGGCCTCCGGATCGTGCTCGGAGGATTTTGGGTGGTTTGGTAAGGTTGGCGTTAGATGATCAAAGGGGTCTAGAGGTGGTATAGGGGGTAACCAGATTTCTGAGTATGGGGGGGGCTTTCCCATTCAGAATTTTGTGTGTGAGGCAGAGTGACTTGAACTGCACTCTTTCCATGATGGGTAGCCAGTGCAAAGCTCGCAAGGCTGGTTTGGCTGAGCAGCGGTTCCTGGTGTTGGTCAGAATCCTAGCGGCGGCATTTTGTACTGCTTGAAGTTTGGTGGTGACTTTTAGAGGTGCACCCAGGTAGAGTGCATTGCCGTAGTCCAGTCTTGACAAGATGAGACCCTGTATCAAAAGTTTCCTTGATTGGAAGGGTAGTAGAGGTAGGATTTTTCGGATGGATCTCAGAAGACCAAAGCAGGCTCCGGCAGTTTTTCTAGCTTGGGTTTGCATGGTGAGATTTTTGTCCAGCCAAAGACCGAGGCTTTTAATCTCGGGCTTAGGGGTTGGAGGTTTACTCATGCAAGAAGGCAAGAGGGAGTCTGTGAGGAGGTGGGCTTGGTTCCCCATCACCATGATCTCCGTCTTGTCGCCGTTGAGCTTTAAGTGGGGTCTATCCATCCAGCTGACGATGTCCGTCAGGCAGGAGTGAAGGTTTATCTTGTTTTTTTTTTGCTGGGTGAGGGAAACCACCAGCTGCGTATCATCTGCGTAAGTTAGGAGTTTTATCCCGTGTGGGGTGACTATCTGTTCCAGGGGGGGACATATATACGTTGAAGAGTGTAGGGCTCAGAGAAGAGCCCTGGGGCACTCCACAACGTACAGGGGTCTCTTTGGATGAATAGTTGTCCTCTATCACCTGGAATGATCGGTCTTGCAGAAATTATTTCAGCCAGGATAAGGCGGGGCCTGAAATCCCAAGATCGCTAAGCCCCTGGGCCAGGATCTGATGGTTGACCGTGTTGAAGGCCGAGCTTAGGTCCAGGAGGATCACTGCCACTGATCCTCCTGTATCCATGATCTTCCTGGCCTCCTCGACCACCGTCAGCATCGTGGTTTCAGTGCCCTGACCCGGTCGAAAGCCTGTTTGTGAGGATTTGAGTAGTTTGTTGGTCTCGAGATAATTAGATAGCTGAGAGTTTATGAATTTTTCTGTTATCTTGCTGGTGCAAGGCAGGAGGGATATTGGCCTAAAGTTGGAAAGGTTAAGGGGGTCCAGATTTGTTTTTTTCAGCAGAGCCCTCACCTTCGCCTTCTTCCAGCTGGGGGGAACTGTTCCGTTGGTCAGAGAGGCATTAATTACGTTTACCAGTGGTTCAAGAATAGTCGGTGTTACCAGTTTTAAGATTTTGACTGGAGCTGGGTCTGAAGGTGAGCCACTTTTGAGTGACTGGAGAATCGGCACCAGGGTGTCGGGGCTTATGGGGGTAAATGAGTCAAGACTCGAGTCAGACGTTTTGGACTGTTCTGCCGATGCCGGAGGCTGATTCGTATTGGAAAGGGGGGGAAGTTTTTGCAAGATATTTTGGATTTTTTGGTCAAAAAAAGCGGCCAGTTTGTCACATTGGTTATTTGAGGGCTGGACAGATCCTGCCGGTTCTTGTGTTTTTAGGAGTTGTTTAACGATGTGAAAAGTCTCTCTTGATGAGCAGGATGCTGAGCTAATTTTCTCTTGGAAAAAGGCAGTTTGTGCATTTTTCAAGGCTTTTTTGTACGCAAGAATCGACATTCTGTAGTCTTTTTTTGCGTTCAGGGTCGAAGTCTTTCCGCCATATTCTTTCAGCTTTTTTACAGAGTTTTTTTAAGTGGCGGGTCTCCTGTGTAAACCTTGGGGCCGGGTTTTTTTTACGGGAGGTGAGGTGTGGTTTTTTTGGGAGGACCTTATTAAGAGAGTTTACGATCCAAGCGTCAAACTTTTTGTCTGCTCTTATAGGGTCTGACTCGTGGATTGGTTTGTGGAGTTCTAAGGCTTGTATCCATTTATCAGTATCTAGTTTGGCCCAGGGGCGCGTGGGAGCGACAGAGGGCTTGTTGGGGAAAGAGATGTTAGGTATTTCCCATCTGAAGGGGATGAATAGGTGATCCGACCAGGGGAGAGGAATGGGGCGTTGGTTTTAAGGTCATCGATGTTGCATATGATAGGGTCAAGTATATGCCCGAGCCTGTGTGTAGGTTGGTTATTCTGGAGTTGAAGCTGAAGAGTTGCTAGATCTGCCAGTAGTTCTGTGGCGGTATCGTCATTGTCCTTATCAAAATGGATGTTAAGGTCCCCTAGGATTAACATGTTAGACGACGTGCTCGAAAGGGCAGTTGAAAATTCTAGTAGGGAACTACAGAATTGGCCCAAGGGCCCTGGTGGGCGGTAAATGAGGACTCCTGAGAGGGAGTTGCACGGGGACAATTGGATGTTGAAATGAACATTTTCGCAGTTCCGTAAAGGGCTGTCGTGAAAACGACATGTGAATTGGTTGTTATAGATGATCGCAATACCTCCTCCCTTACCTTTCGCTCGGTCTAGATGTTGCAGTAGGAAGCCCTGAGGTAGGGCCTGGACAATGTCGAAATCCGACTCTGGCCTGAGCCAAGTTTCTGTGAGAAACATGATCTCAAGTTTCTCCTCTTGTATTAGCATATGTATTTCCTGGGTGTGTTTGGGTAAGGAGCGGCAATTTAACAGACCCATTTTAATGGTTGTCGGGGGGAGTTGGTTCTTCAGAGCTGGGGTGAATTTGAATGAACAGTTATGATGGGGCTAATTGCTATGAACAGTTAGGACATTGAGTGCACTGGTTCACGCCTGTAAGGATGTTGCTACAGGAAGGCTGTAGGGGCTGGTTCAGTAGGAGCAGGGAGTCCCTGGAGTATGACAGAGTTGCATGATTGAAAGGGTCCAGGGTTGCTGGCCCTGGGCTTGTCCTGGCGCGGACGGGCGCAGATGGGCTTGCCCTTCGGCGCGCTGTCGGCGCGACCCCTGCGCTCGTCCGCTGCTCTTCCTCCAAATGCACATGTTTATTGTTGGAGAGGGGGCTCGGGGGGGGGGAGGGGGCGTGGCCTCGAGGGGGCGTGGCCTATGTGCACGCCGGCGATGTTGTGGCCCAAATCTGCTCGCAGCGTTAGGATCCGCTGTGCAGCGTTTAGCCAGAGGAGGGTTGTCAATCAGCAAGTGCTTTTAATAAAAGTAAGTTTTTACAGCAAATACAAACAAAAGGTGACACTCGAAATATTAAAATTAGGTCTGCTCCCGGCTTCCGCCTCAGGAGTACTGTTTATCAAAAAAGCGCTAGCAATCAGAGCCTTTTGTACAGGTGCGGGGGGGGGGGGGCGTGACCTCGAGGGGGCGTGGCCTATGTGCACGCCGGCGATGGCGTCCGAGGATGTTTGTTGTGGCCCAAATCTGCTCGCAGCGTTAGGATCCGCTGTGCAGCGTTTAGCCAGAGGAGGGTTGTCAATCAGCAAGTGCTTTTAATAAAAGTAAGTTTTTACAGCAAATACAAACAAAAGGTGACACTCGAAATATTTAAATTAGGTCTGCTCCCGGCTTCCGCCTCAGGAGTACTGTTTATCAAAAAAGCGCTAGCAATCAGAGCCTTTTGTACAGGTGCGGGGGGGCGTGGCCTCGAGGGGGCGTGGCCTATGTGCACGCCGGCGATGGCGTCCGAGGATGTTTGTTGTGGCCCAAATCTGCTCGCAGCGTTAGGATCCGCTGTGCAGCGTTTAGCCAGAGGAGGGTTGTCAATCAGCAAGTGCTTTTAATAAAAGTAAGTTTTGACAGCAAATACAAACAAAAAGTGACACTCGAAATATTAAAATTAGGTCTGCTCCCGGCTTCCGCCTCAGGAGTACTGTTTAAGTACGAAGTATGAAGTATTAGTAAGAAGCCACAGGCACCGGGCCCAGCACAGTATGAAGTATTAGTAAGAAGCCACAGGCACCGGGCCCAGCACAGTATGAAGTATTAGTAAGAAGACACAGGCACTACCGGGTCCAGCAGAGTATGAAGTACTAGTAAGGAGCCACAGGCCCCAAGCCCAGCAGAGTATGAACTACTAGTAAGAAGCCACAGGCCCCAAGCCCATCAGTGTATGAGGTACTGGTAAGGAGCCCCGGGCCCAGCAGACTATGAACTACTATTAAGAAGCCACAGGCCCGAGCCCAGCAAAGAATGAAGTATTAGTAAGAAGCCACTGGCCCCGGGCCCAGCTGAATATGAGCCACTAGTAAGGAGCCAAAGGCCCCGGGCCCAGCAGAGTATGAGCAACTAGTAAGGAGCCACAGGCCTCGAGCCCAGCAGAGTATGAGCTACTAGTAAGGAGCCACAGGCCCCAAGCCCAGCAGAGTATAAGCTACTAGTAAGGATCCCTGGACCCAGCAGAGTATGAGGTACTAATAAGGAGCCACAAGCCCCAGACACTGCAGGGTATGAGATACTAGTAAGGGGCCACAGCCTTTGGCACTGCAGGGTATCAGGTACTAGTGGGGAGCCGCAGGCCCTGTACACTGCAGGGTATGAGGTTCTAGTAAAGAGCCACAGGACCTGGCCCAGCAGAGTATTAGGTACTAGTAGGGAGCCCCGGGCCCAGCAGGATATGAGGTACTAGTTAGGAGCCACAGGCCTCGGACACTGCAGCGTATGAGGTTCTAGTAAGGAGCCACAGGCTCCGGGCTAAGCAGAGTATAAAGTTTTAGTAAGAAGCCCTTGTCCTGCCGGAGGTTGAGAACTTAGTCATCAAACTCGACACGGACACTGGTTCCTTGGCACTCCTGCTTATTTATCGTCCCCCTCAAGCCATGCCCACTTTCCCTATCTCCCTGGGTGAGCAGATGGCCTCCTTAGTGGTAAACTTCGCTAAATCCTCCTAATCGGTGATCTGAACTACTGGTTCAACAATGTCGCGTGTGGACCCCAGGAGGCCGAACTTTCCGAGTTCCTCCTGAAACTGAACATGGTCCAACATATACACTCCTGCACTCATGAAAAGGGATACATCCTGGACCAAATCTGGTCCCTTAATCTCATACTCTCGACGCCCACTATCGCGCCTTGATATGGTCTGCCAATTAACAAAAAAACTTGCCAATGCTGATAATTATTGCGAACAATGAATTAAATCAGAATATCCATTTTATTAACATTCTTAAGCTTTATAAATTGCTTTTTTTTTTTCTGTTTTCATTTAACAATCAACAAGATTACCACAACATTTTAGCATTAAAAGGTGCCATTTATAAGTGATTAAAGGGGACAAACAAAACTATAATGAATAAATATTCACGCATTCAACCATTCATACCATCAAACGTCCACATTTATTCCTATCTTACAACCATGCTGTACAAAAGAATAGATATATACTCCGCCGGTATTACTGGACCTATGGAGTGAAATAGGTCTGCCAATATAATTTGTCACAATATTAGGAAATGTATTATATCAGTACATACAATTTCAATATCTGATATATTTTTTTTAAACAGTTTGTTCCTAAGCAAATTATAAATCCAGGAGTTCTTTTTAGTGTAAATCTTTCATGGCAGCCCCAGAAGTCTACGCGTTTCGAGTCCCGAAATTTGTGGGGACTCTCGTCAGGACCATAGATTTCTGAAATGATAAAGGGAAATTGGTACTTTCCTAGTTAAAACCACACTACTTACAACAACACTAAGTGACTGCCACTATTCTCAAACTTCAGCTTACCACTCTAATTCAACACCATGAGGTGTGAACGTTCGTTTAACTATCCCCACAGAAGAACTGCAAGAAAAGAAGAAAAAAGGAAAAAATCCAATGTGATCACATCCATGACAATTAAGTTTGTAACTCCTCAAGTCAACCAAAATCTATTGCCTGATCTTACCTATGTGGCCTCTTGATGAATAACAGCCACGCGATGCTGATTTCTCGCCTGGTGACCGTCTATTCATAAAAAAGATTATGAAGGTTCTTAGTTATCGATCTGCATGAGAGTTCCACAATTATACAAAAGATGAGTCCAGCCTATGTCTCTTACCCCCTGTCGCTCGTTGGCGCGGAGTATCGGTCATGTGAACATCTTAATCGCACACAGGTAGGTTTACCATACGATTCTCCTGTAACAAGTCCCAAACACGGTGTTTTTTAGAATGAGCGGCATAGTTCTGTGCATTAGCGTTCAACTGATACTGAATGACGGTGTCCAGGTCGGTGGTCTAGGCACCGAATTCCTCTAGCTGCATTCCACAAACTTTGTATTTACGCTTACCGATTTAGCAGATGTTCTCTCCTCTAAGGAGCCTTCCGGTCGTCTCTGTTACAGAAGATTCAACACGCGCCTTTCAGTGACGTGTTCTACTGGTGACTCGGGACGCTGGGAAATGTAGTATTGTCCAAAGTTCGCGCATGCGTGACAAGTGTTCCGATGGGCCCCGTCGTTCCATTCAATATTGAATTCTTAAGTCTGCAATGAAAACGGATTGGATAATTTGATAATTTAACGGGTTTGTCGAATTGTGTTAAAATCAATCTGGCGCTCGCACACATGCTAATGTCCTGCCCCGCTCATGCAGTTGGACTGGGCATGTTGCTGTTTTTAAAAAAAAACAATTGCAATCGATGACAGACTCCTGCTGATGGAATAATAATAATTGTGGATATCTTCTCTGCGGTATTTACTATAGCTGTCATGTTGAGTTACTGGTTGGACACACATGGATGGTACCTGCCATCGTGTAAGGCAGATAATAAATTTATTTTCATAGCAATTAGCCCCATCTACTATGGAGCATATCTGTTGGCAACTTACTGTGAGGGTTCATGTATCACAGTTTGTGTATTTCTGATAACTCATTAAGACCGGACACGGCGTGTCAAATTTGACAATTAGTAGTGCTTCCCTTTTGGCAAGTCGGAGGTCCCTGTCACCACCTCTGGCGTCTTTTTCCACTTTCGAAAACACTGTCCATTTCAAATCGTTGATATTATGGTTTTTCTTTTTCCAATGATTTACTAGAGGGGCAGTTATCACATTTGTTTTTATTCGAGATTTGAGTTGCGCAATTCTCTGGCGGACCTCTTGATTGGTTTTTCCAACATACAGAAGTCCACATGGGCAGATTACCCCGTAGACGACGTATTTAGTCTTGCAATTACTGAACGAATTGTGTCTCCACGATGTTCCTTTGTGTTGAAATAATGCGCCTTCCATTGTAAGTTCGCAGCACACACATGTACCACATTTATGGTGGCCTACTACAGGTGTTAGTCCCATCATTTGCCTCAACGTGGGTTTTGAAGCGACCGGTAACGCTGAACGCACTAAATGGTTGGCAACACTGCTTTCCTTTTTAAAGGCAAATAGAGGTTGTTTCTCTAAGTGTGAGAGGGGGAATTCCCTTCTCATATATGCGCTTAGATTTTGCAGCCAATGCTTCCAGGAGTGAAGCGGTAAGGGGTTGACCAGCTTTTCTGGTCAGAGCCTGCCTTGTACCTGTTACACCTGAGTACGAGGAAAAGCTGGTCAACCCCTTACCGCTTCACTCCCGGAAGGTCCTGAGGAAAGCCAGATTTAGTTTAAGGCGCTGGCTGAAACATGTCGAGGTAGTAACTCGCCTCGCCTCCCTTAAACATCCCCAAGCCTTATTTTAACCGCTGACGGGGTCCCAGTTATTAAAATTTAATTTACCCTCGGGTACTGGGACCCTCGCCAAGCCGTTTTAACTCACACTTCATTTTACACCTCACACTGCACTCTCAGTAAAATACCAGCTCCGCTGTAATCAGGCGTCGCAGCACACCCGGGACACATTAGGTGTCACTGGGTGGGCCCGATGATTATTATTATTATTATTTAAGAAGCTTATAAAGCGCGCAGCTACCCCCGTCAGGGGTGTCCCGGCGCTGAGAGAGCAAGAATATCACCAGAGGAGTATACCAGGGTCCTGCCTTCCAGCCCATTGTAGCAGAAGCCCTCCTACTCAAGGTTGGGTGAACAGCCAGGTTTTTAATTTGCGTCTGAAAATCTGCTCAGACTCGATGAGCCTAAGGTTCAAAGGGAGGTCGTTCCAGAATTTAGCCGCCGTCACACCGAACGTTCTGCCACCACTCCGGGCTAGCCTGAATCTGGGAACAACCAGTAAGCGTAGGTTATTGGACCTTAGGTTTCTTTCAAACTTAGATAGTTTGAGTCTTTGGCTCAGGTAGGATGGGCCAATTCCATGAATGGCTCGAAAGGCAAAGGTAAGGATTTTATACTGAACTCTGCGAGCAATAGGGAGCCAGTGTAAATCTTTACGATAAGCTTTGACTGAGTTGCGGGCAGGGATGTTTCCTATAAGCCTAGCAGCCGCATTTTGAACGATTTGCAATTGGTCAATGAGATAGAGGGGGGCTCCAGCATATAGGCTGTTGGCGTAGTCCAGATGTGCCGTAATGAGAGCGTGGACGATTGTTTTGCGGGAAGTCTGGGGAAGGTAAGGGAAGATCTTCCTGATCATGCGCATTTTGCCAAAGCAAGCTGCGGTGACTTTGTTAACCTGGGCTTTGCAGGACAAGGTGTTATCAAAAAGGAAGCCGAGATTACGGGCTGACTCTACTGGATTGGGAGGGGGGTTCAGCACAGTAGGCCACCACAGGTTGGCTGGGGGGGTTGGTTTCTGACTAAAGAAAAGCACCTCGGTTTTGTCTGTATTTAGGGCCAGATGATTAGAAGCCATCCAGGTGCAGATGTTGCCAAGGCAGTTACGAAAGTTGGAAAAATGTGAGTCAGAATGGTCTCTAAAAGAAAAAACGAGCTGGATATCATCAGCATAAGAGACCACCCTGACTCCCCACGATTCGACTACCCTGGCAAGAGGGCCCACATACGCGTTAAACAAAAGAGGGCTCAAGGCAGAGCCCTGAGGCACCCCACAAAGAAGGGGTTTGTCTTCTGACTCAAAAGGACGGAGGAGTACCCTTTGAGATCTCCCTGAGAGAAATGACTTGATCCAGGCCCGGGCTGTGCCTCCAATCCCCAACTGCTGCAACCTAGTCACCAGGATATCATGAGACACAGTATCGAATGCAGCGGACAGGTCCAGGAGGACCAGCATGGCCTCCTCGCCCCTGTCCACCGATTCCCTAATCGTCTCCGATACCTCTAGCAGAGCAGTCTCAGTACTGTATCCAGTTGTAAAACCGGACTGTGAATCATGCAGCTGCTGGTTAGTTTCTAGATAGAGGGCCAGTTGTTTCTGGACCACTTTCTCCAGAATTTTGGCAGGTTTAGGCAGAAGGGAGATGGGACGGTAATTGTTGAATTGGGAGGGGTCTGCATCTGGTTTTTTTAAGATAGGGAGCAGCCTGGCATGTTTCCAAACTGAAGGGAAATGGCCATGATTCAGAGAAGAGTTCCATATAGCGAGGAGAGGGTTGATTAAAACAGGGGCCAGATTGACCATCATTTTCACCGGAACTGGGTCCAGAGGAGATCCAGTCTTCACCTGGTTTAAAAGTGACAGGGCTGAATCAGAGGTCAGCTCAGCAAAGGAATTAAATGAACAGAGCTGGGTGTCTGATGGCCCTGGCTGGAGACTGGAAGGTACGGGCTCAAAGGAAGACGAGAGTTTGATGATTTTTTCCTGGAAAAAATCGGATAGTCCGTTACAGAGACCTTGAGTGGGAATACAATGGGCTTTCAATGCAGTCGGATTCACAAAATCCTTAACGATTGTGAAGAGAGTTTTTGAGGAATTCTCCGCCTGTTGGATAAGTTTTGAGAAGTAAGCTCTCATTATGGACCTCTTAAGTTTTTGAAATTTATTTAATGCCGTTTTGTAGGCTGATTTGCTGGTAGGGTCGTAAGACTTGCGCCACTTTCGTTCCAGCTGTTTGCATCTGCTTTTTTCTTCTCTCAGTGTGGGGGAGAACCAAGGAGCAGATGGGCGAGATCTGAAGGAAGTCATAGGGGCCAGGGGGGAAATAATATCTAGTGCAGAAGAGAGGGCAGAGTTAAATCTCGCTGTGTCCTTGCCCATGACAAATCTAATCAGAGTCCTAACAATATTGGTCATATTTAAGCTAGTCTCTTTTGATAACACATATAAACCACGGGGACTCGGACTAGCTTTCTAGTCCTCTCTCTATCTCTTGATACGCGCGCAACAATAGTGTTACCTTCCTTTTGTGACCCTTACCGTTAAACTGAATGAGCATGCACCATTTCTTTTCCCGAGTTTAGCACTGAGTTAGGCACTGAAAACTCAACTTCTGCTCAGGAGATATATCATTTTCTTTCACCAAATTCGTTCTTCCTCTTTCTTTTCTATCCGTGGCTGTAGGACCTCACGGGGCACCTTAACATATCTAGTGCACCAAGGTGTGGTGATGGGAGTATACCCCTAAATAGTGCCATATACCATTCTGACGGCTCCTTTTTCTCTCCGGGGTGACCACCACGGTCAAGGACAACCAGAAAGCAGGATAACACCTTTATCCTCATCAGACCATTCCAGTTCACGGGATTCATCGGATGGAGAGGAAGAGCGTCCAGTGACTTTATCGCAACAATCTGCATCTCATACTTTTGTTAATAAATCCTCTTTTCAACCTATACTTAAGCCTCCACGCCTGGTCATCAAGCCTGCCCTCCCACAAGTGGTGTCAGAAGTGGGATACAAAGGCGAAATGGAAGCTGCCCTAGCAAAGATGGCTGAAAACCAAGAACATCTGGGGAAGGTTATGGAACGTTTTTTGACTGTTGTCGAGGAAGATCGAGGAAAATTACACCCAGTACTCGCTGGTCAAGAACAGACTCAAGGGGCCGTTATGGACAAACTTACCACGGCCCTAAGACAACAAAGAGGCCCTACAACCCTGCCCTCAGTAGTACTAAAACGATATGTAGCTGGAGAAGGTTATGGAACGTTTTTTGACTGTTGTCGAGGAAGATCGAGGAAAATTACACCAAGTACTCGCTGGTCAAGAACAGACTCAAGGGGCCGTTGTGGACAAACTTACCACGGCCCTAGGACAACAAAGAGGCCCTACAACCCTGCCCTCAGTAGTACTAAAACGATATGTAGCTGGAGAAGATCCAGATTTTTTCTTTAGTAATTTCGAACGCATGGCAAGTGCAGCCTCATGGCCCGCAGATAATTGGGGTCAGTGTTTGGGGCCACTGTTATCAGGAGACCTACAGGCCGCATACCAAGCGGCCACCCTCCAAGGAACAGTTCCCTATGCAGAGATAAAAAAATGTATCCTAGAAAGACAGGGAATTGATGATGAAACCTATAGAATAAAAGTAAGGCAAATGAAAGAAGGCCCGCAGGAGACACCACGTGCTTTATACTTTAGGGTGAAAGACATGGCGGACCGTTGGTTGAAACCTGCCAATACAGATAAGGATGGAATCATGGCAAAGATTTACCTGGAACAATATCTAACATCCTTGCATCCTCCCATTCAACGTTGGGTTCGGCAGCAGGCGAACCTCACTCTAGATTCTGCAGTAGAAATAGCTAGTGCTTATAGTAGGGCCCAAGACTTTCAGAAGGGTAGAGAAGAAAATGTAGGGAAATCTGGGGGGGCACCCGATTCATAGGCCGACAAGGCCTCCTGTAGCCAAGAAGCCTGAACCACTTGCTCTTGTTCCCAGCACCCCTATGCCCAGTATCCCGTTCATCAGACCTCCTGTAACCGGACCCCAGTGTTTCCAATGTGGAGGAATGGGACATATCGCCCGATTTTGTCCACAACGAGAGGAGCCTATGGAAATAGGAATGGCTCGCAATTACTATTGCTCTCCCCCCAACAAGAAACTTCCTCCTTACAAATGCACTGTCTCCGTGAATGGACAACCAGTCACAGCTTTAGCTGACACAGGATGTCTACATAGTGTAGTCCGACCTCAAGACTTAGGTAACTGTTGGACTTTGGCCCTTAGGGCAGGTTAACCCCTAGACTTTTTGCGTGAAATGGTGACCTGGCAATGGTGATTTTTGGGATTCTGCGCACTTTCACTGTGTCCCAGTGGAAAGTGCGTGCGCACTCTGAGTGCATGTGCTGGGCTGGGCCTGCCCGCCCATAGGAATGCATGGGGAATGTATGTGTCCCTGGTAGTTCCTGATGCGTGGGGTGTACAGGCTTGAGTCTGGTATGTGTGAACTCGTGAGAGTGAATGCTGCGCAACGGTATGTGCGGCTTGTATGTGTCTAGTAGGGAAGCGCCATTTCTAGACATGGCTGTACGTGTGCTGTGAGGGTGCTGGCATGTGATTGGCTGGAGCTGGCTGGCATGCCAGGCTCCAGGAAGTCTGGATGGGTCTGCCCGGTGGTGAGTGTGAGATTAGCATGAGTGATGTGTGGGAGGAGTGTACCTGTGTCCTGGATGGGCTGGGTTTTCCCCACACAATGCTGGCTCCGCCCCCCTGTGGTGTGTCTAATGACCCAAGCTCTGCCAGTGAATAGAGAGGGTGGTTGAGGTAAACAGAGTACTCAAGAACCAGCTGCGACTGGTTCCGCCCCCACCCTGCACCTTCAAACAAAGGAAAATACTGTATAAAAATGGGGCTGTGTCCCCACTGAAGTTGTTCTCTTCCAGGATCCTGAGGGGGCTGTTGCTGCTGCTGGGCCAGAGGACCGCCACTTGGGGTGTCTCCCTGCCTGGAGACCCAGTGTGCTGGCTCTGGGCCCAGCCTTGCCCCACCCCCCTTGCCTGCCTGAAGGACTTTTAACTGGACTTGTGCTCTCCTAAAGCACCTGGGAGCGCTTTAGTGTCCATAGCGCTTAGGAGCGCTTTATTTTGCATATAGCGCTTGGGGAGCGCTTTAATTGCCTTTTAGCGCTGGGAGCGCTTTATTTTCATTTGGGCCTTGCTGAAACCCTAGACCAAGGGGAGCTTTATGGCCTGCTAGTGCTCGGAGTGCTTTTCTCACCCCCTGCTTCTTTCCCCGGGATTTGCCTCAGCAGCGTGCCCAGAGCCGAGGAGGGAGGCTCGTCAGGGAGGCTGCTCTGCTATTGGCTGCCGAGTCAGCCTATGCCCAGAGAGAGAGAGAGGGGCAGGAAGTCTCTCCCCACACAGCCCGGAGCCGAGAAGGGAAGCCTACAAGCTGGTGAGTGGGGCCCCGGGGGCATTCCGTCTTTGAGCCCGGAGAGGCTCTGGCCTCATACTTGTTTTATAGCCCTGAGAGGGCTCTGGGGGCAGTTCCGGATTCCGAGTCCCAGAGAGGGGGACTCCAACGGCTGGGCACAAGTTCCACTCGAGCCCTGAGAGGCTCCCCACCCCATTTGGTGTTCGAGCAGGCACCCCCAGTGTTCCCGGTCCCCCGTGAGGGACCCCAACAGCCCAGTGAGGCTGCACCTTTCTGCTTTTGAGCCCTGAGAGGCTCGAGGTGGCAGATTGATGAGAGGCTCGGGGGCATTTTCTGTTTGCGAGCCCCGAGGCTCAAGGGGGCAATTATTTCACGAGCCCTGAGAGGCTATGGAGGGCCACAGTCATTTCTTAGGGCCCCGGAGAGAGGCTCCAGGCGCCAAAGTTGTGTTGAAAAGCCCAGAGAGGCTCAGGGGGACATTTTGTTGCTGCAGAGCCTGTGAGGCTCCCACATCGTGTTCGCCCCACCAGTGTTCTGAGAGCCCAGCAAGGTTCCCACATTGGCCCCATTGTTGTTCTTGAGCCCTGGCAGGCTCAAACATTGTTGCGCCAGTTGCCCAGCACGTTGTGGGCAACTGCTACGTTTAGGCTCCTGGACATTGGACACAGGGCGTCCTAGCCCCAACAAGGCCAGAGGGCCTAGGGACAGTCACAGGTGGTGACTTACGTGAGTTTGGCGCAATTGTACTTTCTATGCACCTCTGAATGTATTGTTTATGCGTCATGTGCCTTTACACCTCCGAATGAATGTCATGCATTGCATCATGTGTATGTTCTTACACCCCTACAGGTATTGTGATACATAGGTGGTTGTTTTCTCCCTAGTGCAGGTGGTGCTAGTGAGATCCTGGTTACCAGTGATTACTGGTTGTGTGCTATTTTGTGCTATATTCTATGTACTAAGTGCTATTTCTGAAAGTGCTACTTCTGATTCCTGACAGTGGTCCAGGTGGCCCTGTCTTGTAAATATCCCCTTGTAAATTCTGCCCGTGCCTCTGGCACATTGTAAAGTGTGTGTTTTATCTAATGTGTTTTGGTGTAATACAAAGGCTATTTTTATATAACCTTGTGTGGAGTTTCCTTTGTGGTGGGCCTTTGGTTGTTGTTGCTGGGGTGCGTGCGCAAATACTTAACTTACATCGCCTCCAAGTTTAGCCTTGCTGCTCGCGCCACGTTACCTAGAGGGTGAGTAGGGGTTATCTTGGCGTGTAACTCCCTTGCCCTGACTTGGGAGTGGTGTTCTCTGACTGACTTTGGCGAAAGCCCTGGCCAGCCGGGGATCCCATTTCCAACATTGGCGGCAAGCGGTGAGGATAAGGATTTGTGTTTGCCTTGTACCTTAGTAGCAGCTGGCTGCACCACAAAACTCTGCATTTTAGATGACCACATTTTGGGGATTGTATTTGAAGTTTCATATTTTCTTCTCCTGAAGGTATCATTGTGCAATTGTGTCCAGTGCATTTGTCCCCCACCCCGCGCCCAGAGTCTGGTACCTGTGTCACTTGTGGTCAGGTTGAGAAGTCAGGGGTGGTAGAAACTGCCTTACTAGTCCGAGGGGGGGGTTGTGTGTGGATGAATGGTGTGTGGCACTAGGCAAGTGAGTGTGAGTTCTCTGGGGTAGAGAGCTCGCTGATACCTTTGTGAATTGTGTACTCATGTGTTAGCTCAGACCCCTAGGTTCCCTGTGTGATCTCTTCTCTAGAACGTCCGCCAGAATGGAGCCTGCTTTTGATTTCTGTGTTCTGTTTAGATACAGTATGGGAGAGTTGGTAAGGTTCTGTGAAGAGAGAGACATAGGGGTGGATGAGTTAGACACTCAGTCCGAACTTAGGAGCAGCCTGATCCTATGGCAAAAGGGTCAGTGGGATCTTGAGCGCAGTGAGGAAAGGGCCCAGATTTCACACCAGGATGGTGGTGGGTCTGTGGGGAGCCCTGAAGATTCAGAAGAGGAGGAAGAAGATGACAGCACCTGGACGCCAGTAGAGAGTAGAGACCCCATAGATAGGGAGTCCCTTGCTGGGTCCAGCGTAGGAGGCAGCGCCTCATCCCTTTACCTGTCCCCAGAGGAGCTGGAAGATAGGAGGAGAGAAAGGGAGCACCAGCTGGCTTTAGAAAAGCTCAAGTTGGAGCATGCCCAGGCTATGGCACAGCTGGGCGTTAGAAAGCAACAGCTGGAGGTTACGAAGCAACAGCTGGAGACCGAGAGGGTCTTAGCGCAGGAAAGGATAGAGGAGGCTGAGAGGGCCGCCACCAGAGGCAAAGTAGCTCTGGAGGGTAGACTATCCCCTGCGCGCAGTGTTGAGTGTCTGGATCCCCCAGGGAGGGTTGGGTCCAGTGGTGGCAGCTATTTAAATCACAGTGTAGAAAGTCCCAGTTCCCAGAGTATGGTTCCTGTTTCCCCAGAGGAGGAGAATAGGTTGAGGTTTAGGAACCTTAGGAAACCGTCTCATCAGTCTTGGGAAGATTTTGTGGATGACTGTTGTGTAGCCCTGTGTGATTGGGTACGGGAGCCCACGAAATGTGATTGGGACATATTGTTCGACATGGTTCTCAGAGAGCAGTTCCTTGGTGTTTGTTGTCTAGAGTTGCGCCAGCACCTGTTGAGTTTGGAATGCGCGGATCCTGATGAGCTGGCGGAGGAAGCAGACCGCTGGGAAAGGACCAGAGGTTCTGCAGAATCATTGGTGAGGGATTCCGAAAGTAGTGGTTCAGGGATCTTCCAGCCCAGCATGGTGGAAGAGGCTCAGTGTAGCCCAGCTAGGTCCCAGGATAGCGAGGAGGGTGTAGGGGCTCACTGCCTGGCTCAGTGGAGCAGGAGTGAGGGGGAGACCGAGGTTCCCCAGATGCCCGAAGCCCTGCCTCAGGACTTGGATGGTTTCTTAAGGGAACACCAGGTTGGGGACCTAGGCTGTCCTGTTAGTCCAGTTGAGGAGGATCTCCCAATGAGTAGAGGACCTGGAGCGTCTGTAACCAGAGCTCCTGTGGTTCGAGAGGCTGGCAGTACCGCTCCGGTAGGGAGGGTACAGGAGTCCAGAGTGAGGAGTGATTGGGGGAGTTCCCCAGTGGAAGGACCAGTGGGTCAGGGACTACCCAGTTGGGCTAGGTTCCCGTGTAGTGACCCGGGTGGCGCCACTTCTGGTCTGGGGGATCGTCACGCACTGTCAGGTGGACAGAGGGCGGGAGATCTGCGCCAGACAGACAGTCACGCAACAGATGTGACATTTGTTAGCCTCAGGGGGATTGCGTGTGAATCCCCAGAAGTCCTGGAGTGCCAGGCAATTGTTCCACCGAAGGTTTTAGACCAGAGGTTGGAAGGCCAGGTTCAGGATCAGCCTGACCTGAAGGGTAGGAGGACTGTAACCAGTGTCCTGACCGGTTCTTCTTCCAGAGGAACTTCTCCAGGTGGGAGAGGGCAGACCTCTGGAAGGGGGTGCAGAGGGTGGGAGAGCCCACCTCTGACCCCGGTGCAACCTGAGTGGATAAGCCCTGGGTTAGAATGGCGTTCTAGGTGTACCCCTCGCCGGAGGAGGAGGAACCCTAGGAGAAGAGGTAAGGGGAGGAGAGCCTTCCCTGAGACTCCTGGTCCGCCTGAGGTTGTAGGCCCTAGGCTGGAGAACCAGTGGCAGTCTAGTCCTCTCTTGCAGACAGGAAGAGTGGAGAATGGCTCCTATGTGCCAGGGGTTACTACCCCCCGCTCTGCGAATTGGCAAGGACCAGTGGCACCTGGGTGGCCCAGGGCCTGGTCCTGGCCGTGGACAGCTTGGGAGTACCAGTGGGGTAGCCCAGTTGGTCCAGACAGTGGTTTTAGAAGGAATCCCATGGGTTCACCATGGCGTAGAACAGGAGGGTGTCCCTGCAGTTGCGGGCCCGCGTCCGTGTTCTATCGCCCCAAGCAGGGAAGTCCATCACGGTGGTGATTGATCTCCCCTGCGTTTTGGCTGGAAGGGGGTTGTGTTGGACTTTGGCCCTTAGGGCAGGTTCACCCCTAGACTTTTTGCGTGAAATGGTGACCTGGCAATGGTGATTTTTGGGATTCTGCGCACTTTCACTGTGTCCCAGTGGAAAGTGCGTGCGCACTCTGAGTGCATGTGCTGGGCTGGGCCTGCCCGCCCATAGGAATGCATGGGGAATGTATGTGTCCCTGGTAGTTCCTGATGCGTGGGGTGTACAGGCTTGAGTCTGGTATGTGTGAACTCGTGAGAGTGAATGCTGCGCAACGGTATGTGCGGCTTGTATGTGTCTAGTAGGGAAGCGCCATTTCTAGACATGGCTGTACGTGTGCTGTGAGGGTGCTGGCATGTGATTGGCTGGAGCTGGCTGGCATGCCAGGCTCCAGGAAGTCTGGATGGGTCTGCCCGGTGGTGAGTGTGAGATTAGCATGAGTGATGTGTGGGAGGAGTGTACCTGTGTCCTGGATGGGCTGGGTTTTCCCCACACAATGCTGGCTCCGCCCCCCTGTGGTGTGTCTAATGACCCAAGCTCTGCCAGTGAATAGAGAGGGTGGTTGAGGTAAACAGAGTACTCAAGAACCAGCTGCGACTGGTTCCGCCCCCACCCTGCACCTTCAAACAAAGGAAAATACTGTATAAAAATGGGGCTGTGTCCCCACTGAAGTTGTTCTCTTCCAGGATCCTGAGGGGGCTGTTGCTGCTGCTGGGCCAGAGGACCGCCACTTGGGGTGTCTCCCTGCCTGGAGACCCAGTGTGCTGGCTCTGGGCCCAGCCTTGCCCCACCCCCCTTGCCTGCCTGAAGGACTTTTAACTGGACTTGTGCTCTCCTAAAGCACCTGGGAGCGCTTTAGTGTCCATAGCGCTTAGGAGCGCTTTATTTTGCATATAGCGCTTGGGGAGCGCTTTAATTGCCTTTTAGCGCTGGGAGCGCTTTATTTTCATTTGGGCCTTGCTGAAACCCTAGACCAAGGGGAGCTTTTTGGCCTGCTAGTGCTCGGAGTGCTTTTCTCACCCCCTGCTTCTTTCCCCGGGATTTGCCTCAGCAGCGTGCCCAGAGCCGAGGAGGGAGGCTCGTCAGGGAGGCTGCTCTGCTATTGGCTGCCGAGTCAGCCTATGCCCAGAGAGAGAGAGAGGGGCAGGAAGTCTCTCCCCACACAGCCCGGAGCCGAGAAGGGAAGCCTACAAGCTGGTGAGTGGGGCCCCGGGGGCATTCCGTCTTTGAGCCCGGAGAGGCTCTGGCCTCATACTTGTTTTATAGCCCTGAGAGGGCTCTGGGGGCAGTTCCGGATTCCGAGTCCCAGAGAGGGGGACTCCAACGGCTGGGCACAAGTTCCACTCGAGCCCTGAGAGGCTCCCCACCCCATTTGGTGTTCGAGCAGGCACCCCCAGTGTTCCCGGTCCCCCGTGAGGGACCCCAACAGCCCAGTGAGGCTGCACCTTTCTGCTTTTGAGCCCTGAGAGGCTCGAGGTGGCAGATTGATGAGAGGCTCGGGGGCATTTTCTGTTTGCGAGCCCCGAGGCTCAAGGGGGCAATTATTTCACGAGCCCTGAGAGGCTCTGGAGGGCCACAGTCATTTCTTAGGGCCCCGGAGAGAGGCTCCAGGCGCCAAAGTTGTGTTGAAAAGCCCAGAGAGGCTCAGGGGGACATTTTGTTGCTGCAGAGCCTGTGAGGCTCCCACATCGTGTTCGCCCCACCAGTGTTCTGAGAGCCCAGCAAGGTTCCCACATTGGCCCCATTGTTGTTCTTGAGCCCTGGCAGGCTCAAACATTGTTGCGCCAGTTGCCCAGCACGTTGTGGGCAACTGCTACGTTTAGGCTCCTGGACATTGGACACAGGGCATCCTAGCCCCAACAAGGCCAGAGGGCCTAGGGACAGTCACAGGTGGTGACTTACGTGAGTTTGGCGCAATTGTACTTTCTATGCACCTCTGAATGTATTGTTTATGCGTCATGTGCCTTTACACCTCCGAATGAATGTCATGCATTGCATCATGTGTATGTTCTTACACCCCTACAGGTATTGTGATACATAGGTGGTTGTTTTCTCCCTAGTGCAGGTGGTGCTAGTGAGATCCTGGTTACCAGTGATTACTGGTTGTGTGCTATTTTGTGCTATATTCTATGTACTAAGTGCTATTTCTGAAAGTGCTACTTCTGATTCCTGACAGTGGTCCAGGTGGCCCTGTCTTGTAAATATCCCCTTGTAAATTCTGCCCGTGCCTCTGGCACATTGTAAAGTGTGTGTTTTATTTAATGTGTTTTGGTGTAATACAAAGGCTATTTTTATATAACCTTGTGTGGAGTTTCCTTTGTGGTGGGCCTTTGGTTGTTGTTGCTGGGGTGCGTGCGCAAATACTTAACTTACATCGCCTCCAAGTTTAGCCTTGCTGCTCGCGCCACGTTACCTAGAGGGTGAGTAGGGGTTATCTTGGCGTGTAACTCCCTTGCCCTGACTTGGGAGTGGTGTTCTCTGACTGACTTTGGCGAAAGCCCTGGCCAGCCGGGGATCCCATTTCCAACAGTAACAATATAGGTCCCATTGACGGAATGGTAGCCATTAAATGTGTACATGGAGACACCAAACCGTATCCTACCGCTAAGGTATTAATTCAACATCCTCAGGATTAAGGCACGTCCCTAACTGTAGGTCTAATACCCCGACTACCAGAACAAGCCATTCTTGGTAATGATTACGCCAAGCTACCTCAGTTGCTGCAGGAGTCAGGATCCGAGGAAGTGAATAAATGGCTAGCTACAGCTCCTGTTTCTAAAGACACAGAAAAAGAGTGGCCGACTTCCAAACCCCGGAAAAGCAGAAGTCAGAGAAGGGCTGAAAAAGGAATAAAACCCCTGGTAATGCCAGTCATTCCGATAGAAAACCCTTGGGAAACAGACCGCAATTTTCATGCTGCACAGCGGGAGGACCCTGTACTTCAGGAGGCATGGAAAAATGCGCTCGAAGAAGAAGACCCACAACATGTAGGTCCTTATTTTTTTACTAAGAATGGATTGTTGTATCGGAAAGGAGGTCCCGACCAAAAAGCCAGTTGTTAGTACCAGAACCCTTCCGTGAAAAGGTATTGTATCTTGCACATAGTCACCTTTTAGGGGGTCATTTTGGGGCGGAGAAAACTGACAAAACCATTGTAGAAAACTTCTACTGGCCAGGGATATACCAACAAGTAAAGAAATACTGTAGAGAATGTCCTATTTGTCAGCGACACAGTCGGTATCATCCCCCCAGAGCCCCGTTGCTACCACTTCCCATTATCAATTACCCTTTTAGTCGAGTGGGTATGGATATAATTGGTCCCCTGTTACCTTCTCGAAGTGGATATAGATATGTACTGGTTATGGTTGATTATGCCACTAGGTTCCCTGAGGCCATACCACTCCGCCGTCCTGACACTACTAATATAGCCAAAGCTATGATAGGAGTCTTTTCCAGGGTAGGATTTCCCAAAGAGATCCTAACTGATCAGGGTCCTCCTTTTGTCTCCAAACTGATGAAAGATATATGTAAACAGTTAGGAATAAAACAAATCAGAACATCTGCATATCATCCACAAACGGATGGATTGGTGGAAAGATATAATGCCACTATCAAAGCCACTCTTAAGAAGCTGCTGGACCTAAAAACCAGAAGGTGGGAAGACATTCTTCCCTTGGCCCTCTTCGCCATCAGGTGTAAGGAACAAAAGAGTACTGGTTATTCTCCCTTCGAGTTACTCTATGGGCATAAAGCCCGTACCCTCTTAGATATGGCCCGAGAACAGTGGGAGACTGACGAGACGATACCAAACCCTTACCGGATTACGTTTCAAATCTAAAAACACATTTAGGACAAATACGAGAGATAGTCAGAAACAATTTAGAAGGTGCCCAGAACGCACAAAAGATTCAATATGACAAAGGGGCCAAACTGAGAACTTTCCAGGTGGGACACCTCGTATTACTTATGATGTCATCATCAGACCAGAAACTGTTAAGACAGTGGCAGGGACCCTACACAGTACTCCAACAAGTCACCCCTGTAACCTACCGCATAGAAGTAGACAGCAACAAAAGAATCGCAGATTTATCATGTGAATCTGTTGAAGAAATGGGAGGGACCGGCTCTAGTGGCTGTTCACAGCATAGAAACCCCGGTGCCCCTGTTTCAACAATGCATTGATCCAGAATTACCTAAGACTTTACAAGACAGGTTAATCGAGGTGTTACAACCTCTTGATTTTGTCTTTTCCACTACTCCAGGAGTGACCAACCTTATTGAGCATGCCATAAAAACACCACCTAATAACCGAGTTAGACTAAGACCCTACCGCATACCCGAAGCGAGGCGACAAACCATAAGAGAGGAAGTACAAAAGATGTTACAGATGGGAATTATAGAACCATCTAAGAGCGAATGGAATTCACCCATTGTACTCGTGCCTAAGCCAGATGGGTCATTTAGATTTTGCATTGACTTTAGAGAGGTGAACAAGATTTCAGAGTTCAACACATATCCACTCCCTCGAGTGGATGAAATGGTAGAAAGAATAGGGAAAGCCAAATACATCAGCACCCTAGATCTGTGTAAAGGTTACTGGTAAAGAAGAAGACAAGGAAAAAACAGCCTTTTCCACACCCGACGGGTTGTACCAATTTAGAATGTTGCATTTTGGTTTACACGGGGCTCCTGCAACCTTTCAAAGGGCCATGAATACTATTTTAGGGCCTTACGATGACTTTGCTGGAGCTTACATAGATGATATCGTAATATACAGCGACACATGGGAACAACACTTAACCCATCTCACCACAATCGTGCAAACCTTAGGTACACAGGGTTTAAAAATCAACCCAGCCAAAAGCCATTTGGCAGCCCAAACAGTCAAGTATCTAGGATACTTATTGGGGGATTGTGTCATAAGACCACAGCCGTCGAAATTATCGGCTATTTCCCATATACCATTTCCCAAAACAAAAAAAGATTTGAGAGCATTGTGGAAAAGTAAATTTTGCCATGTTCTGTGTCCCTACGCCCCATCCATCATATGTTATGTATGCATGACCAATATGCATATGTTATTCCCCATTTCTGATTAATGACGCAATTACAGTTGTGTCCACCTATAATATGTTAGTTTCCAGTCCTCGTGAATACTACGAATATCAGGCCTATGTAAAATAATGTTGCCACGTTTCTCAGTGTGCACGTTATTCCATTATAAAGTCCCCGTTTCTAGGCCTCAAAAGGGCCCGGACCCTGGATTCAGCTCCTGTCTCCTGAAAGCCTCGCTGAGGAGCGATACAGCCCCCACCTGTATCCTCGACCTTTCACTTACTTCCTGCCTCGCACTGCCCGGTGCAGCCCGGCCCTGCCTCTAAGTCTGTCAAAAGTATGTTATAGTTCCAGCTATCAGTTCAGTCCTCCTCCTTTGCATTCCTAAGCTACTGAACTGCATCAATAGTTTCCGTCGTTGTCTAGCCTTCTCGTCTCCCTGTTAGAGAAATACTGTATTTAATGGTCATTTAGTATTCTTCATCACGCATTTCATGTAGAATAATGCATGGTCCAGTCTTAGAATCAAGTTAGCCTCTCCCCTCATGACTTCTAGTTTATATCAACATGTTCCCTAAACATTAGATACCAGATAGGGTTTAGGTACATGTCGCTCCGACCCTCCAGACTCTAGTCTCTGCTCCTAGCACAGAGTTCGTAGCCCCCAGCTTCTCCTAGTAACACGTCATTGCCAGTTTTCGCGCACCATTAGGTTAGAGGTCCCGGCTCCTTAGGTAGCCCCCTCCTATGTGTCCGCCCATTCATGACATATTCTGTTACGTTTTACTTCACATATCTAAGTAAACTCCCAGTTACACCTCTTTTTACTGTTATCTCTCGCGACTGCTACACGTCATGCCTTCTGCTCCACCCACTGCTACGCCTACTGCAATGTAATGCTATGTGTTTGCGTTATGTATATAAATGAATGTCTTGTTATTGAATGTTAGCGCGCTCATCCCAGACCAAGCCCCGGCAGCTGCCGGGCCTCTTTTCCCCTGTCATCCTGTTCCTATGCAGGTTGTCCTGATCCTGTCCTTATGCTGTAATAAACCTGCAGAAACTCCTACTACCTCGAATCTTGACTCTTATTTATTGAGCTATCTGTTATTCATTCATTCATCCAAAAATAGGGTATTATTTATTTATTTACCACATAATGGCGCCCGAACAGGGACTTGCCCTTTCCCCACGCGTCGGTGAAGCCACGCCGACCCCCTGACCCTCTGCAGTCGTGACGGAACCATACCGTGCACCTGGCAGATATTTCTGCTTCAAGTATCCCTCAGGCCCACGGAGGAGACGGAGGAGGCGGTCCAGCATCCGAACGAGACGGTGGAGGAACGCGGCGAGTCCCGACCAGAGCCCAAGCCGAGAGTCCAAGGTCCGAGGTATCCGGAGGTCCACCCGTAACTGAAGTCCGAAGTCCGAAGTTCGTCGTCGTAGTCCAGTCCCGTCCGAGGCCTTCCGTTCCGTGCTGCCCGGTGAGTACCATTGCTGGGGTAGTGTCTAGACAGGGTCAGTCTAAATTGACTCTGGTCCGTGGGTTGGTGGTACCCAAGCTCACAAACGAAGTGTTCACCTAGGTGGATACGGGTCTTGATGTGTTCCTTTATGGGACCGGTATGTTCCGTACTGTTATAGCAGTGCATCCAGTAACTCTAGTCTGTTCCGTTCTCGAGAATTCTGTTCTGTTTTCAGTATTTTCAGGTAGTATTCTGTTCGAACTGTTATTTATAATGTTGTTTAATGTATTTCCAATGTCGTGATATGCCTGAATTGTTTCCCCAATTGTTATTGTTTTTCGTGTATTGTATTGTGTTCCGATTCAAGTTTAGAATGCCGCTCTTTTCCAAGTTACGTCAGTTAAAAACTAGAAAGGGTCTGCTGGAAGCAGCAGTTCCTGTTCCGCCTAGGGACAGTCCAGGTCACTTTATGTATCAGAAACATGGCATAAGCGCCATATTGTATCTAGATTTATGGGTAGAGTATACCAAACAGTTAGAAGAAAAGTATAGATGGCCCGTATCGGGTACATGGGATGCCGAATGTATCATGCGAGTAGAAGAAGCATTATGGAAAAAGAAAGCCAGACAGTCACAGAAAGATGCCATCGAGTTATGGCGTAAGGAAGCGCATAGAAGAACGGAAAAGGAAGTCAGAAAGTCAGAGTTAAGTAGAGAATCCCAAGAACGAACCCAAGAAAGAGAATTAATCGAGATAGGTGAACAAGTTAAAGCCGAACAGTCAGACAGACAGAGGCATGCCCTTATTAAGGGTATGTATCCTCTCCTTGCCGAAGGCTCGCCAAAAGCGACCCCAGAGGCACCCAGTAATTTCCCGCCACCATTAGTTCCGACCAAGCTACGTCACAAACCGACCGCAGCTGATATTTTTATTTCGTCCTATTTGGACGACACAGTTCCAGAATATGCAAATCCTGTTCGCGCTCCGCTAGTCCCTGTAAATCAGGCACTTCCCGTTCCTCCAGACACCGGAGTACCTGTTACGGTACCCCCGGGTCAGCCTGCCATACAAGTTCAGCCCACGTTACAATTACCGACCCTGCAAGCACGAAGAATGTCAGTCGACGATTCTAGTCTAGGGGCCGCAGGAGGAGGTCCTCCTCAAACCCCGCCGCCACACAAACGTTTATCAGCACTCGAATTACATGCTCAAGCATCACAGCGTACTCCTAAAAGTAATAAGTCTGTTACAGAAATCAGACAAGCCCTTGCCGAATGTGTTTATGATCCAGTTCCAGGCGAATATAATATGGTTTTATATTCCGTACGCGTAAGAAGGGTGACCGAGTATCTAGTCACCTTACCAAATATGAAAGAAGATCTAGACAGAATATATCGTTTCATCCGTACAGGGGATGATCCAGAAAGTATTGGCGAGATCATGTCTCAAAGGAAAGCCGAGATTCAACTCATGATATTAAAGTTCCTGATCAATTGTCTAATAAGAGAACAAGATTACCCGTCTAAAGATCCCGCCGAAATGAGAATCCTGACAAGGTGGAGTGATAATATAGCCGAGGGTAAGCACAAGACCATTAGTGCCATGGAAAGTATGTACAAGAAAATTCGTAAAGAAATAGTAAGGTTACACGAACAGCGTAAAGCAGCACAAGTAAGTGAGAAAGAGAGTATCTCTGATCCTGAAGAGGAAGACGAGAATCCCGCCAGAATAGCGTATGTAGGGAAATCCAGATTTCCAGATCGCCATTTACGTCTAGAACCCAAGTCTATTTTTCATCATCCAGCACCAGAACGAGAGCCTTGTTCTCTAGAACAAGTATTTCAAGCTACCGATCACATTCTGAAATCACGAGTCGGTTATAGCGAGTTAAGCACCATGCATGAACAAGAATTAGCCCGATCAGCAGTCCGATGGATTACTGATTCTACCACTTTTCCAGACGAAATAGTGGCACAAATGTTTCTGAAACTGCCCCCAGACGAGCAACGACTGGTGGGTATGTATATGATCCAGCACCTCATTACTCAGTATGAGGGTCAACACTCTGATCCAGGCCCGTTACACGATATCCTGGACGAGTTACTCCAGTACAGATGGAGAGGTCTAGGTACCGATTTAATTAGTGTTATTCTAGAACAGCGTCACAAGTATAGAACGTTCCTGAACCCGCATTTTGTTCACGTCTCACCCCCAGAAAGTAAACCATTCTACATAGACCGACAGAATCCGTTACGAGAAGTCCACCCAGTCCAAGGGACGGGTGGCGAAATGCAACGAGTGTTTGTATACACTCCGATTTCAAAGATGGAACTCCTCGAGATGAAGAAATTAATTCCCTGTCATGACAAAGATCCAGCAGGGTTCCATAGAGAATTAAAAGACATGCTCCGTATGGGAGAATACACTTACCCAGATGTCATTAAAATGTTAAAGGTTCTGCTACCCGCAGGGGTGTATGAAAAGTTAAAGGAAAAAGAATGGGAGGTGGGAGAGAAAAAGATCGATTGGACAGCTCTAGAAGCTGAAGACAAGGCACGAGTACCAGGTACCGGTCTTGGAGATAAATGTAAAGAATTACCAGAATTATTGATTCAAGTTTTACCCAGATTATTGACAACTAGAAAAGAAGACTGGGATGCCATCTCAGCCTGTAAACAGAAACAAGATGAAGACATTAGTGATTTTTATTCTAGATTTGAGAAATGTTTCAGTATTAATAGTGGTCTCAAGACAAGTAGTGAGTCATACCCTCATCTTTTCGTTACCAAATTAGTCGAGAATTCAAGTCCACAAATTAAAAACCGAGTTTTGAAAGTCGAAAGCACCTGGCAAGCAAATACTCCGTCCCAGATGCTCCAGATGCTCCAGTATCACCAGAATAGAATTAGAGAAGAGCAAGAACACGAAAGAAAACGTATGAAAGACACGAAAATGAAAGTGCTAGTTGCACAATCTATTCCTCAAGACAGTCAGAAGAGGGGTCCGATTCAAGCCAGTCATCCTGCAGCTCCCGTTAAAGGGAACTGCAATTATTGTAAACAGCCAGGTCATTTTATAAACGAGTGTGCAGTTCTGAAACACAACATAGCTACTGGTAAGACTAAAGAAAGACCACGTCCGCCGAGACAAGAACAAGTTTCACAGATTCCTCAGTCACAGAATGCACAACAGACAGTTACAGTACCGCAGCCTATTGCTGCAACACAGCACGTTACATCGCAGATGTACCAGTATGCACAGTCTGAGTATCCAGAGTACCAGTCATATTCATGAAATAGCCTAGAGAGGGAGGTAGGCTTGCCTCTCATCGAGATACCTGTAGACCAAGAAGGTCCCTATGTACACAGTCAAGTATTAGGGAAAGACAGAAAGTTTCTGATCGATACAGGGGCAAGTAGGACCACAATTAGTCACGCCGAAGTTCCAGGGGCTCCGCTCTCAGGCTCAAGAAATGTTTCCCTTGGATTTTCAGGAAAACCCATAGTTAATGAAATATCTCAGCCAGTTACTCTAGAAGTAGGTCCATTGTCCCGTACTACTGATCTGTTACTTACTAAGGCATGTCCAGAAAATCTGTTAGGTATTAAGACACTGAAAGAGTTAGGTGCAGTTATTTGCTGTTCCCCAGAGGGAATACGTCTGTTCCTACGTGACTTTAAGGGTCACTATGTATTACGAGATTTTGATTCCAGATTGTCTAATGTTCCGCAGCATTTATGGGCGCAAGGTCCAACTGATGTAGGTTACATGCAAATCACACCCTATCGTGTGACTCTCAAACCAGGTGTAGTGTTACCCCGAATCAGACAGTACAGATTGCCACCTGAGGCTGTAGCAGCCTTATCCAAAATTATTGACGAGCTCATGGCTCAAGGAGTAGTTGTAGAAACTGACTCCAATGTATGCAATTCTCCGATCATTCCAGTCATGAAACGTACTGATCCAAATGCACCCCCAGTATATCGATTAGTGATTGATTTACGAGAGCTTAATAAATGTATTATTCCTCAGTATCCAGTTGTTCCAGACATTTCTTCCCTGTTAACTGCCATTGATTCCGAAGCCATGTTTTTCACTGTTATTGACCTCAAGAATGCATTTTTTAGTGTTCCAATTCATCCAGACAGCCAGTTTCTTTTCGGATTTTGTTTAAATGGAAGGAGCTATATGTTTACACGCGCTCCTCAAGGTTTCACAGAAAGCCCTAGTATTTACAGTCAAGCACTCAAGAGACAACTAGACAATATTCACATGCCAACTGACACTGCCCTGCTCCAGTATGTCGATGATCTACTGATCACAGCCCGTTCTGAACGTGCTTGCGAGCGAGCATCACTTACAGTTCTGTATTTTCTAGCCGAGATGGGGCACAAGGTGTCACCTTCAAAGCTTCAATTCTGTGTCCAGCAAGTGGTATACTTAGGACACTTGCTGTCCAAGAGGGGTAGGCAGTTGACACCCGACCGTATCCAGTTAATAGCGAATCTTCTCCAGCCCAGAACCCAGAAGGAGGTACGTGCTTTTATCGGCCTTACTTCTTATTGTAGACAATGGATTCCCCAGTATGCATTTCTAGCCAAGCCACTGATACAGTTAACGACACAGGAGGCAGCCGTATCGACTGTCCTCCCTTGGACATCTGAACATACACTTAGTTTCAACGAGTTAAAGAAAGCCCTATGCCAAGCTCCAGTTCTAGCTACACCGAACTACAGTAAGCCTTTTACACTTTTCGTTACAGAACGCGAAGGTACAGCATTATCTGTTCTCACACAAGATCAAGCAGGTCAATACAAGCCCTGTGCTTATTTTTCAAGCACATTAGATCCAGTCGCCCAGGCGTTGCCTGCGTGCCTCAAGTCAGTTGCAGCCACAGCACTAGCTATCAGACAAAGTGATTCCATAGTTTTAGGACATTCCCTGACAGTACAAGTTCCACATTCAGTAGAAGTTCTTTTAAACCGAACACAAACTCAGCACTTGACAATTGCACGTTTAACAGGTTATGAATTGACACTGTTCCAGCCACACATAGAAATTAGACGCTGCAATGTCCTGAATCCTGCTACACTGTTACCATCAGTTAATTCAAATCCAGACACACATGACTGTGTGGAAGTAGTTAACGTTACGACAAAGCCAAGACAAGACCTGACAGACATTCCGTTACCAGGTCCTGACCTGACACTTTATGTGGATGGTTCATGTATGAGAACTAGTACAGGAGAACTAGTCGCCGCATATGCAGTGACTACTGACACTGAAGTTATTGAAACACACCGTATTGATACCCTGTCCGCTCAAGCAGCAGAGCTAGTTGCTCTGACACAAGCCTGTATACACGCCAAGAACCTGAAGGTTAATGTTTACACAGATTCACGTTACGCATTCGGAGTTGTACACGACTTCGGAGTGCTCTGGCAGGAGAGAGGTTTTATGACTTCTCATGGAACCAAGATTCAGCATGGTCTCCTTATTCAAGCTCTGTTAGATGCCATACATTTACCGACATCTATTGCTATCATGAAGTGCAAAGCACATACGAAAGTTACTGACATTATTTCCCAAGGTAATGATCTAGCAGACCGCACAGCCAAGCTTACAGCACAGACACCAGACATTCCAGTAAACATGACACATACTCCAGATCTGATTACATGCATGACAGTTAAGGACCCTACACAAGATGTCATAGATATTCAGTTACATGCTACTCCCGATGAAATCAAGAAATGGTCTGTACAAGGAGGGGTCCAGACAGATCAAGGATGGTTAACGAAGGGTAGAGCCACATGGTTTCTCCCCGATTCTATGGTTCAAGTTATTATCAATACCGCACATAGTCCAGCACATTTAGGAGAAAAAGCTATGTTAGACAGTATCCAGAACATTTGGTTCAACAAGCATTTACGAGCTGCAGCCAAGCAGAAAGTCCGTACCTGTATGATATGTTGCCAGTTTAATCCAGGTAAAAGTGTCCCGGTGGAACAAGGTGGTTTCCAGCCCCCTGACCACCCTTTTGAGGTCCTCCAGATGGATTATATTCAGATGGAGCGATGTCGAGGTTTCAAGTATGTCCTTGTAGTTGTATGCGCTTTGTCCAGGTGGACAGAAGCATATCCAGTCCCAGATTACACAGCCGCGACCACTGCCAAGCAGCTGGTTCGTGAATTCTTCCCTAGATACGGACTCCCTAGAGTCGTATATTCTGATAACGGCCAGCCATTCTCATCCGAACTCATGAAACACGTTTCCCTGTTGTTAGGGTACCAGTGGAAGTTCCATTGTGTACGCCATCCAGAAGCAGCTGGACTAGTCGAAAGACATAATCAGACTCTGAAAATCCGTATAGCAAAAATCTGTAAAGACAAGGGTGTGGACTGGTTAGTAGCTTTGCCAGTCGCTCTATTTTACATGCGTATGGTCGCACATTCCAGATCAGGTCTGTCCCCGTATGAGGTCGTATTCGGCCGCCCCCCTAACATGTGGGGTACTCCTAGACCCCGAAGTATTACCGATGTTTCATGTAATATGCTGACAGATTACCTAGCTTCCTTGATGTCTGCCCTCAACTCATGTCGTTCACAGGTTGCCGCCGCATTTCCAGACAATACGGAGGTGGCACCGCACGAGATCGTTCCAGGATCCTTGGTGATGGTCCGCAATTTTGACAGATCAAGTCCGCTGGAACCACGTTGGAAGGAGCCACGTCAGGTCCTCTTGACCACCCGAACTGCCGTCAAGTTAGAAGGCAGGAAGGGGTGGGTCCACCTCTCTCATGTAAAACTTTTCAAAGGACCAAAGCCAGACTTCAAAGACATTGCCAAGAACATTTCCCCGGATTCGAAGGATTGCCAGAACATTGTTTTAAAGGACTGTCCCGCACCAGACTTTATTACAACCCCTCCCTTGGTAGAGAAAACTCCGCAACAGGAGTATAAGTTAAAGCTCAGGTCTAATAAGTCAGCCAGTTTGATTGTATAAGTCCTCCCCTAGGTGAAACGGTTAGACTGTTTCTGACATGTATAAAATAGACCCCCATAGTGAGAGAGTCAGTCGAAGTTCACTGCAATGTATCGTTTTTCTGAGTTTCATATTATTTCTCAGCATAATGATTTCTTGCACCAGCTATGCTTTCTATCTGTGTTTTCCAGTTCCTCATGTGAATATGTCTGCTCATGCTACAGTAGAGCACACGTTTAGTGATCTGCCTCCTCACGAATATTCATACCGCCTCGCCATGCGTAATAACACATTCATCCGTATGTTACATTATTCACACCAGACCAGCAATGCCACTAATTGTTGGGTGTGTGGTCGACTCCCCCCTTTCCAGACATCGAAGGGAGTTCTGCCACTGTTTCCTTATCCATTTTCACACAATGGTTCGTGTGGAGCATGGTCCACGCTAACGTCATCCTCAACAGATATGTCTTTTCTTAACAGTACATGTTTCCCAGACAAGCAAGGTTTCCCCCATAGAACAGGTTTAGATCTAGAAAATGAAGTATATAATTTAGGAAATTATTCGTCGAATTTCATGGTTCTGAATGTTCAGTCTGATACTACTCCAGACTCACCCGCTATTTCAGTACTACCAGTCAAAGGCGAATTATGTGTCCGTAGTTATGGTTCTGTACATATAGGTCATAGTGAATGTACTACTGTTATCCAGTATAGTGACAGTAGGAAATCTATTTTTAAAGCTTCACGTCATTCTTATTTTGTTTGTGGTCAAACTGCATATGTCCGTCTGCCCCTCGATTGGGAGGGAACCTGTTACATTGCTTTCCTACTGCCACCTGTTTTTCTAGCCCCACCTGATTATCATAGGAATTCTTTCTTAGTACACACTAGACACAAGAGAAATCTCCCGATTGTCGATTATACTGAAACCGCCGCAGAGCAATTCATTGATATAGATAAAGGTGTTTTCCCTTATTTAGGTACAGTTGTAAATAGTAAGTTAATTCGTAGGTTAACAAGAACCCTTGAAGCTGTAGTAGATGAGACTGCCTCTGCTCTAGGTAACTTAACTGAAGAACAATCCTTTATGAGAATTGTCGTTTTACAGAATCGTCTCGTCCTTGACGTCATACTGGCCGATAGGGGCGGGGCCTGTAGAATTCTCGGATCCAGTTGTTGCATTTTCATTCCAAATAACGCGCCGTCTGTTTATTCAGCTATAACCAGACTCCATAAAATTGCCCATCTGTTACATCAAGATCCAGGCACCTGGACATGGTCCGGTTGGTTCTGGAATGTAATTTCCGCATGGGGATGGAAAGTCCTGTCCTTTCTAGGTATTGCAGTAGCGATCATATTTAGCTGCTGCCTCTGTATACAATGTGGCCCTGCGATTTGCAGCATGTGTGCTACCTCTTGTATTCCTAGTCCCAAGCCCCGTTCTAAATCCCGTTCCAAGACAATTCGAGACGAGCAAATGGTACTGTATGAAATGATAGACGGTATCATGAATATTGATGTTTCCTGATGGAAACGTAGTGACAAGGAGGGAATGTGGAAAAGTAAATTTTGCCATGTTCTGTGTCCCTACGCCCCATCCATCATATGTTATGTATGCATGACCAATATGCATATGTTATTCCCCATTTCTGATTAATGACGCAATTACAGTTGTGTCCACCTCTAATATGTTAGTTTCCAGTCCTCGTGAATACTACGAATATCAGGCCTATGTAAAATAATGTTGCCACGTTTCTCAGTGTGCACGTTATTCCATTATAAAGTCCCCGTTTCTAGGCCTCAAAAGGGCCCGGACCCTGGATTCAGCTCCTGTCTCCTGAAAGCCTCGCTGAGGAGCGATACAGCCCCCACCTGTATCCTCGACCTTTCACTTACTTCTTGCCTCGCACTGCCCGGTGCAGCCCGGCCCTGCCTCTAAGTCTGTCAAAAGTATGTTATAGTTCCAGCTATCAGTTCAGTCCTCCTCCTTTGCATTCCTAAGCTACTGAACTGCATCAATAGTTTCCGTCGTTGTCTAGCCTTCTCGTCTCCCTGTTAGAGAAATACTGTATTTAATGGTCATTTAGTATTCTTCATCACGCATTTCATGTAGAATAATGCATGGTCCAGTCTTAGAATCAAGTTAGCCTCTCCCCTCATGACTTCTAGTTTATATCAACATGTTCCCTAAACATTAGATACCAGATAGGGTTTAGGTACATGTCGCTCCGACCCTCCAGACTCTAGTCTCTGCTCCTAGCACAGAGTTCGTAGCCCCCAGCTTCTCCTAGTAACACGTCATTGCCAGTTTTCGCGCACCATTAGGTTAGAGGTCCCGGCTCCTTAGGTAGCCCCCTCCTATGTGTCCGCCCATTCATGACATATTCTGTTACGTTTTACTTCACATATCTAAGTAAACTCCCAGTTACACCTCTTTTTACTGTTATCTCTCGCGACTGCTACACGTCATGCCTTCTGCTCCACCCACTGCTACGCCTACTGCAATGTAATGCTATGTGTTTGCGTTATGTATATAAATGAATGTCTTGTTATTGAATGTTAGCGCGCTCATCCCAGACCAAGCCCCGGCAGCTGCCGGGCCTCTTTTCCCCTGTCATCCTGTTCCTATGCAGGTTGTCCTGATCCTGTCCTTATGCTGTAATAAACCTGCAGAAACTCCTACTACCTCGAATCTTGACTCTTATTTATTGAGCTATCTGTTATTCATTCATTCATCCAAAAATAGGGTATTATTTATTTATTTACCACAGCATTCCTGGGTTTACTAGGTTACTATAGAATGTTTACCCCTCAGTTTTCCCAGATGGCGGCTCCCCTGACTGATCTTCTACAGAAGAACTGTAAAACGGAACAGATATTGCAATACCCTCCTTGTCAAGTACGACGTTCCTTTGAGGCTCTGAAAAAGTCTCTAACATCGGAAACTGTCCTAATTAGTCCAGATTATTCTCGTCCCTTTGTCCTGCAAACAGACGCCTCTGATCAGGGGTTAGGTGCAGTCCTTTCTCAAGAGACACCTCAGGGAGAGAAACCAATTCTGTACATTAGCCGTAAACTCTTCCCTCGAGAGAAAAATTATGCAACAATCGAGAAAGAGGCCCTCGCCATCAAATGGGCGATAGAAACCTTGCGGTATTATCTGGAAGGAAGAGAATTCACTCTGTTCACGGATCATGCACCATTAGAATGGTTAGCTAGGAATAAAGGCCACAACGAGAGAGTGCTGAGATGGTTTCACACTCGACATAGAAAAGGGCGAGAACAAGGGAATGCTGACTATCTGTCGAGATAGTTAATCAGAAGGGGGGGAGGAGGAATAGGTGTCTAGTCTGTTCCCCAGGGTAGATATTTATTATCAGAAGTGGACTAAGACACTTGTAACTACGTTACGTTCAGTAATATAGATCACCCTCATAAACGTTATGTATTAGTGCGGTTTATCTGTCGAGATATCCACAAGAGTCACAACCCCTTAGAAGAAAGACAGCAAGGGAAAGGGGATGTGAGAAAGATACAGAGCGGAGCGATACCCTTACCAAAGGGGTGACGGTTCCATACCAATTCACAAGACCACAAGATCCAGACTCCTCTACTCTGTTTCCACAGGGACGCGGTCAGAGCTACAACCCGGAAGTCCCGCCTTCGCGAACCGGAAGAGGATACTCGGGACCAATAATAGGAGAGTGGACTGAGTGTGACGAGGAGAAAGAAGACGCCGGACCCGACCAACGTAAAGAAGACGCGGGACCCGACCAACGGAAAGAAGACGCGGGACCCGGTCTGAGGAAAGGAGAAGACGCGGGACCCGACCAACGGAAAGAAGACGCGGGACCCGGTCTGAGGAAAGGAGAAGACGGGGGACCCGACCTACGGAAGGAAGACGCGGGACCCGGTTTGCAGAGGGAAGACGCGGGACCCGACACAGAGAAGACCTGGATACCAGAGAATACCGAGGACGGTGAAGAAAATTGGTCCGAGGACTGGTGGTGTCCAGAGGTGGCTGGGGAGCGGCGGTGACTCAGGAGAGTTACGGCGGAGCCAGGTGAGTGTTTGTGGCTCAGGGGTAACCGGGAGAGGGCGGGAGAAGAGTGGGTGGGAATGTCGGGCAGAAGCGTATAACAGAGGGGCAATAATAGTGTTACCTTCCTTTTGTGACCCAATACGCTGTAGATAAAGAGCCCTTACCGTTAAACTGAATGAGCATGCACCATTTCTTTTCCCGAGTTTAGCACTGAGTTAGGCACTGAAAACTCAACTTCTGCTCAGGAGATATATCATTTTCTTTCACCAAATTCGTTCTTCCTCTTTCTTTTCTATCCGTGGCTGTTGGACCTCACGAGGCACCTTAACATATCTAGTGCACCAAGGTGTGGTGATGGGAGTATACCCCTAAATAGTGCCATATACCATTCTGACAGCTCCTTTTTCTCTCTCTATCCCCCTATGAGCCTCCGGGGTGACCACCACGGTCAAGGACAACCAGAAAGCAGGATAACACCTTTATCCTCATCAGACCATTCCAGTTCACGGGATTCATCGGATGGAGAGGAAGAGCGTCCAGTGACTTTATCGCAACAATCTGCATCTCATACTTTTGTTAATAAATCCTCTTTTCAACCTATACTTAAGCCTCCACGCCTGTTCATCAAGCCTGCCCTCCCACACTATACTAAGTCCTTGCCCCGGGAGGGAGGGGTGACTAGGAAATGAAAATCCTTAAATACGCCGGTCTTCGTCGATACGCTGAAGAACTCTCTACATATCTTTTGCCGGGATGTTAACATTATGGAAGGAAAGATCGCGGAGTGGCTATCATCGGCTAGCGATGCTCACGTCCCACCTGTTAAATTCTCCCGCGCATGCTGCGCGGACGCCCATAAACTTGTCACCTCTGATCTCAAAAAACAAAAACTTGAATTGCGCCAAAAAGAGAGGAAATGGAGATTAAAATACACCATGAAAAACAAGGAGGATTTCTCCATGGTGCGCAGGGAATATATAAAAAAACTATTCTGAATAGGAAAGCGGCATACTTTTCTACCAAAATACTAAACTCTCAAAACAAATCCAAAGACATTTTTAAGATAGTGAACAACCTATGCAATAATGAGAGAACCGCATCCACTCAGACCCCTACTCAAGAGCTCTGCAACTCGCTGAACAATTTCTTCAAAGATAAAATCTCTGCTATCAAAGACAGCCTCCCCAAGTCTTCCGGTTGGGAACCACTGGATGACATTTTTAACAACCACCTTACTTTAGACGCCCTTCAACCTATTCGCCCTAAAGCATTTTTAGAGCTTATGTCCTGTGTGAACTCTGAGTCTCCTAATGACAGCTGCCCACCACACGTTCTGAAAGAAGTATTCTCGGCCCTACCTCAAAGTGTACTCCCCTTCCTTAATGAATCTCTCGCTCAAGGCAAGGTTCCAAGCGCCTTTAGGAACGCAACGGTCATTCCCCTTTGTTAGAACTGGGGGTCTCTAATTGGCAGAGGTAAGTACCTTTGACCAAGTAGGGACCCCTACTTCTAGTCAGGGGGAAGGAATACACACTGTAGATAACCCCTGCTCACCCCCTAGGTAGCTTGGCACGAGCAGACAGGCTTATCCCCAAGGCAATGTGTTAAAGTATTTGCACTCAATCACCACAATGACCCCCCAGTACACCACAAATGTAGACCACACAGGTAAGTTTATCAAAAATATGACTTTGTCTAGTTTCAGCAGTAAAAAGGCAGTTACAGTATTATTATTTTTTTGTTGAAACTTTTTATTGAAAATAAAAACATGAAAACAAACCAAAACATAGCAAGGCATTACAATAGAAATGTGTCACCAATTAGCCCGTGGGGGGGGTTACAGACGCAAATCAGATATCATCACAAACAATAAATTGGGGGGAGGGGGGGGAAAGGAGACCAGAAGTATACAAAACAGTTATATTCCTGCGGAGGAAACATCAGGTTGGGAGAAAGACAAATCAATATCACATTCCGATATGGGGGGAGCACAGATATCGCCACGATATGTGTTCCACTGAGTCCAGATCTTCCCCCATTTGCCAGGTTTGCCACGGGAAACATAAACCGTTTTTTCTCGAAACATGCACCAATCCATGTTTTGTTTCCACCCCAGGACTGTCGGAGGCCTCTGGGCGCCCCATAGTTGGGCAATGTCACGCTTGGCAATCATGTTACCTAAGGTTGCCCATCGAAGCTGCGCCAGATTGTAATCATTCGGCTCCCAGACGTTCAACAAGCACCTTCGCGCTTCAGGCATCAGTCGCACACCCGTAACCTCGCTCATTACCGCATGCACTCGATTCCAATAGTTCAGCACAGCAGGACATTCCCAAAGCATATGAAGAAACATAGCCACCATGCCGCATCCACGCCTGCACAATCCATCCGCCGAGAACCCCATTCGCACCAGACGCGGACCAGTCACATACACCCTATGCAGAATTTTGAGTTGGACAAACCGAAGGCGTGCCGGAATAGCCACCTCTTTCGGGGAAGAGATCGCGGCTTGCCAATCTTCATCATCAAGCTCCAGACCATCACTGGTCCACAACCCTCGGAGGTCTTCCAATAAATCAATCCTGGTATTAATCCTTTTTTTTATAAATGAGCGAAATAGTGCTATCGGGGATATGCCCATCTAGTATCCGATCTTCAAGCGGGGATGCTTCCGGCACGTCCGAGCCTCGGGGAAAAACAGACAAGATTGCGTGCCGGATTTGCGCATATCGAAAAGATTCCTTATCATTCAATCCATACTCAACTTTCAATTCCTCAAACGTTTGATTCTATCCTTGATCCACACATCATCAACCCTGCTGATCCCAATCATGTCCCACCGATCGAATCCCTTCGTTTGCCAAAGGGAGCCAAGTTTATCCGAGGCATAGAGTGGAGTAGCCCGGGTCAGCCTGTCAGCCCATCCCGTGGCCGCCGTAGCTCGATACCACACCTGTACCGCCGTTTTAGTGGGACCCGTCAGGGATCTACCGGCTGACTTCGCGTATAAAGCCCTGTTGTAATCGCCGCCGGGCAGCAACCATTTATCCATCGCAAAAGCCGGGTTTAGTGAATGAGCATAAGCGCCGTGGTTGATGGCCCCTAGTTGAGAGGCCCAATAATAGCGTCGGATGTCAGGGAGTGCGATGCCACCATCGTACCAAGGGAGCGTGAGTTTCGAAAGAGCTATACGAGAACGGCCCCCCCATATCAACTGTCGCTGTAGACTTTCAATCTCCCGGAAATAACCGGCTGGTACTACGTCAAGCGTGTTTTGCAGCGCATAAAGAAATCGGGGGAGCGACATCATCTTAAACAACGCCGCTCGTCCCAGGGGAGAGAGAGGAAGTCTGTTCCACGTTTCTATATCCGCTCGAAGACGTAGGAGAGGGGGCAGTAAATTGCGCTCGTAACGGAGCGTGGGGTCCAGGGTAACAAAGATTCCCAGATATTTGAATCCCTCGAGTACCACCGAAATCGGACAACCACGTGGTAGGAGGGGAGCAACGCCGGAAAGAACATAAATGCAAGATTTCGACCAATTGATGACTAGACCGGAATTTTTATTGAAAGAAGTCAAAACATCGAAAAGGACGATCAACGACTTTCGAGGCGACGTAAGGTATAAGAGTATATCATCTGCGTATAGAGATATACGGTCTTCAAATCCCGGTGACCATCTGATACCCTTCAAGGATGGCTCCCATCGCAACCAAGCCGCCAATGGCTCTAAAGCAAGAGCAAACAGAAGTGGGGACAGAGGACAGCCCTGGCGTGTACCCCTACCAAGCGCAAAGGAGGCCGAAACACGCCCATTCACCACTACCTGGGCCAAAGGATCAGTATAAAGCAGTTGCACCCAACGGATAAAGGCGGGCCCAAAACCGAATTTAGAAAGGACCGCCCAAAGATAAGGCCACTCCAGCGTATCAAACGCCATAGTGGCGTCTAGAGACGCCAAGATGGCCGACTCCCGCAGAGTCCCGGCTCGCGCCAGGACTCCATGGAGGCGCCGAAGATTAAGTGCCGTATTGCGATGTGGTATAAAGCCGGATTGGTCCGGGTGAACAAGATCTCCTATAACAGAAACTAAACGAGTAGCAAGAACTTTGGCCAAGATCTTAGGTTCAACATTGATAAGGGAAATAGGTCTGAAGGATTCGCAGCGGTCACGCGGCTTTCCCTCCTTATGGATAACCACTATGGAGGCTAACCGTTGATCAGGAGGAAGAGACCCTCTCTCAAGGGATTCCAAAAACATCGATCGCAAATACGGCGCCAGTACGTCCGGACGGAGCTTGTAAAGCTCAATGGGGAGTCCATTAGGGCCCAAGGCCTTCCCGGAGCGGATCGATCGGATAGCGGTCGCAATTTCATCAACCGAGAGCGGAGCTTCCAGCAGGTCCCGTTCCGGGCCAGACAAGCATGGTAGTGAGATATCACGTAGAAGCAAACGGGAGTCCTGCTCTGGTCTATCGGACATAGGGGAGTACACTACTCGAAAATGATCGGCGAACCGGGCAACAATCCCAGCAGGGTCAGTGATACTTTCACCATTTACACCAACTATGACAGGGATAACTCGACTCGCGCATTCTCTCCTATCCAACCAAGCAAGCAATTTCCCAGCTTTATCCCCCACATCATACAGACGCCCCTGCTGTTCACGACTCATCTCTTTCGCAGCGTCAGTCACAAGTGCTCTATATTCGTGCTGTTTTAGGTCTAACAAGTGCAGCTTCTCAGGGGAGGCTCCAGGATCCAACTCTCCCTCAAGGATGGAAAGTTCAGTTTCAAGACGGACAACCTCCTCCCGCTTACATCTCTTAACATTGCTAATCGATGAGAGGGCTTGTCCCCGAATGACAGTTTTATACGCCTCCCACAAGGAGACAGAAGAAGACACTGAATCCACATTTTCGGCAAAGTAACAATCGATCGCTTTAAATAATTCCACTCTAATCTTAGGATCACGGAGGTACCATGGGTTAATCGGGGCAACCCGACCTCCTGACCCCAGACGAGCGTTCACAACTAACCACAGCGGGGAGTGATCCGAAATACCCCTGGCAAGATGTTTCACCTCCCCTATGAGGGAAGCCTGGGAGGAGGGCATCAAAACATAATCCAATCTAGAAAGGCTGCCATGGGCCCCGGAGTGAAAAGTGTACTGCCGTTGCCCAGGATGATGTAAACGCCAGCAATCAGTTAGCCCCAGTGCCTCCAAGAAGTCCCCCAGCCAGGATTGAGATTTAACGAGGACTCGGGGAGGGTGACGATCATACATGCCGGACACTACTGAATTGAAGTCTCCCCCTACTACAAGCACACCCTCGGGTACTCCCAGGATAACTTTCCCCAGATCAGCATAGGTCGTAGTTTGGAGGCCTGGGGGTATGTAAACCGAGAGCAAAGTAATCACCCTCCCTTCCCAACGCCCTACAATAGCGGCATAACGTCCCCTATCATCAAGCATAACGTCATCAACAGCAAGAGGGAGGGAGGTCCGAACCAGAATGCCCACCCCTCTGGAGCCGGAAGTGAAACCCGAGTGGGCTATGAGACGGTATCCACGCCTATTCATGGCGTGGCACGTATTACCAAGCAAGTGCGTTTCTTGAAGCAGAACCACATCTGGAGACAAGCGTTTTAGCAACTGTAATACCACCCCCCGTTTAATCCTGTCTCCCAACCCATTACGTTCCAACACAGAATGCGTAGTCCCCTATCCCCCATCCCAAAATCCACCCCAGGTCTCCCCCCACACCAGCCGCGACACTGCAACATAGGAGATCATCAGTACTATGCCTTGAATAAAACAAAAAAAACTTAAAGTTGAACCCCCCCAACCCCCCCGAACAACATCATACCCCCCACCCCGCACCCCTGCGTAAGACTCGAAAGCCACCCCAACTTGCAGTGTGCCTGTCACCCTAACATACAACTAATCTACGAAAAGAACCCCAGAGGAGGAAGACACACCCGACCCCCTCCCACACCCCATTAAGACAACACAATAGCGGACAATCGTAGCATAGCATAGCATCAAACCACTGCCGAAAGTCAATACGTTGGTCCCGGAGCCGATTCACTCCCTATTCCTGCTCCATCAGGCCGCCCTCTGCTCCACCGGAGTGTTCCGAATGATCAAATTGTTCCTGTCCAGGGGGCAACGAGTCCAACCAGTCACTAGCAGCTCCAGGATGGTCAAAGAAAAATGTTCTGTCATTATGAACCACACGCAGACGAGCCGGGAAAAGCATGGCATATTTCATGGCTCTCTCTCTCAGTCTCTTCTTCACTCCTTGAAATCCCAGCTGCTTCTGAACCTGTTGGGTGAAGTCCGGGTAGAAGCTGACCGCGGCGTTTTCATATTTCGTAGGGCCCGATGTGCGGGATGCCTGCAGGATCGCATCTCTGTCTCGAAAGTTAAAGCTCCCAACTTGGGCGGGCCACCTGGGATTCGGTGGGCCCGTTCCACTGCAAAAAACTTGCTTAGGCCCTTGGGCGCTAGGTGATTCAAGACAAGGTCCTCCACCAGTAGGTCCACCGCCGACGAGTCCGTCCTCTCCGGGACACCAACCAACCGGACGTTGTTCCGCCGTGCGTGGCCTTCAAAATCGTCCAAGCGTCGGGAGAGGTAGTCACGGGCGGATCTCAAATTACCGACCTCCGTCTGTAATTCAGAGACGTCGGCGACAAGACTGGATGTCTTCAAGTCAAGGGATTTGACCTTCTCGTTAGTCTTTGCGAGGTCTGCCCTGATCAGAATAACATCTATAGCAACCGTGTCAAGCTTGTGGGTCAGGGCCTCATACTGTTGTCCCAACACGGCCTCATCCCAGCAATGGCGCCCATGACGTCTTTCAACGACGGTTCTTCACCCAACAGGGAGTCATCCCCAAAGGTGGCCGGAGGCTTAGTCATGCCGCTCGGAGATCCCTTAGTGAGGGTATAGCGATCCATAACGTTGGACTGCACAGGACCTCCCTGAGTTGCCGGTCTGGTCTTGCGTCTCTCCGCCTCGGGCTTAGTGGTCATTTTAGGTCGTGCGCCCCGGAGGGTATTTTGAGACCTAGTAAAAATGGCTACACTCGATGCGCCCGGATCAATTCTGAAAATAAGTGGAGGGCCGGCCACTGATCAAAGTGCGGCGAAAGTCTAGATCACCAAGCGATGACGCGACATTGAAAGAAACAAGTAACCAGGGCGACCAAGGCAAAGTCAGTGAGGCCAGACCACAGGAATCGAAACTGAAAGTAGAAGACCGGGCATAGGAGCCTCGCCAGGGCCGTTGTTGTTCGATTACCACTGGGCTGGCAGAGAAAGCAAGCCCGGGGCAGTACCCTGGAGCAGGCCAGAAATGTTCAAAAGTCCTTATCTTCGGCTCCCGTGGGCCAATTCGCAGTTCGAAAACGGATAAATGATCAGCAAGGTCACGACCACAAAAGCCCGTCGTCTAAATCAGGATAAGATGCAGGATAATCGGTGGAGGTGGCGAAGGTCCGGGAGCTCTGAGCTCACGCGACCATCTTGGGTGCGCGCTAACAGTTACAGTATTATTGCACGATATCTACAACTTCTCTTGGTATTTGCATATGAGCACACCGATCTCTGCCCACGATCAGCAGTTGGAAATAAATCACGCCCAGGCCAAAACAGCACAATCTTCACAGCGTAGTTCAGTTTCTGTGGAACCTTTTGACCCTGGGTTCCAGGACAGGAGGCCAGCTCTACTCAGGCCCTTGGAGATTCAGTCTAAGACACAGCACACAGCAAAGTCTTGGTAGTCACAAGCAGGCAGGGGCACAGCACACAGCAAGCCCTTCTCTCCTTCAGTTGAACAGCAGAAGAGGTCAGCCCTTAGAGCACACAGCAAGGCAGTCTTACTTCAGTTCCTTCTGGCAGAGGCTCCTCTTGATTGTAGAATCTAAAAATCTGTTGTCAGGGGTCCTTTTCTTATACCCCAAAAAGTCTTTGAAGTCTTTGTGCAAGTGGGCCCTGAGCCCGGTCTACACCAGTTCTGGGTGTTGCTGGAGCACTTGGGCTTCCTGGCTTCTTCCTTCCTTTCAGTGTGAGGGGCAGAGGTGACAGCCGCCCAGCAGGAGGTGGAGCCAGCATTGTGGCAGGCAGGCACAGCCCTATTCACTCCCAGGTGCTATCTCCTCCCACCACTCTAGTTGCAGATGCAGTCATTCAACCACGGGCTGACTCGGACAACCTCCTGGGGGCTCCCCAGCCCCTGTCACCCTCAAACCAGACAGTCAATCCACAAGCAGGCCCAGGCACACAGAAAGGTTAGACAAGAGAACAGCCATTTGCTAAAAGTACTGTTCTCAAACACAGAATTTAAAAACAACCTTTCCTAAAAGATGTGTTATTAAATTCTGATTTCAGGGATATCAATCACTTATGTCCCATCTTGTTCCTATGAGAAGATAGGTTGGTATCCATTGGGACCAGCCTCCCTCATGTTAGTCTAAGGAGCAACATAACCTTGCAGCAGTGAGCACACAAAATGGCTGCTGCTCACTACCAGAGCATGTTACCTGCACTAGTACATGCTCTACCTTTCCTATACACTGCACCGTACATGCTCTACCTTTCCTATACACTGCACCCTGCCCTGGGGGGTACCCTGAGCCTTCCATAGGGGTGACCAATGTGTACATAAAGGGAAGGGTTAGGCCCAGCCAGTGGGGACACTGTCCAGGAGGACATGGCAGTTTACTGACTGCACACAGGCACTGCGGTGGCAGGCCCGAGACACCATTTTAGGGCTACTTATGTGGGTGGCGCAATCAGCGCTGCAGGCCCACTAGTAGCATCTGTCATCACCAGCCCTGGCACACACAGTGCACTTTACTAGGGACTTCATGGTGATACAAATATGCCAATCAGGTATACCCAATCTATATGATAATTTACATAGGGAGCACTTACACTCTGGCACTGATCAGCAGTGGCAGAGTGTCCAAAGCATCTAAACCAGCAAAAACGAAATCCAGTACAGCATCAAAAATACAGGAGGCAGAGGCAAAAAGATAGGGGAAAACCATTTCAAGGGTGTCAGGTCTAACACGTGTCCCCTCCAGCTGAAAGTGGGGAGAACTACCCAACCTCTTGGGAGTCCTCTTCACTAAGGCGGAAGAATCTGGACAGACCATCAGCGTTGGCGTGTTCTGTGCCAGGGCGGTGTTCCACCGTAAAGTCCATTCCCTGTAGGGAGATGGACCACCTCAACAGTTTTGGGTTCTCACCCCTCATCTGCATTAATCATCTGAGGGGTCTGTGGTCGGTCTGAACACGGAAGTGAGTTCTAAACAGGTAGGGCCTCAGCTTCTTCAGAGCCCAGACCACAGCAAAAGCTTCCCTTTCAATTGCACCCCATCTCTGTTCCCTGGGGAGTAGCCTCCTACTAATGAAAACTACAGGTTGGTCTCCGCCCTCGTCGTTGATCTGTGAGAGTACTGCTCCCACGCCTTGCTCTGAAGCGTCTGTCTGCACAATGAACTCACTGGACAAGTCAGGTGCCTTAAGCACCGGTGCTGTGCACATGGCAGTTTTTAGGGCATCAAAAGCAGTTTGACAGGCCTCGGTCCAATTCACTTTCCTGGGCTGATTTCTAGAGGTTAGTTCTGTCAGAGGGGCAACAATGGTGCCGTATCCTTTGACGAACCGTCTGTAATACCCGGTGAGGCCTAGAAAGGCTCTCACCTCAGTCTGGGTCTTGGGGGGTTCCCAAGCCAGAATGGTATCAATCTTTGCCTGTATGGGCGCCACCTGGCCGCTCCCCACCTGGTGTCCCAAGTACACTATTGATCCCTGCCCTATCTGGCACTTACTGGCCTTGATAGTGAGGCCTGCCTTCTGCAGGGCCATCAACACTTCACAGAGGTGTTCCTCCCAAGTGGAGCTGAACACAGCAATGTCGTCCAGGTATGCAGCGCTGAATTGCTCCAGCCCGGCTAGTACCTGGTTGACCAGTCTCTGGAATGTGGCAGGGGCATTTTTCAACCCAAAGGGCATGACGCGGAACTGGAAGTGCCCCTCTGGCGTTGAAAATGCTGACCTCTCCTTGGCCCCCTCAGTTAAGGCAATCTGCCAGTACCCTGAAGTCAAATCAAAGGTGCTGAGGTACTGGGCAGCTCCCAACCGATCCACAAGCTCATCAGCTCTGGGGATGGGGTGTGCGTCAGTCTTGGTGACCGCATTGAGCCCACGGTAGTCCACGCAGAAACGAAGTTCTGGAGGGCCACCGGGCGTAGCAGCTTTCTTAGACACTAAGACCACTGGGCTAGCCCAGGGGCTGCTGGAGGGCTCAATTACCCCTAGCGCCAACATCTTGGAAACTTTTTCCTTGATGCTGGCTCTGATCTTGTCAGCCACCCTGTAAAACTTTTGCTTCACAGGCAGACTATCTCCAGTGTCCACATCGTGGGCGCACCAGTTGGTGACCCCTGGGGTCAGGGAGAACAGGGAGGCGAACTGACCCAAGACCTGGCGACAGTCCCTCTGCTGCTCTGGGGTCAGGGTGGGCGAGAGGACCACACCATCCACTGACCCGTCCTGCTCCTTGGCTGCCAGGAGGTCAGGGAGAGGATCACTATCCTCTTCCCCTCCAGCATCTGTAGCCATGAGCATAGTCACTTCAGACCTCTCAAAGAGGGGTTTGAGGCAGTTCACGTGCAACACTCTCAGGGGCTGCCTGGGAGTCTTCATGTTAACCAGGTAGGTAACTTCTCTCTTGCGCTCTACCACCTCATATGGCCCGGTCCATTTGTCACGGAGCGCACAAGGCTCCACCGGCGCCATCACCCACACTTTCTGACCAGGGTGGAACTCAACCAGATTGGCATTCTGGTCGTACCATCTTTTCATTTCCTCCTGGCTAGCCTCCAGGTTCTCTTGAGCGAGCTTCCTGAAGCGCTTTGTCTGGTTGCGGATGGCCAGCACATAGCTGAACACATCCTGGGGGTTTTTCCCACGGGATTTCTCCCACCCCTCCTTCACCAGAGTGAGAGGTCCTCTGACAGGGTGGTCATACAGTAACTCAAAGGGACTGAACCCTAAGGATTTCTGAGGCACCTCCCTGTAGGCAAACAACAGGCATGGTAACAAAACGTCCCACTTCCGTCTCATGGGTTCTTCTAGGCCCATAATCATGCCCTTTAGGGTGCGGTTGAACCTTTCAACCAACCCATTTCCTTGAGGGTGGTAAGGAGTGGTGAACTTGTAGGTCACCCCACACTCCTCCCACAGAGACTTCATGTACCTAGAGATGAAGTTTGTACCCCGGTCGGAGACCACCTCTCTGGGGAACCCCACTCTGGAAAAGATCCCCATCAATGCACGGCCCACCACGGGGGCTGTGATTGTCCTGAGAGGGACTGTGGCATGGTCCACCAAGACCAGGATGAACCTGTTGCCTAAGGCGGTCTTGGGATCCAGGGGCCCCACGATGTCAATGCCCACCCGCTCAAAAGGGGTGCTCACCACAGGAAAGGGTTGGAGGGGTGCCAGGCACTTCCCTCCGCTTTTGCCACTGGCCTGACATGTTTGGCAAGACTTACAAAAGGCACCGACGTGCTTTTTCATCTGGGGCCATTAAAAGTGGGCGACAAGCCTGTGATAGGTCTTATGTTGCCCCAGATGTCCTGCGAGAGGCACGTCATGAGCCAGACCCATTAGGAAGTTCCTGAAGCGCTCGGGTATCACCAGCACACGGGCTGCACCGGGCTCAGCGAACTTAGGCTCACTATAAAGTAGATCATCCTCCCAGTAAATCAAATGTTCCTTGGACCCTAGGCCTGCTGCCTGGTCTGCAGCCTGTTGCCGCACACCAATGAGAGAAGGGCACTCCTTCTTAGCCTGGCAGAACTCCTCCCTGGAGGGACCACCCTCTTGCTGCCAATGGGTCTGCTCAGGCAATTCCCCCAGTTCGGCCACCTGCTCCCCTGTAGGTTCCAGGGCATCCCCCTCAGGTTCTGCTTCCTCCTGGACCGTGGGATCGGCGGGGGCTGGTTTCCCGCGCCCTCTGCCCCTTCCTCTCTTGGCAGGTTCCTGGGCCATTGTTTCAGGCTCCAGTTCTGCTGATTCACCCCTACTGGCTGCCATAGCACGTGTGGTCACACAGATCCACGCAGGCAAGCCCAACATCTCCAAATGAGTTCTGTGCTCTACATCCTTCCATGGGGAACTCTCCAGGTCGTTACCCACTACACAGTCTACAGGCAAGGCATCACTGACAACAACTTCCAAAAGTCCAGAGACTCCCCTCCATTCAAAGGGAACACGTGCCAACTTGCAGAGGCGCACTGAACTGTCAGCTGCCACCACAGGACGGAGTACATTGGGAATGATCTGCTCTTCGGACACCCTCTGACACCGTACAGATGTCACGCTGGCCCCTGTGTCTCCCAGAGCCTCTATCTCTTTTCCATTGATGGTCACCTTCTGCCCCTATTATTTAGTGTTAAGGGGCAGCAAGGTTTCCTGTGCCATCTCTTGGTTTCCTAAAGAGACAAGGGTCATCACTGCTAACCCCTCCTCCCCACTGGAAATCAAATCCCCTCCCAAAGCTACACTGGCTAACCCTGGGGCTAGAGCACCAATGGGTGCTGGAGGTTTGTTGAGACATTTAGGGGCAATGTGCTCCACCTCTCTACATGCATAGCAAGTAGGCTGAGCTCTGTTGTCCTGCCTGCCCTTATGGGGCCAAGGCCTCTTAGGCTTGGGGGGTTGGGACTCCTTCTCCTTGGTACTAGTTTAGGGCCCTTTAGAGAACTCCTTACTGTTACCCTTGTCCTCCCCACCCTTCTGCTGGGGACTCTGTCCACCCTTGGCAGGGGTACTTACCACCCCTTGTGGACCCTGGTGCTAGTCCAGCGGTCCGCCTCCTTGGCAAGCTCACTGGGATCAGTTAACTTGCTGTCTAAAAGATGCTGGCGCAGCTCTGGAACACATAGACTACTCAAGTGCTCCTAACTAATCAAGTGACACAACCCCACATAATCAGTTACTTTGCTGCCCTTTATCCAACCTTCCAGTGCACGCCTGTACATACTCACACACTCCACCCAGGTACTAGAATCAAGTTTCTTGAAGTTCCTAAACTTCTGGCAGTACTGTTCTGGAGTAAGCCCATACCTGAGGCATAAAGCCTCCTTCATAGCGGGGTAGGTTAAGGTACCTGCTGCTTCTAAGGGTGCCTAGACATCCCTCCAAGAGGCTTCAAAATGCTTCCACAAACCTGCCCCCCAACTCTTCTCAGGCACTTCATTCATCTTCAAGGCAAGCTCATAGGATCTAAACCATGCATAGATATCCTCACCCCTCTGATAATTCTGCACCAAATCTTTGGGTATGTATACCTTACCCGCCTGCACTGGCTGTGCGCTGCCACCATTAGAACTGAACTCCCCTAGTTTAGCTTTAAAGTCCAGCTCCCTCAGACTCAACTCATGAGCCAACTGGAGTTTCTTCTCCTCCAAAGCGAGATCATTCCTTCTCTCCTCCGCCTTCTTCTCACTGTCAAGGCGTAACTTTCTCTCTTCTGCTTGAGCCTTGAGTTTAAAAAGCTCAATCTCATGGGCCCTAGCCCTCTGATTTTCCTCCAGCTCCTCACTCATGAGAAAGGCCCCTACTGGAATGGTTGATGCCAGCCCTAGAAGCTGGCCTATTCACTGGTAAATCCTGGGATTCAAAACCAATCACCTGTGCATCCCTCTCTCCAGTAACATCCTCTGAATCAACATGTTTGGTCTCCCATCAGGCCCTTAGAGCTTTCTGTAGCTCTTCCTTGTTTGCGCTGCCCTTCACTGGGCATCCAAGCTGTTTGCAGAATTGCTTCAGTTGCTCCTTTTTATATGTGAGCAACTCCTGAATTTCAAATTCCAATTCTACTCCTTCGCTTGCTCCTTTCTGAGACATGATGCTTCCTAGGCTTTCCAAAAATAGGTTTCACCAAAAAGAAAAAAATCAGGTGCAATATGTGGCTGCTAAACTAGACTAGTGGTGTACGCAAAATCACTGCAGGTCAAGTGCAAATAATAGTTCAAAATCCCACCGCTGCCACCAATGTTAGAACTGGGGGTCTCTAGTTGGCAGAGGTAAGTACCTTTGACCAAGTAGGGACCCCTACTTCTAGTCAGGGTGAAGGAATACACACTGTAGATAACCCCTGCTCACCCTCTAGGTAGCTTGGCACGAGCAGACAGGATTATCCCCAAGGCAATGTGTTAATGTATTTGCACTCAATCACTACAATGACCCCCCAGTACACCACAAATGTAGACCACACAGGTAAGTATATCAAAAATATGACTTTATCTAGTTTCAGCAGTAAAAAGGCAGTTACAGTATTATTGCACGATATCTTCATCTTCTCTTGGTATTTGTATATCTTCTAGGAAGGTTTCACACGTTTAAAAAGCAGTCTCAAGTCTCTTGAAAACTATCACAGGAATAATGCAGCTGTGGTGTAGGCCAAAGTCAGCTCTACGCTAATTCTAGGGGTGTTTAATTAGGTTCCCCTCACCGTTGCGCTCCCTCTGAAGCCTCAGCGTAGGAGAAAGCTCGAGAACAGCCCCGGCCGGTCCCGTCAGCTCTCCTGCCCGCTCTCGACAATCCAACGAGCGGCGGGGAGCTAGTGCGGCACTTCTTTACTGGTACGACAGGCCGGGGGCGTTGAATACTCGCGTTGCTCCCTCGGCGAGGACGGGTCTCTCTTCGGCTTCGAGCGCGGCTTCCAGCAATGCTCGGATGTCGCTGGCCAATCCGGTCGCGGCCCTTTCGACAAGCCTCCACAGACATCCGGGAGTCAGCTAATGACAGTGCGGCTCCCGGGACGAGCCCCTAGTGACGCGCTAGCCTCACCAATGGCTGCGCGGCTCGGGCAATGACGCGGCGGCGCTGGGGCCAATCCCAGCACGGCGTTGGTGAGGGGGCTCGACTCTCTCGTCCAATGAGAGAGCAGCGGGCTCGATCTTGGCTTCGGCAGTGCCGGCAAGGTACTGCGAACTTCTCAGGGTGTTTCTGGCCCCGGGCAGTGGCGGTGAAAAGGCGGCAAGTGATGTTCGAGGGCGCGGGTCACAGCTAGACCGCCCTCACGGCCACAAGATCTTGTTGGGGCAGAGCTCACGAAGGGAGGCACCACGGACCTCCGACCCTCGCAGAATATGTGCCGATGAGCACACCGATCTCTGCCCACAATCAGCAGTTGGAAATAAATCATGCACCAGGCCAAAGCAGCACGATCTTCACAGCGTAGTTCAGTTTCTGTGGAACCTTTTGACCCTGGGTTCCAGGACAGGAGGCCAGCTCTTCTCAGGCCCTTGGAGATTCAGTCTAAGACACAGCACACAGCAAAGTCTTGGTAGTCACAAGCAGGCAGGGGCACAGCACACAGCAAGCCCTTCTTCTCTCCTTCAGTTGAACAGCAGAACAGGTCAGCCCTTAGAGCACACAGCAAGGCAGTCTTCCTTCAGTTCCTTCAGCGGTTCTTCTTCTGGCAGAGGTTCCTCTTGATTGTAGAATCTAAAAATCTGTTGTCAGGGGTCCTTCTCTTATACCCCAAAAAGTCTTTGAAGTCTTTGTGCAAGTGGGCCCTGAGCCCGGTCTAAACCAGTTCTGGGTGTTGCTGGAGCACTTGGGCTTCCTGGCTTCTTCCTTCCTTTCAGTGTGAGGGGCAGAGGTGACAGCCGCCCAGCAGGAGGTGTAGCCAGCATTGTGGCAGGCAGGCACAGCCCTATTCACTCCGAGGTGCTATCTCCTCCCACCACTCTAGTTGCAGATGCAGTCATTCAACAACGGGCTGACTCAGACAACCTCCTGGGGGCTCCCCAGCCCCTGTCACCCTCAAACCAGACAGTCAATCCACAAGCAGGCCCAGGCACACAGAAAGGTTAGAAAAGAGAACAGCCACTTTCTAAAAGTACTGTTCTCAAACACAGAATTTAAAAACAACCTTTCCTAAAAGATGTGTTATTAAATTCTGAGCCCAGGGATATCAATCACTTATGTCCCATCTTGTTCCTATGAGAAGATAGGTTGGTATCCATTGGGACCAGCCTCCCTCATGTTAGTCTATGGAGCAAGATAACCTTGCAGCAGTGAGCACACAAAATGGCTGCTGCTCACTACCAGAGCATGTTACCTGCACTAGTACGTGCTCTACCTTTCCTATACACTGCACCCTGCCCCGGGGGGTACCCTGAGCCTTCCATAGGGGTGACCAATGTGTACATAAAGGGAAGGGTTAGGCCCAGCCAGTGGGGACACTGGCCAGGAGGACATGGCAGTTTACTGACTGCACACAGGCACTGCGGTGGCAGGCCCGAGACACCATTTTAGGGCTACTTATGTGGGTGGCGCAATCAGCGCTGCAGGCCCACTAGTAGCATCTGTCATCACCAGCCCTGGCACACACAGTGCACTTTACTAGGGACTTCATGGTGATACAAATATGCCAATCAGGTATACCCAGTCAATATGATAATTTACATAGGGAGCACTTACACTCTGGCACTGATCAGCAGTGGCAGAGTGTCCAAAGCATCTAAACCAGCAAAAACGAAATCCAGCACAGCATCAAAAATACAGGAGGCAAAGGCAAAAAGATAGGGGAAAACCACGCCAAGGGTGTCAGGTCTAACACCCTTATAAAAAAACCTGGGCCAGACCCCACAAATCCCTCTAATTATCGTCCTATTTCCCATCTCCCCTTCATAGCCAAAATACTGGAGGCTCATGTGTCGAGATGTCTCTCGAATTTCATCGAACGCTCTGACTACTTAGAACCCAATTAACCGGCTTTCGTCCTGCACACTCAACGGAGACTGTGATCCTCGCAGTCCTGGATACTCTCAGAGCAAACACTGACAGTGGTGACCACCAGGCCTTGGTGTCTCTGGATTTGTCGGCCGCGTTTGACACGGTCGACCATAACATCCTGTTGAACCGTGTCGAGCAGGCTGGCCTAAGGGGACCCGCACTCAGATGGATATAATCTTTCCTTTCCGACCGGACTCAATCAGTCAGGCTTGGAACTTTCACTGCTCCTAAACTCACCTCTTCCTGTGGGGTTCCTCAGGGTTCATCTCTATCGCCGCTATTGTTTAATTTATATCTCAGACCCTTGATACACTCTCTAAAAAACAGCAAGATCACCATTTTTAATCATGCAGATGATATTCAGTTGATAATACCACTGAGTTCCCCAGACTCAGCGGCAGAGTTCCGGGCGACCATGTCTCACATACAGCGCTGGATGGACCTGAACCACCTGAAACTCAACCCAGGCAAGACGGAACTAGTGTTGCCTGGGAAGAGTGAGATTAGCTGGGGCCCGCACTACTGGCCGGCGGACCTGGGATCCCCCCCTACTGCTTCCTCCTCGGTCAAAAGCTTAGGGGTCGTTCTTAATGCTGACCTCCCGCTCAAAGGACAGGTGGGAGCAGTTATCTCTTCCAGTTTTTTCCAAATACGGAAAATTAAGAAAATTGCCCACTTGCTGACAGAATCAGCACTCATACAGGTGGTGATAGCCCTGGTACTCTCGCGTCTCGATTTTTCAAACGCTCTCTACCTCGGCCTGCAAGCGGGCCTGCTAAAACGACTCCAGATTGTTCAGAACCAGGCAGCAAGACTCATCTGGAAACAGCCTAAATGGCAGTCATCCAGACCGGGACTGTCAAAACTTTACTGTTTACCAATGGCTCAAAGGGCTGCCTTTAAGACGGGATGCTTAGCTTTTAAGGCTCTGCACGGTAACAGCCCCAGCTTTATTAAAAACATGATCACCAAATATGAACCCCAACATAACTTACGCTCTGCTCACGTCCACTTGGTAACTATCCCGTCATTGAAACGTAAACGTCAAGGAGGTAGCTGCTTCTCCTACTTGGCCCCCAGTTTCCGGAATTCCCTCCCTTTGTCACTTATGAGCTGTGACAACCTCCTGGTCTTCAGGAAAGCCCTGAAGACTTGGTTGTTTGAGCAAGCTTATGCCTAGGAATTCTGGGCTACTTCCCTCAGACTCAGCGCCATGAAACCTACGGGTGTACGTGCGTTCTATAAGTTGTTATTAACATAACATAACAAGGAGTCGCAGGCCCCGGACACTGCAGAGTATGAGGTACTATGCAAGTAGAAATACTTTTATTTGATTTGTTGAAATCGTAAAAGGGTGGAACATACCTCCATGTGGTAAACAACAACATATTGGATAAAATAAAACATGCCCCCTGTGCTGGGCAGCATTGCACAAATATACATGATGAGTAAAAACAGGGAGAGCGCTTTTAAATATACAAGAAGAATAAAAACAGGAGTAGCACTATATAAGGCAATGGCCCTCTCATTAGAAGATTGGGGCCAGCAAATGACTGTTATAACAAGGGATGCAGCACACGTTAGGGCTTATATATGATTAAATGTGTCTGTCCCCCCTGTCTCAAGTAAAGTGCTTGCAGTTTCTTAGGATTAAAGAGAAGAGGAGGGGGAGGAGAATAGGCTGTGAAGTGCATCAAGGAGGATCTGGGTCTGGCTGCAAAGTGTCCATATGTCCCAGTTCCTGTTTTGCGGCTGCCTTTTTTTCGAGCTCTTGAGCCGCAAATGTCAGGAATTTTATTGTTTTGCAGGAAAGTTGTATCGAAGACCCACTGAGGCATTTTATCACAGCCGCCCTGCAGGTCCTGACTTATGTTTCTCTTAGGGTTGGCCTCAGGAGGATCTTCCTTAGATTGTGTAAGGAGGGGCAAATACATAAAAGATGTAATAGCGACTCTTCTCCCTTGTCACAGAGGTGACAATCCAGAGATGGCAAGGTCCGTAATCATTTTGGGGTAAGGTCTTTGATCGGAAACCACCCAAATTTCAGTAAGCTTAGTTTCCTCTTATAGTGATCCCTGAAGCATTCTTGTAAATAGGATTGTTGTTTCAGTTGTTTATACGTTGGCATCACGATCCAGGCATGACTTTTGCCAGCCACTAATGCTTTGTCTATTTGCAACAATGCTTGTTTGATGGCTTTGTTAGTGGTTTGTTTAAAAGCAAGATATGACATTGGTGAATGCCAAGCTTCTTCCAGGTATAGCGATAGAAGCGCTTGTCTAAGAGTCTTGCGTGTGGAATTGGTCTGCCTAGCCTGCTTTTTTATCTCTTCCCAACAGTGATGGGCAAGCGTGTTATCTTCAGCGGCCCTCATTCGCCAGTAATATTTGTCCAGGACCCCTTTTTTGGCCAGTACCTGGTTTGTTAATCCGTATTCCAGGCTATTTGAGCTTGGGAAATATGGCACGGAATGAAGAACAGTTTTTAAAAAAATCTTGATTGAGCAAGATTTAGCGTTTTAGAGTCCTTAGTGGCCATCATTTTCGAGCCATATGTAATTGAGGGCAGACATTTTGCAGCTACAACTGTGGTGGGTGGGAGGAGTCACAGGCATTAAGAGCAAGGCTGGAGCAAGCGCGATGGGATAGAGGGCCTCACCGGACTCGTGGTGGGCTGCTCGGTAGCACCGCTGCTTGAACTTGATACATTGGATAAACGCTGCTATTTACAAATGGATCGCTGTTTTTTAAAACTGTTTTTTAAATTTTACCTGTGTCACTGAATTGAATTTGCCTTCCCCGCATCTCACTCCCTTAGCCCCTTCACTTCCGCTTTGGCACTTCCGGGCTAATCTCGGTCTAGTGTGTCTAATTTGCCAGCCACTGCACAGCAGGGCTGAGTGGTGGGTGGGAGGAGTCACGGGCATTAAGAGCAAGGCCGGAGCAAGCGCGCTGTGATAGAGGGCCTCACCAGACTCGTGGTGGGCTGCTCGGTAGCACCTCTGCTTGAACTTGATACGTTGCATAAACGTTGCTATTTACAAAACTGATCGCTGTTTTTTAAAACTTTTTAAAATTTTAATAGTGTCACTGAATTGAATTTGCTTTTCCCCGCATCTCACTCTTTGCGCCCCCTCACTTCCGCCTTGGCACTTCCGGGCTAATCTCGGTCTAGTGTGTCTAATTTGCCAGCTGCTGCACAGCAGGGCTGAGTGGTGGGTGGGAGGAGTCACAGACATTATGAGCAAGGCTGGAGCAAGCGAGCAGCGCCTAAGGCTAGCCTGTCTGCGCCCGTCCGTGCCCAGCTGGGACCAGGGGCCAAGACCCCTGGCCCCCGCCTCCGGTATTCTAGGCAAGAACTCCTGTCATTGGAGCACTGCAGCCCCATCACGAAATAACCGCCTGGCTTCAGCGCGAGGGGCTGCTAAAGTCACAATCCAGCTCAACAAAACGTAAGGACACAACAATCCTCATAAAAACTGCAACCCCACAAGGATGCAGCTTTGCGCTGCTCAATACACGCTCACTACAAAAGCACATTCTCGAGGTCTTCTCTCTACTTCAGGAAGATCGCCTCGATATTCTAGGGGTCACGGAAACATGGCTTGAAGAGTCTTCTACCCCAGATTTGGTCGCATCTCTGCCACATAATTTTGCGGCCATCAATCAAAACAGAGCAGGTAGCACGAAGGGGGGAGGGTAGCCTTTCTCTATAACCGCTCCTTTAAAACAGAAACCATCTTTTCAGAAAGCATTGAGGGCGCTGATGTACTAGGGGTTAAGTTCTGCTCCCCCACTGACTGTTTGGCAATACTTCTAGTCTACCGCCCCCCACGCACATCACAAGGATTTGTTGAACCTTTCCTGGAATTAGTCCCCGACCTTCGGTCTCGCTATGAAGGATTAGTAGTAATCGGGGACTTCAATGTCCATTGGGAGAAAATCCCAAAGGACAGTCAGGCAAAACAATTAGAAGAGGCCTTGATATCGTTCTCGGCCAAAGGGTGGTTGGATCAACACATGAGAAGGGTCACGCACTGGACTTGATCTTGACCTCCTTCCCGCTGACCAGTCCGATCATTATCTCCCCCTGCTCTTGGTCAGATCACCATTTAATGCAGGGCCAACTCGCATTTCCAGGGTGATCGGTAAACCCACCGCCAGGGTGGAAAGTTCTACGAAGCTGGAACAACATTAGAGCATATGATCTGGTAGCCACCCTAAAAAACTCCGACCCACCTACGCAATCCAAGGGCGACTTAGAGGCCGATGGCTCCAACCTATCATTAAGTCTCAAGACCGCCATAGAAGCAGTAGCACCTGCACGGATGGTGAGAATCTTGGACAAGGGGAAAGGTGCCCCCTGGTTCAATGATGCTCTTAGGTTACTGAAACGATCCCTCCGCCAGAGCGAGAGAGCCTGGTGCAAAGATTATGAACCTAGCACCCGGGCTTCCAATGCAACTGCGTTCGCCGCCTATAAACAGGCCATCATATCCCGGAAAGCTGAATTCTACGAGGACAGAATTGCTGACACCAGTAACCCCCAGAAACAAACCTTTAAGGTCCTGAACGAGTTAAGGAAAAATAAGGAGCAAAAACCCTCCTTTACCCAGGAAGACTGCCACAAATTCCAGTCCTTTTTTACTAAAAAAATAAAGGATCTCCTGACGGAAGTTCATCGCACCCTGAGCTTCATTTGTCCCAGAAACCCCACCCCCACATCCCCTTTGATTGACCATCCTTTAATCACCCTGCCATTACTCACTAAGGAGTCCCTGGCAGTCCTGATTGGGCGAGAGAAATCTGGGTCACCAGCTAACCCCTGCCCACCTAAGATTTTCGAGTTGTCCCTGCCAGGAATCGAGGACGATGTGCTCTCCCTTCTTAATCGCTCCCTGGAATCAGGACTTGTTCCCACCAATTTTAAGGAGGCTCGTCTTATCCCGCTCCTAAAGAAACCAGGCGCTGACATTAAGATCCTGAAAAACGTTAGACCAATCTCGCAGCTGCCTTTCTTAGCTAAGGTAATTGAACAGCATGTTCTCCCTTTTCTTTCCCGTCATCTTGAAGATAATCATCTCTTAGAACCGAATCAGGCCGGTTCAGGGCCCATCACAGCATCGGAATTGGTTATGCTTTCCGTGCTGGATGAACTGAGACTCAGGGCAGACAAAAAAATGCTGTGTGCCCTGGTGCTGCTAGACCTCTCCGCGGCATTCGACACGGTCAACCTTGACCAATTATTGTCATGGTTGAGGGATCTCGGCATTCAGGGCACTGCCCATGCCTGGTTAAGTTAATTTCTAAAAAATCGCTCCCAGAGAGTTCAACTGGCACATCTGGTTTCCAACCCAGCAGCTCTCTCATGCGGAGTTCCCCAAGGCTCAGCACTTTCACCCCTCCTTTTCAACGCCTATCTACAGCCCTTGATCTCTGCACTGAACCAGATGCAGTGCCGGATCTACAATTATGCGGACGACACTCAAATCATTATTCAAATCGACCGTTCTCCAACGGCATATGCAAGTATGCAAAATATATTAAAATTCACGGTCAACTGGATGTCAGCCAACTCATTAAAAATAAACCCTGATAAAACAGAGGTGCTGGCGGTCACCACAGCTTCCAGTACTTGGAATGATCTCTTCTGGCCAAAAGAACTGGGACCTTTTCCTGAACCGGCAGTGGCCGTGAAAAGCCTGGGTATTAAAATCGATGTCAAACTCTCTATGGCACAACAAGTCTCGGCAGTCGTTGGTACTTGTGTGGGCCTCTTGAGACAACTGCGTAAACTGTCTCCACTCCTTACCTCGGCCACGCTCAGACGGGCAGTCTCAGCAATGATCCTGTCGTGTCTAGACTATGGCAACTCTCTGTACGCTGGCCTCCCTCAACAACTGTTGGCCAGACTACAAACTGTCATGAACGATGCAGCAAGACTAATCTTTAAAAAATCAAGACGGACTCACGCCACACCATTGCTACGTGATCTCCACTGGCTCCCAATCAGGCAGAGAATTATATTCAAGGGTCTCTGCATTACTCACAAAACCCTGCACGGCCTAGCCCCAAGCTACATCAAGGACCGCATTGTCCCCTATGTCCCCAGAAGGACACTTCGATCAGCAGAGGCTCCCTAGTCTGCCCCAGTTTCAAACTATCCTCTATGGGAGGGTGAGTGTTCTCTACCGCGATCCCCTTGGCCTGGAATAGCCTTCCAGTGAGCCTACGCAAGGAAGTGAATCTCCTGCTGTGAGAAGTTGGCCTGATAGGTGATGTTTCCAATTCTGGAACCACCTATTATCAGACCAAACAATCCCTTATGGTGTCAGGTTGTAAGTCAACCTTGTTAGACAAGCTATCCTAGGGGTAGCATGGACTAAGCAGCCTAAAGGCTTAACTTAAGAGGTCGTGTTAAGCGAGCTGTTTTACCACATACAATCCTGTAATATCAAATGAAAGGACACCACACAAGTATATATTATAAAAATATATGTGTTTATTACTAAAAACAATCCCCAGTATTCTTTATGAATAAAGGGGCACAAGCGTTAAATCAAAAGCACAGTTTAAACATACAAAGTTGCACAATTATGGATGAGGGCGGGTGGCCACTCAAACCATATACTAAACAAGTGGTATAAGAGATACCAATCGAACAGTGGTTAGGCCTAGGGCCTAGGGAATCGCTGGGAGCAGTCAGGACAAGCAGTGCTGAAGTCGGGAGAGGCCCACGGGATTCGGGAGCAGTGCGGAAAGCGCACGCATGCACCAATGTTAACCAATGGTGCGTAAAAATGACAAAGTTAGAGTTTAAGGACACTTCCGCTGAACCTAGAGGAACAAAACTTAAGACACAGACCCTAGAGGTGTGCACCAGTGTGGGAACACCGGCGGAGCAAAGTTACCTCACCCACAGGAAGCGGGTGCACAGGGTCGAAGTTGAGTCGGGTTTCGTCACGCAGGCTCTTGGTGCTTGGAGCTGAAAGGGCTGCAGGCGGGGTGAAAGAGAAGTGTCCGGTGGAGTCCAAGGGTGGACTCGAGTCGAAAAGTACCTGAAAGCAGAGGGGACAGAGTCTGGGTCACTCAGCAGTGACCAGGGTGGAACCAGGACGGAACCAGGCAATGTCGGGCGCAATCAGGTCGCTGTCGCGGTGCTTCTCTCCGCTGTCACGTGGGCTCTGGGGCATCTACGACGTCCAGGAGCAGGTCACGATCTGTCCCACGCAGGCTCTCACCGTCGGCGCTGTCGGCTTCAAGATTGGAGCAAACAACACTTGGCAAAAGCAATCCACGCGGAACCAGGAGATTGCTTCTTACTCAAACCAGGAAGGTCAGAGTGGGGGCTCCTTTTCAGGGGAGCTGGTGCAGATCTGGAGCAATCAGATTCACAAGTCGGTTTCAAGTTTTCGTCGGCACAGGGGCCACTAGCCGACTGGCAAGTGACCGGGCCAACGCGTTGAGCCAAAAGTAGCAGAAGGGCCCCACGCAGCACTCGATGAGTGTAGAGGGGTGAGCTTCGGTGCAAGAGTGGCTCAGGGTTGGGGCTTCTCAAACCCCGGTGCACAGCTTCGAGGGTCACTCGTGGGCTGCACGGTCAGAGTCTCGTGGTCAATTCAAGATGGCGTGCCCCACACTTCCGGTCGCCTCCATGGGTCTCAGCTCTGCAGGGACTGTGGATCGGGCTGTTGGAAGGCAGGCAAGCTTGATCTCGTCGATCTCAGTCGCTCGAGTTCCGGCGGGAACTGCAACCAAGTAGACGTCGAGGGCTGGATGGTGCCTGCTGCTGCAGGGTGGTCACTCCTTGACCACAAGGGAGATTCTTCGGGCTTCCACGTTGAGATGGAGGTCCAAGGGTCCAGAGTTTCGTTTCTAATGTTTCTTCCAGGAAATCTGATGTGCATTGGCACTGCTCCCACTCTTATTCGAATCTGGGGGGCGTGATTACCTGCTAGGTCCCCCCCTATGGGTGGGACCCAGGAAGGGGGTGGATACACCCCTTTCCTTTGATCCAGGCCGCCCTGGCACGAGGGCTGGAGTGCCCCAGAACCGGTTTGGCCGGATTATGCAAGGGGCAGCCTTGTGCGCCCCAGGCAGTGTCTGGTTTCTTTCAGACCTCCCTGCTACAATCCACTATCTCCTGTCTGGAGGGTGGTGACACCCTCCTGTGGCAGGAAACCCTTTGTCCAGGCCCCATTTGCTGAGTTTCGGTCAGCTGCAGGGGTCCAGACTCTTGTCTGTGGCAGAGGCATCCATTTTGTGGATCTAAGGCCCTTTTAGAAATTAACCGCATTAAAGTAAAGGAACATGTCTTACCCCTCTAGAGGGGTGGAATGCTATCCCCGTCGCCAGAACTGGCGAGGGGATAGTATTCCAAATCGCATGACACCTTACACGACATGTTTTGATAAAGCCAAACCAGAGTTGCTATATAACCGCGAGGATTATAAGGCACTTAAGAGTATATGGTATGGCATTATCCTGAAACAGCTTAGGGAGTTGTTCCCGACAGCTGCAGACAGGCTCAGCTCATGCTAGAGCTCCATCTCACATTAAACCACGCACTCTGCCTCCAGGATTGATGAGGCCTTCCATAGGAGTGGCTCACAGGTTTATATGTGTCCAGATATAGGTTTAGATATAGGTATACTATATCTAAGTAAGGGGTGATTACACCACCTTACCCCAGCTGAGTGATCAGCCAGTTGTGTCAATTTAAGAACCAGCCAGGGGTGGCAAAAGATATGCTGCAGCCCCTGGTAGGCCTTGGTGGCCCCTATGCCCTGGGCACCTATAGTGCATTATACAGGGGCTGACAAGGAGTCCATTTCCAATTGGGGTATGTGCCTATAGCACATGTATCATTAATTTAGTGAGAGAACAGCAGGCTGGGGGTCTGATCAGCAGGCCCACAGCCTCAGTAGTCGAAAACCAGTGAAGCAAAAAGCAAAAATTTGGGGCGACCATAGGATAGCAGACCCTACTCTCCTACACAACCCCCCCCAAACGCAGGGACATTAAACTAACCTTGACCAGATAAGTCTTCATGTTCTAAGTGGAAGTACCTGGAGAGACCATCTGCATTACCATGGTCAGTCCCTGGGCGGTGCTCCACTGTAAAGTCCATCCCCTGTAGGGAAATGGACCACCTGAGCAGTTTGGGATTTTCACCCTTCATCTGATTGAGCCATAAGAGGGGCTTATGGTCTGTCTGAACTAGGAAGTGAGTTCCAAACAAGTAGGACCTCAACTTCTTCAGGGCCCAAACCACAGCAAAGGCCTCCCTCTCAATGGCTGACCAACGTTTCTCTCTAGGGGTCAGCCTCCTGCTAATGAAAGCAATAGGCTGGTCTTGACCATCTTGATTAAGTTGTGAGAGCACAGCTCCCACCCCCAACTCAGAAGCATCTGTCTGTACAATGAACTGTTTGGAGTAGTCAGGACTCTTCAGGATAGGTGCAGAGCACATGGCCTTCTTCAGGTCATCAAATGCCTTTTGACAGCTAACTGTCCACTGAACCTTTTTTGGCATCTTCTTGGATGTCAAGTCATTTAATGGTGTCACTATAGACCCATAGTTTTTCACAAACTTTCTGTAATACCCAGTCAGGCCCAAGAAGGCTCTGACTTGTGTCTGGGTAACTGGAGGAGCCCAGTCCTGTATGGCCTGGATTTTGCTCTCCAGTGGCTGAACCTGACCTCCACCTACTAGGTGGCCCAGGTATACAACCTTACTCTGCCCTATCTGGCACTTGGTGGCCTTGATAGTCAGGCCTGCCTTTTGCAGGGCCTCCAAAACTTTCTTCAGGTGGATCAGGTGATCCTCCCAGGTGGAGCTAAAGACAGCAATATCATCTAGATATGCTGCACAGAAGTCATCCAACCCAGCAAGGACTTGGTTCACCAACCTTTGGAAAGTGGCAGGTGCATTCTTCAAACCAAAGGGCATTACCACAAACTGATAATGTCCACTAGGGGTAGAGAATGCTGTTTTGGCTTTTGACTCCTCAGCTAATCTGATTTGCCAGTAGCCAGCTGTCAGATCAAATGTGCTCAGAAACTTGGCAGAAGCCAATCTGTCAATGAGCTCATCTGCTCTTGGAATGGGGTGAGCATCTGTCCTAGTGACAGCATTGAGACCCCTGTAGTCCACGCAAAATCTCATTTCTCTCTTTCCATCTTGGGTATGAGGTTTTGGCACAAGGACTACTGGGCTGGCCCATGGGCTCTCTGATGGCTCAATCACTCCAAGCTCTAACATCTTTTGCACCTCAGCCTTGATGCAATCCCTGACATGGTCAGGTTGCCTGTAGATCTTATTCTTCACAGGCAGACTGTCACCAGTGTCCACTACATGGGTACACCAGTCAGTCTGGCTGGGTGTGAGTGAAAACAAATGCCTGTGGGCCTGCAAAACTTGTCTGCAGTCCACCTGTTGCTGGTCAGTGAGGCTGCCTGCCAAGGCTACTCCATCAACTGAACCATCATCAGGGTTCTGAGAGAGCAGGTCTGGGAGAGGGTCACTCTCTTCCTCCTGATCCCCATCTGTGGCCATGAGCAAGCTCATGTCCTCCCTGTCCACAAATGCTTTCAAACGATTCACATGGATTACCCTGTGAGGGCTCCTGGGTGTTCCAAAGTCAACCAAGTAAGTGACTTCTCCCTTCTTCTCAATGATAGGATAGGGTCCACTCCATTTGTCCTGGAGTGCTGCTGGGGCCACTGGCTCCAGTACCCACACCTTCTGTCCTGGTTGGAACTCTACCAGTACAGCCTTTTGGTCATGCCAAGCTTTTTGTAATTCTTGGCTGGCCTCCAGGTTTTTGGATGCTCTTTCCATGTATTCAGCCATCCTGGAGCGGAGACCAAGTACATAGTCCACTATGTCTAGTTTGGGCTTTTTGAGAGGTAACTCCCATCCTTCCTTCACCAAACACAATGGACCCCTCACAGGGTGGCCAAACAAAAGTTCAAAAGGGCTGTAGCCAACCCCCTTCTGTGGGACCTCTCTGTAAGCAAAGAGCAGGCAAGGTAAAAGAATGTCCCATTTCCGCCTGAGCTTCTCTGGTAATCCTTTTATCATGCCTTTTAGGGTCTTGTTAAATCTCTCCACAAGCCCATTGCACTGTGGATGGTAGGGGGTGGTAAACTTGTAGTTTACTCCACACTCCTTCCACATTGCTTTCAGATAGCTGGACATAAAATTTGTGCCCCTATCTGATAACACCTCCTTTGGGAAGCCCACTCTTGAGAAAACTGCAATGAGGGCTTTTGCCACCACAGGTGCTGTGGTGGTCCTCAGGGGAATAGCCTCTGGATACCTGGTGGCATGATCCACTACCACCAGTATAAACCTGTTCCCAGATGCTGTTTGGGGGTCCATTGGACCCACAATATCAATTCCAACTCTTTCAAAGGGAACCCCCACCACAGGTAGTGGTATTAGGGGGGCCTTTGTTGTGCCACCTGACTTACCACTGGCTTGGCAAGTGACACAGGAGCGACAAAACTCCTTGACATTTTCTGACATATGAGGCCAGTGAAAGTGTGAAACAAGCCTGTCCCACGTCTTGTTCTGGCCTAAGTGTCCTGCAAGGGGAATATCATGGGCCAAGGTAAGGAGGAACCCCCTAAACTTCAGAGGTATAACCAACCTCCTGGTCATGCCAGGCTTGGGGTCTCTAGCCTCTGAGTAAAGGAGTCCATCATCCCAATACACAGTATGGGTACCTTGGGCATCCCCAGCAGCCTCAGCAGCAGCCTGCTGTCTGAGGGGTTCAAGGGAAGGGCAATCTAATTGAGCCTGCCTCAGGTCTGCCCTTGAGGGTCCCCCTGTCCCCAGAAACTCAACCTGGTCAGGTTCAAGTTCCTCAGAGACAGTCTCCTCTTGGACTGCAGAATCAGTTTCCTCTGAAACTTGATCCTCAACCTGGGGCAAGGTGGAAGGCTCAGCCTTTCCTCTCTTGCTCCTTCTCTTGGGTTGTGGTTGGTCTATTGTTCCAAGATCCACCACTGGTTCAGGAAGGCACTTCTTAGCCTGAGCCCTTGTCATGGCAAGGACATGCTCTGAAATCCCTAGCATTTCTGCATGAGTCCTGTACTCCACTTCTGACCAAGCTGAGCTTTCAAGATCATTGCCTAACAGACAGTCTACTGGTAGGTCTGCACTCACAACAACTTTCTTTAGGCCATCTACCCCTCCCCAGGAGAAGTTCACAACTGCCACACTATGGGAAGTAGTGGAGTTGCTTGCATTGGTCACTAGGTAACTCTCACCTAGTACAATCTGTCCAGGGTCCACAAAGTCAGGTGTCACCATTGTGACACTGGCACATGTGTCCCTGTAGGCTTGAGCCAGTTTTTCATTAATTAAGGGAGTCTGCCTATATTTGCCCAGGTTACTGGGGCTTACTGCAGTGGGCAAATCTATGTCCACATCATATAAGAGAACTGCCTGTGTAGGGGTTCTGACTAGGCCAGATCCTACTTCAATACCCAGGGTCAACCCAGCTACACCCTTGGACTGTGTTCCACCACTGCTTACTGTACTAGGGGTTGCAGTTGCTTTAGGAGCTGGAGTGGGGGAGACTGGATTTGCCTTAGTGCATTCACTGCCCCAGTGTGAAACTGATTTGCAGGTATTACACCAAGGTGTCTTTGGACCTTTATTCTTCTTCTTCTTGTTTCCATTTTGGGAACCACCCTCCTTACTACCAGTTTGGGGGCCTGAAGACTTCTGGTCTTTTTCTTTATCTTTCTGATTACCACCCTTCTGGTCTGTTTTCTTCTGGTCACCACCTTGGTTCTGGGGTTTCTGCTTAATCCTTGTTCTGACCCATTTGTCCGCCTTCTTTCCCAATTCTTGGGGAGAGGTCAGATCAGAGTCAATAAGGTATTGATGCAACAGCTGGTTTGTACAGTTATTAAGGATCTGCTCTCTCATCATAAGATTGTACAATCCTGTATAGTCTGAAACTTTACTTCCCTGCAACCAACCCTCCAAAGCCTTAGTGGCACACTCAACGAAATCAGTCCAGTCTTGAGTCTGTGCTTTTTGGGTGTCTCTGAACAACAACCTGTATTGCTCAGTGGTTAGGCCAAACCCTTCAATAAGAGCACTCTTCAAAACAGTGTAGTTTTTGGCATCCTCAGGTCTAACTGTGAGGAGCCTGTCCCTCCCTTTCTCAGAAAAGGAGTACCATAAAATTGCAGCCCACTGATCCTGAGGAACCTGCTGTACCATGCAGGCTCTCTCCAGAGCAGTCATCCATTTGTGGATGTCATCCCCTTCTTTGAAGGGGGGCACAATTTTTGTCAGGTTTCTATTGTCATAGCCCCTGTCTTTTTCTCTTGGAAAATTGCTGCCACCAGTGGCATCTAAGCCACTTAATTTCTGCTCTCTTGCCAAGGCAAGTCTAGCTTGAGCCAAGGCTACCTCCTCCCTCTCTATCTGGAGTTTGACAGCCCTCATTCTGGCCCTATGCTCTAGCTTTTGAGAAGCAGTCATGCCTCTCTGTGATTCCCTTGAGGCACTAGAAATATGAGAGTCCCCTGAGGGAGATCTCACTCTTCTGTTGCCTGGGAGAATGACATGGTGGGATCTGGGGAGGTGCTGGCCCTCTCCATTCCCCAGTAGGTCTAAGTTGGCCTGGTTAAGCCTGGCAACTTGGACCTGGCTACCCCTCTGATCCTGATCTTCTGGGTCCTCTACTTCTGAGTCCTCCTCCTCCTCTTCTTCTTCCTCTTCCTCCTGAGGGGGATCAGTTACAGGGGGTTTCTCTCCTTCTCCTGACTGTAGGGGAATACCATTCGCCCTCTCTAAGTCATCGTGCTCTAGAATGGCTATCAGGATAGGACAGGTGGGACTTCTGCCCCTTTTTAACCCTCTTGAAATGCACAAGGCAATCAAGTCCTTTCGGGTTAACTTGTCATAGCTGGAAGTTGCCTTGGTAAGGTCAACTGTCACAGGAGTAGACCCTGAGGCTCTTCCTGTGTCAGACATGACTACTAGTGAGGTGTAAGTGGTGCACTTACCTACACTAAGTGTTTTCCTACTGTACCTTGCTAGTGAGTTGTAGTCAGGGTGTGCTAATCCCTTTAATCTACAACTACTAAGTTCAGTAGAACTTAATATGCTAAGCTTTTGATTTATATGTACCTAGAGGTACTTGATGTGATCTTTCAATTTGATAAAAAGATTGCAATGGTAAAACAACAGCAAGCTCAAATCCGCACCGCTGCTCACCAATGTGAGAAGTTGGCCTGATAGGTGATGTTTCCAATTCTGGAACCACCTATTATCAGACCAAACAATCCCTTATGGTGTCAGGTTGTAAGTCAACCTTGTTAGACAAGCTATCCTAGGGGTAGCATGGACTAAGCAGCCTAAAGGCTTAACTTAAGAGGTCGTGTTAAGCGAGCTGTTTTACCACATACAATCCTGTAATATCAAATGAAAGGACACCACACAAGTATATATTATAAAAATATATGTGTTTATTACTAAAAACAATCCCCAGTATTCTTTATGAATAAAGGGGCACAAGCGTTAAATCAAAAGCACAGTTTAAACATACAAAGTTGCACAATTATGGATGAGGGCGGTGGCCACTCAAACCATATACTAAACAAGTGGTATAAGAGATACCAATCGAACAGTGGTTAGGCCTAGGGCCTAGGGAATCGCTGGGAGCAGTCAGGACAAGCAGTGCTGAAGTCGGGAGAGGCCCACGGGATTCGGGAGCAGTGCGGAAAGCGCACGCATGCACCAATGTTAACCAATGGTGCGTAAAAATGACAAAGTTAGAGTTTAAGGACACTTCCGCTGAACCTAGAGGAACAAAACTTAAGACACAGACCCTAGAGGTGTGCACCAGTGTGGGAACACCGGCGGAGCAAAGTTACCTCACCCACAGGAAGCGGGTGCACAGGGTCGAAGTTGAGTCGGGTTTCGTCACGCAGGCTCTTGCTGCTTGGAGCTGAAAGGGCTGCAGGCGGGGTGAAAGAGAAGTGTCCGGTGGAGTCCAAGGGTGGACTCGAGTCGAAAAGTACCTGAAAGCAGAGGGGACAGAGTCTGGGTCACTCAGCAGTGACCAGGGTGGAACCAGGACGGAACCAGGCAATGTCGGGCGCAATCAAGTCGCTGTCGCGGTGCTTCTCTCCGCTGTCACGTGGGCTCTGGGGCATCTACGACGTCCAGGAGCAGGTCACGATCTGTCCCACGCAGGCTCTCACCGTCGGCGCTGTCGGCTTCAAGATTGGAGCAAACAACACTTGGCAAAAGCAATCCACGCGGAACCGGGAGATTGCTTCTTACTCGAACCAGGAAGGTCAGAGTGGGGGCTCCTTTTCAGGGGAGCTGGTGCAGATCTGGAGCAACCAGATTCACAAGTCGGTTTCAAGTTTTTGTCGGCACAGGGGCCACTAGCCGACTGGCAAGTGACCGGGCCAACGCGTTGAGCCAAAAGTAGCAGAAGGGCCCCACGCAGCACTCGATGAGTGTAGAGGGGTGAGCTTCGGTGCAAGAGTGGCTCAGGGTTGGGGCTTCTCAAACCCCGGTGCACAGCTTCGAGGGTCACTCGTGGGCTGCACGGTCAGCGTCTCGTGGTCAATTCAAGATGGCGTGCCCCACACTTCCGGTCGCCTCCACGGGTCTCAGCTCTGCAGGGACTGTGGATCGGGCTGTTGGAAGGCAGGCAAGCTTGATCTCGTCGATCTCAGTCGCTCGAGTTCCGGCGGGAACTGCAACCAAGTAGACGTCGAGGGCTGGATGGTGCCTGCTGCTGCAGGGTGGTCACTCCTTGACCACAAGGGAGATTCTTCGGGCTTCCACGTTGAGATGGAGGTCCAAGGGTCCAGAGTTTTGTTTCTAATGTTTCTTCCAGGAAATCTGATGTGCATTGGCACTGCTCCCACTCTTATTCGAATCTGGGGGGCGTGATTACCTGCTAGGTCCCCCCCTATGGGTGGGACCCAGGAAGGGGGTGGATACACCCCTTTCCTTTGATCCAGGCCGCCCTGGCACAAGGGCTGGAGTGCCCCAGAACCGGTTTGGCCGGATTATGCAAGGGGCAGCCTTGTGCGCCCCAGGCAGTGTCTGGTTTCTTTCAGACCTCCCTGCTACAATCCACTATCTCCTGTCTGGAGGGTGGTGACACCCTCCTGTGGCAGGAAACCCTTTGTCCAGGCCCCATTTGCTGAGTTTCGGTCAGCTGCAGGGGTCCAGACTCTTGTCTGTGGCAGAGGCATCCATTTTGTGGATCTAAGGCCCTTTTAGAAATTAACCGCATTAAAGTAAAGGAACATGTCTTACCCCTCTAGAGGGGTGGAATGCTATCCCCGTCGCCAGAACTGGCGAGGGGATAGTATTCCAAATCGTATGACACCTTACACGACATGTTTTGATAAACCCAAACCAGAGTTGCTATATAACCGCGAGGATTATAAGGCACTTAAGAGTATATGGTATGGCATTATCCTGAAACAGCTTAGGGAGTTGTTCCCGACAGCTGCAGACAGGCTCAGCTCATGCTAGAGCTCCATCTCACATTAAACCACGCACTCTGCCTCCAGGATTGATGAGGCCTTCCATAGGAGTGGCTCACAGGTTTATATGTGTCCAGATATAGGTTTAGATATAGGTATACTATATCTAAGTAAGGGGTGATTACACCACCTTACCCCAGCTGAGTGATCAGCCAGTTGTGTCAATTTAAGAACCAGCCAGGGGTGGCAAAAGATATGCTGCAGCCCCTGGTAGGCCTTGGTGGCCCCTATGCCCTGGGCACCTATAGTGCATTATACAGGGGCTGACAAGGAGTCCATTTCCAATTGGGGTATGTGCCTATAGCACATGTATCATTAATTTAGTGAGAGAACAGCAGGCTGGGGGTCTGATCAGCAGGCCCACAGCCTCAGTAGTCGAAAACCAGTGAAGCAAAAAGCAAAAATTTGGGGCGACCATAGGATAGCAGACCCTACTCTCCTACACCTGCCCTTCCGGAAGACGCTTAAAACCGTGCTCTTCTTGGATGCATGGGGTACGACCTAGCAGCCTCCCCCCATCCCCCATCTAGTCCGTGTGCGCCCTCTGACAGCGCTTAGAGACCCCTATGTGATAATGCGCGTTAAAAATTTACATTACAATTGCAACCTTTAGCAAGTGACTGGTTGAGCTTTCACTTAGTTTTTTTTGTATAGTTTTGAATGCGAATTGAAGTTGTTTTGATTTTGTTTTTCCACTGTCTAAATGATGTTTATAGTTTAATTGGCGATCTAGTAGGCTGCCCAAATATTTGTATTCATCCTCCTGGTTTAGAGTACAATAATTTATCCTCCAAACAAATTTTGATAGTTTTTTGCGAGTGCCGGAGAAGCATAGGATGTTAGATTTTTTTAGGTTAATTGTTGATTGTGCATTTGAGATGTACAGCGTGAGTTGTGAAATCAGCAGTTGTAAGCCAAGTGGAGTTTGAGAGAGAAGCACAATATCATTGCATATTGCAGACTCGCTATGGTGGTTTGTTTCAATTTCGGTGGGTCACCCTGGATTGTGCGTAGGTTGCTCTCTAGGTCAACAGTATTGATGTTGAATAGGCTAGGGGCCAGCACACATCCTTGCTTTATCCCATTTATTGTTGGAAATTTCTTTGTTAGGCGCCGACCATCGCCTTTTTTATTTGGACCCAGGTATGCGAATATAAGTTGATGATTGCTCCCAGTAGATTAGGAGGGGTGCCCCAAGCTTTCATTTTAGCCCATAGTTTGGCTCTTGGCACTTTATCAAAAGCTGCTTTGAGGTCTTGAAAGCATGTATATAGGATGTTAAAGTTTGTCAATTGCTTTCTTTGCTAGGAGAGTTAGTGCTGATAAATTTGTTAGGGTGCCCTTGCCGGCCTGGAATCCTGTTGGTGTCTTTGGGATCAGGTTTTTGCTTCTGACCCAAGTCTGTAGGTCTACCATTATGTTGGATGCATAGATCTTGGCCTCAACGTCTATTAGGGCTATTAAACTATAGTTGTTTGGGTCTGAGCATGTCCCTGATGTGTGAATCGGTTGAAGGATGCTGCCCCTCCAGGAGTCAGGAATATTTCCGGTCATTAAGCTGTTGCAAAACAAAGGGGATAAGAAGTTGGACCAAAATGTAAGATCTTGCCTAAATAGAGCGTTAGGTAGGCTATTTGGTCCCGGAGCCCTGTGCGCTATCAAGCGGTTTATAGTCCTCAGAACCTGCTTTGGAGTTATCTGGACAGTTTCTTATTTGTGCTCCAGAGTGGCTAGCTTACTGCTTTCTCTATAGGTTTCTCTGTTTGTGATTTGATTTGGAATGGCTTTATTGGGTCCGCGGCTAAAGCTTCACTGATACCAGAATGAGGGTATGAGGTGAATCTTTTTGCTTGCTGGGATTCCCGACTTCTAGTGTTGTTCTCGAACTGAGAGTCGGATTGAGCTCTGTTGAAATGTCAGTTATGCTGTCTTTGTGCATGTCCAGTGTGGTATTGTATGTTGCATCGATGTGAACGCTCCAAATTTTATCTGTCATGTCCGAGTTGAACAGCTGTTGTTTGCCGTTAAGCATAAGGTTTATTTTTGCCGAAAACTGTTTTGTATTTCGCAGCTTACTGGCATGGAGTTTGATGATCTCTAGGTTTTCCTTATATTTTTGCTTGGCCGCCTTGGTTTCACATTTTAGCCTTTTTAGAATTTTCTATTGTTATGAGAGTTTGTTGTGATTGTTGGGGGTCCTTTGTTCAAAATGACCTTAGGTGTCTATTCAGCTGCGTTTTTATTGAACGCATTTTTGGAGTATACCACTTCCTGCCTCTGTTTCTTGTTGTATTGTGTCCTCTGCACTTGTTTTGGTATCTTTTGTTGATGTTGACTACGAAGGAGTACCAGGCCTTTACTGTATCTTGAGCTTCTACTGGTAGTGATAGCAATGAGCGGCAATTCTCCATTACATTGGTGATGTTGTTTTCATTCCAGTTTAATCGTTATAAGTTGAAGAGTTGCGTGTTCAATGTTAGAGCATTCGCCTGCTCCGACCCTTCTAACCTAAAGTCTGTTATTGAGCCTGTGTTCCTGGTGACCCTCGTTAAGGCTGCTGGTCTGTCCAAGGGGCACCTACCATTTAGCGTGTGCAGAAAGAGGTATTCCAATTTTGCTGCGCATTTCTTTCCCATGGCATCTTGTCTGCTTCGATTGCCCTGTCTTGGCTCTATAAAGCTCACTAAATTTCCCTCCTGTCCTTGGATTAGGTTCATGTTGAAGTAGCCTGTTATTATCATGTTATCACTTGGGTAGGTGCTTTTCAGCGTTGTAATTGCTGCTATTAGTTGCTTAACCCCTTCCACGCTCATGACGAGCTGGGCTCGTCATGAGGTAGCCTCCTCGCACGCTCATGACGAGCCCAGCTCGTCACGTAATATGCGCTTTACAAAATCTCAGCGTGCGAGCGGAATTCCGCCCGCACGCATGCGGTTAATTCTTTGCCCTTTATGTTTTCCCGCTGGGTGCATATATAGATTCAGAATTAATTAGCCCATGGAAGGTGAGATTTCGACTTTAATGCACTGCATCCATGTTGAATCTAAGTCAATGCAGACATCTCTCCAACGGAAGTCAGTGGATATAAAGGTCGATAGCCCTCCTTTTGCCCTTCGTGCTGTGCCTCCTTTTGTGCTGGGATGAAATGTTCTTTGTAGCCCATGAGTGGCGAGTTTTTTGTCTGCCAGGTCTCCTGGAAGAGAAGTATGTTGTGTTGTGTGATGAACTCTATGAAATCGTCTTCTTCTAACTTTGAGCTTAACCCGTTGGCGTTCCAAGAACAGATCTTGCAACACTGCTCTTTTCCTGATGTTTGTCTTGGGTTAATTCATTCTACACCTCTCTGATTTAAAGCCAAGGGAGCTTGTGGGTGCCCCTCAAGTGTAACTTCTTCATGTTGAGCAATTGTGATTGTAATTTGTCTAGGTAGGAGGCCTTCTTCTGCCATGGTGCTCTTTTGGTCTGGACCTTTCGAGGCTTTTAGGAGGCTCCATTTCGGACTTTGTTTCTGGAGTGGACTGGGGTATCGTGCGGGCTCCACCTTTATTAACTCTATGCCCCAGTTGGAGAATTCCTCCCTATGCTGCAGAATTTGTTCTGTAAAGCTGTGTTCAGTCCATGTTATAAATAGTGGAGTCTGGGCCTGTTTGGTGAAGGTTTATTTTGAATTCAATTGATTGCAAATTGCCTGATTTTATATGACGTAGAGCTGGTAATTCTTCTAAGAGTTTTAAAATGGACCCTCTATTCAAGATGTCCCCCTCGAGCTGTATCGCAGAGTTAGTTCACCTTTTTTGCTTCGGATGAGTTGTGGTGGTTCTATGTAGCTTTTTTCCCGTCATTGCTTGATGTGGCTGTGCCTGCCCGGGTAGTATCCGGGTCTGAAGGGGCAGAGTTAGTTTGATGTTAAGAGCAGTTTCTCTCAAAGCTGCTGGTGTTCATAACTGGTGGAACGTGTGTTGCTCCCGGCGGCTGTGCCCGTTTCTTTCTTCCATTGGGCTTCGTACACCTCTCTAAATCCGCTTGGCTACTATTGGGGTTCACTTGTATGGTGGAGGAGTTAGTGTTTACTATATTACCATGCGCTGTATCTGTGATTGTTAATATTCCTGGGCTCAATGGTTTAAGTTCTTCTTTCCCTACCGGGATGTTGAATATACTGACCACTTTCCTTGCTTGCTGGATTGAGCTGGTTCATTGGTTTGGGCCGTCTGGAGTTGTGGAGTATGAGGTACTAGTAAGGGGCCACAGGCCCTGGACGCTGCAGGGTATGAGGTACTAGTAAGGAGCCACAGACCCCGGACAGTGCAGACAGTGTCAGCCACTGGCAAGAAACCTGTGGTCCCTGCAGGTAGTGTCAGCCACTGGTAAGAAACCACAGGCCCGGGCCTAGCCGGTTGTGAGAAACTGGTAAGGAAACTCAGGCCTGTGCACTGGAGGCAGTGCCACCTATTGGTCACAAACCACAGATTTGGTTTCGAAGGTGGTGTCGTCCACAGGTGATGAACCTCAGGCTGCTGGCCCTGCAGCTAGTGTGAGCCACTGTTAAGAAATCACAGGTCCGGGCTCTGCAGGCTGTGAACCACTGATAAGGAACCAGGGGCCTTGGGCCTAGCTGCCTCACCAACTATTAAGAAAGCATATCCTTACTCAGTAGGTATTTGCATATGCCTGGTTCCTGGCTGAGGTGGCATGGTAGAAAAAGAAATGTATGGACTAGGAAGTGGCCTGAATAATTACCAGTGGCTGACATTGGCTCAAGCTTCAACCTGTCACTATTTTGTTTTACTCAGCCCGGCACGATAAGCGTGATCACAGGAAGCATTACCCTCATCCATCCATGGGGCCATCATTATCCATTTGTATTTATTTACTTATTCATTTTATTTAACGTGTAATTAGCCATGGGTGTGCTTGCGCTGATATAAGCCAGTGAAATATTCCTAATTGAGAGAGGATAACCTGAAATGTGGAGTCAAATACAATCCTATGGCAGGACCGAAGGCTTCAGATTAGGCTTTTCTCTCTTCAATTTATTAGCTCCAGCAGCTTTACAAAGAGACACAAACCATATGAAAAACTACATTTCCCATGAACACAGGAAAATGGAAAAAAACAAAGTTCAACAGAGGCAGCCAATCCTGCGTGAGGACGTCCCATAACTTCCTCCAGCGGACGCTCTATCTTCCTCTTTATTCGTGCGACCCCATCAAGGCAGTCTTTGGTTATTCCTGTTTGCCAGTCTCCAATCCTAAGGCAAGAAAAAACTTGTAGGTAAGTCTAAGGGACTAGAACCCTATGTAACAGGAAAAACTCGATTAACATGATATTTGCAACAAGACAAGTAAAGAGCAATGGCAAAACCAGCCTTCTACCATCAGGAATATATTATCATAAACAGTTATGTTACATTTTCTGTATATCTGTTTTATATTTCCCTTTTAATTATATATTGCCCTTTTAATTGTACTGTGTATTTTTAATTATGGCACATGTATTGCAGTTGTGATTACATCATATAGAATTGTTGGTGTGACATTCCTTGCCTGAACTTCTAAAACAAAAAACCACCACTGGGTTGGGCTCCCAACAGCAAGATCAAGCCACTGACCAATAACTAACAACACAGGTGCCAATACTGTTGACCTTAGTTCCTTGTTTAAATTATGCGAAACATACAAATTAAACACTGTTTCCTTGAAATTTATTTTCTGAATAAATCATTCTTTATTTTCATTTCCTTTACTTCATTACTTTGGTTATAATTTCACCAATTTTAGAATTCAAAAACCATCTGTACAAAACATACACACGTGGCACGCATGTCAATAACCTAATTGATGATACGAACCTAACTGTTGCTATGTCCATGACGGCGGATTCTTATATCTTTGATGTTCCCACTTATAAAGGCTCTGGTCATGGCTCCTACATAGATCACATTTTACTTTCCATTGACCTTGCAAATCTAGCTTCTGACTTTACAATTCAAACAAGTATTCACAGCGAACACAATCCTATTTCCATTGCAGTGGGAGCAGGTATTTTCGAGCAGGGGAAGACGTCCAAAGGCTGTGGGTTACTAAAGTCGATAAAATGGAAATCGCCGACTGAAATGGTCAATGGTGAACAGTGACATTTTGTATAGCTCAATTAACATCAGTTGCGGCCACGAACTTGGACTTTGTGTTTCCCCAACTACATCACCTGAAACGACCCTAACTGCTTTTGCTGTTGTGGTACAAAGAGTTGGTCAAATGTTAACGGTACCAGTGAAGGGTCAGTCTGATTGCCATCCAAGATGGTTCGACCAAGCTTGCTCCAAGGCCGGACGAAACCTTAAAAAGGCTTTAAAGACCAAACCAAGGGACTCTGCCTGTATTAAAACCTTGCGAGCTAAATACAAGGCAACTCTGGCATCTCGGAAAAGAGAAGTAAAAGCACGTACCTGGGAGTCTCTGCTCGATCCTACAACCTTGGGTAACAGCTCAAAGTTTTGGAACATTATTAACAAACCACTGTTTGATGATCCTAGTGATTCAGTGCTTGGCACTAACATACCCGAGGAAGAGTGGGTCTCCCATTTTAGTTTAATTTTTAAAAGTGATGAGCCACAAGTGGAATATGATATTAAAACTCCTGAGGAAGTCTCTTTGTGCTTTACAGTTGGGGAGGTAGAGAAGGGGATTCGGGGTTTAACCTGTAACAAGGCTCCTGGCCCCGACGGCCTTCCCCCTGACCTATTTAAATCCAATATCCACCTATGGGCTCCAGTCCTTACTGCAGTAGTTAATGCAGGAGTATTAACTGGGTGCCCAAAGTCCTGGGGGTCCTCAACCATAGTAGCTGTATTTAAGAAGGGTGACCGAAATAGTGCAGTATGCTATAGGCCTATTTCCCTGATTAACTCAGTTGCTAAGGTAGTGGGGGGTATAATTTTAAATAGGCTGGTAGCATGGGCAAATGATAATAATGTAATGTCGCCAACTCAATACGGGTTCAGACCAGGTCACTCAACGGTCTCCCAGTGTCTGAATTTGTATTTAATCAATGGCAAATATACCATGGCCAGAAAAGGTACTGTCCACATGGCCTTTATGGACTTATCGTCCGCCTTTGATTGTGTCGACAGAGGCAGGCTCTGGGACGTCCTGTCAAAAATGGGGGTCGAGCAAAATCTGATTAATTTTCTGGCCGACCTTCATTCGGACACCAGAGCAAATGTCCGCTACACCCAAGACATGAAAGTAACTAGGGATATTAGGATAAATCGGGGGGTTAGGCAGGGGTGTATTTTAGCCCCGTTTCTTTTTAATCTTTATATCAATGAATTTGAGGAGCATCTTTTAAAAACAGGCACAGACTACCCATATATAGGAAGGAAGGGCGTGCCCGTCCTGCTATATGCAGACGATGCCGTCCTAATTTCTAGAACCGCAATTGGCCTCCAAACCTTGTTAGACTCATTTTTTGTATTTATGAACTCCCGAGGCCTGAGTATTAATAATTCGAAATCATTCGTTATGAAGACAGGATTAGGTTCTAGAAAGTTGTATTCCTTCTCAGTAAATGATGAAAAAATACAGACAACAAAGACCTTTTCGTACCTTGGTGTTCTTTTTGATCACCAACTAACGTGGGCACCTGCGGTACGAAAGAAGAAGGGTGAGGTGGTGCGGGCAAATGCAGCGATAATAGATTTCGCAAGAAAAATGGGAAATAGCCCGGTGGCTGCTCTGCTGAAACTATACCAAGCCAAAAGCACTGCCGTTGCGTGTTACGGGAGCGAAATATGGGGTTTTGTTCCCCTAGGCGATCTTGAGGTTATCGAAAATAAATTCCTAAAACAAGTATTAAGGCTGCCAAGGGGAACGGCTAATTTCTCCGTTCATGAAGAATTAGGTATGCCCTATTTAAGCGACAGAATAGCTGCAAACCCCTTGCTGTGCTGGCTAAACTGCTGGCTGAATGCAGACATACCCCTCACCCAAAACATCCTATATGAAGCACTATCGTGGGAAGGGAGGTTCAAGATCCCTTGGATAAAATATGTTAGAAAATGTCTTCTTGAAATGGGACGGCTGGATCTCTTCCTAGCCCCGGAGTCAATAGCTAAACTAGATGTAACCTATGTGAAGAACATCTTTATGTCATCTAGGTACTTAGCTAGGGAGGAGACAGAGCTTAAGAAAGACAGTGTGAGGAAGCATGTTTTGACAAAAACCTGTTTACAAATGGAACCCTATTTATCTTGGCCCATGTCTGGTTATGAACGCTTCTTGTTGTCAAGGTTTCGTTTTGATTTGTTTCACCTACTGCTAGCTGTACCAAGTGGGGCCCATAGAGGTCAAGTGTTGCCAGCTTGCGGCTGCGACAGTAAGTCTCAGCAAGACCTGGCCCACTTTTTATTTATTTGTTCCTATTACACAGTACCTCGTAAATTGTTTTTAAAACCTCTTCTTAACCCCTTCGACGCTCATGACGAGCTCAGCTCGTCATGGAGTTTCCATTGATTTCAATGGAAATTGCATGGGAGAATATCAGGTACCTTAGCATCCAAGTGGTTAAACAGCTGAATTTTGCACAAATCAGACCAGCACTTTATTACCTTCAAATGCTAAACTGTGACTGTACCATGTTTGTATGCAGCTTTTTAAAATTAGCACTCAAGTTTAGAAAAAGTATGGAAGGTTAATTAATTATGCTACTGATAGTTATATCCTTTTATCTAATCGTATATTTATATTTTTAACTACATATTCCGCTTGTGTCCTTCCCTTTTTTGTAATGTCTTTTTATTACAATTTCATCTGTGTCAAATGTATATGTTTTGAAATGTACTTTTATGATTGTTAAATGTAAACAATCGAATAAAGATATTTGACCTGACCTGACCTGACTATCTTTCATAAAAATTTGTGACATTTCCAGCACAGTTTGATGTTCTTATGGCCCAAATAGTAGTCAAACTTCTAAAACAGCAGTCCTGTGCTCATCCTATTAAACTGGATTTTAATCTTTTCTGGATTTCAAGTCTACTTCTTCTGGAATTTTACATTTTGGCAACGATGGACCCTGTACCTGCTACTTTTTGGAGCACAGGATTAGTACTATTTATTTTCGGATCAAACTTTGGAACATTTGCTTCTTTTTCTGTGCTTGGAGCTGAAATTGAGGCTTTACGTGAATAATTAGCCTGTATTATTCACCACCGTGTTTCTCCCAACTTTATAAGTGGTTCATGTACCTTGGAGCTGTTTTTTGAACAATTTGAGCTATTATTGGCTTTTGCATCATTCAAATTCATCGTTACCTGCCTCGAGATCTTCCTTGTCATCGGTGATATAAGACGCGCTGTGTTCCACGGTCGCGCGTTGCCATGGACATCAATGATGCATTCTGCCTGCTGGAACGGCTCCGTGAAAACGTTCGGAAGTGAAGACAGACTGATGCGCTGCATGTTTGGTCATCAAGTTGGCGTCGCAGTAACGTCATCACGTTTGGCGGCCACTTTGTTTCTGTTTCCATGGATACACCCCACGACTTACTGTGACTAGCATGGCAGTGTTTTAAATTCTTTGCATACTGCTTCGCCGATGCGCACGGCAATATTTTGACATTGTGATGCGCACGGCAGCATGTTAATTTCCTTCAATGCGACATCGCCAATGCGCACGGCAAAATTTTGACTTCACATCGGACATCTCTAATGTGGATTGTAGAGTTCTTTTGGAATTCATTCTTTCTCATCGCCGATGTGCACAGCAGCGCGTTTAAGTTCCAAAGTATTATATCATTTGGTGCACAACGCTGATGCATACAGCTTTTACACTATCTAATAAGGATTTTTTTATTGTGTTTATCTGTCTGTGTAGTTCAATTTAGGATTACACAAATTGTATTCTTTGGGGTACACATTATAGGTAATAGTTTACTGTGCCAATTTATTTATTTGTGTGCACTTCTTAATTTTAAGTGTCACCATGCAGTTTGATCCACCCACAAAGTTCATACAATCTAAAGGAGAACCTCCTATTCCATGGTCTAAATGGAAGGAAGAATTTCTGACATACTTGAAAGCGATTGATGGAGAGAGAATTGGTCTGAGAAAAAAAAAGTATTTTATTACATTATTTAGGCTCAGAAGGCCAAGCTGTTTTTAGAACGTTACCCTGGTGAACTTAGTACATTTGAAGAAGCACTCATGAGAATGGAAACTCGTTCCAAACCTACAACTAGTATTGCGCTCAACAGATATACATTTTATCCTAGGGCTCAAAGGGAAACTGAAACATTTGATGATTTTTTGACTGCTCTTAGAAGTCTTGCAATTTCTTGCAATTTTGGCAGTCTAGCCGATGAAATGGTTAGAGATCAGATTATTGTTAATGTAAGGAGTAAGAAAACGCAAGAACAGTTGTGGATTTTAGGTAATCCTAATTTGAATGACACAATTGCTACTGCAAAAGCTTTCGAGCAGTAGAGAAAAACTATTGAAGATGTGAATTCTAAAGGTGACAGTAGTAAATGCATCGATGAGGTTTGTGTTGTTAAAAAAACGTTTGCCAGGACAACTCACCAGAGCAATAGAGAGACTAAAAATATTGTTTGTTTTAGATGTGAAAGTAATTACCATGTAGCATCATTTACATTTTGTCCTGCCATAGGCAAAGAGTGTATCAAATGTGGAAGGATTGGACATTTTGCTAAGGCATGCAAAGATGATCGTAAAAGGACTATTGATACACATAAAAACGTAAGCTTTAAAACTAATGATGTTTCCTTTGTGAGAGGTGTTAACCATTCTAATGAGTATCAGGTTAGCGAAAAAGGAATAGTTGTTTCTATTATTGATGTGTGTTCTTTAGAGGAGAATTTAAGTTCACCTAAGTGTAGAGTTACTTTTTGAATGAGATGTTACATCTGATGGCAGATTCAGGTTCGCCGTAGACCATCATAACTGAAGGTTACTTTGAAGAAAAGTTTGGTAAAGACATGTTTGTAAAGGATTTATAAAAGTGTATGTTGCTAGGAAAGGTGTCAATGTTTTTAGGATGGCGGGATCAATGGAGGTTGGGGATCATTCTTAACCCACGTAACAAAGAACCTGTTATGGTAATTGAAGGGAGCGATACTGTTGGTGTTATGACTAAAGGTGATGGTTCCGATGTTGTTGATAAAATGTTTCCTGAAGTGTTTTCTGATACTTTGGGGAAGCTCAAAGGTTTCACTCATGAGATTAAACTAAAAAAAGGAGCATCACCCGTTAAACAAAAACTTAGGATTGTGCCCATTAACGTGAGGGATGAATTGGGGAAACGTTTGAGAGGTATGCTGGATGAGGGAGTGATTGAAGAGGTGGAGTCATCAGAGTGGGTTTCTCAGATCGTTTTGGCACGGAAATCTGGCAATTCTTTGAGGCTGTGCATTGATCTTCGTGCGCTTAATGCTAATATTTTGATTGATTGCCATCCCTGACCAAATATTAATGAGGTTGTGAGCATGTTTGGAGGGACCACAGTTTTCTCCACCTTGGATCTTAGGTCAGCTTATCATCAAATTGAATTAGCCAAAGATTCTCGTCACATGACTGCATTTATCACTCCACAGGATTTGTTCCAATTCAAGAGGATGCCTTTCGGACTTGCGTCTGCGTCATCTGTATTTCGATATCCATGTGTCATCTGTTTAAACAAATGGAATCATGCGTAAAATGTTTTCAAGATGACATTTGAATCTACTCACCAGACGAAGCAACTCATTTGAATCATCTTAATAAAGTATGTGGGATTCTCAAGGATTATGGATTTACACTAAAGAGAACCAAATGCAAGTTTTTCCAAGAATTGGTTGAGTATCTAGGACATACACTCTCCAAAGAAGGTGTTGTTCCTAAGAAATCACTAGTTGATGCTATACTTAGAGCGCCTTCTCCTGATTCAAAAGAGAAACTTTTTTAAGATTTTGCATCAAAAATGGAACCGTTAAAAGAACTAACGGGAAAAATGTTGAATTTGTGTGGGGTGAAAAACAACAAAACACGTTTGAAAACATTAAGGCAGAAATTATTGCTGCTCCTACTCTTAAACCTTTTTGTGTTGAGAATACTTGTGTAACTACTGCGGATGTCAGTCTGTATGGACTTGGTTGTGTGTTGTCCCTGTGTGCTGGCAAGGAAGAATAGAATGTGGCTTTTGCATCACGCATGTTATATTTTACAGAAAGACGATATGCTGTCATCGAAAGAGAGTTGTTAGCGTGTGTATGGGGTGTAGCGCATTTTAGGAACTACATTTGGGGTGGACTCTTTATTTTAAAAACTGATCATAAACCTTTGATCCACATATTAGCTCCTGGTGGTGATCTAAATGCCACGGCAAGACTAGCTAGGTTAATGTCACGTTACAAGAATATACATTTACTGTTGAATACGTTCCAGGAAAAAGTGAATGTCACAGCTGATTGTTTATCACGACTTCCCTGCGAGGTTAATGATGTTTCATGTGGAGAGAAAATTGTTGCAAGTATTTCTGAAGCATTACCAGAGAAATTTAGTTAAATTTCAGAAGATTTGTGGAAGAGTATGAGTGAAGATAATCTTTTATAGCAAGTTGTTGAGTATACCAATGTTGGTTTGCCTTCCAAGAAGGAAATTTCTGATGAGTTATTTCCGTATTGGAAAGTTTCTGATGAAATTATTGTAGAAGGAGATTTGATTTATAGACAAGGAAAATGCAATCTACCCGTTTCCTTACGTGATATCATTTTATCCATGAGTCATGAAAGTCATTTAGGAATGTCTTCAATGAAAAGACTCATCAGATCGATCTTTTGGTGGCCTGGATTAGGCATGTATGTGGATATAATGGTAAGAGAATGTCCCGAATGTGTGTGCAGTGAAAAACCTCTCAAATGTAATCCGGCTCCCCTCATTCCTGTCAAGTGGCCTGATTATCCATGGCAGAAGGTTGGATTAGACATTGCTGGCCCTTTCAACTTCTGCCACAGGATTGCAGATTTGCTATTGTTATTGTTGGATTATCACTCTAAGTGGCCTGAGGTAAAGTTAGACCCACGTGTTACCACCAGTAGTATTGTTTTATTTTTAAAAGAAGGTTTTGCGAGGGAGGGTAGTCCTGAAGTCCTTATTTAAGACAATGGTGTACAGTTGAAATATTTCGAGATGACGGAGCTTTTAAAATTACATAAATTACCCGTCATATTAGCACATCCCTTTATGAGCCTCAAGGGAATGGTTAAGTGGAGAGGTTCAATAGGGTTCTCAAGCAAGACATTCTTTGGGCACGGAATTTTGGTACAGAATGGAAAGATAAATTAAGAGAGAAGTTATGGTTGTACCGTATAACTCCTCATTCAACAACTGAAGTTTCACCTTTCTGTTTACTTAAAGGTAGAGATCCAGTGTCCAAATTGTGCCCTCGGTGGTTTAAAAAAAGTTGTTAGAGTACAAACCTCTGAGGTAGATAACATAGTCATAGCTCAAAGAGTTGAGGGAAAACAACAGAAGAGTAAGCATCTCTATGATCTTCGCATGAATGTTAAGATGCCAAAATTTGTGGTAGGAGATTTTGTTAGAATACGCAAACCTGGAATTCTTCTTAAGAATGATACAAGGTTCAGCAGACCTGTGAAAATTGTCAAAGTCAATCGCAATAGCGTAGTCACTCAAGAAGGACAAGTTTGGAATGTAAGACGTTGACTAAATGTCCTATGATTTCTTCTTAATTTTTCTATGGGGAGAAATGTGTTACATTTTCTGTATATCTGTTTTATATTTCCCTTTTAATTATACATTGCCCTTTTAATTGTACTGTGTATTTTTAATTATGGCACTAGCATTGCAGTTGTGATTACATCACATAGAATTGCCTGAACTTCTGCAACAGCAGTACTGTGCTCATCCTATTTAACTGGATTTTAATCTTTTCTGGATTTCAAGTCGACTTCTTCTGGAATTTTACAAGTTACTCACCGTACATACGCAGATGTTCTGGGTGGGTTCAGGTAAAAACTGGGTGGGCTAATCCGCGTCCTTAATAGAATTGAAACTTTCCTGCACATTAGCTAGGAAATTTTGCATTCTATGGCAGGATCGGAGGCTTCAGATTAGGCTAGTTTAAAGCTTGTCCACCACCAAAGATCCCAGTGACACTACTGGCTTAAAGTAAAAATCTTTTGAAGGTGGAATCCGAAGACCAGTCCGCGGCATTCATGATATCCTCTAGCCGCGCTCCCAAGGCAAAAGCCTTGGATGTCATTGCACCCCTCACCGAATGAGCTCCAAAGCGGGAAGTATCTATACCTGCTTCCTGCATTACCCCGCAGACCCATCTAGCAATCGTAGGGAATGAAACCGCCCTGTGTGTTTTAGTAAGAGCAATAAACAATTGTTTAACGTCCAGTGGATGTATATCTATTGTCGCAACCTTGTAGGCCTTGAGTGCTCGGAACACACACAATTTCGGGATGTCCGGGAAAGCAGGATAGGACACAGATCGAGAGTTACAGTCTGTCTGGAAATATGAAAAGTAACCACATCCGGAGTAAAGACCCGGCCTGTGAGATCTAGGGCTCTCACATCCGAAACTCTGCGACATGAAATCAAACAAAGTAACATTGCGAACTTAGCAGACATTTGCTTCCTCGACAAATACTTGTTGGATGGCCAGGACCGAAACAGGTTAAGAACCTTGTTCACGTTCCACAACACCGAGTAACGTGGTTCTGGAGGAACAGATAACCGGATACCTCTCAATAACTTACAAACTAAAGGATGTTCACCAATCAGCCAATATTCCAGTGGAACATGACCCGCCGAAATCACTGAGCGAAAGCTATTGATTGACCTGTAAGCCAGATCCCCCCCTTGCCAGCGGGGCTAAAAAGTTAAGGATGTAGACAATATCCGCCCCCATGTGATCCACCTGTTGTCGCATACACCAACTTCCCCACCTTGACCATGGGGACCGGTATCTCTTATTGATCCTCTCGGTCTAGGACTTAGAGAGTAACGTGGCAGAATCCTCCGAAAGGTCTGGGACTTTCCAGCGTTGCCTGTAACTCGCCAGGCCATCACGTGCAGGCCTCCTGTGACCAGAAGATGGTGGGGATTCCCCTGAGGATACTTAAGGAGATCGCGACCGAGGGGTAGAGGGATTGAAAATCCCAGTAAAGTTCCATCAGATCCGGAAACCAGGCTTGCGACCTCCATATTGGAGTGATCACCACTAGGTCTGCCTGCTGTCTCCTTACCTGAGTTGATAACCTCATGATCATTGCAAAGGGGAGAAACACGTACTCTTGTTCCTTGCTCCAGTCCTGGAGGAAAACATCCATTGCCGCTGCCTCCCTATCCGGGCGCCAACTGAAGTAACGCTTCTGCTGGGCGTACAGACGGGAGGCAAAAAGGTCCACCGAGAAGGGGCCCCATCGAGATTGAGTTTCCTTGAACACACTGGGGTGTAGTTGCCATAAGCTGGTGTCCTTCCAGTGACGAGAGCACCAGTCTGACACTTGGTTGGACGAGCCCGGTAGATGCTCCGCTGACAGGGATATCTGATTGGATAGGCAACACTCACAAAGATCGCGTGCTAGGTTTGACAATGCTTTGGACAGCGCCCCTCCTAGATGTTTGATGTGGCGCACCGCTGCCACGTTGTCCATCTTGAGTAGAACACAACTTTGGATCCTGTCCCTTTTCCAACACTCCACCGCGAACGAGCCCGCCATCAACTCCAGGCAATTGATGTGAAAGGCCTGCTCGAAAGAAGACCATCTTCCGCCGGTTGAGACTTCGCCGCACCGGGCACCCCAACTGGAGCCACTGGCGTCCGACTTTATTACCAGATCCGGTTGTGAGCCGAAAATTGCCCGGCCGTTCCAAGCCTCCATATGTTCGACCCACCATTGGAGTTCAGTCTTGTCCTCTTCTGTTAGCGGTATGACCTGAGAGTAGGTAAGGCCCTTCGTAAATGATAGGTCTTGAGACGCTGAAGGGCCGTGTAGTGCAGGGGACCTGGGAATATAGCCTGAATCGAAGACGATAGACGTCCCACCACTCTGGCTAAGTGGCGTAGGGAAATTGAAGGTTTTGTCAGCGTACGTTTGAGTTTGTGCTTTATCTTGGATAACTTCCGAGAGGGCAGGGACAAGGTAGCCGCCAACGAATCTTTCATGAAGCCCAGAAACTGCATCGTCTGGGAAGGGGTCAGCTCTGACTTGGTCTCGTTGATTACCAATCCCAGAGACTCCAAGAGAGACACTGCCCGCTGTAGCTGTGTCAGTTGACGCCGGGGACATTGACTCAAGATGAGAATGTCGTCCAGATAAATTATCAGTCGGGCGCCCTCCGATTTGAGACGTTCCACCACAGGCTTCATCACCTTGGTGAAACACCACGGAGCTGAAGACAGCCCGAAAGGAAGGGAGGCGAACTTGAAAATCTGAGAACCCCACTGGAACTGCAGAAAACGTCTGTGAGGGGGAAAAATCGGGATCGTAAGATAAGCGTCTTTGAGATCCAGGCGGACCATCCAGTCCTGTGCCTGCAGTAGATCTTTCAGGAGGTGAATTTTGAAATGTTGGTTATTGAGCCACTCATTGAATTCTCGAAGGTTGATTACGGGGCGTTAGCCTCCGTCCTGTTTCTCCACCAAAAATATGTTGCTGAGGGAACCTCGGGGATGTAGAGTGGAGGTGGTAATTGCCCCTTTCCGCAACAGCTCTGAAATCTCTGTGTCGATAAGACCCCTCTGTTCCTGTGTGAAAGTCATGGGCCATGGGGCAAATGTTTGAATAGGTAGATCGGAATACTCTATCTGAAACCCCTTGACGGTTTGTAAGACCCAAGCGTCGGAGGTAAGCAAAGACCAATTGTGCGAAAAAAACTGGAGTCTGCCCCCCAACTTCACCTCCCCCAAACTTTGGACTCTTACCTCTTTGGTTATTATAGGAACCATCGCCTCGTTCTCTGCCACCCCTACGCCAGTGACAGTTCCCGGTCGGGTAGAAGTTCCCGAACTTTTTCCGGGTTCTGGTACTGCCCTCTATGGGACTCGCCCTGCTTGAAGGAGGCTCTGTTGTAAGAATGGCCGGTTGAGCACCCCCTGCCACAACCAGTTGCCCCAAAAACACGAGGGGTGAAGATCAGTTTTATCGACTTTTGGGCCTTGTCCAAAGAGTTAAAGGTGTTCACGAATTTTCCTAATTCCTTCACGAAGGGGTCTCCAAAGAGATTACCCTCTGCAACCGGACCTGCTTCAAAGGTTGCGACTCCCCTAGCTTAGGATCTAGTTTTATGAGCAGGGACCTGCGTCACTCCGTCGATATAGCCACATTGGCGTTCCCCAGAAGATGGCTCTTTGTGCCCAGCTAGAAAGAGTGTCTGGGGAGATCAGAGTGCCCGAGGCCTTGGTGTCTTTGGTCATATCTAGAATCTTTGCCAAGGGCCCTGCTGTGTCCAAGAGTTTATCCTGACACGCTCTCCACGAGCGGTCAATGCCCTTCTTGGGATTGAAGACAAATTTTGCTAAAAGGGTGGACATCTTAGGATCCACTTTGAGAGTAACTGTCACCTTACCCTCTAGGGTGGGCCTCGGGCACTCAGCGCAAAGACAACTCATTACCTCCTGGTCTAGGGGCTTGCGAAGTCTGGCTGCCATGTAGGCTGCCACCTTGGGGGCAGGGACCCACTATGATGAGCACGGGTGTAACAGATCGTCTGGGTTAAGCATGTCAGTACCTAGGTCGTGAGATGCTGACCGAGTAGGTTTGGACGGGAGCCTTGGTCTCTCCGATTCCCCATCCGAAGTCTGGGGGGACTCGTCTGGGTCCAATGTAGCGACATCGTCAGGAACACCAGTGGGTTCCCCCATCGCTTTTTCCGGTTTGCTGGGTGGTTCAAGGTTCTTGGCTTCCATAAACGCCTTCTTGAGGCTAGAAAAAGCATCTGTGTCCACTCCCGCATCGTCTGGACGCTTATGTTTGGGTTCCGCTGTGCTAGTGGAGAGTTGGCCTGGAGGTAGGGGGGCATTCCCCGATAGGTCTTCCCTCTGGTCGAGGGGTTGCTTACATAGTGCCTGAAAAAGGTCAATCTTCTTCTCCAGAGGCACAACCACTTGGGACACCGCCTTGAGGATGGAGGAGTCCATGACCTGACAAAAATGGTCATCCACAGGCAGGTACATGACTTCCTCCTCCTCCTCAGTTTTCATATTCCATATTGGGACCTCAAGATCTAAACAGCACACATAGGGGAATCAATAGGGAAAAAACCCTGAATAAAACACAGAGAGCGTGCACTCAGTAAAAGGCACAAGCCTGGGACCAATACCCCCCTCCTTATTTATTCTGAGGAAATAGGAATTACCTGCCTGGGCCGGTCACTCCTATCTGGCACTGTCTTACCCGCTTCAGTGCGAGTGTTCAGGCTCCAGGCAGGGGCTCTCCAGGACAGTTATTAGCCCAAACACGGGTAAACTGACAGATAAAGCTGACACTGATAACGATCTTCCCCGCGGCTGAAACGACACCGTCTGAACCACGCTAATTGCCTAAAAGCAGAACTAGACGATTCGTTGCCGCGCTGGGGTTAAACACACTGAATCGTGAGCAGTGCGAAAGGGCGTGCGGTCCCCTAGTGGCG